>NC_134085.1:137440434-138898559 GCF_000715075.1 Nicotiana tabacum
GAGCCCGCCCATACAACATAGGCACACATTTCAAGATCAAGTCAGAGGACAATAAAACAGAGGGTTACAACAGGAATCCCCAGCAGGAAACAATAAAAATCCCCAGCACCGGGAAGCAAAAGGATGCAACAAGAGGTCCCAGCACAAACTCAAGTGCATGTGTCAAAAGGAAGAAAAGCATCTGAAGAAAAGCACCGGAGGAAACACAAGCCGACAAGAAAGCAAGACAACAAGAACAAATTTTAGTCTAGCCTAGCTTCTTGTTTTCTTTTAAACACGGTGTAACAAGGAGATCGGTAAGCAGTGATAACAGCATGCAACAGCAGTAACATTGCAGTCTCACGGTAGTCCCAGCTACCAAAACTTCCCGAACTACATTGACCTGATTCCTGTTTAGCCCATGATATGTAGGAAACCTTTGAAGCAAAGGTTCGGTCAAATCTTTTTCCAAAAAAAAAAATGCTTCACACGGAGTGCTTGGATGGGCAAAAATCGCTCGCTTTATCTTTGCACGAAAACCCTTCGTGTCTTCGGGCAAAGAGGGGCAGCTGTAAGCACGTGATTTTTGCCCTATATGAGAATTACTCCCAAAAAATTCAAAAATAAAATAATTTTTCTTGGTGTGCAATTTTTGTGATATTTTGTGTAACTATTTGTATGTTTGTCTATGCATGTTTATTTGTTAAATTAATAAAAAATACAAAATATGTCGCATTTTGCATGTAGGATTTAATTCTACAATTGTTAGTAATTAAATTTGTTTACAAAAATTAAAAATTACAAAAATAGGCATCTTTTGCATTTTTAGCATTTAATGTCCAAATGAACAATTTTATGCTTAATTATTACTTAATTGTGCGTTAATTATTATTGGAAGTTAATTTGCGCTTTTATAACTTAATTTAGTTCTTAATAATAATTTAAGTACTTTTATAATTTAGTTTTAGAAAAATAAAAGAAGAAAAGAGAACAAAAATACAAAGAAAAATCGGATTGGGCTACTTCTTCAATTTCAAACCACAGGCCCAAATAATTGCCCAACTTTCCCCATGATCCGGTCCACTTCAAACCGGGTCGACCCGGTCCACTCCATAAACCCAACACCCCTTCTTCATTTTTGTCCAACACAAAACAAAACCAAAAAAATAAAAATTAAAAGGTGAATTATCACTATTAATAGTTTTATTTTTTGTTTTTTTATATATAAAAAATCCGAAAATATTTTATTTTATTTTTATTTTTATTTTTTTAAAACATATATAATAATTTCGAGAATGATTTAAAAAAAATAAGAAAAAGGGAAGTATTGAATAAAAAAAATATAAAAGTAAAAATAGGTGAAATTCTCTTCTTCTTTTTTTTTTAAAAAAAGTAAAAGAATGTAGAAAATTTAAAAAAAATAAAAAAGTTTTAAAAAATTTAAAAGTAAAAGAAGGTTGGAATTAAAAAATAAATATAAAGGTATCTGAAAATTTAAAAAATTTAAAGTAATTGAAAGTAGCATTTTTAAAAGAAAAAAAAAAGATAGTGGTTTGTTTTTTAAAGAAAAGTTAAATAAAGTGAGATTCTCTTTTAAAAAAATAAAAAGTGGGATTTTAAATAAGATAAAGTAATTAAAGTTGGAATTTTAAAAATAAAAGTAAATAAAGGTGGGATTTCTTTTTTAAAAAAAATAAAAGCAATTTGTAAGTGGGATTTCTTTTAATTTAAAAAATAATGAAATAATAAAAAACAAATCTGAAAATTTCGAAAATTTTGCTATAAATAGAAGAGAAAATTTAGGAAGAAGGGAGTGGAAAAAAGAGGAAAAACTAGATAGAGAGAAGAAGAAAAGAGGGGGCGGAGAGACCAGTATACACTCGATATACACTCTGGATACACAGAATATACAGGGACAAAATTCATTTTGAAGAGAGTAAAAAAGATAGAAACAAATTTTCTGAAATATTGAGAGTGGAAGAACACCATAGAGAGTTCAAATCTAGAAATAAAAAAATAAAGAGAGATTTCCGCACTATTTGTCTTCTCCATTTTTACTAGTTTTCTCCGTGTTGCTGGGATTTTTGGACTGAGGTGTTGAAGCTACTGTGTTGGGCTTTCTGCTGCTGTATGTTGCTGTGTTACATACTACTCTCCTACTTCTTTTCTTCTTGTACTGCCATTTCCAGGTACACATTTGTACACTCTTGGCTTGAAGCGAAAAAATGAAATATTAATCAGGCTTTGTTTCTGTTGAATTCCTCCTGTTTAGATTTGTGTTTGAATATTAATTTTCCTCTCTTTGTATAAAAATGTAGTTGATTGATTAATGAGTAATAAGGTTACATATGTATAACTTCTTCATATAATAATTTTAGTTTAAATTAATCGAAAAATAGTTAATCTGTTTTGATATTATGGTGTGTCAATCTCATGTTCTAGTATTATTGAATAAAAGAATATAGAATGAAAGCAGTTTTTCTTTGAACAAACTCGATCGCAATTTTCCATTCGCATTAACCGTAAACTAATAACTAATAAGTTACATCTTTTCAGCATGTAATTAATTGAGGTATTTTCTTTTGTTTTAGAGACAACTTAATAGAAAAAATGTAGTCACTGTAGGTTTATCCTTAAAAATAAAAATGAGATGAGCCTATACAAAAATCGCGGGGCCCTCAGTAAATATTTGCTTTAAAATTGCTTAGACTTCGGGATGGACCGTTTAGCAAAATTCCACGGCCTTCCTAAAATAATGATACGCTAGTCATTTTAGGCGCGTATTTAATAACGTTATCTCTTTAAACTCGGGTGCACATTTATGTGACCCAAATCCAAATCTCAACGGAATCGAAATGTGTCTCTAATCACGGGTACATTGATTGTGACGTGGTCTGAGATGCACTTCCATGACGTTGCAAATCTTTTTTAAAAAATAATGGATGAGACGAGCCTCGACAAACAAAAATGCACAAGCTGCGGGGCCCTCTAAATGTATATATTAAAATACTTAGAATTCGGGACAGGCCGTTTAGTGAATTTTACGGTCTTCCCAAAATGACTATACGCTAGTTGCTTTAGGCGCGCCTTTAATAATTTTTTTTCCTTAACTCGGGTGCACATTTATGTGACCCAAATCCAAATCTCAATCGAGTCGAGATATGTCAATAACTACGGGTGCATTGATATAACGTAGTTCGAGATATGTTTTCACGACGTTGCAATTCTCGTAAAATAATAATTATGAAAGCAGTAAAAAGATAAAATTTGCACATAAGTTCACATTTGTATAAAATCAGATAATCAAGCCGAATATGACAGTTGAGCGACCGTGCTAAACCACGAAACTCGGGAATGCCTAACACCTTCTCCCGGATTAACAGAATTCCTTATCCAGATTTCTGGTACGCAGACTGTAATATAGAGTCATTCATTTCCTCGATTCGGGATTAAATTGGTGACTTGGGACACCCTAAATCTCCCAAGTGGCGACTCTGAAATAAATAAATAAATCCCGTTTCGATTGTCCTTTAATTGGAAAAAACTCCCTTGTACCGTCGCGGGTATGAAAAAAGGAGGTGCGACAATGACCACATTAATGAGCCAAGCCTCTTAAATTCTCCAGTGGTTACTTCATTAAACTACATTAACAATTTAAAACCCATACAAGACCCTCCCTCGGCCAGTAAGAGTGATTTTAACACAAGCTCAAGTTCAAACAACATTTTCACCAAAAATGCCAAGGCTTCCAAGCAACTACCACAAGAGAAATGTAAGAACAAGGAGGAATGTTTGGATACGGGAACAACACCAAAGACACAATCATGCCTTCAACCCACCCCAATCGACTCCACAATCACCCCAACCACCAAAACTCTTCACAACCCTACCAATTCAACCAAACCACACTCTCCAGAGCTGGTTGGAACAAGGTCTAATGGGACACACACTAAGCATGAACTTAAGAATCAATGGGGGAGGATATAATCATACAAATAGAGGACCCATGTTACTTGTCTCAAATAATAGCGGAAGGGATGAGAATAGCCATGGGGAACATAATAAACAATTCTTGGATAAACCATGCACTAACCCTTCATCAAGGAATGCCATTACCATGGCTTCATCTTGCACGGCAGAATCAACAGCCATGGAATCCTCTCCAACCATTTAATCTTCTCAACACACACTCACCCCTCTTCCCAAATATCAAACCTCCCCCAAACCCAGCTCCCCTATTCCAGACCATGCATGGCATGACCCCAAACATGCATGGTCCAATACCGAGCCACCAAGCTGCCCACAACACCCCAGTAACACCCCCCTCACCCATACACCAGAATTACCCACCCAACATGGAGAGAGAAGAGGAGGAAGACAGTAACGGAAATGGTGGTAGAATACGGAGCACTAAGGTTACCAAAAACCCTAGTGTTCAAAGCAAGAAAAGGAAAAAGGTTCATCTTAAGTTGCCCGTTGGATTTGAGGAAATACTCAATAACTATAAAGAAATTGAAGACTCCGGGGATCTACCAATATGCAATGGTGTTGGTCCCGATAATGTTCTCCAACTTTTGGATGATCCAAGAAGGAACATCGAGCAGGGGGAACTCCCCTCCCAACCGGGAGATGAGTTCAAACAATAGAAATATAAGTATGAGTTTTATCTCTTGGAATTGTCGTAGAGCAGGAAATGCTGATTTCCGTAGAGCCTTTAGATCCATGCTTGATTATCACAAACCTAGTGTGGTTGCACTACTAGAAACAAGATTATCTGATCATCATGTCATCATGGAGGATTTTGGATTCTCAGGTCTAGCACAGATTGCGGCACAAGGAAACTCGGGAGGAATGACACTAATGTGGAACAGTGATGAAGACAATGTGGACCAAATAGGGGAAACTGATCAAGAAATCCATGTTATAGTGAAGGTAAAAATTCCTCCTAAAACTTGGTTATGCTTAATTATTTATGCTAGTAACTTACTAGAGGAAATAATTACTCATTGGAATAACCTAAAAACAGTTGCTAGCAACTATAAAGGACACTGGTTCGTATTAGGAGATTTTAATGAGGTCACTAGAGCAAGCGAGAAATTTGGAGGCCTCCCTATCAATAACAATAGAATTTCTAAGTTTATTAATTTCCTTAATACTTGTAAATTAATAGACCTAGGTTTTATAAGCCCAAAATTTACCTGGTTAAATAAGAGAAAAAAGAATAAAAATGATTTCATTATGGAGAGACTTGACAGGTTTGTAGCCAACAGTGAATGGATCAGTATGTTTCCTGAAGCTTATGTAAAACATCTCATAAGAACCCATTCTGACCACTGTCTCATACATCTTGACCTTATCAAAAAACCCAACCGTAGCAATAATATATTTCGACTAGAAACCATGTGGTTATCCCATCCCATTTTTAAGGGATTAGTAATGGACTGCTGGACAAATCAGCTTAATATATCAACTGCTATTAACAACTTCACTAACAAAGCCACTGCCTGGAATAAGGATACTTTTGGAAATATCTTTTAAAAAAAGAATGAAATCCAAGCTAGACTAGAATGTATTCAAAAATCTCCAAATTACACAACTAGCACCTTCTTGTCTAACTTAGAAAATGAACTACTAGAAGAATTACAAAAAGTCCTCAAAGTGGAAGAGGAAACTGGAAACTGAAATCTAGAATCCAGTGGATCCAAGATGGTGATGCCAATACAAAATTTTTCCACCTCACAACCCTGCAAAGAAGAAGGAAAAATAGGATTTTTAGCATTAGAGATGAGGATGGTAATTGGCTCCACAACCTAAAGGAACTTGCCCATATCATAACAAATTTCTATAAAAATTTATATACCACTAATCATACTTCCTCCCAAAAAACACTGATATACATGCCTGCCCTATCCTCATTACCCCAACTGACCATTCCCCCCTCACCAAAAGCCTGATGAGGAGGAAGAAAAGAATGCCCTTTTCTCTTTTAAAACACTAAAGGCACCTGGACCGTACGGTATTCACCCTTTTTTCTACCAAAAATTTTGGGGAATAACTAGCAACCTTCTGGTCAACTTTTGTAAAGAATCCTTCACAAAGAAAAAAATGACTGATGACATGAATAGTACCTACGTCTGTTTAATACCAAAGCATCAGAATGCTGAAACCTTAAGGCAATATAGACCCATTAGCCTCTATAATGCTGCCTATAAGGTCGTCACAAAAATTATTGTTAATAGAATAAAACCCTTGCTCAACAAAATTATCCATCCTTCTCAAATAAGCTTTATAAAAGGAAGGAGAGTCTCAGACAATACCATAATAGTGCATGAAGTCCAGAAGTTTTTCAAAAATTCCAAAGGGAAGAAAAGGAAAATCATGATTAAAATTGATTTAGAAAAGGCTTTTGACAAACTAGAATGACCTTTCATTAGATTCTCCCTGAAATCCCTTGACTTCCCGGATGACTTAATTGAGCTAATAATGTCCTGTGTATCCTCCACATCCACCTCCATACTCATAAATGGTTCAAGCACAAAATTCTTTACCCCTACTAAGAGGCATTAGGCAGGGGGACCCCCTATCCCCGTACCTATTCATAATATGCATGAAAATGCTCTCTAGACTCATTGACCACGAAGTAGACTGTTGTAGATGGGACCCCATAACCCTGTCAAAAAAGGGACCCCAATTATCTCACATGTTCTTTGCTGGCGACCTCATTCTTATGATAGAGTCCAATCAAAAAAGTTGTGACTCCCTCATAGATACTCTAAATAAATTCTGTAAATTCTTCGGCCAATCCATCAACTTCAGCAAATCTAGAATAATCTTTTCTAAGAACACCCACCCGAAAAAATAATCTCTCTTCAGCAGGTGCCTAAACATGAAAATATCAAACTCAATAGGTAAATACCTAGGTTTCCCCATGACAAACAAGAGGCTATCCAAAAAAGACTTCCAATTCATTATCGACAATCTAAACAACAGACTAAAAGGATGGAAAACCCACTTCCTAAACCTAGCAGGAAAACCACCCTCATTAAAGAAACCCTTGCAGCCATTCCTAACCACAACATGCAAATTTTCAACCTACCAAGAGCTCCCCAAAATAAGATAGATTCCATCCAACGTAATTTCCTATGGGGAAGTACGGAGGAAAAAAGAAAATGCCACTTGCTTAAGTGAAACAAAGTCACTACTCCAAAAAGATAGGGAGGCCTAGGGCTTTTTAAAACCAGTTGTAAAAATGATGCCTTCAGCACCAGTCTAGCCTGGAGATACTCTAACAACAAGGAAACCTTATGGGTCTAAGTTCTGCGCAATAAATATGATAGGAAAACCAACCACAACAATAGACCCACTCCCAATCCTTTATCCTCGCACATCTGGAAAAACATCTGTAAAGGAAACAAGATTTGCCAAAAAGGGAACAAGTGGATTATAGGTAATGGGAAAAACATAAACCTTTGGAACAGCCGATGGATAAACCATGGGAACACACTAAGGGATAGTATCCATGGGCCTTTCCAAAGAGGGGAAGAAGATATGAAGGTAAAATCCATCATTCAGGATGGTTACTTCAACCTCTCAAAATTATCCTTCGAACTACCTGAAGATATAACCCTAAAAATCCATAGCACTTATATCCAATAGTCCTAGTCAAGTGGAGATAAGATCTCCTGGAACTCCCCAGGTTATAGCTCTTTCTCCATCAAGGCAACCTATGATCTTATTACTCATCAGGATACTCAGATTAAATACAACAACCTCGACTTTAAGTGGATCTGGAAAAGTAACACCCTGAACAAACTAAAATACTTCATGTGGCTGCTCACCCTCAATAGACTCCCAGCAGCCACCTTTCTAGCAAAACGTAATATCTGCGCATTTGACATCTGCACCATATATGGAACTGAAAAGGAGGGCATAAAACACATGCTCTTCTATTGCACCCACTCAAAAGAAATCTGGAGGCAATGTCACATAAAACACAACTACCCACCTTCGGATAGTGAACTCTCTACTTTTTATTGGCTAAAACATCAACTAAACTCAAACAAGCACTATAATCAGTACATCACTTGGCCTATCTTCTTACCTTTCCTCATATGGTACTTATGGACCACTAGAAATGAAAAGATATTTCACAAAAGCAGCCCATATCCTAACATTAGCAAAGTAATCAATAGTACCCAAGAATTTCTTTTTCTAAGCGGTTGAAGTCCTATCCGGACACCAAAAAGAACCATCCTCATTAAATGGCAACCACCTGACATAGGAACCTTCAAACTAAACATAGATGGATCAAGCCTAGGTAACCCAGGTAGGGGGTATACGAGGTATTTTCAGAGATAGCAATGGAATGGATACTAGGATTCAATATGAGATTTGCCTACGCTATGAATATCCAAATGGAAGCCATGTCCCTATTACAAGGCCTAAAACTAGCCATCCAAAAGAGACTAACCCCTTTAGTCATTGAAACGGACTACCAGGAACTTATCAACTTGATAAACAATGATAATTGCCTTTATCAAAATATCATTGAAGATTGCAGGTTCCTATTATCTGAGGCGGGCACGCCACCCTTGAAGCATGCATTCAAAGAAGCTAGTGGAGTAGCGGACACCTTAGCCAAGAATGGATGTAGCTTGGACTCTTTTGCTAACTTAATGTTGTATTATTATCTGCCTGTATATGCTATTTCAGTTTTTAATTGAGATGGGATAGGCACTGCGTGGCCTAGACAAATCTCATATTGTAATGACTACTAAGTTTTTATGTTCTATTAAATATCTTTATTTACTAAAAAAAAAGAAATATTCCCATAACAATGTAGAGGGGTCCACTTGCCCACACACATAGGTGTCACATTGGATTTTTTAATTAATCAGGGAATAATTTTCCTTTGGACTTCCCAAAAAACACTCACATTCAGCTATATAATACACGACACACACACAAAGAGAAGAGGGAAAAGGCGGAGAGGTGAGCACAGATAAGAAAAGGGAGACGAAAGATATCAAAAAAGAGAAAGAGAACCAAAAGCTCTCATCTCTCATTGTTCCAAAGGGCTGCTTCCTCTTTTCACTCAAATGGCTACCGCCACCGTCATCCTCTCAAATGAGCTGGCGGGCCGGTAGTCATGCTTAGACGTTGACCACCTCTCTCTCCTTTCTCATCCCAACTCTCACACCATAGCCTAAAACAGCCCCTCAACTGCGGCAAAAGCAGTTCAAAACGACCACCTTCCACTCCATTTTTACGGCAGGAACCCAGCTGAAGAACACCATGTAAACCAGCTGTAAATCACTCTTATACCTGCTGAAAAACACCATCAAAAGCAACTCCAAAATAACTCCAGCAGTCTAGGTTTAGCTAAGGTCGTTTGAGATTGCCGTTCAAGTTTCCGGTCAAAGGCGTCCAAGCTATTTTTATCGTTCGCCACTCAAGTTTTGTCGGCTTTACTCTACTGTAAATCTTACTTGGAGTTGTATACTAGATCAAGTCATGGTAAAATTAGTTGGCTTAAAAGTTTTGTTGTTTGCTTCTGAGAATGAGAAATTTTGATGATACTAGAATTTTTGCCATGGGATCTACGTTATTAGGTACTATGGGATTTTCTTCCTCTTCCTATTGATTAATTGTTTTATGGTTTATTTCCGTATGCTTTATCAGGCTAATAGTTGGGTGTTTTTTTAATTGTTATTTAAGTTATTTTAGTTGGACTTCGTATGCGTTTTTCTTTTAATCATCTTTTTATGCATTGTTATTTTTGTTTATGTATGATTAATTCCTTAAAAGGTTTCTACTTGGCAATGCAAGTTGTGTTTTAGACAACTTATGAACATCGTAATTTTCTTTAGACGTGATTAATAATAAATCATTGCGATTATGGGTACGGTTCTCGTGGCATGGTCGCGATGCATAAATCCAAATTCGGATGTGCATTTCATGTGACTTGATCATAACTTCGAATATTAATAAAATTAAACATATTGTAGATCGTGGGTACGGTTCCCGTGATGCGATTCACAATGTGTACCAAACAAACGAGTGTGCAATATCGCGACTTGTTTCAACCAATTCCATAAATACTTAAAAGCGGTCTAAAAGGTTAAAAATGCACGATAGTTTTAAAGCTTGTTTTAAATCAGATAATTAGGCCAATTATTAATAGTTGACCGACCGTGCTAAAATCACGGAACGTGATAATGCCTAACACCTTCCATCGGGTTAACAGAATTTCTTCCCCGGATTTCTGTGTTTCGCTGACAGTAAAACAGAGTCAAACTTCCTCGATTCAGGATTTTAAACCGGTGATTTGGGACACCACAAATTATCCCAAGTGGCGACTCTGAATTTGAATATAAATAATTTTATTTCGATTATTGTCACTTTAATTGGAAAAACTCTCTTATCCCCTCGGAAAAGGAGGTGTGACAGCTCTGTCGACTCTGCTAGGGACAAGAACCCAGAACTTTTGGTTCAGGGTTCAAAATTTGAGCTTAGCATAACTGTTATAGTTGGCTTTTGTTTATTATCTGATTTTACGTGTTTGAGCCTAATGTGCTAAATGCCATTTTTTACCGCTTTGATATTGCTTGAATTGTATAAAACTGTTACGAAACTTTTCTTCTCTCCGAGTCTTCTAAATCATCTGGAAAGTGCACGCTGGCGTGACTTCTTTTCTATTAGTGTCATACCCTAATTTAGAACGAGGATCAGATCAGTTACAAAGCCGGATGGCCTTTTGGTTACCGGTACGTTGCCTCCCCCCCGACCCCCCGGCTCGAGTTGTCCGCTCAGGTAAGCCAGGTCTAGAACAATACACCGGGGTTTTAAACCTAGAATAACATAGCCTCATGCCGGATCCCTAGTAGGAACACTTGTTTGCATCACGTGCATTTGGCTTTGGGGACTCAACATAGGGGTTGGGTCCGTCTAGGACAGCTCTACCAAATTAAAAGACCATCCTGATACATTTTACGTACTACATGCATATCTGTTTGTTTCGGACTGGCTTATAGAATAGGAAAAAAAAATAAAAAAAAGAGAAAAAAAGAAAAAGAAAAAAAAAAGAGCGAGTAGTAGGTATTTGAATTTTTTTGAAACTTTGCCAAATTTTGAAAAAAAGAGAAAGAGAGTAAGTCAATGTTTTCAAAAGTCATGTTTCCTCTGTTCCGTCAAAATTGGCCGAACTACGCGGATTTGATTCTCACCGGATGTGAGATACGTAGGCAAACCTCACCGGTTCCGGCCCCAATTTTTAAAAACCCAAAAATATTTTTCTTTACTTCTTTTTTTAGAAAAGTCTTTCTTTGAGACCCCAATCTTTAAAAAAAATCCGAAACTATTTTTTTAATTTCCTCTAAAAATCCAAAAATATTTTTGAAATTGAAAAGAAAATTCAAGATTAAAAAAAAGTTCTTTTTTGTTTAAAATTCTTTCTTTCATAATTTAACATAAAAGTTCAAAAGTTCGAAAATTTTCTTTATTCTTTAGAAGTTTTTCTTTCGAAATTCCTAGAGAAAAAAAAGAGAAAATTCAAAAGAAAAAAAATAATCTTTCTTCTTTATAAGTCTTTCTTTCGGAAATTAAAAAAAATCAAAAAAAGAAAAAAAGAAAAAAGAGTTAGTTTATTTACTTTATTTCCGATCTTCCCGAACTACGCAAAGATCTGATTCATACGGCGTCATGATACGTAGGCAACCTACATAGGGTTCGATCGAATCGTTTTTTTTAAATAGAAAAAAAAAAGAAAAAGAAAAAATAGATGAAGTTATGAGATGTGAGAAATGAGGGGAAAGAAAATGAGCAAATCAAGGAGCACAAGAGAGAAAATGAAGAAAACAGGGGCAAGGGAAGTAAAATTGGGATGATGCCAAGTTGACTTCGCACCCTCGAAGTCATTTTAGAACCGATAATTGTGATTAGGTGCATTGCACATAATGTGAGATTATCTTAGGTTAAATGCCCTAATGCCAATGTGATGACTTTATTTTGTTCCTTTTTGTTATCTTCATTGAGCAGAAAGTTGGTTGGTTTGTGGTTCTTAAGTTAACTCATCCATATAACACAAGGCCAAAGAGCAAGGTAGTCATGGCTAGAAAAGACCTGGACACATGTGTTGTTGATCCGTCTAAGAAGATTGTTGAATTAGAATCTGAGTTGAAAGAAGAGTTTATAAGGTTGAAACGGCAGATGGCCAAAATATACCAAGCCTGGATTAGTGGGTGTCTTCCACCATTGTTTCCTACTAACTACACTGAAAGCCTCGTCACCATTTCGCCACTATCACAAACCCAGATTCCTGTTGCTGCTGATATCTCCCCACAACCCTTTCACACTCCACTCGCCAAAACTACCTCATATCCCGTTCCTCTAACCACTCATGCTTTTGTAGCTCCTCTACAAGCTACCCTTCCTCGATCCGCTAGCGAGACCGTGTTCAAAGTCCCCGATGCCCAATACTACGCTTCGAAACCAACTTTCATGGTCTCAGATCCATACTCTTACACTCATCGTTTTGAGCCTCCCGATGAAACTGAAAAGCCTGCTAAGACAATGGAGCAAGATGAGATATCCAAGAAGGTGAAAATCTTAGAGCAGTCTTTAAGAAACATGCAAGTGATAAGGAGCAAGGTGAGCGTGTCTTACAAAGACTTGTGCTTGTTTCCTGGCGTCCAATTGCCTGCTGGGTTTAAGATGCCAAAGTTTTATTGTATGACGGACATGGCGATCTTGTGGACCATTTGAGAGGTTATTGTAGTAAAATGAGAGGCTCTGGTGGGAAGGACGAGCTATTGATGGCCTATTTCAGTCAAAGTTTGAGCGGTGCAGCCCTGGAATGGTACACCCATCAAGATGCTTGCAAGTGGTATACATGGGACGATATGGCTCAGGCCTTTGCCCGGCACTTTAAGTACAATATAGAAATTTTCCAGGATCACATGTCCCTCACCAAGGTGTAAAAGAATCCAAATGAAAGCTTTAGGGAATATGGGCTCAGATGGAGAGAGAAAGCTGCCCGAGTCAATCCCCCAATGAAAGAAGACGAGATGGTCGAGTACTTTCTTCAAGACCAAGAGCCTAGTTACTTTGGGCATTTGATCTCGACTATGGGTAAGCCTTTTAATGATGTGGTAAAAATGGAGAAATGGTAGAAGATGGGGTAAAGTCGAGCAAGGTCATAAGCTATTCTGCTTTAAAAGCCACAACACAAGAAATTCAGAACGACACAGGAAGCTTGTTGGGTTAGAGGGAACATGATGATGTTGCCATGGTTGTCTTAGGATCACGACATGGCCCAACAGGTCCGCCTCACCAATATACCCAGCCTCGACCCCAACCCCAAACCTATCCCCGAGCTTCACATAATCCACCTCAGTATTATCCTTTGAACAACGTTCGGTCAACTGTCCAACCACTGGTTCACTCTTTATGGCAAGCGCCAGCACCGCATAATGCACTTTTGCCTTCACAACATTTTAGAGCATCCAACAACCCTATAAAACTGGGTTATGAGGGGGAAGAACAAAGGCAAATAAATAGTTTCATGCCAATTGGAGAATCCTACACAAGTTTGTTTGAAAAATTAAAACATTCTGGCCTGATTGAGCCGCTCCTCGGCTATACTTCGGACCCATATACAAAAGGGTTTGATCCTACTTTACGGTGCATGAACCACTCTGATGTCCAAGGGTATAGCATTAAATATTGTCGTGCTTTGAAAAGGGAAATATAAAGAATGATTCAAGAAGGGATTATTGTGATCCAGGACAGTGACAACCAGAATATCACGCAGAATCCTTTACCTGCACATGATGATGCACACTTTGTGGGGATGATGTGTGGTGAAAGGGGGTATGAGAATCCTCTTGGGAACTTTCTAACTAAAGTTAATGATATTGAAATTGGTAATGGTCTTGGTAATATTGATATGGAACTCAGAGGCTAAGATGTCGAGCTTGGTAATTGAAAAGACGCTCCTTTTTTGGTTAGCCAAGGGGAATTTTGGTGGTTTATTTTATTGTCATTTCTGTTGTCTGGGTTATTTCAGGGTTGTAATCCGGATATTGTCTTGTGACTCAAACCCTTATTATCCTTTTATTTTGCCTAGTTTCTTTAGTCGTAGTAGCTCGTTTAGTGTTGTCTAGTTTTGTTCCAGGGTTGTAAACCCAGTTTATTTTACTTGTTTTGTTGTTCAAACCCTTTCACCGTTTGTATAATGCAATTTCCTATTTTCTGTTATTTCTAGTTAGTTTTTGTTTAGTTCCCTTTTCCTTTTATGGTTATTTTCACGTTGGCTCTAATGACATGACATGCATGCATAATTCTAGGTCTGGTCTTAAAATTTAGTTTAATTACGAAGCAGTGAAACAATTTTGAATATGATATGGACGTTTGAGGGAAATAAGTACATAGTTGGACATTGTCATATCATTTAAAGCACGAAATGTGTGAAACTAGGGCAGATAATTTGGGAAGTCGATAGGGTGACAATAATTTGTTAAAGGAGAGTGCATCCCGGACAATTTGAAGCGAGCAACTTTGAGTTCAAGTGCATCTCAAGTTACGAGATAATGCCAAGGGAATTTACTTCAAACAGACGGAGGGTATCCATTGTGAAGAAGAAATCACCCAACTAGAGTTTTGTACTTGACAAGGCACTAAACAAAGTGGAAGGCATATCAATGATATCAATGCCGAAGCTGCAAAAGAAGATAAATCTTAGGCATTTTCAGGGATTAGGAGGCCCACTTTCAGCTACCCAAATACTTTATACCATTCGGTATCCCTTTTGAGCCTTATTTATTTTCTTTCATATCCCTCTTTTGGAATCGGAAGTAGAGTTTGGAAATAAAAAAGAAAAAAATTTAAAAAAAAAAAGAGAAAAGAGAAAAATGAAAAAAAGAAGAAGAAGTAAAGCAAAAGAAGAAAAAGAAAGCAAAAGAAAAGTAACAAAAACAAAGCAACTCTTATCTCTTGAACTACGTTCGACCTGATTCTTGTCACCACAAGATACCTAGGTAGCCTTACGGTTCGGTCGTACTAAATAAAATATTTCATAATCCCACGAAGTTAAGAGTGGGGCAGTTTTTCTTAGTAATTCCATCTAAAAAAAGAGAAAAAAAGAAGAAAAGAATCAAATTCTCTTGTTCTAGAAATTGGGGCAAAGTTTTTAATGGATTCCAAAAGTTATAAATAAATTAACCCTTTTGTCTTAGTTTTAATTTGAGCCTTCATGCCTTTTTTTCTTTATAACCTTGTCCAAAAGCCACATTACATTCCAAAAAAACCTCCTAGATAATCTTTGAGAGTGCCGAGCTAGACATGGTAGGAGCATATGATGTTTTTTACCATGGTCAACACCTTATCATCTGTAGAAATAGAGTATATAAGAAGAAAAGAACAAGATGAGAGAGTCTTATTTGTGAAAACCTTCACAGGCACCATAAGGTGACGGTGAGTTGAGAGAAAGAAAAAATGAGAGAGTCTTGATGGTGAAAACCTTTCGGCCACTACAAGTCGAATAAGGATCGTGAATCAAATAGGATAATTGAAGAATTGAAGCCCAGTTTCATGGTTTAGCGGCATAACAAGAGTTGAAAATTAGACTTGCTTGACAGATTAGACCACTTAATCCAAAATGCACGTCATGGTTATTGGAGTTGGTGTCCACATCTGATAAGTTTTCTTTTGATAATTTTCTTATTAGATGTCATCTATTTCCATTGTCCCCTTACTATGTTCCTCTTGCTTTGTTCAAGTCCCCTTTTGAGTCCGTTTGGTTAGAACAAGTGATAAATGACTTCAAAATTTGCTACCAACTTTCCAATTGCACAAAGCAGAGGCTAGCACATAAAAACGGCATAAGTCAGGAAAGAACAGTATGCGCACTGAGTTGGTAACAACGTGCTTTGGAATTTATGTGAAATGTAAAGGTTCGGTAAATGGCAATTCATGAGCAAAGTGCAACAAGTAGAGGATACTGGGCTCTAATGGATCGGAAGTGTTTTATGTGATAAGGGTTGACAAAAAAAACAATTAGTCAATAACATGAAAGGTCTTCCAAGTTGAAATCAAAGTTATCATGGCAAGTGTAGAAGCAGTCACCTTCAAGGTCAAGGCCACAAACTAACCACCGTGTTTTAAACTCACAAGTTTTCTTTTTCTGAAATGGGGATGAAAGCTATGTTCATATGAAAGCTTGGAAGCTTGACTTTTTCAAGTGTAATGCCCCAATTCTACTTACGCAAAGGCTATTGAGAAGATTCCACATTACCCCTAGGAGACGCACTTCCTAGTCTGGGTTTTTTAGGTTATATTTTAATTTTAGGAGACATACTTTCTAAATTGAGATTTTACCCATAGGAAACGCACTTCCTAGCTTGGGTTTTTCAGGATATACTTTTAGGAGACGCACTTCCTAAATTGAGATTTTACCCCTAGGAGACGCACTTCTTAGTTTGGGTCATTTAAGTTCATTCCTAGGAGATGCACTTCCTAGTTTGAGTCATTGAAATTTCACCCCTAGGAGACGCATTTCCTATTCTGGGTCTTTCAAGTTATATTTTTGTTTTAGGAGACGCACTTTCTAAATTGAGATTTCTTCCTGGATGCACTTCCTAGTATAGGTCTTTCAGGTTATATTTTTTGTTTTAGGAGACGCACTTTCTATATTGAGATTTTACCCCTAGGAGACACACTTCCTAGTTTGGGTCATTTAAGTTCATTTCTATGAGACATACTTCCTAGTTTGAGTCATTGAAGTTTCGCCCCTAGGAGACGCACTTCCTACTCTGGGTTTTTTAGGATATACTTTTAGGAGACACACTTCCTAAATTGAGATTTCAGCCCTAGGAGACGCACTTCCTAGTTTCGGTCATTTAAGTTCAGCCCTAAGAGACGCACTTCCTAGTTTGGTCCATTCAAGTTTCACCCGTATTAGTCGCACTTCCTAATCAAGGTCTTTCAAGTTATTATTTTAGTAGATGTACTTCCTAAATTGAGATTTCACCTCTAGGAGACGCACTTCCTAGTTTGAGTCTTTGAAGTTCCACCCCTAGGAGACACACTTCCTAGTCTAGGTCTTTCAAGTTATATTTTTGTTTTAGGAGACACACTTCCTAAATTGAGATTTCACTCCTAGGAGACGCACTTTCTAGTTTTGGTTGTTTAAGTTTATCTAGGAGACGCACTTCCTAGTTTGAGTCACTCTTGTTATTTTTTTAGGAGACACACTTCCTAGTAAAAGTTTATTAGTTTTACTCTTAGAAAACACCATTTCTAGTATAAATTTGTCAGTTTTAATCATAGGAGATGCACATCCTAGTCGAGTGTTTAGTTTACTCTTATCATTGCATCAATAACATAAGTGGTTTACAGTTTTGCTAACAACTCACAAATCTTCCGAGTGCAAACTGGGGCAGTAAATTTTGTTTGTTTTGTTGTTTTGATTGCAGGCACCCACCTGGAGAACGAGGAAATTTGTTCTGGAATTATTTCAAGTTTCAAGTCAGTAGCAAGTGTCCACTTGGAGAATGAGGGAAGTCATTTCAGAATTCAATCCAAGTTAGAAGTAGTAGAAGCTCGCGACAAGAATGCGAGTCGACAGTCCGAGATGACCAATAGAAGTAGTCTCAATCCAGAATAAAAAAAAAGTGAATCCAAAATGCAGAAGCAGAGAAAGATGTGAACTGCTCAAGACATGGCTGAAGTCAAGAGCATGGCGTGTCCGATTTTAATCCGAAGAAGCTGTGAAAGAGTGAATCAGCATCTGCAGCTAGCAAGCATCAAGGTTCAAATCAAAGTCTGTATGAAGAACCGTTCAAGACTCAAGATCAAGCTTCAGAAGACTTATAGATAGGAATATTATAACTCATAGCTGACAGACTTAGTTAGTTTTTTTCATTTTTGATGTAATAATTGGACCGCAGACCGAAACCTCGACGGAACGGAACCTCACTCGACTCTCTTATCCTTTCCACATACTCTATCACCTCATTCACTTCTGAACTACACGTGGCCTAATTCCGTTATAGCCAAGGACATGTAGGCAGCTCAGTTACCAGGGCTCGGTCACATTCTTTTTTCTTTTAGTGTTTGGTCTCTCTAAATAAGGGTCGGGTCAAAAAATCTGTCTTGTTATTCTTTGTCTGGAAACTCTTCGTATTTTCTGTCAAAGAGGAACATCTATAGACATGTAAATTTTGAACCACCCCGAGATTTTACACATTACCTTTCATAAAATTAAAGAATACAAAAATAGCCTGAATATTTTATTTTCTAAAAAAAGGATAAGAAAAAAAAATTAAAGAAAAAAAAACAAACAAAGAAAGTGATGAAACAAAACAAGAAAACAACGAAAAAATGAAAAAAAAAGTAACGAAACAGAAAGGAAGAAACGTTAGGGACAAAAGCAAAATTACAAGAAAAGAAACATTATTCTTTATATTTTATTGCTCATCTTACCTTTGCTGCATGTGGACTATATTTGTGTATTTGTGGGAATATTCTCATAACAAACTAGAGGGGTCCACTTGCCCACACACATAGCTGTCATATTGGATTGTTTAATTGATCGGGGAATAATTTTCCTTTGGCCTTATAGAATAACCTTTCTTGCTCTCCAATTCAGACCCCCAAAAATACTCCTATTCAGCTATATAATACACGACAGAAGAGGGAAAAGACGGAGAGGTGAGCACAGATAAGAAAAGGGAAACGGAAGATATCAAAAAAGAGAAAGAGAACCAAAAGCTCTCATCTCTCCTTGTTCCGAAGGGCTGCTTCCTCTTTTTACTCAAATGGCTGCCGCCACCGTCATCCTCTCAGGTGAGCTGGCGGGCCGGTAGCCATGCTTAGACGTTGACCACCTCTCTCCTTTCTCATCCCAACTCTCACACCATAGCCTAAAACAGCCCCTCAACTGCGGCAAAAGCAGTTCAAAACGACCACCTTCCACTCCATTTTTACGGCAGGAACCCAGCTGAAGAACACCATGTAAACTAGCTGTAAATCACTCTTATACCTGCTGAAAAACACCATGAAAAGCAATTCCAAAATAACTCCAGCAGTCGAGGTTTAGCTAAGGTCGTTCGAGATTGCCGTTCGAGTTTCCGGTCAAAGGCATCCAAGCTATTTTTATCGTTCGCCACTCAAGTTTGTCAGATTTACTCTACTGTAAATCTCACTTGGAGTTGTCTACTAGATCAAGTCATGAGAAATTTTGATGATACTGGAATTTCTGCTATGGAATCTACGCTATCAGGTACTATGGGATTTTTTTCCTCTTCCTATTGATTAATTATTTTATGGTTTATTTCCGTCTGCTTTATCAGGCTAATAGTTGGGTGTTTTTTTTAATAACAATGCACAAAAAGATGATTAAAAGAAAAAGGCTGAATACATACGGAAACACTGAAAGTTGGTACGATTTTTTATTTAGACACCTGAACTTAGGGGTATTCCTAATGAGCACGTGCATTACACGAACTTTGTTCCAATTAGACACTTTTTGCTGAGTTGGCACATAGAGTGAGTTTCACCCCATATAGGCGCGTGAAGAGCCCAAAAACAGATTTTTTCTTCTTTTTTTGTCTTTTTTATTTCCTTCATCTTCTTCTTTTTATTTATGTCCACCACCATTTCCACCATTGCCTCCTCCACTTTCTCATCTTCTTCTTGTGATCATAATCCTTTCCTTAGCATCTGCTTCATACAACAAGAATGGCGCCCCATTTATTTGGCTGTTGCAGCCTTAGAGTATTTCAACAAAAAAGGATAGGATATGGATTGGAGTATTTCAACACAATCCATTTGGCTGAAAATTTCATCACCACCAACTGCTCCGCCACCCTCCTCTCTAACCCCATCGTCGAACCCTTCTTCTTCACCCCATTCATCTCCAGACATCACTCATCTTCAGGAGCAGCCCCCTATTGATTAAAACTAAAATGAGTCCGAGTTCTTCATTTCAAATCGAAACACCATTAATGGGTTCTTAAAAAGCTTGAAGGTTTAAAATGAGTTACTTGATTTGATGAAAGATTATGAAATTATTGTTGTGGTTGCCTTCGGGTCGTCTTGGAGAATCTTTAGATCAAGTTATAACAAATTTGGAGGAATTTCTCTTAAAGGTTTGGATTAAAATCTTGGTTGGAACAAGAACACACATGAAGATAGTGAAGAACACCAAGAACACACATTAAATAGATTTAACATAGTTTTTCCTTTCTTTTTTTAACTCAAAAAGATATATGTCCTCATTTTATTCGTCATTAGACACATCAGCAGCGAGTGTATTGCACACACTTTGTAAGTTTCACTGATAGTCAAAAGAGTGTCTAATTGGAACAAAGTTCGTGTAATGCACGTGCTCATTAGGAATACCCCTAAGTTCAGGTGTCTAAATAAAAAATCGTACCAACTTTCAGTGTTTCCGTATGTATTCAGCCTTTTTCTTTTAATCATCTTTTTGTGCATTGTTATTTTTTTATGTATGATTAATTCCTTAAAAAGTTTCTACTTGGAAATGTAAGTTGTGTTTTAGACAACTTATGAACATTGTAGTTTGTTTTAGGCGCGATTGATAATAAATCATCGCGACTACGGGTACGGTTCCCGTGGCATGGTCCTGATGCATAAATCCAAATTCGGGCGTGCATTTCATGTGAGCTGACCATAACTTCGAATATTAATAAAATTAAACATATTGTACATCGTAGGTATGGTTCCCGTGATGCGATTCGCAATGTGTACCAAACAAATAAGTGTGCGACATCGCGATTTGTTTCAACCAATTCCATAAATACTTAAAAGCGGTCTAAAAGGTTAAAAATGCACGATAGTTTTAAAGCTTGTTTTAAATAAGATAATTAGACCAATTATTAATAGTTGAGCGACCGTGCTAAAACCACGAAACCTGAGAATGCCAAACACTTTCTCCCGGGTTAACAGAATTCCTTACCCGGACTTTTGTGTTTCGCGGACTGTAAAACAGAGTCGAACTTTCTTGATTTAGGATTTTAAACCGGTGACTTGGGACACCATAAATTATCCCAAGTGGCGACTCTGAATTTGAATATAAATAATCCCGTTTCGATTATTGTCACTTTAATTGGAAAAACTCCCCTATCCCCTCGGGAAAAAGGAGGTGTGACACCCGTCACTTTGTTCTTTTATCTGTATTTTCTTTTACCTTATCCTTGGTTGATCAAATCTCTTCTCATTGGTAGGTCGGAGAGGAGTGAGAAGGACGAGGGCTCCTACGCTCGCTTTTCTCCAACCAGCTTCCTCTGGCCGACCCGTTCAAAGGGCCCACCTGCGGGTGAGAGCACCCAACGGTGGTTGCACAACAGACCCTGTTGGCGATCGGGCATGTTCATTTGGAAGTTGCTCCACGGTCAGATACTCCAGTTCTCGTTGTCTGTTCAATGGGCTAGCCTTCTCACAACAATAGCGAAGAGACACCATCAAAGAGGCGGAGGTTGTCAAAGGGAGTGTCTTTGGTTGAGACGTCCTCGAGGGGCGGCTATATTTTGGCTGTATCTAAAGCTGGTGGTGACACCACTAGGGTGCCGAGATAACGCCTATTCCAGTTGTGGAAGAGACCACCGTGACCGTGCCCCTTCTTTGACCAATGAGAGGGGGAAAGGCATGGTTGTGGATGATTATAAATCAGATTCCGACATCGACCCTGAGGATATGAGGATGTTCGAGGAGGGATTTACCAGGGTCGATGTAAGGGCGGAAGGTCCTTCTCGTGTACTCGAGATTCCATCTGATTTTAACCTTTTGGAGGACACGGTGGAGTTGGTGCCTCAATTCGACCTTCTGTGTTATGCCGCCAAAAGCGAGTCTCTTCGGGAGATTAATGATTCTGCTTTGTCACGAGGTATGGCCAGGATGGCCTTGAGGGGGAGTTTCTTTTTGTTATTTTCTTTATTTTGCGCTATTTTGTCTTCGCTAAATCCTCCCCTATTGTTCTTCCCACTCTTTTTTTGTAGACTTACATGATGTATATTGAGATTGCTCGTAGGGCTATGATTAGGGCCGAAGTCTTTCTGAAAATGGCCGCGAAGTATCACCGGTACCGCGACAAGTGCCGTGAGATGCACGCGCAACTTAAGGCGGGCGTTAATACTCAGTCCGTTAGGGAAGAGTTGGAGAAAAGGGTCGAGGAACTGATGCGGTCTATCCGTAGATTCAGCAAGCTCAAAAAGTTACTCGATGCCAAGGACGAGGAGCTCGAATTTGGAAAAGGGATCGCAACGGAGTGTGAAGACCTTCAGGCAAAGATGTAGTCTTTGCGGTCCGAGCTTGAACAGAATGCCACCAGGGTTGCCGATTTAAGTGAAGAATGGACGCAGAAGGTGGCCGAACTAGAAAAGAAGGTGACCAAGTTGGATAGAGCCGAGGGGCCTCGAGTATCGGCTTTAGGGAGGGCGGTGGCGCTAGAAGATACCATTCACATCCTCAGGTCTGAGTAGGAATCTGAGAAGGCGACAAACACACTGAGGGAGGCGCGGCTCGAGGAGCGTATTGGTGAAATTGATCGAGAAGCTTCGAGCTTGAGAGACCGGGTTGCGGCCCTTGAGGCCGAGAAGGTGCAACTGTTGGCTCAGGCTATCCCTTGAGAATCTGCCTCTGCTACTATCCCCCACTATTTGTATGAGCTATGGGTCCATGCTGAGGCCCAACGAGATAGATACAAGGGTTTGTAGGAGGCGGGGAGTGTCCCTGAGGTCGCTTTTGAAGATGCTCGGGCAAAGGCACATGAGGCTCGTATTGCTTGTGGTTACAACCCTGCGACACCAAAGGCCGATGAGGGTGTTGAGATTGAAAGTGGGCTTCCTGATGATGATGATGATGATGCTGGGGAGAATGGCGGTGGAGATGACGCCGAGTGAAACTTTGTTGCAACCTTTGTACTTAGTTTTTTTCTTGTTCTTTTGTTGTTTATTTTTATCTTTTTCTTGAGGGCCCGTTTTTGGCCTTTTGTAAGGCGTGACTGTTGTGCATGTATATTTGAATAAAATAGTTTCTTTGCCTTTGTTTACGTATCTTTTGACTTTCTTTCTCCTTCTCTCCTCCTCTTTTTTTTTGAATAGGATCTTCGGATTTCTCCGTGATGAGTCCCTGATTTTTTAATTGGCAATTCGAATGAGGGCGGATTTAGTTCGCTTGATCCAAGCGAGGTCGAATCTTGTTGTGTGAGTTCGAATGAAGTCACTTTTGATTTGCAAGTTCGAGCGAGATTGACTTCTGATTTGCCAACTTGGGCGGAATCAACTTCGATTTGTATATTTGAGCGAGGTCGAATTGTAACCCGTTTAGCAATGGCCGATGTCCGTAAGGGTATTAATTCGAGCGAGGTCAATTGTAACCCGTTTGGCTATAGTTTGGCTATGGCCAATGTCCGTAAGGGTGTTAATTTAAGCGAAGTCGAATTGTAACCCGTTTGGCGATGGCCGATGCACGTAAGGGTGTTTATTCGACCGAGGTCAAATTGTACCCTATTTGGCGATGGAACGGGTTTGATTGTTTCATTACTTTTATTGGAGAACCTCACTCATTTCTGCATTGTTTATACGTGCGTTGAGGTGAGTCCCGATTTGTTTAATTTTGTTTTCATTGGAGAGTACTATTCGTCGGGATGAGTCTAGGTTTGTTTAATTTTGTTTTAATTGGAGAACGATATATGTTGTTGCAGTGTGTATGTGTTGGTGGTGTCACGCCCCAAAAACCGTGGAACGCGACCGGCGCTTAATCGAGTAAATCCGACTGAGCAAACCTGTTAGATTTCATTCTACTCAATCTAGTTCATGAATAAAGAGGGAATGTTATCCCATTTATCAAAACACTAAGCAATCTTCCATTAACAACTTTCATTTTATTTCCGTCAATGACTTCATTCATAGTTTATAAAATATTACAAGTTTAATGAAAAACATGCTTATCAAGTACCAACTTTTCTAGTCTGGACTCTCAACATCAACCACCACCCATAAATAGTCTACGAAGCCTCTAAATACAAGAGAAGAGTAATAGGGAAATGCCGGCAACAAGGCTCCGGCTATACCTCAAACCGTGATGAGAAAATGAATAAAAGATACATGACATGACCCTGGGATGGAGTGGGGCTCACCAAGACTATTGGGGAGAGAGTACTGTTATCACTGGCTGATACCGCCCGCTGTGGAACCACCTGTATCATTAAATGATACAGCGCCCCCGGCAAAAGGGACGTTAGTGCCGTCGAATAACACTAGTATGTAAGGCTAAAAGTCCTCTTTCAGAATAGAATAACCATACAAGAAAAGAAACCACAAAACAGTAAGTCAAAATCAACAACATACTAGCATCCAATTTGAAACATGTAAGTCTTCTAGTTTACGAAAATAATATATATAATTTTTGGTTGGGAGATCATTAGCACTGATATGAGTTATACCACTGTCTTTGTTACCACAGAGTCCGATCACGACCCGATCATCTAGGTCGTCCCTTTGGAGACATGTACCCCAATCACAATTTCCAGTTTTTGATTCCCAGCACAATACCACTATGTGTGCGACATGACATCCGATCACGGCCCGATCGACTAGGCTACCTTCCCATATTTTCCGTGTGGGTTGGCGTTACCAATTTACAAATGTTACCAAGTTCATCCCAATTAAGGGGAATAACCATGATCTACCGCTACACCGGCACGTGTAGTTTCAGGTGTGAGCCTTATGACCCACCCTTCCTCGGTTTTGCTAATGATACTCCCAAAAATATTTTTGATTTGATTTGATATTGCACACAATTGTAGTATAAATACAAGTATACAAATATAGCATAAACACAACCATGCTTACCTCAATACCTTTCACATTTTATAGTTTTTATTACTGTCCTCAATCCCTCTCGATAATAGTATTTCTTTGGCCCTTTGGGCCTTTCATAAGATTCATATTTTTCATGGCACGAAGGCTGCATTTGGTTTTCCACATTTTCCATCTCCTTTATTTTAATTTGTGGTTCGATTTGTCATGTTCCTAAGAGATTGATGTTGCTAAGAGTCTCGGAGTATAGTAGGACTTAAGGAAAGCTCAATCGAGGTATGTAGGCTAAACTTTCTCTCTCGGAAGTGAATTCCATATTGTTTTGTAAGTTTATGTGTGGTTTGTCTACCAAAATGGTATAGCCTTGAGTTACATTTTAAATGAAGGTTAGTATACTAATCGGGTGAGAAGAATTCGATCTATTTAATGCTCCTAGTTGCTCTTATGTTTACTAAATGCCTTGATTGAGGTGACCATAGTTCTAGCTCATTTGAGCATATTTTCAAACAATAAGTGGGCATTATGTTTTTAAAACTATTTGTGAAATATCCTCTACCATCTCTCATCCCATCCTTAGCTCAAAACCTCACCAAATACTTTAAGAACTCATACATGCAAGATATCCACTCTCATCCTCATGGATTACCCTTCTAATAGTCTATCCTAGTTATATCTAGTAATTAAGAGCTTGGGTTATAGAACCTTACCTCTTAGGAAGAAGACCTTGGTGCCTTTCTTGACAAATCTTCAAGGTTTAAGCAATATCTTAGGAGAAATGTTGATGAAGAACCCTTTCTCCCTTTAGGACTCACTCTCTCTCTAAAAGCATCAGAAAAATAGGCCTAGAATGAAGGGTAGTGTATAATATATCGACATAGGGTCGGGTAAGAAAATTAGAAATTTGGAGACCCGGAACAGATCTGCGATTGCATAATTGACATGCAGCCTGCAAAAGGGACCGCAAAATGACTCCAAAAACATAAACAAACTGCCTGGGTATGTGACAAAAATGCGGTCCGCATACCTGTTCTGCTGTCTCATAATGCATCGCAGAACTACCACTCGCAAAATTTCAAGGAGATTATGTGATGAATATGTGGCCCACATATTGATTATGCGATCGCATAGTTGACCTCAAAATTAACCATCAAACTGCCTCACTCTGCAGTGACTATGCGGTCCGCATAGCTATTACGCGACCGCATAATAGATCGTAGAAACGCTCTCTTCTGAAAAATATTATTCCTTAACTTTTTAATGCACAAAAGAATTTTACGAATTTCAAACACATATTCCTAACTTGGCACTATGGGATCTCGGGTTTTGAGCAAAAAATTTCACGGGGCCTTACAGGTGGAGTCCCAGTTTACCTAGTCCTTTCATTGCTCGACCTGGAGAGGCTGTGATCGGGATGAGCGACGAACTTATTGCTTGGTCTTCTGGGCACCCTGGGACTATATGAAGTTCAGACGTTGTAACAGCCCAGCCCGCTAGTAATATTGTCCGCTCTGGGCCTAGGTCCTTACGGGTTTAAAATGTGTCGCTAGGGTCTAAGGCTTGTTAGCTTATATACCCAGCATCCCTCTTGTGTTTTACCGATGTGGGACTCTGTCTAAAGTCTAGGGTGTTACAGACATGATTCGCAATATTTAGTCGGCTGAATTGGCGTAAGAGTGTCTTGGCGAATATACATGCAAGCTTTTCGAGTTCAAGTTCTTCTTGTGTCGGAGGGACTGTATGTTTCATGGGCTCACCACTTAGTCCCAGCTCATGGAGATTTTCTTAATAATATCAGCTTGTTTTGAGTTGTTTGTCTGTTATTTGCAATACGGTATGGTGTGGAGGGTTTTGCTTGGTGTGTTCGGTGGAATTTGTTCCTTGTTTGCGTACTTGTGAGAATGATTATATTCCTTGCCCGTTCCAAAAAGAGAAAAACGACAAGTTAGAACCAAATAAAATTTCCTGTTACCTTGACCTAGTATGTCGGTGAGGGGGGAGGGGCACTGTAAGGCGACCCCTTCTGTCCCGTACTCGAATGATGGTTTCAGATTTGGCAGCCCCATGTTTGGCATCGCCGTTAATCGGGTCTAGGCTTCTTATAGGCTGAACTTATCTTGCCCGTTGGGATCTCGAGCTCGAGTCCCGGTTCTACCCCGTCCGATATGCGCAGATAATAAGGGAAACGTGATATACCCTGTACATAAATTACAATTGTGCACATGGGTACAAAAACAAATCAGGATAAGTCGGTTATTTCAAAGAATCATACAGTAAGGCTATCGTCCCTTCCTAAGAGGTGGAGGTATAGATCGTAATATAACTTTAATACGACAAGCAGGATTACAGGCGTGCTAAGTGCGTAGTGGCCGTAATCCAACTTTAAGTACTCACACGACGTGCCAAACTCATTGCTACAGGCGAGGCGTGGGTTTTGCTTAGACATTGGACCTAATTTTGATTTCATGTAGAGATTTGACCCACGTTGGTTTGGTTATCTCAAAAGATTATCTATCACTTTTTTACGTTGGTGTTTATACTGAGATGATGAGGCTATGACAACCGAGAAGTGATACTTTGGCTGGTTTTAGATCTAAAAGAAACTAAACTTTTGGCTAAGAAATCCCCACAGATGGCGCCAAATTGTTTGACCAAAAAGTGTTGAACTTTTTGCTAAACTAATTAAATAAGAAGACTTTAGGTAAATCATAGCCAACGATAATTTATTCCAGATCTATAATAGAAGATGAGAGTAAGACATCATAACACATATAAGATTTAACTGTAATATTGATTAAATCACACTATATGGGAAGAAGATGATGATTTCCATAATGTTTAACAATCAACAAAGAATGCATGGATGGGAATGTCACTGATCTTTAATAAGGTAGAACTCCATACATTGGGCGTGATGAGATTAACGATCTATGTTGAAGATCCGAGCTTCCTTGCTTCCTTCTCCTTCATGGAGAGAGGAAGATCATGATGACTCCTCTCTTTAGAGAATATGTCTGTGTTTTTCTTTTTTATTCGCCCCCTTCTTCTTCCTCTCACTTAGTTTATATAATAGATCTTCTCTCTTATCCAATAGTCATTGACCATAGTATTTGAGTCATTTGCCTATATTACGGGTTGACCCCTTGAAATGCCATATCCAATTCGCCTCTCAGATATCCCAAATACACGACCTCGGCTGTGGCCGAGGTGCATATCATTACAACGTGGTATGGACACGACAACTTCAAGTAACCTTCCGTCATTCCTTCGCACGCCGATTTTTGTCCAGTTCGATTTTGACCCATACACACACAATCTTTTCCATTACACAAAGTTTCTATTTTGCATAAGACATAAGATTTGAAGATTTACACTTGATATCTTTTCCATTGGATGCCAAAAAATATTTGGATAGAAGATTTAACTGTTGAGTTCTTAGATTGTCTTCAAGTGAAAGCTATTGGATACCTTTTTGCTGAAAATTTAGATACAAATCCTGGTCAATTCAAGCGTTATATCGCAGAGTTAAATCTACGAAACAAGCTTGTAACGACCCAATCGGTCGTTTTGAGCTCTGGCATGTCATTCAACAGTTTGAGGTCATGAGCAGCTTCATCTCAGGTATATTGACTTGTGTGTATGGTCAGAATTAAAATTCAGGAAATTTGGAGTCAAATCTAAATGGAAATTCTCATTTTAAAAGCATAAAATTGAAGAAATGAACTAGGATTGGAATTTTGAGTAAACAACCTCGGAATTGGGATCCGAAGGTTCCAGCAGGTTCGTATGATAATTTCGGACTTGGGCATATGCCCGTACCGGGTTTTGGATAACCCGGGAGCATTTTGGCGCCTATTGTGGAAGATAGCATTTTAGAAGAAATTGCATCAGTTTGGCTTAAAATGCATTTCAGTGTTATTGATGTCCGTTTGGAATTCCGAGACTAGAAATAGCTCCGTATGGTGATTCTGGATTTGGGAGCGTGATCGGAAGTGAATTCGGAGGTCTGTAGGTCATTTTGGAGCCGTTTGGCTAAATATAGAAATTTGAAGGTTTTTGAGAAAATTCGAACGGAAGTGAAAATTTTGATATCGGGGTCGGAATGCGATTCCGAAAGTTGGGGCAAGTCTGTAATTCGAATGTGACTTGTGTGCAAAATTTGAAGTCATTCCTGAATGATTTTGGTAAGGTTTGAGACACTTAGTCTCTTTAAGGAAGCTTAAGTTGGAAAAGTCAACCGGATATTGACTTATGAGTTAGAGCACTCGAAATGTGAATTTTATGGTTCGGATAGCTTTGTTAGGTGATTTGATACTTAGGAGTGTGTCCGGAATATTTTTGTGATGACCGGTGTAGAATTAAGCTTGAATCGGCAAAGTTAGTATTTTGGCGAATTCCGGTTGATAGGTAAGATTTTGATCCGAGGCTCGGAATTGAATTCCGAGAATTGTTGTAGCTTTGTTATGTCATTTTGGACTTGTCTGCAAAATTTGAGATCACTCGGACTAGTTTTGACGTGTTTCGACATCGGATGTGAAAATTAGAAGTTTCAAAGTTCATAGGCTTGAATCCGATGTGAATTTAGTATTTTTGCGTTGTTTATGGTGATTCGAAGAAACAACTAAGTTTGTGTCATATTATGGGACTTGTTAGTATACTTTGTTGGGATCCCATGAGGCTCGGATAAATTTTGGAAGAGTTTTTGGAAGATTTTTATGGGTTTGAGCATAAATGTAATGATCTAAAGGTTCATTTTTAGTTTTAGAGATCCAAATTTGATTCCGAGACTTCTGGAATTTTGATAATGAATTATAGGACTGATCTGGAAATTTTGGTCTAATTTCATCAAGTCGCGATTGGGTTTTTAGCGCGAAACATGAGTAATTGTTTAACGAGCGAAATGGATATCGCACTAGGCAAATGAGCTCCGAATTGAGTTTCGATTGAAGGATTGTGTTCGTATTATTATTTGTGACTCATATGAATAAGAATCGTCTAATTCCGAGTTTTTATGAAGGAGTTAGAGTCGTTTTAGTGAAATTAAAGAGTGTTGGTGCATCAGGTCTGGTGTGGCACTTTTAGCGATAAAATTAGCACCTTTAGCGACCAGATTTGGGTCTTTAGCGACCAGATTTGCTTATTAAAAGATGTTGCGTTTCTGCTCGTTTTTTCTACCTATTTTCTTGCGAAATAACACAGTTTGGGGCGATTTTTGAGCAAGAAATCATGAGAAATCTTTAGGTAAGTCACTTATGATTATTTCTACTCCATAATATTGAATTATCATCGAATAATCCGACTAGATTACATGTTTTTGAGGTGTAAATTGGGGATTTTGAACCTAGTGATTTGAAAATAAGATTTGAAGATTTATGGGGTCATTTGAACTCCGATTTTGGTAAATTTTATATGTACGGACTCGTGGCGAGACGAGGAATCCGGTGATGTGACTTTCGTAATTTTTTGAGAAGTGAGCCCGGGGCTCGGGTTTTGTCAACTTCGTGATTTTTAGCGTTTTTCGAGTATTTTCGATTGGGTATTGTTCCCTTAGCATATTGTGATGTATTCGCTCTGATTTTGGTTAGATTCGACGCGCGTTGAGGCCGATTTGAGGGGTAAAGGTGTCGCAAGCTATAGATTTCACCGGGTCGAGGTGAGTAATGATTTTAAATGATGCACTGAGGGTTTGAAACCCCGGATTGCATAACATACTGCTATGTTGAGATGAGACACGCGTTGTATGACGAGTGCGGGGTCATTTACTATTGGGGATTGTGACTTGGTCCGTCCCAGTTGATATTTTTACCGCGTAATTGATAAAGATTTATTGTTTTTCACTACGATTGAGGCTTATTGCCATATTTGGGTTTCGTGCCAATTATCTGAAATCCTTTGTGAATTTACATCACTATTTTCCTCACGAATTGAAATATTATTTTAACTCAGTCCAATTGAATTATATTATTTTGTGAACTCAACTACATTTATACTCAACTCGAGATTTAATGATATTTATAATGATGTTGAGCTGAGCATTATTGTTTTACTGATGCCCAAGAGGCTTATGATTATTTTCTGGACTGATTGAGGCCGAGGTCCATACGTGAGGATATGTTGAGTGATGTGAGGAGGCTTTCGGGCCTCGAGTGTTATGTGAGGAGGCTTTCAGGCCTCGTGTGATGTGTGAAGGCTTTCAGGCCTATTGATATTGCGTTTGGGCTGTAGGAGCCCCTTCGGAGTCTGTACACACCTCCAGTGAGCGCAGGGTACCCAGGTGAGTTGGGAGTAGGCCCGAGAGGCCATTGCTTGTGTGTGGTGAATTGGGAGTGAGCCCGAGGGGCTGATACTATACTGAGATTGACATATTGAGCCCGAGGGGCAAGCTTTTGATTTATCCTTACTGTGGAAATTATTTGTCTTTACTGTTTTAAAAGAAGAATTATCTGATACTTACTGTTTTACTGTATAACTAATTTTACTGCTTGGGATATCGCTATATTGTGCCATTATGAGATTTCATATTTTCAGTCGTTATTTATTTTTATTACTCACTGGGTCGGAGTACTCACATTACTCCCTGCACCATGTGTGCAGATACAGGCAGAGCTGAGTTCGCTCTTGAGCGCTGATTCTTTCCAGGCCAGGCGGTGACTAGGAGTAACGAGGTAGCTGTTGACGTCCGCAGCCCCGTTTTCTCCCTTATCTTTGTTATTTATGATAATTCCAGACTTTGTAAAATATTAGTAAACTCTGTAGTAGCTCATGACTTGTGACACCCCGATTTCGGGCTGAGTTGGGATGGTTTTCCTTGTTCTATCACGTTTATTTCGCATTTAAGATTATATTGCCCATGATTTAGACTTATTCCTGCTAAGTAATTATAAAGATATGTATTGTTTTGTTGATTGGTTGGCCTTGTCCTCACGAGAGGCGCCATCACGACCGGGTTGGGATTTTGGGTCGTGACAAGTTGGTATCAGAGCCTAGGTTACTAGGTCTCGCGAGTCATGAGCTGGTTTAGTAGAGTGTCGCGGATTGGTAAGGAGACGTCTGTACTTATCCTCGGGAGGTTGCAGAACCTTTAGGAAAAACTTCATATTCTTGAATTCTTAATCGTGCCTCCTTGATTCAGCTTGAAAAAGTAACTTTTACAATTCATTCCACATATTCGTATGCGCGAACGAATGCTCAGTATTAGATGTGCCTTGATGGCTTGTAATTCCCCGATCATGGGCGAGGTGTAATCTCTGTGAGTTTGATGTTAGGCCAGTCGGGAGGACTTGAGGCCGGATCATTGCCTATGGCTTGAGCACCGGGGTGTTGATTATGTGAGCAAGTGTTTTGAACTTATATGTTCGGTATTGTCCCTATTAGTGGGAATGATGGATGGATAGCTACGTGATGAGTATGTTACAACTGCGAGATGTATCTATATGACTTGGAAGTGACGATGGAGACCTGTTGGATGATAGGTGGACTATTAAGTGTTTGATTTTTCATTGTGATGCTTTGTCAAGTTGTGGATGTGTTGTTAGGATGGTTTTGGTGATTCTCTAGCAGGTGGATAAGCCCAATTACAAAGGAAACTCTGCCGAAATTTTTGAAAATTTTGGGACTTAGTAAAAAAAATGTCGCCGCCTAATAGTGGGCTTAACTGTTGTGTGAGTGAATGAAGGAGTGAGTTTAATCTCACCATGGTATTACGGCAGCAATAATGTATATGTGTTGTGATCTATGGCTTCGAGCCAAGTTGGGGAGTTTGCTATTGATTAGATAATTGTGCGGTCATGTGCTATGTTGGTTCCGGTTCGAGGCATGCTGGCGAATCAGCTCTGGTTACGGAAATTGGTCCGAAGATGGCACGAGTGAGGGAAAACTTGGACAAAGGCTACATGGTGCTTTATATATGTGTGAGAATCACAGTATGTCTTAAGCTGTCATTGGTAAAGAATGCTCGGTGCATGGAGCAGGAAGATGTTTGGTTGTACTGGAATGAGGTCATACCCTGCGGTGTCAGAGTGCTAATGAGGAACGTGTGGTTATGTTCCTTGGATCAGGTGAATTGCATTTTGAATAAGAGTAAATGACTTGAGAGAATGATTCTAATGTGTTCGAAAGTCGTGTAATAGTGGCTTTGAGTTAAGTGGGAGAGTCCCACCGCTTACGATTGGGCTGCATGGTTAATTACCTGCGTGAATTCTGGTTATTAGCGTATTGATGGATTATTGCGGCTACGGAAAAGGACCATGAGTGGTAATTTGAGTAAATGAATTGTTGAATGCATGTTATGGTTAGCCTTATTGGCTCATGTTCACACTTGAGGGAAGATTCATGATTTATGCCTCGTATAGGTGCAAGCTTCGAGGGAAGTGATCCCGCTGGGTGCTTCATAGAGAGGGTATTCATATGTTATAAAATTCAATGGAGTGGTTGCATTCGGGGCCAAGTCGGAGCGGGTGGCTCTCAGTAACGGTCCTCATGAATTCAAAGGGCAAAGTGTGGTGCCTAATGATGTCGACATTATAGATACAGATAAGAATCAAGCTTTGTAGCAGCTTATGAGAAGGTGCCCAAAATGTTCTATAATATTTTGACTTGCAGTGTAGCATTTGGGAGATATGAAATGGTTCGTGGGATTTGAGACAGCATGGTCTCGTGATTCAAGGTCACTCCGGAGGAGTGCAGATGGAGTATGTTATGTGTTGAATGAAGAAGTATTATTTCTAAGGCAATTAAGGGTAAATTGGAAGGAGGTAGGTTGATTAGCCATAGTTGAATTGGCATATTGGTGTCAGCGATCAGTTCCTTCAGCGTGAGAAAGTTATGCAAGTGATTTGTGGCGGTACGTGTGAGGCTTGTCGACCACCGTAATTGATTTTATTCAGAAGCATTCTTCTGTTATGTCTTGTTATGTGGAGGCAAATCCCGGAAGGGTTATGGTGGCTTGGACCACTACTTAGATATTGGCATATTCGACGGTTATGAGAATTCGCCTGTATGTTGCTATAGTTCTCCCGAAGTAAGTTAAATGGAAAGTCTTATGTGATGAAATATTAGCCTATCGGCGGTTCCAGAGTTGTGATGGAAATCATGTCTATCGTATATCGGCACGTGAGGTGCAGTGAGTGGTATGGAATTTGAAGAGGGGACCAAGGTCTCAGTTTGGTCAATGAATGTGATGTCACGAGCTCGGATGAGCAGGAAAGGAGTTCTAGTGTTTTGAGTAAGATGGGTATTGATGTTAGTATCACCTGAGACCGGTGTTCTGTGAGAAAGGCTTTGCATCCTGGTTAGGGATTCTTGATCACTTTTCAGCGTTAGTGCAGCCGGTGGTTTGAATGTGCGAACCCGTTAATTATTTCGGAAGATGGTGGGAGCTTGTCCCACAGGAAGATTGTATAAGTGTGACATGTAGTCACTTGATTAATTAGAAATTTAAACCAAGTATGAGGATTTTGGTAATATCATCCATTTGAGAATTTATGCCTGGAGGGCACTCTGCTTATTGGGTTATAGACCTATGAAATATTATTGGCCTAGCTTGGCACGATCAGGATCGACTTGAGGTCGGGGGATAGATTTAAATGTGGAATTGAGCCTTACGTCAGGCCAGTTGTGTTTATTTCAGCAATGCGCTCTTTATAGAAGGATAGTCGCGGTCTTATTTCGTGGTCAGATAATTCTGTAAAGATATATTGTGATGTATGAGTTGTGAGACGGCTTGGTAAATTCCTTATGTGTTGAGGTTCCGCTCAGCGGTGATGTTATATGAGTAGGATGGCTCTTGAGACTTAGATCATGTATCGCACCTCAGTTGTGCTTGAGTTGTAGCCTATAACGCTATATGTTTCCTTGGGAATGGTATTATGCACCTTAGTGTGTTTATGACCGATATTCGGTATTTGGATGTGGTGAGCTATTCAGCTCGACGTGTATCTCCTTATGTGAGTTCTATATGTGGATCGGGTGGCACACCTCCATGGGTATGTTGTTTGGATCGGGTTGCGCGCCGCAACAGTGTGATGTTCAGTTCAGTGCCCATATTTGCTTTTATGTGTTCTGTTTACCTGTTTTCTGAGGAAGTCCATGTTAGTGTGCGAGTTGAGTAGTTCCTCCCAGAGTTCACTTCCTTTTGTATCACGTTCGAATTGGTAGTCCACTGGCACATTGTGGCATCTTGTGGGATTTTTTATTATGTCCGAGGTGACTTATTGCCTGAGCAGTTCGTACTGGGTAAGACGAGGTTACTAGATTTGGGGTCAGTGCAAACTGATTATATGAAGTATATTATAGAGCAAAGATCATTCTTTGGTTTGAGACAAGGTAACTTGTCAGGAGTATAGATCCAATGAATTGTTGATTCAACAGTTGATTATGAATTTCGGCACATATCTTCAGTCGTATCGGTGTTGTAAAAACTAGAGCAAGACCTATGTAAGTCATGAGATGCAATTGGAGCATCAGATTTGTGGAATTTCGACTATTATGTTTAAAGAATGTTATTGTGGTCCTATGAGTAAAGTGATGCAAAGTGTGAATTCAGCAAAGTTATGCATCCATGTTTGGGTACAACGTGTGGAGATTGATATGGTGGTCGTATGATGGAAACAGGCTTGGCAGGAAATTCAGGATGTTGGAATTGGACCTAATGGCTTATTTGCTTGAATAAGGGAGTATCTACAGAGTTATCAAGCTAATGTGCTCAACTGAGTGGTGGTATCACGGGAAGGTGCATGAGGTGTTAAACAAGTGATTTCAGACTACGTCAGTGTAGTTCTCAGCACGTTCAAGGACGAACGTATGTTTAAGTGGGGGAGATTATAACGACCCGATCGGTCGTTTTGAGCTCCGGCGCGTCATTCAGCAGTTTGAGGCCATGAGCAGCTTCATCTCAGGTATATTGACTTGTGTGTATGGTCAGAATTAAAATTCAGGAAGTTTGGAGTCAAATTTAAATGGAAATTCTCATTTTGAAAGCTTAAAATTGAAGAAATGAACTAGGATTGGAATTTTGAGTAAACGACCTCGGAATTGGGATCCGAAGGTTCTAGCAGGTTCGTATGATAATTTCGGACTTGGGTGTATGCCCGTATCGGGTTTTGGATAACCCGGGAGCGTTTTGGCGCCTATTGTGGAAGATAGCATTTTAGAAGAAATTGCATCAGTTTGGCTTAAAATGCATTTCAGTGTTATTGATGTCCGTTTGGAATTCCGAGACTGGGAGTAGCTCTGTATGGTGATTCTGGATTTGGGAGCGTGATCGGAAGGGAATTCGGAGGTCCGTAGGTCATTTTGGAGCGGTTTGGCTAAATATAGAAATTTGAAGGTTTTTGAGAAAATTCGACCGGAAGTGGAAATTTTGATATCGGGGTCGGAATGCGATTCCGAAAGTTGGGGCAAGTCCGTAATATCGAATGTGACTTGTGTGCAAAATTTGAAGTCATTCCTGAATGATTTTGGTAAGGTTTGAGACACTTAGTCTCTTTTAAGGAAGCTTAAGTTGGAAAAGTCAACCGGATATTGACTTATGTGTTAGAGAGCTCGAAATGCAAATTTTATAGTTCGGATAGCTTTGTTAGGTGATTTGGGACTTAAGAGTATGTCCGGAATATTTTTGTGATGACTGGTGTAGAATTAAGCTTGAATCGGCAAAGTTAGTATTTTGGCGAATTACGGTTGATAGGTAAGATTTTGATCCGAGGCTCGGAATTGAATTCTGAGAGTTGCTGTAGCTTCGTTATGTCATTTTGGACTTGTCTGCAAAATTTGAGATCATTCGGACTAGTTTTGACGTGTTTCGACATCGGATGTGAAAATTAGAAGTTTCAAAGTTCATAGGCTTGAATCCGAGGTGAATTTAGTATTTTTGCGTTGTTTTTGGTGATTCGAAGAAACAACTAAGTTTGTGTCATATTATGGGACTTGTTAGTATACTTTGTTGGGATCCCATGAGGCTCGGACAAATTTTGGAAGAGTTTTTGGAAGATTTTTGTGGTTTTGAGCATAAATGTAATGATCTAAAGGTTCATTTATAGTTCTAGAGATCCAAATTTGATTCTGAGACTTCCTAAATTTTGATAATGAATTATAGGACTGATCTAAAAATTTTGGTCTAATTTCATCAAGTCGCGATTGGGTTTTTGACGCGAAACATGAGTAATTGTTTAACGAGCGAAATGGATATCGCATTGGGCAAATGAGCTCCGAATTAAGTTTCGATTGAAGGGTTGTGTTTGTATTATTATTTGTAACTCATAGGAGCAAGAATCGTCTAATTCCAAGTTCGTATGAAGGAGTTAGAGTCTTTTTAGTGAAATTAAAGAGTGCTGGTGCATCAGGTCTGGTGTGGCACTTTTAGCGACCAGATTAGCACCTTTAGCGACCGGATTTGGGTCTTTAGCGACCAGATTTGCTTATTAAAAGCTGCTGCATTTCTGCTCTTTTTTTTTTACCTATTTTCTTGCGAAATAACACGGTTTGGGGCGATTTTTGAGCAAGAAATCATGAGAAATCTTGAGGTAAGTCACTTGTGATTATTTCTACTCCATAATATTGAATTATCATCGAATAATCCGACTAGATTACATGTTTTTGAGGTGTAAATTGGGGATTTTGGACCTAGGGATTTGAAAATAAGATTTGAAGATTTGAGGGTCATTTGAACTCCGATTTTGGTAAATTTTATATGTACGGACTCGTGGCGAGACGAGGAATTCGGTGATGTGACTTTCGTAATTTTTCGAGAAGTGAGCCCGGGGCTCGGGTTTTGCCAACTTCGTGATTTTTAGCGTTTTTCGAGTATTTTCGATTGGGTATTGTTCCCTTAGCATATTGTGATGTATTCGCTCTGATTTTGGTTAGATTCGACGCGCGTGGAGGCCGATTTGAGGGGTAAAGACATCGCAAGCTATAGATTTCACCGGTCGAGGTGAGTAATGATTTTAAATGATGCACTGAGGGTTTGAAACCCCGGATTGCACAACATACTGCTATGTTGAGATGAGACACGCGTTGTATGACGAGCGCGGGGTCATTTACTATTGGGGATTGTGACTTGGTCCATCCCAGTTGATATTTTTACCGCGTAATTGATAAAGATTTATTGTTTTTCACTATGATTGGGGCTTATTTCCATATTTGGGCTTCGTGCCAATTATCTGAAATCTTTTGTGAATTTACATCACTATTTTCCTCACGAATTGAAATATTATTTTAACTCAATCCAATTGAATTATATTATTTTGTGAACTCAGCTACATTTATACTCAACTCGAGATTTAATGATATTTATAATGTTGTTGAGCTGAGCACTATTGTTTTACTGATGCCCAAGAGGCTTATGATTATTTTCTGGACTGATTGAGGCCGAGGTCCATACGTGAGGATATGTTGAGTGATGTGAGGAGGCTTTCGGGCCTCGAGTGTTATGTGAGGAGGCTTTCAGGCCTCGTGTGATGTGTGAAGGCTTTCAGGCCTATTGATATTGCGCTTGGGCTGTAGGAGCCCCTCCGGAGTCTGTACACACCCCCAGTGAGCGTAGGGTACCCAGGTGAGTTGGGAGTGGGACCGAGAGGACGTTGCTTGTGTGTGGTGAGTTGGGAGTGAGCCCGAGGGACTGATGTTGTGTGCTGGTGAATTGGGAGTGAGCCTAAGGGGCTGATGTTGTGTGCAGGTGAGTTGGGAGTGAGCCCGAGGGGCTGATACTATACTGAGATTTACATATTGAGCCCGAGGGGCAAGCTTTTGATTTATCCTTACTGTGAAAATTATTTGTCTTTACTGTTTTAAAAGAAGAATTATCTGATACTCACTGTTTTACTGTATAACTGATTTTACTGCTTGGGATAGCGCTATATTGTGCCGTTATGAGATTTCATATTTTCAGTCGTTATTTATTTTTATTACTCAGTGGGTCGGAGTACTCACATTACTCCCTGCACCATGTATGCAGATACAGGCAGAGCTGAGTTCGCTCCTGAGCGCTGATTCTTTCCATGCCAGGCGGTGACTAGGAGTAACGAGGTAGCTGTTGACGTCCGCAGCCCCGTTTTCTCCCTTATCTTTGTTATTTATGATAATTCCAGACTTTGTAAAATATTAGTAAACTCTGTAGTAGCTCATGACTTGTGACACCCCGATTTCGGGCTTAGTTGGGATGGTTTTCCTTGTTCTATCACGTTTATTTTGCATTTAAGATTATATTGCACATGATTTGGACTTATTCCTGCTAATTAATTATAAAGAAATGTACTGTTTTGTTGATTGGCTGGCCTTGTCCTCACGAGAGGCGCCATCACGACCGGGTTGGGATTTTGGGTCGTGACAAAGCTACACTTACAAAGTTCTTCAGTTAATTTTGAAAAAAATTATTTTTTAAGTAGCTTTAAATGTATACCTTAGAGTTTAAATCTTTATACATTTAATTATAAATTTATTAATAATATATTAGTTCTATTCAATATTTAACTAGTGAAATATGCATATCTTTTGAGATTTTAAATTTGAATAAATTTCTTATTTTTTATATGTAATATTAAAAAAGGAAAAATAATTGATATTTAGATAATTTTTATCTATAACGACCAAGTAATATTTGTTGATACCCAATTTTTCCTTCATATTTTTAAAATAAGTATATATACTTTCAAAGTATCATTTTTGTATCATTATATTTATACAAATAATTTATAATTTTTCCTAATTTTTAGATCTTTAAGATTATTTTTTTCTTGTATTTAAATCACATGAATATTATTAAGTACCGCTTGATTTATTTTGTGATGATTTAATTACCCAAATTTATTATTTGCATCAACATATATGTTTCAGAATATTTTTTACTTTATTTTATGTAAGTATATTTGTATTTTTAAGCTATTTACATAATTTTACGATAATAGGCTATATTCGTGCATAATTATATTTTATATTATTTGTGCTAAAATAGCATTTTTTATATTTTTATAATGTTAGATTATTATTTTCAATCATTTTATTTTATTATCTATTAAATAGTTTTATAAATTATTTTATTAATAATTTTCATGTATTTAATTTATAGCCCAATTCAAGGCTAATTTAGGACCACATTAGTGGCCCAAATACCCCAAATCCTTGGCCCAATTTCTCAAGTCCAAACCAGACGACCCCTTTTAATTTTCAACCCAATCAGGACCCGATCTCTAACCCGCCCCGTCTCTCGCTCAATTTTGGCCGTTTATCTCGGAGGATCAATGGCCCATAGCCTCTCTCTCACTTTTAATTACCCAAACCCTACGAAACCATACTTATTCTCCTCAATCCGCCACCCTAAACCGCTCTCAACTCTCCTCCTCCCTCTTCTTAAGAACCCTAGTCGCCTTCTCCTTAATCACCTCTCCTAATTCTGCTAATAATGAGATTTTACCATTATTTGCTTACCATATTTGGGTTCTTTTGGTACTGGTCACACGTTTATAGCATTACTTAGGTATTTTCCCAATTTTGACAAATACCACCTCTATATCGGATGAGAATCAACTCAATCTTGGAGATTTGGACAATATTTCGTCCACATACACGAAGAAAAGCTGGATTCTTCATACTAGTTGGCCGATTTTGAGTTTTAAACCCTAACTAGGGTTTGAAGTTTGATTTTTTTCCTTTCCGGTTCCCCTACTGACTTGCATGTGAGATTTTACCCTTTTTGTTCATGTTTACTTGATTTCTTTCTTTGTTTATTTGCCTGATTTTACCACTATATAAATGCCTCCCCTAATCCCCTTTGAACAGAGGCTAATCGCTTAACAACTACTGTTAATCCTTTATTTTTACTTTTTATTATTTCTGCTCTCTCTTGATTATGGTCGGTTGGAAGCCAAGGCCACTAGAATCTTCGCTATTAACTTTTCTAGTGCGAGCACTGCTCAAGGCTCACTAAAGCTCCTGTGAACTCTGACACACTAGGATTTGGGGTTTTTTTTACTGTTGCCTTTCTGTTGCTGTACCCTTGTGTTCGTTTATCTTCGTAACTGGTTAGCATTCTTGACCCTCATAGCCTTCATTGTTATTCCTTTACTTGCTTAGGTGTGTATTCTGTTAGGAAATCCCTGCTCTCTCTGTTAGCTATAGCATTAAAAGATGAACCTCATAAGTCTTAAAGTTCGCCTAGTACCAAGCTTGTCACTTATGTTGCTACGATTATTTAGCACTCCATGGGTAAGCAAGGCAGCTGTCTTAAAGTTTGGGCCTAGTTATCGGGCTAGTTTGGTACTCAAAACTGAAGCGTATTAATAGCCATCCGTAGTTTGGGCATGTTCATCACCTAAGGCTCCAGGCTTAGTTGAAGACCCAAAATCAGCCTGGGGTATCCTGTATTTGCTGTATTTTGGGCATGTAGCCGCCCTATTAAGTCTGTAACTATTTTATCCTATTTGGGCCTGTAATAATCTGTAGTAACGAATAATGGGGATATTAGTGGAATTGGGGGGAACGAGTATATTCTAATGCTTGCATAAAAAGGGTAGAAACACATGTTTATAGGGTCTATGTGCTCTATTCGCCTTTTCGTTTAGCATGCCTTAATTGTTATTTTGTTTAGTGTATTCCTATTCTGCCACTCATAGAAATCATGCTTATAGAAAATCACACACACTTCACTCTACCTGTCTAAAATATGTTTAAGTATTTGCTATACTTGTTTCAAGGTTTACTATTGTGCAAACTTAGACAGCATGCCTATAGGATAAATAACACATGTTTCGTTACTTCCCATCTAGATACCATGTCTATATGGTTTCAATTAATTAATCAATCAATTATTTTTATTTCTCTTAACACACCGCTCATTTAGATATCATGACTATAAAATTTTAATCAATTAATCAATCACTTTGTTACTTTGTCGTATTGCCCCACTTAGATGACATGCCTATAGGGAGAAAATATGTAAAATCAATTTCAACTGTTAGAAATCATATCTATAGGACACTGTCATCTTCCTAAGAAGCATGCCTACAAAACCAACACTGGTAATTCGGGATTCTGAGATCATTTCACTGCCTTATTGCGCATATAATTAGAAATCATGTCTATAGAATTTGAAATGCTTTAATTTGCCTATACGTTACAGTACTGCCTGTATAATACTTAGAAATTAGAATCACATAGGAACCATGCCTATATGATTTAACAACTTGATTCTGAAACCGTCTACTGCCTAATCTGAAAATCTGTGATTAATCGAGTGCTTTTTGTGCTTATGTGTGGAGGTTAACTTGAGCCTTTTATTGGTATTATGTGAAGTCCTAACTGTTTGAATGTCGCCTAGTTTTTATCATTTTGAGCATCCTAAGTAAGTCTGGAACCACCCAAATAGAGGTCCAAAGCTTCCTGGACCATAGGCATATGATGGATAATGCACGCATAAGACGCGGCTTAGAATTGAATTAGAGCGCTTTTAGGTAAACAACTTCAACATAGTAATTGAGTAGCAGGAGATGATAGTCTGTACCCGCTGAATAATATGAGCAACTCCTATTTTAAGGGAGTTGCGAAGTATTATTTATATTGCACGGGGTGATCCTTTAGGCTAAAAAACTTGGGACCCCTTCCCCTTTATGCTTGCTAAAAGAACTTAATCAATTAAATAGAGATCGACGTAGTTGTGATCTTTAAACTTGTATTCATTATTCATATAGTTTATTCTTTCTCATATTGGCTTATGTTACAATAGGACTTTCAACTTTCGTATCTTCCTTCCTACGCTCACCTAGTTCAATTATATAATTCACATAATTTAAAGTTTGATCGGGACCCACAGTTGTGGACCTCAAAGAGTGCCTAACATTTTCTCTTTGAGGTAACTTGAGCCCTTACCCGATCTTTGGTGATACGGACTAGTCAAACAGAGTTATTCGCAAAATAGGTGCCCTAACACATCATAAAAATCGTTAGGTGATAACTCATCTCTTTTAATACTCATTTAAAAGAGTTGTCACACACCGAACTCCGCTTTCGAGAGAAAACAGGGGGCGATAATATTTAAACGTCAAATGTTGTTATAGGTGTGTAACAACCATTCACTATATATAAAAGCTAAAAAATATCGGAACAAACGAAGTTGTTTTAAATAGTGTCGATTATAGCTGCATTTTTCTTTTTCTTTTCCTTTTCTTTATTTCCTTTCGTGTATCTTTATCCTTTTCTTTTTTCGTGTTTCAATCCCGACAACCTAAAACCCTTTATTTTGTCAAAGTTGTTATAGTTACTATTCGGTATCTGTTCTGTCTGATTGTTTAATGCAACTTTATTTCTAAATGCATTTAAAATTCTCAAATTTAAGATTCCACTTGTAAGAACATTCACACAGTAAAATAAAAAAGGTAATATGAAAAATTCATGTTATATTTCATGAACTATTTTTTTAAACTGCTAAGTGATTGAAAAGAAATAATGTTGGCTAGTGTTTTTAATAATCCCAAGTATCCCTTCTCCTTTGTCGTCATTTCTCCTAGTATTCAGTTTGTAATTTTTTTTTTTTTTGGTGGTGATGCCCACTTAAAATATTCGTCTTTACTGCACTTAAATTGGAAGTTATGTGTTAACTCCAAAACTATTATTCTCATTTTAATCACTCAACTAATCCACTGTTGGAACGTAAAATTTAGCTTTTCTCAAATCTTCATCACCTCTTTTGGCAGTTAATGTGTTAACGGATACTCTATTACAATTGGAGAAAGGGCAGAGGCGCCAATTTTTAATTAATTAAATCAATGATGAATGATTTGATTACAAACTCTATATTTGTCACCAACTTGTTGATTTTGTGGATGGAAGGGCGACGAGATCGAGTAGTTTATATGGAAATACCAACGTAACCATGGTGGACAACTTGACCACTAGTTATCCTATTAATTATAATCGGGAAAACGTTAAAGAAGTGGTTGATTAATACCCAAGAATGCATGAACAAAATCTTGCGAGTGCAGGATTAATTAACCCAAAACCTATTCTAGTTCATGCAGTGCAAAAAAAATAATAGTTTCTACCTTTAATTTTGACTTTCCAACACTGTAAAGGTTTCTGATGTTACCAATTAAAAGCTGGCCATGAACGTGATATAGGGTTCTTGAAAACTCCGGTATGTGTTTGGAAAATATTTGGGTGAAATTGAAAAACATATATTTAAATCTAAAGTAATAAATTAAGAAGTGGTATCTACAAGGTCTAGTTATGTTTGGACTTGAATTCCATGGAAAAAAAACTTGAAGATTATTTATTAGTAAAATTCCATTATTTCATATGACATGAAATACTTCTGAAATAAAAAAATTTCACTGGTATTTCAAATGTTGAGTTCATCAGTATTTCTGATGGCCAGCTAAAAGATAAATTCATCTCAGAAACTTAGACCGTACTGTCCTCAAACTTCAGCAAGTACTAACTACCGTGCTTTTCCAACTTCTCATAAGACTTGGTAGAGACCTGCAACAGATTTTACAAACTGTTAATTAATATATCTAAAGTATATATAGTACAGGGATTCTCTTAAATAATCTTCTAGATCATGGGAAATAACATCCACATTTCAGCAGTTTGTTCTGAATGCTTCACAATTGCTGAAGGAATAAAACTTTCTTGTTTCTGTACCCTGTATGTAGCTACAGAAAAAAGAGAAGAAGACCGACCAAAATATAGAAATTATTCATTCTTTTAAAATCGACACCGGTATTTGATCATTTTTAACTATTGCAGATTTTGGTTCATTACCTTATTAGATGATGGAGAGGTGCGCGCAAATCTGCTTGGAGAATTCGTGTTTACTAAGTGTCCAGGGGAGACAGATACTACAGTTGGTGACTGCATATATGGGGAAACTGGTGAGCGCAACATTGGACTTTGTTGGTAAGATATTGGTATCTGATGAATACTTGAAACTGGAGATGCTATTGGACTTTGCCACTTCAGTTTAGAAACCCCTGACGCCACTGCTCCTGGAGATCTTCTAGGCGAAAATATCATCGAGGGAGGAATATTGATTCTAATTCTGTACACAAGAAAATCAGAGACTCAGCTATTCAATGCATTCTTATGATATAGTAAACTGAAATTGCTACAGTTACATACTTCTTGTGAACATCAACATAATCATCAGTCTCATCATATATAGGTTCCTACGACAAAAAGTGAAAGAGTTAAAGCAGACCAATTAGCTAGGAATCATCAGTTTCGGAAAATTAAACAAACAGAAAACATAACCAACATGAATAAGTATTAATTTTACCTGCAGAAGTTGTTCAAGAACATCTTCCATTGTAATGATACCAATTGCTTCTTCTCCTATAATCGAAGATCATTCCAATTTATCAAAGATATACACTTCTCTGGTTTCCCGAAAATTATATTGTACTGACTATTCTTACCTTTTTCATCAACTGCAGGTTCTTGAATTGGACGGGGAAGGATGTTTATCTTGATTATATCATGTTTAGCAGTGGCATTTTCTGCAGCTTCTTTAGTATTCCTACTACTCTTCAAGACTACAGCCATATGGCTGTTCCCTTTCTGGAACTGGTTCAGAAGATCATATAATGGTAAAGACTCTGGGACCCTGAGGGAAATTACAGTTTTAGTTATTTGAGTCCAAAATTTATTCAAAAAAATTGTTTAAAATTTTCGTAGAGATTAAAAGGGCAGCCCGGTGCACTAAACTCCTACTATGCACGCAGAGGCGGATTCAGAATTTTAAGCTTATGGGTTCCTACAACAATCTCAAGTTAATTTAAATGATAATTGGATCAACGAACTGGGTTCCAAGGTAAATATTCTTATACTTTTAATAAATTTTTTAATACAAATACAGAGTTTATGCAAAAGTTACTGGGTTCACAGGAACCCGGATCCTTTTCTCTGGATCCGCCCCTGTATGCACGGGGTCCAGAGAATGGCCTGACCACAAGAATCTATTGAATTCAGCCTTACCTTGCAGAAGGCTGTTTTCACGCCTCGAACCCGTGCCCTCCTGGTCACATGACAATAACTAGTTTGGATTTACTTTTATATAAATATCGCAACATTTCAAGTAGTATTTTCTTAATATGTCCAAGCCAAATGAACAGCTAAAATTGGAACGGAAGTACTACTTTCTTGAAAAGAATGCATCATATTATACGTAAGAATTTACAGTATCGTACTCTGGCATACTCCTTATACTGAGATCTTTGATTGGCACCTCATCTTCGGGACGATATTTTATCAAATTCTTCACCTAGAATTGAAGAAAAGTTAAATATGCCATACAAAGGAATAGCAAAAATGTTGCAGAATGATACTAGTATATTTGTTTTATTATCCCATTAAATATTAATAGAGTTTCTGAAAAGACTTACTAAGATTAGTCCTACAATGTTCGTTGGACTGCCAGAGTATACAGGTACGCGACTGTGGCCTTTACTTATAATCAGATTCATCATCTCACTGGGAATATAATCATCAAATTTTGGGTTACTATTAACAAGGTGTGCTTATTGAAGGAGAAATTTGACAGAGAGTTAGTAGCATACTCAGTCAGTTTAGAATGAAGATCAAGAGAAAATACTCTGGACATGGGGGTCATTGCATCTTTAACCATTTTCTGAGCTAGGTCCAATGCTCCAGCAATTATGGTAGTTTCGTCGTGGCTCAACTCTCCACCTTTCCCTGCCTATCATCACCGGAGGCAAATTCATGATCTAAGTGTTGGGAATAAACCCCGTAAAAATAATATTCACGGTATTAGTGATAAACGCGGAACACTAAGTTATGGTTAAATCAACAAGAATAGAAATACAGCAATAATGACACCAAGATATTACGTGGAAACCCTTCTGAATAAGGGAAAAATCACAGCCAAAAAGAGCAACTGATATCACTATAGCAAGAAATTTTACACTGTGTAGTAACGAATACAAATACTCCTAAGACCACTACACCCTCAAAAGAAATAAACACTCTTTTGCTTTTTTCACCTCACTACAATATCTCTCATACTCTATTTTTCTTCACAAACTATTTTCTTATAGTTTATGGAATACCTTGCTCTCTCTCTCTTTCCTCTCTTTGTTGGTGTGTCGAAATGAGAGTTAAGACTCTCCTTTTATAGCCAAAACCTCACTCTCTAAAGCCTACAATATTTGACAATTTACACACCCTTTTCACAATTTCAACAAGGTTGGCTACCAAACCAAACCAAGTCAATAAAATTGGCTACCAAATTATACTAATTCAACAAGGTTGGCTACCAAACCAAACCAAGTCAACAAAATTGGCTACCAAATAATTTGAACGAGATAGACACCATATCAATCTCCCCCTCCAGTCTCATTCATCTAGAGGAGGTAGCACTATCTTCTAGTTTCAGTGCATGCCGAGAAGTTCTTTGCATAGCTCGAACTTGTCTCTTGGTACCACCTTGATCAACATATCTGCAGGATTTTCACTCGTGTGAATCTTTTTGACTTGAAGTGATTCGTTCTCCACTTGCTCACGAATCCAATGATATCTGACGTCAATGTGTTTTGTTCTCGCATGGTACATGGAGTTTTTGCTCAGATCTATTGCACTTTGACTGTCGCAATAGACAACATACTCCATCTGTCGCAATCCAAGTTCTTGAAGAAATCTCTTTAGTCATATCATCTCTTTGCCAGCTTCAGTAGCCGCAATATACTCCGCTTCAGTTGTAGATAGTGCGACACACTTCTGCAACTTCGACTGCCATGATATAGCTCCCCCTGAAAAAGTAAACAAATATCCAGTAGTGGATTTTCTATTATCAAGGTCACCTGCCATATCAGAATCTGTATAGCCCTTTAAAATTGGATTTAATCCTCCAAAACATAAGCATTCATGTGAGCTTCCTCTTAGATACCTGAGTATCCACTTTACAGCTTCCCAATGCTCTTTTCCTGGATTTTCGAGAAATCTGCTAACAACACTGACTACATGAGCAATATCTGGTCGAGTGCATACCATTGCATACATCAAACTTTCGACAGCAGAGGAATAAGGAATCTTGGCCATTCTCTCTTTTTCCTCCATTGTTGTTGGACACATCTTCTTGCTCAACTTCAGATGACCAGGAAGGGGTGTGCGAACCAACTTAGCACTTTTCATATTGAAGCACTCCAGTACACGTTCTATGTACTTCTCTTGTGACAAGTAAAGCTTCCTTTCAATTCTCGAACGAGTAATTCTCATGCCCAAAATCTGCTTAGCGTGACACAAGTCTTTCATTGCAAAAGACTTATTCAACTGTTTCTTCAACTCGTCAATCTTGGAAGCATTCCTGCCCACAATCAACATATCATCCACATATAGCAAGAGGATGATAAAATCGTCATCAGGAAACCTTTGTACAAATACACAGTGATCTGAAGAAGTCTTCTGGTAGCCTTGCTCCCCCATAATAGACTTAAACTTCTTGTACCACTGTCTGGGAGCTTGCTTCAATCCATATAGACTCTTCTTAAGTTTGCATACAAGATTTTCTTTACCTTTTACCTTGAAGCCTTCAGGTTGTTCCATATAAATATCCTATTCTAAGTCACAGTGAAGAAAAACAGTCTTCACATCCATCTGCTCAATCTCCAAATCAAGACTGGCAGTCAAACCAAGAACTGCCCGAATAGAGGACATTTTCACGATAGGAGAAAATATTTCGTCAAAGTCAATACCTTTCCTTTGACCAAATCCCTTGACAACCAATCTAGCTTTGTATCTGGGCTTCAAACTATGTTTTTCAACTTTAACTTTGAACACCCACTTGTTTTTCAAAGCTCTCATGCCCTTAGGCAATTTCACCAACTCATAAGTATGGTTCTCATGCAGAGATTTCATCTCATCTTGCATGGCTTCAATCCATTGATCCTTGTGCTCATCCTCTATGGCCTCCACATAACATTCAGGTTCTCCCCCATCAATGAGTAATACATACTCATTGGGTGAATAATAGGAAGAAGGAGTACGAGGTCTAGAGGACCTCCTGAGTGGAATATCTAGCTCGTCCACAGCTTCGTGAGTAGGAATATCTACCTCATCAACATTAGTATTGTTATGACCATCACCATCAATATGCTGATCTGGAATATGGTTCTGGGCATCACCATCATCATTGATCCCACCAACGTCATCCGCATTTGTATGAGGAACTTGATCAAGATTAACTAAACCTTCAGAACTTAGAGATTTTAGCTTCTCCGCTTTGTTAATATCTTCAATGGTTTGATCCTCCACGAAGATAACATCACTGCTTCTCACGACCTTCTTCTCAATTGGATCATATAGCCCGTAACCAAACTCATCAAGGCCATAACCAATGAAGATGCACTGCCTTGTCTTGGCAGTTAATTTTGACCTCTCATCTTTAGGCACATGTACAAAAGCTTTGCAACCGAACACTTTCAAGTGGTCATAGGAAACATCCTTGCAATACCAAACTCTATTTGGAACATCACTTTGCAAAGCAACCGCAGGGGATAGATTAATAATATGTGCGGCGGTCAACAAAGCCTCACCCCAAACGGAATTCGGCAACTTTACTTCAGAAAGCAAACATCCGACTCTTTCCATCAAGGTCATGTTCATCCTTTCTGCTAAACGATTAAGCTGAGGAGTCTTAGGAGGAGTCTTCTGGTGTCTGATACCCTGTTCCTTGCAATATTCATCAAACGGTCCACAATATTCACCACCGTTATCAGTACGAATACACTTCAGCTTCTTTCCAGTTTCTCTTTCAATTGAAGCCTGAAACTGCTTAAAGACACCCAACACTTGGTCTTTAGTCTTCAAGATGTAGACCCAAAGTTTCCTTGAGCAATCATCAATAAAGGTAGCAAAATAAAGTGCACCACCCAAAGTCCTTGTCTTCATTGGACCACATAAGTTTGAATGCACTAACTCAAGAAACTCTGTCTTTCTTGAAGGAGGATGAGATTGGAAAGAAACTCTTTTTTGTTTTCCAGCCAAGCAGTGCTCACATTTTTCTAATTTTGCACTTTCAAAATTTGACAACAATTTCATCTTGGCCAGGACATTTAGTCCTTTCTCGCTAATGTGGCTAAGCCTCTCATGCCATAATGTTGAAGAGCTATTGCTCTCAACGACATTCACCATATCAACATAGGTAGAGGTCGTAGTCTAGTATAGACCACAACGCTTTTCCCCACGAGCCACAATCATGGAACCTTAGTGAGCTTCCACTTTCCAGCACCATTGGTACTGACATATCCCTCATCATACAAAACACCAACAGAGATCAAATGCAAACGAACATCAGGTGCATGCTTTACATTGTTTAAAACTAGTTTAGTTCCAATACTAGTTTCCAAACAAATCGTTCCAACACCAGTCACCCTAGATACAGTCTCATTACCCATACTCAAAGTTTCAAAGTCACCCTGAGTATAGGATGAGAAAAATTCTCCCTTGATGTCACATGAGATGTGGCACCACTGTCCACAACCCAGATTGACTCATCACAAGCAATATTTATCAGATCTGCATCAAGGACGGTAACAAGATCTTTTGTAGTGACGGTGGCCACACGATTGCCATCTTCTTTCTATTCTTCCTTATCTCTATTCTCCTTTTTTAAAATCCGGCATAACTTCTTTGTGTGCCCTTTCTTCCCGCAATGATAGCACTCTATATCTTTAAGTCTGCTTCTGGATTTGCTTCTATTATGTTCTCTATTTTGAGAACCCCGATTCTTGCTTCTCCCCTAGAGTCAGTCACCAAGACATCTGATGAGGAGGAACCCTGAGATTTTCTTCTCATCTCTTCATTTAAAAGGCTGCTCTTGGCAAGATCCATAGAGATCACACCATCCGGAGCAGAATTTGATAATGAAGTTCTAAGAATTTCCCAAGAATCTGGTAGGGAACCAAGTAGAAACAGGCCTTGAATTTCTTCATCAAATTTAATGCCCATAGCAGATAACTGGTTCATGATCCCTAGAAATATGGTTCAAAACATTATCGTCAATCCACTGTCTAATAAAGCCGCAAACCTGCCTATGTAATAAATTCCACTCTTCATCTGATTTATTATCAGGCTTTATAGTGGTAAAGACAGGTTGATGAAAATTCTTGACATAGAGCAAATCTTCCATTTTGCCCTTCCAAATGGCATAATTTGTGCCATTTAAAGTAATCATTCTACTAGTGTTGGCTTCCATCGTTTATCACAAATACAAATACTATTTATTAAGAGACCAAAGTAATTCTTTTCTGATGTGGAAGTTCAGACTGTGCTGCAACCATAGAGTATACTCAGACACAACCTTGGCTCTGATACCACTTGTTGGGAACAAACCCCGTAAAAATAATATTCACGGTATTAGTGATAAATGCGGAACACTAAGTTATGGTTAAATCAACAAGAATAGAAATGCAGCAATAATGACACCAAGATATTACGTGGAAACCCTTCTGAATAAGGGAAAAACCACACCCAAGAAGAGCAACTGATATCACTATAGCAAGAAATTTTACACTGTGTAGTAACGAGTACAAATACTCCTAAGACCACTACACCCTCAAAAGAAATAAACACTCTTTTGTTTTTTTTCACCTCACTACAATATCTCTCACACTCTATTTTTCTTCACAAACTATTTTCTTATAGTTTATGAAATACCTTGCTCTCTCTCTTTTCTCTCTTTGTTGGTGTGTCGAAATGAGAGTTAAGACTCTTCTTTTATAGCCAAAACCTCACTCTCTAAAGCCTACAATATTTAACAATTTACACACCCTTTTCACAATTTCAACAAGATTGGCTACCAAACCAAACCAAGTCAACAAAATTGGCTACCAAATAATTTGAATGAGATGGACACCATATCACTAAGTTAGTGACCAGTTCAAAAAGAGTATGATTTTATTATATGTATTCTTTTTTTGTTGTTGCATATGTTTACATAATTCGGCTGAATCAAGCAAAGATAAGGCACAAAGCACTAACCTCATTACCATGCATATTCACTAAGGTCTTCAGCTCAGCACGGCGTAAAAGTGCTGAGTGCCCTTTACCCAGGAGTCGATCCAACAACTGATGAAACCAAGTGAACAGAAATAATTAATTAGTTGACTAAAACTATGCCCTTTTCATTACTATTTTAATATTAATCTGGGGATTAGGGCTTAATTTCTCTAGGATTACAAAGAAGATAAGACTTTACCTTACTGATGGGATAAGATAAAGGGAAGACAATTATGACAAGCAAACGAACCAAAGGTGACAATCTTGCACCAATGCTCAGTCCATAGCGAGAACAGACTGCCTGAGGAATAATCTGTGTGGCAGGGAGAAAATTGAAATTGAATTAGTCCATTTAAAGAAACAAACTCTGATCTCTGTCCTAGTAATACAGTAACTAAAAATGAACTCTTAAAAAAAGACCTCTCCAAAGGCTAGAATAAGGGTGACTGATATTAGTATAGCACCCCATGCAGGAAGTAGAGCATCTAGAAATATTGGAAGAGCCTGCAGTTTGATGAAAACATTAAGCATATATCAGCTCAAAAAATGGCACTAAATGAAGGATAATGGGTGGAATATCACTAGAAACCAGTGGTCGATCCACAATTTAAACGATGTGAGTTCTAAGTTGAGAGAGCATGTTCTGAAATATATATATATATATATATATATATTGATTTTTTACACAAACGCTAGATTCCGCTGAGCCAATGAACACGCGACTGCTAGAAACATACCTCCATAGCCATGGCGTTACATATTAGAAGGGTACAAAGGAGCAAGTGCTGATTCTTTACGATGGGAAGAATTTTCTCTATGATCAGTTAGAAATAGAGTAGTAAGTACTCATGTGACAAAAACAAAAAAAATATTGAATCCAAACAGGGAATAAATAATTACCTGCGTTTTTGCGATCATTTGGCTGACCAGCCTTAATGAGGACTTCAAGATCCATAAGGCTAAGGGACATGAGTCCTAGTGTTAGTCCAGACATAAGTCCAGCAAAACACACAAGTGACACACTGATTACTAAGTATACCCAAAACATGGTTTCACAGCATGGCACATCATTTGCTGCCATTTTGTGTTAATTAATTTGACGAATTTTCTGATACTAAAGTTAAAAACGGAGGACGTTTACAAAAGACTGGATTTTGGATCAGAACTACTGAAACTTATATAAGGAGGGAGAGGAAGCACAGGTGGAAATTGCAACCTGTGGATAAGAATTTTTTTTTTATTTATTTATAATAAAAAGAATGATGAGATGGATTAATCTACATATATATACTAGTGCATTTTTGAAATCGAGCTGTTGAGACACTAATGATTATTTAATGATTTAATCCATTCAATAATGTTTAAACAACCCCAATTAAAATTTATGGTCGAAACACGTAGTTACTCAGGGAACTAATAAGCCAGATTTCTTAATGATTGTCTGCTCGCTTTTTTATGCATCATTAATTAATAAGTGCCTCAGAACTTGATTAACATTTTGTTTTATAAACAGAAAAATAAGTCAACTTTATCGAATCAGTGAACCTCCTAGTGCATTGTGACGTGGAAGACACTTCAAATTTACTATAAATCAACTTTATCTCTCTGAACCACGAAACGCTATATATTGCTATATAGAGTAAAATGTTAGCAAAATTTGATGGGGAAAGTAGGAAAGGAGAAGAGAAATACGGAAATAGTAAACCAAAAGATGAAGAAGGCTCAGGGCGTGATTAGATCACTGTCTGAAAAGAGTAATTGTATGCCTATGTGGGGTTAGTTAATATATAAAACAAAAAGTTTAAAACCTACTGAAAAGGAAAACCAGACACTTTTCTGTCTCTCATCTAAAAATTAAAGTAACCATTTCTTCTAAAAAATCTCAAATTCTCATCATGGTAAAAGTCATAATTTTCTAGGTACATTGTTACACGTCTTTCTCAGCCATTCGTTATTCATTTCTTTTATTTTCCATACAGTATCTTGTATCGTGGTATTTGCCTCTGTGATATGGTTGAGTAGAACTGGACAATAATGTGAGATCATCAGCCCTTAAATGCTCTCCGAAATATATAGTAATATAAGCCAATAATGAACTAAAAATATCATTTAAAATGCATATATGTGCATTGGAGCAGTTGACAAATCAACAAATAACTTGCAATGATATATCGTATGGCTGATGCAAATATGTTGTTAGTTTAATTAAATGCATATATACTGTGAATCAGTCGTAAGTCAATGTTTGATTACGCGAAAAATAGCAGTCTCGCCACATAATTGCTTGACAATTAACATCTACTTAGATAGATAATTGGATTGAGTACTCCGTAAAATACATTTTGAAAGAGGATTTAATTCATTAATCTGGATAGCACATAAAAAATTACTTAGTTTGACTTAGCACAAAGTTAAAGAAGGAAATAATTACATTAGAAACTTTTGATCTTAATCATGTCATAGTTGTGTTTCTATAAGGCTTTTAAAATTTGTGTGTTTAAATATGACATTGCATTTGTATGGTATATATAAAAGCTTTTTATTAATAGTAAAATGAAAAACATAGAGTTAATTGTTTTCACATACATAAATATATCATTCCTTTTTAACGAGTCTTTTCAACTAGCATAAAGCTTCATTTGTTTTTGGGGTAAAGGCGAGCCTATTCAAAAATGTGGTTCTCCCACTATTTACATTCTTCTTGGAGGATTTCTTGAGGATGAGTGGCGTAAATTTAAGCATGAATTGCCTATTCATATATGTGTTGGTCCATTTTCGTTAATTTCGTAATGGATTCAGCCATTCAGATTAGGAATAAGAAGTAAGCTGAGCGACAAAAAAATAATAAAGAAGAAAGTATATAAGAATTCAGACAGTATAATATTTTGGAATTTAGCTCAAAATAAATAGTCATTATACATTTAAAATGAGCCGTAGTACGTATAGTTTCAAGAACATTTTATTTGGAGTTTACGAACATGCCAGTATTCTAGGAAAATATTCCTCATCGCTTAGATCATATAAATAGTCTAAAACACCGAAAGCCAGTGAAGAAATTTCGTCGAAGTTCGCTTTAATATAGTACTAATATTAAAACCCGGTAACTATTAAATAAAATTAATTATAATAAATTATTTTATTTGTTTGAATACATTAAATCTATTATTTCAATTAAGTTGCATAATCAAGCATTTATAAATTCAATTGTATTTAAAATAACACATTTATTTATGTTCGCTTCTAATTGTAAAATCAATCATTTTGTAACTTTAGTTAAGCAAAGCATTCTTCTAAGTTCTAACCATGCGCCATATTGCAATCTAACATAACTCAATTAACCTCAACTTTTTTTTTATTAATTAAGATCAAAGAGATTTTATTTTCTAGTCGTGTACGGGCGTCGAGACTTTGGTAGGGACTTTCACTTTTCTTCTTTTCATGACAATATGTTTCTCTACTACTCATATGACTGCAACGAATATGCCAAACATGTAAATTAGGATTAATAGCTTTCAATATAGCGGCTGACATACATATTTAAATAATTCTTATTTTTAAAGTTTTGGAAGTCTCTAAAAATATATGCATTTTAATGGTAAATTTTTCGCTCTACACACATTCAGGAACCATTTAGAAGAAAATCCACTCATGTTTGGTTTTAAAATCTGTATGATATAATATGTAAAATAATATTTAGCGCTTTATTGTCTACAGCTTCAAATGGAAAAACTTACTTCTTATGAAACCTTCTTTAAGCAAATAATATATATGACACACTCGGTTTAAGTTCTTTAATTTTTGTCACCCAATACATTATTATCATCATCTCGCTTACATATATGATTAAAATACGATTTAAGATTATTACTTTGAAAAGCTATTTAAGGAATACAGTCCAACAATCTTAACCATCCAATATGATATAATTATGTTTAACCATAAAAAAGAGCCTCAAAACTATTTTAAGGAACAAAAATATATTTTTCCATAATAAACGATATCCAGACTACAACCAATACTTCTTTTGTATAACTTATTTTCTTTGTTGGCCGACATTAAAATGCTTTTGCTAGTTTACATAATAGTGGACTCATATGATTCAACCGATTACTAAGCATGATGTGGTATTTAAGTTTCATATAGAAAAACATAGAACACTTCATCTATTTCAAACTTCTTCCAGTAATAATGAGGATAATTAATTAATTTTCTAAATATGGATTAGAATAAATAATACCATTGAAAAAAAATGATAATTATGCTGAACTTCATTAAAGTCAATCGGTAGTCCAAATATCTTTATTTATGATCTCCTTATTCCGGTGCATCGACATCCGTAAATCAAAATCTAAATTTATTTAAGTTTAAAATTAAAGGTAAATCAAAATTTTACCTAATCTTTTCTTTATTTGTGTGATAAAAGACTTGTAAAATTGGTATGATTTTTGTGACTTTAATTATATAGATTTACATATCAATGATCATATATCTTTATGCCATAATGAATTTTTCTTTTAGTTATTATTAGACTTTTAGTCTATCACATGTTTCAAAAAGAAATTTTTTCTTTCATTTTTACGACAATGCCAATAGAATATTTCATACCTTTTTCTCCTACTTATATTTATTCAAAGTATTAATTTAAAAATTTTGAAGAACGTTTATTCAAAAGGAAAAAGCTTTTGCATAGATTGTACTTAAAGAAATAATATAGAAGATAGAATATTTTACTATGATATAAAATCTATATTATATTAACTATCAATTCTGCCTATGTTTAATACTATTTTATTATATTCTTTTCTCTAATTAATGCTTGCTTTATTTTCTCACTTTGAAGGAAAAAAATAAATTTTTCTACGATCTATTTAGATTATGTATACTTCCATTAAATATATTTTCATTTATAATTCTAATTTTTAATATTGTCTTAAAATTGTCAAGTGGCTTCATTTTAGCTTGCCACTTGGCTTAACCACATGTTTCACTACTCTCCTTTTAATATAATATAGATTAATGTGTAATATACAATGATTCTTTCTCAAAAAGGATACATACCATAATTGAATTATACACAAAATCTATATTATACACAAATTTAATTAAAGAGTATATATGGACCGGATTGATTCGGTTTTTATCAAAATCAAATAAATTCAACTATATCGGTTTGGATTGGTTCGGTTTTGTCGAGTTTTCGAATTTTTCGGATTTTTGTTATATCAATATTATTTCAATCTTACTTTGTTAAATTTTTATAAGTAAATATATGTTTAGTAAAAATTGAAAAAACTGACAAATATATGATCTATTTAAAGATTCTTATGGAAGAATTTTCTTACTAATACATGATAGTTATTTTTTTATCACAATAATTTAACGCTAATGTACACTTTCAAGGTTAACCAAATTTATTAATTAAATGAATCTATATAATGATATATTCTATTTTAATTTTAAATTATGGAAATACCATTTTAAATTCGAAAAGGATATTTAATAGATCATGATATATGAATATGGAATAACAAAAGGATTGATACATTTTACTAACACTTGATAAGAAAGTGATCATACAACCCATTATTATTTAAAGTTAATAAATATGGAGCAGTTCATATTTAATTAAATATTACATCCCATAAGAGTATCGCAAATATTTATAGACATAAAGAAAATTCTATAAAAAGTTTTAAAAGTAAATATAAAATTATATATTTATATCGGTTTGGTTCAGAGCTTTTTACTCAATACCAAACCAAATCAAACCAAACATAATCGGATTTTTTAATCGATTTGGTGTGATTTTCCGATTCGGTTTGTACACCCCTAGCCATGTTGTTATGTTAGTGCCGGTTGAGTTCTGTTGATGTCATGTCGATCAAGAGACATTATCAACCCCTAGCCATGTTGTTATGTTAGTGCCGGTTGAGTTCTGTTGATGTCATGTCGATCAAGAGACATTATCAACTAATTTCAAATAGAAAAGGAAAAAATGAAAGAGTTATAAATATAATATGCCACGAATTGAAAAGAGATTGAAATTTCAGTTTCCAAATACACTTTTTTCATTTTAACTTCAAAAAATACTTTTTTCTCAAATATCACATTTTTAAAGTTCAAATGCCCATTAATCGTCTTGTTTGGTCGGCAAATAGATAGATTCGGAATTCTGACCAATAGTGTAGTATTTCCAATTTCAAATTGTACAGTATCTTATAAGACTACTAGTCCGAAATTCAAATAGCAAAGAAATTGGGTAAAGTAGCTGTCACAGATGTTAAAAGTCTATGAATTTGCATGTCATTCCAGTTTTTAAATTAACACTCAGATGTTTCAATTAATCAAAGATGAGTCTTTATATCATCCTTAATTTGACTATGATGTTCAGAGTGATCATATCTCATATTATAACTAGAGCAGAAGCTGGTTTAACATTACAAAGCAAAGCAATAGCAAAAAATAGCATAGGGCTCTCATAAACCTAGTGATGATATCACTGGAACATTTTAGCAAGTAACTTTATATAGAGATACTATTCGGAATTCCTTTGGCAGTAAGTCTCCAGGTTCACTAGTCGGATAGAGCAATATGTATGGCATGTTAACTGGCCCAGTCCTGTTCCTCCACTTCTTATCATTGTTCATCTTTGTAATATTTTCCTCAATTTGAGCCAGGCTTCTTTCCAAACCTTTCAAAAGCTTGCACAGCTTCTTTGTCCTTGGTCCACTCAGCAGCATCCCTCTGACCAAGATAAATTTCATCTGAAGTATGTGTTGACAAAACTTCAAGAGCAGATCCAATCAGAGTCTGGAACTGTGGTGTAATTGTCTTCAGATATCCCTTTACAGGGTTCAACTGCAACTCCTTATACTCAGGGGTTCCGGGCTCAGGAATAAGCCTTCGACTCATACCAGGGCGATGTGGTGCATAGCCTCCATAAGGGTACTGCCCAAAGTTAACAGCTGCATGAAGAGCAGATGCCATCCAGATAATGATAGTCACTGAGTCAATCAGTTCTTGGCGTGTCTGCATTTTAGGCCACCAAGGCTCATCTTTCTTGTCACCATGTCCTATTTCGCGGAGTTCCCTCCACCAGGCTTGGAGTTCAGTGTCCTTCTGAAGCATGTCATCTGATTTGTAATACAAACTAATATATTCCTGTACCCAACTTTTGATTGCTGACCAGATTTCAAGTCCATCCACAGCATAAGGATAGTCTTCAATTAGCAAGCGGACGCCATGTTTGGATGAAGGATCCTCGAGTGCCACTCCTCTGACGAAAAACAGTACAAAAAAAAAAAGCAGTATTACATTAGGAAATCATTACAAAGTAGATAAACTAGTGCACCAAGTTGTGACTTACCTCTTAACAAGTTCAGCAGTGAGAGCTTGATCAGGGAAAACCCAGTCGCGGTAAGCAATAGATGTCAATTCCATTGACAATGGTCCTGGAAAAACAGTCTCTCAACAATACCTCCAGCATTAAGTACAGCCTGACGAGCCAAGGCATTGATATGCATAGTATCACGGAAGTGAGGATGCAAAAGCTTATAGACAGGATGGAGCACGCTTAGCTGCCTATTTGCCGCAATCACAAAAGGCTCAACTGATGCATGAGTACGTAACCTGTGAAGAACATTAGACATGTGATCAAACAAATGTTCAGTAACAGACTAAACTACATAGACTTCAACAACAACAACAACAACAACCCAGTATAATCCCACCTAGTGGGGTCTGGGGAGGGTAGCGTGTACGCAGACCTTACCCCTACCCTAGAGTAGAGAGACTGTTTCCAAATAGACCCCCGGCATCCTTCCCTCCAAGAACATCACACCTTGCTCTTGGGGAGACTCGAACTCACAACCTCTCGGTTGGAAGTGGGGGTTGCTTACCATCAGACTAAACTACATAGACTTCAGTTAGTTTGAAATACCAGTGACTGAGAAGCTGATGAACTCCAGAATCATTAATTGCTACAAATGCCTTTGCAATTTGCCATAAGACACGCTCAACACCGTTTTCAGCTGGAGTGAATACTATGCTAATAGCACCAAGTTGATCTCCATCTGGATGAGGCAAGCTTAGTTCAGTGGCAAGCGGTTTCAAAGTACCATCCTTTTGCAGAAGGAGCACAGTTCTTGAGGCATAAATCTTTGAATGTGATGTGTTAACTTTCCTCGCATACGGCATCACAATGTCATGGTAGTTCAGTATGAAAAGTCGGTTCATCTCCATGGCCTAGGAAGAAGCAAATATACATTTGAGTCAGCACTGACCAGATTAAGCTACTTGGAAGGATTTGCAAGAAACAATAAACAGATTAGTCACTTACCTCTTCAATGGTCGTTCCATCTAGCTGATTCTGTATTTGTTCTCTGGTTATTTTGCTTGTTTGGTCACCAAATAATTTTGGATCCAGTTTGCTCGTTGGGGGGAACTCCTGTACCAAAAAATGCAAAGAATGATCTACTCCATTCTTCAGATAATAGACAAGATAGAAGTATCAGACAAACAATTGAAAGTTTTTACGTTGAGGCCAGTTATGCACACAGGATTCAATCCATCTAACTTCTCTCTTCCAAATTCTTCATCTGACTGTAGGATTGCGTACGACAATAACAATCCTAGAAAGATCTTTTCGTGTTTAAAATTTATTTACATGCCAAAAATCAGATCTAAGACGTACCTGGTAAAGAGTGTCTCGTTTCAAAATTTCTTCGATGGTGCGAAAACTCTATGCATATCCACACCGAGACCGATCCTTGCTATCAATTCTTTGATCAATGAAACCCGCGAACAAATTAAAAGAAATATTTTGTTGAAATTTTTCTCAAAAACTTCAACTAAAATAGAAAGAACAAGAAACTAAGTTTTCTTGTCAAGAATATTTCTTGGTTTTTTTGTGGCTTCTTAAAAGTTATATCACTTGTTCACCCTTTTCTTTTGGGTGAAGTACGATATCTATATATATATATAGATATCTATATATATATATATACTCAAGCACCAAATTATTAATTTATGTTAAGAAACACGTGAAGACCGTTGAGGATCAAAAATCAAAATTGGATTCTTATAATATTATATTGTAAAATACAAATCCTATTCATAATATGACAAACTAGCCAACAAATCCTTTTGACCTTATACATAAACTACTAATCTCATTCTTTGAATTTGATAGTCGACGTTATGTTGTCCAATTCTAAATTGGACTTTTATTTCCAAAAAAAAAAAACGAATCCCAGGCTGCCGAAAAATTAGACTTTGCATATTCAATTCCAATTTGGATTCTAAAATCCTTGTTGGTATTTTACTATAGAAAATGACATCTCATTCTTAAAAGGATATCACGTTGCCCGCGAGTCCTTTTATGGACGTTTACTTTGCTAATCCAATTCGAAATTGGATTCAATCAAAGACTTCCATTAATATTTTATATAAATAAATATTTGTTATATATATCACATATATATTTCAACCAAGAGATATAATTTAATTTTTATTCCAAATAGAAACTTCAATTTGTTCACAATATTAATTATATCCTCTGTGCTAGCAAAGAATATAATAATATTTCATTTGGACTAATAACTAAATCTATTTGACTAATTAAATTCCTTAATTTAATTATTAAATAATAAGTTAATTAATCCTTTAGCAAAGATCAGAACACTCGTAAGTGTGCAACCCCATAGGTTCAATACTAAACCGGTAGTAAATTGATCACATCAATATACTAATCAAGGGTGGCGTCTAGCAACACTCCTTAACGACCGGATAGTATGAAGTATACAATTTACTCTCAAGAACCAGTAGAAGAATAATGTAGTAATTCCTTCTGTCCTTATAGCTCTGGATCACCCTAGGATATGGTTCAACTGTCAAATCCTAATAGGCGACCAACTATGTGTTCATGTCAAATATAATCGACCATTGAATAACCTAAGAAACTCATTTCTTCTTTCATTCAATTGCCCTGACCTAGGTCTTAATTTGGTCATTTATAATTCATGACAACATGAAGCTTAAACTCATTACCAAGAGTTGATAGATTCCATCTTGATACATCACTAATTCTACAAGTATTTAATCGTACCCAATATCCTTTCAACTATCGCCCTAGGGCCATAGGTGTCTGGTATCAAAGCACAATAAATGACTTGTCAATTACTATGACGATCTCAGGTCAAAGGAAACTCTTACATCACATTCTTCAAGAGAATATCCTATTGATAGTTTATAGTAATTGTAACCATTAGGATTTATCCAATGAGTCGGTTCAATGATCATATCTCTATATGCATCATCTATCTATGTGATTTAGTTAATGAGATCAACTAATTTTTATCCCATAAAGACGATCACATAAATATTGATCTAACCGAATTACTAATGTCCAAGTTAATAATCCTTCGATCAAGAACAAATTTAGATTAAATTATAAGAGACTTTGCTCTCATTATCATGATCTCTATGACGATGACAAATCTCAAAATTTAATCAAGGACCTTATCAAATTAATCAAACAATTAATTAATAACTATGATAAAAGAATATCAGGTGCCATATATATTTCATATCAAATAATGTTCACAAAAATATGTTCAAATCATCAAATATGATATTGGATCTAGGGCATATCTACTATATCCCTAACAATCTCCCACATGCACTAGAGCCAATCGCTCTTGTACTTCATTCCCAAATTCCACTTGTGCTTGTCAAACTCCTTTGCGCCAAGAGCTTTAGTGAATGGGTCTGCAGCATTTTCTTTTCCATCAACTTTTTGAATCTCGACGTCTCCACGTTCAATGATCTCTCTTATCAAGTGATACCTTCACAGAACGTGTTTGGATTTTTGGTGTGATCTTGGTTCTTTTGCTTGAGCAATGGCTCTAGTATTGTCACACAACAGTGGAACCGCACCTTCTATTGAAGGAACCACACCAAGTTCAGTTAAGAACTTTTTCATCCATACAGCTTCCTTAGCAGCTTCACTAGCTGCTATGTATTCTGCTTCAGTTACTGAATCAGCTACTGTAGCTTGTTTGAAACTTTTCCAACTCACCGCACCACCATTTAAGGTGAATACATAACCAGAAGTAGATTTGCTATCATCTCTATCTGAAGAGAAACTTGCATCAGTGTAACCTTCAAGTTTCAACTCAGAATCTCCATAGATGAGGAATTGGTCTTTAGTCCTTCTTAAGTACTTAAGAATGGTTTTCACCACCTTCCAATGTTCCTCACCAGGATTTGCCTGATATCGGCTAGTCATTCCAAGTGCATAACCCAAATCAGGACATGTACATGTCATGGCATACATGATAGCTCCCACTGCACTAGCGTATGGGATCCTACTCATGCGTTCTCTCTCTTCAGGTTTTTTAGGACCATCCTCCCTACTGAGAGTAATTCCAGTACCTATCGGTAGATAGCCTCTTTTGGAATTATCCATGTTATATCTCTTTAAGATGGTATTAATGTACAAAGACTGGGAAAGTCCAAGCAGCTTCCTAGATCTATCTCTATATATCTTTATTCCTAATATATAAGCTGCTTCTCCCAAGTCTTTCATGGAGAACTATTCAGATAGTCAAATCTTGGTACTTTGTAATGCCGGTATGTTATTCCCTATGAGTAATATATCATCAACATACAACACTAAGAATATAATTGTGCTCCCACTAACCCTTTTGTACACACAAGGTTCTTCTTCGCATCTAACAAAATTGAACTTTTCAATTGTCTTGTTAAAGCGAATATTCCAACTTCGAGAAGCTTGCTTTAGTCCATAAATAGATCTTTGTAGCTTACAAATTTTATTATGATCAGATGAAGATGTGAAACCTTCAGATTGTGTCATGTACACATCCTCTTCTAGCTCACCATTAAGGAAAGCTGTTTTCACATCCATTTGCCATATTTCATAATCATAGTATGTTTCTATAGCAAGCAAAATCCGAATAGATTTGAGCATTGCCACGCGAGAGAAAGTCTCTTCATAGTCGACTCCTTCTTTTTGACGATATCCCTTGGCAACAAGATGGGCTTTGTAGGTCTCCACCTTTCCGTCTGCTCCAATCTTTTTCTTAAAAACCCATTTACATCCTATAGGTTTTATATCCTTTGAAGGTTCAACTAAAGTCCATACTTTATTTTCCTTCATAGATTCTATTTCAAATTCCATGGCCTTTTGCCACTTCTCATAATCAGAACTTTGTATAGCCTCTTCATAGGTCTTAGGGTCATCATCATTATGATCAACTCATTTGATACATCATCTTATACCATTAAATTTAATCTAGTTGGTACATAACGTTCTCGTGTAGACCTTCTAAGAGATACTTGTACAACCTGTTCACCTTGTGCTGGATTTGGTTGTTGTTCAATTTGGTTTGGAACTGGTTCATTAACCTATTCTTGAACTTCATTTAGTTCTTGAACTTCAACCGTTGAAGATGGCAACTTCCTTGGCAATTTCAAAACATTCAATAAAGGTTCTTCAACTTGGGTCTCATGATCTTTACATTGTGTTGATTCATTAGTTTCTTGAACTTCATCAAGTTTTATTTCTCCATTATAATTTCCTTCTAAAAGAAATTCCCTTTCCAAAAAGGTTGCTCCTTTGGCCACAAACACTTTCTGGTCAGAAGAGTGATAGAAATAATATCTCATTGTTTCCTTGGGGTACCCAATGAACCTATATTTATCAGATCTTGAGTCAAGTTTATCAGACAAGAGTCTCTTAACATAAGCTGGACAAACCCAAACTTTAATATGTTTAAGGTTAGGCTTACATCCTTTCCATATCTCATATGGTGTTGTAGAGACTGACTTAGTGGGAACTTTATTAAGTAAGTATGTTGCTGTTTCCAAAGCATATCCCCATAAATTTATTGAAAGATCAGTGAACCCCATCATAGATCTCACCATATCTAATAAGGTTCGATTTCTCCTTTCAGACACACCATTGTGTTGTGGTGTTCCTGGAGGTGTCCACTGTGAGAGAATCTCATTCTCTTTGAGATATCTGGTAAAATCTTCATTAAGATATTCTTCTCCTCTATCAGAACTTAGTATTTTGATACTTTTACCAGTTTGCTTCTCAACTTTACTACGGAACCTTTTGAACATTTCAAAAGACTCAGACTTTGTTTCATAAGATACACAAATTCATATCTTGACATATCATCAGTGAAAGTGATGAAGTAAGAATATCCACCTCTAGCTTGAATTTTCATGGGCCCACAAACATCTGTATGAATTAGTCCCAATAATTTAGTAGCTCTTTCTCCACTTTCAGTAAATTGAGATTTGGTAATTTTTTCTTTTAGACAAGATTCACAAGTTGGATATGATTCAAAATCATATTTGTCAAGGTATCCTTCCTTGTACAACTTGTTAATTCTTTTCTCTCCAATATGACCAAACCTACAATGTCAAAGGTATGTATGATTTAATTGATCATCTCTTTTTCTCTTAAGACTTGAAACATGCATAATTGAATTAGCATTCACATTAAGTAAGACATAAACATCATGTTGGATATAGTCATTCACATATAAATTATCACCATAATAAATAGAGCAAATACCATTGCCTATATTTATGTGAAAATTACGTTTACCTAACATAGAAGCTGAAATTATATTCGAAACAAAGTTAGTAACGTAATAACAATCATCTAACATAAGTACTTTGCCCGTAAGTATTATTAAAGAAATTGATCTTACAGCTATGGCCACAACTTTTGCACCATTTCCAACTTGTAGATTAATTTCTCCTTTCTTCAACCTTTTACTTATTTGGAACCCCTGCAACATATTGCAGATGTTATAACTACTGCCAGTATCTAATACCTACAATAAAACATCAGTAGTAGTTAAAGAAACTTTGAAATCATTTTTCAGTTGAGCCTTACCTTGTTTCTTATCATTTAGAGTTGCAGGATACTCCGGGCAGTTTCTCTTCCAATGTCCTATCTTCTTACAGTGGAAACACTCAGCGTCAGATTGGTCGGCTTTGCCTCTTTTGCCTTTGGGTTTGGTCACACCACCCTTAGGCGCAATAGGTTTCTTCTTGGGTTTAATTTTACTCTTACCCTTCTTCTTAGAAGAGTTTCCAACAAACATGACGGTTCCTTTCTTCTTCTCAGATGCAAGTTGATTCTCATAATCAATCAACATGTTGAGCATCTCATGAAGATCACAATCCATTTTATTCATATTAAAATTAATAACAAATTGTGAAAAGGATTCTGATAGTGACTGCAAGATCAAATCTTGAGAAAGCTCTTTACCCAGTTTGCACCCCAACTTCTCAAGTTCTTCAATAAGATCAATTATACGATTGACATAGGGTCCAACTGGAGAGTTTCCAGTCAATTTGGATCCAAATAAAGCCTTAGATAGCTGGTATCTAGTTGTCTTACTTTGTGTACCAAATATCTTCTTAAGATATTCAAGGATTGCAATTGGATCCATATCCTGATGTTTCCTTTGTAGTTCAGAATTCATAGAAGCGAGAATGATGCATTTGTTAGTAAGACATTCTTCCAAGTATTTCTGATAAATCTTGGTGGCATCATCATTATTCTCATCTGGGACTTCCTTGGCAGGCTTATCGATCACATGAATAAGCTTTTCATGCATGAGAACAATTCTCAAATTTCTGTACCAATCATCAAAGTTTGGTCCTACCAACTTGTTGGTCTCAAGTATTCCACGTAGTGATATAGCAGACATATTGATAAATCTAAAATATAGAAAAGAAAAGGCAATAATATAAGAACATATTTGCATATATCATAAAGACATGGACTTTTATCTATATGATATTTCCACTAATTATTTTAAACTATTTACCCTCATTATAGTTTACAAAATCTTTATTTGTGTTAGTGGAGTAAAGAAATCCTTTAACAATATGTATGAACCCCTTGGAAGTCAAGTCATTTCTCACATATATTTTAAAGGTAGGTACTCTTACCAATTGTATCCCTATACAACTTCCTTAAATAGTTCTATGTCAAATAGTCCCCTGGTAGTCAGGTCGATCCTATTGGCATAGTTGAGTTCAATCATCATGATAACAAAGAACTTATTAAATTTTATACTCCCCGGGTAATCCAAACGTCCAGTGTAAAATTGAATAATTCTTTCAATTCATACATCTAATGCAAATAAATAATTTTAATATATTCTCGAACAATAAGTCTCCTGGTTGTCAGGCCACTCCTTCTAAACAAGAAGTAAGTAAAATTATTTACTTTGATGGATAGCTCTATAATAAAATATCTTATATTTTATTATTTAAGAACTCAAATTTTTAGTAAGAGGGAATTGTTACTAAAACAATTTTTAATAACATGAAGATCAAATCTTTTATAGCATATGAATTTAGTTCAAGTTGTCTACATGCTTAGTCCTGAATTAATTTACATCACATGTAATAAATAATTCAAAATTATGTAATGAACAAGCACATGACATAAAAACGGAAATTCAACATCCTCTAACATGTTTATCTTATATATATTACATAAAAGAATTCATGCTAGAATATTTTTATTAATTAACATCTCATGAACTAATAACAATTAAAAATAACCATAGAATCATGTAACCTATTATAGATTCTCATTGTATCTATAGTTATGAGCTATCTCAATAGTTATATGAATGCATAATTTATCCACAATAAAATAATAACAACATTCAAACGATTTGACTATTGCATAAGACACATGTATTATGGTTTGAACTCTTCAAATATAATATTAAAATATTTTGTAAATAAATTTTAGACACAATAAACCTCGGCTCTGATACCACTGTAGAATTGTGTATAGATGTTCGTAACAAACCACGAAAGACAATAACAATCCTAGGAAGATCTTTTCGTGTTTAATATTTATTTACATGCCAAAGATCGGATATAAAACGTACCTCGTAAAGAGTGTCTCGTTTCAAAATTTCTTCGATAGTGCGAAAACTCTATACGTATCCACACCGAGACTGATCCTTGCTATCAATTCTTTGATCAATGAAACCCGCGAACAAATTAAACGAAATATTTTATTGAAATTTTTCTCAAAAACTTCAACTAAACTAGAAAGAACAAGAAACTAAGTTTTCTTGTCAAGAATATTTCTTGGTATTTTTGTGGCTTCTTAAAAGTTATATCACTTGTTCACCCTTTTCTTTTGGGTGAAGTACGATATCTATATATCTATATATATATATATATACTCAAGCACCAAATTATTAATTTATGTTAAGAAACACGTGAAGACCGTTGAAGATCAAAAATCAAAATTGGATTCTTATAATATTATATTGTAAAATACAAATCCTATTCATAATAGGACAAAGTAGCCAACAAATTCTTTTGACCTTACACATAAACTACTAATCTCATTCTTTGAATTTGATAGCCGACGTGAAGATGTTGTCCAATTCTAAATTGGACTTTTCTTTCCAAAAAAACAAAACCCATTCAAATGGGATTGTCGCTGCCGAAAAATTAGACTTTGCATATTCAATTCCAATTTGGATTCTAAAATCCTTGTTGGTATTTTACTATAGAAAATGACATCTCATTCTTAAAAGGATATCACGTTGCCAGCGAATCCTTTTATGGACGTTTACTTTGCTAATCCAATTCGAAATTGGATTCAATCAAAGACTTCCATTAATATTTTATATAAATAAATATTTGTTATATATATCACATATATATTTCAACCAAGAGATATAATTTAATTTTTATTCCAAATAGAAACTTCAATTTGTTCACAATATTAATTATATCCTCTGTGCTAACAAAGAATATAATAATATTTCATTTGGACTAATAACTAAATCTATTTGACTAATTAAATTCCTTAATTTAATTATTAAATAATAAGTTAATTAATCCTTTAGCAAATATCAGAACACTCGTAAGTATGCGACCTCATAGGTTCAATACTAAACCGGTAATAAATTGATCACATCCAAATAACAGAAATGAGTCAAGCGAAAGTGTCATCCAAAATTACCTCTAATAACATGTGGCGTTGGATACTTATGAAAACCCGGAGTTCCAGGTTCATACACTTTCAGTACATCTTCAAAGTTGTTGAATTCATTGAGAGAGAGATTTCCTAAAGAAGCAAGCTGAGGAGCAAAGACTTGCGCAATGGCTTTCTGTGCATTACTTAGGACATCTGTCATCTTTAATGGTGAGAACTTTTCATCCCTCGGGACATAAATTGCAAAGCTTGCTATTTGTGGAAGCCGGCTTTCACTTTTAGGATCTGTCCAAGCAAGTGTAAAAATAAACAAATAGAGGTTTTAAAAATAGTGCAAATGCTTTTATTGAAAGACTTACCACACTTAGATGGTGGTCGTCCTGTTCTTCCTCTTCGCGGATAAGGATACTCTACAGATCCCCCAAGGACTGGTCTGGCGTAAAGTGAACCATTGTCCGGATCTCCAAGATCATTGTAACAATCATAGTCATAAACCCTGTCCCATTCTTGAAGCTTTCCAGTTCCATTTCCTCTCAACATTAGCAACTCTTCTTCTCTGTACACACGCAATGCTTCAGGAGTTTCACTCGGAAGCCAAGCCTGTTGTAAATCATAAATAATTTCTTGTCGGACAGAGGAGAGTATATGATCTCGTCTATAACACTAAAGTTGAATAAGTGTACTTGTACCTGATTAACAAAGAAAATGCGGTCTGACTGGTATTTCTCAGAAGGATAACCCCAAGAATTGCAGACAAATTGCACAGTGTCTTGACTTGGATCACTAGCTTCAAGAGTGAGTGACTTGAGATAGAATTCACTTGTATTAAAGTTCTTGATGATGAATGCATCTGGAGCTCCAAGCACTTCATGATCCCACTCAAATGTGACACAAAACTTCGATTCGCTGCCTGATTTGTTCGCATCTCTTAAGTGTGAAGGGTTCCCAAGTTTCCCTTTCAAAGTTTTTCCTTCAACAATATAAAAATATGATTATTAATCCACAAATTCAAAAGAAAAAGCATATATTTACACTTAACTACAGCACTAACATGCTAGCTACATAGTAACATAGAAAACATACAAAAGGGTAACTAGACTGAAGTGAAATTATTTGAAACCTATTTAAAAGTTCAAACCTTGATCTCCATGGACAGAACTAACTAGCTGCAGGATGACCTTATGCCCAAGAATTTCAAAAGTTTCATGTGGAGCTAATACTTGAGAAGAACCAAGGTCCAAAGTGTCTTTTTCATAAGCAGAACAGTGCCATTTATCATTTTGATTTCACGTTTGTCAGTGGTTGCCATTATCACTTTGGTAAAGTACAATAAGCCAATATTGCAATGGATTGATTAACCAAGGATTTCGGATTAGGCTTGATAAAAAACAGTAGCAGGTGCTCTGATTTTATAGGTGAAAACTGGCTAGTCTTATGTGACGATTGGAATCCAGTCAATCCACTTTCATAAATGTGAAGTGTTGGAATTGTGTGTTTCATGAATTTTATAAGGACTCCTTAATTCATTAATCACAACTAATTTAATTACCAAGACTTGGCAAGTGTGTGTTTAACAGAGACAATTATCTTAGTTCACATTACATGCAATTGAATGTAGATACTCAACTCTAGTACTTCGTGCATAGGAATTTGGACTAGGAATGTTCTACGTTTTTCGATTCATTCGCAGAGAACAAGGGATGGGGCAGCGGGAGCGTGTAGCAGGGAAAAAAAGAAGAATATAGATTAATAAATCCCCTTCTTCATATGCTACTGCAGCAACTTATAAGTAATCACTTATATAATCCCTTTCTTCATATATTTTCACTATAACATGTGATAATACCCCCGAAGTGGTAAACTAACATGATTTTCAACCTATTATCCAACCAGAGGAAGTGAAAAGATTTCAGCGAAAGAAAAAAAAAATTACCCTTAAAATGGATAACAATTGAATTTATATGTGATTTTAAGGATACATAGATTAATTCGATGCAAATGATTAATGACGTTAGATAAGCAATTAAAAGATAGAATTAATAACCAAACCAATGATGATACTGAACCCCGGCTCGATTTAAGGCTTAACAAGAAGCTCGCCTTTGGTTCAGGACCAGTGCTTATGAAGAACTTATGAACCACAACAAGAACTTTCAATAACTAGAGAAAAATAGATGTATATTGCCTTGGTATGCCTGTTACCATGTTCCTAATGAATAGTCAGCTTCTCCTTTATATAGTAGGAGAGTTTTATCCTAAGTACAATTCTAAAAAAGACAAAAATCTTTCTTCTTGGTAATCACTGATCTATCACTGATACGGGCCGAGATACACGCCGTGACATCTGGTTGGGCACGGATATCACGGCCCTTTGTTAATCGTGTGCGGTCATTTGACAATGTTTTTCGAGGTCTCGTTATTCGAATCAGGTCTGGGGGCATGATCTCGATGGCCCCCGTGGCATGACCTTGATGGCTCCGGGGGCAGGTGTTATGTTCGAGCTTTGATACGGGCGGCTCCCGGCTTCGATCTCGACTATGCGTAGTCACTTCCTCTCTTCGGTCGCCCACCGGGAAATCGGGGTGCTCCTTACCTACGATTTTACCCGTATACAGATAGTCTCCTCTTTTCTCAGAGGGTAGGTTTGCCGAAACGATGAAAAACAACAGATGTTTCCCGGTCCTTTCTTTTGTAAGCTATAACAGAAAATGACGAAGAAGATGAAACGTCCCGTCAGTCATGTCGTTCTAACTTCGAGCACGTGTCAATCATTGGTTGGTTACCCCTGAATGTGAAGCGTCGTGAACTTTTTCTATATAAGGTTTCACCCCTTGTTCTTTTTTCACTTTTCGACCAAACTTCTCCCCTCGAACTCTCAAACTATCATCAGCTTTCTTCAAGCTTTCATATCTTCTCCCTTATTCTTCAAGATTTAACAGTAATTTCCAAGTTTTTCCCCAGATTTTCCCCAAATCATTATACTTAGTTCTTTATCTTTCAAAATATTCTCTTGAGTTTTCAAACTTCTTCAAATAACAATGGCTAAAACGTCTAAATTGGTTCCTCAACAAGTTGTTGCTTCATCTTCTCAACCAGCCACTGGTACCGAGGCAATTGCTCATGTAGTAGTTTCGCTCAAAATGACTTCTCTTGAGGCGGCTGTCGATGAATCGGGTCCCGAGCCTCCCTTGAAAATGTTTATTACCAGGGGATTCTCAATTGCAGATGACTTTAAGGTCGAGAAACCCTCGCACAAACAGGCCCGAGGTGAAGGAGCATCAAGATACATTTGCTCCATGACCGAAGATGTCCTTCCCGTGGTCCAAAAGGATTGCAACTAGGAAGGCATGGATGTAGTAGTCCCCGGGCCCCAGAATGCCATTACTACCCATATGAAGGGGGTACCTAAGTGTTTACACTTTTTCCTTCACACTAGGTCCGGTGGACCCTGTTATCCTTAATTGTTTCAAGAGGTATGAGGTATGAGGTATGCCTAGGGAAAATCCATCTGTCTTTACGGAGGATCGTCATCCTTCTTCGTTAATTCATGAATAAGACCGAATCTCATCAGTTCACCATCGATCATCTGCTCTGTTTATACACTCCCTGAATCTTTCGAGGGGGACTAATAAAGCTTATACGGGCCAACAAGGCCCATTTTCGAGCATTAATGAAGACCTAGATCGGGGTTGGCAGGGACGCTTTGTTCGGGTAAGACCAAAGGATTGATTCCCCCCGAGTTTATGCCATTCCCTGAGAAGTGGAATGCATCTTGTAAGTACAGTCTCTCCTGAAGCGTCAATTTTTTTATTTGTTTCTTTTATTCTCATTCATATTTGTGTTAATGCAGCCATTGCTCGGGGTTCCAAACACCATCCCTTGGTTCAAGGAGTGGATCAAGGGTATTTGTACACAGATGTCATATTTCGAGCGCGCATGGCGCGATCTCTCGAAGGGCCGACGGGAGGCCCATTTCTATAGTAAGGACTTTCCCTGATAGGTAATATCAGGCTTTCCAATTTACATCATACTAACTCTTCTTTCCTCTCTTTTATTTTTGTAGGTTTGCCTAAGACCACTGAACTTAGGCCTTTAGAAAGAGACGAGGACATGTCCTTATCTGTTGATCCCTCAGTTTTGGGACAGCTCGGGGCTATAGCGGGGGAAAAGAAGAAAACGAAGAGAAAGGCTTTGGGCCCCCGAGCTCCGTAGTGAAGCCAAAGAAAAGATTGGCTCGTAAGCCAAAGAAGAGCTCCGTTTCCCCAACATCGAACTCGGATTTGCTTCATCGGCTCAGGGATGAGTCCGAAAAAGATATTTTGTGGCCCAAGGGTCGACCCTCCCGGGGAGCAGGCGGCAGCCGAGGGAGATTCGGGAGGCTGATCTCCCTCAAACTCGGGAGATTGATGTGGAGACGCGGGCTGAGACCCCCCGGGATGCAGGCTCCACTCTAAAGGAAGTGCCCGATATAATAGAGATTTTAGGGACGCTCTCCTACACTGAATCCATGCTCGAGAAGGCCCAAGAATAAAAGGAGAGGTCCAATGAAGGGGTTCATGGTGCGGACGATCCTTTTTGTTCTTTTTCGACGGTGTGGACTCGTCTGCTTTGGAAGATTTTTCCGGACTGGGCGACCTGGAATTTTTGAGAAAGGATTCGTCTTCAGAAGCTGGCAGGTCGAGTTCGAGCCCAAAGTTGATCAATTAGTTCCCTGCCCTGAGTGTAGATCCCAATCACAAAAGATCGATTATTCTTACCATCTCGGATGATGCCCGAGTTATTTTTGCTCCCGTGGAGTAACAAGCTACCTTTGATGCCTGGTAACCGAGAAGGACCAGGAAAAAATAAATGAGATGAACGTGTCGTGCCTTTTCAATGAGGCGCAGCATGCGCTAAACCGGGTAAGGCATTATTACGTTCCTTTGAACTTTACTTAGGTTTTGATGTTTCTCATGTCTTTCACCTTTTTGTAGGCCACCGTACTTCATTATGATAGCTTCCATCGGTACAGGTCGAGGTCAATCAACTTGCGCTCGAGGTTAAGGAGCTAGCCCAAAAAAGGGATACGTACAAGCTCCTGAGCGAGCAACAAGAAGGTGTCATTAAGGACCTTCGGGACGAGCTGGATAGGGCTCAGAAGGAAGCATTGTTCCTAAGGCGGGAGCACACCGACTTGGTCAAAAAGGTAAAGGCCTTCGAAGTTAGAAACGAGGAACTAGTCGTAGTGGCTAACAACCAAACCTCGCAGGTCTAGCAAAGATCGACCAGATCGACCAGCTTCAAAAGGAGATGGACGAGATCTAAGTCATGGCCAATGGGTGGAAGAAAAAGATGGATTTGTTAGCTTCGGAAAAGGAAATTGCCCAGGCAAAGCTTTCTTCGATGGAAGTCCAGCTTTGGGCTGTAAAGAAGAAAACCGACAGATGGGCTCAACTAAATGAAGATCTCCAAGCACAACTGAGCTCGATCGTCACAGAACAGGATTCTCTTAGAAAAGAGCTCGAAGCAATGAGGTCCCAGCTAGAAACAACCTCTGCCGATGTCGAGGATATGATGGCCCAATATAAGGCGATGTTGAAGAATCTGAGGCCCTCCTGAAGACCAATGCCAAATATGTGAGGTAGTTGCCTCGAAGGGAGACCCTCGAAGAGATTCATGCTCGAGGTTTCAACCTATCTGCCGAGGACGAGGAGACAAAAAGACTTGAGGTTGAGGCCAAGAAATTAGCCGAACCCGAAGGCAAAAAGGACTCTGAGGGCTCTGAAGAATCCAAAGGCCCCAATGGTTCTGGTGACGAATCGGGCTCCGGTGAATATCAAACGTGAATGCCTTAGGATTTCTTAGTTTTTGTGAACATATTTTTTGTTCATTTTGAGGCCGTTTTTGTTTGGCCTATGTAAAGGTATTCCGGAATATATAAAAAATTTCCCCTTTGGCAATTCAATTGTTTTAGCATCTTTTCACTATTTCTATTCTTGCAAATATTTCTAATGTCATAGCATAGAATCTAATGTAGTAATAAGTCATTTGTTTTCGGAGGTCCAAACAGAACCTGACCTCGATGCAGTTTCTTATTTGATCGAATCTTTGACAACTCGAAGCGACTAGAAGTTTTTCAAGAGTGCTTAAGTGTTCTTAGACGATGCTTTTGCCGAAGGTAACCTTTTGGCATGTTTTGAATTTTTATTGAAGCCCTTATGTTTTGATTACAAGCTTCGGATACCTCCAAGATGTTTTTTACCATGGTCGTAGCCTTTTGGGTTTAGGCACTACCTGATAGGTTTCGTGCATCCGGTATTTGATAGCCCGAGATACCCGAACTTATTTCGGATGACAGTCCCCGAGCAGGGATATCCCTTGCACTTAATAGTCCCCGAATAGGGATAGCCCTTAGGCTCGATGCTTTGAAAGGCTAAAATATGTAATAGCAATGTGGGAACTTTCTTTCATTTCTGTGTGCAAAGTACATGATCGAAAGCGAGTAAAAGCTTGTATTATGGCTACGATGGCCTATGTGGGCACGGTTCATTTGACTGTTTGACCCTTACAATAAATCCTAACCACTGGGCCTAAGTTGTTCAAGTACAAATTTCCCTTCTTTCCTTGCTAAGAAGTCTAACCCGAGGGTGATGGCCCCTAGTATTCGAGGTCGATCTTTGAGAGGGCTCGGATGCTATTAATGCGACCATTGGCCCTGATTTAAAATCGGTCTTTGGATCTAAGTTAGCACGATACATTGTTGTCTCGTTAAAAATCTTTCCAGAAAACCCATTTGGGACAAAACCAGTTCAAGGGAAAAAGAGTGCAATGTGTGCTTTCAGACTTAATAGTCATACTTTCCCTTAGCCATTGCCTACAAGCGTTAGTCTGATTCATAATATTATAAAAAGGTAAATGAAAATGTACCTTAGTAATAGTATCGCTTTAAGTGCGTCATGTTCTAGTTGTTTGGTAGTTGTGCACCATTTCCTGCTTCGAGTTTGTACGAGCCCTTGCCGATAATTCTGATGACTCGATATGGTCCTTCCCAGTTCGGCCCCAGCTTTCCCTTATTTAGGTTTCGGGTGTGCAACATTACTTTCCTTAGCACCAAATCCCCGATTTTGAAGTGTCAGAGGTTGGCCCTTCGGTTGTAATATCTTTCTATCTAGTGCTTCTGGGCGGCCAACCGGATTAGGGCGGCCTCTCGCCTTTCATCCAATAGTTCTAGGCTCATACTCATGGCCTCATCGTTTGATTCTTCATTGCATATCGGAACATGAGGCTTGGTTTCCCCCCTTTGACCGGTAACAATGATTCGTTTCCGTAGATCAACGAAAATGGGGTGGCTTCGGTGCTAGATTTTGGAGTTGTATCGTACACCCACAAGACGTCGGGCAAAATTTTTTTCCACTTTCCTTTGGCATCGGTCAGTCTTTTTTCAAATTTTGGAGTATGGCCTTGTTTGTAGCCTTTCCTTGCCCGTTCTCGCTAGGGTGATAGGGGTGGATAGAATCTTTTTAATATTGTGGTCTTCGAATAACTATACCTTGTTGTCGATGAACTATTTCCCGTTATCACACACGATCTCGGCCGGTATCCCGAACCGACATATTATGTGGTCCCAAATAAAATCAATGACTTCTTTTTCTCGGACTTTCTCAAACACTTAAGCTTCGACCCATTTAGAAAAATAGTCAGTCATAAATAATATGAATTGAGCCATACCAGGCGCCCACGATAGGGGGCCGACGATGTTCATTCCCCACTTCATGAATGACCATGGGGACAAGACCAAATACAGTAACTCTCCGGGTTAATGGATCATCGATGCATGTCTCTAACATCTGTCGCATCTTCGTACAAAGTCCTTTGCGTTTTTCTCCATATCGATCCATTAGTAGCCGACCCTGATTATCTTACAAACCAAAGATTCTGCCCCCGAATGGTTTCCACAGGTGCCCTCGTGAACTTCTCTCAAGATGTATTCGGTGTCTACCGGCCCCAAGCATATGGCGAGCATACCATCAAATGTTCTTCCATACAAAGTACCTTCGGAAAAGCTGAACCTGGCCACCTTCGTGCGTAGAGCTCTTGATTTTTTAGGGTCTGAGGGCAACTTCCCAGTTTTCAAGTAATCTATTTAATTATTTCTCCAATACCAAGTAAAACTTATTAAATTTATTTTGGCATGGTCTTCTTCCACTACCGATTTCATGAGCTACATGATCATTCCTAAGTTGAAGTCGTCATCATGAACCGATGACCCCAAGTTAGCCAGAGCATCAACCTTGCTATTAATCTCGAGGAACATGCTGAAGGGTCCATTCCTTGAATTGATACAGCTCCACTTGCAATTGTCTAAATACCTTCGCATTCATTCCTCTTTTACTTTGAACGTCCCATTAACTTGATCTACCATAAGAATAGAATCGCATTTAGCTTCGATCATCTCAGCCCCAAGACCTTTGGCCAATTCGAGACATGCAATCACGACCTTATACTCGGCCTCATTGTTAGTCAATTTTACATTTCGAATAGACTGCCTGATTATGTTTCTCGTAGGCGGCTTCAACATGATGCCGAGTCCGGACCCCTTCGCGTTTGAAGCACAGTCGATAAAGAGGGTCCAGATTCTGGAGGATATCCAAGGAGCCATAGGGAGTCTTCTTCACTCTTTCCCTTCCTTTACTCTTAATTTGAAAGCATTGAGGACAATGCTTATTTTATTTTGGGGGGGGGGGGGAAGGGTGGAGTTTATTTGATTTGAGACATTTGGCATGTACTTAACTTGATAATATTTTCTTCATTTCTTTCTCATTATGTAAATACTCTTTCCTTTCTCTCATGATGTATATATTCTTTATATTCTCTTATTATATCTATATATATATATCTTTTGTTTCTCTCTCATTATGTATGTCACACCTCCTTTTTCCGTACCCGATAGGGTACAAGGGAGTTTTTTTCCAATTAAAGGACAATCGAAATGGGATTTGTTTATTTATTTCAGAGTCGCCACTTGGGAGATTTAGGGTGTCCCAAGTCACCAATTTTAATCCCGAATCGAGGAAAAGAATGACTCCATATTACAGTCTGCGTACCAGAAATCCGGATAAGGAATTCTGTTAACCCGGGAAAAGGTGTTAGACATTCCCGAGTTCCGTGGTTCTAGCACGGCCGCTCAACTGTCATATTCGGCTTGATTATCTGATTTTATGCAAGTATGAACTTATGTGCAAATTTTAACTTTTAACCGCTTTTATCATTTACTATTATTTTTATCAAGAATTGCAACATCGTGGAAACACATCTCGAACCACGTCACATCAATGCACCCGTGGTTGTTGGCGTATTTCAACTCTGTTGAGATTTGGATTTGGGTCACATAAATGTGCACCCAAGTTTAGGAAGATAACATTATTAAATACGCGCCTAAAGCGACTAGCGTATCATCTACTTTGGGTAGGGCCGTGGAATTTTGCTAAATGGTCCATCCCGAAGTCTAAGCAAATTTAAAACAAGTATTTACTGAGGGCCCCGCAATTTTGTATTTTTATTCGGCGAGGCTCATCTCATTCTTATTTTTAAAAGGAATTTGCAACGTCATGGACACGCATCTCGAACCACATCACAATCAATGTACCCGTGATTAGAAACACATTTCGACTCCGTTGAGATTTGGATTTGGGTCACATAAATGTGCACCCGAGTTTAAGAGAGGTAAGATTTATTAAGGCGCGTCCTAAAGAGACTAACGTATTGTTATTTTAGGAAGAGGCCGTGAACGTTCATTAAATGGCCAAATCCAAAGTATAGTCAATGGTTATGTATTTATTGAGGGCCCCAGCGATGTGTGATTTATTTGGCGAGGCTCGTCTCATTTTATTTTAAGGATAAACCTACAGTGACTACATTTCTTCTATTAAGTTTGTCTCTAAAAGCAAAAGAAAATTTCTTAATTAATTACATGCTGAAAAACGTAACTTATCAGTTATTAAGTTACGACTAATGTGAACGGAAAATTGCGATCGCGTTTGTACAAGGAAAACTGCTTTAATTCTACATTCTATTATTTACTAATGCTAGAACATGAGATAGATACACAATAATATCAAAAACAGATTAATTATTCTCCGATTAATTTAAACTAACATTATTAGATGAAGAAATTATACATATGCAACATCATTACTCATTAATCATTCAACTACATCTTTATACAAAGAAAGAAAAATTATATTCAACCACAAATCTAAACAGGAGGAATTCAACAGGAACAGAGCCTGATTAATATTTCATTTTTTTGCTTCAAGCCGAGATTGTACAAATGTGTACCTGGAAACAGCAGTACAAGAACAAAAGAAGGAGAAGTCAGCATTAATAATACCACAGTAACAGCAGATTCAGCAACACCGCAAACCAGTAACGACCAGTAGAATAACCCAGTAACAGATTGAAAATTTAGCAATACCAAAGTGCAATCACAATCAAAGCAGAGGTGAGAAAAGATACAAGATGCAGTAGTTTCGAATTTTTGAATAACACTCGAGAAAAGCAAACGGAAATTATTCGAGTAGAAGTTCAAGTTGTATTTCTCTTTTACTCTCTAACACTCTTGAAATTTTCCAGAATGTATTACTCTCAAAAATATTCTCCCAATAATAATCTCTAACCTTCTCTTAATCTCTAATTCCAGTCTAAGCCTAAGTCTAGTCCCCCATTTTTCTCTCAAAACTTCTCAAAACTCGGTCCCTTTAATGTGTCAAAATGACCCTATATATATAGCAAGACAAGTCTTCAATTCCCAACCCCCAAATTATTCCCCCAATGGCATGCTTTGTCCCACTTATTAATGTTTTCTTTATTTTAAACTTTGTCCCCCATGCCTACATTAAATAAATACATCCAACACAACCCATTACAATTTGTCCCCCATGCTTACATTAAATAAGTACAATATTCCTTCCCATTATGTTTTGTCTTGTCCCCCATTATATTAAACAAGTACATCAAAAACCACCCCATTATATTTTGTCCCCCATGCTTAACATAAAGAATCAAAATAATGTTCAATTACCAAACTACCCCTCCGACCTTATTGCAATTACCATTTTACCCCTGAATGCAATGCAATTTACCAAACTACCCCCATCAGCTCTAAACACTCAATTAATCATAACTTAACCAAAATATAGCCAAGATGACCAATTTCTCAACAATCTTCAACAACAAATTATACGAACACGATGAACAACACAACTCCAAATTAATGGGAATAAATCAACCATATCGGGAACCAATCCTGGTTAATTTAGACCATCAATGGATGAACAAAGAGACAACAATACAAACAACAATATGCATGATTCAAATTAAATCAACAAATCACAAACAAACATAAACTCACATTAAATCACTGGATTTAAACATGAACTTCAAACAAAGATGAACATGAACTAAATCTATTTTTTAAGCAACAAAACATGACGGATTCACATGACTCAAACAACATTAATAATTTCTGGAAAATACATAACAACATGAAACAAATTGAAGAAATAATTAATTAAATTTCAATTTGAATCTAACAAACATTAAACTAACAAATATTTACCTAAACAATAACACAAACATGAAATAAACATGAAAAATAACTAATTAAACTTCCATTTGAAATCTGAAAATTAATTCAACAAAACATATGAACAAACTAAAACAATTAATTCAAACGAAGACATGAACAAAACAAACATTTGCCGATTTTAGATTCGAGAAAATCAAAACAAAAATACGGACAAAATAAAAACTCAAAATCTACTAACCGGATCGAAACGACGAACAAACGACTAAACAAACAGTGAACTTGACGAGCCTCGACCAAAGCTCGACCAAAGCAGTTCATCATCGCTGCACATCATCGCTCGACCAAACGGACTGAAGATGATGCAACAGTTGGTTGACGCAGCATCAACGGAGAAAACGGGGCAGTGGACTGGTTGACGAGGCAGTGACAGCAGCCATGGCGAACTGCTTGTCGTCGTTCATGGTGAAGCAGCTCGAGCTTGAAGCGGTAAGGGAGGTCGACGAAGAAGAAGGCTGTGTGACCAGCAGTAGTAGCTGCGTGAGCTTGGCCGTGACGAAGCAGCGGAGATAGGGGGCTTCGAACAATAGCTGACTCGTCGAGGCTGTGGTCGTTTGGTTGTTTGGTCGAAGAAGTAGAAGTAGCAGGTCGTTTGGTTGTTTGGGGAAGATGAAAGCAGAAAGAAACAGCAGCAACACGAATATGGGGAAGAAGAAGAAGCAGCGACGTTCGGTTGGAGCTCGACGAAGGCAACAACAAACACAGCGATGGCCGGGGCTTGCGACATGAGGTCGATGTTGGTCTGGAGTGGTCGTCGACGAAGAAGAAGGCTGGTACGAGCAGCCATGGTTGGGAGCTTAGAGTTTGAAGGTTTGGAGAAGAAGAAGCCAAGGTTAGGGGGCGGATGTGTTTTTTTTAGTTTGTTAGGGTTTTTCTCTTGTTTTTCCTTTTTTTGTTTTGTGTTAGGACAAAAATGAAGAATGGGTGTTGGGTATTTGGGTTAATGGGGCAGACCGGATCGACCCGGTCTGAAGTGGACTGGGTCATGGGGAAGATTGGGCAATTATTTGGGCCTGAGGTTGAAATTTGAAGAAGTGGCCCAATCCGATTTTTCTTTGTATTTTTGTTATCTTTTCTTCTTTTATTTTCTAAAACTAAATTATAAAAATACTTAAATTATTATTAAGAACTAAATTAAGTTATAAAAGCACAAATTAACTCCCAATAACAATTAACGCACAATTAAGTAATAATTAAGCATAAAATTGTATATTTGGACATTAAATGCTAAAAATGCAAAAAATGCCTATTTTTGTAATTTTTAATTTTTGTAAAACTAATTTAATTACTAAAAATTATAGAATTAAATCCTACATGCAAAATGCGACATATTTTTGTATTTTGTTTTATTAATTTAACAAATAAGCAATCACAGACAAATACAAATAATTATCCAAAAATATCACAAAATCTCATAAAATTGCACACCAAGGAAAATCATTTGATTTTGAATTTTTTGGGAGTAATTCTCATATAGGGTAAAAATCACGTACTTACAATGTATATTCGTTCTACTTTAATAGTTTTTATTTTGTAGCTTCTTTATGTTTGTTTTCGTATTTGTTAGTGTTCAATTTAGTAGTTTCTTTTTTATTAAGTAGCTTCTTTTTATGTTTTAGTAGATAATAACCCTTTGGTTTTCTTAATGTCATGGTTCTTTCCAAAGGTAAATTTGTGTGTGAACTGGGTGACTCATCCTAACGATGAATGGTATGAAAACCTTATTAAGAAAATGAGTCAGTTTTGTGTTTAGATGATAATAGTAGTAGTAATGAATAAAAAGACCCGATTAAGTCAAACTCGAAGAGTCAAACATGCTTCATTTGGCATCAACACATTTAACTACGTGTTTATGGTAGAGACAAGGACTTTTAAAAGGAAATAGCTCTAGTTAGTGACTTTATGACTCTTGTGTTGACTTTGATACCATCGAGTGGTCTAATTGGACCATAGTGATCTCAATCTTGAATATGGTCGTTGTGGGACCTTGACTCTATCCTCTTTAACAATCTAGTTGCGTAAGAGGTGAGATGTTTTGTTGATAGTCCGAGTACTTGTGCGGAAGGTCTAGAACTTGCCCTCGAATATGTTTTAAGGAGAAATCTTAAGTTTTACTTGGCTTGAGAAGTGATTATAGGCTTTCCTTGGCCCATTTGAGTTTTCTATTCCATACCAATGATGTCATCCCTAGTCAACCCCTTCGAGCCTTTAGCCTTTCTAATTTGAAAACCATGTTACAAGCTTTTACCCATTCTATAGTGACCCTCTTTTGGCACCCGATCTTTCCTTAACATTCATGTGAAATAATTGTCTAAAAATGTAAGTTTGGGGGAGAGACGAGGAAATTAAAAAAAGGTATCAAAGCACAAAAAGAGAAAAGAAGTGTCGAGAAGGAAAGGCAAATAAAAGAAAAGAACAAAAAGAGAAATGCAAAAAGTGAATAAATGAAAGAGTTGAAGCGATTCAAAGAAAGGCAATGACCCCAAACATGGAAAAATATAGATGTAATGATCAAGAAAGAGAAATGTTAAATCTCTCTAGTCCCCCGAGGAAAAGAAAGTGCCTCAAGGAATCAGCAAAGTGTGAGCCGAGAATTAAAAGATGGAGTGCTTAAGAAAGGTATAACCACTTATCCATATTATATTAATTCCTAATCCAAAAGCCTTCATTACATTCTGAAAGAAGACCTACTTGATTTTGAGCCGAGTGAGCTACATTAGTGGTGATTTACATGAGGGGCAAGCTTATCATACTGAAAGTCGTACTTGTGACATTATCTTGAGAGAGATGAGTGAACCTTTAATAAATTTTTTGAATTGAGTGATAAATTCTTAAGTGAGATTAGAAAATAGAGAGTAGAGGAGGAGTGTCACGCCCCGAACCTGGGAGGCAAGACAGGCATCCGATGCCTCACCTATCCTTGCATACCAACTTCCGACTAAGGGACTCTAAGCATATAATGTCATACTTTGGCCATAGGCCACATTGCAAGACAATTTACAAACGTTTACTAAGCATCAATATAAAGTTGGGCCAACAAGACCGTCATAACTACTACAACTGGCAAACCAGTCAAAATATATATAGAAGGCCTACAAGCCCAACATACTGCACTAACTGATAGGATATGTCTACAAGCCTCTACTAATAGATATACTATGATCGGAAAAGGGCCCCAACCTACTCATAACATATATACATATATATACAAGATGTATATAAAGCTCTAGACCCGGCAACTTCGAAGGGTATGGAGCTTACCGATCAAGCTGAACTCGGGCCACACCTAATGAGGAGGTCTACCCGTCTGTCTGTCTAAACCTGCACGCATGAAATGCAGCGCCCCCAGAAAAGGGACGTCAGTACAAAATAATATACCGAGTATGTAAGGCAATATACTGAAAGCTGAAACTGAACTGATAATATAATAATTGAAAGCAACTGGGAGTCAAAGATAATCTAAAGATATGCTTACCTATTGTTATTGACTCAACTCTCTCAATATAGCAAGTAAAATAGTTGCCCAACCTTATAAGGCTCGGTATATATATAACTGCTCTGCCGTAGTAGGCTCGCTCATAGGCGTTCGACCATACTAGGCTCTGTATCTCGGCCAACTAGGTTTGCTCATAGGCACTTGGCCACAGTAGGCTCGGTATATAACTTACCATCTGATCAGAGGTTGTCCAATAGGGGATAAGGAAATACTCAATTGAATATGAAGTCCCGATAAGGAGAATATTGTAACTTACACGACTAGGAAAATATACATAATTTTCAGAATATGAATTTCTCTTGGCTCATTATCAACTCGTGTAATTATGAGATCATGCCAAAATGAAAGAAAAGCTTAGCCTTAACATACCTGGAGTAGGAAAAAATTTGTATGATATTCTTGGAAAGGTTGCACCATACTCCCTTAGAATCGCAAAATCTCACGTTGCTAAGGTGCTAAGAAATCTCGTTGGAATTGTTCTTGTTGGATTTTAGATTAACTTGAAATTATCAAAGGGATCATGTGTATGTTTACGGAATTCCAATCTTTATTGGAATTGTTTGGATTTGAGATTATCTTGAAATTCCAAGGCAAACTTGGATTAACTTTAGATTAACCTGGATTTGAGATGAACTTGAAATTCCAAGGCAGACTTTAGATATCCTACGGAAGTGTCACGTATATGACACTTAAATGGACACATTTCCTTCCAAGTTATGAGTCACTTAATGCATTACAAAGGGCTGCCATGATTTTTTGATTTAGTCTTTATCCAAAGACTTCAATTAATCCACCACCAATTATTAATTAATTAGGTAATGTCCCATTACCCAATAATTAACTAATTATCCACATAATTAAGAATTATTTCCACCTGCTTAAAATACTACTCACTTTTCACATATCTTATACACCTTACTATCATGGTCATGTGGTACCTTGTATGTCACTAGTCCATAAATAGCGGGTATTATATCTCGGACCGTACTTTATTCCAAAATGTCAAACTTCGACAAAATTCACTTTGATTTGCTTACCCTCTAACCTTCACGAATTTACTCATCACTTGTTTGAAATAGCATACTACTTATAATCCCAAAATAAATCTCATTCCCGAACTTGCGTTGATTAACTTATGACGAAACTTTAATGTACGACGAAGCTTTAACATAAGAAAATACGGAATGTAACAGCTCATTTCCGAGCTTTCATCGAATTATCTATGGTGTACTTTCACACACGTAAATATGGGGTGTAATAAGGAGTTTGGGATCGACCATGACCTACAAGTTAGAGAGAAAGTCCTTGATGAGCAAAGTCAACTCATGATGCTCGAATGTCACATTAGATCTACATATGCATAAATGTTTAACTTGTTGCCTTGTCAATAATGCATAAGTGGCGTGAGTAGTTGTTGGTCCCAACTGAGGTGTGAATGGTTCACCAGTGGCTAGTTGTAATGTCCCTTAACTTTTGGAGGTGGGAACTATTTTATTTGCTTGAGGACAAGTAAAGCCTTAAGTTTGGGGACTTGATTTGACTACTTATTAGCCCCTTCTAGCTTTTGTTTTAGTCTAAAAGCATTGAATTGTATTCCCGAAACTGATGAAATATGCTAAATTGCATGAATGTTGGAAGTTGGACTCCCGAGATGAAATCTGACCTAAAAAGGAGTAATCTAAACTCAAGGCAATAAAAGGCACAAAAGCTACAAAGTGCGTACCGCAGAATTTCATCTGTGGCCGCATATGATGAAGAAAAGCCCATCAGACTTTCTGGCATATTGCGAACCGCACAATAACTGTGCAGCCGCAAAAGCTGGGCTAGAAACAAAATTCAGAGAGTGTGCAAATTACCAAGTTCGAAGTCCCTCAAGATTGCGGACCGTACAAAAATTGTGCCGCCACAGAAGAAGAGCCTTATGGCCGCAGAATTATAGGTGTGGACCGCAAAAGACCAAGTTGCGGCTGCAGTGGTAAATCTACGGACCACAAAAATGATGCCTCGTGGCCGCCGTCAAAGAATTATGCTACCGCAGAACCCCAGCTCCTGCAAGATAAAGAATTCTGCGAATCGCACATGAAATTGTGTGGCCGTAGAACCTCCTGGGGGCATTTTTGTCCAAAATTGTCAGCTTAGTATAAATAGAAGAGTTTCACGAAATTAGGTCAAATTTTGAATATTCAAAGTGCTGTAGTCGTTTCTCTTTGCTTCTTTAGGCAACTTTAGCTTATTTTGGTGATTTAACATTGGATTTCTATCTTTTAATCTTTCAATATGAGTTTTATTATCTTTTCTCCTGTATTTTCTTCTACACCTATTATGAGAAGCTAGATTTTTACTAGGGTTGTGACCCAGCCCTAGTGTGTAAACCTTATGGGTGATTAATTTTATGCTTGTTTATGAATGGGTGTTTGTTATTTAGCTAGGTTCATGCTTCAATTGTGGAATTAATAGTTGCAAAAACTGATTCATGCCTATTTGACTTAGTCTCTTCTTAAGAAAGAGAGACCTAGTCTAGGTTAACTTAGCTGTCAAGGAATCGAGTAAATTGATAGATTGATTAATCTAATTAAAAGGTTCAATATAGAGATACTAACAACCCGACTTGATCTCTTATCAACCATTTTGGTAGATAACCATTTGGACTTGAGCAATCCAAATTGCGCAAAACCACTCTCTGACCGAGAGGTATTGAGTAGGCAACGTAGAGTTATGAGCTATAATATACCTAGGTCATAGTCACAGCCCTGGGTCTTTTTATATCTTTGAAAAATACACAAAAACAATCATCACTAGTTTTATACATTTAGGTTTGCAATCCTTAGTTAATTTTAGAAATAAAAACAAAAACCTATTTATGGAAGTGCAATCTAGATTCTTCACGTACTCATTCTGAATATATACTACTAACTCTCATCGTAGCTCCCTGTGGATTCGATCACCACTCCTTGTTGGGTGTTTTATTGCAAACGACTGTGTCATATCTCTTTAGAGGCGTGCATTTGGACGTGATCAATTTTTGGCGTCGTTGCTGGGGAGCTAAAAATGGTTTTAGCTATATATTTGGGTTTGTGTGTGGATTGTGTTGCCGAATGAAGGATATTCAAGTGCCATAGTCCCATTCCGTAATAGGGCAGGCAACTTTCAAATTACCAATGTGATGCTCACATTTCTAGAGCAACGAGGCTTCTTCACCGGGGCTCCAAGTCAAAATGCATACAAACACTTGAAGGGGTTTGTGGACACTTGTTGGGGGAGTAAACACACAAACTTCTCCGAGGATGACATAAGGCTAAGGCTTTTTCCCTTCTCTCTACGGGGGAAATCCTTAGATTGGTTGGAAAGATTGCCAAAGCATTCCATTCATACTTGGGATGAGTTGGCGGAGAAATTTATTGCCAAGCTCTTTTCTCCTGGGAATATGGATACTCTTAGAGATGACATTCTAGCACTTAAGAAAGAGCCCAATGAACCGCTCCATGAGATTTGGGAATAGTATAGGACAATGGTCAAAGAGTGCCCTAATAATGACATGACGGAGAATATGATTCAACAAACATTCTATTGGGGGATTAGTACGACCAATCAATGCGTAGTGAATCAACTTGCTGGTGGGAATTTCATGACAATTCCATATGCGGAAGCTTGTGAGATTTTAGATGAGATGAAGGACACCTCATCAGCATGGCAATCTAGGGCTAATGTTCCCCAAGGTGATCCAAACATGATTCACCTCCATAAAGAGTTGCATGACCACGGGTAAGTCATTATCGAATTGACCACCACTATGAATGAATTAGCAAAGGCTAAACTTCAACAAGTGCAAGGTCCTAAGAAAGTCAATGCCATTGAGGGAGTAAGCATAATGGTGAACAAAAGAAGGACTAAGGGTCCGCAAGTGCATACCGAGTAGAGAATTATGTGCAAGAAGATAGTGGGTTTGATAAAGATGAATCTTACAATGAACAGGAGGAGGTAGTACAATATGTGAACAACTACTAAGGGAAAAGAAACAACTCTCAAGGCCCAAATCAACAACAATGGCGACCTCAAGACAATCAAGGAAATTGGAGTGGTCAAAATAACCAAGGTAATTGGAGTGGCAACAATTAAGGATATTGGGGAGGTAACAATCAAGGGTGATGGAACAATAATCAAGGCAATCGGGGGTCGGGTTTTCAAAGGCCCCCGATGCATCAATAAACGAGCAACTTGCCTTCTTATCCTTCCCATGGTCCAAGTTATTCCAATAATGAAATGGGACATATTGAGAATATGTTCAAGCAAATAATGGAGAAGAATGTCGATTCTGATGCCCAACTTGCCTCCCATAATACATCAATCCGTAACTAGGAAGTTCAAATGGGGAAAATCTCTCAAACTCTAAATATTCATCCTAAGGGGGCACTATCAAGTGACACGGTGGTGAAACCAAAGGGTGGAAACAACACGGGACATGCCATGGTCGTTACTACATGGAGTGGAAAAGGTGGGAATGCACCAACCTCAAGCCAAAGGCAACTTGTGGATGAAAATCAAGTAGTGCAAGAAGAGGAGATCCTAAACAATGTTGAGCAATCTAATGATGAGGTTTGGATTGATATTGATGATAGTGTGAAAGAGACTCAAAAGGAGGTAAACCCATCTAGGGATCACATTATTGACATGTCGTAACCGATAGTGCAAAAGGCTAAGGCACCATTGCCTAAGCCTCCACATCCATACCCTCAAATACTTGCAAAGCAAAATGGTGAAAACCAACTCAAGAAGTTTATCCAAATAATGAAGATTTCTAAATCACTCTGCCATTAGTTGAAGCCTTGGAGCAAATGCCCAACTATGCAAAGTTCATGAAGGATCTTGTGAAAAAGAAGCGGTCAATGAATTTTAAAACTATCAAAATGACTCATTAAGTAAGTGTAATTTTGCATTCAATAGCTCCCACGTTGGAGGATCCCAGTGCTTTCACGATTCCTTGTATAATTGGAAGTGCTGAGTTTGCAAAAGCTCTTTGTAATCTTAGGGAAAATATAAATATGATGCCCTATTTGGTTTTCAGGACATTGGGAATTAGGCAACCAAGGCCCACCTGTATGAAATTGCAAATGGACGATCGTACTATGAAGAGACCTTTGGGAGTGATTGAGGATGTTTTGGTTCGTGTTGATAAATTCATTCTCCCGACATATTTTGTCATTCCTAATTGTGAGGTTGATTAAGAGGTGCCGATTATTATTGGTAAACCTTTCCTTGCTATGGGGAAGGCCCTTTGTGATGTTGAAGCCGGAGAACTTTCTTTCCAGGTTGGTGATGAAGAAGTGGTTTTCCATGTGTGTAAGTCCATGAGGCAACCCAATAGCAATGAGGTGTGCTCTTTCGTGGACTTGGTGACCAATGTGATTGTGGATGAAACAAGTGCTATGATAAATGTTAGTGATATGTTGGAGGCCCTGTTGCTCAACTTTGATGATGACGAGATGGATGGCGTCGTAGAATATGTAAACTCTTTGCAAGGAATGGGGTCGTACACATATGAACCCCGCGATTTGTCCTTGATATTGAAAATGGGACAACTTCTCCTACAAAGCCTTCAACTGAAGAGCCTCATATCTTGGAGTTGAAGCCATTACCTCCACATCTTCGGTATGAATTTCTTGGCCCTTCTTCTACTTTACTGGTTATTCTTTCCTCTTATTTGACTAATGTGCAGGTAGAATGTACATTGGCAGTGCTACAAAAGAGAAATAAGGCTATTGGATGGACATTGGTAGATATTCAGGGATAAGCCCCGCATTTTACATGCACAAGATTAACTTGGAGGAAGGTTCCAAATCATCTATTGAACATCAAAGGAGACTCAATGAAGCCATGCAAGAGGTTGTTAAAAAGGAGATTATCAAGTAGTTGGATGTCGGGGTTGTTTACCCCATTTCTGATAGTTCGTGGACTTCTCCGGTGCCATGTGTCTCAAAGAAAGGGGGCATGACGGAGGTCACCAATGATAAGAATGAGTTGATTCTGACAAGAACGGTGGCCAGGTGGAGAGTGTTCATGGACTATCGAAAGCTCAACAAAGTCACAAAGAAGGACCATTTTCCACTTCCCTTCCTAGATCAAATGCTTGATAGATTGGCCGGTCGTGCTTTCTATTGTTTCCTTGATGGGTATTTCGGCTACAACAAAATTCTTATTACTCCGTAGAATCAAGAGAAAAAACATTTTACATGTCCTTATGGTACTTTCGCCTTTAAGTGGATGCCATTTGGTTTGTGCAATACACCAACGCCTTTTTAAAGATGTATGATGGCGATCTTCTTGGACATGGTGGAGGATTACCTTGAAGTCTTCATGGATGAATTCTCGATGGTCGGGAATTATTTTGATGATTGTCTCGCAAACTTGGATAAAGTGTTGGCAAGATGTGAAGAAACAAATTTGGTGCTAAATTGGGAGAAATGTCATTTCATGGTCGAGGAAGGCATTGTCCTTGGCCACAAGATATTCAATAATGGAATTGAAGTAAATAAGGCAAATATTGAGGTGATTTCTAAACTTCCACCTCCAACTTCGGTGAAGGGCGTGCGGAGTTATTTAGGCCACGCGAGGTTTTACCGGCGTTTCATCAAAGATTTTTCTAAAGTGCTGAACCCGTTGTGCAAGCTTTTAGAGAAAGATGCTAAGTTTCACTTTAATGATGATTGCATGAGAGCTTTTGAATTGATAAAGTTCAAGTTAACAACAACTCCCATAATCACCGCTCCAAATTGGAGTGTTCCTTTTGAGCTCATGTGCAATGCAAGTGATGTAGCGGTGGGGACTATTTTGGGGCAACACATCAATAAGATTTTTCATCTGGTATACTATACTAGCAAGACCATGAATAGTGGCCAAGTCAACTATATTGTTACAGAGAAAGAGCTCTTTTCCGTTGTGCTGGCTATTGAGAAGTTCCGCCCGTACTTGATGGGTGTAAAAGTGATTGTCTACACGGATCATGTGACACTTTGTTATCTTATGAGCAAGAAAGATTCCAAAGCCCGATTGATGAGATGGGTGCTTTTGTTGTAAGAGTTTGATATTGATATCCAAGATCGAAAAGGAAGTGAAAACCAAGTAGCGGACCACTTGTCTCATTTAGAGGAGGAGGGGAGGCCGCATGATGGCTTTGAAATCAGTACTCCTTCCCCGACGAGCAAATTTTGGCTATTTTAATGAAAGAGGTGACATAGTTCGCGGATCTAGCAAATTTTCTTATGAGTGGTATCATCCCGGATGAGTTCTCTTCAAACCAAAGAAAGAAGCTCAAACAGGATTGTTAAGACTATTATTGGGATGAACCGTACCTTTTCCGAATTTGTACAGATGGGGTGATTATAAGATGTGTACCGGAGAAGGAGCTATGTGAAATTCTTGGAGCTTGTTATTCTTCGCCATATGGTGGTCACCATAGTGGATCAAGAATGGTGGCCAAAGTGCTAAGTTGCGGTTTCTATTGGCCCACTCTTTATAAGGATGCAAGTGATCTAGTGAAACGATGTGATGAATGTAAAAGGGCCAGTGGAATCTCAAAGAAAAATGAAATGCCCCTCACCACCAATTTGTAGATTGATATTTTCGATGTGTGGTGTATTGACTTCATGGGTCCTTTTGTGAGTTCTTATGGAAACACCAACATCTTGGTCACGATTGATTATGTGTCTAACTGGGTTGAGGCTGGTTCTCTACCCAACAATGAGGCGAGAAATGTAGTGGTGTTCTTGAAGAAGAATATTTTCACAAGATTTGGTACTCCGTGGGCTATCATAAGTTATTGGGGGGGTCATATTTTGCAAAAACACCTTCGACACCTTACTTTCCAAGTATGGTGTCACTCATAAAGTCACGACTCCCTATCATCCACAAGCAAACGGTCAAGTGGAAGTCTCCAACCGGGAGATAAAGAGTATTTTGTCCAAAACAGTGAATGCTAATCGGACGAATTAGTCCAAGAAACTTGATGATGCTTTATAGGTTTATAGGATGGCTTACAAAATACCCATCGGTATGTCTCTATATTGGTTGGTGTTCAGAAAATCTTGTCATCTTTCAGTGGAGCTTGAGCACAAAGCCATGTGGGCTTTAAAGAAGTTAAATCTTGAGTGAGATGTTGCCGCTAACTTGAAGGTGGCACATCTAAATGAGTTGGATGAGTTTCGGTACCATGCATACACAAGTTCGTCCTTATACAAAGAGAAGATGAAATATCTTCATGACAAGTACATTCGAAACAAAGAGTTCAAAGAGGGTGATTTTGTGTTGTTGTTCAACTCACGGTTGAGGATGTTTCTTGGGAAGTTAAAGTCTAAATGGTGTGGCCCGTTTGAAATTGTGGATATGACACCCTTTGGTACATTGAACTTGAAGTATAAAAATGATGAGGTATTCCGAGTCAATAGTCACCGGGTGAAATTGGGAAAAGTTAGTGATGGCCACATTGTGGCGGTGATTCATTTCAAGTGATAGTAATCTGCATCGTGTCGTGACGTTAAATCAAGCGTTTTTTGGGAGGCAACCCCTATTTCTTTTTCTTTTCCTTTCTTCTTTTGTAGTTAGGTGTTATTTTTGTGCTAACTTGATTTGAAGTGTGTTACAGGGTTTGCCTTATAGGAAATGTGTCCAGAAATTTCGCTAAGTGTGGAAAGAATTACGGACCGCAAAAATTTGGTTGTTGTAGCCGCACAATTACATTGTGGACTACACAAATTGATTGGGGAAAATGACAACTCTCTGAAGTTGGTTTGTCAGAGAAAAGGCCAATCTGCCGCCGAAAGCAAAAATCTACTGTCTGCAACAACTTTTGCGGCCGCATAGCAAATTCTGTAGTTCCGCAACAACACAAGGGCTTCTGAGTCCTCATGTAACAAAGTGTGGACCGTAATTGGAATTTGGCGGCCGCACTCACTTCTCTTTCCTTCAGAAAATTTCGACAAGTATAAATAGAAGGCTTGAGGTTATTGTTACACTTTTTACCTCTCTGAGCATTCAAAAGTCTAAAAAATTGAAATCATCTGAAAAGTCATCTACCACACCTACTCAACATCTGTGATCACTCATTTGCACTACTTCATATCTGGTATGACTCAATTACTTGTAGAATTTTTCAATTTTTTGTTTAATTTACAACTTGTTAGTTAGAGTAAGGCCAACTGTCAGTAGAATTCAATTGCACAACTGTGTGGGGTTAAAAATTAGTGGGTCAACTGGTAACTGCTCTAGGGGAATGGGTAAATAGGTTTTCATGATTATACATTGCTACCATGTCAAATTTGTGCAAAAATTGCAAAATCTAGAACTCTGATCGTGATTATTTTGAAATCTGCGCGGTCCGAAGAAGTTGATTCTAGGTAAGTTTGGTATAGCATGATTCTACGACCGCAATGAAAAATGTGCGGACAGTAGAAAACCTACTGCAGTCGTAGAACACTTCTTTCTCTGTTATCAGAGAGTTGTCAATTTGACAACTCACATGTGCGGCCGCAATAGAAAATGTGTGAATCGTAGAAAACTTGTTGCGGTCGCAAAATAGCCAATTCTTTGCTATCAGAGAGTTAGCATTTTGGTGGTGTCTGAGTTGCAGCCGCAATGAAAATGATGCAGACCGCAATCCAATTCTGCAGATGCAATAATAATTGTCCGATTCGCAAGGCCCATTCTGCAACCGTAGTGAGAATTCTATGGACCGCAATCCCCTACCCTGCAAATCATGTTCTAAACTGTGTGATCACTATCTCTTTGGTGTGTTTTTGTATGTTTACACTTGAATTTTGCAACTGACACCTGTTTTTGCTTGGTAATGGTTAGATCTTGAGAGGTGATACTTCCAAGAGGTAGGGAGAACCTTCCAGGAATCGAGGCAAAAGTTCTTTACCCCTCGCCCTACAGATGATAATAACAAAGGAAGCTACAGTTGTCCTAGGGAGAGATGTAGAGCCCTCCGAATCCAGTTCTTATGTCCCATCTAGGGAAGCTTCCGAGGGCAACTCGGTTCAAAAGCAATCGGCTATCCAATCAAAGTCACCAGGACGGTATCAACTCAGGGATGAGTCGTCTATATCTCAGAGCACTTCCGATGGTTCGGAAAGTGCTAGTTAGGCTTCCGAGCCCTCATCTACACATGTCCCTAAGGCACCAAATACTATTATGGATGACATCCCTAATGACGATCGAGGGGGAGATGCCACAGCTCCAGCCTTGAAAGGTTGAAGAAAAAAGAGTTCTGGGAAGACTAGTTCGTCAGTTTGGCTGGTTTCTCTAGCTTCCGAGAGTGGTGGCCAGTGAGGTCGCTCACTCTAGAGCGCCAGTTCAATTTGAAAGACTTAGAAAAGTACAACCCTGCAGTCTTGAGACAGTTCAGAGAGCGAAAACTGTGGATGTGGTTCACCTAAAGCGTGGTGGATGTAAAGGAGTATACAGTCCGGGAATTTTATGCCAATGTGGTACACATCAAGAAAGGGAAAAAGGTTACAAAAGTGAGGAACCTCAAGGTGCGTTTTGACCAGTATACCTTGAACACCTACTTGGGGTTTGATTATGTAGAGCCCACACAGTACTTGGAGACGTGTGCACTCGGGGAGGCAACCCGTCCTTGGTTGACAGAGATGCTAGCAGCGCCTGGGCCACCACCACCATGGATCATAATAGGGGTTCCTATTTAGTGGAACACCCTGATCTTTGAGGTGAAGGGGTGGCAGACTTTTGTCTGCAGTAGAGTAGACCCGTGCCAAAATGAGACATATCTTCCAGTCCCGCGGGTAGTTCTAGTCGCTTCTTTCATGGATAGTTATCCGATCAATGTGGGTGCTGTGATGTCGGCCACTATTTCTGTGATCGTGAGGAAAGCTGACTCGTCTTACCCGTATCCCAACACTATTACTGAGTATCTCACAGATGTGGGGGTAGAGCCGAGGGATTATGATATGAAGGTGCGGTCGAAGAAGTCCTTCTCATGGTACTATCTGATGGACCCTACGAACCCAAAGAAGAAGGTTCAGTCTCCTATCACTGCGGGCCAGTTTGACGAGCCAGCTATGTTAGTTGCTGAGATAGTTGAGGGTCCATCTACTTCACCCAAGCCTTCCTCCAGCGCCGCAATAATGCTTCCACCACCATCTTCAGTTCCCACTGCTATTTCTACGACAGGTTCTACCTCGGCTTTGAAGCCGGTGCCTATGCCTACTTCTCCATTTCTGCGCTACGAGTCTACCAGACACTGGCGAACATCAACAATTGAATGCAGACAGATACTAAAAAGCTATCTGACATATCCAATACTATTGCAGTACAGTCATCCATTCCGGCACCCTAGATTCCTCCGACAGTGGAAGAGGAATTGAAGAAGCTTTTGTAGAACCAGACCACCATAATGAACACTCTGGTACAACATGGGGTAGTGATTGAGGAGCTAGGAAAGGAAGTAAAGAAAATGAGAAAGTCCCAGGATTCTAAGAAGTCAGTTGACAAGCTCTAGAGAGAGGTGACCAAGATAGCTGCAGTTGGAGATCTTCCATTTGACATGCTGATGGATCCAGCTCTTACAGCACCAGCAGCACTAGTAGCACTATCAACCCAATCCTAGTCTGTAAACCTTATGGGTGATTAATTTTATGCTTGTTTATGAATGAGTGTTTGTTATTTAGCTAGGTTCATGCTTAAATTGTGGAATTAATGGTTGCAAACATTAATTCATGCCTATTTGACTTAGTCTCTTCTTGAGAAAGAGAGACCTAGTCTAGGTTAACTTAGCTAACAAGGAATTGGGTCAATTGAGAGATTGATTAACTCAATTAAAGGGTTCAACCTAGAGATAGTAACAACCTGACTTGAGCTCTTATCAACCGTTTAGATAGATACCCATTTGGACTTGAGAACCAAATTGGGCAAAACCACTCTCTGACCGAGAGGTATTGAGTGGGAAATGTAGAGTTGTGGCTATAATACACCCTAGTTGATAAAACTAGCATAAAAGTCTTTATCCCATTAGGCAAATACCTAGGTCATGGTCACAGCCCTGGGCTTTTTTATATCTTTGAAAAGCACTCAAAAATAATCATCTCTAGTTTTATACCTTTAAATTTGCAATCCTTAGTTAATTTTAGAAGTAAAAATAAAAACCTATTTGTGGAAGTGCAATCTCGATTCTTCACGTACTCTTTCCGAATATATACTACTAACTCCCATCGTAGTTCCCTGTGAATTCGATCTCGACTCCTTGTTGGATTTTATTATTGAAACGATCGTGCCATAACTCTTTAGAGGCATGCATTTGGACGTGATCAGACTTGGAGGGGGGCCCAAGCTGATTGTCCTCGACTCTGATTTTTGATTGGTACCTGTTATGGATATATGCCCAAGTTACCGCAAGGTATTCTATCAAATTCTGTTTCAACCGTTGTGAAGCCATGGATCTTTGAGAGTTGAGCCCTTGTATGAACGCCTGAACAGCCTAATTGTCTACGACCGGAGGCAGATCCATTCATTCCATTTGAAACCTCGACATGAATTCCTTGAGCATCTCGTTATCTCTTTGTTTAACCTTGAAAAGGTCAGATTTCCTGGTCTCGACCTTGATGGCCCCGGCGTGCGCCTTCACAAAGGCATCTGAAAGCATAGTAAACGAATCAATAGAATTAGGGGTAAGTTATGATAACATATCATTGCTCCTTTTGACAGGGTTTCTCCAAACTTTTTAAGCAAAACCGACTCAATTTTGCCATCTTCTAAGTCGTTCCCCTTGATTGCTCACGTGTAGGAGGTCACGTGTTCGTTTAGATCTGTGGTTCCATTATACTTCAAAATTTTGGGCATAAGGAACTTCTTTGGGATTGGCTTCGGTGCAGTGCTCGGGGGGAAAGTCTTTTGGACAAATTCTTGGAGTCTAGGCCTTTCAATATCGGGGGCGCTCCTGGGATTTGATCAACTCTGGAGTTATAGGTATCCACCTTTTTATCATTGGCCTCAATTTTCTTTTCTCCCGATTCCACCCGCTTCGTCATTTCCTCGAGCATCTTAATAATTTTGGGTTGGTTCCGGGCTCAGCTTCACCCGTCCTCTCTGTGACTTGCTCATTCCTTCGGGTATTTTCCTAGGATTGTTCGGGCTCAATTCTTCTAGGGGCACGACTTTGGTTTTGTAGCTATGCTATCGCCACCTATTGAGCCTATAACATTTCGAAGATCACCCGTAGATTAATTATGTCTCCTTTACCTTCGAGCATAGCTTGAGTCGTTGGTCGGGCTCCCCCGAGAACGTTGTTCTCAAGGTCAGTCAACAGGTTGGCGTCAACGGCCACATGCGAGTTGTTATCGATTGTGTCTACGACTGGGGCTCTGTTAGGATCAGCAGGAGGCACCTCATTGCTAGGTGCTATATTGTTGTTTTTTCCATGATGCTAGACTAAATATCAACGTCGAAGTGAGCAGATTGAGAGTTCGACATCCTTAGGTAGACCTAAAATTAAAATCTTAAAGAACAAGCGTAAAATATAGTGTGTTATGGATATTTGTACCAAGCAACCACTATTATCCTTCGCCCCATGGTTGGCACCAAACAGTTTACCCTTAAAAATGGATAACAATTGAATTTATACGCCATTTTAAGGTTATGCAGATTAATTCGATACAAGTGATTAATGATTTCACCCGCTTCGCTAGTTCCTCAAGCATCTTAATGATTTCGGGGTTGGTTTCGGCCTCAGCTTCACTCGTCCTCTCCGTGACTTGCTCATTCCTTCGGGTGTTTTCCCGGGATTGTTCGGGCTCAATTCTTCTAGGGGCGCGACTTTGGTTCTATAGCTGTGCTATCACTGCCTTTTAAGCATGTAACATTTCAAAGATCACCCATAGATTAATTCTGTGGCCTTCACCATTAGGCGTAGCTTGAGTCATTGGTCGAGTTCCCCCGCAAACGTTGTTCTCAAGGTCGGTCGACAAGTTGACGTTGATGGCCACATGCGAGTTGTCATCGATTGGGTCTGCGAGTGGGGTTCCGTTGGGATCAGTAGGAGGCACCTCGTTGCTAGGTGCTATATTGTTGTTTTCGCCATGATGACCAAACTCAATATCAATGTTAAAGTGATCAGACTGAGAGTTCGACATCCTTAGGTAGACCTGAAATTAAAATCTTAAACAACAAGCATAAAATATAGTGTGTTATAGAAATATGTACCAAACTACAACTATTATCCTTAGTCCTACGGTTGGCGCCAAACTGTTTACCCTTAAAAATGGATAACAATTGAATATATACGCGGTTTTAAGAATACGTAGATTAATTCGATACAAGTGATTAATGATTCCACCCGTTTCGTCAGTTCCTCGAGCATCTTAATGATTTTGGGGTTGGTTCCAGGCTCAGCTTCACCCGGCCTCTCCAAGACTTGCTCATTCCTTCGGGTGTTTTCCCGGGATTGTTCGGGCTCAATTCTGCTGGGGGCGCGGCTTTGGTTCTGTAGCTTTGCTATCGCCTCCTGTTGTGCCTGTAACATTTTGAAGATCACCCGTAGATTAATTCCGTCGCCTTCACCTTCGGGCATAGCTCGAGTCGTTGGTTGGGCTTTCCCGCGAACGCTGTTCTCAAGGTCGGTCGACATGTTGGCGTCGATGACCACATGTGAGTTGTCATCGATTGGGTCTGGGCTCCGTTGGGATCAGTAGGAGGTACCTCGTTGCTAGGTGCTATATTGTTATTTTTGCCATGATGTCGGACTCAATATCAACGTTGAAGTGAGCAGACTGAGAGTTCGACATCCTTAGGTAGACCTGAAATTAAAATCTTAAAGAACAAGCGTAAAATATAGTGTGTGTTATGGAAATTTGTACCAAACTACCACTATTATCCTTAGCCCCATGGTTGGCGCCAAACTGTTTACCCTTAAAAATGGATAACAATTAAATTTATATGTGATTTTAAGGATATGTAGATTAATTCGATACAAGTAATTAATGACGTTAGATAAGAAATTAAAAGATAGAATAAATAACCAAACCAATAATGATACTGAACCCGGGCTCGATTAAAGGCTTAACAACAAACTTGCCTTCAGTTCCAGACCAGTGCTTCTGAAAAACTTATGAACCACAACAAGAACTTTCAATAACCAGAGAAAAATAGATTATATATCCTTGATATGCGTGTTACAATATGCCATGAATAATAAGATTTTTACCTTTATATAGTAGGGGAGTTTTACCCTGAGTACAATTCTAAAAAATGTAAAATCTTCCGTCTTACGCTAATCATTGATACAGGCCGAGATTTATGCTGTGACATCCGGTTGGGCACGGATATCACGACCATTTGTTAATCGTGTGCAGTCGTTTGTCAATACTTTCTAAGGTCTCGTTATTCAAATCAAGTCGGGGGCATGATCTCAATGGCTCCGGGGGTATGACCTCGATGGCTCCGAGGGCATGACCTCGATGGCTCCGGGGACAGGTGTTTTGTTCGAGTTTTGATACGGGCGGCTCCCGGCTTCGATCTCGACTACGCACAGTTACGTCCTCTCTTCGTTCACCCCTAGAATATCGGGTGCTCCTTACCTCCGGTTTTACCCGTATACAAAAATAAGATAACAATATTTTCTTTACCTTGTTTGTTTAAGGTACTAGTAGTAATGGGGGTGTTAGAAAAAGAAAAGCATTTTCTAGAAAGAGGAGAGAGCGGAGAGATACTCACTGCAACCCCAAAAATATTGTGTATTTTCAAACCGAAGTAACTAATGTGTTTGACCAAAAGTATAAATATTTTTTGACGCGCAGTGTTACACCCTGTTGTACAAAAATGTCATCTTCTTAAACATCTAAATTAGTTTTGAGAACAGAAATTAAGTTTCCTTCAAGCTAAACACTGATAACCAAAACAAAGTAGGGGGAAACTAATGGAGTATCAATTTTTGGAGTACTCCAACGGCACTTTATTCAGGATATGGAATGCATATGAATCGAGTATAAAATTGTGTCTTCTTCCAAAATCTCCCTAAATATTTCTCAACTCAATCGTAAGTTGTTGTTTGATGACACCCACTGCAAGCCCCATGCGTCTTTGCCGCCATAGTTCCACCGCCAATTCGTATATACAAACAGTGAGAAAACCCCAGCTGAGCTACTCTTTCCATTTAGACGAGGTTACTTCCAGTCGTATATTAGACAGACAACCAGATATCGAAACACTGAAAAAACTACATTCCAAGATTATTTTCGATCCTGATCTATGTTGCAACACGTCTCTTGCCATCAAGTTGATGCGAGCTTATGCGGTTTGCGGCCAACCTAATGTTAGTCGCCAACTGTTTGATAAAATACTTGACAGGAATGTGGTGGTATATAATGTCATGATCAGGAGCTATGCGAATAACAGGTTCTATCAAGATGCTATTTTTGTTTACAAAGATATGTGTAAACGAGATGTTAGTCCTGATAACTTTACATTTCCTTGTGTTCTTAAAGCTTGTTTTGGCTCTGATAATTTGAAGGCGGGGCTGCAAATTCACAGTGCTGTTAGCAAGAGGGGTCTCTATTCTGACCTATTTATTGGGAATTGCCTGGTGGCTATGTATGGGAAATGTGGGTGTTTAGTGGAGGCTCGTCAGGTTCTAAATGAAATGCCCAAACGGGACGTCGTTTCTTGGAATTCAATGGTTGTTGGATATGCTCAAAATGGAAGGTTTGATGATGCATTAGAGGTTTGTAAGGAAATGAACTTGTTAGGTCATAAACCAAATGCGGGAACCATGGCTAGCCTTTTACCTGCTGTAAGCAATACCAGCATTGAGAATGTCTTGTTCGTCAAAGATATTTTCTTGAATATGGATAAAAAGGATTTGGTTCCATGGAATGTGATGATAGCTATATATGTCAAGAATTCTATGCCTAATGAGGCGGTTGAGCTCTATCTCCAAATGGAAACTTGTGGGATCGAGCCTGATGCTATAACTTTTGCTAGCATTCTTCCTGCTTGTGGGGACCTTTCAGCTGCATCGTTGGGAAGGAGGATTCATGAATCTGTTGAGAGAAAAGGTCTTAGGCCAAATTTATCTCTTGAGAACTCCTTAGTTGATATGTATGCCAGGTGCGGATGTTTGACCGAGGCAAGGAAAATGTTTGAGGGGATGAAGTTTCGGGATGTTGTGTCATGGACTTCCTTGATATCTGCTTATGGTAAGAGTGGCCAAGGCCGGGATGGAGTTGCTTTGTTTTCAAAAATGTTGGAGTCTGGTCTTCAACCTGATTCTATTGCTTTCGTTTCCGTTCTTTCTGCGTGCAGCCATGCAGGATTGGTACAAGAAGGAGAATACTATTACAGGCTAATGACCAACAATTACAAGATTGTGCCAAGGTTAGAACATTATGCCTGCATGGTTGATTTAAAAGGACGCGCTGGACGCATAAATGAGGCCTACAATTTCGTCAAGCAGATACCTGTGGAAGCTAATGAGAGAATCTGGGGTGCTCTTTTGGGTGCCTGTCGGTTGTACAATGATATGGACATTGGTCTTGTAGCTGCAGACAATCTTTTTGAATTGTCCCCAAAGCAATCTGGTTATTATGTGTTGCTATCAAATATTTATGCGAAGGCTGGAAGATGGGAAGATGTAACGACTGTTAGGTCAATCATGAAGGGAAGAGGGATTAAGAAAATGCCCGGTATCAGCAATATTGAGCTCAATAACATGGTGCACACCTTCCTCGCTGGTGATACGTCTCACCCACAATCAAAGAAGATCTATGAAGAGTTAGACATATTAATAGGCAAGATGAAAGAGGAAGGATATGTCCCAGAAACAGATGCTGCCCTTCATGATGTTGAGGAGGAAGACAAAGAAAATCATCTTGTAGTTCATAGTGAGAAACTGGCCATTGTCTTTGCAATTATCAACACCACCCCTGGTACACCCATTAGAATTACTAAGAACCTACGTGTATGTGGAGATTGCCACATTGCTGCCAAGCTTATTTCCAATATCACACAACGTCTGATTGTTGTTAGGGATACAAATCGCTATCATCACTTTCAAAATGGAGTTTGCTCATGTAGTGATTATTGGTGACTCTGCCTTGAGGTTCAAAGGTTTATGCTTATATCAGTTGCTTAAGTTTGGTGACTGCAAAGGTTTTATTCTCATTTTGCTAACATATCACTCTTTTCGGGCTGGCAATGTCACGACCCATTTTCTAAACAAGCCAAGACCGGCACTCGATCACTAAACCTGATCGAGCGAACCATCTCTGCTTATTCAATGTATTATAGCTCCACACTTTATATGCAACAAAGCAATACTCTAACCAAATACTCTTGATTAATTCAAATATTTAAATAAATCAACTCCAAAACTTTATTCATAGTAACTACTGAATTATTGCTAAGTTATTATAAAATAACATATGAATCTCAACCCAATGACTATGTCTATGAAGCCTCTACCGATAAACTGACGCACTGCTCAGGACATGAGATTTCCTCGCCAGTTCTCTAAATAAATAAAGAAATAGCTAAATGAAAATGACTCTAAGAATACTCCACGAACAAAAGCGGAGCTCACCAATATCACTGGAAGGGAGGGAAGTCCTAACTCGTAGCCTGCTCGCCTGCAAATCCGGTTCCTACGTTGTACCGCAGACCAACGTAGGTTCCCAAAAGAGAACGTCAGTACCATCCACTGTACTCAGTGAGTCTCAACAACAGGGGGAGAAACTTTAATAACATATACATTACGAGCAAAGGTTCTAAATGCATGTAAAACATAAAGCTTATAAGAATAATTCTAAAATAATTGCATAGTAGCAATTTATGAATATTCTAAAAGAAGTTCTTTTCTTTTTTCTTTCTTTAAAAAAAAATACTTCACTTTATACTTTGGGAGTTCCAACTATCCTGACTTAATTCTGTCTCAGTCACCGTGTGATCGGCACGGGTTCGATCCCAACCTGATCGAATAGGTCCAATCCACGAGGTGCCACTCGCTTCATGGTTCTCAGCGCTCATGTATCATACCTTAGCATGGCTAAGTAAATTCTCAGCAACGAGACCCTCGGCTCATGTGCTCCCTACTTTGGCACAAGTAGTTTCAGGAAGTCAACGCCTTGGTCAGGACCCTCGGCCTGTACGATGACCCCTTCTCAGAATAAAGGATACTCCCCAAAATCTTTTCTTTCTAAAATTTCTTCTTGTGACTTTTCAAGTCTAAATCTTTTCTTTATAGAATATTATGTACATGCTCATATTGGTGTCCTTAAATGTAAAGCATGACATAAGAATGAAATAAACATATAAAAATATTTTCAAAGATCCTTTCTTCTTCATAATTTTTCAATGAAAATAGCATATAAGAACAACACAAAAATCTGAAAATTTAAGCACATATAGTATAATAGATCATCTAAACTTTTGCTAGAACAATTTTAAATTAATGGGTACTTACTCGTTCTAATTAAATAAAGATAAACTCTTTTAAGCAATTCATCAAACACCTTGTATGCGTGCTTTTGTGAGTTAAACCACTTTAGTAAAGGGTTATATCAACTCACCTCAACACTTCTCAAGCCAATACGTAGGCCCCAATCCAATTGACACCAGTCAAACAATCGATTCTACAACAACCGGTGTATTATAATCAATTTAAAGTACTACACCTAAATATGAAATTTATTGTTGATATAGAGGAAGAAGGGAATTAACTATTCTATTCTTACTATTGTAGAGTAATTGACAACAGGAATTTTATATACCTGAGTTCGAGAATTAGTAATTTGTAAAGAACCCTAGGATTTATGTTGCCTGCGTGATAGGAAGCCTCTATTGAGCGAACTGTTCTGTTTTTTTTTGTTTAAGGCAAAAGCCTTTCGTCCCTTTTGGGTGAATGACAGAACGTGGGTATTCTGTTTTTATTAAGGCTTAGAGCCTTTGTTTTCCATTAGCCCTTTTATGGGCTTTTAGGCCCTTTTTTTTTTAACTTAACTAATAATTAATGATACTCACTTTTAATAATTAATAATATTAAAATTATTAATATTTTCATAATTGTATATCCAGTTATATATATATATATATATAGGCAAGGTAAAAATAATAAAAATGGTAATAATTTATTTCTATACTTAGCGTGTCTCGAAACTTTTAAAAAAATTGAGAAATGTTACAATCTTCCCTCCTTAAAAACATTCGTCCTCGAATGTTGCTATGGCCTTATTCTTAAGCTAACAACCATCCTTTAGGTCTTTGAACCTCTTAAGTTTTCTTACCACTACTCATTTTTCTAAGGGACTCAAAATTTTGGCTAACTCCCTAAATTTTCAAAAATTCGGCAGAGTTTCCCTTGTAAATTGGACTATCCAAAAAATATCTCTGTCACAAATATCACAACTACACCAACAACAACCAAATATACCATAACAGGTCGTTCATAGGCACCATACACAAACCATAAATTAAGTACTCACGCTCCGGCAAGGAGGTACCACAATAACTGACAATTATCTAAAGCACAACAACTCTAGCACAAGTAAATCACTTTAATAAATTAAATATACTATGGCATAAACTAAATTACTACAACAACTAAGTATAATTTAAGAAGGACATAAACACTTGCTAACTTGTATTAATAAATGAAATATAAATGTCAAGTCAAACCTAGGTTCACATACCTTGTTACTCAAATAAATAAGGATACTTCTTCCTCATATCTTCCTCGACCTCCCACGTAGCTTCTTTTGAATCATGATTACTCCACAAAACTTTTACCGATGCTAATTCTTTTGTTCTTAACTTTCTTACTTGCCTATCGAGAATTTCTATAGGTACCTCTTCATAAGTCAGGCCTTCCTTAATTTCTATGGTATCGACAGGTATTATATGCGACTCATCATGGATGTACTTTCTAAGCATAGACACATGAAAGACAGGATGAACAGAGGACAACTCAACGGGTAGCGCTAGCTTATAAGCCACGTTTCCTTTCTTTTCTAGAATTTCATAAGGTCCGATAAATCTAGGGCTAAGTTTCCCTTTCTTACCAAACCTCATAACTCCTTTCATTGGTGAAACTTTCAGAAACACCTTATCACCAACCATGAATTCTAACTCACGATGCCTCTTGTCAGAATAAGACTTTTGACGACTCTGTGCCGCTTTAAGTCTTTCTCTAATTAGCTGAACTTTCTCCAAGGCCTCACAAACAAACTCTGGACCAATCAACGGCACCTCTGCTGGTTCAAACCAACCCACCGGAGACCTACATCTCCGCCCATACAATGCTTCATAAGGAGCCATACCAATGCTGGCCTGGTAGCTGTTATTGTAAGCAAATTCTATAAGTGGCAAGTGATCATCCCAATTACCTCCAAAATCTATAACACACGCACGCATCATATCTTCGAGAGTCTGAATGGTCCTTTCTGCCTGGCCATCGGTCTGTGGATGAAAAGCGGTGCTTAAATTGACCTTGGTACCTAATCTTTTCTGAAATGCCTGCCAAAAATTTGTCGTGAACTGAGGGCCTCTGTCAGATATGATTGAAACTGGAGTACCATGCAATCGTACTATTTCTTTTATGTACAACCGCGCATACTGCTCTGCGGAGTCTGTCATCTTTACTGGTAGAAAATGCGCGGACTTTGTCAGTCGGTCTACAATAACCCAAATTGAATCATGTTTACGGTATGTGAGAGGTAGACCTACTAAGAAATCCATATTAATCATCTCCCACTTCCACTGTGGTATCTCTATATCTTGAGCTAGGCCACCAGGCCTCTGATGCTCGGCTTTGACTTGCTGACAATTTAAACATTTAGCCACATGATCTGATACTTGTTTCTTCATGCCTTTCCACCAATACAACTCTTTCAAATCTAGATACATTTTGGTAGCACCTGGGTGGATAGAGTATCTCGAACTGTGAGCCTCCTCCATTATGGCCTTCCTAAGACCATCTACATCAGGCACACATAACCGATCATTCAACTTCAAAACTCCGTCACTTCCTAGAGTGAAAGCAGTGATTTCTTTGCTTCTGACTCCTTCTTTTAATTTCACTAAGTACGGATCTTCGTCTTGCTTAGCCTTAACATGCGCAACAAGGGAGGATTGCGCTAAGGCATAAGCAGTTATGTCTCCTTCTTCGGTCTCATCCAATCTAATTCCATCATTTTCTAGTTTTTGAATTTCTCGACCCAAAGATCGCCTTTGTACTGCAAGATGGGCCAAGACACTCATTGACTTCCTACTAAGTGCATCTGCTACCACATTAGCTTTGCCTGGGTGATAAAGGATATTGATGTCATAATCCTTCAATAGCTCGAGCCACCTTCTCTGTCTCAAATTTAGTTCTTTTTGCTTGAAAATGTACTGGAGGCTTTTGTGATCTGTAAACACTTCAGAATGCTCGCCATAAAGGTAGTGTCGCCATATTTTTAATGCAAACACCATTGCTGCAAGCTCCAAGTCGTGTGTGGGGTAGTTCTTTTCATGATTCTTTAACTGCCTGTAAGCATAAGCAATAACCTTTCCATTTTGCATAATAACACAATCAAGGCCCACTCTGGAGGCATCACAATACACTGTGAACCCACCCGAACCTGTTGGCAAGGTTAGCACAGGTGCAGTGGTCAACCTCTTCTTTAACTCTTGAAAACTCTGCTCACAAGCGTCTGACCATTGGAACTTAACTGCTTTCTGAGTCAACTTAGTTAATGGAGTTGCAAGTGAGGAAAACCCCTCTACAAATCTTCTATAGTAGCCAGCTAACCCCAAGAAACTCCTGATTTCGGTTGGCGTTGCCGGCCTGGGTCAGTTCTTGACTGCTTCTGTCTTATGAGGGTCTACTTTTATTCCTTCACTAGATACCACGTGGCCTAAAAAAGCTACTGACTGCAACCAGAACTCACATTTTGAAAACTTGGCATAAAGCTCATTCTCCTTCAAGGTCTGCAAGGCTATTCTAAGGTGTTCTGCATGTTCTTCCTTGCTCTTAGAGTATACCAAAATATCGTCTATAAACACGATAATAAAGGTATCCAAGAATGGCTTGAAACTCTGTTCATGAGGTCCATGAATACAGCTGGAGCATTTGTCAACCCGAAGGACATTACTAGAAATTCATAGTGCCCGTAGCGAGTTCTAAAGGCTGTTTTAGATATATCCTTCTTTCTGATTCTTAACTGATGGTATCCCGACCTCAAGTCTATTTTTGAAAAGTACTTTGCACCCCGAAGTTGATCAAATAAATCATCAATTCTTGGCAGTGGGTACTTGTTCTTAATGGTAACTTTATTCAACTGCCGATAGTCGACACACGTTCTGAGAGACCCATCTTTCTTTTTGACAAACAGGACCGGGGCACCCCACGGTGAAACACTCGGCCTGATGAAGCCCTTGTCAAGAAGGTCTTTCAACTGTTCTCTCAACTCATTAAGTTCTGCTGGAGCCATCCTATAGGGAGGTATAGATATGGGCTGAGTGTCTGGCATGAGATCAATGCCGAAGTCTATGATTCTTTCGGGAGGAAGTCCGGGAAGGTCATCTGGGAAAACTTCTGGAAATTCTCTAACAATTGGCACTGACTGAAGAGCTGGTGGTTCTGATTCTGGATTAATAATGTGAGCCAAATAGGCGAGACACCCCTTACCGATCATTCGTTGTGCCTTAAGATAAGAAATAAACTTACCGACAAGCGATGCTGAACTACCCTTCCACTCTAAGACTTCTTCATTTGGAAATTGGAACCTGACTATCTTGGCATGACAATCTAACATAGCATAGCAGGAAGACAACCAATCCATACCCATGATCACATCAAAATCCACCATTTCTAACTCTATGAGATCAGCTTTGGTGTTGCGACCTTGGACTGAAACTGTACAGCCTCTATAGACTCTGGTGACTTTCACTGACTCGCCAACTGGAGTAGATACTAGGAATGGCTCACTAAGTTGTTCAGGTTCTAGTCCGAGGTTAATTGCAAAGTATGGAGTCACATATGAAAATGTTGAACCTGGATCCATTATGGCATAAGCATTATGTGAGCAGACTAAAAGTATACCTGTAATAACTTCTGCAGATGCCTCTGCACTCTGACGATCAAGTGTAGCAAATAAACGGGGTTGTCCTTCTCCCTGAGTAACTCGGTCTGCACCTCTGCCTGCTCCATGCCCGGACTGATTATGAGAACCACGAGCCTGAGGTGGTGCAACTGCAGTAGCTGAGGAACTAGAAGGACGAGTTGATCCACCACTGAAATTACGTTGCAACTTTGGGCAGTTGGCCTTTATATGACCAATGTCTCCACAATGGTGGCAACCATGAAACTCGAGCTTGCACTGACCTGAATGTTGCCGCTTACATGTTCCACAAAGACTTTGCTGGTGTGAATGTTGCTCAGCATGACTCTGGCTATGTGAGGATGATGTCCTAAAATTCTGATTCTTGCGAGACTGATTTCCATTACTCTGAGTACGTCTGAAGGAAGACCCACCACCTGACTGATGACTGAACTGAGCTGGTGCTAATGACTCCTTATTAGAGGAATTCCTTCCGCCTCTGCTGGATGTACCATTAAACCTGCCCGTTGTCCGGGATTTCTTGTTATGCTCTTTCTCTTCTCTCCTTTGTTGTCTGTCTTTTTCTAAGTGCTTGGCGAACCCCACAACAGATGAGAAAGCTGTCATTCCTACCGCTGCAGCTGATGTCGTATCCTTTATGTGGTAAGCCAAACCGCCAACAAACCTGCGAATCTTTGCTTTTTCTGTCTTAACCATGTGAGGAGCATGCTTAGCTAACCTTATGAATTCCATGTAGTACTCTTGCACACTTTTATTCCCTTGCGTGAGTTGTTCGAACTTTGTAGCCTTAGCTGCTATATCCTCTTCTGGGATAAAGTTAGCCATGAAGGCCTCTTCAAATTCTTCCCAAGTAGGTGGACCATCATCTTCATCTCTCTCTTTTTCCCACATCTCAAACCAAGCGCCAGCCACATCTCTAAGCTGGTAAGCAGCCAACTCCACAGCTTTGTCATCAAATACTTTCATCACTCGGAGGGCTTTCTTAATACCCTCCATCCATAACATTGGATCTTCATCAACCATAGAACCATGGAACACTTGAGGACTCAACTTCAGAAATTCATTCACTCTTGAGGGCTCAGAATTGTTCTGCCTATTTGTTTGAGGTGGAATCTTATTTCTTTTCTCGTTCTGGTTGGCCATAAAGGCCTTAAACATCTCCATAGCACTGTTGACTGCATTGAACATCTGACCCACCTCTGGGGATATAGTTGTTTGAGTCGGAGATGCTGTTGGGGTTGGCGTTGGATCCTGAGGTACTTGCTCATCATGTTCCACCCCTTCTTCATGTTCAACCTGGGGTACTTGAACCCCCCTTGTGGATTTACCCTTCCTTTTATGAGTTCGAACCTTTTTAGTTATGCCTTGAGCCACAATAGTAGCAATAGTTTCTTGAGCAGCATCCTGAGTGTCGGTGTCAGAGTTGCGAGTACGAGCCATTTCTGCGAGTTTTGGAGAAAAGAATACATTAGATAATTTCTTAGAGGTAGGCTCTACTGCACGATCTAAAGTATGAAAAAAAAAAGATTTTTCCTAAATGCTTGTAGCCTCCTGTTTATAAGTATGGCGCGCTTCATACACATAAACAAGACTCTACTAACACGGCTTCATAGACCCCTAGGACTCCATAAACCTGAGGCTCTGATACCAAGTTTGTCACGACCCATTTTCTAAACAAGCCGAGACCGGCACTCGATCACTAAACCTGATCGAGCGAACCATCTCTGCTTATTCAATGTATTATAGCTCCACACTTTATATGCAACAAAGCAATACTCTAACCAAATACTCTTGATTAATTCAAATATTTAAATAAATCAACTCCAAAACTTTATTCATAGTAACTACTGAATTATTGCTAAGTTATTATAAAATAACATATGAATCTCAACCCAATGACTATGTCTATGAAGCCTCTACCGATAAACTGACGCACTGCTCAGGACATGAGATTTCCTGGCCAGTTCTCTAAATAAATAAAGAAATAGCTAAATGAAAATGACTCTAAGAATACTCCACGAACAAAAGCGGAGCTCACCAATATCACTGGAAGGGAGGGAAGTCCTAACTCGTAGCCTGCTCGCCTGCAAATCCGGTTCCTACGTTGTACCGCAGACCAACGTAGGTTCCCAAAAGAGAACGTCAGTACCATCCACTGTACTCAGTGAGTCTCAACAACAGGGGGAGAAACTTTAATAACATATACATTACGAGCAAAGGTTCTAAATGCATGTAAAACATAAAGCTTATAAGAATAATTCTAAAATAATTGCATAGTAGCAATTTATGAATATTCTAAAAGAAGTTCTTTTCTTTTTTCTTTCTTTAAAAAAAAAATACTTCACTTTATACTTTGGGAGTTCCAACTATCCTGACTTAATTCTGTCTCAGTCACCGTGTGATCGGCACGGGTTCGATCCCAACCTGATCGAATAGGTCCAATCCACGAGGTGCCACTCGCTTCATGGTTCTCAGCGCTCATGTATCATACCTTAGCATGGCTAAGTAAATTCTCAGCAACGAGACCCTCGGCTCATGTGCTCCCTACTTTGGCACAAGTAGTTTCAGGAAGTCAACGCCTTGGTCAGGACCCTCGGCCTGTACGATGACCCCTTCTCAGAATAAAGGATACTCCCCAAAATCTTTTCTTTCTAAAACTTCTTCTTGTGACTTTTCAAGTCTAAATCTTTTCTTTATAGAATATTATGTACATGCTCATATTGGTGTCCTTAAATGTAAAGCATGACATAAGAATGAAATAAACATATAAAATATTTTCAAAGATCCTTTCTTCTTCATTATTTTTCAATGAAAATAGCATATAAGAACAACACAAAAATCTGAAAATTTAAGCACATATAGTATAATAGATCATCTAAACTTTTGCTAGAACAATTTTAAATTAATGGGTACTTACTCGTTCTAATTAAATAAAGATAAACTCTTTTAAGCAATTCATCAAACACCTTGTATGCGTGCTTTTGTGAGTTAAACCACTTTAGTAAAGGGTTATATCAACTCACCTCAACACTTCTCAAGCCAATACGTAGGCCCCAATCCAATTGACACCAGTCAAACAATCGATTCTACAACAACCGGTGTATTATAATCAATTTAAAGTACTACACCTAAATATGAAATTTATTGTTGATATAGAGGAAGAAGGGAATTAACTATTCTATTCTTACTATTGTAGAGTAATTGACAACAGGAATTTTATATACCTGAGTTCGAGAATTAGTAATTTGTAAAGAACCCTAGGATTTATGTTGCCTGCGTGATAGGAAGCCTCTGTTGAGCGAACTGTTCTGTTTTTTTTTTGTTTAAGGCAAAAGCCTTTCGTCCCTTTTGGGTGAATGACAGAACGTGGGTATTCTGTTTTTATTAAGGCTTAGAGCCTTTGTTTTCCATTAGCCCTTTTATGGGCTTTTAGGCCCTTTTTTTTTAACTTAACTAATAATTAATGATACTCACTTTTAATAATTAATAATATTAAAATTATTAATATTTTCATAATTGTATATCCAGTTATATATATATATATAGGCAAGGTAAAAATAATAAAAATGATAATAATTTATTTCTATACTTAGCGTGTCTCGAAGCTTTTAAAAAAAGTGAGAAATGTTACAGGCAACCAACAATCCTTTGATCGTCGGATCACACTGTTTCCGTCTGGCAAAATTTGCTGGAGAGTTAGTGGGCACAAATGGCGGACGCTACGAACAGTTGAAGGGAAATGTTGGACTTATGTTGCTCATCGTATGAGAGGCCTCTTTCCAGAATTAGATTCGTTATACAGTAGCTAACTAGCTATAACCCTTGATTTTCTTGACTTCAATGTGAGAAATTGTTAAAGAGGTCAATCGCACCAATTCAGAAGTTGTAACTTTTATCAGCGAATAGAAGTGTATCTGTGAGAAAATAAATTTTCTTCATTGTGATGTTCTTATTTCTAAGTGACGTATAGATGATATAATTGTTCCAGTATGCATAATCAGCATGCTACATGTAAATCTGAATTCTAAGTTCTTCTAATAAGACACTAGTGTTATAAAATAAAAGTAATGCAGTAAAATGTAAATAAGAAGAGATAGAAAGAAGGGAGAAATGTTTTCTTCTTTCACTTTGGTGTATTTTTCCATTGCAATTACATGGCCTTTTATAGGCATAAAAAATTAAGATAATAGATATAAAATAGGAAATTTAATTTTTAAGTTATTCACAACATGGGCATCTAATGTAGCATCCAATGTAGTATCCAAAGTAGTATCCAATGTACAAACTATTCATAGCACTCCCCCTTGGATGTCCATGTAAGATAATGTGCCTCATTAAAAACTTACAAAAAAAATATTGGGATGTACATAGTTATTTATAATATGCATTGCTTGCTACCTCATTAAAAACCTTACCAGGAAAACCCAGTGCGACAAAACCTTGGTTAAGGAAAAGAGTGTAGCGTGTAGTTACTCCCCCTGATGAAAAATCACTTAATGTCTCGAAGACGACGCATTCCAATCTTATATATCAGTTTTCAAATATTGAGGTTGGTAATGCCTTAGTGAACAGATCAGCCAAATTATCACTTGAACGAACTTGTTGTACATCTATTTCACCATTCTTCTGAAGATCATGAGTGAAAAAGAATTTCGGTGAAATGTGTTTTGTTCTATCTCCTTTGATATATCCTCCTTTCAATTGAGCTATGCATGCAACATTGTCTTCATACAATATTGTTGGAATATTCTCTTTCGAAGAAAGACCACATGTTTGCTGAATGTGTTGAGTTATAGATCTTAACCAAACGCATTCTCGACTTGCTTCGTTAATGGCTATTATCTCTGCATGATTTGAAGAAGTAGCAACCATAGTTTGTTTTGTCGAACGCCATGATATGGTTGTACCTCCACTTGTAATAAATAGCCTGTCTGAGATCGACCTTTATGTGGATCAGACAAATATCCTGCATCTGCATAACCAATCAATGATGGCTTGGATTCATTTGAATAAAATAAACCCATATCAATGGTCCCTTGGAGGTATCTGAATATATGTTTAATACCATTCTAGTGTCCTTGTGTTGGCGAAGTACTAAATCTTGCCAATAAGCTTACTGAGAAAGCTATATCTGGTCGGAAAATATTGGCAAGATACATTAATGCCCCAATTGCACTAAGATATGGTACTTTGACGCCAAGAAGCTCTTCATCATTTTCATGAGGTCGGAATGGATCTTTCTTTATATCAAGTGATCTCACAACCATCGGGGTACTCAATGGATGTGCTTTATCCATATAGAATCACTTTAAAATCTTTTCGGTGTATGTTGATTGATGGACAAATATTCCATCTTTCATATACTCAATTTGTAGACCAAGACAAAATTTTGTCTTTCCAAGATCTTTCATTTCAAATTCTTTCTTCAAACAGTTTACTATTTTTAGAAGCTTCCCAGGAGTTCCAATGATATTTAAATCATCAACATACACGGCGATTATAACAAATTCAGATCCATACCTTTTTATAAAGACACACAAGAACAAATTGGATCATTCTTGTACCCTTCTTTCAACAGGTATTCACTCATGCGATTGTACCACATACGACCTGATTGTTTCAATCCGTATAAAGATTTCCGAAGCTTTATTGAACAAGTTTCTCGAAAACTTTTATATGCTTCTGGCACTTTAAATCCCTCAGGTACTTTCATAAAAATTTTGTTGTCTAATGATCCATACAAATAGGTTGTAACAACATCCATTAGATGCATATCAAGTTTTTCTTGCACTGCCATATTTATGAGATACCTGAAGGTGATAGCATCCACTACAGGAGAATATGTCTCCATATAATCAATTCCAGGCCTTTGGGAAAACCCTTGTGCCACAAGTCGCGCTTTATATCTAACGACTTCATTTTTATCATTTCGTTTTCGCACAAAAACCCATTTATACCCTACTATCTTCATACCTTCAGGTATTCGAACTATGGGTCCGAAGACTTCACGTTTTCCAAGTGAAGTTAACTCTGCCTGGATAGCGTCTTTCCATTTTGGCCAATCATTTCTCTGTACATTCATTGACAGATTTTGGTTCAAGATCCTCATCTTGTTGCATTATTTCAACAGCAACATTATAAGCAAAAATGTTATCGATAACAATATTATTTCGGTTCCATCTTTTCCCGGTTGAGACATAACTTATTGATATCTCTTCATTTTCATTATTTTCAGGTACCTGGACCTCTCCTAAGGTCTTATCATTTGTTACATCTTGGAGCTCTTCTTGAGCCACTACCTCTGTGTTATGTTCACTTTGATCACTTGCTCCTTTTCTTCTTCGAGGATTTTTATCTTTAGAACCGATTGGTCTACCACGTTTCAAGCATGGCTTAGACTCATTTGCTTTAATTAATTGTCCTGCCGGGATATCAACTCGAATTGGAGCATTAGCAGTTGGAATATGTGACTTAGTCACCCTTGGTAGGTCAGTGAATGCATCTGGTAATTGATTTGCAATATTTTATAAATGAATAATCTTTTGAACCTCTTGTTCACATTGATTTGTTCGAGGATCTAAATGAGATAGTGATAATGCATTTCAATCTATCTTCTTTTTTCAGCTGCTTATTTTCTCCCCCTAATGTTGGATATACTGATTCATCAAAATGGCAATCAGAAAATCTTGTCGTAAATAAATCTCCAGTCATCGGCTCTAGATATTTTATAATAGAAGGAGATTCATATCCAACATATATCTCCAACCTTCTTTGAGGACCCATCTTTGTGCGTTGTGGTGGAGCAATTGGAACATATATCGCACAACCAAAGATCCTAAAATGGAAAATATTTGGCTCCTGACCAAAAGCCAATTGCAATGGGGAGACTTTATGATAACTTGTGGTCCTTATCCGCACAAGTGTTGCTGCATGCAAAATAGCATGACCCCATACTGAAATGGGAAGTTTGGTTCTCATAAGCATTGGTCTAGCAATTAATTGGAGGCGTTTGATCAATGATTCTGCTAGACCATTTTGTGTATGAACATGAGAAACCGGATGCTCAATTGTTATCCCAGTTGAAATACAATAATTATTAAAGGCTTGGGATGTAAACTCACCAGCATTATCAAGACGAATTGTCTTAATTGCATAATCTGGAAATTGTGCTCTTAGCTTTATTATTTGAGCCAACAATCTCGCAAATGCCATATTGCGAGTTGATAGTAAGCACACATGTGACTATCTTGTAGATGCATCTACCAAAATCATATAATATTTGAATGGTCCACATGGAGGGTGAATGGGCCCACATATTGACCCTGTATACGTTCCAGAAATGCAGGGGATTCCATCCTAACTTTAATAGTTGATGGTCTAATAATTAATTTTTCTTGAGAACATGCAGCACAAGAGAATTCCTTAAATTGAAGAATCTTCTGATTCTTCATTGCATGTCCATGTGAATTCTCAATTATTTTACGCATCATATTAGAACCAGGATGGCCTAATCGGTCATGCCAAATAATAAAATTATCTTGATTAGTAAACTTCTCGTTTACTATGGCATGTGTTTCAATCCTGCTAATATTTATGTAGTATAAGCCGGAGGAAAGAGCAGGTAATATTTCAAGCACATATTTCTTACCGGACATTATTGTAGTAATATAAAGATATTCAATTTTTTCATCATTTGTAGTCTCAATATGATAGTCATTTTGGCGAATATCTTTGAAACTTAATAAGTTTCTTTGAGATTTACTACAATATAGTGTTTCATCAATAGCCAAATTTGTTCCTTCTGGTAGTAATAAATTGGCTCTTCCAGAACCTTCAATTAATCTTGTACTACCGGATATTGTATTAACATTCGCTTCTTTCATTACCAAATAAGAGAAATATCTCTTATCTTTTAAAATAGTATGTGTTGTAGCACTATCCAGAAGACATATATCATCTTTATTAATCTTGAGTCCAACTGAAGACTGGGGAATTTTCATATTCTTCATAAAAAATAAAATAATACATCATAAGAAATATGAAAGACAAACGGAAAAAAACATTAAGAAATACATTAGGAATGTAGAAACTAGCAACATATGATGCATTAGGAAAATACAATCAAGAAAAATAAACTAGTTGCAAACATAAAAATAACAACTTTTATAGCTTCATTCCCCAGTAAGATAATTAGTTCTTCAGTCAATATCCTCAAAGAAGTCTCCAACTTCTAAATGAGTAATATTTGTTAGGCCTTCAAAATCATCATCTTTATATGCAAGATGTGCCTTAGAATCATATTTATTTGAGGGACGTGCTTCATCCTCATTATTTTGAAAGGTCAAGTGTGCCTTCACATTATTTTCTTTTTTCTTGAGGGAGGCTTGATAAAGTTTGACAAAATATTCTGGCGTACGACAAATGCGTGTCCAATGACCTCTCATACCACATCGGTGACACATACTAGCTTTACCTTTTGAATGATTAATTGGAGAACACTTATTGTTCTCCAATTTATTTCCACCATAATGACGATAATTGTTTCGCCCCCTGCCACGTCCACGTTTACGACCATGTCCACGACCACGGTAATTATTTTATTTTCTTTCAAACTTATCATATGTTGCTACAGCATTCACTTTCGGAAATGGAGCTGGCCTAGTGGGACGAGCTTCATGATTTTTCATTAATAGAGTATCATTCTGCTCAGCCACAAGTAGGCATGTGATTAACTCAGAATATTTCTTAAAACTTTTTTAGCACCACATTTGAAGCGTGAAAAGTAGAAAATATTTTTTCCAATAAGTCCTCATCTGTAATAGTGTCTCCACATAATTTTAATAGAGAACTTACTTTAAAGATAACAGAATTATACTCACTTACGGTTTTAAAGTGTTGCAACCTTAAATGTATCCACTCATACTGAACTTTCGGTAATACCGTAAGTTTTAGGTGGTCATATCGATCCTTCAAATTAATCTATAATTCAAGTGGATCTTTTATGGTTAAATATTCAGTTTTTAACCCTTCATGTAGATGATGACGAAGGAAAATCATGGCCTTCGCTTTATCCTGATTTGATGCTTCATTTCCTTGTATAATAGTATTTCCAAGACCTTCAGCGTCAAGGTGAATTTCAGCATCAAGAACCCATGATAAATAGTTCCTTCCGGTGATGTCAAGTGCCACAAATTCAAGTTTTGATAAATTTGACATAGTGAAAACTATCATAAAAGATGAATAAGTTAGAGAAATAATTATAATAATAAACAATTAATGAAAACAAAACGATTAAGGTAAAAGAAATGAAAATAGAGCTATATCATGTTAACAATCTACTATTTCATTTTATTCTTGCCATAAAGTAGAAATTACATACTTGTTTCATTTCACTTTATATTATTGATATATATGTGTTAATAGAATTGAACGTGACTAACATTATTTATATGTTCCAATAAATATAAAGTAATTAAAAAATTATTGCTTGTCAATTCATTTCTCACAGTTCTTCAAAATGCCTTAAAGATATGTTTTGATCCAGGGAGTCCATGACATTAGTGCATAGCTAGTTTGATGACTTTGAGGTCCTCTAAGAGTTGAGCACGGAAGGAAGTAGTTATTTAATCACTGCAATGTACTTAAACTATTTAAGATGCCCAAGCGCACAAGTAATCTGCAAACAGTGAGCATATGATATGTACTGTCATAAATAAGATGATTATAATGATACATACCTTAATAAAATATGGCTCAACTTAGCGGGAGTTAAGAATAAAATTAGAGCTTCGTGCTGATAACGTGTTATAAAATAAAAGTAAGGCAGTAAAATGTAAATAAGAAGAGATAGAAAGAAGGGAGAAGTGTTTTCTTCTTTCACTTTGGTGTATTTTTCCATTGCAATTACATGACCTTTTATAGGCATAAAAAGTAAAGATAATGGACATAAAGTAGGAAATTTAATCTTTAAGTTATTCACAACATGGACATCCAATGTAGTATCCAAAGTAGTATCCAATGTACAAACTATTCATAACAACTAGTAATTTTTTGGAGCAATTATATGTCTGCTGCTTTATTAAAAGAACTGATTTTGGTAGGATAAAGAATATTGGCGGGCCCAACTAGAAGTTTATATGTATTATTCAGATGTTTACTATAGGATTCACTATTTACATTAACGTGCTAAAAAGATGTAGCATGTGTTAGTTATGAATTTATTAGTGAGTGTGACCCGCTAGGACGGGTTCAATTATTCCACTTTGTTAATCATACCACTCACCCACCTTTGCTCACCTAACTTTAGGTCTTCCAGACTTGGGTAAGAAAGAGATGGAAGTAAGTATATTGGTGGAGTATTAAAACAGGGACATGTTATTTAATAAACTGGACTAGTTGCCTCCCGGAATTTGTGACAGCACTTTATCTACATTTTGTACTCATATACTACAAAAGAGGGAGGGAGGTAGGTACCTTTGAAAAGAGAAGCCAACGAGTTAACTTATTGGCTTCTCCTTCTGAATTCTGATGCACATGGCGAGGCTAGAGTTACTTAACTTGTACCTGTGGGAAATAACATACTAGTATATATCTAGTGAAATAAATAAGCTGATTGGAACAACAACATATTAAAATAGTCAAAAGGATAGCTGGTGTCAACTCCATATTTGATATAGGAACAGGGAATTTAGAGAGAAGAATTATACAGCAATAATGGCTACAGCTTCTTCTGTTTCATCTCCTTCAATGGAACGGATCATGTCACTTCCTCATTCCTCCATGAGCTTGCGTCATTCCAATCTCCCTTCTCTGCTTCATCCTTGGTCGTTTTCATCGTCTTTTAGGCCGCCATCAGGTATAATTTCTCTTAACACCTCTGTCTTCTTTCTTCTACGATTCCCAGATTGAGGTTTTGGTGTATATATTGTACTGTTTTATGGAGTATAAAGCCGCTAATGTTAGCTAAAACATTTAATTGAGTCATTTTTGATTGATTGAGATAAAATATTCAGCTTAACTATGTCAACCTTCTACGAACCAAGAAAGGCTACAAGTAGCGGATGAAATGATTTAGTATAATAAGATGTGAGTTTTTCGGTTTAGATCGTAATGGAATTTCGGAAAACTGACTTCTTTCTTAATACAGAGTTCGTATCATTTTCCTAAAGCTTAAAGATAATATGGGTCTCAACTCAATCAGCCTATAAAGTGCCCAAAAGAGGAAAATGCTCTACGAGATGTCTATAATCAATGATGGAGAGATATCTCCCTAGTGATATTGTGCTATTAGAAACTGTCAGAATCGAACTTTCAAGGGAAAATAGTAGAATTCCATTTTTATCTAAGCTTTCAAACTTCTTTTTTTTTCTTTTTAAATATCTAAGTATGAATAAACGAGTTGTCCATTATAACAATAACATACCCAGTATTATCTCACACCGTAGGGTCTGGAGAGAGTTGCCCATTATTAAGGAAATAAAAACATTGATCAATTGGCCTACAAATTTAACACAAATTGCAAAGTTAGTACTTTAGCAAGACCTCCGTTTATGTTCAAAGTGGAGAAGTCTTTTTACAGCTCCAAATAGGGAAGACAAAAATTTTGTTTTCTGAAATTTTCATTCTAGGAGATTACTGGAACTTGTCTTTTATCAAGCCAGAGTTCTTTGGTCTAAGCTGTTAAAGTTTTCAGGCTTTCGACGTCACATAGATTCCAAGAGATTTCCTATCTTCAAGATCAGGGCTTCTGAAGAAGAAGAAGAAGAAAAAAATTCTGAATCTTTTACTCGCATCAGAAAAGTATTTTCCAGCGTAAAAGACAAGGTAAGGCTCTCTTATTTTCTGAGCACTTCATAGTTCGTTCACTATGCCTCAAAACTGGCTCATCTTCTTCGTTTGCTGTAATCCAACTATGTATAGTGGGATGGACTCGAAAAGAAACCAACAATCTTCCTTTATGGAGGTTCTGCAATCCTTGGTCTTTGGTTGTCTTCAATCGTCATCGATGCATTAGACTCCATTCCATTGGTAGGTGATCCAATTGTACTAGTCTTTTCCTGTGTTGTAGCAAACTATAGGGTGCCAATACTATTAATAGTAATACATTGTGACTAGCCTTAGTTAGCCTAGTGTTTTTGTGGTTATCCTAATTTCTGCTCTCTGCTTTCTTGTGATTCTTGAACTTAAGTGAATATCTCTCACAGTTTAACATTTTTAAACCAGTTACCCAAGTTTTTGGAGTTGGTCGGCCTTGGATACTTTGGATGGTTTGTCTACACATATCTTCTCTTTAAGGTATGGTCTTAGCATGAAAGAAATGCAGATTATCTTGGAATTAATATCTATTCTACACTTGGTATAGACATAGGCTAGAATAAGAATAGCATGCACTGGAAGAGTTTTCTACTAAGAATTTTCAGGTCAATCTTGTATTCTAAACCATACAGCTTCACATGACTCCAGTCTTACTTCAAATGAGTTAATGTTTCATTCATTTCTTTCCTACTCAGTTACATATCGGCCAATTTTGCAAATTTCCTGTGTCACCTAAGGCAAATTAAAGGTTAAAGTGACAAAAGCTGCTGATTTTGCCAATTCTAGGGGGTGGGGGTTATCATTAAGTTTTGATATGTTTTAGTTACATTAGTTATTAAATTCACCTCCAGATAACAGAGATAACATGCCAACTAACCTAGGAAATCATGTTTCGATTTTAGTTTGGCAAGCCACAAATCTACATCTGTACTGCAAGAGTGCAATCACATGCTGAATACAGTATCTTATTACTAGTAAACGTTTCTTGTCAGTGTATATAAACACACTTCAGGGTAGATAGTGCATATACTAACACTAAAATTGAATTTTTTTTCTCAGTCTGGAAGGGATGAACTGGGAAGTGATTTTCAAACTCTTAAGAAAAAGATTACTGGGGAGGAATAGCACGTCAGTTTCCGCACTGCTGGTCAGAGAACATCTGAACAAATAAGCTTCAGCTACGAAGCTTTCCTCTCTATTCTACAATTAGTCATGTATACTCTTGTACATCACAAACTTGTCAACTACCCCATGCAAAACACCTCTTCCCCTCCCCCCCCCCACCCCAAATCCACGCATTCAGAATTTGTGTATTCGCATTAGATAGTGTCACGACCCAAAATCCATTAAGGATCGTGATGGTGCCCAACACCATTGCCGGGCAAGCCAATGCGGAAAATACTAAATAAACTTTCATTTACTTTTACCCAAAAATAGTTGTCATGATTCTTTAAGTTGAGATAAAATCAGAAATGATCAGTAAAGTCAAAATAATCATACATTCCCAAAAATAATACAGTCTACTAATGTGTGTGCCAAAACCTGGTGTCACAAGCTGTGGGCAACTAGTAGAATATACAAAAGAATCACACTATCCTACTGCCCGAAACAGAATAGACAGCAAAATACATAAGAGAGACTCCTTCAGGCTGCTGAACGGCGCGGAAAGGGAAGCAACTCACCGTAGAAGTCTCGAACTCCGCTCAGGGATGCGCACCAGACTGATAGCCAGATACACGCCTCAGATCCTGTAAAATTAAGTACAGAAGTGTAGTATGAGTACATAAACAATATGTACCCAGTAAGTATCCCGTCTAATCTCGAAGAAGTAGAGACGAGAGGTCGACTTGATACCTACTAGGGTCAAATAATATGAGAAAGAATTTATAGTAAGCAAGGATAGCACAATTTATTAGCATTATGTGACAAGAAATAACAGTTCTTTTTCCAAATAATATCATGGGTATCCATTTACGTTTCAAGGCATATATGAAGTTCTGTCCACAAAGAAAATACTAAGTAAAGCATGCGCAAGTAACACCGATCCAACATAAAAGTAAATTGTGCACTGCCGAGGGTCGAACGGCTCGAACCATAGATGCATCTATTACCCCGCTCGCGAATCACACGTGTGACGCAGTCAAATATAAATAAACTCATCAACAAGCAGACGATAATGTATATCTGGGGAGTAGTTATTCACAGGAATATTCAAGTTCTCCTTTAAAAGACCAAGCAAGATAAGATTCCTCTACTAGTCTCATTTACCTTAATCAACACAATTTATACGAATTTGAATTTATCATCAAGTTACAAGAATATCACATAGAGCATGCTTTTGGGCCCTAGACTACCCGGACTTAACATAATAGTAGCTACGCACGGACTCTCGTCACCTAGTGCGTACGTAGCCCCCCGCATATAATAGCAATTAATTCAATTATTATACATATGGGGACAATTCCCTCTTACAAGGTTAGAAAGGAGACTTACCTCGCTCCACAGTGCACTTCCAATATGAGGAACGAGTCCAAGCCCTCAATTTGGAACCGAACGATCCCAAACTAGTTAAATGAGGTAGGAACTAGTCAATATAAACTCACAAGATCGAATTCTAACTATTTAAGGAATTTCCCAACCTTTAAAACAAGTTTCCTAAAATCCGACCCCGGCCCCACGTGTCCGGATTCCGAAATCTTTCAAGGGAAGTTGTTCTCTATAACCTAAGGATCGATAATATATGATTTCTAATTCATTCCATAACAAATTTCGTGGTTAAATCTAACTTTTATTAAAAACCCTAGGTTTTGCTCTAACCCCTTGATTTACCTTAATTCTAGTGTTTAATCTACCTAAAACACAAGTATTAAACTAAGAATTAGTGGGATAGACTTACCTCAAGATGTTAGGTGGAAGTCTCTTCTCAAAAGCTCCCAAAATCGCCGATGGAGGAGTGAAAAGTGGTAAAAATTGACTTAGAACCGTATTAAATGAAGCTCACTGCTTCAGCGATTTACGCATCTGTGATCAGGGGACCGCATCTGCGAGAAAGGGCCGCATCTGCGAAAAGGGGCCTAAAGGGCTGGGACCACTTCTGTGGTCTTGAGGCCGCTTCTGCGGTTTGGCTTGGCCTTCCCTGGGTCGCATCTACGATAGATGGACCGCATCTGCGGTCTCGCACCTGCGATCCACCAACCGCAGGTACGGTTATGACAGAAGCAGCAACTTCAGCACTTCTCAAACATTTCAACTTCACTCGAGCCTCGTCCAATTGACGCTTGGGGCTCCCGGGCCCCGCCCGAACATACCGACAAGTCTGAAATGGCGAAACGGACCTACTCGAACCTTCGGAACGCCCGAAACAACGCTAAATCTAGGAATCACCCCCTAAAACCAAATAAATCAAACTTATGAACTTCAAGTTCTTAATTTTCCTCTAATGGCCAAAACGCCCTTAAACTACTCGGATTGACACCAAATTTTGCGGGCAAGTCTTAAATGTTATTTCGGACCTATACCAGGCCTCAGAACCAATATACGAGCCCGATACCCATGTGATCAATCATTAATTAGTTTCTTTAAATCCTTAAAACTTTAAATTAATAATTTCTAATAAAAATTCATTACTCGGGTTAGGGACCTCGAAATTCGATTCTGGGCATATGCCCAGGTCCCATATTTTCCTACGGACCCTCTGGGACCGTCAAATTACGAATCCGGGTCTATTTGCTCAAAATGTTGACCAAAGTCAAACTTAGCACTTTTTAAGAAAATCCTAAGGAATCAAATGGGCATATTTCACTCCAAACTCTTCCAAATCCCGAACCAACCGTCCCCGCAAGTCGTAAATTAGCTAAAGCAAGCGTGGGAAGTTTTATTTAAGAAATGGGGTTCTAAAAGGCAAAACGACCAGTCGGGTCGTTACATTCTCCACCTCTTAAACAAACGTTCGTCCTCGAACGGACATAAAAAAGTACCTGAGCTGTCGAATAAATGTGGATATCTGCTCCGCATGTCCTCGTCGGACTCCCAAGTCGCCTCCTTGACTAGTTGGCCCTTCCACTGGACCCTTACTGCAGAAATCCTCTTGGACCTCAACTGGCAATCCTGTTTATCAATAATGGCAACTGGCTCCTCCTCATAACCCAAACTCTCATCTAGCTGAATAGTACTGAAGTCTAACACATGGGACAGATCGGCATGATACTTCTGAAGCATTAATACATGAAAAACCGGATGAACTCCCGATAAGCTGAGGGTAAAGCCAGCTCGTAAGCCACCTCCCCAACTCGCCTCAACACCTCAAATGGGCTAATAAACCTTGGGCTCAGCTTGCCCTTCTTCCCGAATCTCATAGCACCCTTCATTAGCGAGACTTTCAAGAGGACCTTCTCGCCAACCATAAATGATACATGACGCACCTTCTGATCTGTGTAACTCTTCTGTCTGGACTGAGTTGTGCGAAACCTCTCCTGGATCAACTTTACCTTATCTAAGGCATCTTATACCAAATCTGTACCATATAACTTAGCCTCACCAGGCTCAAACCACCCGATAGGAGAACGACAACGGCGACCATATAAAGCATCGTATGGAGCCATCTCTATGCTAGACTGATAGTTGTTGTTGTATGCAAACTCCGCCAAGGGCAAGAACTGATCCCATTGCCATCTAAAGTCAATCACACATGCTCTGAGCATGTCTTCCAAAATCTAAATTGTCCGCTCCGACTGCCCGTCGGTCTGTGGATGAAATGTCGTGCTAAGCTCCATGCGGGTCCCCAACTCACCCTGAACAGCTCTCCAAAAATGCAAAGTGAACTGAGGGCCTCTATCTGATATGATGGAAATAGGCATACCATGCAATCGGACTATCTCCCGAATGTAGATCCGAGCATACCTCTCTGTTGTATAAGTAGTTTCCACTGGAATAAAGTGGGCTGACTTGGTCAACCTGTCAACAGTGACCCATACTGAATCAAAACTTCCGCAAAGTCCACGACAACCCAACTACGAAATCCATGGTGATGCGCTCCCACTTCCACTCCAGTATCGGCATCTGCTGAGGTAGGCCACCCGGCCTCGCAACAACCCAACTACGAAATCTATGGTGATGCGTTCCCACTTCCACTCCAGTATCGGCATCTGCTAAAGTAGGCCACCCGACCTCTGGTGTTCATACTTGACCTGCTGGCTATTCAAACACTTAACCACATACTCTACTATGTCTTTCTTCATCCTCCGCCACCAATAATGCTGCCTCAAGTCGCAATACATCTTCGTAGCTCCCGGGTGAATGGAATACCGTGAACTATGTGCCTCCTCTCCTTCAGACCATCAATATTAAGAACACATAGACAACCCTGCAGTCGCAAAACACCATCCTCGCCAATAGAAACCTCCTTGGCACCTCCCTGAAGCACCATCTCTCTGAGAACCGCAAATGTGGATCATCGAACTGCCAGGCCTTGATCTTCCCCAATAATGAAGACTGAGCAACCACACACGCAAGAACTCGGCTGGGCTCTGAAATATCCAACCTCACAAGTTTGTTAGCCAAGGACTGAATGTCCAAAGCTAGTGGCCTCTCCTCCGCTAGAATGAATGCCAAGCTACCCATACTCTCTGCCTTCCTGCTTAAGGCATCCACGACCACATTAGACTTGCCCGGATGATTAAAAAATGGTGATATCATAATCCTTCAGTAACTCAAGCCACTTGCGCTACCTCAAATTAAGATCCCTCTATTTGAACAAATGCTATAAGCTGCGATGATCCGTATAAACCTCACATAACACCCCATACAGATAATGCCTCCATATCTTTAGAGCATGAACAATCACGGCCAATTCTAAACCGTGCAGAGGATAATTCTTCTCATGAACCTTCAATTGGCGCGAAGCATAGGCAATAACTCGCCCCTCCTGCATCAATACTCATCCCAATCCAACGCGCGAAGCGTCGCAATATACCATATACATCCCCGAACCGGAAGGTAACACAAGAACTGGTACTGTAATCAAGGTTGTCTTGAGCTTCTGAAAGCTCGCCTCATAATCATCGGACCAATGGAAAGGAGCACCCTTCTGGGTCAATCTAGTCAGAGGTGATATAATAGATGAAAAGCCCTGCACGAATCGTTTGTAATAACCTTCTAACCCCAAGAAACTCCTAATCTCGGTCACCGAAGTAGGACGTGGCCAACTCTGAACTGCCTCAATCTTCTTGGGGTCCACCTTAATACCCTCTCCTAATACAATATGCCCCAAGAATGCCACTGACTCTAGCCAAAACTCGCACTTGGAGAACTTAGCATATAGTTTCTGCTCTCGCAAGGTCTGAAGCACTACCCTCAAATGCTGCTCGTGCTCCCCCAGGCTACGGGAGTATATCAAGATGTCGTCAATGAAGACGACGACAAATGAATCAATGTAAGGCCTAAATACCCTGTTCATCAAGTCCTTGAATGTTGTTGGGGCATTAGTCAAGCCAAAGGACATCACCACGAACTCATAATGGCCATATCTAGTCCGGAATGCAGTCTTCGGAACATCCGAGTCCCGAATCGTCAGTTGATAATACCCTGACCTCAAGTGAATCTTCGAGAACACGCTAGCACCCTGCAATTGGTCAAACAAATCATCGATACGGGGCAGCAGATACTTGTTCTTGATGGTAACTTTGTTCAACTGGCAGTAATCAATGCACTTCCGCATAGTCCCATCGTTCTTCTTCACAAATAACACGAGTGCACCCCAAGGCGATACACTGGGTCTAACAAACCCCTTTGCTAACAACTCCTCAAGATGCTCCTTAAACTCTTTCAACTCCTTAGGAGCCATACGATACGGTGGGATAGATACAGGCTAGGTGCCTGGAGCCAAATCAATGCAGAAATCAATATCACGATCCGGTGGCATGCCAGGAAGATCAGAAGGAAACATATTGGTGAACTCTCGAACCACCGGAACTGAATCAATCGTCGGAGACTCTGCGGTGGCGTCCCGAACATAAGCTAGATAAGCCAAACACCCCTTCTCGACCATATGTTGAGCCTTCATGAAAGAAATAACCCTACTAGACGTATCAACTGCGGAACCCTTCCACTCCAACCTCGGGAACCCTGGCATCACTAATGAACAGTCTTGGCATGGCAATCTAGGACGGCATGATAGGGAGACAACCAATCCATTCCCAGGATGACCTCAAAGTCGATCATGTCAAGCAACATGAGATTCGCTCTAGTCTTGAAACCACGGAATGTAACCACACAGGACCGGTAGATCCGATCCACAATCACAGAATCACCCACGAGAGTGGACACATGAACAGGAATGCCCAAAGGCTCAGGAGAAATAATCAGGAAACGAGCAAACAGGGATGATACATATGAATAAGTAGACCCTGGGTCAAATAATACTGAAGCATCTCTACCGCCGATGAAGATAATACATGTGATGACGGCATCTGAGGCCAATGCATCTGGCCTAACCGGAAAGGCGTAGAATCTCGCTGGAGTGTCGGCTAGCTGGCCTCTACCTAACTGAGCAATAGCTGGCCAAGCTCTCCCTGCCTGGCCTCCACCTCTAGGACGGCCCCTACCAGTCTGCCCTCCACCTCTAGGTAGCGGGGTAGCCGGTGCTGAAGTCATAGGCTGCTGACCCTGCTGCACTGCCTTGCCCCGAAGTCTAGGGAAGGTCTTCTTCATGTGACCCAGATCTCCACACTCGTAGCATACTCTCGGTACCATAGCCTGCTACCTTGAAGTCTGAGCCTGCTGACCCGAATACCCACTAGAAGAGCCTTGGATGGCTGGTGGGCGATATGAACTCTCTGGCACGGCACTGAAGTGAGCACTGGAAGAATCTTGATGACCAGAATACCCCCCAAAGGAACCCTGAATAGCTGGTGGGCGGTAAGAATTCTCCGGCATCGCATTGAAATAAGGCCTCACTGGAGCACCTCGGGGAGGGGGTGGTGGTGCTGAATACGGGGGCATGCTGGGCTGACCCCTCCCGAAGTGACCTCTACCCCTAGCTGGGGCACCTCTGAACTCTCCCGAAAATCGGGCCCTCTTGTCCTGCTTTATCTGCTCTCTACCCCTCTGGCGATACCCCTCAATCCTGCAAGCAATCTCTACCACTAGCTAATACTCAATACCCATCTCCACCTCTCGGGCCATGCTAGCTCGAATACCGGGGTGCAACCCCGCAACAAATCTCTGCAGTCTCTCTGCATCTATGGGAAGTATCATGAGTGCATGGCGAGACAACTCAAAGAACCTCGCCTCACAATCGGTCACAAACATCTGACCCTGCTCAAGATGCTCAAACTGATACCGTAGCTCTTCCCTCTCGGAGGGTAGAATATATCTATCCAAGAATAACTGGGTGAACTAACCCCAGGTGAGGGGAGGAGAGCCTGCTGGCCTGCCAAGAACATAGGACTGCCACTATCTGCGGGCCCTGCCCTCCAGCTGAAAAGTAGTGAAGTCAACTCCATGCGACTCCAATATACTCATGTTGTGCAGTCTGTCCCTGTACCTGTCAATGAAGTCCTGGGCATCCTCATGTCGCTCACCCCCGCAGATAGGAGTGTAAAGTCTAGTCCATCTATCCAATAACTTCTGCGGGTCATCGTCCGCAGTTGGTCTGAGCTGGGGCGCCACTGCAGCAACTGGCTAGGCTCCATCTGCGGGTAGTGCACCCGGAGTCTGATACACTGCAGTTGCATGTCCAGGAGCCTAAGCAGTAGGGGTATGTGCTCCCCCTCCTGCCTGTGATGTTGCTGGATCTGTTGTAAATAAACCAGCCTGAGTCATAGAATCCATGAACCGTAGCATACGGCCCATGACCTCCTGAAATCTCGGTGCTGTCATAAAGTCTGTCGGGGTAGGCTCAGCTGCGAGCACCTCGCCATGCTCCTCGATAATAGGATCTCTCGCAGGATCTGCTAGTGGTACTACTGGGATAACTCTGGGACGCCCTCGGCCCCTACCTCGGGCTGGTGCCCTCTCTCGGCCTCTGCCTCGGCCTCTAGCAATGGGGGGGAAACTCTGCCCAGGTTAGGAACATCAGCCACGCGTGTCCTCACCATCTGTGAGAGAATAGAAGAGGGAAATTTAGTATACCAACCACTGCACGATAGGAAATGAATGAAGAGTAGTTTTCCTAACACCCTATAGACTCTCGAAGATAAATACAGACGTCTCCGTACTGATCCGCAAGACTCTATTAGGTTTGCCCATGACTTGTGAGACCTACGTGAACCTAGTGCTCTGATACCATGTTGTCACGACCCAAAATCCATTAAGGGTCGTGATGGCGCCCAACACCATTACAGGGCAAGCCAACGCGAAAAATATTAAATAAACTTTCATTTACTTTTACCGAAACATAGTTCCTATGATTCTTTAAGTTGAGAAAAAATCAGAAATGATCAGTAAAGTCAAAATAATCATACAATCCCAAAAATAATACAGTCTACTAATGTGTATGTCAAGACCTGATGTCACAAGTTGTGGGCAACTAGTAGAATATACAAAAGAATCACACTATCCTACTGTCCGAAACAGAATAGATAGCAAAATACATAAGAGAGACTCCTTCAGGCTGCTGAATGACGCGGAAAGGGAAGCAACTCACCGTAGAAGTCTCGAACTCCGCTCAGGGATGCGCACCAGACTGATAGCCAGATACACCTGCCTCAGATCCTGTACAATTAAGTACAGAAGTGTAGTATGAGTACATAAACAATATGTACCCAGTAAGTATCCCGTCTAATCTCGAAGAAGTAGAGACGAGAGGTCGACTTGATACCTACTAGGGTCAAATAATATGAGAAAGAATTTATAGTAAGTAAGGATAGCACAATTTATTAGCATTATGTGACAAGAAATAACAGTTCTTTTTCCAAATAATATCATGGGTATCTATTTACGTTTCAAGGCATATATGGAGTTCAGTCCACAGAGAAATACTAAGTAAAGCATGCGCAAGTAACACCGAGGGACGTACGGCCCGATCCAATATAAAAGTAAATTGTGCATTGTCGAGGGTCGAACGGCTCGAACCATAGATGCATCTATTACCCCGCTCGCGAATCACACGTGTGACGCAGTCAAATATAAATAAACTCATCAACAAGCAGACGATAATGTATATCTGGGGAGTAGTTATTCACAGGAATATTCAAGTTCTCCTTTAAAAGAGCAAGAAAGATAAGGTTCCTCTACTAGTCTCATTTACCTTAATCAACATAATTTATACGAATCCGAATTTATCATCAAATTACAAGAATATCACGTGGAGCATGCTTTTGGGCCCTAGACTACTCGGACTTAACATAATAGTAGCTACGCACGAACTCTCTTCACCTAGTGCATACGTAGCCCCCGCATATAATAGCAATTAATTCAATTATTATACCTATGGGGACAATTCTCTCTTACAAGGTTAGAAAGGAGACTCACCTCGCTCTACAGTGCACTTCCAATATGAAGAACGAGTCCAAGCCCTTAATTCGGAACCGAACGATCCCAAACTAGTTAAATGAGGTAGGAACTAGTCAATATAAACTCACAAGATCGAATTCTAACTATTTAAGCAATTTCCCAACTTTTAACACAAGTTTTCTAAAATCCGACCCCGGGCCCACGTGCCCGGATTCCGAAATCTTTCGAAGGAAGTTGTTCTCTATAACCTAAGGATCGATAATATATGATTTCTAATTCATTCCATAACAAATTTCGTGGTTAAATCTAACTTTTATTAAAAACCCTAGGTTTTGCTCTAACCCCTTGATTTACCTAAATTCTAGTGTTTAATCTACCTAAAACACAAGTATTAAACTAAGAATTAGTGGGATAGACTTATCTCAAGATGCTAGGTGGAAGTCTCTTCTCAAAAGCTCCCAAAATCGCCGATGGAGGAGTGAAAAGTAGTAAAAATTGACTTAGAACCGTATTAAATGAAGCTCACGGCTTCAGCAATTTTCGCATCTGCGGTCAGAGGACCGCATCTGCGGTCTTGCATCTGCGAGAAAGGGCCGCATATATGAAAAAGGGCCTAAAGGGTTGGGACCGCTTCTGTGGTCTTGAGGCCGCTTCTGCAGAGCCGTTTCTGCGGTTCAAGAGCCGCTTCTGCGGTTTGGCCTGGCCTTCCCTGGGCCGCATCTGCGATAGATGGACCGCATCTGCGGTCCACCAATCGCAGGTGCGGTTATGACAGAAGTAGCAACTTCAGCACTTCTCAAAAATTTCAACTTCACTCGAGCCTCGTCCGATTGATGCTCGGTGCTCCCGGTCCCCGCCCGAACATACCGACAAGTCTTAAATGACGAAACGGACCTACTCAAACCTTCGGAACGCCCGAAACAACGCTAAATCTAAGAATCACCCCCTAAAACCAATTGAATCAAACTTATGAACCTCAAGTTCTTAATTTTCCTTTAATGGCCAAAACGCCCTTAAACTACTCGGATTGACACCAAATTTTTCGGGCAAGTCTTAAATGTTATTTCGAACCTATACCGGGCTTCGGAATCAACATACGAGCCCGATAACCATGTGATCAATCATTAATTAGTTTCTTTAAATCCTTAAAACTTCATATTAACAATTTCTAATAAAAATTCATTACTCGGGCTAGAGACCTCGGAATTCGATTTCGAGCATACGCCCAGGTCCCATATTTTCCTACGGACCCTTCGAGACCGTCAAATTATGAATCCGGGTCTGTTTGCTCAAAATGTTGGCCAAAGTCAAACTTAGCCCTTTTTAAGAAAATCCTAAGGAATCAAATGGGCATATTTCACTCCAAACTCTTCCAAATCCCGAAACAACCGTCCTTGCAAGTCGTAAATTAGCTAAAGCAAGCGCGGGAAGTTTTATTTAAGAAAACAGGGTTCTAAAAGGCAAAACAATCAGTCGGGTCATTACAGATAGTCTGGTGAAAGGATATTGCATTGCACTGAATAGAGACATCCAACAAATTTTAGAAACTAATTAATCTAGTAGTTTGTGCTATTTATCCTTCCTTAAAAAGTGAAGAGAACCATTTGACAGAACAGATATGTTTCTTTTATATTCTGCGGACTGCGAATGCTTGCTTCAAGAAGAGCTAGAGCTTTGCAATCTCTGACAAAGCTAAATGAGTAGAGATGGCCAAGCTCCAAAAATGTCAAAGGTTTTAATGGTGCAAATTATATTGTCAACTCACACCTCCACTGCATTCGCTAACATGTCATGAATAGATCTGAAATATTGCCTATGATTATGTGTTAAACGGGAGTACATAAATTGGTGCATAATTTAATGAACAGGGATTCTGAACCAATAATTTTGATCAGCTTGGGACACTCTGTCAGAAGATAAGATTTATTTGCATGAAAATTGCACATTCTGCGCTAGCAACAAGAAATGATTAGAGATTCTTGGCTCTGTTTAACTGTTTTGTTCAACTGAAGGTTACTATAATTTCTAAAAGCCAGTGTATAGGTTTCTGCATGAGACAACAGAAAATCCATAACTTAAACATTGTGGGTTCTAAAAACTATATCCAACTCTATATTGTACTTGTTTTTCATATTTATAGTTCAACTCCAAAACTAAGAGACAAAATATTGGATTCTACGGAACTCGTAAACAGAGGAGGACCGAGGATTTGAAGGTGGTGGGGATACATGAGCGAACTACTCAACCAGTGCCTCCGTCGTACTTTTGATCTTAAGGTTTCCAAGCAAAATATATGATGGATTCCGACATACATACACTTATTTATTCAGCATTTTTGTTGAAGTTAACAGAATTCAGTGACCCCTCTTTTCCAGGCATAGGTCCGCCTCTACTTGTAAATAACTGGATATAAACATCATGTGCATATCCTGTCATTTACTCTTCTTCGTAAGGCTTCTTGGATTAGAGGACTATAAGGCCTTGCATTGTTCATCTAATATACGGCTTGCATTGTTCATCTAACTACTAAATGTAGCATTGATTGACTATGCAAAAATAATACTTCCTCTGTTTCAATTTAGATGATACATTTTCTTTATTAGTCCGTTCCAAAAAGAATGACATATTTCTACAATTAGAAATAATTCAATTTTATACTCTTTATTTTACCTTTAATGAGAAATTTTTATAATCACACAAATATCATAGACCCATAAAGTTTTTACCATTTAAGCTTTTAAGATCACAAGACTCAAAAATCTTTTTTTTAAACTCCGTGCCGAGTTAAACTACCCATCTGAATTGAAATTGAAACGGAGGGAGTATGTGTTTTGTTGGTCAACTAATGGATAGTTCGTGCTAGTGGTGAAGCCAGGAATTCTTTTAAGGATGTTCAAACTTGAAAGAAGTAAAAATAATCTTCGAGAAAGGGTGTTCAATATACATTATACACTTTTAAAACATTTTTACATTTAAAAAAATATGTATTCTTTGGTCAACTCAATCATCAAGTAGTTGGAAGTGTTGCAGCTTGCCATATGGCGCATTATCAGCAGCACGTCTTTCCTTGATCCAAACGTTTAAGACAGGATTATTTAGTCAATCCTGGTTTTTATTTGTACCGGAAAGGCGAATAATAAGGAAAATCATAAAGCATTTTAAAATTCAAACCTTAAACAGTTATTAAGGTTAAAAATAGATTGATTCTGCGAAATGGCTCCAGCCCTCTGCAGTGGAAGCAATTAGTCCCTACGCGGAGGTTAAAAATAGATTGAGTCAGCGTTGCAACCACACAGGACTATTGATTATTGACCTGTTAAACTTGGTGGAAGGTCCAATAAAACTGCAAATTGTGAACCTACTTGCATGTTTTAGACTTTTACTTGTGAAACAGATCAGTTCTGTTTGAATTGCCTCGTAGGCGCTTGACTCAACCCAAGTGATAATCACGAGACAAAAAGGGGATATATATATATATGTATATACAAAATGTTAAAGCATACGTACTTAGTATAGGACTTACCAATTCTCATTAATAAAAGAGATTTGGAGATTTTACACTAAGAAAAGAAATTTGTAGTTTAAATATAATAGTTGTGACTGCATCTTACATCACTTGGGTACAGGTTCTGCTTTCACTAAAGGTCACCCTCTCAGTCAATCTTTCCTCGATTCCTCACTCAGTAATAATACTGTTCTATTAACAGATCCTTACTATTTACGGACCCCCTTCTTTGTCAAAAGATTTTGGAAAGAGAAAATAAATAGAGACAAAAATAAACAAAATGCGAGATAGTGGAGATATTTTGATGTCCAAAAAGGCAGTAGATGTTTGACCTCTTCCTTCCAAGACTCCCATAATTCAGCTGCCTTTGGTCAAAATATTCTAAGAATCCACATAATGCGAGAGAGTGGTACTATTTTAAACAAGAAATACCGCTGTCTCAATTTCCCAAAATCTCCCATTTCCTTCTATTAATAGTCTCCATCATATCACCAATATTGAATTACCATATACTCTATTCCAAAATGGCCACCAAACATCAATTTCTTTCTTCTGTCTTATTCCTAGCTCTTGTCCAAACCTCAATTGCTGGTGGCATATCCATTTACTGGGGCCAAAACGGAAACGAAGCAACCTTAAAAGAAACCTGTGCCTCAGGCAGATATTCCTATGTCAACTTAGCCTTCCTTAACAAATTCGGAAATGGCCAAACCCCAGAAATCAATCTTGCCGGCCACTGCAATCCCGCCGTCAACGGATGCACAATCGTTGGCCCACAAATCAAGCTCTGCCAAAAATTAGGTGTCAAAGTAATGTTGTCTATTGGTGGTGGCGTTGGAAATTACTCTTTAGCTTCCAAAAAAGACGCCAAAAATGTTGCACGTTATTTATGGAAAACATTTTTGGGAGGACGTTCCTCTTTTAGGCCTTTAGGAAATGCTATTCTTGACGGAATTGACTTTGATATTGAGCTTGGATCATCTCTTTTTTATGAAGATTTAGCTAAATACTTGAAAACTTATGGTAGAATTGGAAGAAAAGTGTACTTAACTGCAGCTCCACAATGCCCATTTCCAGATAGATTGCTTGGTACTGCTTTAAATACAACGCTTTTTGACTTTGTTTGGATTCAATTTTACAATAATCCTCCTTGTCAGTATACTCCTAATAATACTGATAATCTAAAATTTCTTGGATACGGTGGACGTCGTCGGTGAAGGCTAGAAGGATATTTTTAGGGCTTCCGGCGGCACCACAAGCTGCCGGAAGTGGGTTCATTCCGACGGATGTGTTGACCGGCGAGATTCTTCCGGTGATTAAGAAGTCGCGCAAGTATGGTGGTGTTATGTTGTGGTCAAAATTTTGGGACGAACAAACTGGATATAGTGCTTCAATTCTGAAAAGTGTGTGAAAATTGTTTGTGGGTAATTCAGAAATAATTAAAGCCGAAAGGCTATGAATTAAGCATTTGGGTTTTTCTACCTTGCTGAAATCATGGTGTCTGTATTCATATTGTACTGTTTGCTCTACTGTTTAAAAGGCAATTCAAATAAAAGTAGTAAGACTAAAAAAAAATGTCCTAGTGGAATTTGGCTTCTTCCATGAAAAAGCTTATCTATAAAACCTCCATGAAATTTTGGCATCCTAAGAGGTTTGTTAACTTAAAAATAACATGTAATTAAAATGTAATACATAAATAACATGTACCCAAGGAGTATCTAGTCTAACCTCGAAGAAGTAGTGATGAGGGGTCGACTTTGACACAAACAATAATATATTTAAAATGTTATACTAAGCATGGATTTCATGAATACTACTGAAAGCTCAATAACAGGAAATAACAAGTTCTTCTTTCACAAATATTAATTCCAAATTTAGTTTTGTCATTTAACAGCTTATATTTCAAGACCTTTAAGCAATATCAATCATGGAGAGTCCCAAAGAATTATCATGCGCAAGTTATGTCGAGATCGTGCAACCCGATCCAACATAATATTTAAATTGTGCACTGCCGGAGGATCGAACGACGCGAACCATAGATGCATCTATTTACTACCGAGGCGTTCGGCCTGATCCACAAATAGCAATCATTTTTCTAAAGAAAACACAATTTCATATTTACAGTCAAGTAATTCATTAAATCTTCAAGTAAGTGAATTTAGCCTTTTACACTTCTTTTATCAAATTCCGACATAACTTAAGTAATTAAATTAGCAAGTAAGGGCACAAACATTTCAAATAAAGTATGATAAGGGTCCTAACTACCTAGGCAATAGCATAATATTAGCTATGTACGGACTCTCGTCACCTCGTACGTACATAGCCCCTACAAATAGGTACACACATTTATTTAATTCGCCTATAGGGTTAATTTCCTCTTACAAGTTTAGAAAGAATACTTACCTTGTCTCAAAGACAAATTCAAGAATGCGCTCAAACTCTCAAATCGTAGTCGAACAATCCAAAAGTATTCAAATAGTGTAAAAACTAATCAAAATATGTTCAAAAGCTTATATTCTAACTATTTAAGTGATTACCCAACCCTAAATGTAAAGTTTCTAAAATTCACCCCCGGGCCCACGTACCCGGATTCCAGAAATATTTCAAGAAAGTTGTTACCCATAACCTTAGGAACATAAATACATGATTTCACTAAGTTTCAAATCATTTTCGTGGTAAAATCTTGTTTTTATTAAACCCTAGGTTTTTCATCTAAAGTCATGATTTCTACCAATTTTCATGTTTAAATCTATCCATAATCTATGTATTAAACTCACATTAAGTAGAAGTTACTTACCTCATAAGGCTAGGTCAAAATCCCCTCCTTAAAAGCTCTCAAATCGCCCAAGAGTGGAAGAAAATGTGATAAAAATGACCTAAGCCAGTATTAAATGAGGCTCACTACCTCCAGTGATTTTCGCACCTGTGGTCATAGGGCCGCACCTGCGCCCTCGCTTCTGCGGAAATACCCTGGGCCGACTGGTGTCACATCTGTGGACGGGTACCCACTTCTGCGGAGGATGGGCCGCACCTGCGGAATCTGGCCTGCCCTTCCTTGGCCGCTTCTGCGAGGCTTGGCTCGCACCTACTGTTGGCCAAGCGTAGGTGCTATTATGACAAACCTGGTGCTTCAGCTATTGTTCCAAATTCTCAACTTGGTCCGAGCCTCGTCCGATTGGCACTCAGGGGCCCCGCCCGAATATACCAATAAGTTTGGAATCATAAAATGGACTCGTTGGAACTCTCGAAATGCCCGAAACAATATTAAAATTAAGAATCACACCCCAAAACCAATCGAATCAAACTTAAGAACTTCAAGTTATTCAATTTACTTCCAATGTGCTGAAACGTACTTAAACTATTTAGAATGATACTAAATTTTACATGTAAGTCTTAAATGATATTATGGAACTATTCTCGACCTCGGAATTCTATTTGGACCTCGATATCACCAAAAGCCGCTTCAAACCAAATTTAAAGAACTTCTAAAACCTTCAAAGAACCATCTTTCACTATTAAGCGCCAAAACGCTCCTGGGTCATCCAAAACCTGATCCGAACATATGCCGAATTCCGAAATCATCATACGAACCTATTGGAACCATCAAATCTAGATTTCAAGGTTATTTACTCAAAATATTGACCGAAGTCAAACTTAACCTTTTAAGCCAACCTTAAGGAACCAAGTGTTCCGTTTTCAACCCGAACTCTTCCAGATCCCGAACTAACCATCCTCGCAAGTCATAAATCAGTAAAAGCAAGTATGAGATGTCTCATTTAGGGGAACAGAGTTTTAGAAAGCAAAACGACCGATTGGATCGTTACACCATGTCAAGGTGGACGATGTGGTTTTAACCTTTTTAGTTGGATATAAATTTTAAGATTTTTTTTTGGTTCATTGTGTTGGTGAAATTACAAGTAATTGTAGTTGAAAAATAAGATGAAAAAAAATAAATATTCTCTAGGGTATGGCGCGGATATTTCACTCTCTTTAAGGAGATTCAATCCCACTACAGTAGCATCTTCACCGGTCCAGTAATAATACTCTTGACTTATCCCCTCCAGGATATAATAGTCCGACAACGTCATATAATTCGAACAAACTTTGAACAAGTTGTTGAGTCCAATGCTCCACCAAAATGAACACCTTCCTTCAACAAAATAATATTATAATAAGTTGGAGACTTAGATTTTCTCATTCTCTTAACTCTCTTTTTTACTATACCAAGTTCACTTTTTTATACATACGATTATATTTTCCCATCTATAACACAAGGAAGAAACACCAATATTTATAAGTGTAGAATCTCTTTCATGAAATAAATAATAAGATAGTGGGATAATAAAATAGCAGAACATGGATTGGTGGTTACAAAATATAAGCTTTAGTGGGTAATAAGTGGTAGATTATGACATTAGTGGTTTCATGAGTTACGCCAAAGTAATTACCATTTTTTTGCCAATTTATAACCACTATCTCACAAGGAATAATGCACTTTAATATTATAATTTTAATATTAAAATGCACTAACACCAACATTCCTCCATTCATTTTAATATTAAAATAAGAGAATTTACCAGTTGAAGGGAGACTATTATGCATAATGAAGGTGTGCTCTGCATTGAACCTCCACTTAGTAAAATAGTAATTTCTACTCCAGACTCAGTAGTGGTCTCAGACTTGAATTATGCCTGCGTTAGGAAAATAAAGTATCACTGCTTACACATAATAATCAAGGCGCTGACATGAGCTTTATTATCCAGCACATTACGCCGTTATGCTATTCCGATTTTCACAAGTGTGTTTGAGAATAAACCCAATTCTCATAAGAAGCGGCCTACTTCCACACTCACATAGGTGAAATCTGTCAAGGGTGCTCTTGTAACTCTAACACTCTATTCATACGAGCTATAAATTTTTATTAAGAGTTAATAAAACTCAACCTCACAAATCATCATAGGATAAATGCACTCACATATGGAATAATAATAATAATAATAATGCATTTCAAACCAAGTCATCATATGATTCGTTTATCCCATTGAGCCTGATTATAGGATCTCTAATCCCCAGGTTGGATTTCCTCATATATGACTTATGAGTTTATGGGCTTCAATCTCATCCCCTTCGATGTACTCCAAACCCTTTCTGTTACCAAGGCCTTGGTTAGTGGATCTATAAGATTATCACACAATCAACATTAATAGTACCACTTGTCAAATATCTTACAATATTATGTTTTTCTCCTTATAGATCTGGATTTACTGTTCTATTCACGGTTTTGTGCTCTACCAATTGCAGCGGTGCTATCACAATGAATTTAAATAGGAGGAATTATTTTTTCAAAAGGAATTTTTACCTCCTATAGCAAAGGTTAACACCTTATTTATTTTAAATAAATACCATTTAAAAAAATTATATTCTATAGATACCTTTTAAGGTTTATAGCAAAATATTTAATTTTGGTTTCCTCCTAGCCCTAAACCACTAAATACGCTAATCAGTTACACTTTTTTCTTTCTCTCTCTACTTTGATACATCTCATTCTCCCAAAATTTCGTGGACCTCTTCCTCTTAACCAAAATAACTCCAATAAAGGCAATACTGATATTGATTATTGGAACAACATTTTAGGATGAAACAAAAATCCATCAAAACCTTAATAAGTCAGCTTGCAAATATGCACAAACAAAGCAATTGAAGACGAAGAAGACAAAAGCCTAAATTTTGGCGTAACCGCATGCTATTTAATTAAGGAGAAATCACAGCCTTGGAGTTTATCAAAATCGAAATTTTACGAAAACAATCAAAATCGGAAAGGAAGAAGAAGAAGAAACATACTGGAGTTGGCATATTATTCATGTCCACGAATATCAAAATCGGAATCTCTGATTTCTGTGATTTTTCGTTTTCTTCTTCTTTCTGTCATCGCTGCTTATGGAATCATGGTCGGAATCCGATGGGTCATCGGAAAATTGTCGACTAATATAGGTCGTCTGAAGTTTGGGGTTGATCAATTTGAAAATTCTGTTGCCTTTTTTAAGAGCATTTCAATGTATCTTGCTGTATTTCTATGTACTTCATTATATTCACTATCTTTTTTTCATTGTAATTCAATGTATCTCGTAGTATTCCATGTATTTCATTGTATTCAATGTCTTTTTTTCTCATTGTATTTCAATGTATCCGTGTATTCTATCTATTTCATTGTATCCATTGTTTCGCTATATGCCATGAATGTATTCATATGTTTTTTTAATTGATATAATTTATGTATTCAGATGTATTATATAATATCTCTGAAGATTGCTATATTTTTGGGGTATTTTGCGGTTAAGAATCTTTTTTATAACTGAAAAATACAAAATTTGTGTGTTATAATTGAGTTTGTTGAGTTATATTAGGAGTCAATTATGTTAATTGATTCACTTTCCGTTTTAAAAATAGTGTAATCCCTTATTTCACGCCGTGAATACAATCAAATATAATAATCTGTCCAGCCGTAATCCTATGTTTCACTCCATGAATACGGTAGAATACACTCGAATACAACAACTGATTAGCTGGACTTCCCTGATTCACGCCTATTTTTGCTACTGTATTCATGAATACAATAGCTTAAATAGATCAAATACATCTTATAACCATAGAAAATGTATCTATAATCCGTAATATAGCAAACGGTATCTATAGATGACTAATTACTACTAAAAGATAGTGCTTTATGAAAATTTCTCTTTTCAAAATAAAGAATTTGAAATAATAAATCTCTCAACTAATTCGCTTCCTCACTAGCTGAAGCTAAAACAATTAGTTCAGCCTCCATGGTAGAGTTAACAATTATTGTTTGCTTTTTTATTTTTATTTTTAACAAATAGCACCACCTCCAAAAGTAAAAATACAACATGTAGTAGAACAGAAATCACCGGATAAAGTGTTCCAATATTTAGTCAAAAGGAATTCTCGCTGATATCACTTCAACAAAACAGCAGAAGATCATTAGTGGATCCCAATTGTATTATATCATCTTTGCACACTTTAGATGGTGATGAAACTCTTTATTTTCTTTCAATTAGCAAATCCCATTTGTATTATATTTATCTTTGCACACTTTAGGTGGTGATGAAACTCTTTATTTTTCTTTAACCCTTCAACATGTGAAAAATTCCATGGCTAAAATAAATAGCAAAGGAATAGGGATCCCCTTGCCTCAACTCTGAGAATGAAACTGTCGGCTAGCCATTAGTTAGACATAAACATATATAACAGCAAGACACATATTTTCTCATACCAGATCCAACCTAATTAATAGCACCTAACTAAAATAACAAACATGTCTCTCATCGCTATCCCCAAACCCTACTCCACCACATTCCTTCCCACCATTGGTCGTCGAAGACCACTCTGGTAATCAGCCAGCTCTCCTTATCAACCCCGCTGATCCAGTTGCAACATCAACAGACTATGCTGCAGCAGTTGGAGGACGAACGACCGGAGAAATGAAGAAATTAATTAGGCTTGAACCCAGACCCTATGAATTTGTGGATGGGAAGGCCAGGGTGATTTTTACCAAAGAGGAAGATGACTTACTGGCAGAGGAGTGCAGACTTACGGTGGTAAGCAAGTTCCCTTGAACTCGTCACCAAATCGATAAACTTAGAGATGAGTTTAAGCGGCTTGTGCCTCTGAAAGGATCTTTCAAGATTGGTGTCAAAGATTGGAGGCACGTTTTTATCGATTTCATGGATGAATAAGATTTTAAGAGATTCTATGGCAGACGCTCAATGCCAATCTATGGAATGCTAATGAGAGTTAGGAGATGGATGCGTGATTCCAAGGCGGACATGGAATCCACCTTGACACCGATATGGTTGACACTACTAGACCTCCCATGGCATTACCATGATTGGCCAGCATTAGAGAGAATTCTAGACCCAATTGGAACTCTAATTGCCTTGGACAAAGCTACGCTTGCTCGTACTAGACCGACAACGGCAAAAGCTCGAATTGAAGTTGACTTGACTCGACCTAGGATTAACAAGGTTGAAGTCGCATTGATTGATAATACAGGAGAGATTCAAAACTTCCTTCAACCAGTTGAGTACGAGCAAGTTCTGGACTTTTGCTTCTTCTGCAAAATACAAGGACACTCAGACAATGAGTATAGGATACAACTGCCCAAAGATGCTTTACAAGGTCCGTCTAAGGAAGGAAAGCTAAAGGAAGTTGTGCAGCATGATAATAAAAAGAAAGAAGAATGGGTGGAAGTTACGAACTCTAAAAATAATTCTTCTAGTAAGAGAAGCAGAATCAGGAAAAAGAAAGTGACAATACACACACTATAAAGGCAAAAGGAACTCAACATAATGCAGTAACTTCACTAAAACTTAGCAATGATTTCAGTCCCATGGAGGTCATCGATTCAGAAAATCAAGTGATTAGTGAAGATACGCCAATGCAAGGAGATAAGGAAACAGCGGAAGCCTAATTGATGATAATGCAAAACTATGCATATGGGACATGAATTTTTAGATGTCCCTGCTTCACTGATAATTGGTAGAAATAGTGATGGTTTGGCCAGGAACAAACATAATAAAAGAAAGAAGAATAAGAACGGGGAATAAAAGACTTCTTCGATTAAAAAGTCATAAAAAGAAGGAAGAGGAGTACTCAAGCGCCTGAACAGATGGAAGAATAATTGCAAGCAATAGGGCAAGAATTGGTTACTATATCTGAGCATCAAACCAGAAAGTTAACTTCCAAAAAAAAAAAGGCAGAAGTTCAAGTCCAAGGCCACCTTACAAGAACTGCCTGAATCTGACCTACCGAAGCATAATGGTGGAGATATGGCTTTTCCTGTATTGAATTTGGAGTGTAGAAAATCTCTGGGTGAGGGTCAGATATGCATGTTGAATATAGAAATAGAACATGCGTCCAGGCAGAGACTCCTTTATGTACTCAAAGTTGGGATCTATTGTGCCAATTGATGATATGGTGCAAAAAACAATGTTGACACAAGTTGATGAAAGAAGAAACATAGATAATCTAAATGAAGATATGCTCCAACTACAGGATGTAGAAGTCAAGGTCAGGTCAGATGATGAATATGCAAGAAGACCTCATGGATTATTAAATTTTGAAGATGAAGACTCTTCACAGAGTGTACAAGATAGGATAGCAAAGTTTAACAATCTTTCTCCGAGAGGAGCGAGGGGATGGTGGAGCAATTCCTACATGGCCTTCACCTAAGGCCCCAAAAACAAATAAGAAGAAGACAAACATTTTAACCCCTGATATTTCCCATGATTAGTTTATTATCATTGAATATTAGGGGCATGAAGGCCCAAAAAGCTTCTGAGAGACTTAAAAACTCTCATACTTCAACATCATCTTACATTTATTGCATTACAAGAACCCATGACAAGGTCTCTAAGATAAGACGTTATCAGACACAACTTGCGGTTCAACATAGTTTTTTAACTGCAATAATAAAATATGGCTTTTTTGGATAGATGACCACGTAATGAATATTGTGGAAGATACTGAACAACAGGTAACGTGCCAGATTAGTCAACACATGAGTTCATGCCATTGTATTTGACAGTAGTGTATGCAAAGTGCAGGGCTCACTTACAGAGGACCCTGAACAAGAAGAGGCAAAGATGCCAGATCTGGACACTACTGAACCGGAAGAGATTGCTCCGGATGAGTGTTTGGGTAACAAAGCCGAGGAGGGTGTAGTCAAGGAGAGAACTCCCGAGGAGAGTGATTTGGCTCATAGAAGCGAGGATCTGGAAGAGAGGGACTGCAGTTATGGGAAGAGTTCAGAGGTATATCAAGCAAATTCAAGGTGCTTGGGGAGTGGTTGTTGACTTCAATATGATCACCGATTGTACAGAGAAGAAAGGTGGCAGACCTTATAGATTAGAAAAAAGTGTTGATTTTTTATCTTGTATTGATGATTGTGGGCTTCAAGATGCAGGTTTTTATGGTTCTATGTACACATGGAGCGACAATAGAGGACCCCCTAATAGTATATGGAAGAGGCTAGATAGATTGTTGTTTAATATGGAATGGTCTGATGAATTCTCAGAAACTTCAGTGGAACATCTGGCTAGAGTTTGTTCGGATCATGCACCTCTGCTACTCAACATGAGAAAAGTAACCACAACCTATCCAAAATATTTTAAATTTCTAGACTTCTGGACTAAATATGAAGATTTTCTTTCCGTAGTTCAAGAGGGGTGGCAGGAACCTGTACGTGGTAATGCTCTATGGATTTTACATCAGAAATTAAAGAAGGTCACTAAAAGATTGAGTTCTTGGTTGAGAGAAGCATTTGGTGATATATATGAAGAATCAAAAAGTCTTAAAAAGAAGAAAAAGGACTTGGAAGAACTACATATTGTTGATAGTATATCTGCGCATAGGTCTGAATTGAATAAAAACAAAGGCAATGTGCAGTTTCTAAAAATACAATATGAGGTATTGAGACAGAAAGCAAAAGCGCATTGGCTTGAGGAAGGAGATAAAAACATCGCATACTTTCATAGTGTCATAAAAGGAAGAAGGAGAAGATTATCAATACAAAAGATACAAGATGAAAACGGACAATGGAAAGAAGGGGAGGGTGAAATTGCACAAGCGCTATAAATCATTTCCAGAAATTTTTTAATCACGGTGCTGGTTCAATGACTTCTCTGCATTAGAGTGTATCAATCCAAGAGTGAAAGATGAAGAAAATGAGATGTTAACTGCCTTGCCCACCTTGGAGGAAATCAGAGAAAGTGTTTTTTCAATTGATCCGACTAGTGTCCCAGGTCCAAATGGGTTAAATGCTCTATTTTTTCAAAAATGTTGGACTATTATTGCTGATGATGTACACAATACAGTTTTGGCCTTCTTCGTGGGTGCCACCATTCCTAGATTCTTCTCTCACATTTGTCTGGTCATGCTGCCAAAGGTAGAGTTTCCACAGAAATTGTTATAGCTCAGACCAATCAGTTTATGCAATGTGTCAAGTAAGATAATATCCAAGGTACTGAATGCTAGGTTGGCTCAATATTGCCCAAGATCATCTCAGGAAACCAGTCAGGCTTTATTAAGGGGAGACTGATTTCAGAGAACATAATTCTAGCCTAGGAGATCATAAATGAAATCCCAAAATCAAAGAAATTGAGTAATGTAGTCATGAAATTAGATATGGCCAAGGCATCTTATAGAGTAGCCTGGTTGTATCTTTATCATGTGGTGAGGAAGTTAGGCTTCTCAGAGCAATGGGTAGATTTGATTCGAAGGCATATCTCATGTAACTGGTACTCTATCATTGTGAATGGTCAGCGACACAGTTTTTTCAAATCAGAGAATGGGCTATGACAGGGAGATCCCATCTCACCTTCATTATTTGTTATATGTGTTGAATTCCAGTCTATTATGCTAAAAAGTAAAAAACCTGCACAACAATAGAGACTTCACTGGTTTCTCTATGTCTAGATGGGGCCTCAAATAAATTACCTTGCATTTGCAGATGATCTTATTCTTTTTTGTAGTGGAAGGAAGAGAACAATCAAGCTAGTGATGAATACCTTGACCGCCTATGAAGCTGTAACCGGTCAGTTAGTAAACAAGACTAAGAATTGTTTCTTAACGACACCTGGTACTTCAGACAGTGAGGGCAACAGGATTGCACGATGGACTCGAATGCAACAACAAAGCTTTCCAATCAAATACTTAGGTTGCCATTTGTTTGTTGGAAGGCAACGGATTGCATATTACTCAGAGATAATCACTAAAGTAACTAGCAGGATAAGAGGCTGGCACTCTAGGTTATTGTCTCCAGGGGGTAAAGCTATTTTGATCAGACATATTCTTCTTGCCCTCCCTCTGCACCTGATTTCAGCCTTACAACCTCCTAAGGGTGTTCTTGTTCAAATAAAGAAACTACTGGCAAAATTTTTTTGGAGTTCTACATATGCCACAGGTAAACACCACTGGGCCTCATGGTCTAATTTATGTTATCCATATGCGGAGGGGGTGCGAATTTCAGGAGCTTACAAGGTATATGTAAAGCACTCTTATCCAAAATATGGTGGAATCTAAGAACGGGCAACTATTTATGGAGGGACTTTATGCTAGCCAAATACTGCAGAAGGTACCACCCAGTAGCCAAAAAACCTAGCACGGGGACATCATATAGTTGGAAACAGACGTGTAAGATCAAACATAAAGTAGAGGAGCACATGATATGGTTAGTGGGAAATGGAGAAGTATCGTTTTGGTATGATAATTGGACTTCACTGGGACCACTTTTCAAGTATCTGGGAGATGAAGCGAGACCCAAAGACATAAAGTTGAGGGACATCTTCATAAATGGTGAATTGAATGAGAACAACATTGGATTGACTTGGCCAGAATCCTTAAAGAATGTCGTTCAAAATATGGATTTGGTCCTATGTCCTGACAAGCCGGACAAACCAATATGGGTACCAGATAGCAGAGGAACCTTCACGACATCATCAGCATGAAACATATTTAGACAGAGAAAGGGACCTTCTACTATGGATATTAGGATTTGGCATAAGTCAGTCCCTTTTAAAATGGCCTTTCTCATATGGAGAGCAATTCATGATAGACTATCTATGGATGATAGAGTATCCAGGATGGGTATTTCTTTGGTGGCAAGATGTTACTGTTGCGTATCACCAACCCCTGAAAAGACTGAGCATTTATTTTGCTCGGGAACTTTGGCAAAAATAATCCATTTGGTATTTCTTGCAGGGATACTCACTTGTTACAACTACTACACTCCTGATGGAACCTTAGAGTTATGAACATAGTAGCTTCTTCTACAGCCAAGATATTGCCGCAAATAATTATGTGGGAATTGTGGAGGTCAAGGTGTGCCAGCAAGTACGGCTCTGAGCTCTCTTCTATCCAAAGATCTATGGCTATGATCTCTTTCAATCTCTCGTGTTTGGTTCAACGGAAATTCGGATAGTTACAGATGGAAACAACATGGGAAAAGCTCCAACGCATTGTTGACCAACCTATTACTCAGAGAATGTACAAAGTGGTGAAGTGGTCTAGACCTCCTCCTTTCTACTAGAAGCTTATCATTGATGGAAGTTGTGTGGAAGGGGCTTGTGGAGCTGGTGGAATAAGACATTGCAATGGAATACTTGTCATGGCGTACTCAGTATACTTAGGTCAAGGGAAGAGCAATTGGGCAGAAGGACATGCCATGCTCTTGGGACTACAGCATTGTATATCGAGAGGATTGGATAAACTAATAGTGGAAGCTGATTCAAAGGTGTTAGTTTCTGCTGTCAATGAAAAATCAAGCACACCATAGAGGCTGCTGCAAATTGTGGATAAAATCAAGCAGATTGTAAGTGAAAAAGGAGCAGCAGTAAAGCACTGCTACAGAGAAGCGAATAAAGTCGTAGACAAACTAGCCAATAAGCCCTCTCCACAAGCAGGCCATTGTATTTTCGGACTTTACTGGATTGCCGAGACAAATCAGAGGGTTGCTTCGGCTGGATAGATGGGAAATGGCGTCCTTCCGAATCACACAAATGAAAGCTTCATAGATATATTTTGAACCACCTTAAGGCGTGCTGCTAGATAGTAGTCTATGTAGGAGGTTGGTTCTTTCTTTTTTTCCTGCACTTTGTAGCAACAGAGCTTGTGCACCAAGCTCACAAAGGATACGAAAGGGTCAGGTGAATGCCCCCCTTTCCCAAATGTAGCAGCTCTTTCCACTCGTTAATAAAAGTTTGGTTAGTTTAAAAAAAAAAAAGATCCAACCTAATTAAATACACTAACAAATATTTCAAGGATCAGTACATATTAATTGATTTCATTTCCTCGGAATCAACTTGATATTCCTTTTTCTTGCTCAAAAAGAATCCTCATCATTTACCAAACTATCCCTTAGTATGGACCAAACTAGCCTCATCATTGACGTCAATACAAGCTCTCTCTCTTTATTTGGTGATTTAATTAATATATCTCATTATTAATATTTTATGGTTATTTATCTATATAAATAATATTAATTACAAAGTAAATGTACATGTCCTCATAATTTGACGCTCAAAATCATCGAAATAAAATTACTGTAAATTGTTAGATTGAAATGTACTTTATTTTAAATTTAGATATAGCAAAAACTTATTAAAGGTTTTTGTTCTGATAGAACGTCATACCCTACGGCCTACACCAACTAGAAGGAATCAATATGCTACTTAATTAATACTCAACTAATCATGCTTAAACATGATTAATAATCGCTTCAGATTGGCCATCTACCGAGTGATTGAATTGGTAAGGAACAATTGAAGAACAATAGTCGACAACGGTCTGATTCAAGAATTGATTCTCTAACTCCAAATCTAGCAATATTATTTTTATTCATAATTGAAGTAGTTGGCAGTACTGAAGAACCATTAATCATACTGAATTCATCAGCTCTTATTATTACTTTCTTCTTCAACTCTTCCAATGCAGCCATAAATTCTTCAAGTTCCTGGATTCACATATCATCAATCAATTGGTTCATTCCACCAAAATCCCTAATTTTTGTTATTATTACCATATTCTTTGAATTTTCAATAATCTCCTTTTTTTTCCTTCTCGGCCTCCAATTCTCTGCGGATTTGAGAATAGTCTTGATTGTTTTGTTGCACCTTGAATTGATCGACGGTGGATGAGGAGGAGGAGGAGGAGGATAACTTTTCGGTGAGATAAATGTCAATAACGGTGTCAGCGTTGGGATGACCGAAAGCAAAAAGACGATGTCGTTTTAAAGATTGAACGAGAATAACAATTTCTGTACCGCTTAAAATGCAAAGTTCGCTAGTTATTTACCCGTAAAATGGTACAACTGAATTTATACGTAATTTCTAGACAAGTGAATTAATTTGATCCTGAAATAATGAAATAACTAAACAAATGTGCAATACTTAGCCTTGAAATGAAGATGAAATCACAAAAAACAGTAATTCCGGGGGCAGAGCTTCCGAGCACAACAATGATGAAACTAAAGAACAAAAAAGTAAAATTATATAAAGCTTTTAATCAATTAAAGCGCAAGTTTGCCTGAAAAGTCCTCCCCTTACAATGGTAATAGAGCTTACTATTTATAGTTATACCTAGGGAATAAGGACCTATGATCAAGCTCATCTTCAAGTATGAGGGCTATTGAAGAATGTGTAACTACATGGATAGTTGATACCCAATTTTTTTCTCATATATTTTTAAATATGCATAAACACTTTCAAAATATTGTACATGCATTTACAAACATGCACAATTGTTTTTACAATTTTTCTATAATTTTTAAAGTCCCTAAATCAATTTATTCATGCATTTTTAATTATATAAATGTTCAATAATTATCCCTCATATTACTTTACAATGATTTAGTCATCTAAATTCATCATTTATGCTCATATGAGTGTTTAAATATTCTAATTGAAATTTTTACAATTACATTTGCATTTTTAAGGCTATAAGTACATATTTTGCAATAATGGCCCATACATATGCATAACTACTTTATCTACACAAAAAATAACTTTTTATATTTTATAATATTAAATAATTATTTTAAATCATCTTCATGCATGAAAATTATTTTTATCATTTAATTAGTTATTTTTAAACTTATTTTATTTAGTAAAATGAGTATTTAACAAATAACCCCTTTAATTCCTCTAGTTTCTAGACCTAAACCAGCCCAAACCCCTTTAAAACTTAACCCAATTCATCCCCAGGCCCAAATATGCCTACCCGACCCAATAAACCCTCTTCAATTGTGGCCGTTGATCTTTTAGATCACGATCCACATTAACCCTTATCATTTTTAACTCAAACGACCCCCTTAACCTAGCCCATTTGTTATACTCTGCTGCCCTTCGTTCCCTAACCTCTCCAACTCTCTCTAAACTTACCACTAACCCTAATCGCCGTCACCGGCGGAGACCTCCCTTCCATGGTGTTTCTGTGCATTCTCCGACCACCACCGGTCCCCTATACTCTCTGGCTGTTTGATTTCATGAGTCCTTGAGAAGATCTTATGGAAATCCAACCTGTTCTGGCTTGAAAGTTGTTTACCGGCCTATCTCAGGCCACTTTCGTTTGTGAGTATGGATTTCCTTTAGCTTCTAGTACGAATCCATAGGTTTTCGATCGATTCTCTTCATCTCTACTCTTTTCTGAAAATTCTAGTTTCACTACTGTTCGAATCTTCTCAGATCTTTGTAGATCTAAAGTTATTCAAGTATTATTGGGTGTTTTCTTTGAAAAATCTCTTGGTTTAATTAATTGTTTCGACTTCGTTTACCCTTTATGAAATTAGGGTTCATGCCAGACTATTCTTCAAAGATTTTTCTAAACCTTTTAGTGTTTAAACTAATATTTTCTTTACATGTTTGATTAACTTTTGTGTATATGTTTAAACCCTAGATGTTCCTGTTTGTGACACTGATTTCTTCAACTTTTCCGTTATTGTGTGTGTAAGCACGTGATTTTTGCCCTATATGAGAATTACTCCCAAAAAATTCAAAAAATAAATTAATTTTTCTTGGTGTGCAATTTTTGTGATATTTTGTGTAACTATTTGTATGTTTGTCTATACATGTTTATTTGTTAAATTAATAAAAAAATACAAAAATAGGCATCTTTTGCATTTTTAGCATTTAATGTCCAAATGAACAATTTTATGCTTAATTATTACTTAATTGTGCGTTAATTGTTATTGGAAGTTAATTTGCGCTTTTATAACTTAATTTAGTTCTTAATAATAATTTAAGTACTTTTATAATTTAGTTTTAGAAAAATAAAAGAAGAAAAGAGAACAAAAATACAAAGAAAAATCGGATTGGGCCACTTCTTCAATTTCAAACCACAGGCCCAAATAATTGCCCAACTTTCCCCATGACCCGGTCCGTTTCAAACCGGGTCGACCCGGTCCGCTCCATTAACCCAACACCCCATCTTCATTTTTGTCCAACACAAAACAAAACCAAAAAAATAAAAAATAAAAGGTGAATTATCACTATTAATAGTTTTATTTTTTGTTTTTTTATATATAAAAAAAATCCGAAAATATTTTATTTTATTTTTTTATTTTTTATTTTTTTTTAAAAAAACATATATAATAATTTCGGGAATGATTTTAAAAAAAAAAGTAAAAGAATGTAGAAAATTTTAAAAAAAAATAAAAAGTTTTAAAAAATTAAAAGTAAAATAAGGTTGGAATTAAAAAATAAATATAAAGGTATCTGAAAATTTAAAAAATTTAAAGTAATTGAAAGTAGCATTTTTAAAAGAAAAAGAAAAGATAGTGGTTTGTTTTTTAAAGAAAAGTTAAATAAAGTGAGATTCTCTTTTAAAAAAAAATAAAAAGTGGGATTTTAAATAAGATAAAGTAATTAAAGTTGGAATTTTAAAAATAAAAGTAAATAAAGGTGGGATTTCTTTTTCTAAAAAAATAAAAGCAATTTGTAAGTGGGATTTCTTTTAATTAAAAAAATAATAAAATAATAAAAAAATAAATCTGAAAATTTCGAAAATTTTGCTATAAATAGAAGAGAAAATTTAGGAAGAAGGGTGGAAAAAAAGAGGAAAAACTAGATAGAGAGAAGAAAAAAGAGGGGGCGGAGTGAGAAGTATACACCCGATATACATTCTGGATACACTGAATATACAGGGACAGAATTCATTTTGGAGAGTTTTGAAGTTGAAAAGAATAGTTACTGTTTCATTGCCTCGCTTAAGATCTGAAATAGTCAGAACCTTCCTGCCTTTTACTTCTTCTCTATACTTGGAGTCGTTTATAGTCTCCTGGGTTTACTACTATTCCTACTGTTACTGGTCTATTCCTGTGTTGCTGGACTGTCGTTGTTGTGCTACATTGTTACTACTGTTGCTGCTTCTCAGCTTCATCTTCTCTTGTTTTCCAATACCAGGTACATGTCTTTTAAATTTTAAGTTGGAAAGAGATTCAACATGACTCATCAATGAAGTTTGAATTGAAATTCTGTTTTCTATTTGTCCAAGTTCATCAATTTAAATTTCATTTTTGTTTTATGTTAGTTAATTAGTAGTGAATTCAATTTGATAGCTATGAGCTAATTGTCTTACTTTGAAAGTTCGTATAAAGATTTGTAATAATATTAGCTCATTATCTCATTAGTTTAATCATATTAAATTGTCAAAGTAGGGAATATGGCATGAATGTTGGTCATTATTTAATTTTGTTGTTAGTTAAGTAAGAAGTGATGTAGAAGTGCCAAGAAAATTACAGTAGTGATATTTATTGTTAAATAAGGTTAAGATGGTGTTGTTGGTATATTTTTATAAGATAATAGATGTGTGTATAAACGTCGGCGAAAGGTGATATGATGTAGCTTGTTACAATGTTAAAATGTTATGAATGTTTACGATATACAGTTAAGTTGCATGTAAGGTAATTTTATTGAATTAACTTGTATAATAATTCCTTTCTTATAAACTCGATACCTATCTACCTTCATAAGACAAATTGATCAAATAATTAGGCTTATTAGATTAAAAGCGAGTATATGAGAATGAAACGAGATGTATAAGTACCAATTGCAACACTTGATATCAATGGTAATTAGAAATAGAATTTGCATTAAATAAATCATGAATTTTTTTTTTGGAAAATATTTCCTTCCTTTATGAATCATTCATTTTCAGTTTTATATGCAATTTATTCTTTGATATATATATATATATATATATATATATATATATATATATATATATATATATATATATATATATATATATATATATATATATATGTCATATTTGTTTTTTTTTAAATAATATTAATCATATTTTTATTCTGTCCTTTGAAATTGAATAGTTGGAATGAATATAACTTATATTCGGAAAATATAATCAACGGTCAACATTTAATAAATTGTAAATTCTTTTCAAAGAATTTAAGGGCACCTTAAATGGGAATTTATCATGATTTTCACATAAAAATGTATAGATATAATAAACAATTTGTGGAAAATCCCTAATATCATTACGAATATTTTGCACAATTAGGGATACGTTCGCGTACCCTGATTATATTTTTAAAAGCAAAAATTCGGATTATGCGTACGCGCAATTTCGAACGAATATTTAATAAAAGGATTTTTCCAAAAGGCGTTAAATCAATTTCATAAAAACCCGAGATGTACGGTTCATTATTCAAGAAAAACAAATATTCTTGATCCAACACAATTTTGAAAAATGATTGCTTAATAAATATATTATAAAAAGTTATTGTGTACACGTACGCGTGACACAAGTCCGCAATTTTTTTTAACACGAATATACGTACGCGTAATTCGATTCAAAGAAGGGTCATCAATAAGCGGTAGTAAAAACATGTAACATCAATGTATTTAATAAAATCAAGGTAATTAAGCCAATAATAAAAACAGTTAAGCGACCGTGCTAGAACCACGGAATCCGGAAATGCCTAACACCTTCTTCCGGATTAACAGAATTCCTTACTCAGGATTTCTGGTTCGCAGAATAATAAACAGAGTCATATTCTCCTCGATTCAGGGATTATAATTGGTGACTTGGGACGCCTTAAAATTCCCAGGTGGCGACTCTAAAACAAATAAACAAATCCCGTTTCGACTGTCCTTCAATTGGAGAAAACTCCCCACGCGCCCTGCGGGCGCGGCGAAAAGGAGGTGCGACAGCTCTGGCGACTCTGCTGGGGAACGAACCCAGAACCATTGGTTCAGGGTTTAAAGAATTCGAGCTTAAAATATCTGTTTTTATTGGCTTTACTTACTATATAATTTTCAACTGTTTATATGCTAATATGCTAAATGTTTTTTTTACCGCTTTAATATTATTTGAATTGTGAATATATACAACTGCTACGAAACCCCCTTCTTTCTGAGTCTTCTGAATTTATGGTGTACACGTGCGCGTGACCCACCTTTCTGTTAAAGTCATACCAAATAAGACGGAGTTGGGACAAGTAACTAGGCCGGGCAGACTTTCGTGCTCCCGGTACGTTACCCCACTTCGGCTCAAACTGTCCGTTTGGGTAAGCCAGGTTTAGAACAATCAACCTAAGGTTTTACACTTAGAATAACTCAGCCATGTACCGGATCCCTAGTAGGAACAAATATTTGCATCATATGCATTTGGCCTTGGAGACTCAACACAGGGGTTGGGTCTGTCTAGGACAGGTGAACCCAAAATTAAAAGACCATCATGATGCATCCTACTTGTTATTTGTGCATTTATTCGCCTCAAACATGCTTGTTGACCAGCTTAAATAAAAGCTTGGTAAGAAGAAAGGAATAAAATGGGTTGCTTTAAAAATTTCGAAAAAATATAGTTTTGAAATAAAGATATTTAATAAATAAAAGAAAAAATTTCGAAAATGATTTTTAGTATAAATTTTTCCAAAATAAATTTTGACTTTATTAAAATTAAATTTCAGATACAAAATGAGCACTACACAAAGCCCCTCATCCACAAGTACGGAGGAATTTCTATGTCAGCTTCAAATGTGGTGGTATGATTTAGGCGAAGACGGTCAAAGATGGGTCGTCAAACATTTGGGAAATCTCACGGACATTATGAAAGTTGAGCCTAGGGATGATCTGATTAAGGCATTAGTAATTTTCTGGGATCCTGTTCACAATGTTTTTCGTTTCTCTGACTTCGAGCTTACTCCTACATTAGAGGAGATAGCTGGCTATGTTGGTTTTGACGGAAGTTTAAGAAATCAAAGCTTGATATTCACAAAGGCTCCTTCAGTACATCGATTCTTCGGTCTTTTGAACATCATCAGTCAAATCAGGAAAAGCAATGTCATCAATGGATGTTGTTCCTTCAACTTTTTGTATTCAAGGTTCGGAAAGTCAGATGGGTTTGAAATTCATGAAAAAGGCCTTACTAATAAACAAAACAAAGACACTTGGCAGATTCACCGTCGATTTGCTTTCATGGTGGCTTTTCTAGGAGTCATGGTTTTCCCAAATAAAGAGCGAACAATTGATATTCGCACCGCAAAAATTGTGCAAATCCTTACCACCAAAGAAAATCACACCCTTGTCCCCATCATTCTATCAGATATTTATCGGGCTCTGACTTTATGTAAATCAGGAGCAACGGTCTTCGAAGGATGCAAAATTTTGTTGCAAATGTGGGTGATGGAGCATCTCCAACAACATCCCAAGATCATACAATATGGGTCAAAAAATGATAATTGCATCGAGAGCTATGAGGAAAGAACAAAAAATTATCAAGCTCCAGAAGGGATAGAAGCATGGGTATCTCATCTAAAGGCTTTAACGGCAAATCAAATTGAATGGACTCTGGGATGGCTCCCGATGAGGGAAGTAATACATATGTCAACCTCAAATAGTTATCTACTACTATTGGGATTAAGAAGCATTCAGCCATATGCACCACTAAGAGTCTTAAGGCAACTAGGGAGATATCAAATAGTTCCTGATGATGAAGATTTGAGTATGCAAGTAATCGAATTACACCCAGAAGCCACTATTCCCGAAGCTCTAATTCAGCAGATGTGGAATGGATGTCGATACTTGAAAAGTGATACTCAAGTCCCAGACACTACAAAGGGTGAGATGAATCCTGGATATGCAAGGTGGTTCGAAAAACGGTCTCGCGTGGATGATGTACCAGAACCTGAGCTAAAAAGGCCAACAAAAAGACCCCATGTTCAAAACTTCAATGATAAAATCCAAGAGCGGTTGATCTGGGGAGAAAAAGAAAAAGGGTACAAAGCAACTATCCATGCCCTAAAAGAAAATATAAGAAGCCTCAGTTTGGAGAAAGATTTGCAAGAACAAGAAGCCGAGGGCGAGAAAAAGAGTCTATCTTGTGAGAATGAAAATCTTCATGCTCGATTCCAAAAAATGAAAAGGATTTCTGAAACGCCAAAGAGGAGCTGGAAGGATCAAAAAACCATCGCCAATCTCTTTGAAAGAATGCAAGATTATGATTTCATTCTTGCGGAAAATGAAAGGGCATTGAGCAAAGCAAAAGAAAAGATCCAACAATTAAACGAAGAAGCCAGATCTAACAAGGAACGCCAAGATAGGCAGTCCGAAAAAGACAAGGCACAATTCAATAAGGAAAAAGACTATTGGATGCGATCAGAAGACCAGCTTCGTGCACAACTAGAAGAGGCAAGAAGATGCAACAAAGAACACCAACAAGCAGACCTCGACAAGGAAAGAGCGCAAGCAAGATTAGAGCAGGCCAGACTCCGAGCTTTGTTAGAATCAGCTCTAGATCGTGAGAACCGTGTCAGAGATATAGCCACCACTCGTCAGCAGCAATTGCAAGATCAAGACCAACGTCTCCAAGGTTTCAGGGCACAAATCCACGACCTGGCAGTCTTCACATCTCAAAGTTATGTAAACTGCCAAGGAATGGATTATGAAAGGTTTACAGAGCATGCGCCCACTTTTGCTCGTCATCTAGCAATGGAGTTGGAAAGGATGTATCGTACGCTGGGAGGCCATCCAGGTCAAGCCCCACATTGAGCAGATAATCCAATATTAGAGAACAAAAGTGGAAAGTGGGGCATGTTGTGAGATGTTATGAATTGTATCTTTTATTTTGATTTAAGTGTGTGTGTTTCAAGCTATTTTCTTAAAGTTTTCAAATGTAATTCCATCGTTGTGTAATAAATAAACGTGATTGACTTTATTCTAAACTACGCAAGGTCTGATTCATGTTCAGCATGATACGTAGGCAATCTCTAAGATTCGACCACCACGATAAAGATATATGTAGTAAATAAAAGCGAATGACAATTTTTCAATTTCAAGAAAGCTGGGACGACACAAGCAACCAAGCGAATGCATAATAGAAAGGAATTATTTGTCTAGGAGCATTGCATCTCAACATGTGATTATATATGTGTTAAACTCTCAAGACTAACAAGTTTGTTCATTTTCAGAATTCAACCAGTTAGTTTTTCTAAAGAGTATACTGGCATATTATCACTATCACACAAGATCAAAAGGACCAATACCCGAAAGTATGTCTATCCCAGATGTTGACACAGGTATGGAGATAGAAGAGATGGATGTCGGGAAAATGAAAGAAGAGATGCTTAAGCTCAAGCAGCAAATGGCTGAAATGTACCAAGCTTGGTCTACAGGACAGTTACCCCCATCTTACCCAAATAACCCAGCTCCATCAATGATCCAAACTCGGGATAATATCACCACTGAATTATCCCCAAGTTTCCCCATTTATCAGCACTACCGAGGCACCACCTCTCAGACACCACAGTCTCCACCTCCAAAATCAGTTCCGTACCTTCCTCCACCTATGACTCCTATTTTCGTAGCACCTCCCCCTGCTACATTTCACAAATCTCCTAGTGAGCCGACATTTCAGGCCCAAGACAACCAATATTACCCCCCTGAGCCCACCTTCAAAGCCTCCGAAATCAATTCAACTGCTCCTCGGTTTGATCTCCCAACCGAAATTGACAAGCCAGCCAAAAATGCTGAACAAGAAGAGATGTTCAGGAAGGTCAAAAGTCTAGAACAGTCGTTCCGAGACATGCGGGGATTAGGTGGGCAAGTCAGTGTAGCATACAAAGATTTATGCTTATTCCCTAATGTACAATTGCCAGTTGGCTTCAAGATGCCCAAATTTGACCTATACAGCGGGCACGACGACCCAGTAGCCCACTTAAGGGGTTTCTATAGCAAGATGCGAGGAGCTGGGGGAAAGGATGAATTATTGATGGCTTACTTCAGTCAAAGTCTAAGTGGATCAGCTTTGGAGTGGTATACACGCCAGGACCATGGAAGATGGTACACCTGGGATGACCTGGCACAGGCATTCGCATACCATTTCCAATACAATCTGGAAATCATCCCAGATCGATTATCTTTGACCAAATTTGAGAAGAAACACAATGAAAGTTTCAGAGAGTATGGTTTTCGGTGGAGAGAACAGGCAGCAAGAGTGGATCCTCCTATGAAGGAGAGCGAAATGGTAGACTACTTCCTCCAAGCCTTGGAACCAACTTACTATGCCCACTTGGTTTCAACGGTTGGAAAATCATTCAACGAGGTAGTGAAGATGGGAGGTATGGTGGAAGAAGGCCTCAAGACAAATAAAATCATGAGCTATTCAGCAATTAAGGCAACTACTCAAGCTATTCAAGGCGGGGTAGGAGGAATCGGAAGAAAGAAGAGGGAGGAGGCAACCGTAGTTGATTCAGGAATTTGGCCGGGACCCAGAGGTTCACCGCTTTACTATAATCAACAACGACCTCGCCAATCAGCTTACCACCATGATTCATCCCAACACTACTATCACTCTTCAGAGCCTCATTTTGCCATTAACCATGCTCAAGCATACAATCAGCCACCTGTTCACACCAATTGGCGTGCTCCTGTCACACCAAATACTTACCCACGAGCCTATCCCGGACCAGGTTTCAGGCCTAGGCCGGCATTCAGGGGAGAAAGGGAACAGAAAAAGAAAACTTACACTCCATTGGGAGAGTCTTACACTAGTCTGTTCCACAGGCTGAGACAGCTAGACATGCTGAGACCAATACAATCCAAACTACCCAATCCTCCTCCAAAGAATCTGGATTACACCATTAGCTGTGAATATTGCTCCGGTGCACCAGGCCATGATACGGAGAAATGTTGGCATTTGAAAAATGCAATACAAGAGCTGATTGATGCTAATAAAATCGAGGTTCAAAACCCCGAAGCTCCAAATATCAATAGAAATCCAATGCCAGCCCATCAAGAGGCTAACATGATAGAAATCATACAAGCTAATGGGGAGACAAAGAAGCCGTCACAAACTGTCATGATGATCAAGTCTCATGAAACCAAGCCAGATAAGCAGTTAATGGAGGAGAAGCCGGTGTCTAAGCAGAACAAAAATGGTGATGAACCGTCTATGATAGTTGATGAGGGATCATCGAGCAAAGTTGCCGCAAAACAAGAAAGGCCAAAAGTGATAGTACCAGGGGTTGCTAACAAACCCGTTGTATTCGTGGAAGGAGCACGTACAGATCAGGTTATTATTGCACCTGTAATCCAGCTGCCGATCATCAACAACAAAACCATCCCATGGAACTATGAACGGATGACCGTAATGTACAAGGGCAAAGAAATCAAGGAAGAAGTGTGTGAGGTGCAAGGCTTGACTCGTTCGGGAAGATGTTTTACTCCCGAAGAGTTGAGAAAAACTAAAAACAATCCAATGCCAACAAAGAGAGCTGTGACGGAAGAAGAGGCGGAGGAGTTTTTAAGAAAAATGAAACTCCATGATTATTCTGTGGTGGATAAATTAAAGAAGACCCCCGCTCAAATTTCATTATTGTCCTTACTAATCCATTCAGAGGAACACCGTCTGGCGTTGATGAAAATCCTGAATGAAGCTCATGTTCCTGAAAAGATCTCTGTAAATCATTTGGGAAAAATAGCCAACAGAATCTTTGAGACAAACAGAATTACATTTGCCGATGATGAATTGCCTGCGGAAGGTACCGAGCATAATAGAGCTCTTTACCTCACCGTGAAATGTGAAAACTCTGTAGTAACCCGGGTATTGGTTGACAATGGGTCCAGTGCAAACATATGCCCTCTCTCCACTTTAAACAAATTAAAAATTAAAGAGGAGAGGATCCAAAAGAATAGTATCTGCGTACGAGGATTTGACGGTGGAAGCAGAGATTCATTTGGCGACATAGTATTGGAACTAACTATAGGGCCAGTTGAATTCACCATGGAATTTCAAGTGTTGGACATGACTGTTTCTTACAACTTGTTGTTGGGTCGACCATGGATCCATGCTGCTAAAGCAGTCCCGTCAACACTACATCAGGCTGTCAAGTTTGAATGGGATCATCAAGAAGTAGTCGTGTATGGAGAAGAAAGTTTAAATGCTCACAACAGCACCATTGTACCGGTCGAGAGAACAGAAATTGACCAAGGACCATGGGTATACCAAGTGTCCGACACGGTGTCGGTAGAGAAAATTCCATAGGGGAAACACCTTTCGAATCCAAAGATATACTCTGCATCAGTCATGGTAGCTTATGAAATGCTGAAGAATGGCTTTATACCCGGCAAAGGTCTGGGCTTATCTCTGCAAGGAATTGTACAACCAGTATCTCTCCCCGAGAACTGGGGAACATTCGGTTTAGGGTTCACACCTACCGCCAATGACGTGATAAGGGCCAGGAAGTTGAAACACCAAGCATGGTTTCTTCCAAAACCAGTACCACAGCTGTCGAAGTCTTTTGTCAAGACCGGTGCTAAAAATCGCCCGATAACAACAATTCCTAAATCCCAGGTCAATCCTGAGGAAGAATTAATTGAAAGGTTCGAGAAATTGTTTAGTGATGTGAATATGTTGGAAGGCGGAGAAGGGTGTAGCAACGCAGAAGTTCAATTCGTTGGACCAGAAACAAAGCTCAATAATTGAAAAGCCACTCCTCTCCCAATTCGAAAGGAGTCTTGGTAGTTTATTTTGATTTTCTTTCAGTTTGTTTGGGTTATTTCAAGGTTGTAATCCCAAAGTTTATCTTACAGTTTGTTTGAAGTGTGCAAACCTTGTTATCTTTCATCATCCAATAAAAAGCAGTTTCCTTTTTATTATCGTTCCTGATAGTTTTCTTTTCTTTTTCTTCTTTCCTATACAGTTCCTTTTACGCTGGCTCTAGTGATATGGCATGCATGAGGAATCCTCAGCCCAGTCTTAAAAATCAATCTGGTTCCGAAATAATAATTCAAGAAATATATTGTGATTATGAATCAGAATATGATGAAGATGAGGTTTTTGAAGAGATTAGTAAAGAGTTAATTCACTTTGAGGAAAAAATCAAACCTAACTTGAGTGATACCGAGGACATCAATATAGGGGACACGAGTAATATCCGAGAAACTAAAATAAGTGTCCATCTGGAGCCAAAGATCCGAGAGGAGTTAATTAAAGCACTCATAGAATTCAAAGATGTTTTTGCATGGTCGTATGACGACATGCCGGGCTTGAGCACTGATTTAGTGGTCCACAAATTGCCCACCGATCCAACAGTGCCTCCTGTCAAGCAGAGGCTGAGAAAATTCAAGCCTGAGATGAGTATGAGAATTAAGGAAGAAATCACCAAACAATTGGAAGCAAAGGTCATTCGAGTCACTCGATATCCTGTTTGGTTGGCTAATATCGTTCCTGTACCAAAGAAAGACGGCAAAATTAGAGTATGCGTCGACTATCGCAATCTCAACAAAGCAAGTCCAAAGGATAATTTCCCATTACCCAATATCCATATTTTGATCGACAATTGTGCCAAGCATGATATAGGGTCTTTCGTGGATTGTTATGCCGGATATCATCAAATTCTAATGGATGAAGAAGATGCAGAAAAGACGGCATTCATCACACCATGGGGAACTTATTGCTACCGGGTAATGCCATTCGGTTTAAAAAACGCCGGAGCAACCTATATGAGAGCAATGACCACAGTGTTTCATGATATGATACACAAGGAGATTGAGGTATACGTGGACGATGTGATCATAAAATCAAAGCATCAGCCGACCACGTTGAGAATTTGAGGAAGTTCTTATTAAGACTTCGCAGGTACAACCTCAAGCTTAACCCTGCCAAGTGCGCATTTGGAGTTCCATCCGGAAAGTTGCTAGGATTCATAGTCAGTCGACGAGGCATTGAGCTAGATCCGTCAAAGATCAAAGCCATCCAAGAACTGCCACCCCCAAGTAACAAAACTGAAGTAATGAGTTTGTTGGGAAGGTTAAATTATATCAGCAGGTTTATTGCTCAGCTCACAACAACCTGCGAGCCAATTTTCAAATTGTTAAAAAAGGATGCTGCAGTCAAATGGACCGATGAGTGTCAGGAAGCGTTCGATAAAATAAAAGGGTACTTATCAAACCCACCCGTGTTGGTCCCGCCAGAGCCAGGAAGACCTTTGATTCTTTACTTGATGGTTTTGGAAAATTCATTTGGTTGTGTATTGGGGCAGCATGACCTCACTGGCAGAAAAGAACAGGCCATCTACTACCTTAGCAAGAAGTTCACAGCTTATGAGGTTAAGTATACTCATCTGGAAAAGACATGTTGCGCCCTAACATGGGTAGCTCAAAAATTGAAACACTATTTGTCATCCTACACTACTTACCTCATTTCTCGTTTGGATCCCTTGAAATACATTTTTCAAAAGCCTATGCCAACGGGAAGACTTGCAAAGTGGCAGATATTGCTCACGGAATTCGACATCATCTATGTGACTAGAACTGCAATGAAGGCTCAAGCACTGGCCGATCATTTAGCCGAAAACCCGGTCGATGAGGAATATGAGCCGTTGAAGACTTATTTTCCTGATGAAGAAACAATGCATATCGACGAGGTGGAACAAATCGAAAAACCTGGCTGGAAACTTTTCTTTGATGGAGCCGCCAACATGAAAGGAGTCGGAATAGGAGCTGTAATCATTTCTGAAACAGGGCGTCACTATCCTGTTACGGCTCAATTGCGATTTTATTGCACCAATAATATGGCTGAATATGAAGCTTGCATTTTGGGGTTAAGGCTAGCTGCAGACATGGGTATCCGAGAAATCTTAGTCATGGGAGATTCGGATCTTTTGGTACATCAAATTCAAGGAGAATGGGAAACCCGAGACTTGAAGCTCATACCATACCGACAATGTCTACATGATCTTTGTCAGCGGTTTCAATCAGTGGAATTCCGACATATTCCAAGAATCCATAATGAGGTAGCCGATGCATTGGCTACCCTGGCATCAATGTTGCACCATCCGGACAAAGCTTATGTAGATCCGATACATATTCAAGTCCACGATCAACACGCTTATTGCAATATGGTTGAAGAAGAATTTGATGGTGAACCATGGTTCCACGACATCAAGGAGTATATCAGAATGGGAATATATCCCGCACAAGCCACAAGAGATCAAAAGAGGACCATTAGGCGATTAGCAAATGGATTCTTCTTGAGCGGAGGAGTTTTGTATAAAAGAACACCAGATCTTGGATTGTTAAGATGCATAGATGCCAGACAAGCTACAACTGTCATGTCTGAAGTACATTCAGGAGTTTGCGGACCCCACATGAGTGGATATGTGTTGGCAAAGAAAATCCTCCGAGCTGGTTACTATTGGCTTACCATGGAGAGAGATTGTATCAGTTTTGTACGCAAGTGTCATCAATGCCAAATACACGGAGATTTGATTCATTTTCCACCATCCGAGTTGCACACAATGTCGGCACCATGGCCTTTCGTTGCTTGGGGCATGGATGTGATTGGTCCAATTGAGCCGGCAGCATCTAATGGACACAGATTCATTCTGGTAGCCATTGATTATTTTACCAAATGGGTTGAGGCCAAGACATTCAAATCAGTAACCAAGAAAGCTGTGGTCGATTTTGTCCACTCAAATATCATATGTCGATTCGGAATCCCGAAGGTGATCATCACAGATAACGGTGCTAATCTCAACAGCAACTTAATAAAAGAAGTATGTCAACAGTTTAAGATTACACATCGTAACTCTACCTCATATCGGCCCAAGGCGAATGGAGCAGTAGAAGCAGCCGACAAAAACATAAAGAAGATACTTCGGAAAATGGTAGAAGGTTCAAAACAATGGCATGAAAAATTACCATTTGCATTATTGGGATACCGCACTACTATTCGCACTTCAGTAGGAGCAACTCCTTATTTGTTGGTATACGGCACTGAAGCAGTAATTCCTGCAGAAATTGAGATTCCTTCCCTTCGGATCATCGCCGAAGCAAAGATTGATGATGATGAATGGGTCAAAACCCGTCTAGAACAGTTAAACTTGATTGACGAAAAACGATTGACCGCAGTATGCCATGGTCAATTATATCAAAGAAGAATAGAAAGAGCATACAACAAAAAGGTGCGTCCCCGGAAGTTTGAAGTAGGTCAGCATGTGCTGAAGCGTATTCTTCCACATCAGGTTGAAGCAAGAGGCAAATTTGCTCCGAATTGGCAAGGACCATTCATTATGACCAGAGTATTATCGAATGGTGCACTATGTTTAACAGATATTGAAGGCAAATGCATAGATATGGCGATCAATTCTGATGCGGTAAAGAGATATTATGCATAACTTTTTGAATGTTTGTATTTAGCACTATTTCGAAGATTGAAATGACAAAGGCAATTTATTCTGCTATCCAAACACTATACCATTTGCTTCCCCTTTGAGCCATACTTGTTTCTTTCCTACCCTCTCTTGGAATCAATAAAAAAAAAAGATCAAAATCTTCACTATTATGTAGTGAACTACGTTTGACCTGATTCCTCAAAGAAGGATACGTAGGCGCCTCACAGCTCGGTCATAGGGTGCACAACATGCACAATGTGCACGGAAAAGAAATATTAAGAGACCCCAATCAAGAAACTGGGGTAGGAATTGTATTGGAAATAAGAAAAGATTCCAAGAGTTGTAATTTTAAACCCATACCAAAGCTATTTAGCTTTTAATACCTTTTCCATTCCTAACCTTAATACCAAAAAGACCTTTCGATCAATCTTAGAAAAATGCTGAGGCAAGCAAATGAAGTGGTTCATAACACTCTGGTACAAACAAGGAAAGAAAGTAAAATGAGAGAGTCTTATAGGTGAAAACCCACACGGGCACCATAAGGCGACGGAGGTTGAGAGAAAAGTAAAATGAGAGAGTCTTATAGGTAAAAACCCACACAGGCACCATAAGGCGAAAAGGAAGTGAAGAAGTGAAAAACGAGGAAAATTTATCGGTGAAAACTCCTTGAGACAATTGAGAGGAGATGGATTAAAAGACTGGGTTGATTAATCCGAAATGCATACCCTGATCATTGGTGCCAGTAATTCCAATCAGATAAGTCCTTTATTCCTTTTCCAACAGTCATCCAAAAAATTGGATTTTTCTTTTCATTCTATAATTGTCGAAATCAGCGTATTTCGTTACTAATAGTCTTACTTTCTCCAAGCTTTGAGATAAGTTTTATTCCAAACAAATAAGAAGGAATGTCAAGGTATACTACCAAGATTCAAGATTACAAAATACAGCCACGAAAGGTGGGAGATAAAATACGGGTGTAAGAAAGATGAAATCAAAAGTGGGTCAGCAAAGTCAGAAGAGGCACATGATTACAGTTGAAAGGTTTTGAAGGAAAACACACAGAGGGGAATCCTATAGTCAAGGATCAATTACAAAGACAAAACAGTCTTTTCAATCATTCCAAGGCAATAAAGAGAGACGAAGAGAAACATCACCATCTGCAAGAATACCACAGCCAACCACCCTGCTTTAAACTAACGAAGTTTTCTTTGATTTAAAACAGGGGCAAAAACAATATTTGTATGGAGAATGAGGATGAGAAAAGAAGAAGTCAGGCGTCCACCTGGAAAATGAGGATGAGAAAAAGAAGAAGTCAGGCGTCCACCTGGAGAATGAGGATGAGAATTAAAAGAAGTCAGGCGTCCACCTGGAGAATGAGGATGAGAATTAACGAAGTCAGGCGTCCACCTGGAGAATGAGGATGAGAAAAGAAGAAATCAGGCGTCCACCTGGAGAATGAGGATGAGAATTAAAGAAGTCAGGCGTCCACCTGGAGAATGAGGATGAGAAAAGAAGAAGTCAGGCGTCCACCTGGAAAATGAGGATGAGAAAAAGAAGAAGTCAGGCGTCCACCTGGAGAATGAGGATGAGAATTAAAAGAAGTCAGGCGTCCACCTGGAGAATGAGGATGAGAATTAACGAAGTCAGGCGTCCACCTGGAGAATGAGGATGAGAAAAGAAGAAATCAGGCGTCCACCTGGAGAATGAGGATGAGAATTAAAGAAGTCAGGCGTCCACCTGGAGAATGAGGATGAGAAAAAGAAGAAGTCAGGCGTCCACCTGGAGAATGAGGATGAGAATTAAAGAAGTCAGGCGTCCACCTGGAGAATGAGGATGAGAATTAAAAGAAGTCAGGCGTCCACCTGGAGAATGAGGATGAGAATTAAAGAAGTCAGGCGTCCACCTGGAGAATGAGGATGAGAAAAGAAGAAATCAGGCGTCCACCTGGAGAATGAGGATGAGAAAAGAAGAAGTCAGGCGTCCACCTGGAGAATGAGGATGAGAATTAAAGAAATCAGGCGTCCACCTGGAGAATGAGGATGAGAATTAAAGAAGTCAGGCGTCCACCTGGAGAATGAGGATGAGAAAAAGAAGAAGTCAGGCGTCCACCTGGAGAATGAGGATGAGAATTAAAGAAGTCAGGCGTCCACCTGGAGAATGAGGATGAGAAAAGAAGAAATCAGGCGTCCACCTGGAGAATGAGGATGAGAATTAAAGAAGTCAGGCGTCCACCTGGAGAATGAGGATGAGAAAAAGAAGAAGTCAGGCGTCCACCTGGAGAATGAGGATGAGAATTAAAAGAAATCAGGCGTCCACCTGGAGAATGAGGATGAGAAAAAAAAGAAGTCAGGCGTCCACCTGGAGAATGAGGATGAGAATTGAAGAAGTCAGGCGTCCACCTGGAGAATGAGGATGAAAGAATTAAAGAAGTCAGGCGTCCACCTGGAAAATGAGGATGAAGAAAGAAAAGAAGCAGTCGAGGCACCCACCTGAAGAACGAGGAAATGCAATTGAAGTGTTGAAATCAAAAGCCCGCTCATATGAAAAAGGAGCACACTTAGAATCAATAAAACAGAGGAGTCCAACAAGATCCCCAACAAGAAACAACAAGAGTTCCAAAAGGAATACGGAATAAGACCAATGCCCAAGAGTCACCAAGATATCAAGACAACAAGAAACGCGAGAGCATGATCTAGATAAGATTTTATAATTCATGTACCATAGTCTAGTTTAATTTTGTATTTCCTTTACAGTAAGGTGTAATAAGGAGGTCAGCAAGCAGTAAAAACAGCACGAAGCAGCAGTAACATCACAGTCCCACGGTAGTCCCAGCTACCAAAACTTCCCGAACTACATTGACCTGATTCCTGTTTAGCCCAGGATATGTAGGAAACCTTTGAAGCAAAGGTTCGGTCAAATCTTTTTCAAAAAATAAAAATAAAAAAAATGCTTCACACTGAGTACTCGGATGGGCAAAAATCGCTCGCTTTATCTTTGCACGAAAACCCTTCGTGTCTTCGGGCAAAGAGGGGCAGCTGTAAGCACGTGATTTTTGCCCTATATGAGAATTACTCCCAAAAAATTCAAAAAATAAAATAATTTTTCTTGGTGTGCAATTTTTGTGATATTTTGTGTAACTATTTGTATGTTTGTCTATACATGTTTATTTGTTAAATTAATAAAAAAATACAAAAATAGGCATCTTTTGCATTTTTAGCATTTAATGTCCAAATGAACAATTTTATGCTTAATTATTACTTAATTGTGCGTTAATTGTTATTGGAAGTTAATTTGCGCTTTTATAACTTAATTTAGTTCTTAATAATAATTTAAGTACTTTTATAATTTAGTTTTAGAAAAATAAAAGAAGAAAAGAGAACAAAAATACAAAGAAAAATCGGATTGGGCCACTTCTTCAATTTCAAACCACAGGCCCAAATAATTGCCCAACTTTCCCCATGACCCGGTCCGTTTCAAACCGGGTCGACCCGGTCCGCTCCATTAACCCAACACCCCATCTTCATTTTTGTCCAACACAAAACAAAACCAAAAAAATAAAAAAATAAAAGGTGAATTATCACTATTAATAGTTTTATTTTTTGTTTTTTTATATATAAAAAAAATCCGAAAATATTTTTTTTTATTTTTTTTTTAAAAAAAACATATATAATAATTTCGGGAATGATTTTTTTTAAAAAAGTAAAAGAATGTAGAAATTTTTTTAAAAAAAATAAAAAGTTTTAAAAAAAAAATTTAAAAGTAAAAGAAGGTTGGAATTAAAAAATAAATATAAAGGTATCTGAAAATTTAAAAAAATTTAAAGTAATTGAAAGTAGCATTTTTAAAAGAAAAAGAAAAGATAGTGGTTTGTTTTTTAAAGAAAAGTTAAATAAAGTGAGATTCTCTTTTAAAAAAAAATAAAAAGTGGGATTTTAAATAAGATAAAGTAATTAAAGTTGGAATTTTAAAAATAAAAGTAAATAAAGGTGGGATTTCTTTTTCTAAAAAAATAAAAGCAATTTGTAAGTGGGATTTCTTTTAATTAAAAAAATAATAAAATAATAAAAAAATAAATCTGAAAATTTCGAAAATTTTGCTATAAATAGAAGAGAAAATTTAGGAAGAAGGGGGGAAAAAAAGAGGAAAAACTAGATAGAGAGAAGAAAAAAAGAGGAAAAACTAGATAGAGAGAAGAAAAAAAGAGGGGGCGGAGTGAGAAGTATACACCCGATATACATTCTGGATACACTGAATATACAGAGACAGAATTCATTTTGGAGAGTTTTGAAGTTGAAAAGAATAGTTACTGTTTCATTGCCTCGCTTAAGATCTGAAATAGTCAGAACCTTCATGCCTTTTACTTCTTCTCTATACTTGGAGTCGTTTATAGTCTCCTGGGTTTACTACTATTCCTACTGTTACTGGTCTATTCCTGTGTTGCTGGACTGTCGTTGTTGTGCTACATTGTTACTACTGTTGCTGCTTCTCAGCTTCATCTTCTCTTGTTTTCCAATACCAGGTACATGTCTTTTAAATTTTAAGTTGGAAAGAGATTCAACATGACTCATCAATGAAGTTTGAATTGAAATTCTGTTTTCTATTTGTCCAAGTTCATCAATTTAAATTTCATTTTTGTTTTATGTTAGTTAATTAGTAGTGAATTCAATTTGATAGCTATGAGCTAATTGTCTTACTTTGAAAGTTCGTATAAAGATTTGTAATAATATTAGCTCATTATCTCATTAGTTTAATCATATTAAATTGTCAAAGTAGGGAATATGGCATGAATGTTGGTCATTATTTAATTTTGTTGTTAGTTAAGTAAGAAGTGATGTAGAAGTGCCAAGAAAATTACAGTAGTGATATTTATTGTTAAATAAGGTTAAGATGGTGTTGTTGGTATATTTTTATAAGATAATAGATGTGTGTATAAACGTTGGCGAAAGGTGATATGATGTAGCTTGTTACAATGTTAAAATGTTATGAATATTTACGATATACAGTTAAGTTGCATGTAAGGTAATTTTATTGAATTAACTTGTATAATAATTCCTTTCTTATAAACTCGATACCTATCTACCTTCATAAGACAAATTGATCAAATAATTAGGCTTATTAGATTAAAAGCGAGTATATGAGAATGAAACGAGATGTATAAGTACCAATTGCAACACTTGATATCAATGGTAATTAGAAATAGAATTTGCATTAAATAAATCATGAATTTTTTTTTGGAAAATATTTCCTTCCTTTATGAATCATTCATTTTCAGTTTTATATGCAATTTATTCTTTGATATATATATATATATATGTCATATTTGTTTTTTTTAAATAATATTAATCATATTTTTATTCTGTCCTTTGAAATTGAATAGTTGGAATGAATATAACTTATATTCGGAAAATATAATCAACGGTCAACATTTAATAAATTGTAAATTCTTTTCAAAGAATTTAAGGGCACCTTAAATGGGAATTTATCATGATTTTCACATAAAAATGTATAGATATAATAAACAATTTGTGGAAAATCCCTAATATCATTACGAATATTTTGCACAATTAGGGATACGTTCGCGTACCCTGATTATATTTTTAAAAGCAAAAATTCGGATTATGCGTACGCGCAATTTCGAACGAATATTTAATAAAAGGATTTTTCCAAAAGGCGTTAAATCAATTTCATAAAAACCCGAGATGTACGGTTCATTATTCAAGAAAAACAAATATTCTTGATCCAACACAATTTCGAAAAATGATTGCTTAATAAATATATTATAAAAAGTTATTGTGTACACGTACGCGTGACACAAGTCCGCAATTTTTTTTAACACGAATATACGTACGCGTAATTCGATTCAAAGAAGGGTCATCAATAAGCGGTAGTAAAAACATGTAACATCAATGTATTTAATAAAATCAAGGTAATTAAGCCAATAATAAAAACAGTTAAGCGACCGTGCTAGAACCACGGAATCCGGAAATGCCTAACACCTTCTTCCGGATTAACAGAATTCCTTACTCAGGATTTCTGGTTCGCAGAATAATAAACAGAGTCATATTCTCCTCGATTCAGGGATTATAATTGGTGACTTGGGACGCCTTAAAATTCCCAGGTGGCGACTCTAAAACAAATAAACAAATCCCGTTTCGACTGTCCTTCAATTGGAGAAAACTCCCCACGCGCCCTGCGGGCGCGGCGAAAAGGAGGTGCGACAGTGTGTTGACTGATTCTATTCTTAGTTTTGAATAATTTTTCTGTTATAACCAGTATTCTTTGGGATTCTTTTTACTTAATTAATTTGTATTAGGGATTCAGACCAATTCTTCCCGTTAAAATCAGTATTCTTTGGATTTTTACTTATTTTCCTTATTTGTGGCCTGTAATTAGTGTTACTTGCTTTATTCTAGCTGATTAGTTAATTTATGGACAATTTACGATTTGTTACCTTATTTAAGCCCCAATCAGGGCTGGTAATGGATTCTCTTTGTACTGATATGATCTTCCCGAATATGTTAGTGTAAATTAATGGGGATTAGCCCCAATTAACTGATTGATTATATCTACCTACTTTATTTATGAACTCCAAATCCTTTCTTACCTTATTTGTTTCATCTCCCTAAGTGCTATATATATACACTCTTATTCTGATTCTTAAACAACGAACAATAGTTCAAACACACACACACACACATAAACTTTCTCTCATCTCTCTCTCTCTCTGCTACTTGTATTCATTGTTTATCTAGTCGGCTGAAAGCCGAGGCTAGGCTGTTGAATCCTGCCTATTTTACCTTTTGTTTCTACTTCCTTAACTGGTATGCTCTCACTATTTCCATTCAATCAAATCTATATGTTTTTCTTAAAATCAGTATGTCTTTCTTCTGAACCTGTATGTTTTCCCTATAACTACATGTCTATTGCTATTTAATTCAACTATGTGCCGTGTTATCAGCATGTTTACTTATCTCATTAGATCTCGTGCTTCATGATTGTTGTTCCAATCAAGATGTTCACTAGACTCTATGCTTATTGCTTTTCAACTTGACCTGTGTGTTTCCTTAATAATTAGCATGCCTTTCTGTTGATTAAGCAAACCTATGTGTTTACTACAATAAACATGTATATTTCTGTTCAATTTATGTATTTACTGCTATAACATGTCTACTTCTGTTTGATTGAACCTTGTGTGTTTTGTTTTCAACCTGTTTACTCCTGTTTTAGCCAGACCTAAGTGCTTCTGCTTTCAGCAAACCTGTATACTTGCTCATGTCTAAACTGGACCTATGTCTACTTCTCCACTAGCATGCTCTTAAAATGTTCACCTCTTATAATATGGCTCCCCAGCCCTACTATCCCTTTGTATGTGACCGTATGCTCACCTAATGACAGTTAGTAAACTAAGCTGAAACTCTAAGTTATCTTGTTTCTGTATACTATTTGACTGCTGGGACTTTTGTTTGAGTTACAATGATTGAATGACCCTGTTTGATCCTTACTTCCTGAGAATCTAAAAACAATTTTCTTAGAAACTATCTCATGTTTTCAACTCCTATTCTTAGAACACTAAGGGTCTTGCCCCTCCAGTGTGAGCATTGTTTAGGAGTCCATAAGACCCCTCTGAACTTTGACACACTGGAGTTGGCTTTCCAAACTTGCTCATAAAGGGTTACTTTGAAAGTTTTCTAGTGTGAACATTGCCCGGGGTCCCTGAGGCCCTTGGAAACTTTGACACACCAGGATACTATTGGGTGCACTATGAGGTTATGGCATTTTTGGACTGGTTAAAGGTCTGGTTTGCCAGGTTTATCCTTTGGGTCTATATTTCAGGATCCTTATAGCATAACTTAGTTTATTTTGTAATTCATTTATTTTATGGTCTATAATAATCTTTGTAAACAGATATTGGGGATATTAGTAAAATGGGAGGGACTATATATATATATATATATATATATATATATATATATATATATATATATATATATATATGTGGGTTGTTAGTAGAAATCATGCTCTTAGGACCATTATGATTATCTACTTGCATTAGAAACCATGCTTGTAGGATTATTTTTTGTGCATGTTTATAGGTGCATCATATCATTTGTTCTAAACCTCTGCTTTCTCAAAATTCTGCATATGTCATGCCTGTTTAGAAATCCTTTCACTAGGTTGCTATTAATTATGCCTAATAATCATGTCTATTCTCTTATGTACATTAGAAGCCATGCTTTAGGACTTTTTTTTACCCTCGCCTAAATACTATAGCTATATCTCGATCGTACAGAATCAGTTTCTTCAGTGGCAACTACGTCTATAAGAGTAAGTTTAAAAGCAGCCTCCACACTTAGGTATCATGCCTATAGAGATAATATGTATAAAAAACTATTCTGTAACGTTCGCACCTAGACAACATGCCTATATGACATAATAAACTCAAAGTGTTGGTTTTAAACTGGCTATTAAAATTCTGATTAACAGTTAGATATCACGTTATAGGGCATCTCGGATCCACGCTTAGGCGAGCCTGTAGGTAATTAAAATCCTGCAATTGGTAAAATGTGCTTTGCTTAATCATTTGTGAACTGCCCATATTCAGCAGGCCCTAAAATCAGTAGGCAAACTGATTAGGTCTCTATTACCTCGCCTTAACACAATGCTGCATATTTTGTTTTCCATGCTCACCCAGATACTCTGCCCTAGGATCCTTTGAAATATCTGAAATCCTGTTGTTTGAGATGTGCTATTAACTGCTTATTTGTGGAGGTAAATGTGAGCCCCTTAATTGTTTTTTACTTGACAATCCTATTTGTTCTTGTTTGTTGCCTAGATATTTCTTCTTTAAGTACCTTAGGAAAGTCTAGAACTGCCTAAATTAGAGGTCCTAAACACCTCCAGGGCCATAAGGAAGGGACGGGTAATGCACACATAGAGTTCGTTTAATCAAAATCGCTTATATAACTACTAAGGGGAGGGTAATTGGGTAGTAAAAGGATATGATGACCTGTGCGCTAATGCCACGTGTAACCCCTCTAGTTGAGGAAGGTTTACCGGGTATTGTACAGATGTGATCCTGTAGGCTAAAAAACATAGGACCACTTTTACCCTTTATTTTAAATGTAATACCAATTTGTCTAATTTGCTTTATCTGTTTATAAGACTAATTCACATAATCTGAGTTCGATTGGAACCCATCGTTGTGGATCGCGAGGGGTGCCTAACACCTTTCCCTCAAGGTTATTTCGAACCCTTACCCAATCTCTGGTAATGCAAATAGATTTTTATGAGTTACTTGCTTTAGGTGCCCTAACACACCTTAAATCCGTTAGGTGGCGACTCTTCAAATTCAAATACCCAATTTCCCAAAAGGAAATGAGTTATTCTCAATGAATGTCAAAACCTGGACTTCGCGAGGAAAAAAGGGGCGCGACATGCATGAATGCTATATCCGTTTGTAACGGGCACTGTATTAAGTGTTATAGAATATTCTCCATTAAATGCTACGGGGTGACAGACATTTATTTCATTTTTATGAGCATTATTCCTTCCGGTAACAAATGGGATAATTGCCTATAGCTCTAACTATCCCTCGCCTTAATTTCCACGCGTCACTTTCTTAAACGACCACTTACCATAGTGTATTTTATCTTATACAGATAGTCCCCTTACTTTCCGGTGACATAACTTTGTATCATCGAAAAGTTGGTAGAAACAATCTTTTTGGCAGGAACTACTATGATTCCTTCTGAAAATCTTCTGACGGTTGATTAGACGCACGTCTCTCCGCATTTAATGCCTCGAACATGCGTCATCCCTTAATTCAGCATAGCTTTCACCGGTTATCGAGGTAATCATGGTCACGAATTTAGCCACTTTACTTATATGCACCAATCTTCTTCACTCATACTCCATAACTCTCCAAACTTCCTAAAACCTTTTTTATTGCTCTTCAACCTTTCTTCAACTTCCTTCAAACGAAAAAACTTTTCCTTCATCTGTAACATATAATGGCTGCCTCTTCAAAGAACACCAGCTTTTCAAAGAGAAAGAGAAAGAACAAGAGCAAAGCTGAAGATGCTGCTCCTTCAACAGTGGGTTCCATTATCCTTAGAAGCCTTGTTACTACAAAAGATTTTGAAAAGAAATTCCCTTCGATTAACCCTTACACGTGGGCCATTGGCAGATACTCTTCCTCCATCTATCCTTCTAGTATTTCTTATGTGAAGGAAGATTGTCGCTATCAAGATTTGGACATTATTTCTCCTGATCTAATAGAGCGAGTAACCCTACCCAAGGAGGGTTTACATACTTTTACACGTATCCCTTTACTTTGGGAGCATTTTCATTATGTGGAGAGCTTGAATCCATTATTGCGGAGTTCTACCTCCACTACCATGTGTGTTTGGCACAAGTAAGTCCTTTTGTGTGGAGGACGATTGCTTGTCTTCGGCACTTATGCCAAGAGACGGGGAGAAGCTATCTTTAGCTCATGTGATGAATCTTTATTCCCCCAAAGTCTTCTGGGGGAAATGATAAACTTCAGCAAACGCGACCACCATGCTCTATTATCTAGCATGGATGATGATAATGACCATGGGTGGATAGAACAGTTCGTTGTAGTTGCCATATTGATATTATTCCCGCAACAGTTTCATCCTTTCCAGAATCATGGAACGTACTCGTAAGTTCCTTGTTTAATATTTCTTTCAATAGAAATTTTTTCATATCCAAATATATCCTTCGTCCTTTGCTTGTTTCAATAACTCGACGGATTCCACTTAGGTTTGATGGCTTGGACCAGTGGGTCCAGAAAATCTTGGACGTCACTATGCCTGAAACCCACACATGAAAAGAACTAGCCCACAAATATTGGTGGAAGGCCAAAAATCATGGTAACTTAGACTCATCTCGTTTCTGATTTTTACGTGAGGAAATTGATTGATCCCTTCTCCATTTTTTTGAAATATGGTCTACCTACGGGCTCAATTGTCATCCCCGAGAAGGACCTTTTGGTTGATCCTTCTGATGCAGCGAGGCTACTTCAGGAGGTGCTTACTCGAATAGGTATCTCCGGGCCTACTTCAGGTACAAGTGTTTCTTTTAGGAGTCCCCACCTAGAGTGCAAGCAGGCAAGAAAAAAAGAGACGTTCCTCTGTGGCCGAGGTAAAAAATAAGAGGGCAAGGAGTGTCGTGCCTAAATCGTCTTCAGATGTTGTGCTGTCGAGTGTCGTGCCCGAGCCGGCCATAGATACTATAGTTATTGATGATAACAGAGAAGCTAGTGATGAGGTAGCTTCTCTACATAGAAGGTGACGATCCTTATCATCTCAATAGGATTATCATCCTGTTGAGTTAGTTACACTAACTGAGCACGATGTATCAGCGCTTTGGGGGGAGCTTGAAATGGTAGAAAATGCCAACTCTCGTTGCTCAATCCCAGTCATTGCGCTTGGTACCATGAGGCTGAGTACCGGGCCCTTGCCGTCTTCGGTTGATGAGCAACCAAAACCCAACACTGTGTTCATCGCAACTGCTTCTCATCCTTCAACGCCATCAGCTTTATCACCTTCTTCACTAACTCTTCCGTCATTAAGTGCTACATCATCTCTACCGACCGCGTCCGCCCGAGAAAAAGATGTTCCTCTTCCCCAGTCCCTAGTTCATGGGATATTGGGGAAAAATTACGATGCCTTTCAGATGATCTGTAAAGGAGGAGGAACTTTACTCTCTCGATCTCCACCAGATGTAATTTTATATCTTGGTCGGTAGAACTAGCTAACTATCTGAAGTCTTTGGCTTCATAAAATGATTGGGAAAAGATATAGTCTTTCTCGGAAGAGTTCTTATTGAACAATGCCATGCACAACGCCGCAACGGTACATTCTTTACTTACTTTGCTATTTCTTTTGTTTTTGCTTGAAAATATCCTGAATTTGCCCCTTTTATTTCGTAGGCCAACTTTCTTGCTTTCGAGGGCCTTCAGAGGATGATTCGGGAAAAGGAGGAACTACTTCCGAGAGGGATAAACTTTTGGTTGAGCGGGAATAAGCCGCAACTCTCCTCTCGAAACTGGAAAACAAAGCTGCTGAGGTTGTTGTGTTAGAGGCTCGTTTGCAGCAAAGCAAACACTCTTAGCCAAGAGATTGCCACATTGAGGGTTCAATTTGAATAGGCTAAAGCCAAATGGGCTGAAGTTCATAATATCGTTCTTGTTGCATCCGATCATGAGGCTGCCACTGCTGAAAGATTGATCCATTTAGAGGCAACCTTGAATTCCAAGACTGAAGGGATTGCTGCTGCGGGGAAGAAATAGGCCCAATTGGAGGAGAAGTATAAGAAGATCATTAAGCATATTATAATTTTCAGCTGTACTATCCGCGAACTTGACGTTAGCCTCAAGTCCATTAGATCTACTGGGGAAAACCTTTTCGTCAAAGTTAACCAACTTACAGAAGAACTCAAGCACCGAGTGGCTTCCCTTAGTTTTAAGAAAACTTATGTTATGTACAACATGAGGAGAAAAACCTTAGAAGAGGCTAAATCGGGTATCATTGACTTTGATGCGGAAATTGCTAAAGCCCGTAAGCTTGAGTCAGCTGCTAAAAGGGGTCTCCCGGCAAGGACTCATGCTTCTGGTTCTTCTTATTCTGGTTCTGAATTCTCAGGAACTGAAGTGGAATCAGAAGGTGATGATGCTGAGGGCCAAAGTGATGAAGGTCAAGATATCGAACCAGCGACAGATCTATCCACTTCCCCCAGGGGTGCGGACGCTTCTCTTCCTCCAGGCTCCAAAGATGCACTAGTTTAGATTTTTCTTTCTTTTTCGAAATTTTGTATCTGTGCTATTTTGTCACGTTTATTATCAATAAAAAAAATCTTTTGCTCAAGTATTTCATGAGTCTTTCTGCGTTTTTTGTTTTGAACATTTATGCAAGTTTTAACCTTTGCATTTTTTTGCTTAAGTGTTTTACGCAAGTTTTACTGTTTGCGTCTGATTATGTAAGGCCTTGGGTGTATTTTTTCCCCCTAAAGCATCTGTATTTCGGGCATAAACTCATCCGAAATCAACCCTTTAACGTGAGTGTTTTCATCAGTATTTGCATCTTTTTGTGCAAGGCTTCGGGTGTATTTTTCCCCGAAGACATTTGGATTCCGGTATAAATTCTTTCGAAATCAACCCTTTAACGTGAAAGTTTTTATAAGAGAGGGCCCTCCTATGTTTACGGTGTTCTTGAAGAGGAAGTCTCATCTTCATTATGACACTAGCATTTGAAGCACTTATTTAACTTTCAAATAATAAAGTCAATTCATCATTCAGACAAGAAACAAAATAGAAATAAAAAGACTTCACTTTATTCCTTCCATTTTCAAAAAAATACATAATGCTAAAAATAAATTGTCATTACTTGTGGCTAACTTGTACCGCTTGTTTCTACGGGGCTGGCCGCTCAGTCCCCAGTCTCGATAATACAACTATGTTTTCGATTTTCGTTTCCCAATCAACATGGCAGTCATTATTGTCGTATTATTATATCATTCCCCTAGTTTTCGAATGCAAAGAATGCGAGTTGGAACACTGGAAGTTTTGTACTTTCAAGGACCCCACTAATGAATTGCTAGACAATATTCAACTCGGTAACAAACTTCACTTCCCCTTAGGAATTTATGCTATCGAGCAAAAGACTATCTAACAATCCTTTAGTGGTTTGCATTTGCGGACAGTTGGGTAACCTTTGTTTGGTAGCAAACTTAACTTCCCAGTAGGAATTTTGCTATCGAGCAAAAGATTAACTAACCGTCCGCGTGGTTCTTCGCTTGTGTGCCTTGTTATTAGAAGGTCTTATTATTGCTGTTGAAGCTTTCTTCGTAGCATGCTTTCCGTTGCTTCCTCGTTAAAAACCTTTCTAGAAAAACTCAATTGTGACAAAAATTGGACGAAGGTAAAAAGGTAACAACATATACTTTCAGTACATGTGATGTTCATTAGCAATAATATCTTTTGAGGCGTGCCACGTTCTAGTTGCTAGGCAACTTTTCTCTATCTTGATTCTCCGATTCGTACGAACCTTTCCCGGTAACAGCTGAAACCCAGTAGGAGCTTCCCATGTTGGACCTAGCTTCCCTGCATTGAGATTCAGGTGTTTTGAGTTACTTTCCTTAGGACCAAGTCTTATATTTTGAAATAACGGAGGTTGGCTCTTCGATTATAATATGTTTCCATTCTCTGCTTTTGTGCCGCCGTCCTTACATGATCTAAGTCCCTACTCTCATGGAGTAACTACAGGTTGACCAACATCGCTTCATTGCTTCTTCGCTTGCCTGGAAATACCTCATTGTAGGTTCCATTACTTCTACCAGAATTAAGGCTTCTGCTCTATACATAAGAGAAAAGGGATTTTCCCACGTGCTCGATTTGGTTGTTGTTCGGTACGCCCATAAAACTCTGGGTAGTTCCTCAGGCCATTTACCTTTTTCCACTTCCAACCTTTTCTTGAGGTTTTGTATAATCACTTTTTTCGTTGACTTTGCTTGACCATTTGCGCTCGGGTGGTAGGGTGAAGATGTGATCCTTTTTATTTTCAAATCTTCAAGGTGCTTGTGATTTTTGCACTAATAAATTACGGCTCATCATGGCATGCAATCTCTTTTTGTATTCTGAACCTGCAGATTATGTTTTCCCACAAGAAATCCACCACTTCACATTTGCCAAATTTTTTATAAGGACCTGCTTCCACCCACTTAGAATAATAGTCAGTTAAAATAAAAAGAAATATTACCTTACCGGGAGCCGGCGACAGTAATCTGACAATGTCCATCCTCCATTTCATGAACGGCCACGGAGACAGAACTGAGTGTAGTGGTTCTGCCGATTGATGTACCAGCGGTGCGTAGTGTTGGCACTTATCACATTTTTATAAGAAAGCGTTGGCATCTTGTTCTGTGCGGGGCCAATAATATCTTGCCCTTTTCAGCTTTAATACTAAAGAGTCTACACTCGAATGGTTTTCGCATATCCTTTCATGGACTTCTCGCATAACATAATTAGCTTCGAATGCTCCCAAACATCGAGCCAACGGGCCTTCGAAAGATTTTCTGTACAATTGACCTCATTTGATATAGTATACCGTGCTGCTTTGAAACGTAGAGCCCGGGATGCCTTGGAATCTTTGGGCAATTTCCCGTGTTTGAGATAATCAATGATCTCATTCTTCTAGTCCCAGACCAAATTAGTTGTATTTACCTCGTAGTAGCTATCTGCATCCAGGACCGAGTGCATCAGTTGTACTACCATCCCAAAACCTGATTCGTTCATTTCTATTGATAAACTGAGGTTAGCCGATGCATCTACTTCTGTATTTTCTTCCCTCGGGATATGAGTAATCGACCACTCCCGAAATTGAGCCAGCAGAGCCTGGACCTTTACCACGTATTGTTGTATGCGCTCCTCTTTGGTTTCGAAGATCTTGTAGACCTGATTTACCACCAGTTATGAGTCGCACTTGATTTCTATGACCTCGAAATCTAGTCCCCAGGCCAGTTCGAGTCCTATAATCAAAGCCTCATACTTTGCTTCATTGTTAGTTAAATGGACCATTTTGATGGCTTGCCTTAGGGTTTCTCCTAAAGGAGTGGTTAATACTATGCCAAGCCCAGCCCCTTTTACATTGAAGGCTCCATCCATAAATAAGATCCAAACTCTATGTCAATTATGACACCATTACTGTCTTTGGTCGTTAGAGGCAGCAATCCCAGACTGAAATTGGCCACAAAGTCAGCCAAGACTTGTGACTTAATCGCAGTCCTTGATTTATATTTTATATCAAATTCACTCATTTCAACGGCCCACATAGCCAACCGACCCAAGAGTTCTGGTTTGTGAAGGATGTTCCACAGAGGAAGTATGGTCACCACGGATATTGGGTAACATTGAAAGTAGGGACTCAACTTTCGAGCATCGAGTACGAGAGCTAAGGCCAACTTCTCCAAATGCGGGTAGCGAGTTTCTGCTCTCGTTAAAATTTTACTAACGTAATAAATGGGAGATTGCGTACCTTTATTCTCACGGACTAAAACTGCACATACCGCTACTTTTTTAGACTGCAAGGTAGACCAACAATGTTTCACCTTTATTTGGTTTCGAAAGTAATGGAGGGCTTGACAAGTATCTTTTCAAATATCAAAAAGCCTACTGGCACTTTGGGGTCCATTCGAAGTTGTTTTTCTTTTTGAACAGTGCGAAAAAATGGTGGCATTTCTCTGTCAATCGAAAAATGAACCTGCCCAAAGCAATCAATCTTCCTGTGAGCCTTTGGACTTCTTTCACGCTTGACAGCTAGTCCGGGATGTCTTCGATGGCCTTGATCTTATCGAGGTTTATCTCGATCCCTCTTTGTGATACCAAAAATCTTACAAATTTGCCGGAACTGACCCCGAACGCACACTTCTCGGGGTTAAGCTTCATGTTATTTTTCCTTAGGATGTCAAAAAGTTTCTTGCAGATGCTTAAGGTGATCCTGCATTCTAAGACTTAACGAGCATATCTTCTATATAGACTTTCATAGTTTTCCCTATTTGATTTTCAAACATCTTGTTTACAAGCTGCTGATAAGTGGCTCCAGTGTTCGTCAACCCGAAGGGCATCACATTATCGTAATATGTGTCGAAATTCATTATGAACGAAGTCTTTTCCTGATCCACCGGGTTCATCTTAATTTGGTTGTACTCGGAATAAACATCGAGGAAACTCATTAACTCGTGCCTGGCCATCGCATTAATCATTTGATCAATGTTTGGCAGTGGGAAGTCTTTCGGTCATGCCTTATTCAAGTCCTTATAATATACGCACATACGAAATTTATTGTTCTTCTTAGGAACTACTACTACATTAGTTAGCCAGTCTGGATAGTTTACCTCTCGGATCTAACCGATATCAAGTATTACCTCTTCTTTGGCGAATTTATTCCTGGCCCCCTCAATAAGGCATTTCTTTTGTCTTACCGGAGGTATGTTAGGATCCAAACTTAACTTGTATATGGCCACCCCCGTTGCGTTACCTGTCATATCCACATGTGACCATGCAAAACAATCGGCATTATATTTAAGTCATTCAATAAAGCCAGACCTGAGCTCGGGGTGCAGTCCTGTCCCCAAGTGGAACTTCCTTTCTAAGAACTCTTCGAACAATGCAACTTGCTCGAGCTCTTCGGCCTTGGATTTTGTTGCATCCGTCTTTTCTGGTACCTGGAAATACCTTGGTACCTAATAAGATTCTGACGCTTCTACCTCGAGCTAACTTTGTTCGATTCGGGAGTGGGAGACGGTTCTTGTAGTTGCTATGCTGTGTGATCCTTCCCTTTGCTACTAAAAACCGAAATCGCATTCATCTCCCTTCCGTTAGTTGGTCTCCCTATATCTGTCTAATACTTTCAGGCATTGGAGATTTCAGCAACTGATGATATGTTGATGGTATAGCTCTCATCTCGCGCAACCATGGTCTTCCCAGAATAATATTATATCCTATATTACCATCTACCACTTCAAAAGAGTCATTTTCATCACTCATTCGACATTCTTGGGCAAAAAAATCTCTCATCGGGTTGTCACGCTTGCGAGGTTGAATCCGGCGAGGAGTTTTATGACCGGAATGATGCTTTCGGTGACTTTATCTTGCTCCAATACTCTCCATTATATGATATTAGCCGAACTCCCTGGATCCATTGGAGCACGTTTGATTTTAAAATCTAGCACATTTAAAGAAATTGCTAGTGTGTCATTGTCCGGTAGCAGCAATCCATGTGCGTCCTCTTTTGTGAAAGTGATGTCGTCTTCGACAACTTTCCGGAGCTGACTTGATCGTCTGGCACGAGGGATCTTCTCCTGCTTTCGAGGGTTTCATGTTATCCCGGTTGTGACCGTAGTTGTTCTTTGCCTGGTCACTTAAGAATTCTCTGAGATGCCCATTCTTCAATATTATCTCCACTTCTTTTCGGATATGTCGGCTGTCCCCAGTCCGGTGGCCATTCATCCCATAGTATTCACACCACAAGTTGGGATCCCTTTGGCTGGGATCGACTCTTATCAGCTTTGGGAACCATGCTTCTTTGATGTTTCTCAAAGCTGATACCAACTCTACTACACTGGCATTGAAATTGTATTCTGATAGCCTGGGGTAGGAAGGATCCCGTGTACCTGACATTTATTTGTCCTGTAATGATCTATATCCTGATCGCGATCAGTACTTCTATCGGTAGCGAACCTGTTTGCTGGCCGGAAGCCTCTGTCGTGGCCTTCGATCCGTTCGTAGGGCAAAACCTGGCCCTTTGACAACCGTTTGTCCGTGTCGAAATTGTCTTTTGATTTTTCTTTATTCTTCTCCCATCCTTTTGCCAAAGACGGGAAGCCAACCTGATCATCTTCGATCCTTATCTTTGACTCGTACCGGCTGTGGACATCCACCCAAGTTGTTGCTTAGAACTCAAGAAAGCTTTCCTTCAGTTTTCGGGAAGCGTCTGAAGTTCGCCGATTCAGGCCCTTGGTGAATGCTTCAGCCACACATTCGTCCAGAACAACCGGGAGCAACATTCTCTCTTTTTGGAACCGGGTAACGAACTCTTGTAACAACTCGTATTCTCCTTGTGCAATTCTAAATATGTCAGCCTTTCGGGCCTGCACCTTTCTAGCCCTGGCATGAGCCTTAATAAAATAATATGCAAGCATCTCAAAGGAATCTATGAAATGATTGGGTAACAGCAAATACCACGTCAAGGCTCCCCTCGTGAGAGTTTCTCCAAACGTTTTCATCAAAATAGATTCAATCTCATGGGGAGCTAAATCATTCCCCTTCACCGACGTTATATAGGTGGTAATGTTCTCCTAAGGGTCTAAAGTTCCATCATACTTTGGTAAGTCGGTCAGTTTAAACCGCTTCGGGTTTAATTCTGGTGTCGCACTTGGTCTGTACGACAGCTAAGTATACTTCTTTGAGTCCAGCCCTTTCATCACCTGCGATGCACCCAGGATTTGGTCCATGCGAGCATTCACTTCTCTCATAAATCGTAAGAGTTCATTCTTGAAGGGATCATTTTTGTTATTGGGTCCGAATCTGCTCCCCCCAGCCCCATCAGAACCAACCTCGCCCCTGGGGGTATTGTTGTCGACCCTCTGTGTTGTTTGATTTGCGGGAGCACTGGTAGGAACCGGATCTCGTCTATTCGCATTATTGGAAGCCCCCCGTAACGCCTGTTTCAACTCCGTGATAACCTTATCCTACCATGTGAGGTGGCCAAGAATAATCGCTTCTTGCTCTTGTATGACCCTTACCGCATCAACAACATGTTCCTCTTCAGCATCATCGGGAGTTGTCTCCCGAACGTGTCATGGGTATCGCCTGTCATGTACTGGTGTGGCATCGTTCCCCTCATTGCAGGTGTCACTAATTAAATCCTTGAAATGAGGCTGGTCTCCTCTAACCTGAGGATTTTGTGTGTAGTTAACACCGTTATCTGTCATTTCTTATGATTTTTCTAAGACAAATAATCAAAACACATTAGTAAAGAGGCAAGGATCAACTTTATTATACGATAATCTAGGCCCCACAGTGGGTGCCAAACTGTTTACCTGTAAAACGGTACAATTGAATTTATACGTGGTTTCTAGACAAGTGAATTAATTTGATCCTGAAATAATGAAATAACTAAAAAAATGTGCAATACTTGGCCTTGATATGAAGATGAAATCACGAAAAACAGTAATTCCAGGGGCAGAGCTTCTGGGCACAACAATGATGAAACTAAAGAACAAGAAAGTAAAATTGTATAAAGCTTTTGATCAATAATAATTCAAGTTTGCCCAAAAAGTCCTCCCCTTACAATGATAATAGATCATATTATTTATAGTTACACCTAGCGAATAATGACCTAGAATCAAGCCCCTCATCAATGTCAATTATGAGGGCCATTGAAGAATGTGTAACGGCAGACATGAATGCCATATCCTTTTGTAAACGGCCAATGTATTAAGTACTGTAGAATATTCTCCATTAAATACTCTCGGGTGGCAAACATTTATTGTATTTTTATGAGCATCATTCCTTCCGATAACAAATGGGATAATTATCTCTGGTTCTAACTGTCACCGGCCTTTAAGTTCCACGTGTCACTCTCTTCGGAAAAGATAATATGCCGACTGTTTTGATTGTCTATTGGCTTGATTGCAATTTTTCTCCGTCCTTGAGTTTTCTTCACGATGTTATTAGTAGTGTTCATGGTAGAAGAGAGAAGAAGATTAATTCTTATGGCTTTCGTAAATTGAGGACTTGTTGATGTATAATTTATAGAAGAGTTACATGGTGTATGAATAAAAGATTTTTACCATTCAAGAATCAGAAAAGATTTGTTTACTCTCGTTTTAGTTGTTGTTTAATTTGGGAAGTACGTAATGCTGTTATAGGAAAACAAAAAGTAATATGGAAACTTTTCCATAAATTTGTTAGTTATTGGAAAAGTAGAATCTTTAATACTCTCCGGTCCAAAATAAGTAATTTTTGGTATTTTTTTGTGGTCCAAAATAAGTGATTTTTCCAGATTTTAAGAATGAATTAATTATTTTTTTCCTTGTCCTTGGAGTAAATGGTGTTGGAGTATGTGTTAGGAGTATTTATGTGAAAAGATAGTAAAGGTTGATAGGATCAATTTCATTACTAATTAATGTTAAAAGGTGAATTTCTTAATTTGTGTTAAAATAGCTAAAAAATCACTTATTTTGGACCGGAGGGAGTATATATTTAGCATAACTTTTGTTACCAATTGGAAAATTAGAATTTTTAATAGGAAAAGAGAATAAGAAAAAATATTTATATTACTTAAGTGGCACGCCTCGTCATCGGAATTTCTCGTAATTGGTATTTTTTAGATTTTAATCTATTACATATGAAAGCAAAATACCCACAGAAAAATATAAATTCTCCTATATTAGAAGCAACAGTGAGGTGAATGTATCATCAACATGCATGTCTGGCACTTTGAGGCTATTCTGATAAATTCAAGTGAAAAAGAGGAGCATGATTAGGGGGAAAAGAAACCCTATCGTAGCTCTCGCATAAATATTTTAGTGACTTGGATAAATTGTCCCTTGCTTATCTCATCATTCATCATCACATTATCCCAGGGCTTTGCTTTTCTAGAGAAACATGGGTCCCACCTGATATTTTATTGTACACATTGTTACCACTTTGCAACGTTTTGAATCTTTTAGAATTTGGATAGTCATATGTTTCTCTCTCCTATTAAGTACACATTTTGAACAATGATTATCAAAGAAAGAATTGATGAAATTTGAGGAAGAATCCTTCATTACTAACAGGCCTGGGAAAGCCACCTACCCCCCGTGATTTCTGGACAAAGACAACAAGCAAAGGCATGAAAATACGGCAAGTAACAAGATTGAGCTAGAAAAACAACGCAAAAAGGAGAGGTCCTCTGACCTATAGAAATAAAAAATGACCATAAAATATACAGATTTTATAAATAAATAACAAGATGAATTCTTCATCATAAACAGATCCGGAAAGCTAGTCTACCACTAAGATTCATGACAGAGACAAATATATTACGCATGAACAAAACTAAATAACCAAAATAAGGCTAACTAAACAACTAAAATAATGAATTTCCCGACCTGATACCAGTTCTTCAAGGAAAATATCATATATAAAAGGTTTCATAACTAAAATAACATTCCAAGGCATGAAAAATAACCAAAATCATGCAAAAAAAATAAAACCCTAAAACAAAAGATATATAAAGCCATAGTAATTGAAGAACAAGGTGGTTTCTCTAATGGTAAGCAACCTCCACTTCCAATCAAGAGGTTGTGAGTTCGAGTCACCCCAAGAGCAAGGTGGGAAGTTCTTGGAGGGAAGGATACCGAGGGTCTATTGGAAACAGCCTCTCTACCCCAGGGTAGGGGTAAGGTCTGCGTACACACTACCCTCCCCAGACCCCAATAGTGGGATTATACTAGGTGGTTGTTGTTGTTGTTAATTGAAGAACAGTAAAGAAAGATTCTGACAAGATAATGGTTATCCAAAGAAAAATCTGATTCTTATAAGCTTTCATGATATAAAGAAAAAAATCAAAGGTATGAAACCACATCACATGACCAAAATCTGTCCAACAAAAAAAAACCGAAAACATAAATTTAGTTACAACTTTGCTTTTGTTGATTAACCCAAATACAAAAATACACAGGATTAACAGAGAATGAGATGGTCAAAAATCCAACATAAACTTATTTTATTTTAAAAAAAAAGGATCCATGAAAGTTTAGTTATAAAAAAGAAACAAAAACTAATGTCTGTTATAAAATAAAGACTTTAAAGTAAAGAAATCAAAGACAAGTAGAGAGAGAGATTTATTATTCAACTTCAAATTCATGTACATAATGAACTGAAATCTCCTTTATTTATAGAAGAAAGGAAGCTGTTGTGTAAGCTACTTGATGATAGGCTATAATTACGTATTTTAGTTGCTTATTACACTCTAATTTACTGCACTTTAGTTGAGTTTGCGCTTTAATCGCTAGTGTCTTGCATTAATTTTGTATTTTATGCCTTGTAGGAGTGATTCTGAGCTATATAAATGATATGGAATGAATTCAAGTGATTTGGTGCTTTGAAGTCTAAGTAAAAGCCCAAGTAATTAAGTCGGGATCGTGTTCAGGGGTCAAATTTGATAGTTAAGAACAAACGAAGACTCGAGTAGGTATATTGTGCACTGTCTAATAAAATGCACATATAGTTTTTCTCAAAACTCCATTTGTGCTTCATAATATATGGTTGGAAAGGTAACTCAAAGAGCTACAACTTTCCTGTTTTATGTTTTTCCAAATTCCAAACGGAACAGGGTGAAGAGTGCAAGTCAATAGCGCATACGCGCTCAGGCCGCGCTCGTCACACAGAATCAAAGTGGATATGTGCGGTCCAAGCGGTCCTGTCTGGAAAATGTGTCCTTTTTCGCGTAGGAGAAGGTTTAATTATTTGGGCCTAACCCTACTTGGTATATGTACATGGAAAAATGGTATTTTGAGGAGGTTGGACAGATTTGAGACACAGATTTGACTTAAGGAGGCAGAGACACAATAGGAGCAAGGCGGGAATTCTTCTTCGAGTTTTTCCTTCCTCTTCATATTTTTCATTGTTGGTTATAACTTTTAGTATTGTAGTTTTACATCCTATTATGAATAGTTAATTTGTTATCTAGGGTTTTGATGGAACCTTTTGTAGGATAAATTCTTGTTATGTTTTTATATAATTGAGCCGTAGTATTTTCTCTATTTGTTCAACTATATTATTCTTGTGATTGATTGAAGGGCCCTCAATTAGCTTTCCCTATTTAGTATGTATTACTCGGGAGAGAGTGCATATTTAGGTAGTTGTTTAACAACATCACTCCCGACGTATGTGAGGAATCAATAACCAAGGGTTTAAAGGTGGGATTAGGGATAGCGAAATCTTGGGTGCGATCTAAGTGAGTTGTAATTAAAGCCAGCTAGTGTAACTCGGGAGAGTATGTCTAGTAAATTGTCATAATTACTCGGAAGAGAATTACAACACGTAGAGCGCTCATGATCAGTAGAGAATACTTAGGCGAAATTATAAAAGACATAGCGGGAAGGATTCCGACAATTTGGGAAATCATAACTCTAGACCTCCTTAATCTTTTCTCCAACCTGCAGTATCTTTAGTGTTAATTTATTATTTTAATTTGTTAGTTAGTTAGTTAAACACAAGAATCTTATTATCTATAAGTTAGAAATTGTTCAAGCTTGTATTCTTGGTGATAGTGAACAACTGTAGCTAAGCCTTAGTTCTCTGTGGGATTCGACTCCAGACTTGTAAACTGGATTATATTTGCAACGACCGCTTTGTCCTTTTTATAAGGCATTGTTGGGCGTGATCAAATTTTGGTGTCGTTGCCGAGGAACTAACGGTGTAGCTGTAGATGTACATATTTCTAGGTTGCAAGTTTGAACTGTTATTTTTGTTTTTGTGTATTTGATTATTTATTTATTTTTAATTTTTTTTTATTTTTCATCTGTAAGACATGACATCTTGGAATTATGAGAGCTTTGATGTTGGTAATTCTACTTTTGATCCTCGTTATGCATATTGTGGAGGAAACCACGTAGGGAAAAATTATCAAAATATTCCCTAGAGCAAGTTATGTACACCAACTCAATCTTATGTGTGGAACGTGTGTTATATGTATGGTGGTCAAGACGGTTACTTTCATGGTTGTTCTTATATTTCTTATCTTCCCCCAACCCCTTACTTTAATGGTTCTTTTTTTTTTGTGAAGTTAATAGGAATAAAGAACCCGGGTATGAGGACCTGAAAGAGATTGAGGATATGCTAAAATGCCTTATGGAACAATATGATGAGATACAACTGCGGGTACAAAGGCAAGGGGCAACTATTCACAACTTGGAGGCTCAAGCGAATAAATTAATTGAACCTTGTAAAGCACAACAAGTTGACATTGTGGATAGTAGCCAATATAAGTATGGATTGGCTGTAGAAATTGCCATTATATTGGAGGATTTAAAAAAAAATACGAGGATGAGCTAGAGGAGAAGGCCAGAGTAGAACACCAACAATCAATCGAACTAGATTTTGAGGATGCCGATGTCGTAGAAGAGATACTAGAGTCAACCAAGGATATTGAGGATACATATTTAGTTGACTCTAGTGTCATTAGTGTTAAGGATGTTGACAATCCCAATGTTTGTGTAGTTGAGCGCATTGGTCCACACTCCAAGAATTTTTCCACATTTTGTATGGATGATGATATGAAAATAGAGTCGTCCGAGCCACTTGAGGATTCAAGGAGTAAGGAACAAGATGCCTACATTCTGGAATTCTTCGTGCCAGAAAGTCGGGAATACACATCTCATCCAAAGTCCAAGAAATGCAGAATACTACATTATTTTATTGGGCCCGTCAGATTCATTCTACCACCCCAGGAGCATGATCACAGAGCAGAATCAAAACTTGGGGTCCAATTTATAAGTTCGAAGTGGAGGCAAAAAGTGATTCATGTCGTGCCGCGACGTTAAATCAAGCGCTTTTCGTGAGGCAACCCAACTTTACTGCTTTCTTTTATTTTTTTTTGTTTTTTTTTTGTTTTTTTATTATATTATTTTTGTAGTGTCGATTTTTGATTTTCTAGGAGCATGGAAAGCAAAGCTATTAGAAGGATGCAACAGCAAACCAGATGTTTGGAACAAAGTGTAAGGTACCCGCACGAAGGACCAGGTGCAACGACCCGGCCGGTCATTTTGATCTCTAGCGCGTCGTTCAGCAGTTTGAGGCCATGAGAAGCTTTACTTCAGGTATTATGATTTGTACGCATGGTCGGAACTGAATTTTGGGAAGTTCAGAATTGATTCGGAAAGAGAATTCTCATTTCGGAAGCTTTAAGTTGAAAGAATTGACTAAGGTTGGAGTTTTGAGTAAACAACCTCAAAATCAGGATTCGAAGGTTTCAGCAGGTTCATATGATGATTTGGACTTGGGCGTATGTCCAGACTAGGTTTTGGTAGATCTGGGAACGTTTCAGCGCCTATTGTGGAAGTTAGCATTTTGGAAGAATCTCATAAGTTTGGGTTGAAGTGCATTTCATTGTTATCAATGCCCGTTTGGGATTCCGAGTCTAGGAATAGCTCTGTATGGTGATTCTGTTATTGGGAGCGCGATCGAAAGTGAATTTAGCGGCCCGTAGGTCATCTTGGAGTCATTTGGGTAAAGATAGAAATTTGAAGGTTTTTGGGAAGTTTGACCGAGAGTTGACTTTTTGATATCGGGGTCAGATTCCGATTCTGGAAGTTGGAGTAGGTCCATAATGTCAAATATGACTTGTGTGCAAAATTTGAGATAAATCGGACGTGATTTGACGGTTTCAGCATCGAATGTTGAAGTTTGAAATTCTAAAGTTCTTCAAGTTTGAAATGGAGTGTGATTCATGATTTTAGCATTGTTTGATATGATTTGAGGCCTCGAACAAGTCCGTAATGTGTTTTGGGATTAGTTGGTATGATTGGTTGGGGTTCCGGGGGTCCCAGGTGAATTCCAGATGGTTAATAGATCAGTTTTTGGAATTGGAAGAAGAAGAGATCAGCTGCCTTCTGGTGTAACCGCACCTGCGAGGCTTGGGTCGCAGAAGTGGAAATGGGCCGGCCAAGTGGGGATCAAAAATGCGGTCGATTTATCGCAGATGCATGACCGCACCTGCGAAAGGAGAAGCGCAGATGCGAAAGCTAAGGCTAGGAGGAGGAACGCATAAGTGGATGGTAGCTCGCACCTGCAGAACCGCAAAAGCGGTCAGGTGACCACATGTGCGAAATTGCTGGAGGCAGTAAGGTTCTTTAAAATAGGGGATCTTGGCCATTTTCCTCCATTTTACTCTTGTTTGGGCGATTTTTTGAAGAGCTTCAAGAGAGGGATTTCATCATCAAACATGAGGTAAGTTAATTTCATCCCCTGTGAGTTAGATACATGGTTTTGTCATGGATTTGAGCATGAAAATTGGTAGAAACTTGGGGTTTGAGGGAAAACCAAGAAAATTGATATTCTTGGATTTTGACCACAATTTTGGGTATAAAATTGGGAGTAAATTATGTATTTGAGTTCGTGAGATTGTGGGTAAACTTTATCTTCGAAAAACTTCGGAATCCAGGCACGTGGGCCCGAGGGCAATTTTGTTAACTTTTCGATCGGGGTTAGGAATTGTTATAAATTGGATTATTATGAGTAATTGAACATATATTAATGGATTTTGCATAATTATTGGCTAGTTTTGCAGCGTTGTGCATCAATTTAAGTCTTCGGAAGGGCGTGGAATGCCAGTTATGGAACTTCAGAGCGAGGTGAGTCTCCTTTCTAACCTTGTAAGAGGGAATTTTTCCCATAGGTGAATTAATTGGAGTTGTTCTCCTATTTGTGGGGGCTACGTACACGCGAGGTGACGAGAGCCCGTGCGTAGCTACTATTATATTTAAGTCCGGGTAGTCTAGGACTCAAAAGTATGCTATACTTGGAATATTTGTAATCTTATTGACAGTTGAATTGCTTAAATCCTATCGAATTGGTAAATGCTTTCTAAAAGGATTAAATCTTATTTTATGAAATTATTAAAAGAGAATTGGCTTTTCTTTGGATAATTGTTCCCTGTTGACTTCTTGATTGACTGTCTGTATGTGTTTAATTTCGGAACGGGCCAAACACCTCGGTAGATTAAATAGATGCATCTATGGTTCGCGCCATTCAACCCTTTGGCAGTGCACAGTTTAAATATTATTGGATCGGGCCATACGACCTCAGCATGATATGCGCATGCTTGTATTGCTTGCTTGAGAATTTTAAATGTTGATAATTACCCCTTCCTAGCCAGAGATAAATTGATAAAGATAATGGAAAGTAAACCTTTAGAAATCCTTTATTATTTGAGAAGTTATTTACCTGCTTTTCGGCTTTATGAGTTAATTTTGCTTTATGAAACCATGAATTCCTCACACTTTTTCTATATTATCATTGGACCATTAGTAAGTGTCGAAGTCGACCTCTTGTCTCTACTTCTTCTAGATTAGATGGGATACTCATTGAGTACACGTTGTTTTCGTACTCATACTACACTTGCTGTGCATTTTTGTTGCACAAGTTCAAGTGTGGCTAGTGGCTTAGTGGCATATCGGCATGGTTGATATGGAGACTTAGGTGAGCTGCATTTATCGAGACGACCCACAGCCAACAGAGTCCCCTTCAGAGTATTTTACTGTGTTTTTCATTTCTGTCCACTTGTATTCCGGATAGTTACTGTATTTTATTGCATTCTCTAGTAAATGCTCATGCACTTGTGACACCGGGTTCTGGGAAGATTATGGGATATCTTGTATTAACTTCTTAACATTCATATTTGAATTGAAACGATTATCTTTTACTGGTAAAATTGAAGGAAAAATCATAGTTTTCAAAATTATATAAACGAGAATTTAATTAAGTATTTTGGTTGGCTTGCCTGACAGCGGTGTCCGGCATCATCATGACCCTTAGTGGAATTTGGGTCGCGACACCAGGCCTGGGAGACGTCTGAGTACCCTATGAGATGCTAGTGCTTAGGCCTTTGGCCTACCAGGGAGTTTCTTTTACCCTCTTGTATGTATGGGTGTGCATTGGGGACAATGCATAATTTTAAGTGTGGGGTGAGGAGATTGTCTAGGTGACTTTCTATGCTATTTTAGTTATATTAGTTTAATTGAATATTTTTTATAAATAGAAAAGATTGAACTTTTCCCGACGATGGATCTATTAGACAATTTTCTTGAGGGATTTAAGTCTAAAGAGGAAAAAAACAAAAAGATTTTTTTGTTAGGTAGTGTAGCAATTCCCCTTTGGTTTTTCTTTGTGCCGCGGTTCTTTTCCAATGGTTTTATTTGAACCGGGTGTAGTTAGTCTTTTTTTTAGGAATATGAGCCATTGTGTTGTGTTTTGAAATGAAGCAATATCTCTTGACTTTGTTATGTCTTGAGAATAGTGAGTACTTTAGGTGTGACGCTTAGGCTTAGCTTTTGACTCTTGTATAAGTACCTTAAATTGTATGATTTTAACTTTACTTAATTGCTTTGACTAGAGTATCTTGATGAATCTAATCTTGAGTGAGTTATGTGCCATGTGTGTGTAAGGTTTGGGTGTTATTCTGTGCATTGCATTTGATGCCTAGAACTTGCCCCGTGTGTTTGCAAAGCAAAATCGTAGTTTTGTTCAGTCTGGGAAGTGATATAGGCGTTTCTTTGTTGAGTCAGATATGTACATTTTACCCGCCTAATTGTTATGTATCGTAGTTAACCCCTTTGAGCCTATAATCCTGTTTCTTTGGCAACCATATTATAAGCCTTGCCTATTTGTTTGAATTAACCATCTATTTGAACCTTTTAACCTCTTATAAGCACTTGAATTATTATGAACTTGGTAAAAGTTAAAGTGTGGGGTGGTTGGTTTGACTTTTGAGTGGAACTAATAAAATAAGGAGAAAGATGCATTGTTTTGAACAAGTAAGAGCCACTCGTATTAAAAAAAAATAGTTGTATTGATGTGAAAAAAAAGTATTCCTTGATAAGTGGTGACTCTTGATGTAATTGTGTTTAAAGAAGTATGGGGTAATATACATTGAGGTGAAGGTGGAGTTTGGTTTGACATAAGTATGGGGTTTGAATGTTAAAGTATATTTATTAAAATGCTTAGGGAGGTGTAGTCACTCTTATATCTAAATGTATCCTACCCATCCCGCAGCCTACATGTTATGCCCCGCAATATTACGTCGATATACGTCCCCCAGTATTATATTACGATGATGTGTCGCTTTGCATTATCACATTACGATAATGTTACGCTTCGCAGTACTAAATTACGATGATGTTACACCATGTAGTATTGTACGTTGAATTTGTCGTAAGGTAATTGACATCAGTCCAAGAAAAAGATTATTTGGAGATTATAAGTATTATGTTATTTCAAACAAGTAATGAGTAAATTCGTGAAGGTTCGGGAGAAGCAAGTCAAAGAAAATGAATTTTCGTCCAAATTTGGCATGTTGGGATAAAATACGGCCTGAGCTAAAATACTTGGTATTTATGGGCTAGTGCCGTACAAGGTACCACATGACCATGATAGTAAGGTGTATAAGGTATGTGAAAGGTGAGTAGTATTTTAAGTAATTTGAGGTAATTCTTAATTATATGGGTAATTGGTTAATTATCAGATAGAGGGACATTACCTAGTTAACTATTAAATTATGGGATAAGACCAACACCCCCAAAACGTGGCATTAAATAAGATAACCAAACATATGACTAAGGGTCATATGATCTTAGGTATCAACCAAATAATTATCCACTTTCACAAAAGCTTTTAACATGTCTTGAATAAAAAGGGATAAAATCAAAATATTAGTCTTCTTTCCTACAATCTGAACTTAGAAATGAATGAATATTTAAGAAGTTCTACAACAAACAGAACGTATAATTATTCAACAACAAAGTTCTGATTTAAACGCTTGATTAACAAAAATTCTTGCAATCAAATTCTCCTACAAGGTTCCAATGATAATTTTTAAGAATCGTAGCAACGTAAAATTTTCCGGGTCTAAAAGAGTACGGTGCAATCTTCTCCAAGAATATTATATGGAGTTTTCCCTACTCTAGGTATGTTAAGGCTATCCCTTCTTTCTTTTCGGCATGATCCATACGATACGAATGAAATGTGCAAATGCACAAATTCCATAAATGACTCTATTCATAGAAGTATTAGAGATATCTATTTTCTTGAATTTCCATGTGTCATAATATTTTATCATCTGTTCATGGGTCTAAAAAAAATACGAAAGTTGAGAAGAGTTTATTTTATGATATTACTCAAAGGCAAAATGGTCTTATGACAATTCAAAAGATTTTATTAACATACTTTTCATGCATTGCATATATGTGCATTGACCCGTGACCAGATGGCATTATATATGTATATATATATATATATATGGAAAAGGTTATGACATTATAGACGCACCACCACCTGATCAGCTGATATACGTTGATGATTTTGCCCACAGTGGCCGATATGATATGATGGGATGCCCTCAGAGGCTGATGATGTTATGAAACATGTACCTATGCACGACATGACATTCATACACATATGCATGACGCTATAATTATTTCATGATTTACAAAATTATTCAGACTTACAGGTGGATTCATTTACTCTATATCTCCTTCACGTCTGTTATGTACTTATTTATGTGCCTTACATACTCAGTATATTATTCGTACTGACATCCCTTTTTGCCTGGGGATGTTGTGTTTCATGCCCACAGGTCCCGATAGACAAGTCGAGAGCCCTCCAAATAGGCTATCAGCTCAACGGAAGATGTTGGTGCGCTCCATTTGCTTTGGAGTTGCTTGTCTGGTTAGCATGAGTTAGATGTGTATTATTTGGTATGGCGGGACTCTATCCCGACCTTTATGAAAATTATGTATTCTTAGAGGCTTGTCGACAGATGTCATGTATGTAAAAGATTGTATGGCCTTGTCGGTGTATGTTCAGTGTTCAAGTGGTTATTTTGGTCTTAGAGGCCCATATATCTTATGTATGAGTTGACATTACCTATTGTATTCTACCTATTTCACGGCAGCCTCTTTGGCTCAGTTATTTATGATAATATGACATGAAAAGATACGTTATGTTGGTACTCGGTTGAGTAAGGTACCGGATGCCCATCGCAGCCCATCGGTTTGGGTCGTGACAAAAGTGGTATCAGAGCAGTTCTGTCCTAGGGAGTATACAAGCCGTGTATAGTAGAGTCTTGTTTATAGGTGTGTCATGCACCACACTTATAAGCAAGAGGCTACATGGCATTTAGGACTGTCACTCTTTCTTTTTACTCTAGACCGTGTGGTAGAGCTCACTTATAAGAATTCAAATTCCGAACTTCTATTCTATTCGTAATAAGACGATGCCTATGTTCAGAAAGATGATCGATAAGAGATATAACCGTGGAAGTGTTGAATTAGAGGAACTCGATTTTGCATCTTATAAGTAAATGCGAGGTTTTCAGCAGATCATGCGTGTACTCAAAGGTACATGGTTCTTGATAAGGAGTATTTAGGAAAGAATACTTATCCATTCTTGCGGTAAAAAAGGAATAACGGAATCGAAAGTTAGACGCAAGTTGCAGCAAGTAAAAGAAGTAAGGTGAAGAAGGGTACCAGGTACCCAATTAATAAAGATTATCATTGTCACACCTCCTTCTTTCCTACACCCACGTAAAGGGATGTATAGGGAGTTTTTTCAATTAAAGTGACAATCAAAACAAGATTATTTATTTATTAAATTCAGAGTCGCCACTTGGGATAATTTTATGGTGTCCCAAGTCACCGGTTCAAATCCCGAATCAAGGAAAAGATTGACTCTATTTTACAGTCCACGAACACAGAAATTTGGGTAAGGAATTTTGTTAACCCGGAAGAAGGTGTTAGGCATTCCCGAGTTCTGTGATTCTAGCACGGTCGCTCAACTATTATAATTGACCTATTATCTGATTTTAGTACATGTTTTAGCATATGGTTCCATTTTAACTTTAACCGCTTATATTCAATTATTTTTAAGAAAGATTTCAACGTTATTAAAACACGTCTTGAACCACGTCACATAAATGCACCCGCGGTCCTCGACATATTTTATCTAACATTGTTGAGATTTGGATTTGGGTCACATAAATGAGCACCCGAGTTTAGGAAGGTAATTTTAAGATAGCGCACCGAAAGCAACTACTCACTTTCAAGTTTGCAAGGGCCATGGAAAATTCAACTAATGGCTCACCTCGATTTCTAACAGTTAAAATAATTAATGGAGGGCCAAGGGTTTTGAGATTTTATTTGGCATAGCACGCCTAGAATTATTCCTAAAGGGTTTTATTATTCGAAGTCGTTACAATCAGGTCACATGAAATGCACCCCGAATTTTGGAATTAGACATCGTAACTATGTCACGGGAACCGTACCCATAGTCACAATGGTTTATTAATCATGCCTAAAGCAACTAGCACATTTGAATTATTTTCCTAATCTTGAGATTATTGTGAAGGCCATGAATTATGAGAGTCATTTGTGGAAATGGGGTTAGCCATTGATTTAGTAACAGATTCAAATCCCTACAGCATGGTAACAATCGCGCATAGCGTGGGTAATTGCGATAGTACTTTGCACCAAAACGAGAGATTGTCTAATGTGATAAAAATGAAAAGAAGCTAATTAATAAGGGACACATGAAATATAACAATTGCACATGGCGTGGGTCATCAGAAGCACGTCACCTTCGGCATTTCTAGATATGCAGTGTGTTTGCATTAACTTTGCAGTTCGACAATTGCTATTCTCGGGCGTAAGTAAGCCGTTTATGGGGTAGTTCAAATTATCTAAATGTGCTCTCACAAGACTACCATAGATGGATAGATTTGTTAACGAATAACTGCTACAGATATGTAAATATACAACAACATTCTGAAATAAACTACAAACAAACACCCATTAATATCAACATTTTCACGTACCAGACAAAACAAGACAATTGAGATTATGAATCCAAACAAGGGAATTTCATTAAAAAATGTTCTCCTCAACTTATTCAAATCTCCTGGTTTTTACCATTAGCTCAAGTTGCACAAAACCAAATCGATGTCCCCTCAAAACTCAAATTAGCGAGCAAGAACCTTCAATGGACGCGTAAGTGGCAAGATTTAAGAAAATTTCATAATCAAACTTACGTACTAATGGGTTATCATAATCAAACCTTTTTTATCAGAAGACTGTCATCATGTAAAATAAAACAAAAGAAAACAAATCTAGATTTCATAGAAATGCACTGAAAATTAAACAGGCTAGAATTAAAATTAAAAATTATACAAGTTCGCGGATGTGTACCTAGTCACCAATAATCAAAAGAACCTCAAAAAAATCTGAACAACAAGGATCTCGACGGCTAATCTGGAGCTCAACCATGATCTAAATCAGCGGCGAAAATCAACAGCAATCAACACAGTTTGAACCCAGAACATTTTTTAATGAAATTCCCTTTTGAATCCCGTTCTTCTTTTGGTTTTTGTTCTGATTTTGAGCTTATTGTGTTATAGATCTAGAATATGAAATTCAAAAATCATGGCTTCTTTCTATGAGTCTCCATGTGTGTGTGTGTACGCTTAAACTATAGAGAATACGGAAGAAGAAGGGGACACCATGGGAGCTTTGTTGTTTTCTGGAAAAAATGAGAGAGGAGGAGGAAGTTCAGGAGCGCCGTTTCGTAATAGTAGGGGTCTGATCCCTTTTTTTTTACTTAGGTCTTTTAATTTTGTTTTATAGGTAAGAAGTAGGGTAAAGGGTAATGGGTATTTGAATTGGGCTGGGGTTAACAATTAATTTGGGTCATTTTAGGAATTGGCCCAATTTGAGAAGAAACAAGACCAAAAATACATTCTTCCTAATTTCCTTTTCTCTTTTTTTCTTTTATTTAATTAATTAAAATCCTAAATTAATCTATTTTGTAGAAATTAAAGTTCTTTATTGATTTTTTATCATTAAAACAACTAGTTAACTTAAAACTAAAGAAAAAAATGCTAATTTAAAAGATTAAAAGTTAAATATGTAAAAATGATAATTTTTAGAATTTTCTCTATGATTTAAAAATATTAAAAATGCAAATAAGTAATGAAAAATTCCTAAAATCAATAAAATATTATTTTTAGTCTATTTTTAGGAGTTATTTTCAGGTAGGGCAAAAATCACATGCTCACAGCTGCCCATCTTTGCTCGAAAACACGAAGAGTTTTCGAGCAAAGATAAAGTGAGCGGATACGAGCGATTTTTGCCTGTTTGAATACTTCGTGGGAAGTATTTTTTAAAAGATTTGACTGCACCCTGCTTCCGAGGTTGCCAACATATCCTTGGCTATAAAGGAATCAGGTCAGTGTAGTTCGGGAATATCTGGTAGCTGGGACTACTAGGAAGATTTGTGAGTTGTTAGCAATATTATAAACCACTTATACTATTGATGCAATGATGAGAGTAAACTAATGACTAGACCAGGATGTGCGTCTTCTATGAGTAAAACCAAAAACTTTGGCTGGTAAATGCGTCTGCTAAAAATAAAATCTGAATGAACCAAACTAGGAAGTGCGTCTCCTAGGGGTGAAACTTGAATGAACCAAACTCGGAAGTGCGTCTCCTATGAATGAACTCTCAATTTAGGAAGTGCGTTTCCTAAAAGAATAACTTGAAAGGTCTTGATTAGGAAGTGCGTCTCCTATGAGTAAAACCAAAAACTTTGGCTAGCAAATGCGTCTGCTAAAAATAAAACCTGAATGAACCAAACTAGGAAGTGCGTCTCCTAGGGGTGAAACTTGAATGAACCAAATTATGAAGTGCGTCTCCTATGAATGAACTCTCAATTTAGGAAGTGCGTCTCCTAAAAGAATAACTTGAAAGGTCTTGATTAGGAAGTGCGTCTCCTATGAGTAAAACCAAAAAATTTGGCTAGCAAATGCGTCTGCTAAAAATAAAACCTAAATGAACCAAACTAGGAAGTGTGTCTCCTAGGGGTGAAACTTGAATGAACCAAACTAGGAAGTGCGTTTCCTTTGAATGAACTCTCAATTTAGGAAGTGCGTCTCCTAAAAGAATAACTTGAAAACCCAAACTAGGAAATGCTTTTCCTAGTGGTGATGTGTGATCTTCTCAATAGCCTTTGCGTAAGCAGAATTGGGGCATTACACCTGAAATTTCAAACTTCCAAGATTTGATATGAACATAGTTTCCGTCCCTATTTCAGACAAAGAAAACTTGTGAGTTTAAACATGGTGGTTGGTTTGTGGCCTTGACTTTGTGGAGATTGCTCCTTCACTTGCCATGACAACTTTGATTTCACCTTGAAAGACATTGTTTGCTTATTGACTAACCAATTTCTCTGTCGCCCTTGTCACAGAAAATACCTCTTCTCCGTTCGTACCCAAAACCCTCTATCTGTTGCATTGCTCATGAACTGACATTTACCAAACCTTTGTGTTTCACATGAATCCCAAAATACGTCAATTGTCACCCACTCAGTGCGTATGCTGTTCTTTCTTGACTTAAACCACTGGCCTTGGCCTTGAGGCCTATTGCTCCTTCACTTACCATGATAACTTTGATTTCTGCTTGGAAGACCTTGCTTGTCATTGGTTAACCACTTTCTCTGTCAACCTCATCACAGAGAATACCTTTGATCCGTTCACCCAACATCCTCTATCTGTTGCATTGTTCGTGAATTGATATATACCAAACCTTTGTATTTCACATGAATCCCAAAGCATGTTGATTGTTAATAACTCAGTGCACACGTTGTTCTTTCCTGACTTATGCCACTTTGATGTGCTAGCCAAATTCCGTTTTGTACAATTGGAAAGTTGGTAGCAAATTTTGAAATCATTTCTCACTTGTTCTAACCAAATAGACTCAAGATTGGGAAATAAACAAAACAAAAGGAACAGAGTAAGGACAATGGAAAGAGATGATTCCTAACAAGAAAACTAAACACTTATCAGATGTAGATACCAACTCTAATGACCGTGACATGCACCTTTGGATTAAATGGCCTAATCTACCAAGCAAGTCTGATGTTTAACTCTTATTGTACCTCTTCGCCATGAAACTGAGCTTCAATGTTCCGATTTTCCAATCTGATTCACGATCCTTACTCGACTTGTAGCGCCCGAAGGGTTTTCACCATCAAGCCTCTCTCATTTTGGTATTTCTCTCAACTTACCGTCGCCTTACGGTGCCCACTAGGGTTTTCACCAATAAGACTCTCTCATTTTTGATCTCTCTCAGCTCCCGTCGCCTTACGGTTCCCGTGACGGTTTTCACCAATAAGACTCTCTCATTTTCATTATTTTTCTACTTGGACCAGAGTGTTGCCCCTAATATGAATTACCTCCTTTTGCTTGACTTTGCATCTCTCGAAGACTGATCAGAAGGTCTTTCTTTGGACCGTAATACAGGCGTTTGGATAGGGTGAGAAAGAAAGGATATCAAAGGGTCAAAACAATTCGAATGGGTTCAAGATTACAACTTTCGGAATCAGATTTCTGCCCACAACTTCTGCCCCAGTTTCTTGCTTGGGGACTTTGGATTTTTATTTCGATGAGACCGAACCATGAGGCTGCCTACATATCCTTAAAAGGAATCAGGTCGAACGTAGTTCATGTCATAGAAGTTATTTTGTTGTTGTGATTTTTCTTTTCTTTTCTTCCTCTTCCTCTTCTTTTCTTTTCTTTCTTCCTTTTCTCTTTTTGTTGTTTTGTTGTTTTTTTCCTTTTTCTTCTCTTTTTCTTCTTTTTTTTCTTATCTTCTTACTCTTTTTTTTTCTTTTTGTTGATTTGTTGTTTTTTCTTTTCTTCTTCTCTTTTTCTTTTTTTTTCTTTTCTTCTTCCTCTTTTTTTCTTCTCTACCTTTTCATTCTTTTCTTTTCTCCTTTTCCTTTACTTATCTTTCACGCTTGTGTTTCTGATCTTTGCTACTGATTCCGAAAGAGGGGTATGAAAGAAAACAAACAAGGCTAAAAGGGGTAACGAAGGATAAGGTGTTTAGATAGCAGAACAGAATGTCTTCATCATTCCAATCTTCAAAACATGCTAAGTACAAACAACACAATTAAATAAACCAAGGAAAACATTCTTAACATCTTTTGATTGCGCCAGACTTGATAACCATATCCATACAATTGCCTTCTATATCTGTTAAATACGAAGCACCATTGGACAACACTCTCATTACGATGAACGACCCCTACCAATTTGGGGCAAACTTGCCTTTAGCTTCAACCTGACGCGGCAAGATGCGTTTCAATAGTATTTCTTTTTGTTCTACCTACCCCAGTTTCACAATTCGGGCTTGAAGTGATCTCAAAATGCCTTTACTTTTTTTCCTCAAATGTCCCTATCATCTTCAAAATTGTTTCATTGCTTCATGACTAAACTAACTTTTTAAGACCAGGCTGAGAATTATGCGTGCATGTCATGTCACTAGAGTCAACAGGAAAAGGACTATAAAAGGAAAAGAGAACTAAACAAAAATGATTAAAAATAACAGAAAATAGAAAATTGCATTAGACAGATGGTGAAAGGGTTTGAACAACAAAACAAGCAAACTAAACTGGGTTACAACCCTAGAACAAACTTAGACAACACTAAACGAGTTACTACAAAAATAAACTAGGCAAAATAAAAGGATAGAAGGGTTTGAATAACAAGACAATATCCAGATTATAACCCTGAAAATAACCCGGACAACAGAAATGACAACAAAATAAACCACCAAAACTTCTTTCCAGCTAGCCATGAGATGAAGCGTCTTTCCAATTACCAAGCACGACATCTTAGCCACTGGGTTCTACATCAATATTGCCAAAACCATTAACAACTTCAATATCATTAACTTCAGTCAGCAAGTTCCCAAGAGGATTCATATGCTCCCTGTCACTGTCATTGATCACAATTACCCCTTCTTGAATCATTCTTTCTATTTCCCTTTTCAAAGAACGACAATCTTCAATGCTATGCCCTTGGACATTAGAGTGGTACATGCATCATACTGTAGGATCAAAGCCTTTTGCATATGGGTCTGGAGTATAGCCGAGGAGCTGCTCAATCAGGCCAGAATGCTTTAACCTCTCAAACAAGCTTGTGTAGGACTCCCCAATTGTCGTGAAACTATTTCTTTGCCTTTGTTCCTTTCCCTGTCCCTGTTTTCTAGGGTTGTTGGGTGCTCGAAAATGTTGTGAAGGCAAGAATGCATTATGCGGTGCTGGCGCTCGCCATATGGAGTGACCTGGTGGTTGGACATATGACCAGACATTGTTCGGAGGATAATACTGAGGTGGATTATATGGAGCTCGGGGACAAGTTTGGGTTTGGAGTTGAGGCTGGGTATATTGGTGAGTCGGACCTTTTGGTCCACATCGTGACTCTAAAACAACCATGGCAAAATCATCATGTTCCTTCTGACCTAGCAAGCTTCCTGTTTCGTTCTGAATTGCTTGTGTTGTGGCTTTTAAAGCAGAATAACTCATGATCTTGCTAGACTTCAACCCATCTTCTACCATTTCTCCCATTTTTACCACATAATTAAAAGACCTACCCACAGCCGTGATCAAATGCCCAAAGTAAGTTGGTTCTTGAGCTTGAAGAAAGTACTCAACCATCTCTTTTTCTTCCATGGGAGGATTGACTTTGGCAGCTTGCTCTCTCCATCTGAGCCCGTATTCCCTAAAGCTTTCATTAGGCTTCTTTTCCATCTTGGCGAGGGAGATGCGATCTGGGACAATTTCTATATTGTACTGAAAGTGTCTGGCAAAGGCCTGAACCATATCATCCCACGTGTACCACCTACTAGCATCTTGGCGGGTGTACCACTCCAGATCTTCCCCACTCAGACTTTGACTAAAATACGCCATCAATAATTTGTCTTTCCCACCGACGCCTCTCATATTACTACAATAGCCTCTCAAATGGGCCACAGGATCTCCATGTCTGTCATATAAATCGAACTTTGGCATCTTAAACCCATTAAGCAGTTGGACGTTAGGAAACAAGCACAAGTCTTTGTAAGCCACGCTCATCTGGCTCCCTATCCCTTGCATGTTTCTTGCAGACTGCTCTAAGATTTTCACCTTCCTGGATATCTCATCTTGCTCCACTGTCTTAGCAGGCTTTTCAGTTTCACCGGGAGGCTCAAAATGAGGAGCGGGAGAGTATGAATCTGAGACTTTGAAAGTTGGTTCTGGAGCATAGTGTTGGGCATTAGGGACTTTGAACACAGCCTCGTTAGAGGATCGAGGAAAAGTAGGTGGGGGAGGAGCTACAAGAGCATGAGTGGCCAAAGGAGGGGGATACGAGGTGGTTTTGGCGGGTAGAGTGTAAAAAGGTTGTGGGGTGATATCAGCAGCAGTGAGAATCTGGATTTGGGATAGTGGTGAGATAGTTGCAGGGTTTTCAGTGTAGTTAGCAGGGAATGAAGGTAGAGGATGCCCTCTGATCCAAGACTGATACATTTCTGCCATCTGTTGTTTCACCCTTTGGACCTCCTCTTTCAATTCAGAACTCCGACTCCACAAACTTCCTCGACGGGTCAACAACTCTTATGCCCCAGTCTTTGCTAGCCATGGCTACCTTGCTCTTTGACCTTGTGTTGTATGTATAAGTGACTTAAGAACCACAAACCAACCACCCTACTGCTATAATGAGGAGAATAAAGAGGAACAAAATGAAGTCATCATGATAGCGTTAGGGCATTTAACAGCTAAAAATATCACATTTCGTACAATGCACCTTGCAACAATTAACGGTTCAAGAATGACTTTGAGGATCATAAGGTCACTTGGCATCATCCCAATTTGTCCATTTGAATCTTCTCTTTTCTTTTTTTTTTGCTCTCACTTCTTAACTCGCTCATTTTCCTTCCTTTTTTTTCTTTCTGATTATGCTCTTTTCTTCCCTCTCATTTCTCACATCCCATGATCTCATCTCTTTTTATTGGTTGTTTTTTTCCTTTTAATAAATAAAAAAATGATTCGATCGAACCCTATGTAGGTTGCCTACGTATCATAACGCCGCATGAATCAGATCTTTGCGTAGTTCGGGAATAGAGTAAACAAACTAACGTTTTTTTTTCTTTTTACCTTAATGACTACTCTGATGAGAAAAGAGAAATAAAAGAAGCAAATCTTTTTTTTTGAATTTCCTAGGCTGAATGCTCTATAACCTATTCTAAACTCAAGTTTAACGAGAAAAACTTGTTATTAAGGAAAATCCTAGAAGAGAAAACCCCTTTTTTATTCTTCTTTTTTTTTTATGAAGAAAATCTAAAGAATAAACCACAGAAAAGTATTTGAATTTTCATTTGATATTCTGACGCAAGATTTCGAAACAAGCAATAAACAAAATAAAATAAAATATTTTTTGGATTTCAATTTTGATTGCCTAAAGGAAAAATTCTAATGATAGACAAAAGACAAGTATGTTTTTTATGTACAATATCCTAAAGTTCTAATGAAAATAAAAAGAATTTTTTTTCATTTTTCACTAATTTCCCAAAGAAACACCTCAAAAGAAAATCTTTTCGGATTTTAGAATTAATACCTTAAAGAAAACTTTTAAAGAGGTACTAAAAGAAAATTCTTTTTTTTTTGAATTTTGGTCCCAATATAGTAAATGAAATATAAAAATAATTTCTATTTTGATATTAATTGCCTAAAGGAAAAACAATCTCAAAGGAATTTTTTCATTTCTAGAATTAGTATTCCAAAGAAAACTTATGACGAAAATATAAAAACGCAAAAATTCTTTTTTTTTGGATTTTTGACTTGTAATACATTTCCAAATGCAAAATAAGAAATACAATAACAAAAGACTAGGAAAACTTAACTAGACAATACAAACTCTAACATCACCTAAAAGATTGAATACTACTATACAGGACTAGAAAATAAAACAAAAACAATTGACTCAAAAACATAAAATGACTCCTCTAGCAGCTCCTGAATGCAGTGATCCTGGGGTATCTGTCATGCTCAAACTCTGGTAAGTAAATCCACACCTGTATGAGAAAACTTAAACCAACACTATGTGAGACAATAAAATTCCCTAAGACACATGCAAGATATGATTGAGGCTATTTTTGCAAAATGACTTATTTGGCCAAAAGATGGCTAGAAGTGCAAAATTTGGCTAAGACCCCGCAAAACCAAGAACCTAAGATTACTAGGAAGACCGGACCCTATGTGGGTTGCCTACGTATCACGCCTCGAAAGACGAGAATCAGGTATGTGTAGTTCGGGCAAATTGGATACGGGCAAGAATTAAAAAAAACAACTAATTTTAGAGAAAACATTTTTTTTGTCTTTTTTTTTGAAAAATGATGAAACATGCAAAATCTTTTTGGATTTTTTTTTGATTTTCGAAAAATGATGAAAAAAATGTAAAATCTTTTTGAATTTTTCATGCTATTTTTTTGTCCTTTCTTAAAAATAATGTAACAAAAAGCATAACTGGGCCCTACTTGCTTTATCTTCACACTTCACCTTCTTTTTTTTTTCTTTCATTTGCTCTCAACTATCATTGGTCCGCCAAATGACCCTTTTACCCTTGCAGAAATGCAACATGTATCACATTAGGATGCATCAGAATGGTCTTTTATTTTTTGGGTACACCTGTCCTAGACGGACCCAACCCCTGTGTTGAGTCCCCAAAGTCAAATGCACATGATACAAATAAGCGTTCCTACTAGGGATCCGACATGAGGCTGAGTTATTCTAGGTTTAAAACCTGGGTGTATTGTTCTAGACCTGGCTTACCCGAGCGGACAACTCGAGCTGGGGGGGGGGGCTGTGTACCGGTAACCAAAAGATCATCCGGCTTTGCAACTTGTCCGAACCTCGTTCTATTTGGGATATGACACTAACAGAAATAAGTCACGACCAGCGTGCACTCCTCAGGAGAGAGAAGAGAGGGGTTTCGTAGCAGTTTATATATACAGTTCAACTAATATCAAAGCGGTAAAAGAAACATTTAGCACATTAGGCCCAAACATGTAATAAAATCAGATAATAAATAAAGCCAAATATAACAATTCATCTAAGCTCAAATTCTGAACCCTGAACCAGAGATTCTGGGTTCGCTCCCCAGCAAAGTCGCCAGAGTTGTCACACCTCTTTTTTTCCTACACCCGCGTAAAGGGATGTATCGGGAGTTTTTCCAATTAAAGTGACAATTGAAACGAGATTATTTATTTATTAAATTCATAGTCGCCACTTGGGATAATTTTATGGTGTCCCAAGTCACCGGTTCAAATTCTGAATCGAGCAAAAGATTGACTCTATTTTACAATCCGCGAACACAGAAATCTGGGAAAGGAATTTTGTTAACCAGGGAGAAGATGTTAGGTATTCCCGAGTTTCGTGGTTCTAGCACGGTCGCTCAACTATTATAATTGGCCTATTATCTGATTTTAGTACATGTTTTAGCATATGGTTCCATTTTAACTTTAACCGCTTTTATTCAATTATTTTTAAGAAAGATTTCAACGTTATTAAAACATGTCTTGAACCACGTCACATAAATGCACCCACGGTCTCGACATATTTTATCTAACATTGTTGAGATTTGGATTTGGGTCACATAAATGCGCACCCGAGTTTAGGAAGGTAATTTTAAGATAGAGCGCCGAAAACAACTACGCACTTTCAAGTTTGCAAGGGCCATGAAAAATTCAACTAATGGCACACCTCGATTTCTAACAGTTAAAATAATTAATGGAGGGCCAAGGGTTTTGAGATTTTATTTGGCATGGCACTCCTCGAATTATTCCTAAAGGGTTTTATTATTTGAAGTCGTTACAATCGGGCCACATGAAATGCACCCCCGAATCCATAGTCACAATGGTTTATTAATCATGCCTAAAGCAACTAGCACATTTGAATTATTTTCCTAATCTTGAGATTATTGTGAAGGCCACGAATTATGAGAGTCATTTGTGGAAATGGGGTTAGCCATTCATTTAGTAACAGATTCAAATCCCTACAGCATGGTAACAATCGCGCATAGCGTGGGTAATTGCGATAGTACTTTGCACCAAAACGAGAGATTGTCTAATGTGATAAAAATGAAAAGAAGCTAATTAATAAGGGACACATGAAATATAACAATTGCACATGGCGTGGGTCATCAGAAGCACGTCACCTTCGGCATTTCTAGATATGCAGTGTGTTTGCATTAACTTTGCAGTTCGACAATTGCTATTCTCGGGCGTAAGTAAGCCGTTTATGGGGTAGTTCAAATTATCTAAATGTGCTCTCACAAGACTACCATAGATGGATAGATTTGTTAACGAATAACTGCTACAGATATGTAAATATACAACAACATTCTGAAATAAACTACAAACAAACACCCATTAATATCAACATTTTCACGTACCAGACAAAACAAGACAATTGAGATTATGAATCCAAACAAGGGAATTTCATTAAAAAATGTTCTCCTCAACTTATTCAAATCTCCTGGTTTTTACCATTAGCTCAAGTTGCACAAAACCAAATCGATGTCCCCTCAAAACTCAAATTAGCGAGCAAGAACCTTCAATGGACGCGTAAGTGGCAAGATTTAAGAAAATTTCATAATCAAACTTACGTACTAATGGGTTATCATAATCAAACCTTTTTTATCAGAAGACTGTCATCATGTAAAATAAAACAAAAGAAAACAAATCTAGATTTCATAGAAATGCACTGAAAATTAAACAGGCTAGAATTAAAATTAAAAATTATACAAGTTCGCGGATGTGTACCTAGTCACCAATAATCAAAAGAACCTCAAAAAAATCTGAACAACAAGGATCTCGACGGCTAATCTGGAGCTCAACCATGATCTAAATCAGCGGCGAAAATCAACAGCAATCAACACAGTTTGAACCCAGAACATTTTTTAATGAAATTCCCTTTTGAATCCCGTTCTTCTTTTGGTTTTTGTTCTGATTTTGAGCTTATTGTGTTATAGATCTAGAATATGAAATTCAAAAATCATGGCTTCTTTCTATGAGTCTCCATGTGTGTGTGTGTACGCTTAAACTATAGAGAATACGGAAGAAGAAGGGGACACCATGGGAGCTTTGTTGTTTTCTGGAAAAAATGAGAGAGGAGGAGGAAGTTCAGGAGCGCCGTTTCGTAATAGTAGGGGTCTGATCCCTTTTTTTTTACTTAGGTCTTTTAATTTTGTTTTATAGGTAAGAAGTAGGGTAAAGGGTAATGGGTATTTGAATTGGGCTGGGGTTAACAATTAATTTGGGTCATTTTAGGAATTGGCCCAATTTGAGAAGAAACAAGACCAAAAATACATTCTTCCTAATTTCCTTTTCTCTTTTTTTCTTTTATTTAATTAATTAAAATCCTAAATTAATCTATTTTGTAGAAATTAAAGTTCTTTATTGATTTTTTATCATTAAAACAACTAGTTAACTTAAAACTAAAGAAAAAAATGCTAATTTAAAAGATTAAAAGTTAAATATGTAAAAATGATAATTTTTAGAATTTTCTCTATGATTTAAAAATATTAAAAATGCAAATAAGTAATGAAAAATTCCTAAAATCAATAAAATATTATTTTTAGTCTATTTTTAGGAGTTATTTTCAGGTAGGGCAAAAATCACATGCTCACAGCTGCCCATCTTTGCTCGAAAACACGAAGAGTTTTCGAGCAAAGATAAAGTGAGCGGATACGAGCGATTTTTGCCTGTTTGAATACTTCGTGGGAAGTATTTTTTAAAAGATTTGACTGCACCCTGCTTCCGAGGTTGCCAACATATCCTTGGCTATAAAGGAATCAGGTCAGTGTAGTTCGGGAATATCTGGTAGCTGGGACTACTAGGAAGATTTGTGAGTTGTTAGCAATATTATAAACCACTTATACTATTGATGCAATGATGAGAGTAAACTAATGACTAGACCAGGATGTGCGTCTTCTATGAGTAAAACCAAAAACTTTGGCTGGTAAATGCGTCTGCTAAAAATAAAATCTGAATGAACCAAACTAGGAAGTGCGTCTCCTAGGGGTGAAACTTGAATGAACCAAACTCGGAAGTGCGTCTCCTATGAATGAACTCTCAATTTAGGAAGTGCGTTTCCTAAAAGAATAACTTGAAAGGTCTTGATTAGGAAGTGCGTCTCCTATGAGTAAAACCAAAAACTTTGGCTAGCAAATGCGTCTGCTAAAAATAAAACCTGAATGAACCAAACTAGGAAGTGCGTCTCCTAGGGGTGAAACTTGAATGAACCAAATTATGAAGTGCGTCTCCTATGAATGAACTCTCAATTTAGGAAGTGCGTCTCCTAAAAGAATAACTTGAAAGGTCTTGATTAGGAAGTGCGTCTCCTATGAGTAAAACCAAAAAATTTGGCTAGCAAATGCGTCTGCTAAAAATAAAACCTAAATGAACCAAACTAGGAAGTGTGTCTCCTAGGGGTGAAACTTGAATGAACCAAACTAGGAAGTGCGTTTCCTTTGAATGAACTCTCAATTTAGGAAGTGCGTCTCCTAAAAGAATAACTTGAAAACCCAAACTAGGAAATGCTTTTCCTAGTGGTGATGTGTGATCTTCTCAATAGCCTTTGCGTAAGCAGAATTGGGGCATTACACCTGAAATTTCAAACTTCCAAGATTTGATATGAACATAGTTTCCGTCCCTATTTCAGACAAAGAAAACTTGTGAGTTTAAACATGGTGGTTGGTTTGTGGCCTTGACTTTGTGGAGATTGCTCCTTCACTTGCCATGACAACTTTGATTTCACCTTGAAAGACATTGTTTGCTTATTGACTAACCAATTTCTCTGTCGCCCTTGTCACAGAAAATACCTCTTCTCCGTTCGTACCCAAAACCCTCTATCTGTTGCATTGCTCATGAACTGACATTTACCAAACCTTTGTGTTTCACATGAATCCCAAAATACGTCAATTGTCACCCACTCAGTGCGTATGCTGTTCTTTCTTGACTTAAACCACTGGCCTTGGCCTTGAGGCCTATTGCTCCTTCACTTACCATGATAACTTTGATTTCTGCTTGGAAGACCTTGCTTGTCATTGGTTAACCACTTTCTCTGTCAACCTCATCACAGAGAATACCTTTGATCCGTTCACCCAACATCCTCTATCTGTTGCATTGTTCGTGAATTGATATATACCAAACCTTTGTATTTCACATGAATCCCAAAGCATGTTGATTGTTAATAACTCAGTGCACACGTTGTTCTTTCCTGACTTATGCCACTTTGATGTGCTAGCCAAATTCCGTTTTGTACAATTGGAAAGTTGGTAGCAAATTTTGAAATCATTTCTCACTTGTTCTAACCAAATAGACTCAAGATTGGGAAATAAACAAAACAAAAGGAACAGAGTAAGGACAATGGAAAGAGATGATTCCTAACAAGAAAACTAAACACTTATCAGATGTAGATACCAACTCTAATGACCGTGACATGCACCTTTGGATTAAATGGCCTAATCTACCAAGCAAGTCTGATGTTTAACTCTTATTGTACCTCTTCGCCATGAAACTGAGCTTCAATGTTCCGATTTTCCAATCTGATTCACGATCCTTACTCGACTTGTAGCGCCCGAAGGGTTTTCACCATCAAGCCTCTCTCATTTTGGTATTTCTCTCAACTTACCGTCGCCTTACGGTGCCCACTAGGGTTTTCACCAATAAGACTCTCTCATTTTTGATCTCTCTCAGCTCCCGTCGCCTTACGGTTCCCGTGACGGTTTTCACCAATAAGACTCTCTCATTTTCATTATTTTTCTACTTGGACCAGAGTGTTGCCCCTAATATGAATTACCTCCTTTTGCTTGACTTTGCATCTCTCGAAGACTGATCAGAAGGTCTTTCTTTGGACCGTAATACAGGCGTTTGGATAGGGTGAGAAAGAAAGGATATCAAAGGGTCAAAACAATTCGAATGGGTTCAAGATTACAACTTTCGGAATCAGATTTCTGCCCACAACTTCTGCCCCAGTTTCTTGCTTGGGGACTTTGGATTTTTATTTCGATGAGACCGAACCATGAGGCTGCCTACATATCCTTAAAAGGAATCAGGTCGAACGTAGTTCATGTCATAGAAGTTATTTTGTTGTTGTGATTTTTCTTTTCTTTTCTTCCTCTTCCTCTTCTTTTCTTTTCTTTCTTCCTTTTCTCTTTTTGTTGTTTTGTTGTTTTTTTCCTTTTTCTTCTCTTTTTCTTCTTTTTTTTCTTATCTTCTTACTCTTTTTTTTTCTTTTTGTTGATTTGTTGTTTTTTCTTTTCTTCTTCTCTTTTTCTTTTTTTTTCTTTTCTTCTTCCTCTTTTTTTCTTCTCTACCTTTTCATTCTTTTCTTTTCTCCTTTTCCTTTACTTATCTTTCACGCTTGTGTTTCTGATCTTTGCTACTGATTCCGAAAGAGGGGTATGAAAGAAAACAAACAAGGCTAAAAGGGGTAACGAAGGATAAGGTGTTTAGATAGCAGAACAGAATGTCTTCATCATTCCAATCTTCAAAACATGCTAAGTACAAACAACACAATTAAATAAACCAAGGAAAACATTCTTAACATCTTTTGATTGCGCCAGACTTGATAACCATATCCATACAATTGCCTTCTATATCTGTTAAATACGAAGCACCATTGGACAACACTCTCATTACGATGAACGACCCCTACCAATTTGGGGCAAACTTGCCTTTAGCTTCAACCTGACGCGGCAAGATGCGTTTCAATAGTATTTCTTTTTGTTCTACCTACCCCAGTTTCACAATTCGGGCTTGAAGTGATCTCAAAATGCCTTTACTTTTTTTCCTCAAATGTCCCTATCATCTTCAAAATTGTTTCATTGCTTCATGACTAAACTAACTTTTTAAGACCAGGCTGAGAATTATGCGTGCATGTCATGTCACTAGAGTCAACAGGAAAAGGACTATAAAAGGAAAAGAGAACTAAACAAAAATGATTAAAAATAACAGAAAATAGAAAATTGCATTAGACAGATGGTGAAAGGGTTTGAACAACAAAACAAGCAAACTAAACTGGGTTACAACCCTAGAACAAACTTAGACAACACTAAACGAGTTACTACAAAAATAAACTAGGCAAAATAAAAGGATAGAAGGGTTTGAATAACAAGACAATATCCAGATTATAACCCTGAAAATAACCCGGACAACAGAAATGACAACAAAATAAACCACCAAAACTTCTTTCCAGCTAGCCATGAGATGAAGCGTCTTTCCAATTACCAAGCACGACATCTTAGCCACTGGGTTCTACATCAATATTGCCAAAACCATTAACAACTTCAATATCATTAACTTCAGTCAGCAAGTTCCCAAGAGGATTCATATGCTCCCTGTCACTGTCATTGATCACAATTACCCCTTCTTGAATCATTCTTTCTATTTCCCTTTTCAAAGAACGACAATCTTCAATGCTATGCCCTTGGACATTAGAGTGGTACATGCATCATACTGTAGGATCAAAGCCTTTTGCATATGGGTCTGGAGTATAGCCGAGGAGCTGCTCAATCAGGCCAGAATGCTTTAACCTCTCAAACAAGCTTGTGTAGGACTCCCCAATTGTCGTGAAACTATTTCTTTGCCTTTGTTCCTTTCCCTGTCCCTGTTTTCTAGGGTTGTTGGGTGCTCGAAAATGTTGTGAAGGCAAGAATGCATTATGCGGTGCTGGCGCTCGCCATATGGAGTGACCTGGTGGTTGGACATATGACCAGACATTGTTCGGAGGATAATACTGAGGTGGATTATATGGAGCTCGGGGACAAGTTTGGGTTTGGAGTTGAGGCTGGGTATATTGGTGAGTCGGACCTTTTGGTCCACATCGTGACTCTAAAACAACCATGGCAAAATCATCATGTTCCTTCTGACCTAGCAAGCTTCCTGTTTCGTTCTGAATTGCTTGTGTTGTGGCTTTTAAAGCAGAATAACTCATGATCTTGCTAGACTTCAACCCATCTTCTACCATTTCTCCCATTTTTACCACATAATTAAAAGACCTACCCACAGCCGTGATCAAATGCCCAAAGTAAGTTGGTTCTTGAGCTTGAAGAAAGTACTCAACCATCTCTTTTTCTTCCATGGGAGGATTGACTTTGGCAGCTTGCTCTCTCCATCTGAGCCCGTATTCCCTAAAGCTTTCATTAGGCTTCTTTTCCATCTTGGCGAGGGAGATGCGATCTGGGACAATTTCTATATTGTACTGAAAGTGTCTGGCAAAGGCCTGAACCATATCATCCCACGTGTACCACCTACTAGCATCTTGGCGGGTGTACCACTCCAGATCTTCCCCACTCAGACTTTGACTAAAATACGCCATCAATAATTTGTCTTTCCCACCGACGCCTCTCATATTACTACAATAGCCTCTCAAATGGGCCACAGGATCTCCATGTCTGTCATATAAATCGAACTTTGGCATCTTAAACCCATTAAGCAGTTGGACGTTAGGAAACAAGCACAAGTCTTTGTAAGCCACGCTCATCTGGCTCCCTATCCCTTGCATGTTTCTTGCAGACTGCTCTAAGATTTTCACCTTCCTGGATATCTCATCTTGCTCCACTGTCTTAGCAGGCTTTTCAGTTTCACCGGGAGGCTCAAAATGAGGAGCGGGAGAGTATGAATCTGAGACTTTGAAAGTTGGTTCTGGAGCATAGTGTTGGGCATTAGGGACTTTGAACACAGCCTCGTTAGAGGATCGAGGAAAAGTAGGTGGGGGAGGAGCTACAAGAGCATGAGTGGCCAAAGGAGGGGGATACGAGGTGGTTTTGGCGGGTAGAGTGTAAAAAGGTTGTGGGGTGATATCAGCAGCAGTGAGAATCTGGATTTGGGATAGTGGTGAGATAGTTGCAGGGTTTTCAGTGTAGTTAGCAGGGAATGAAGGTAGAGGATGCCCTCTGATCCAAGACTGATACATTTCTGCCATCTGTTGTTTCACCCTTTGGACCTCCTCTTTCAATTCAGACTCCGACTCCACAAACTTCCTCGACGGGTCAACAACTCTTATGCCCCAGTCTTTGCTAGCCATGGCTACCTTGCTCTTTGACCTTGTGTTGTATGTATAAGTGACTTAAGAACCACAAACCAACCACCCTACTGCTATAATGAGGAGAATAAAGAGGAACAAAATGAAGTCATCATGATAGCGTTAGGGCATTTAACAGCTAAAAATATCACATTTCGTACAATGCACCTTGCAACAATTAACGGTTCAAGAATGACTTTGAGGATCATAAGGTCACTTGGCATCATCCCAATTTGTCCATTTGAATCTTCTCTTTTCTTTTTTTTTTGCTCTCACTTCTTAACTCGCTCATTTTCCTTCCTTTTTTTTCTTTCTGATTATGCTCTTTTCTTCCCTCTCATTTCTCACATCCCATGATCTCATCTCTTTTTATTGGTTGTTTTTTTCCTTTTAATAAATAAAAAAATGATTCGATCGAACCCTATGTAGGTTGCCTACGTATCATAACGCCGCATGAATCAGATCTTTGCGTAGTTCGGGAATAGAGTAAACAAACTAACGTTTTTTTTTCTTTTTACCTTAATGACTACTCTGATGAGAAAAGAGAAATAAAAGAAGCAAATCTTTTTTTTTGAATTTCCTAGGCTGAATGCTCTATAACCTATTCTAAACTCAAGTTTAACGAGAAAAACTTGTTATTAAGGAAAATCCTAGAAGAGAAAACCCCTTTTTTATTCTTCTTTTTTTTTTATGAAGAAAATCTAAAGAATAAACCACAGAAAAGTATTTGAATTTTCATTTGATATTCTGACGCAAGATTTCGAAACAAGCAATAAACAAAATAAAATAAAATATTTTTTGGATTTCAATTTTGATTGCCTAAAGGAAAAATTCTAATGATAGACAAAAGACAAGTATGTTTTTTATGTACAATATCCTAAAGTTCTAATGAAAATAAAAAGAATTTTTTTTCATTTTTCACTAATTTCCCAAAGAAACACCTCAAAAGAAAATCTTTTCGGATTTTAGAATTAATACCTTAAAGAAAACTTTTAAAGAGGTACTAAAAGAAAATTCTTTTTTTTTTGAATTTTGGTCCCAATATAGTAAATGAAATATAAAAATAATTTCTATTTTGATATTAATTGCCTAAAGGAAAAACAATCTCAAAGGAATTTTTTCATTTCTAGAATTAGTATTCCAAAGAAAACTTATGACGAAAATATAAAAACGCAAAAATTCTTTTTTTTTGGATTTTTGACTTGTAATACATTTCCAAATGCAAAATAAGAAATACAATAACAAAAGACTAGGAAAACTTAACTAGACAATACAAACTCTAACATCACCTAAAAGATTGAATACTACTATACAGGACTAGAAAATAAAACAAAAACAATTGACTCAAAAACATAAAATGACTCCTCTAGCAGCTCCTGAATGCAGTGATCCTGGGGTATCTGTCATGCTCAAACTCTGGTAAGTAAATCCACACCTGTATGAGAAAACTTAAACCAACACTATGTGAGACAATAAAATTCCCTAAGACACATGCAAGATATGATTGAGGCTATTTTTGCAAAATGACTTATTTGGCCAAAAGATGGCTAGAAGTGCAAAATTTGGCTAAGACCCCGCAAAACCAAGAACCTAAGATTACTAGGAAGACCGGACCCTATGTGGGTTGCCTACGTATCACGCCTCGAAAGACGAGAATCAGGTATGTGTAGTTCGGGCAAATTGGATACGGGCAAGAATTAAAAAAAACAACTAATTTTAGAGAAAACATTTTTTTTGTCTTTTTTTTTGAAAAATGATGAAACATGCAAAATCTTTTTGGATTTTTTTTTGATTTTCGAAAAATGATGAAAAAAATGTAAAATCTTTTTGAATTTTTCATGCTATTTTTTTGTCCTTTCTTAAAAATAATGTAACAAAAAGCATAACTGGGCCCTACTTGCTTTATCTTCACACTTCACCTTCTTTTTTTTTTCTTTCATTTGCTCTCAACTATCATTGGTCCGCCAAATGACCCTTTTACCCTTGCAGAAATGCAACATGTATCACATTAGGATGCATCAGAATGGTCTTTTATTTTTTGGGTACACCTGTCCTAGACGGACCCAACCCCTGTGTTGAGTCCCCAAAGTCAAATGCACATGATACAAATAAGCGTTCCTACTAGGGATCCGACATGAGGCTGAGTTATTCTAGGTTTAAAACCTGGGTGTATTGTTCTAGACCTGGCTTACCCGAGCGGACAACTCGAGCTGGGGGGGGGGGCTGTGTACCGGTAACCAAAAGATCATCCGGCTTTGCAACTTGTCCGAACCTCGTTCTATTTGGGATATGACACTAACAGAAATAAGTCACGACCAGCGTGCACTCCTCAGGAGAGAGAAGAGAGGGGTTTCGTAGCAGTTTATATATACAGTTCAACTAATATCAAAGCGGTAAAAGAAACATTTAGCACATTAGGCCCAAACATGTAATAAAATCAGATAATAAATAAAGCCAAATATAACAATTCATCTAAGCTCAAATTCTGAACCCTGAACCAGAGATTCTGGGTTCGCTCCCCAGCAAAGTCGCCAGAGTTGTCACACCTCTTTTTTTCCTACACCCGCGTAAAGGGATGTATCGGGAGTTTTTCCAATTAAAGTGACAATTGAAACGAGATTATTTATTTATTAAATTCATAGTCGCCACTTGGGATAATTTTATGGTGTCCCAAGTCACCGGTTCAAATTCTGAATCGAGCAAAAGATTGACTCTATTTTACAATCCGCGAACACAGAAATCTGGGAAAGGAATTTTGTTAACCAGGGAGAAGATGTTAGGTATTCCCGAGTTTCGTGGTTCTAGCACGGTCGCTCAACTATTATAATTGGCCTATTATCTGATTTTAGTACATGTTTTAGCATATGGTTCCATTTTAACTTTAACCGCTTTTATTCAATTATTTTTAAGAAAGATTTCAACGTTATTAAAACATGTCTTGAACCACGTCACATAAATGCACCCACGGTCTCGACATATTTTATCTAACATTGTTGAGATTTGGATTTGGGTCACATAAATGCGCACCCGAGTTTAGGAAGGTAATTTTAAGATAGCGCGCCGAAAACAACTACGCACTTTCAAGTTTGCAAGGGCCATGAAAAATTCAACTAATGGCACACCTCGATTTCTAACAGTTAAAATAATTAATGGAGGGCCAAGGGTTTTGAGATTTTATTTGGCATGGCACTCCTCGAATTATTCCTAAAGGGTTTTATTATTTGAAGTCGTTACAATCGGGCCACATGAAATGCACCCCCGAATCCATAGTCACAATGGTTTATTAATCATGCCTAAAGCAACTAGCACATTTGAATTATTTTCCTAATCTTGAGATTATTGTGAAGGCCACGAATTATGAGAGTCATTTGTGGAAATGGGGTTAGCCATTCATTTAGTAACAGATTCAAATCCCTACAGCATGGTAACAATCGCGCATAGCGTGGGTAATTGCGATAGTACTTTGCACCAAAACGAGAGATTGTCTAATGTGATAAAAATGAAAAGAAGCTAATTAATAAGGGACACATGAAATATAACAATTGCACATGGCGTGGGTCATCAGAAGCACGTCACCTTCGGCATTTCTAGATATGCAGTGTGTTTGCATTAACTTTGCAGTTCGACAATTGCTATTCTCGGGCGTAAGTAAGCCGTTTATGGGGTAGTTCAAATTATCTAAATGTGCTCTCACAAGACTACCATAGATGGATAGATTTGTTAACGAATAACTGCTACAGATATGTAAATATACAACAACATTCTGAAATAAACTACAAACAAACACCCATTAATATCAACATTTTCACGTACCAGACAAAACAAGACAATTGAGATTATGAATCCAAACAAGGGAATTTCATTAAAAAATGTTCTCCTCAACTTATTCAAATCTCCTGGTTTTTACCATTAGCTCAAGTTGCACAAAACCAAATCGATGTCCCCTCAAAACTCAAATTAGCGAGCAAGAACCTTCAATGGACGCGTAAGTGGCAAGATTTAAGAAAATTTCATAATCAAACTTACGTACTAATGGGTTATCATAATCAAACCTTTTTTATCAGAAGACTGTCATCATGTAAAATAAAACAAAAGAAAACAAATCTAGATTTCATAGAAATGCACTGAAAATTAAACAGGCTAGAATTAAAATTAAAAATTATACAAGTTCGCGGATGTGTACCTAGTCACCAATAATCAAAAGAACCTCAAAAAAATCTGAACAACAAGGATCTCGACGGCTAATCTGGAGCTCAACCATGATCTAAATCAGCGGCGAAAATCAACAGCAATCAACACAGTTTGAACCCAGAACATTTTTTAATGAAATTCCCTTTTGAATCCCGTTCTTCTTTTGGTTTTTGTTCTGATTTTGAGCTTATTGTGTTATAGATCTAGAATATGAAATTCAAAAATCATGGCTTCTTTCTATGAGTCTCCATGTGTGTGTGTGTACGCTTAAACTATAGAGAATACGGAAGAAGAAGGGGACACCATGGGAGCTTTGTTGTTTTCTGGAAAAAATGAGAGAGGAGGAGGAAGTTCAGGAGCGCCGTTTCGTAATAGTAGGGGTCTGATCCCTTTTTTTTTACTTAGGTCTTTTAATTTTGTTTTATAGGTAAGAAGTAGGGTAAAGGGTAATGGGTATTTGAATTGGGCTGGGGTTAACAATTAATTTGGGTCATTTTAGGAATTGGCCCAATTTGAGAAGAAACAAGACCAAAAATACATTCTTCCTAATTTCCTTTTCTCTTTTTTTCTTTTATTTAATTAATTAAAATCCTAAATTAATCTATTTTGTAGAAATTAAAGTTCTTTATTGATTTTTTATCATTAAAACAACTAGTTAACTTAAAACTAAAGAAAAAAATGCTAATTTAAAAGATTAAAAGTTAAATATGTAAAAATGATAATTTTTAGAATTTTCTCTATGATTTAAAAATATTAAAAATGCAAATAAGTAATGAAAAATTCCTAAAATCAATAAAATATTATTTTTAGTCTATTTTTAGGAGTTATTTTCAGGTAGGGCAAAAATCACATGCTCACAGCTGCCCATCTTTGCTCGAAAACACGAAGAGTTTTCGAGCAAAGATAAAGTGAGCGGATACGAGCGATTTTTGCCTGTTTGAATACTTCGTGGGAAGTATTTTTTAAAAGATTTGACTGCACCCTGCTTCCGAGGTTGCCAACATATCCTTGGCTATAAAGGAATCAGGTCAGTGTAGTTCGGGAATATCTGGTAGCTGGGACTACTAGGAAGATTTGTGAGTTGTTAGCAATATTATAAACCACTTATACTATTGATGCAATGATGAGAGTAAACTAATGACTAGACCAGGATGTGCGTCTTCTATGAGTAAAACCAAAAACTTTGGCTGGTAAATGCGTCTGCTAAAAATAAAATCTGAATGAACCAAACTAGGAAGTGCGTCTCCTAGGGGTGAAACTTGAATGAACCAAACTCGGAAGTGCGTCTCCTATGAATGAACTCTCAATTTAGGAAGTGCGTTTCCTAAAAGAATAACTTGAAAGGTCTTGATTAGGAAGTGCGTCTCCTATGAGTAAAACCAAAAACTTTGGCTAGCAAATGCGTCTGCTAAAAATAAAACCTGAATGAACCAAACTAGGAAGTGCGTCTCCTAGGGGTGAAACTTGAATGAACCAAATTATGAAGTGCGTCTCCTATGAATGAACTCTCAATTTAGGAAGTGCGTCTCCTAAAAGAATAACTTGAAAGGTCTTGATTAGGAAGTGCGTCTCCTATGAGTAAAACCAAAAAATTTGGCTAGCAAATGCGTCTGCTAAAAATAAAACCTAAATGAACCAAACTAGGAAGTGTGTCTCCTAGGGGTGAAACTTGAATGAACCAAACTAGGAAGTGCGTTTCCTTTGAATGAACTCTCAATTTAGGAAGTGCGTCTCCTAAAAGAATAACTTGAAAACCCAAACTAGGAAATGCTTTTCCTAGTGGTGATGTGTGATCTTCTCAATAGCCTTTGCGTAAGCAGAATTGGGGCATTACACCTGAAATTTCAAACTTCCAAGATTTGATATGAACATAGTTTCCGTCCCTATTTCAGACAAAGAAAACTTGTGAGTTTAAACATGGTGGTTGGTTTGTGGCCTTGACTTTGTGGAGATTGCTCCTTCACTTGCCATGACAACTTTGATTTCACCTTGAAAGACATTGTTTGCTTATTGACTAACCAATTTCTCTGTCGCCCTTGTCACAGAAAATACCTCTTCTCCGTTCGTACCCAAAACCCTCTATCTGTTGCATTGCTCATGAACTGACATTTACCAAACCTTTGTGTTTCACATGAATCCCAAAATACGTCAATTGTCACCCACTCAGTGCGTATGCTGTTCTTTCTTGACTTAAACCACTGGCCTTGGCCTTGAGGCCTATTGCTCCTTCACTTACCATGATAACTTTGATTTCTGCTTGGAAGACCTTGCTTGTCATTGGTTAACCACTTTCTCTGTCAACCTCATCACAGAGAATACCTTTGATCCGTTCACCCAACATCCTCTATCTGTTGCATTGTTCGTGAATTGATATATACCAAACCTTTGTATTTCACATGAATCCCAAAGCATGTTGATTGTTAATAACTCAGTGCACACGTTGTTCTTTCCTGACTTATGCCACTTTGATGTGCTAGCCAAATTCCGTTTTGTACAATTGGAAAGTTGGTAGCAAATTTTGAAATCATTTCTCACTTGTTCTAACCAAATAGACTCAAGATTGGGAAATAAACAAAACAAAAGGAACAGAGTAAGGACAATGGAAAGAGATGATTCCTAACAAGAAAACTAAACACTTATCAGATGTAGATACCAACTCTAATGACCGTGACATGCACCTTTGGATTAAATGGCCTAATCTACCAAGCAAGTCTGATGTTTAACTCTTATTGTACCTCTTCGCCATGAAACTGAGCTTCAATGTTCCGATTTTCCAATCTGATTCACGATCCTTACTCGACTTGTAGCGCCCGAAGGGTTTTCACCATCAAGCCTCTCTCATTTTGGTATTTCTCTCAACTTACCGTCGCCTTACGGTGCCCACTAGGGTTTTCACCAATAAGACTCTCTCATTTTTGATCTCTCTCAGCTCCCGTCGCCTTACGGTTCCCGTGACGGTTTTCACCAATAAGACTCTCTCATTTTCATTATTTTTCTACTTGGACCAGAGTGTTGCCCCTAATATGAATTACCTCCTTTTGCTTGACTTTGCATCTCTCGAAGACTGATCAGAAGGTCTTTCTTTGGACCGTAATACAGGCGTTTGGATAGGGTGAGAAAGAAAGGATATCAAAGGGTCAAAACAATTCGAATGGGTTCAAGATTACAACTTTCGGAATCAGATTTCTGCCCACAACTTCTGCCCCAGTTTCTTGCTTGGGGACTTTGGATTTTTATTTCGATGAGACCGAACCATGAGGCTGCCTACATATCCTTAAAAGGAATCAGGTCGAACGTAGTTCATGTCATAGAAGTTATTTTGTTGTTGTGATTTTTCTTTTCTTTTCTTCCTCTTCCTCTTCTTTTCTTTTCTTTCTTCCTTTTCTCTTTTTGTTGTTTTGTTGTTTTTTTCCTTTTTCTTCTCTTTTTCTTCTTTTTTTTCTTATCTTCTTACTCTTTTTTTTTCTTTTTGTTGATTTGTTGTTTTTTCTTTTCTTCTTCTCTTTTTCTTTTTTTTTCTTTTCTTCTTCCTCTTTTTTTCTTCTCTACCTTTTCATTCTTTTCTTTTCTCCTTTTCCTTTACTTATCTTTCACGCTTGTGTTTCTGATCTTTGCTACTGATTCCGAAAGAGGGGTATGAAAGAAAACAAACAAGGCTAAAAGGGGTAACGAAGGATAAGGTGTTTAGATAGCAGAACAGAATGTCTTCATCATTCCAATCTTCAAAACATGCTAAGTACAAACAACACAATTAAATAAACCAAGGAAAACATTCTTAACATCTTTTGATTGCGCCAGACTTGATAACCATATCCATACAATTGCCTTCTATATCTGTTAAATACGAAGCACCATTGGACAACACTCTCATTACGATGAACGACCCCTACCAATTTGGGGCAAACTTGCCTTTAGCTTCAACCTGACGCGGCAAGATGCGTTTCAATAGTATTTCTTTTTGTTCTACCTACCCCAGTTTCACAATTCGGGCTTGAAGTGATCTCAAAATGCCTTTACTTTTTTTCCTCAAATGTCCCTATCATCTTCAAAATTGTTTCATTGCTTCATGACTAAACTAACTTTTTAAGACCAGGCTGAGAATTATGCGTGCATGTCATGTCACTAGAGTCAACAGGAAAAGGACTATAAAAGGAAAAGAGAACTAAACAAAAATGATTAAAAATAACAGAAAATAGAAAATTGCATTAGACAGATGGTGAAAGGGTTTGAACAACAAAACAAGCAAACTAAACTGGGTTACAACCCTAGAACAAACTTAGACAACACTAAACGAGTTACTACAAAAATAAACTAGGCAAAATAAAAGGATAGAAGGGTTTGAATAACAAGACAATATCCAGATTATAACCCTGAAAATAACCCGGACAACAGAAATGACAACAAAATAAACCACCAAAACTTCTTTCCAGCTAGCCATGAGATGAAGCGTCTTTCCAATTACCAAGCACGACATCTTAGCCACTGGGTTCTACATCAATATTGCCAAAACCATTAACAACTTCAATATCATTAACTTCAGTCAGCAAGTTCCCAAGAGGATTCATATGCTCCCTGTCACTGTCATTGATCACAATTACCCCTTCTTGAATCATTCTTTCTATTTCCCTTTTCAAAGAACGACAATCTTCAATGCTATGCCCTTGGACATTAGAGTGGTACATGCATCATACTGTAGGATCAAAGCCTTTTGCATATGGGTCTGGAGTATAGCCGAGGAGCTGCTCAATCAGGCCAGAATGCTTTAACCTCTCAAACAAGCTTGTGTAGGACTCCCCAATTGTCGTGAAACTATTTCTTTGCCTTTGTTCCTTTCCCTGTCCCTGTTTTCTAGGGTTGTTGGGTGCTCGAAAATGTTGTGAAGGCAAGAATGCATTATGCGGTGCTGGCGCTCGCCATATGGAGTGACCTGGTGGTTGGACATATGACCAGACATTGTTCGGAGGATAATACTGAGGTGGATTATATGGAGCTCGGGGACAAGTTTGGGTTTGGAGTTGAGGCTGGGTATATTGGTGAGTCGGACCTTTTGGTCCACATCGTGACTCTAAAACAACCATGGCAAAATCATCATGTTCCTTCTGACCTAGCAAGCTTCCTGTTTCGTTCTGAATTGCTTGTGTTGTGGCTTTTAAAGCAGAATAACTCATGATCTTGCTAGACTTCAACCCATCTTCTACCATTTCTCCCATTTTTACCACATAATTAAAAGACCTACCCACAGCCGTGATCAAATGCCCAAAGTAAGTTGGTTCTTGAGCTTGAAGAAAGTACTCAACCATCTCTTTTTCTTCCATGGGAGGATTGACTTTGGCAGCTTGCTCTCTCCATCTGAGCCCGTATTCCCTAAAGCTTTCATTAGGCTTCTTTTCCATCTTGGCGAGGGAGATGCGATCTGGGACAATTTCTATATTGTACTGAAAGTGTCTGGCAAAGGCCTGAACCATATCATCCCACGTGTACCACCTACTAGCATCTTGGCGGGTGTACCACTCCAGATCTTCCCCACTCAGACTTTGACTAAAATACGCCATCAATAATTTGTCTTTCCCACCGACGCCTCTCATATTACTACAATAGCCTCTCAAATGGGCCACAGGATCTCCATGTCTGTCATATAAATCGAACTTTGGCATCTTAAACCCATTAAGCAGTTGGACGTTAGGAAACAAGCACAAGTCTTTGTAAGCCACGCTCATCTGGCTCCCTATCCCTTGCATGTTTCTTGCAGACTGCTCTAAGATTTTCACCTTCCTGGATATCTCATCTTGCTCCACTGTCTTAGCAGGCTTTTCAGTTTCACCGGGAGGCTCAAAATGAGGAGCGGGAGAGTATGAATCTGAGACTTTGAAAGTTGGTTCTGGAGCATAGTGTTGGGCATTAGGGACTTTGAACACAGCCTCGTTAGAGGATCGAGGAAAAGTAGGTGGGGGAGGAGCTACAAGAGCATGAGTGGCCAAAGGAGGGGGATACGAGGTGGTTTTGGCGGGTAGAGTGTAAAAAGGTTGTGGGGTGATATCAGCAGCAGTGAGAATCTGGATTTGGGATAGTGGTGAGATAGTTGCAGGGTTTTCAGTGTAGTTAGCAGGGAATGAAGGTAGAGGATGCCCTCTGATCCAAGACTGATACATTTCTGCCATCTGTTGTTTCACCCTTTGGACCTCCTCTTTCAATTCAGACTCCGACTCCACAAACTTCCTCGACGGGTCAACAACTCTTATGCCCCAGTCTTTGCTAGCCATGGCTACCTTGCTCTTTGACCTTGTGTTGTATGTATAAGTGACTTAAGAACCACAAACCAACCACCCTACTGCTATAATGAGGAGAATAAAGAGGAACAAAATGAAGTCATCATGATAGCGTTAGGGCATTTAACAGCTAAAAATATCACATTTCGTACAATGCACCTTGCAACAATTAACGGTTCAAGAATGACTTTGAGGATCATAAGGTCACTTGGCATCATCCCAATTTGTCCATTTGAATCTTCTCTTTTCTTTTTTTTTTGCTCTCACTTCTTAACTCGCTCATTTTCCTTCCTTTTTTTTCTTTCTGATTATGCTCTTTTCTTCCCTCTCATTTCTCACATCCCATGATCTCATCTCTTTTTATTGGTTGTTTTTTTCCTTTTAATAAATAAAAAAATGATTCGATCGAACCCTATGTAGGTTGCCTACGTATCATAACGCCGCATGAATCAGATCTTTGCGTAGTTCGGGAATAGAGTAAACAAACTAACGTTTTTTTTTCTTTTTACCTTAATGACTACTCTGATGAGAAAAGAGAAATAAAAGAAGCAAATCTTTTTTTTTGAATTTCCTAGGCTGAATGCTCTATAACCTATTCTAAACTCAAGTTTAACGAGAAAAACTTGTTATTAAGGAAAATCCTAGAAGAGAAAACCCCTTTTTTATTCTTCTTTTTTTTTTATGAAGAAAATCTAAAGAATAAACCACAGAAAAGTATTTGAATTTTCATTTGATATTCTGACGCAAGATTTCGAAACAAGCAATAAACAAAATAAAATAAAATATTTTTTGGATTTCAATTTTGATTGCCTAAAGGAAAAATTCTAATGATAGACAAAAGACAAGTATGTTTTTTATGTACAATATCCTAAAGTTCTAATGAAAATAAAAAGAATTTTTTTTCATTTTTCACTAATTTCCCAAAGAAACACCTCAAAAGAAAATCTTTTCGGATTTTAGAATTAATACCTTAAAGAAAACTTTTAAAGAGGTACTAAAAGAAAATTCTTTTTTTTTTGAATTTTGGTCCCAATATAGTAAATGAAATATAAAAATAATTTCTATTTTGATATTAATTGCCTAAAGGAAAAACAATCTCAAAGGAATTTTTTCATTTCTAGAATTAGTATTCCAAAGAAAACTTATGACGAAAATATAAAAACGCAAAAATTCTTTTTTTTTGGATTTTTGACTTGTAATACATTTCCAAATGCAAAATAAGAAATACAATAACAAAAGACTAGGAAAACTTAACTAGACAATACAAACTCTAACATCACCTAAAAGATTGAATACTACTATACAGGACTAGAAAATAAAACAAAAACAATTGACTCAAAAACATAAAATGACTCCTCTAGCAGCTCCTGAATGCAGTGATCCTGGGGTATCTGTCATGCTCAAACTCTGGTAAGTAAATCCACACCTGTATGAGAAAACTTAAACCAACACTATGTGAGACAATAAAATTCCCTAAGACACATGCAAGATATGATTGAGGCTATTTTTGCAAAATGACTTATTTGGCCAAAAGATGGCTAGAAGTGCAAAATTTGGCTAAGACCCCGCAAAACCAAGAACCTAAGATTACTAGGAAGACCGGACCCTATGTGGGTTGCCTACGTATCACGCCTCGAAAGACGAGAATCAGGTATGTGTAGTTCGGGCAAATTGGATACGGGCAAGAATTAAAAAAAACAACTAATTTTAGAGAAAACATTTTTTTTGTCTTTTTTTTTGAAAAATGATGAAACATGCAAAATCTTTTTGGATTTTTTTTTGATTTTCGAAAAATGATGAAAAAAATGTAAAATCTTTTTGAATTTTTCATGCTATTTTTTTGTCCTTTCTTAAAAATAATGTAACAAAAAGCATAACTGGGCCCTACTTGCTTTATCTTCACACTTCACCTTCTTTTTTTTTTCTTTCATTTGCTCTCAACTATCATTGGTCCGCCAAATGACCCTTTTACCCTTGCAGAAATGCAACATGTATCACATTAGGATGCATCAGAATGGTCTTTTATTTTTTGGGTACACCTGTCCTAGACGGACCCAACCCCTGTGTTGAGTCCCCAAAGTCAAATGCACATGATACAAATAAGCGTTCCTACTAGGGATCCGACATGAGGCTGAGTTATTCTAGGTTTAAAACCTGGGTGTATTGTTCTAGACCTGGCTTACCCGAGCGGACAACTCGAGCTGGGGGGGGGGGCTGTGTACCGGTAACCAAAAGATCATCCGGCTTTGCAACTTGTCCGAACCTCGTTCTATTTGGGATATGACACTAACAGAAATAAGTCACGACCAGCGTGCACTCCTCAGGAGAGAGAAGAGAGGGGTTTCGTAGCAGTTTATATATACAGTTCAACTAATATCAAAGCGGTAAAAGAAACATTTAGCACATTAGGCCCAAACATGTAATAAAATCAGATAATAAATAAAGCCAAATATAACAATTCATCTAAGCTCAAATTCTGAACCCTGAACCAGAGATTCTGGGTTCGCTCCCCAGCAAAGTCGCCAGAGTTGTCACACCTCTTTTTTTCCTACACCCGCGTAAAGGGATGTATCGGGAGTTTTTCCAATTAAAGTGACAATTGAAACGAGATTATTTATTTATTAAATTCATAGTCGCCACTTGGGATAATTTTATGGTGTCCCAAGTCACCGGTTCAAATTCTGAATCGAGCAAAAGATTGACTCTATTTTACAATCCGCGAACACAGAAATCTGGGAAAGGAATTTTGTTAACCAGGGAGAAGATGTTAGGTATTCCCGAGTTTCGTGGTTCTAGCACGGTCGCTCAACTATTATAATTGGCCTATTATCTGATTTTAGTACATGTTTTAGCATATGGTTCCATTTTAACTTTAACCGCTTTTATTCAATTATTTTTAAGAAAGATTTCAACGTTATTAAAACATGTCTTGAACCACGTCACATAAATGCACCCACGGTCTCGACATATTTTATCTAACATTGTTGAGATTTGGATTTGGGTCACATAAATGCGCACCCGAGTTTAGGAAGGTAATTTTAAGATAGCGCGCCGAAAACAACTACGCACTTTCAAGTTTGCAAGGGCCATGAAAAATTCAACTAATGGCACACCTCGATTTCTAACAGTTAAAATAATTAATGGAGGGCCAAGGGTTTTGAGATTTTATTTGGCATGGCACTCCTCGAATTATTCCTAAAGGGTTTTATTATTTGAAGTCGTTACAATCGGGCCACATGAAATGCACCCCCGAATCCATAGTCACAATGGTTTATTAATCATGCCTAAAGCAACTAGCACATTTGAATTATTTTCCTAATCTTGAGATTATTGTGAAGGCCACGAATTATGAGAGTCATTTGTGGAAATGGGGTTAGCCATTCATTTAGTAACAGATTCAAATCCCTACAGCATGGTAACAATCGCGCATAGCGTGGGTAATTGCGATAGTACTTTGCACCAAAACGAGAGATTGTCTAATGTGATAAAAATGAAAAGAAGCTAATTAATAAGGGACACATGAAATATAACAATTGCACATGGCGTGGGTCATCAGAAGCACGTCACCTTCGGCATTTCTAGATATGCAGTGTGTTTGCATTAACTTTGCAGTTCGACAATTGCTATTCTCGGGCGTAAGTAAGCCGTTTATGGGGTAGTTCAAATTATCTAAATGTGCTCTCACAAGACTACCATAGATGGATAGATTTGTTAACGAATAACTGCTACAGATATGTAAATATACAACAACATTCTGAAATAAACTACAAACAAACACCCATTAATATCAACATTTTCACGTACCAGACAAAACAAGACAATTGAGATTATGAATCCAAACAAGGGAATTTCATTAAAAAATGTTCTCCTCAACTTATTCAAATCTCCTGGTTTTTACCATTAGCTCAAGTTGCACAAAACCAAATCGATGTCCCCTCAAAACTCAAATTAGCGAGCAAGAACCTTCAATGGACGCGTAAGTGGCAAGATTTAAGAAAATTTCATAATCAAACTTACGTACTAATGGGTTATCATAATCAAACCTTTTTTATCAGAAGACTGTCATCATGTAAAATAAAACAAAAGAAAACAAATCTATATTTCATAGAAATGCACTGAAAATTAAACAGGCTAGAATTAAAATTAAAAATTATACAAGTTCGCGGATGTGTACCTAGTCACCAATAATCAAAAGAACATCAGAAAAATCTGAACAACAAGGATCTCGACGGTTAATCCGGAGCTCAACCATGAACTAAATCAGCGGCAAAAATCAACAGCAATCAATAGAGTTTGAACCCAGAACATTTTTTTAATGAAATTCCCTTTTGAATCCCGTTCTTCTTTTGGTTTTTGTTCTGATTTTGAGCTTATTGTGTTATAGATCTAGAATATGAAATTCAAAAATCAAGGGTGCTTTCTATGAGTCTCCATGTGTGTGTGTGTGTACGCTTAAACTACAGAGAATGGGAAGAAGAATGGGACACCTTGGGAGCTTTGTTGTTTTCTGGAAAAAATGAGAGAGGAGGAAGAAGTTCAGGAGTGCCATTTTGTAATAGTAGGGATCTGATCCCTTTTTTTTCTTAGGTTTTTTAATTATGTTTTATAGGTAAGAAGTAGGGTAAAGGGTAATGGGTATTTGAATTGGGCTGGGGTTAACAATTAATTTGGGTCATTTTAGGAATTGACCCAATTTTAGAAGAAACAAGACCAAAAATACATTCTTCCTAATTTCTTTTTCTCTTTTTTTCTTTTCTTTAAAAATTAATTAAAATTCTAAATTAATCTATTTTGTAGAAATTAAAGTTCTTTATTTATTTTTTATCATTATAACAACTAGTTAACTTAAAACTAAAGAAAAAATGCTAATTTAAAAGATTAAAAGTTAAATATGTAAAAATGTTAATTTTTAGGATTTTCTCTATGATTTAAAAATATTAAAAATGCAAATAAATAACGAAAGTTTCCTAAAATCAATAAAAAAAAATTTGGCCTATTTTTAAGAGTTATTTTCATGTAGGGCAGAAATCACGTGCTCACAATCATTATTTACCATTTAGGAAGGGAGATATAAGCATTTTGAATTACCTTTAATAGTAATAGATGTACGTACAATCGGCCACACCTATATCAGTCATGCCCTATGGGAGCTAACAGATATAGTTTAAGAGAAGAACATAATATCACGATCCGGCTGGGGTTAGAGTGACCCAAAATGGTGGATGAATTATTTGCGTTAGTTGACATTGCCAATGATATTGCAAATGTGCTAATAGATCTCCTTGTGAGACACCTAGATTATGCACTCTAGAATATTACAATTAGATGTGAATACTAGCATGATAAAAAAAATCAGAAGATAGGCATTGAAAGCCTAGAAGAGATAAATATTACCTTAGTGTGACTCTCGTCCCTAGTAGAGCGAGGTCGTTGAGCAACCCGAAGAGCCAATGAATGAAGCAAGGAGAGCTAAAAGCAAAAGAATGTCGTATTGAAGTTTTCACAAGAAAGGGATGTGCAGAAATATTAGTAGAGTAGTGAGAAGAGAGATAAGGAAGAATTATAAGTGAGATGTGATACATGAATGACAACGGTAGAGTGTTACAGAACCTATAGTCAAAGGAAGAAAGAGACGAAAGGTGATGGGCTTTAAGACAACAAAAGAGTATATGCCATACATTCACATCCTCATTTCGAGAAATAAGTTCGCGATTCTATCGTGATTAACAGAAGGAAAAGTTAGACCCCAGAGTAATAGAAATCAATATGGACTGGTGAACAAGCTAAACTAAACATGAATTAGGAATTGATTGATTTGATAATAGTCAGCATCATTAGAATTTCATATTGCATTCCGGCAATAATAGAATGGACAACAGAAGAAGATCCATGATCAATTCAGAGAATGGTCATTCAAGGATATGCTTCCCTAAAGCAAGCAATATGAGAAAAGTTAAGCTTAAGGGATTGTATGTGCCAGTTACACTAAGTGTCACCATCGCGAGTAAGGAATTTTGTTATCCTTGGTATAGAAGTATTACCGCAAGGCGAGTAAGGGTAATTGATGATGTGAAAGGACGCTAAAGATGAAGAGGAAAAACATCTATAGGCAGGTCGTCATATCTCCAAATCTTAGTACTCCCCTAAAGGGGGGAAATATGGAATGATAAAGGAAGAATGTGATAAAAATGAAAAAGGGATGAGATTACACTTATCCAAATGTTACAGATATGCTATGATTCCACAACGTTATGTAAGCACGACATCAAAAAAAGGGGGAGTAAGGGTTCCTTCCCGGGATGTTATTGATAGATAAGGAGCCAGTACATGGTGTAAGTTAGGACAAGGAAATAACCCAAAAAAGATTACACAGAATATGAATATGAGAATGGGCCGACGAGTAGTTCGTAGTTGATTCAAGAAGAGCCTAGTCATTACTAGGCAAGAAGTAATAAACAAATCAGCAGACCATGCAAGATAAATGTAGTAAACCCCAACATGGAGAAGTCAGCCTCGCAGTATTGTCATTATAATACTTGAGATATATTCATATAAAAGTTGGAGTAGTTAAAGGTACTGTATGAGTGTTTCGGGGATAAAAGAAAGTACCAATAGGAAGGAAGTTAAAATATCAGTTCAGAAGAAACCCTACAAGTACAAGGGCATGGAGGTAAGCAACTACGGATGATTATAGGCAAGGAAGGATATCAAAAGGTGCATAGTAAGCTCACAACTTTACGAGAATTAAAGGTTCCCCCTAAGTACTACAACGAAAGACTAGCTGAGGAAATAAGGAAGAAGGCTTCAACCTAAGCACAACAACCTAAAGAGGAAATGGTCGTGTAACAGCAGTCTCACAACAATATTGGAAGCGCTCCAAAGGAAAGTGTCACCTACCGTGGCTAATGAACGAGAAGTAAAATTAGAAGTAATATTTGAGATCATATGAGTTGCAGGAAAACTCTGGCATGTGTGGGCACTAAGATAAGCTAAGTATGGACCCAACACGGGGGGCAGAAAGACCAAGAAAAGTAATAGCTTACCTTGAAAGAAAGCTAAGATAGAACGAAAGAAATTATTTGATCACTGATCCAGAGTTGGTCATGTTATGAATACCCTTAAGGGTTTGAAGTTTTATACATGCAGCATATACAGCCTTAGAAGGTTTTGGTATACGTTAAAAGAAAGAATTGAGCCCAGGTTATAAACGAAGGATTAAATTATTAAAGGATTGAATCATGCATATTCCGCAGTGCCCATGAAAGGCTAAATAGAATAACTAATACCATGAAACAGATTGGGAGATAACTTAAGTCGATATAAAGGCCAATCAGAAGGAGGAAACTAAAAAGTTACATCAACAAAGTAAATCAGGAATCCGATTATTGGACTCAAAAAAATTATAAACCTCGTGTGAGAATATTATAGGATTACTTTTAATATCCGAGGTACAAGAGGGATAGTACAAACACCATATTCTATAACGACCCTATGTTAAATTTAGCCAGTTAGAATGGTACCAGTCTTGTAATAAGTCAGCATGAAGCTCCCACTAGATTATAATAGAGCATCAAGTTATGGACATAAATTATACCTATGTGGAAGGGAGATCATAAAAGAGAGAAGATACGATACGCGGTTCCAAAGTGAGTAAAGTAAAAGTTGAATAATGTACGGGATACTCAAATGCAGAAGGTTGTGAATAGTCCGTACTTTGGATAAAAGGCTAGAAATGCTAGGATTCAGTATTGATAGCAGCGTCACTAGTGGCATATCTTCCAACCTATGGTTTCTAGGTATAGAGAAGTCTAATTAAGAGTGTAAAGAAGAGTTAGATACAATGTGATGTCTCACTTGATATTCCAGAATGACATAAGAAAATCTATGATGCAAGCAAATTGAAGGGAGGTTGCGAGAAGTTGTGACGACCCGGCCGATCGTCTTAATAATTTACGCCCATCCCCTATTAACCGCTTTTCCCGTATTTATTTCTGCTATTTGATTTGTCGGGATGTTTGTTTTGAGTTTCATAGAGTTTTGGGACACTTAGTCCCTACATGAGAGCTTAAGTGTTGAAAATTTGACCGTCATCGGAGTAGTGTGCAGACGACCTCGGAATGGAAATCCGATGGTTCCGTTAGCTCCGCTGGGTGATTTCGGGCTTAGGGGAGTATTCAGATTGTGTTTTGGAGGTTCGTAGCTAATTTAGTCTTGAAATGCCGAAAGGTCGAATTTTGAAGTTTCCGGTCCGATAGTGAGATTTTGATTCGAGGGTCGTAATAGAATTCCGGAAGTTGGAGTAGCTTCGTAGAGTTGAATGTCACGTGAGTGCAAAATTTCAGGTCATTCGGACGAGGTTTGATAGACTTTTTGATCGAAAGCGTATTTCTAGAGTTTTGGAGTTCTTACGCCTAAATCCATGGTTGATTCGTCGTTTCGATGTTGTTTTAGGTGTTTTAAGGATTGGTATAAGTTTGGACAGTGGTATTAGACTTGTTGGTGCTTTTGGTTGAGGTCTCGGGGGCATTGGAATAACTTCGGATGGTTGACAAAAGAATTTTGGACTTTGGAGTTGCAGCTTCAACTGGTTTTCTATCATAACCGCACCTGCGAGTATGGGACCGCAGGTGCGGCGCTGCAGAAGTGGCTCTATGATCATAGAAGCGGAATTGGAGAGGTCCAGCAGGAGCTGCAGGTGCGAGAATGGAATCGCACCTGCGAGACCACAAGTGTGGAGGGTCTACCGTAGAAGCAGAAACTAGTCTTAAGTGAAAGGTCGCAGGTGCTACCATTGTTCCGTAAAAGCGGGATAGGGACCGCATATGCAGTAATAGCTAGGCAGAAATATGAAATTTTGAGGGTTTAGTTTCAAAAGTTGGGAATTCGATTTGGATCTCGGGAGAGGGCAATTTTGAGAGGAAATTGAAGAGGAGATCAGTGGGTAACAATTTTTTAACCCTTTCTAGTTATATTCCATCAATCTATAGTTAGTTTCATCATTTAATTTTGGATTGGAGATGAAAATTGGGGAAAAGTTGGAAGAAAGTTCTTAGACCTAAAATTCGACTTTTGATTGGGAATTTGACCTTAGATTTGGATAATTTTGGTATGCATGAACTCATGAGAGTATGAGGATTCTGAAAATATAAATTTTACCCGATTCCGAGACGTGGGCCCGAGGGGCATTTTGGTCATTTTCCCTAATTCCGCGTATTAGCTTAGAATTTCTTTGTAGAATCCGTTGCTTGAAGTGTTATTTACATTATGCAAATGAATTGAATAGATTTGGGCCATTTGGAGTCGAGTACTCGTGGCAAGAGCGTGGTTTCGGGTTGATTATTGAGCTAGTTCGAGGTAAGTGGCTTGCCTAACCTTGTGTGGGCGACCTTCCCTTTAGGATTTGGTATATTTGATAATTGAAATTCCTTGTACGTGAGGTGACGAGTGCGTACTTGAGCTAATTGTTGAAAATTCGGTTTTCCTTAAGAAATTTTAATTGTGTTCCTTTTTCCTGTCTTATGCTACTTGCAATTTAAGCCTGTTGTTAGCCTAGAAAAGCATGTTTAATTTACTTAATTGCTTACTTGCTTAACTTGCCTTAATTGTATAACGTGAAACATGTTAGGTTAGAATTACGTATTTACTTGGTACGAAATTGAGCTTAAATGAGTATTCCTTTTGTTGTTGCTGCGTGTTTTACTTTGGGACTACGAAACGACATCCCGAGAGTTCCCCTGACATATTTATGAATTTGATCTGAGGTGCAGGATACCGAGAGATCCATAGCATGGATATTGAGGATACCAAGAGACCCTCGGTATACCGAGAGATCCCTAGCACGTATATTGAGTATACCAAGAGATCCTCGGGATACCAAGAGATCCCTAGCATATATTGAGGATACCGAGAGATCCTCGGGATATCAAGAGATCCCTAGCATATATTGAGGATACCGATAGATCCTCAGGATACCAAGAGATCCATAGCATATATTGAGGGTACTAACAGATCCTCGGGATACTGAGAGATCCCCGGTTATTTCCTTGTGATTGTTTTTGCCTCTGTTTCAGTTATTGAATTTCTCTACTTTTTCCGTATTAAATTCGTATTGTTAGTTTTCAACTGTACTGCTTACTTGTACTGCCATATCTTATATTTTTATTTTATCTCAGTAGGGCCTTAACCTTCCTCGTCACTACGTGACCGAGGTTAGGCTTGGCACTTACTGAGTACCGTTGTGGTGTACTCATGCCCTTTCTGCGCATGTTTTTATGTGCAGATCCAGGTACTGTGACTCAGTCCTATCACCCTTGAGCGAGGAGACTACTCCAGAGACTTTGAGGTACATCTGCTGCGTCCGCAGACCGAGGAGTCCATTTCCATTCCATCTTGTAGTGACAACCCTTCTATCTTTTCTTTTGATGTAGACATTCCAGAGTTAGAGCATTTTATTATATTCGTAGCTTGTGATTCATGGGTTTCCGGGTTTTGGGAGAATGTATTAGTTTCGAGAATTTATATTGTATATGTCAAGCGGCACTTTTAAACACAGGTATATCACTCTATTTCTATTTGTGATTCGTGGGTTTCCGGGTCTTGGATTTAGATATTGGTTTTTGAGACTTATATATGGTGTATGCCGAGCGGCACATTTAAACACTATTATTGCTTTATTTTTGTCTTAAATTGTTTACTTTCGCAAAATTTTTATTTTTATTCCGCAAATTAGGCTTACCTAGTCGTAGAGACTAGGTGCCGTCACGATGGTTCATGAAGGGCGAACCAGGGTCGTGACAAGTTGGTATCAGAGTTCTAGGTTCATAGGAGTCATAAATCAGAAGACGGTTTATTAGAGTCTCGCTGATCGGTACAATGACGTCTGTACTTATCTACGAGAGGCTATGTAACTGATAGGAAAATTTCCACTTCATTTGATTTCCTTATCGTGCGATATTTTGAACATCACAATTCTAAACTTCTGTCTTCTATTCTCTCATAGATGGTGAGGACACGCGCTACCCGAGATGATCAGGCACCCGCACCCCTACTACAGCCGTCAAAGGCTGGGGCTGGGGTAGAGACCGAGGACGCGCACGTGGTGCAGCTAGTGCACCTGCGCGAGCTACCGCCGAGGTACCACTAACAGCTCCAGCCGGAGTCCAAGCACTTGATACGCCTACTGCTACTACTACTCCAGCACTTCAGGAGACTCTGGCACAGTTCATGAGCATGTACACCATTTTGGCTCAGGCGGGGTTGCTTCCCCTTGCTGCAGCTATGTCTCATGCCGGGGGAGGAGCACAGACTCCCACCACCCGCACTCCTGAGCAATGAGTGCATGTTGATCAGGTCCTTGAGATTATTCTCGTGCAGCCTGCAATCCGAGATCAGCCCAAGGACAGGGCAGCGACTTCCGAGGATGAGCAACTGAGGCTTGAGAAGTTCAAGAAGTACAAGCCTCCTGTATTCAGTGGTCTAGCATCGGATGTTGCTCTGGGATTTCTAGATGAGTGCTACCGCATTCTCCGTACCATGGGTATATCAGGATCGAGCGGGGTTTCCTTCACTACTTTCCAGCTTCGGGGAGCCGCCTATGAGTGGTGACGCACCTATGAGTTAGACAGTCCGGATGAGGCTACTTCACTAACTTGGACTCAGTTTTCAGATCTGTTCCTGAGAGAGTATGTTCCTCAGAGCCTTAGGGACGCGTGATGTGCAGAGTTTGAGCATTTGCGCTAAGGTGCTATGACTATCTCAGAGTATGTAGTCCGTTACACTAGTTTGGCTAGGCATGCGCCAGCCTTGGTTTCTACTGTTCACGAGAGGGTTCGCCGGCTTACAAAGGGCCTTATTCCCAGCATCAGGTCTAGCATGGCTCGTGAGTTGAAGATGGATATTTATTATCAGTAGTGTGAGCACGTGATTTTTGCCCTATATGAATTGCTCCTATAAAATAAAAAAATAGACTTTTTCCAATTTTTACCATTTTATAGGATTTTGTAGGATTTTTATTTAATTGTTTGCATTTTTGTGCATGTTTAAGTTTTATTTAAGTCATGAAAAATACCAAAATATCATGCGTTGCATTAGGATTGGTTGTTACATTTTTAGAGTTAATCAGTAAGTATTTGCTTTATAAAATGTGAAAATCACAAAAAAAAGCTTATTTTTTACATTTTGTCTTTTAATTTTAGTTTATTGATTTTCCTCTTTTAATTTAGAATTAAGTAATGTTTATAATTTTTATAATTAGTTAATTAGCTTAATTTTACATTTTTTTAGATAATCTAGGATTTTAATTTTAGGATTTTTTTAATTAAAGAAAAAGAAAAAGAAATAAAAGAAAAAAAGAGAAAGAAAAGAAAAGGCTGGTTTAAACTTGATTGGCCAAAATTAATGCTGAGCCCAAATCCCTACCCAAACCTACCAACCCAAACGGACCCCATCCATATTAAAATAACCTAGCAGCTAACATTAGACAGATAGAGAAAAAAACAAGATCAGATCCCCTCCCAAGCAACGACGCTCCTTTCTTCTTCTTCAACAGAGATCCAAGCAAAATCATACCCCCTCCCCTCCAAATTGCACAAAAACAGACCCCTCTTCTTCTTCTTTCTTCATCTTCATTTTCTTGAAACACACACGGAAAAAATCGGAACCCTGATGTTGCTTCGTAACCTGCCAGTGCCAAAACAAAAAAAGAGTAATAATTCTTTCTTCTCCAACCATCATGCTCATGAGATCAGATTGGAAGTTGAGAGTAAATAACTGAAAACAAAAAAAATCAGCAGTAAAATTGGATTCGTGATCTGCAAACACTGCTCTATTTTTTTATTTTTGTTGGGTTTCATTTTCATCTGAGTGTTGCTTTGGTGGCCGTTTCGAATGTGCTGGGAATGTTGAAATGGGCAAGCTGATTTTCAAGGTTAAATCGAGATCTAAAAGGGCTGTTTGTTGTTGCGCCGTTGCAATTTCGCTGAACCATTCATATTTCTTCTTTAGCTTTTGTTTGGCACTTTTACTGTAATGCTGCATTTTAGGTATGCCTCAACCTTGGATGAATCCATTTGCACTTTCTGGGTGAATTTATCTTTAGATGTTAATAGATTAGAATGTTTTGGCACAACTATATTGTCACGACATGACAAGAAATCATATGTGTATTAAGATAAACATATTCATATATGGGTATATATTTTTGGCTTTCATCAGATATCTTTCGATTTAAGGAAACGGGTCAAATAGTTTATTTTTTTTATATGCTTAGTTGGCATTATAGTTAGACACGTGATGGTTCTTTCTTGTGAAGGATGTACACAGACATTTCCTATGCGAGAATTTCCCTTTCAATCAATAAGTTAATTACCTTTACATTTTGTATATATCATAATGCCAGGTGGGAACTGAAGTTAATATCAATTTGAGGTGAATTTTTTTTGTGTGTGATTAATTCCATGGGCAGTTAATTGCCTATAAACAATTCGGAGGTTGAGTTATCTAATATTGATCGATTCATCCACTGATTTTGTGTTACTATGCACGAAAATTCTGGTGCTAGTTTTCCTTTATGAAGCATAATTGTGTCCATGATTATTGATATTTTATTTCTCGGGTCAGTCGTCTTGTTTTGGTTAGACTGGTGTTCGCCCTTTTAAAATGATAGTATATATTTTTTGGCTCATTTGTTTGATTAAACTAATGAATATGGTGGTTGATCATTGAATTCACTTCATCTGCGCTCAAGCATAATGTTCTGGTTGTTAATTACATCCCACTTTGCTAAGGCATTGTGAGTGAATGAGCAATTTTGATATAAACTAATTTGCGAAGTAATCCTAATAACTACATTTTATATTTTTCTTCCATAATACTTATCCATAATCAATGACTTACAATAATCTTGAAATAATTTGAGGCGTGCCATGCCAAATAAAATCCCAAAACTCATGGCCCTCACTTAATTAATTTTAACTCTTTAGAAATCGAGGTGTGCCATTAGTTGAATTTTCCATTGCCCTCGCAAACTTGAAAGTGCGTAGTTGCTTTAGGCGCGCTATTTAAATTAATTTCCTTAAACTCGGGTGTACATTTCATGTGACTCAAATCCAAATCTCAACAACGTTAAATAAAATGTGTCGTGGACCGCGGGTGCATTTCAAGTGGCGTAGTTCAAAGATGTGTTTTAGATAACGTTGAATCTTTCTAAAATTAATTAAAAGTGATTAATCATTTAAAATTAAACCATACGCTAAAACATATTTTAAAATTAGATAATAGGCTAATTATGATAGTTTAAGCGATCGTGCTAGAACCACGGAATCCGAGGGTGCCTAACACCTTCTCTCGGGTTAACAGAATTTCTTATTCAGAATTTCTGGTTCGCAGACTTCAAAAGGAAAGTCGAATTTTCCTCGATTGAGAATTTTAAAAATAAACCGGTGACTTGGGACACCAGAAAACAAACTATCCCAAGTGGCGACTCTGAATAAAAATAAATAAATAATCTCATTTCGAATAATCTCACTTAAAGTGGAAAAACTCCTTTGTACTACCTTCGGGTGTGTAAAAAGGAGGCGTGACAGCTCTGGCGACTCTGTTGGGGATCGAACCCAGAATCTCTGGTTTAGGGTTCAAGAATTCGAGCTTAGAATAGCTGTTATGATTGGCTTTATCTGTTATATGATTTTCCTATATGTTTGAGCCTAATGTGCTAAATGCTTTACCGCTTTGATATTTTGTGAACTGTGTATAAACTGTTACGAAACCCTTCCTCTCTCTGAGTCTTCTAAATCATGGAGAAGGGTGCACTTCGTGTGACTTCTCTTCTATCTAGAGTCTTATCCCATTTTTAGAACGAGGTTCGGACAAGTTGCTAAGCCGATGAAGCTTCTGTATTCCCGGTACGCTGCCCCCCCGGCTCGAGTTGTCCGCTCGGGTAAGCCAGGTCTAGAACAATAAACCCAGCTTTTAAACCTACTATAACAAAACCTCACGCCGGATCCCTAGTAGGAACGTTTGTTTGCATCACGTGAATTTGACTTAAGAGACTCAACACTGGGGTTGGGTCTGTCTAGGACAGGTGTACCCGAAATGAAAAGACCATCCTGATGCATCCTACTTGTTACTTGTGCATTTATTCGCTTCGGATTTGCATGTTGACCGGCTTATGAATAATAGGAGAAAAGTTGGAAAAAGAAAATCAATGTGAGGCTCGGAGAGATAATTACTTGTTTTGAAAAATTAGTGTCCAAAAATATGCTGAAACTCTGCCAAAATTTTGACATGCTGACCGGCTTATGAATAATAGGAGAAAGGTTGGAAAAAGAAAATCAATGTGAGGCTCGGAGAGATAATTACTTGTTTTGAAAAATCAGTGTCCAAAAATATGCTGAAACTCTGCCAAAATTTTGACAAAGATTTTCTGTTTGAAAAAATAGTTGGTTTACTTTCGTCCCATCTGACCGAACTACGCGAGTCTGATTCTCACCGGATGTGAGATACGTAAGCAAACCTCATCGGTTCTGACCCCAATTTTCAAAAATCCAAAAATATTTTCCTTTAGTTCCTTCTTTAGGAATCATTCTTTAGAAAATTCAAAAAAAAAAAAGAAGTTTTTTTAAACTCAGAAAGATAAGAAACAAAATCAAAATCAAAAAGAATAAAAATCCGAAATATGGGTTTCTTTCATTTTGAAGTACTTTTCCTAAAAATTCAAAAAAAAAAAAAATCTTTTCCTTATTTAAAAGTCTTTCTTTCAAAAAAAAATTGAAAAATTGAAGTCCAAAAATATTTTGGCTTTTCTTTAGAAGTGCATTTGTAAATAAATAAAAACTCAGAAATCCAAAAAAAAATTCTTAAAAAGTCCCTCTTTCGAAAATTAAGAGGCAACATCCAAAATCCAAAAATATTTTTCTTTCTTCTTTAGAAAAAGAGAAAATAAATGAAATATCAAATAAAAATATTTTCTTTTTACTTTTAAAATTCCCAAAGTTCAAATCAAAAGAAAATGAATTTTTTAGAAGTTTTTCTTTCAAAAACAAAACAAAAATCAAAAATCAAAATAAAATAAAAAATATTTCATTTCTTCTTTTAAAGCATTTCTTTCAAAAATTCCAACCAAAAAAATAGTTAGTTTATTTACTCCATTTTTTATCTTCCCGAACTACGCAAGAACTAATTCATGCGGCGTCATGATACGTAGGCAATCCCCATCGGATTCGATCATAGCTATAAAATAAATTGAGTGAAAAATAAAGAAAAAGTGAAAAAAAGAGCGACAAAAAAATAAAAAAAATAAAGAGTGACAAAAACAAAAAAAAAAGAAAAAAGAAAAGAGAGTGCCAAAAAATAAAAGAGCGGCAAAAATGAGATGAAAGAAAAAATCAAGAGTGATTAAAGAGAGGCAGAAATGAAGAAAGGAGGTACAGAGTAAAAAGGGCTAGTTAAGGTCGGGATGAAACATGCAAATGTTCAAACACACGGTAGAAGCGTTTAACTGTTAGGTGCATTGCATCCCAACGTGTGATTTCTTATATGTTAAATGTTTCAAAACTAACAAGGTTGTTGGATGTGCAAACCAGCTAAGTTTTGGTGGTTGGTTTTGTTGGTAGTCTAGCCTCCCCTCCTTCACAAAATCCAAAGGCACAGATGGATTCCGCAGACAATCTACCAATCATCGGTCCTGAGGATAGCCCAGCATCGGCTATTCTGCAGCTAGAATCAGCAGCCGCTGAAGAGAATAAGATGTTGCGTCTTCGCATATTGGAAATGTGGGACGCCTGATCTAATGGTAGGGAACCGCCAAGTGCAATCCCTGGGTTCCCTGAATTGATCCCCAGGTCAGGTGAGGTTACCAATGCCCTTGTGCCCAACCCGCTCATCCCATGCGGGCACCCTCCAATGCCTTCCAATGATCCTGGCATGCCTTCTGTGGTTTGCCCCCAGGCACCGGCTTCAAGGGCATCGACTCCAATGTTCATCTTTCAGGGTCCACAGCTTCAACCAGAAATAACATATGTGACCCCGTACTCTTTCACTCAACCACCGCAATATGATCTCTTGGTGGAGCAAGAAAAGGTTGTTAAAAATCCCGAGCAAGAGGAAATGGCTCGGAAGATGAAGAGCCTGGAACAAAGCCTGAAAAACATGCAAGGTCTGAGTGGTCAAAAGAGTGTCTCATACTCTGACCTCTGTATGTTTCCCCATGTCCACTTGCCAGCTGGCTTCAAGATACCAAAATTTGAAAAGTACGACGAGCACGGAGACCCGGTCGCCCATCTGAAACGATATTGTAACCAGTTAAGGGGTGCTGGTGGAAAAGAGGAGCTGTTAATGGCCTATTTTGGGGCAAGCCTCTCCGGAATTGCTTTTGAGTGGTATATAGATCAAGAAATTACTCATTGGCATGTGTGGACGATATGACTCGCGATTTTGTCCGCCAGTTCCAATATAATATGGATATCGCTCCTGACAGAAACTCCTTGTCCAATTTGAAAAAGAAAACCGTGGAAAGCTTCAGTGAATATGCTGACAAATAGCGTGAGCAAGCTGCCAGGGTAAAGCCTCCACTAGACAAAGTTGAAATGGTCACGGTCTTTCTGCAGGCCCAAGAGGCTGACTATTTTCAGAACATGATGTCTGCTATGGCTAAGTCGTTCGCTGAGGCTATCAAAATTGGGGAAATGGTTGAAACCGGTTTAAAAACAGGTCGAATCTTGAGTCCTTATGCTTTCAAAGCTATATCACAGTCTACTCATAATGGTTTGGAGGGTTTGATGAACGGAAATGGGTTTGAAGAGGGAGCCATGATGGTGTCAAGCTCGAGGGGGGCCCGTAGGTCTTTCAGCCAATTATATGTACCTTCTATTGTCCCACCACACTATTATCCCTTTCAAGATGATGCTTATGCCGTGGCACCGCCTCCCTATGTGGTGATGAGTGCTCAATCTTACACCCAACCACAACATTATACACAAAACCGAGCTCTACCTCCCAGAAATGCCCATCCTTACCAAGCTCCATATAATCCTCAACCAAATGATCCCCAATACAATCCTCTCCCCAAAGAGCCTTTCAGAAAGAATCAGTTCACCCCTATTGGTAAATCGTATGCAAGCTTGTTCCAAATGCTAATCAGACTAAATCTACTGCAGCCAGTGGCCCCAAACCGGCCGAACCCCGAGTCCCCCTCGTACCGAGCTGATGCTATATGTGAATACCACTCTGGAGCAGCGGGACACGGTACAGAGGACTGTTGGACCCTCAAAAGGGCAGTTGAGGATTTGATTGAAGTTGAAAGAATTATTTTTCGGGATGAAGAAGCTCCTGATGTGATGAACAATCTGTGGCCTGCCTACAACATCGGGCCAATAGTCGGAATGATTTGTGAAGCTGAGGAATTTGATCCAGCACTGAAGGCCATTGCAGCCATTGCCGAGACAGAAAAAAGCCAAAAATGGTCGCCAAGCTTGAAAGTTCCCCATCAGATGGGAGTCTCGGTAGCCAGTCTTGCTATCCTTTCTGCATCCGGATTATCTCAGGGTGTGATACGGATGTTTTACTTTGTTGTATTACTTTCCAATGTAAACCCTTCTATCTTCAAAAATTGAAAAAAAAATCAAAAATAAAAAAAAAATCAAATCAATTGAAATTAATATTTCATTGTTCCGGAATGTCTCTTTTCTTAATCTTGTCATTTTTCTTATTCACTTTTCAGTTTTGTTAAATGCAGATTTCAATAACATGACATGCTTGCAGACTTCATGCCCATATCCTAAAACACTGTCAGACTTCGAAATAATGAATCAAGAATTAGATTGTGGTGAAGATAAGTTTAAGGAAATAAAACAAAGAGTTGGAACAGCTGAAGGAAGATTGGTTCTAGATTGGAAAGGTTCATACATTGCAACAAGAGTATTGCCAAGAGGGGCATTATACTTGGGACACATCGAAAGAAATGTCAATGCAAATATAGTCAAAAGGTACTATGTTGGATCATGTATATAACATTAATGTTCTCCGGTTGGGATGAAGAAGGCTTTCTTTTTCACTGTCCAAATATTCAGCCCTTTGCGAACCCTTTGAGCTGGCCCCCATTCTTTGATTACCCTCTTTGGAACTTGGAGGCTATTATGAAATGAATGAATAAAAGAAGGAAAAGAAAGATGCAAAAAAAAGGAAGAAAAGACAAAGAAAATGAAATGAAAAAAAAATGAAAAAATGAAAAAAAAAAGGAAAGGAAAAAGAAAAAGAAAGAGAAAACAAAACAACAGAAAAAAAAACAAAAGAAGATAAAAAATAAAAAAAAAGTTTCCCTGAACTACGTTCGACTTGATTCCGAAAGGATACGTAGGCAGCCTCTCTCTGGGGTTCAGTCACACCAAAATAAAAATCCGAGGTCCCTCCGAAAGTGAAACTAGGGCAGATGTTGTAATGGTCCGGAGATGATCCCGCCTGAATGGTTCCAAAGTTGTAATTCAATCCAAATCACTTTTACCCAAATCCTTTCAAGTCCTTCCGATCAATCGGTGAGAACGTTCAAGGATCAGAGAATACGGCTACTTGGATCCGATGCAATAAAAATGAGAGAAATGAAATGAGAGAGTCTTATTGGTGAAAACCCACACGGGCACCGTGAGGCGACTGTAAGCAGAGAAAAGGAAAATGAGAGAGTCTTGCTCAAGCATAATGTTCTGGTTGTTATTACATCCCACTTTGCTAAGGCATTGTGAGTTAATGAGCAATTTTGATATTGACTAATTTGCGAAGTAATCCTAATAACTACATTTTACATTTTTCTTCCGTATTACTTATCCACAATCAATGACTTACAATAATCTTGAAATAATTTAAGGCGTTCCATGCCAAATAAAATTCCAAAACTCATGGCCCTCACTTAATTAATTTTAACTCTTTGAAAATCGAGGTGTGCCATTAGTTGAATTTTCCATGGCCCTCGCAAACTTGAAAGTGCGTAGTTGCTTTAGGCGCGCTATTTAAATTAATTTCCTTAAACTCGGGTGTGCATTTCATGTGACCCAAATTCAAATCTCAACAATGTTAAATAAAATATGTCATGAACCGCGGGTGCATTTCATGTGGCGTGGTTCAAAGACGTGTTTTAGATAATGTTGAATCTTTCTAAAATTAATTAAAAGTGATTAATAATTTAAAATTATACCATATGCTAAAACATGTTTTAAAATCAGATAATAGGCTAATTATGATAGTTTAAGAGACCATGCTAGAACTACGAAATCCGGGGGTGCCTAACACCTTCCCTCGGGTTAATAGAATTCCTTATTCAGAATTTCTGGTTCACAGACTTCAAAAGGAAAGTCGGATTTTCCTCGATTTGGGATTTTAAAAATAAACCGGTGACTTGGGACACCAGAAAACAAACTATCTTAAGTGGCGACTCTGAATAAAAATAAATAAATAATCCCATTTCGAATAATGTCACTTAAAGTGGAAAAACTCCCTTGTACTACATTCGGGTGTGTAAAAAGGAGGTGTGACAAGTAGGTGGCGAGCATTGCTAGGAGGATTGAGCGTATGCATGCTAGGGAGAGAGAGGAGAGGGAGGACAAGAGGTCTCGAGAGTCGGGCCATTATTCTGGTGCCCATGCCCCAGCTGCAGGTCGTCATGGTAGGGGTTATATGAGTTGCCCTGTTCATTCAGCCTTTCCAGCAGCCAGTGGTATTCCAGCTCCTCCTAGGCCTCAAGAGCCTTATTATGCACCTCCGGTATCTAGCACGCCTCCTGCGTAGGGTGCTTTCAGAGGTCAGTCTAGCAGACCTGGCCCGAGCCAATCACAACCACCACGTCCTCCCAAGGCTTGTTTCGAGTGTGGTGACACACACCATATGGTGAGGGATTGCCCTAGACTTGGGAGTTCACCTCCGTAGACTTCTCAACCACAGCGTGCCCTGCAGAGTTCTCAGGCTATGATTACATCTCCAGTTGTTACCCCACCTGCTCAGTCAACTAGAGGTGGAGGTCGGGGAGGTAGAGGTCACCCTAGAGCAGGAGGCCAGACCCGATACTATGCCCTTCCTACCCGTACCGAGGCTGTTGCCTCCGATTCTGTCATCACAGGTATTATACTAGTTAGAGATGCATCGGTTCTATTGGATCTAGGCTCCACTTATTCCTATGTGTCTTCTTATTTTGCTCCGCATTTGGGTGTATCTCGGGATTCTTTGAGTTCCCATGTTTATGTTTCTACTCTTGTGAGAGATTCTCTTGTTGTGGACCGTATTTATCAGTCATGTTTGGTTGCTCTTAGTGGTTTTGAGACCAGAGCCAATTTATTATTGCTCAACATGGTAGATTTTGACATTATCTTGGGCATGGACTGGTTGTCGCCCCATTATGCTATTCTTGATTGTCATGCCAAAATCGAGATGCTGGCTATGCCAGGTGTACCGCATGTTGAGTGGAGGGGTACTTTAGATCATACTCCCAGTAGAGTTATTTCTTTTTTTAAGGCTCAGTGTATGGTTGAGAAGGGGTGTGACGCGTATTTAGCTTATGTGAGAGATGTCAGTGTTGATACCCCTTCAGTTGATTCAGTCCCAGTGGTACGGGATTTTCCTGATGTATTTCCAGCTGATAATCCGAGCATGCCGCCTGATAGAGATATTGATTTTAGCATTGATCTATTGCCGGTCACTCAACCCATTTCTATTCCTCCGTATCGTATAGCCACTCCTGAGTTGAAGAAGTTGAAGGATCAATTACAGGAATTGCTTGATAAGGGTTTTATTCTGCCCAATGTATCACCTTGGGGCGCTCTTGTCTTGTTTGTGAAGAAAAAGGATGGTTCTATGCGTATGTGTATTGATTATCGCTAGTTGAACAAAGTTATAGTGAAGAACTGTTATCCTTTGCCCCGTATTGATGATTTGTTTGACCGGCTTCAGGGCGCACGAGTGTTTTCTAAGATTAACTTGTGCTCAGGTTACCATCAGTTGAAGACTTGGGAGCCAGATATCCCGAAGACTGCTTTCAGGACTCGGTATGGTCATTACGAGTTCCTTGTCATGTTATTTGGGCTGACCAATGCCCCAGCAGCTTTTATGCACTTGATGCATAGTGTGTTTCGGCCGTATCTTAACTCATTTGTCATTGTCTTTATTGATGATATTCTGGTATATTCCCAGAGTCGGGAAGATCATGATCAACACCTGACGACTGTGCTTCACACTCTAAGAGAGAAGAAGTTATATGCTAAGTTCTCGAAATATGAGTTTTGGCTGGATTCAGTGGCATTCCTAGGCCACGTGGTGTCGAGTGAGAGTATTCAGGTGGATTCGAAGAAAATAGAGGTCGTGCAGAGTTGGCCCAGACGATCTTTAGCTACAGAGATCCGTAGTTTCCTTGGCTTGGCAGTTACTATCGCCGTTTTGTTGAGGGGTTTTCATCAATTGAAGTCCCTATGACCAGACTGACCCAGAAGGGCGCTCAGTTCCAGTGGACGGAAGAGTGTGAGGCGAGCTTACAGAAGCTCAAGACAGCTTTGACTACGGCCCAAATTTTGATACTGCCTACAGGTTTGGGGTCTTATACGGTCTATTATGATTCCTTGAGGATTGGCCTTAGAGAGGTGTTGATGCAGGACGGTAGGGTTATTTCCTAAGTGTCCAGACAACTGAAGGTACATGAGAAGAATTATCCGGTTCACGACCTTGAGTTAGCTACCATTGTTCATGCCCTGAAGATCTGGCATAATTATTTATACGGTGTGCCTTGTGAGATTTATACTGATCATTGAAGCTTGCAGCACCTATTCAAGCAAAAGGATCTAAATTTGTTGCCAAAGGAGGTGGTTAGAGTTGTTGAAGGACTATGATATCACTATTTTGTATCACCCGGGCAAGGCCAATGTGGTAACCAATGCTTTGAATCACCGGGCGGAGAGTTTGGGTAGTTTGGATTATTTACCAGCATTGGAGAGGCATATGGCGATGGATGTTCAGACCTTAGCCAGCAAGTTTGTAAGATTGGATCTTTCGGAGCCCAGTCGGGTTCTAGCTTGCGTGGTTTCTTGGTCTTCCTTATTTGATCGTATCAGAGAGCGTCAGTATGATGACCTTCATTTGCTTGTCCTCAAGGACAAGGTTCAACATGGTGATGCCAGAGATGTGACTGTTGGCGATGATGGTGTATTGAGGATGCATGGTCGGATTTGTGTACCCAATGTTGATGTGTTTCGGGAGTTGATTCTGGAGGAGGCCCACAGCTTGCGGTATTCCATTCATTCAGGTGCTGCAAAGATGTATCAGAATTTGAGGCAGTATTACTAGTGGAGGCGGATAAAGAAGGACATAGTTGGATTTGTTGGGCTCCTACGGACTTTGAGAAAGTTCGATGCTATTTGGGTGATTATGGATCGACTGACCAAGTCCGCTCACTTCATTCCTGTGTGTACTACTTATTCTTCAGAGCGGTTGGCGGAGAACTATATCCAGGAGATTGTTCGTCTGCATGGTATTCCAGTTTCTATCATTTCAGATAGAGGTACTCAATTTACATCACGATTCTGGAGAGCCGTTCAGCATGAGTTGGGTACTTGGGTGGCGTTGAGTACATCATTTCACCCTCAGACAGACAAACAGTCCGAGCGCACTATTCAGATTTTTGAGGATATGCTCCGTGCATGTGTGATTGAGTTTGGAGGGTCTTGGGATCAGTTCTTGCCATTGGCAGAGTTTGCTTACAATAACAGCTATTAGTCTAGCATTCTGATGGCACTGTATGAGGCTTTATATGGTAGGCGGTGTAGATCCCCGGTGGGTTGGTTTGAGCCGGGTGAGGCTAGATTAATAGGCACAAACTTGGTTCAGGATGCTTTGGAGAAAGTTAAGGTAATTCAGGATAGACTCCGTATAGCCCAGTCTAGACAGAAAAGTTATGCGGACTGGAAGGTTCGTGATGTTTCCTATATGGTTGGAGAGCGGGTTCTGCAATGGGTTTCGCCTATGAAGAGCATTATGAGATTTGGGAAGAAAGCGAAGTTGTCCGAGGTTTATTGGCCCTATTGAGATATTGAGGCGTGTTGGGGAGGTTGCTTAAGAGCTTGCCTTACCTCCCAGCTTGGCAGGAGTTCATCTGGTATTTCATGTCTCAATGCTCCAGAGGTATCACGGTGATCCGTCGTATGTGTTGGATTTTAGTTCGGTCCAGTTGGACAAGGATCTATCTTATGTTGACGAGCCAATGACAATATTGGACAGGCAGGTAAGAAAGTTGAGGTCAAAAAATATTGCATCAGTAAAGGTTCAGTGGCGGGTTCAGCCGATCGAGGAGGTGACCTAGGAGACCGAGCAGGATATGTGTAGCCGTTACCCTCATCTTTTCACTACTTCAGGTATGTCTCTATGCTCGTTCGAGGACTAATAAATGTTTAAGTGTAGGAGGATGTGACGACCCGGCCGGTCGTCTTAAGAATTTATGCCCCGATCCCCTATTAACTACTTTCCCCGTGTTTATTTCTGCTATTTGATTTGCTGGGATGTTCGGTTTTGAATTTCGGAGAGTTTTGGGACACTTAGTCCCTAAATGAGAGCTTAAGTGTTAGAAATTTGACCGTAATCGGAGCAGTGTGAAGACGGCCTTGGAATGGAAATCCGATAGTTCTGTTAGCTTCGTTGGGTGATTTTGGGCTTAGCGGCGTGTTCGGATTGTGTTTTGGAGGTCCGTAGCTAATTTAGGCTTGAAATGTCGAAAGGTCGAATTTTGAAGTTTCTGGTCTGATAGTGAGATTTTGATCCGAGGGTCGTAATGGAATTTCAAAAGTTGGAGTAGCTCCGTAGAGTTGAATGTGACGTGAGTGCAAAATATCAGGTCATTCGGACGAGGTTTGATAGACTTTTTGATCGAAAGCATATTTCTAGAGTTTTGGAGTTCTTAGGCCTGAATCCGTGGTTGATTCGTCGTTTCAATGTTGTTTTAGGTATTTTAAGGATTGGTATAAGTTTGGACAGTGGTATTAGACTTGTTGGTGCTTTTGGTTGAGGTCCCGGTGGCCTCGGGATGATTTCTAATGGTTGACGGAAGAATTTTGGAGTTTAGAGTTGCAGCTTCAGCTGGTTTTCTGTCATAACCACACCTGCGAGTGCGGCACCGCAGAAGCGGCTCTGTGATCACAAAAGTGAAATTGGAGAGGTCCAGCAGGAGCCGCAGGTGTGAGAAGGGAATCGCACCTGCAAGTCCGCAGGTGCGGAGGGTCTACCGCAGAAGCGGAAACTGGTCTTAAGTGAAAGGTCGCAGGTGAGACCATTGGTCCGCAAAAGCAGGACCACAGATGGAGTCCCTTAACCGTAGATGCGGTAATAGCTGGACAGAAATATGAAATTTCGAGGGTTTAGTTTCAAAAGTTGGGAATTCGATTTGGAGCTCGGGAGAGGGCGATTTTGAGAGGAAATTGAAGAGGATATCAGTGGGTAACAATTCTTTAACCCTTTCTAGTCATATTCCATCAATCTATAGTTAGTTTCATCATTTAATTTCAGATTGAAGATGAAAATTGGGGAAAAGTTGGAAGAAAATTCTTAGGCATAAAATTTGACTTTTGATTGGGAATTTGACCTTAGATTTGGATAATTTTTGTATGCAAGAACTCGTGAGAGTATGAGAATTCTGAAAATTATAAATTTTACTTGATTTCGAGACGTGGGCCCGAGGGGCGTTTTATCATTTTTCCTAATTTTGCGTATTAGCTTAGAATTTCTTTGTAGAATCAGTTGCTTGAAGTGTTATTTACATTATGCAAATGAATTGAACAGATTTAAGTCATTTAGAGTCGAGTACTCGTGGCAAGAACGTGGTTTCGGGTTGATTATTGAGCCGGTTCGAGGTAAGTGGCTTGCCTAACCTTGTATGAGGGACCTTCCCCTTAGGATTTTGTATATGTGATAATTGAAATGCCTTGTACGTGAGGTGACGAGTGCGTAATTGAGCTAATTGTTGAAAATCCGGTTTTCCTTAAGAAATTTTAATTGTGTTCCTTTTTCCTGTCTTATGCTAATTGCAATTTAATCATGTTGTTAGCCTAGAAAAGCATGTTTAATTTACTTAAGTGCTTACTTGCTTAACCTGCCTTACTTGTATTATGTGAAGCATGTTAGGTTAGAATTCCCTATTTACTTGGTACGAAATTGAGCTTAAATGAGTATTCCTTGTGTTGTTGCTGCATGTTTTACTTTGGGACTACGGAACGGCATCCCGGGAGTTCCCCTGCACGTATTTATGAATTTGACCTGAGGTGCGGGATACCGAGAGATCCCTAGCACGGATATTGAGGATACCGAGACATCCCTAGCACGGATACCGAGAGATCCCTAGCACGTATATTGAAGATACCAAGAGATCCTCGGGATACCAAGAGATCCCTAGCATGTATTGAGGATACCGAGAGATCTTCGGGATACCAAGAGATCCCTGGTATATATTGATCTTATTATATTCATATCTTGTGATTCATGGGTTTCCGGGTTTTGACAGAATGTATTAGTTTCGAGAATTTATATTGTGTATGGCAAACGGCACTTTTAAACACTGGTATATCACTCTATTTCTGTTTTTAAATTGTTTTATTTTTGCAAATTGGTTTATCTTCCACAATTTAGGCTTACCTAGTCGTAGAGACTAGGTGTCGTCACGATGGTTCACGAAGGGCGAACCGGGGCCGTGACAATAGTATAAATAGATATATGTTGGACGCAAGCTACAGTATGGTACATCGATAAGGTTGTATGAAGACAAGAATAAGGACAGGAAAGGGTGAGTGAGAAGGTGACGATAAATGGAGAAGTTCTCGGGATTAAGCCCGTGAAAACAAAAAGAACTGATGATTTCTCGAAGTTATCAAAAGCTCAGTATAGCCTGAATAAACTCAAAGGACTTACCCATCATAAGTAGCATTTAAAAGAGATGGAATGCTTCCTTGATAGTAGAATAAGGAGGTAATTGTGATAGATAAAGGATGACGTTTGGGGCCTTCGATTAAGTAATGATTTGAAGAATGGGATTTCATGAATTGTAAGGGAAAAACCCATATAAGGTGAGTCACATTTGGATGCTATAAAGTACGGTCATGGAAGTATAGTATCACCTCTAGGTGGATCAATCTAATTACTCTGAATGTCCCCGATGATACGCGAGCTCTAGCGGCGGTGTTACATAAATGATCAAGTTATCAGTGATAAATGATGAATCAACATTAAGGTGAATCAACAATAGATGGATAAATGTTCAACAATATGAGATGAGATTAGACTATCAGTCCTAAGGATAAGCAACAAGAGTAAACTGGAGTTGGTTGCAGACCTCAGTAATGATAAATCGAAGTAAGAATTATGGTATAGTTTGACCTACATAGATGCAGTAAAGACATACGAATAGATAACCAGATCTATGAAATAAGATATGGCTATATTCGCAAGTTCTACAAACTATCGAGCAAAGAACTTCAGTACACCTATAAATGCCCAGAAAGGCATCTTATTAAGCCTTGTGTATGTTTACACAATAAGTCCTAGAGATTGGCTAAAAGCTGGAGAAAAAAGGAGAGAAGAGTCGCATAGGCACACTTACAAGGTCAGTATCGTAGAGGCTGCATGATAGAAGGTAGCAACAGTTATGAGATTGCAAGGAATTCGATTACAAGTCATGGCGTGGGAAAGAGGCCTAAAGAAGGAATGCCCTGGCCTTTGGATTTATTCACAAAATAACTGCCCAAATGGCAAAGGGGGTATTAAGGTATTCACAAGAGCTATAAGTTATGAAAATGATAAGAGCATAAGTCAACATTCGAGGACGAATGTTCCAAAGGGGAGAATGATGTTATGCCCCGCAATATTACGTCGATATTACGTCTCGTAGTATTATATTGCGATGATGTTTCGCCTTGCAATATAACATTACGATGATGTTACGCTTCGCAGTACTAAATTACGATGATGTTGCACCCTATAGTATTGTACGTTGAATTTGTCGTAAGGTAATTGACATCAGTCCAAGGAAAAGATTATTTGGAGATTATAAGTATTATGTTATTTCACACAACTAATGAGTAAATTCGTGAAGGTTCGGGGGAAGCAAGTCAAAGAAAATGAAGTTTCGTCCAAGTTTGGCATGTTGGGATAAAATACGGCCTGAGCTAAAATAGTAGGTATTTATGGGCTAGTGTCGTACAAGGTACCACATGACCATGATAGCAAGGTATATAAGGTATGTGAAAGGGCAGTAGTATTTTAAGTAATTTGAGGTAATTCTTAATTATGCGGGTAATTGGTTAATTATCGGGTAGCGGGACATTACCTAGTTAACTATTAAATTATGGGATAAGACCAACACCCCCCAAAATGTGGCATTAAATAAGATAACCAAACATATGACTAAGGGCCATATGATCTTAGGTATCAACCAAATAATTATCCACTTTCTCAAAAGCTTTTAACATGTCTTGAATAAAAAGGGATAAAATTAAAATAGTAGTCATTCTTTCCTACAATCTGAACTTAGAAATGAATGAATATTTAAGAAGTTCTATAACAAACAGAACGTACAATTCTTCAACAACAAAGTTCTGATTTAAACGCTTGATTAACAAAAATTCTTACAATCAAATTCTCCTACAAGGTTCCAATGATAATTTTTAAGAATCGTAGCAACGTAAAATTTGCGGGTCAAAAGGAGTGCGTTGCAATCTTCTCCAAGAATATTATACAGAATTTTTCCTACTCCTGGTATGTTAAGGCTATCCCTTCTTTCTTTTCGGCATGATCCATGTGATACGAACGAAACGTGCAAATGCACAAATTCCATAAATGACTCTATTCATAGTAGAATTGGAGATATCTATGTTCTTGAATTTTTATGTGTCATTATATTTTATCATTTGTTCATGGGTCTCAAAAAAATACGAAAGTTGAGAAGAGTTTATTTTATGATATTACTCAAAGGCAAAATGGTCTTATGGCAATTCGAAAGATTTTATTAACGTACTTTTCATGCATTGCATTTATGTGCATTGACCCGTTACCAGATAGCGTTATATACGTGTATATATTTATGTATATGTATGTATATGGGATATGGGAAAGGTTATGGCATTATATACGCACCACCACCTGATCAGCTGGTATACGTTGATGATCTTGCCCATAGTGGCCGATATGATATGATGGGATGCTCTCAGAGGCTGATGATGTTATGAAACATGTACCTATGCACGACATGACATTCATACGCATATGCATGATACTATAATTATTTCATGATTTACAAAATTATTCAGACTTACAGGTGAAGTCATTTACTCTATATTTCCTCCACGTCTGTTATGTACTTATTTATTTGCCTTACATACTCAGTACATTATTTGTACTGACGTCCCTTTTTGCCTGGGGACGCTGCGTTTCATGCCCATAGGTCCCGATAGACAGGTCGAGAGCCCTCCAAGTAGGTTATCAGCTCAGCGGAAGATGTTGGTGCACTCCATTTGCTTCGGAGTTGCTTGTCTTATTAGTATGAGTTAGATGTGTATTATTTGGTATGGCGGGACTCTGTCCCGACCTTTATGAAAATTATGTATTCTTAGAGGCTTGTAGACAGATGTCATGTACGTAAAAGATTGTATGGCCTTGTCGGACTATGTTCTGTGTTCAAGTGGTTATTTTGGTCTTAGAGGCCCTTATATCTTATGTATGAGTTGGCATTACCTGTTGTATTCTACCTATTTTACGGAAGCTTCTCCAGCTCAGTTATTTATGATAATATAACATGAAAAGATATGTTATGTTGGTACTCGGTTAAGCAAGGTACCGGGTGCCCGTCACGACCAATCGGTTTGGGTCGTGACACTACATTACAACCTAATAAAGTCCTACTTAATCCTAGACTGAATGAGCTCGATTAGTAGAGTAGTACACAATGGGCAAGCCTATGGTGCATCTTTTGTGGCATATGAATGTTATTTCTGAGATTGAGTGAATTCTTTCTATCTTGAGTTTCTAAGTGTTCTTAAATTTTATTGTGTGGAACTACTCTCTTTTATTGTGTGAGGGCACTTGATTTATGAAGGAGAGGTAATGTTGGTGACCTCTATGATAGAGTAAGTGGGTGAGTTGTGAATAATGCATGGTACTTGTGAGTCAAATCTTGAGGTGAAGATGTTACGCTTTTGTGCTTAGTCTATTTTGAATATTCTTGGTGTGATGAGTTAGGAGAATTGTTTAAAAAAAGGTCGTGTCTATATAAAGTGTAGTTTGATTGATCGAGGACGAGCAATGGTTTAAGTATGGGGTGTTGATGATCGACTATAATTACGTATTTTAGTCGCTTATTACACTCTAATTTACTGCACAGAGTTTGCGTTTTAATCGCTAGTGTCTTACACTAATTTTGTATTTTATGCCTTGTAGGAGTTATTTCAAGCTATATAGATGATATTTAATGAATTCAAATGATTTGGAACTTTGAAGTCTGAGCAAAAGCCCAAGGAATTAAGCCGGAATCGTGTTCAGGGGTTAAATTTTATAGTTAAGACAAACGAAGACTCGAGTAGGCATATTGCTCACTGTCTAGTAAAATGCACATAACGTTTTGCTCAGAATTCCATTTGGGCTCCACAATATATGGTTGGAAAAAACTCAAAGGCTACAACTTTTATGTTTTATATTTTTTCAAATTCCAAATGGAACAGGGTGAAAAGTGCGCATCAATAGCACTGCCGCGCTCAGGCCGTGCTCGTCACGTAGAATCAAAGTGGATATGCGCGGTCCAAGCGTGGCCGCGAACGTCCTGTCTGGAAAATGTGTCCTTTTCGCGTAGGATAAGGTGTAATTATTTGGGCCTAACCCTACTTGGTATATGTACATGGAAAAATGGTATTTTGAGGAGGTTAGACAGATTTGAGACACAGATTCGACCTAAGGAGGCAGAGACACAATAGGAGCAAGGCAGGAATTCTTCTACGAGTTATTCCTTCCTCTTCCTATTTTTTATTGTTGGTTATGACTTTTAGTATTGTAGTTTTATATAATATTATGAATAGCTAATTTGTTATCTAGGGTTTTGATGGAACCTTTTGTAGGATAAATTCTTGTTATGTTTTTATATAATTGAGCCGTAGTATTTTCTCTATTTGTTAAACTATATTATTTTTGTGGTTGATTGAAGGACCCTCAATTAGCTGTGTCTATTTGGTATGTATTACTCGGGAGAGAATGCATATTTCGGTAGTTATTGAATAACATCACTCCTGACGTATGTGAGGAATCAGTAACCAAGGGTTTAAAGGTGGGATTGGGGATAATGAAATCTTGGGTGCGACCTAAGTGAGCTGTAATTAAATCCAGCTAGCGTAACCCGGGAGAGTATGTCTAGTAAATTGTTGTAATTACTCGAAAGAGAATTACAACACACAGAGCACTCATGATCGGTAGAGAGTACTTAGGCAAAATTATAGAAGACATAGCGGGAAGGATTCCGGCAATTGGGGAAATCATAACTCTAGACCTCCTTAATCTTTTCTCCAACCCATAGTATCTTTAGGGTTAATTTATTATTTTAATTTGTTAGTTAGTTAGTTAAACACAAGAATCTTAATATCTATAAGTTAGAAATTTTTCCAGCTTGTATTCTTGGTGATAGTGAACAACTGTAGCTAAGCCTTAGTTCTCTGTGGGATTCAACTCCGGACTTGTAAACTGGATTATATTTACAACGACCGCTTTGTCTTTTTATAAGGAATAGTTGGGCGTGATCACTGCTACTACAAGCTGTTGTGTAAGCTGCTATTGCAAGCTGTTGTGTAAGCTGCTACTGTACCAGATATAGATAATCTTCTGTCGGGGGTAATATTTATCCATATCGAAGTACCGAAATGATAAGCTTCTTCAGGAAGCTTATTTCCAATAGAGTACTAAATAGATAACCATATTTACGGCAGAGTCCCATATGGATAAGCTTCTTCAGGAAGCCTATTTACAATGGAGTACTAAATGAACATCAACAATATAATATATATTTATAACACTCCTCCTTGGATGTTCATTAAAGGATAATGAGCCTCATTAAAACCTTACTAGGAAAAACCCCATGGGAAAAAATTCTAGTGAAGGAAAAAGAGTACACATATTTAGTAATACGCATTGCTAGGCGCCTCATTAAAAACCTTATAAGGAAAACCCCGTTGGAAAAAACCTTAGTAAGGAAAAAAGAGTGCATCGCGTATTTTACTCCCCCTGATGAAAACCTTGTTTCAAATATTTGAGTTTCCACATTTCAATCTTGTGTACCATCTTCTCAAAAGTTGAATTTGTAAAGAATATTATCCACCATTATTTCATATCGATTTAAACTAATCTCATCAAATCAAGAAGTTGCTACAAGTCATGTTATTGAGTTGCGTGCAACCTGCCTGCATCAGCTATTTGTAGAAAACTTCAATGAAGTATTAAATGGATAATCTTCTTCAAGAAGATTATCTACAGTGGAGTAATAAATGAACATTCACAATAATATTTTCGTAACCACTCCCTCTTGGATGTTCATTATTATGTGCCTCATTAAAACCTTACTAGAAAAACCCCCGTGGGAAAAAAATCCTAGTCAAGGAAAAAGAGTACACTAATAATATACATTGCAAACTGCCTCATTAAAAAGCTTACTAAGAAAAACCCAGTGGGAAAAAAAATCGAGCAAGGGAAAAAGAGTATAGTGTAGAGACTTGGGTATATCAGGACCAAGGAGTTCATCATCCTCTTCTGGAGGTAAGAACAGATCCTTAATCTATGTAGGAGAAGAACTATATCTTGCTAGTAAATTAACAGAAAAATGCTATGTCAGACCTTATAGCATTAGCAAGATACATTAGTGCACCAATTGCACTGAGATAGGGTACTTCGGGACCAAGGAGTTCCTCATCCTCTTTGGAAGGTCGGAACAAATCCTTATCCATTTCAAGTGATCGAACAACCATTGGTGTACTCAATGGGTGCGCTTTGTCCATGTAAAAGCATTTTAAGACCCTTTCTGTATAGGCAGATTGATGGATAAAGATCCCGTCTGCTAAATATTCAATTTGTTGACCAAGACAAAGTTTTGTCCTTACAAGATCTTTCATCACAAATTCTTTCTTAAGATATTCAATTGCCTTTTGGAGCTCTTTTGGAGTTCCAACAAGGTTTATGTCATCAACATAAACAGCAAGTATATCAAATTCTGAAGACATGGACAAATAACATTATATATGTAACTTTCTTTCAGCAAATACTCACAGAGGCGATAATACCACATACGCCCAGATTGCTTTAAACCGTACAAATATCTTTATAATTTGGTCAAGTACATTTTCTAAGAATTTGAATTATATGCTTCAAGTATTTTAAATCCTTCAGGGATCTTTATAGAGATTTAATCAAATGAGTCATATAGGTTATGACTTGCATTTAAATGGCATGACATCTTCAGGTGTCTGGACTACATGTCTGATCCTCACAATCTTTTACAATATTGTGCACGATATTGTATCAAATATATCGTCGAAGATCATTTTGTATCGGTTCCTAATTGACATAACTTGTTGAGATCTCATCACTTTCTTTATTTTCAGGTAACTGGACTTCTTCTGGAATTTCATGAAATGTTATGTCGTAGGCTCTTCTGGAGCTCATTTCCTCCCTATTATGATCATTTTTATCGTTTGCTCCTATTCTTTTTCAAAGATTATTACTTTTGGGACCAATTGGTCTACCACACTTCATGCGTACAGTAAACTCTATCCTTCAGGGACTTTAATTTTAATAGGAGCATTTGCAGCTGATGTGATATTTAATTTTAGATCAACAAATGCTTCTGGAATTTGACTTGAATTATCTTCTAAGTGAGGATCATATTAATGATAATTCGATTCATATAGTATATTTTTCAGCTGTTTATTCCATCCCTCAAATGTTAGAAAAACTAACATATATCTCCAATATTCTTTGGGAAACATATCTTTGTGCATTGTGGGAGAGAAAGTAATCATATACCACACATCAAAAGATAGTAAAAATATTTGGTTTCTATCACGACCCCGGTTCGCCTCCGTGAACCATCGTGATGACACCTAGTCCTCTACGACTAGGTAAGCCTAAATTGCGGAAGATAACCAAAGTGCGGAATAAAAACAAATTAAAACAGAATGAAGAGTGATAAAATAGTGTTTAGAAGTGCCGTTCGGCATACACAGTATTTAACTCTAAACCAATACATACTTTCAAGACCCTGAAACCCATGAATCACAAGCTAAGGATCACTACACAGTACTCTAACTCTAGAATATCTAACAAGGAAAAGAAATACAGAAGGGCAAATGTTTAAAAGCTAGAATAGAAAGGGACTCCTCGGTCTGCGAACGCGGCAGATATACCTCGAAATCGCTGGAGCAATCGCATCGCCTCAAGGGTGATAGGACTGAGTCGCAGTACCTAGATTTACACATGAAAAACATGCGTAGAAGGGGCATGAGTACACCACAGCGGTACTCAGTAAGTGCCAAGCCTAACCTCGGTGGGGTAGTGACGAGGAAGGTCAGGGCCCTGTTGAGATAAAATAAAGAATATAAGACATGACAATATAAGATAAGCAATACAGCTGAAAACTAATGATAAGAATTTAATACAGGAAAACAAGGAATTCAATAACTGAAACAGAGGCAAAAACAATCACAACGAAATAATCGGGGATCTCTCAGTATCCTGAGGATCTCATAGTACCCTCAATATACGCTAGGAATCTCTTGGTATCCCGAGGATCTCTCGGTATCCTCAATGTATGCTAGGTATCTCTTGGTATCCCGAGGATCTCTCGGTATCCTCAATATATGCTAGGGATCTCTTGGTATCCCGAGGATCTCTTTGTATCCTCAATTTATGATAGGGATCACTTCGTATCCCGAGGATCTCTTGGTATCCTCAATATATGCTAGGGATCTCTTGGTATCCCGAAGATCTCTTGGTATCCTCAGTATACGTGCTGGAGATCTCTCGGTATCCCGCACTTCAGCTCAAATCGTAAATGCGTACAGGGGATCTCCAGGATGTCGTCCCGTAGTCCCAAAGTAAAACACACAACAATGGCACAAGGAATACTCAAATAAACTCAAATTCATAACAAGGTAACACAGACAATTCTAACCTAGCATGCTTCACGTAATACAAATAAGGCAGTTAAAGCAAATAAAGCAATTAAGTCAATTAGACATGCTTCTCTAACTAACAGCAGGTTTAAAAGTGCAAGTAGAATAAATAGAAAGGGAAAACACAATTAAAGCTACTTAATGAAAACCGGATTTTCAATAATTAGCACAAGTACGCACTCGTCACCTCACGTACAAGGCATTTCAATTATCACAATACCAATCCTAAGGGGAAAATCCCCCACACAAGGTTAGACAAGCCACTTACCTCGAACCGGCTCAAAATCAATCCGAAACCACGTTCTTGCCACGAGTACTCGACTCCAAATGGCCCAAATCTATTCAATTCAATTGCATAATGTAAATAACACTTCAAGTAACTGATTCTACAAAGAAATTCTAAGCTAATACGCGAAATTAGGTAAAATGACCCAAACGCCCCTCGGGCCCATATCTCGGAATCAGATGAAATTTACATTTCCAGAATCCTCATACTCTCACGAGTTCATGCATACCAAAATTATCCAAATCTAAGGTCAAATTCCCAATCAAAAGGCGAATTTTTGGTCTAAGAACATTCTTCCAACCTTTCCCCAATTTTCATCTCCAATCCGAAATTAAATGATGAAACTAACTATAGATTGATGGAATATAACTAGAAAGGGTGAAAGAATTGTTACCCAATGATATCCTCTTCAAATTTCTCTCAAAATCACCCTCTCCCGAGCTCCAAATCGAATTTCCAACTTTGAAACTAAACTCTCAAAATTTCATATTTCTGCCCAGCTGTTTCCATATCTGCGGTCCCGCGTTTGCGGAACAATGGTCGCATCTGCGACTTTTCACTTAGGGCCCAGATTCTGCATCTGTGACTCCCCATCCACAGATGCGGTACCGCTCCTATGGAAATTCTATCGCTTCTGCGATTCCTATTGAACTCTCCAAATTTTGCTTATGCGGCTCCGCACCTGTGGTCCCCCACTCGCAGGTGCGGTTATGACAGCAGAACAGCTGAAGCTGCAACTCCAATTTCAAAAATCTTTCCATCAACCATCCGAAATCATCCCGAGGCCCCCGGGACCTCAACCAAATCTACCAACATATTCCATAAGTTCATTCAAACTTGTTTCAACCTTCGGAACGCTCAAAATAACATCAAAACACCTATTTTTCATCGGATTCAAGCCTAAGAATTCCAAAAACTCTAAAAAATACGCTTTCGATCAAAAAGTCTATCAAACTTCATCCGAATGAAATAAAATTTTGCACACACGTCACATTCAACACTATGGAGCTACTCCAACTTCCAGAATTCCATTCTGACCCTCGGATCAAAATCTCACTATCGAACCGGAAACTTCAAAAATTCAACTTTCAGCATTTCAAGCCTAAATTAGCTACGGACCTCCTAAACACAATCCGAACACGCTTCTAAGCCCAAAATCACCCAACGGAGCTAACGGAACCATCGGATTTCCATTCCAAGGCCGTTTTTACATTGTTCCGAATACAGTCAACTTTCCAACACTTAAGCTCTCATTTAGGGACTAAGTGTCCCAAAGCTCTCCGAAACTCAAAACCGAACATCCCGGCAAATTAAAATAGCAGAAATAAACTCGAGGAAACCAGTTAATAGGGGATCGGGGTATAAATTCTTAAAATGACCGGCCGGGTTGTCACAGTTTCTGATCCTAAACCAATTGTGAGGGGAGGACTTATCATATATTGTTGGTCTGATGCATATAAGTGCTGCTATATGCAATTTAGAAAATCTTAGACCAACGCATGAAACTTTGTTCTCATAAACAATAGTTTAGCCATTAATAGGAGGTATTCTATACTAAACCATCTTGGATATAAACCAGCATCATCAAGATGAACTATCTTGATTTAATAATCTGAAAATTATTCTCATAACTAAGAAAAGCAATTTCACATGCCAAAATGCAGGTTGATAATAATCGCACATATAACCATCTCATATATGCATCTATAAGTGGTTCACATGATAGGTGAATGACCCCATATTCATCTTTTGTATATTTCAAAATTAGGGATCTTAATCCCAACTTTAGCTGGTATAATCAATTTATTATGAGAACAAGCAACACAAGAGAATTCTTGAAGAATTTTCTAGTTCTTCAGTATATACTTATCTGAATTCTCAAATAGCTCAAAAAATGGCAAATGAAAACTTCAAGTTTATCATAGCATGTACTATCTCTTAGTAAATTTCTAGTTTACTATGGCATAAATTTTTGCATTAGTAAACTTCTGGTTTACTATGATACATGATGTAGTACAAATTGAAGATATAAGGCGGGTAACTTCTCATATACATATTATTTTACCCCCTATGATTGTGGAAATGCGAAGATTTTCAGTCTTTCAATCATTTGTAGTCTCAATATGATAGCCAGTTGTATTAGTAAATTTCGGGTTTACTACAACATGTGTTTTGACCACAATCATATAATATAAATGAAAAATTTGCATATAAGCGGGGAGCCTTCAATTTATTTTCCACAATCAAATATTTATCAGACACTACTAGTGTCACCTGTCTTCTAAATAAACAGTTAGCTCTTCAGGAGTTGTTGATATATTTTGTACTATCAAATATTTCTCAGACACTTCTGGTATAATGAGAGAAAATCATAATAAAATGAACATTATAAAGACAATTCTAAATTTATAAATGTAAGAAATTAAGAATTTTATTAATTTTACCACCAACTTTGTGACAAATATCTCATTCAGGGAGAAACGCCATTAACATCTGAATATTTTATATCAAATCGGCAACCACATAGTCATTACATCCTTCGGGGAAAGATACATGAGTTGTTATTTCCTTCAGGGAACTCGATAACTAACCGTAACATATTAATATGATTGTAGTAGAAAGCATTCTACAAGAATACTTTTGTCTTGGATTGATATTTAATAAAATTATCCAATATATTTCATGTATAACATGTACGTGCGACAATGATCTTTATGCCACAAAAACAAGATTTATATCCTTTGTTATTCTACCTCTTCAGGAGGTGAGTTGTGGTATTTCTTCATTCACTTCAGGGAATGAAAATGTGCTTCAAAAATAACTTTGAATAGCTTATTATTTTATTTAAGCACAAGAAAGATACATTTTCATAATATTTTTCTGCTTCAGGAGAAAATTTCGTTGTGTTACTTCTTCAGGAGCAAATTTAAAATACGAAAAATTGAGTATATATTCTCTCAATCATATTACCTCTTCTAGAGGTGAATTGTAATACATTTACACCAAAAGCGCATTCATATTTACGAGCTTTATTAATATTGTCACATTCACTTCAGGAATAAATTAATATTTATCAAAAGTTCTCATCCTTCAGGGAATGAAACCTAATTATTGAGCGTGCATTAATCACGATGGCTTAGAACCTCTTTTAAGATATTGTTATTTCAGGAGCAAATCGAGGCATGCACGTAATATAGAGAAATTTTTTCTCTAGCTTATCTTCAATTGTAGCCATAGAAAGCCTAAATTATCACTTTGGGTGGCCATAGGCATTTACCACTTCTGGTGGTTAACAAAAATTTAGTTATAATGAGATATACGAAACATAACCACTTCTGGTGGTTGTATATTTCTTGCAAACTCTGCTGGAATATAAGTGGATCTAACAATGTTATCCACTTTATAATCCTTTATTATAATAATTAGGATGAAGGAAATAAATACCAAAATAGGTACTGTATGCATAGCATATAACCAAGCAAGCGATGATAAAGATATTAAACCAAATATAAGCAAAAGGCTCAAATTACTTCACACAAATTTGACCACTCCAGACGTAAGTGATGTCCACATCTCTACCGCCAAGAAGAAAAGCTCACAACCTCAAGGATATAATCTGTCTTATGATGCTTGAAATGAACAAGATCTACCACGGATGTAAGAGCATCGCCATACATTGGAGATGAACACTGAAATAGAAATTAAATTTGAAGTAAGTGCTCAAAATGGCAGAGTCTCGTGCTAATAACGTGTTATAAAATAAAGACTTTAAAGTAAAGAAATCAAAGACAAGTAGAGAGAGAGAGAGAGAGAGAGAGAGAGAGATTTATTATTCAACTTCAAATTCATGTACATAATGAACTGAAATCTCCTCTATTTATAGAAGAAAGGAAGCTGTTGTGTAAGCTGCTACTGCAAGTTGCTGTGTAAGCTGCTACTACAAGCTGTTAGTAAGTTGCTATTAAGCTGCTACAGTACCAAATATATATAATCTTCTGCCGAAGGTAATATTTATCCATAACGGAGTACCAAAATGATAAGCTTTTTCAGGAAGCTTATTTCCAATAGAGTACTAAATAGATAACCATATTTACGGTGGAGTCACATATGGATAAGCTTCTTCAGGAAGCTTATTTACAACGGAATACTAAATTAACATTCATAATATAATATATATTTATAACAATGTCACATTACTACAAACACGACAACCTTACCAAAACAAAATATAGAAAACCATTAATCAACTTTATGTAGAAAAAAAGGTAAAAATATATAGTTTGATCTTAGATCAAAATTTTCAACTCTAAAACTTTATAAGAATAGCTCCAAAGCAAAATATTATATATAATGACAAAGTTTATGATAAGGTTTGATTATATTATAACGAGCTTTCATTCGTAAAGTTGTAATATTTGAAAATATGAATAAATATTATTTTGAAGTTTGGGTCAATTAAAATTTTAAGAAAGTTTAGCTTTTGTCTAGAAAAAGAAAGAAGCAAATTCTTTAAACTTTGCTTAAATTTAATGAGCATTTAAGCCATTCAAAAGAATTAATTTAAATAGTCACCCACCCAGTTATATGTTTAGTTCAAAAAACGGGTATAGATGTAAATGCCCCAAGATATTTACAATTATACTTCGACGACAAAAAATAAGGTAGTCAGACTTTACAAGCTTGACTATGCAATTGGGCCCGGGCATAGCCCGGGCTAATGGTAACTAGTATATAATATAGGGAATTTTTCATAACGCACCATCTTTTTTGTCTAATTAGGCAACCAAAGGAGGCTCACTTATTTTTCAGTTTCAAATGATCCTTGACCTACTAATGGTGTAAAAATGGTGTGGGGTAGCCACTATTTAAGGTGGTATTTATTTTTTATCCAGCAATTCTAATAATGAGCAAAAATAGCCATTACTTTATTAAAATTAATATGAAAAGATATTTTTACCCTTTCTTCTATTTCTTTTCTGCCTTCTCTCTCGGTTTATCAAAACCCTTTATCAAAAGTTCAGAACTCTCACTTCTCTCTCCAGAACTTCATTTTGTTACTTCTCGCTAATTCCTACATATAGTAATTCTTTTTCATCTTCTCTGCATCGAATACATTGGCTTTGGTTTCTTGGTTTTACATCTTGCATTTTTGTTTTGGATTTCTCACCGTCAGCTGCTTATTGCAGAGGTCGTAGATCAAAATTAAATATAAATACACACTACAGATACGTCCATCCTTTATCGGAATAAATGCCAGAATATGCAAAAAATAATTGTTATCATCTTAATAGTCACATTAACACTAATAATCTTTTGTTAGGTACAAAAAAAAAGGGAACATGAATTCATGTTTTTATGTCTTGAAAAACACTATGAATGTCTTTTAGAAGATATTTCATGAAAGAGAAAATGAACTTTTCTGAGTATAAACAATATTTATACTGAATTCACAGGTAGTCCTGAACTTAGAGTTTCAAGTTCAAAAAATAAGGACATGTAGTCCTGAACTTAGAATTACAAGTTCAAAAGTTAAGGATATGTAGTCCTGAACTTAGAATTACAAGCTCAAAAATTAAGGACAGGTAGTCCTTAACTTAGACTTACAAACTCATAAATTTAGGGCAGCTAGTCCATAACTTACAGTAACAAGCTCATAAGTTAAGGACACTTGGTCCTGAACTTAGAGTTGGAAGTTCAAAAATTAAGGACACTTGGTCCTTAACTTAGAGTTACAAGTACAGAAATTAAGGACACGTAGTCCTTAACTTAGAGTTACAACCACAGAAATTAAGGACAGGTAGTCTTGAACTTTGAGTTCCAAGTTCAAAAGTTAAGGACATGTAGTCCTGAACTTAGAGTTACAAGTTCAAAAGTTAAGGACATGTATCCTAAACTTAGACTTACAAGCTCATAAATTAAGGACATCTAGTCCTGAACTTACAGTAACAAGCCTGTATGTTAAGGACATTTGGTCAACCCCGCATGACTCCAATATCCTCATGTTGTGCAGTCTGTCCCTGCACCTATCAATGAAATCCTGGGCATCCTCATGACACTCACCCAGAAGATAGGAAGTGAAGTCTAGTCCATCTATCCAACAACTTCTACGGGTCACCATCCGCAGTTGGTCTGGGCTCGGGAACCATTGTAGCAACTGGTCGAGCCCCATCCGCGGGTAGTACACCCGGAGTTTGATACACTGTAGCTGCATGACTAGGAGCCTGAGCAGTAAGGGTCTGTGCTCCCCCTCCTGCCTGTGATATAGCTGGATCCGCTGGAAATAAACCAGCCTGAGTCATGGTGTCCATGAACCGCAGCATACGGCCCATAACCTCCTGGAAACCTAGTGTTGTCATAAAGTCAGTCGGGGTAGTCTCAGCTGCGGGCACCTCGCCCTATTCCTCAATGATAGGATCTCCCGCAAGATCCACCGGTGGTACTACTGGAACAGCTCTGGGATGTCCTCATCCCCTACCTCGGGCCGGTGCCCTCCCCAGGCCTCTGCCTCGGCCTCTAGCAATGGGGGAGCAGCCCCTCCCATGTTTGGAACATCTGTCGTGCGTGTCCTTACCATCTGTGAGAGAATAAAAGAGGGAATTTAGTATACCAACCACTACACAATAGGAAATGAATAAAGTGTAGTTTCTTAACACCCTATAGCCTCTCGAAGATAAATACAGACATCTCCGTACCGATCCGCAAAACTCTATTAGGTTTGCCTATGACTTGTGAGACCTACGTGAACCTAGTGCTCTGATACCATATTGTCACGACCCAATTTCACTATAGGTCATGATGGCTCCCAATACCATTGTCAGGCAAGCCAACGTTGAAATATTAATAAGTTCTCATTTTACTTTACCAAAATAATTATAGCAATTTCTTAATTTAAAGTTAAAACAAGTGATAATTAGTAACGTACCAAAAATAATTATACAATTCCCAAAAAAATAGTCTACTAATGTGTGTGTTAAGACCTGGTGTCACAAGTATGTGGGCATCTAGTAGAATATACAAAAGAGTAAATCTATCTTATTGTCTGAAAAAGAGTAAACAGCCAAAAGTAAAGAGAGAGACTCAATCAAGCTGCTGAACTGCATAGAAAGGGAGCAGCTCACCGTGGAATTCTCAGATTATGATCAGGAACGCGCACCAGACTGATAGCCAGATGTACTTGCCTCAGATCATGTACAATTAAGTACAGAAGCGTAGTATGATTACATAAACAATATGTACCCAGTAAGTATCCCGTCTAGTCTCGAATTAGCAGAGACGACAGGTCGACTTGATACTTACTAGGGTCAAATAATATAATAAAGTTTTATGCTAAACATGGATGTCACAGATAATATCAGTTTATAACAAGAAGTGATAAGTCATGCCTAGATAGTATCACAATTAGCCATTTACATTTCAAAGCATTTAACAAAGTAAGTCATGAATAAGATTTCACATAAATATCATGTGCACGTTATGCTGAGATCGTATGGCCCGGTCCAACAGAAAAGAAATTGTGCACTGCCAGAGGGTCGAATGGCACGAACCATAGATGCATCTATTTCTACCGAGGTGATCAGCCCGATCCACAAATATCATTTATCATCAAGAAGGTGCATAAAGGCGCATTTATATTAAAATAATTCATACAAGTGTTCAAACAAGTGCATACGTTCACATAGGTTTATTTCCAAGTCTTTAGCATACCTTAAATGATCTCATTAGCATGAAAGGATATAAACATTTACAAATATGGCATGATACGGGTCCTAAACTATCCGTACAATTAACATAGTAGTAGCTATGTACGGACTCTCGTCACCTAGTGCATACGTAGTCCCGCATTTAGTGGCAATTTATTCTATTATTACACCTATGGGGACAATTCCCTCTTACAAGGTTAGAAAGGAGACTTACCTCGCTCCGAAGCGTACTTCCAATATCAAGAACGTGCTTAAACCCTCAATTTGGAGCCGAACGATCCAAAACTAATTAAATGAGGTAGGAGCTAGTCAATACAAGCTCACAAGTTGGCTTTCTAACTTTAAGTAATTTCCCAACCCCAAATACAAGTTTCCTAAAATTCGACACCGGGCCCACGTGCCCGGATTTCAAAAATTTTCGAAGAAAGTTGTTCTTCATAACCTAAGGATCAATAATATATGATTTCTACTTCATTTCATAACAAATTTCGTGGTTAAATCTAACTTTTATCAAAACCCTAGGTTTTGCTCTAATCCTATGATTTTTTCTTAATCTTTGTGTGTTAATCTACCTGAGGTTCAAGTACTAAACTAGAAATGAATATGATGAGCTTACCTCAAGATGCTAGGTGAAAGTCTTCTCTCAAGAGCTCCAAAATCGCCCAATAAATAAGTGAAAATAAGCAAAAATGTCCTAGAGCCCGTAATAAATGAAGGTCACTACTTCAGTGATTTTCGCATCTGCGGTCCTAGGCCGCACCTACGCCCACTTCATCTGCGGAAAGGTGTCCGCTTCTGCGGAAATTCAGCTAGGCCACTGGGCCGCTTCTGCGGGAAGCAACCACTTCTGCGGCTTCTGGCTTGGCCGCTTCTGCGAGGGGACGATCGCTTCTGCGGTCTCGGACCTGCAGCTGACCAGCCGCATGTGCGGTTATGACAGAAACCTGGAGCTTCAGCTCCTTCCCAAGTTTTCCAACTTCACTCTAGCCTCGCCCAATTGACACTCGGGGCCCCCGGGCCCCGCCCGAACATACCGACAAGTTTAAAATCATAAAACAAACTCGCTCGAACCCTCGGAACGCCCGAAACAACGCTAAATCTAAGAATCACCCCCTAAAACCAATTGAATCAAACTTAGAAATTATTATACTACTCGGATTGACACCAAATTTTGTGGGAAAGTCTTAAATATTATATTGGACCTGTACCGGGCTCCGAAACCAACATACGGTCCTGATACCAATATGATCAAGCATTATTTAATTTCATTAAATCCTTAGAATTTCAGTTTAATAATTTCTAACAAAAATTCATTACTCGGGCTAGGGACCTCGGAATTCGATTCCGGGCATACGCCCAGGTCCCATATTTTCCTACGGACCCTTCGGAACCATCAAAACAAGAGTCCGGGTCCATTCACTAAAATATTGACCAAAGTCAAACTTAGCCTTTTAAGTAAATCTCAGGGAATCAAGTGTGCCTATTACAACTAAAACTCTTCAAAATCCCGAACCAACCATCCCCGCAGGTCATAAATTAGTTAAAGCAAGCATGGAAAGTTTTATTTAGGGGGACGGAATTCTAAAAAGAAAAACGACTAGTCAGGTCGTTATAAAGGTGTTTAGCAAAATTTTTAAAGGAAAAAAAGTATTTTGAGTAGAAATAAAAATAGTTTTTTAAAAGCCGAAAAAAGTTTTTTCTCAAAAGTACTTTTGAGAAAAACACTTTTGACAAAAATCAATTAGATCCCATTTGGTCAAGCTATCAAAAATTACTTTTTTGTCAATTACTTTTTTCAGAAATGCTTTTTCTAAAAGTACTTTTGAAAATAATAATAATTTGTGTTTGGTTAATTCATTTAAAAATTACTTTTTACAACATTTGTGTAACGACACAACCGGACATTTCATGAGTTACCGCTCTATTTCCCCCATTTTTGCTTCTTATTTCTTTGTTTATCGGTTCTATGCGTGATCGGGTTGGTTAGCTCGGTTTCGGAAAGGTTTTGGTACGGTTTTAGACACTTAGTCTCTTTTGAGGAAGCTTAAGTTGGAAAAGACAACCGGATATTGACTTATGTGTTAGAGGGCTAGGATGTGAGTTCCGGTAATTCAGATAGCTTCGGGAGGTGATTTGAGACTTAGGAGCGTGATCGGAATGTGTTTTGGAGGCCCGGAGTAGATTTAGGCTTGAATTGGCGAAATTGGAATTTTGGTATTTTCCGGTTGATAGGTAAGATTTTGATATAGGGGTCGGAATGGAATTCTAGGAGTTGCAGTAGTTCCGTTGTGTCATTTAGGATGTGTGTGCAAAATTTCAGGTCATTCGGACGTGGTTTGGTAGACTTTTTGATCGAAAGTGTAATTCAGAAGATTTTGGAACCTTAGTCTTGAATTCGATGTGTTTTGGATGATTTGATGTTGTTCGAGGTATTTTGAGGATATGTACAAGTTAGAATAGTGGTATATGATGTGTTTGTGCTTTTGGTTGAGGTCCTAGGGACCTCGGTGTGATTTCGGGTGGTTGACAGAAAGAAAGGAAATTAGAAATGGCAGCTGAAGTTGTAGTCTACTGCCATAACTGCACCGGCGGCTAGGGGACCGCAGGTGCGGGCTCGCAGAAGCGTAGAGGGAGCCGCAAATGCGGCCAAGAGGAGGACCAGGTGGAATCGCAGAAGCGGTAAGGGGAGCGCACCTGCGATAGCGCAGGTGCGGACAGTGCATCGTAGATATGATTTTGGCCACTTAAGTGATGACCGCAGAAGCGGTTGCGCAGGAGTGTGGAATTGGCCGCAGGTGCAGAATCCCTGGGTCAGAAGGTATAAAAGCATTCCTTCGCGATTTTTGAGTTGTTCTTCACCATTTCAAGTCGGTTTTGGAGCTTTTTGGGAGATTTTGAAGAGGGGTTTAAGGGATAACGTCTGGAGGTAAGATTTCTAAACCTAATAATCGATTCTATGGCATTATTTCATGGATTAGAGCTGTAATTATGGAAATTAAGGGTTAAAAATTGGGAAACTAGGGCTTGGTATTGGAGACCTTAACTTGAGGATTTGAGGGCCATTTGTGGTCGGATTTTGGGACTTTTGATATGTATGAACTCATGGGAAGATAAAGAATCTATTGATGTAAATTTTATCGAATTCTGAGACGTGGTCCCGGGGGTCGAGTTTTGGTTAATTTAGGGATTTATGTTGTAAATTGATTATTTTCGCATGGGCTTCATTTCATTGGCATATTTTGACATCGTGATTCTTATTTTGGATATATTCGATGCGAGTTGAGGCCGATTCGAGGGGCAAAGGCATTGCAGGCTAGAGTTTGGACCGGATTGAGGCGAGTAATAATTTTAAATGTTGTCCTGAGGGTATAAAACCCCGGATTTCACATCTTTGTGCTATGTTGAGGTGACGCACATGCTAGATGGCAAGCGTGGGGTCATGCACCGTTGGGGATTGTGACTTAGTCCATCCCGAATAACCATTTTACGACGTATTTGATTGAAAACTATTTGTTATCATCATGTTTTGGGTTGAATCCCATATTTTGGGCCTCGTGCCAACTATTTGGACCCTTGGAGGATTTTTACTGCTATTTCCTCACTGTTTTGATTTTACATCTGTGCTCAGTCATGTTATATTATACTATTTTCATAAATCAGCCATGTTTACCCTCTTTTAATACTTTAAATGATATTTTAGGTTGAGCATCATATTTTAATATGCCCGAGTGGCTTTTGGAGATTTCTGACTAAGTAAGGCCGAGGGCCTGTGTTGTGAGGTTATTGAGCTGATTCATGATTATGAGGCCGAGGGACTGAGTTGTACGCCACGAGGTGGCTTGATATGAGGCCGAGAGCCTATTGATTATGCCACTATATGGCTTGATATTGCGCCTGGGCCGTAAGGGTCCCCTCCCAGAGTCTGTGTTGATACCCAATTTTTTTCTATATATTTTAAATATGCAAAATACCTTCAAAATAGCATATATGCGTATATAAGCATGTCCAAGGATTTTATTATTTTTTCATAATTTTAAAGGTTTTAAATTGATTTATTTTCTCCCTTTTTATCCATAAAATCTCCAATAATTATTTTTAAAAAAATTATTTTGATAATTCATCTATTGGATTTCTATATTTATGCCAAAATATGTCTAACGTAATTTTTACATATTTTTATAATTACATTTAGTATTTTTAAAGCTAAATTGCATATAATTGCAATGTTAGCCCATTTTAAGATTTAATCATCTTTTATATGCATAAAACTGGATCCTATATTTTGAAATTGCTAATTATGTATTGTAAATTATTTTAGCATTTTTAAATTATTTTTAGAAATTATCTACTATTTTTTATAAATTAAATGGGGAAAATGGCTATTTAACTTATAGCCAAAATTGGCTTTCAAATCTAGCCTAAATCAAACAGATCCCCAACCCAATTAAAAATTCACCGGACCTAAGCCCAAACCCAAGCCATACCCGACCCACCTACCTCATTCAACCTTGACCGTTGATCATTCAGATCAACGGTCCCCATCCCCCTTCCTAAATTAAACCTAAACGACCGACCCCCCAAACCCTCTCATTCTTCACTCAACCGACTCTCATATCTCTCTCTCTATCTTTGGTTCTCTCTAGAACCTTCTCCATTCCCCTCCTCTCCGATGAACCTCATCCACCTTCTCCGGCCATCTTCTTGCCTGAACCCATGGTGGTCTCACCACCTACCAGTCTTATGGCTCCCTCTTGAACATGTGTCATCGTTTTAAGGCCTTCAAGTGAACTAGAGGTGGTTCACTCACCTCCCATGGTTTCCCATGCCATTTTCCGGCCATCCATGATCGTTCGAGTAAGATTTTTGACTTTTTCGGTTAAACTAGTAACTTTTCGAAGTTTTCTCACTTTTTCTGGGTTCTCTGAAACCCTAACTTTAAAGATTTTCCGATTTTCTTTCAGATTTGTCTTAGATCTGTATATATTATGAACCTCTTGGTGTTTTTCTCAAAGGTTTTCCCGATCTTTTTCAAAGTGACTCTCCGTCTTCAAGATTAGGGTTTCTTAACCTCTTTTAAAGACTTCTCCTCTAATTTTCAGTATTGTCACATGATTTTACTATGTTTAAATGGTTTATTTATATTTTCTTCCACCTGATTCATCGTGTTGAAAACGCTATTTGTTTTGGTTCTATCCGAGTTTCTGGAACTGTCTTAGTTTATTTGATTTGTATGTATACCTGTTTCGATTGAGTTCTTTATGGTTAGACCCTTTCCTTTGTTTATCTTAACTGATTCTGAGTTCTTACCGCTTTTTAACTCAACTTTGTTAAAACCCTAATTTCTTAAAGATTTCTTCACTTGTTACTGTGAGTTTCAAAGACACTCTTTACTTGTTTTTGTGTGTTGGCCTGATCTTCTTTACCTGTTAGGTTGGTTTTTCACTCCGGTTCTATGTTTTAGCCATGACTACTTGACTTTGTTGATTGCCATGCTTCGAGTGGGTTCTTTTGTATTACTGAGTCCTTAGCCTACTCATGTCACTTATGTATGCTTGTGTTCATCTAGTTTGCTTCTTTTGTCGATATGGCTGACCTTGCATGTCTGATACGCCAGTTCATTCTTCTCTATTTATATGTCAAAGTGCAGAATCATGACTCCTTCTTGATTGATCCTGATTTCCTTAAGTTACAGTTTAATTGCAAGGTTTTATTATAAACCCCTAAAATTTTACTCGTGTTTAAATTGATTCCATTCCCTTATTTGTTGTGATGCTTCATTCTTGCTGAATCCTTTTCCCAAATCAGTGTATTCTGTACGTAGACTCAATCACATGCTCTATACTTTTACTACCCCTTATATGGTAAATATCAATCTTTCTCAAACTGATTTTCTTTCCTTAATTATCCTTGTTAGTATCCGTTTGAGCTGTAATTCCTTGATTAAAGGGAAATACTTGTATTAATTGGATTCTAATTGTGATTACTTCTATAATTGTGCTAAACCTTTACTTGTTACCTTATTTTCTACTTATTTTCAAAGCTATAAATACCATAAGTCTTTCATTAAAAAGACACAAACTTGGCTTTCAAAAATCCCTCTCTTACTTTAAAATTTTGTGCCATTCTACTACCATTGGTCAGCTGCAAGTCAAGGCTAATCATCTATAAGCCTTGGTTCTTTCATTTGTTTACCTCTATCTCCATTGGTATGTCCTAGTTCAATTTAACGCCTCAACAACAACATGCTTCTCTTATTGTTTCAGTTTCTCTCATTCTTGGTCTACTTCTACTTGTGGTTCTGTTGTGAAACTTGTAGTTGAGTTACATTACTAGCATGCTATTATGTCTCCCCTTCCTTTTAGATTATTGCATTCCCTTATGTGTGTTTCAAAGCATGCTTTGTCAATCACTTACTATGTACTTACCATCTTATGAATCCCAAATCCATATCCCTTCCATGTGTTTATGTTCTTTCTGACTGGTTTGTGATTATGCCAGTATCAACTATTGTTGAGCATGTCCAAACCAGTCCTAAGACCCTTGTTGGGGTTATGTGTTTACAGTTAAATGTCTATGTATCCCCAAATCCCTTGACCCCCTGTGTGACTACTGATTCTGTGTGTGATCCCATCATAAGGTGCTTGAGTTTTGTTTACTACTACAACTGCTTTCAATCATCTCTGTTACTGATTGCTTTCAAAATGGACTTGTCAGTCCAGTTTTTAAACAAACTCCTTTCAAACATGTGTTATGCATTTTCACTATACTCTTAGAATACTAGGTTCTGCCTCTTTTGTATGAGCCTTACCTTGGGACCCTTGAGCTCCCTCTGAACTTGGACATATGAAAGTTGGCATTTCCACACTGCACTTACTCTGTCTTGGCTATGGAATCTAGGTGTGAGCACTGCCCGGAAACCCTTGAGGTCCTTAGGGAACTCTGACACACCTAGATATGAGGGAAAGCTATTAACAATCTTGGAACTTGAGATGATTGATTACATAACTCAGAGAACAAAACCTAATCAGGCTTCCTATAGCGTAACTTCTTATTTTTCATTATGTAATTCATTTCAATGTTGGTCTGTAATAACTTGTTGTAAACAAGTATTGGGGTTGGCTAGTGAAAAGGGATGGGGTAAATATGTATGTTATAGTTGTTACGGGTAGAAAATATGTTATTAGGTTTATGTTCCTAATTGCGCATTAGAAACCCTTCTTAGGGCTCATGCATGCATTAGAAATCTTGCCTTTAGTCTCATGTTTATTGTTTCAGCATGTGCACCCTCACAAAATCATGTTTTAAAATCTGCTAATAATTAGCACTTTACTATTATGTTCTACGTTGCCACGTGCATTTAGAAATCATGTTCTTAGGAAATTATGTAATCTTGCCATGTGCATTTAGAAATTCTGCTCTAGGAATTTCTGCAATCTTTCCATTTGCATTTAGAGATCCTACTCTACGAATTCTGCATCATGAGTTTTACACATGCATCTTAGATATCATATTTTAGGATCTTATTCGTACTTGCATTCACACTTAGTGTAAACTGTTGATCATAAAATAGGTAAAAAACAGCTTCACACTTGATTATCTCGTTTAAAATAACTGGCAATAATCTCTACATTCGTATCAACTAGAACAACATGCTCTTAGGGTAAAATAATTTCCAAACTGTCTTTTAATAATTCTGAATAACTGTTATATACTACTTTACGCCTAGGCAAGCCTTAGGCAATTGCTTAAAATAAAACCAGAATTGCTTTTGTTTAACTGTCAACGTGTTAAAATCAGTTGGCAATCCTGATAACTAGGGATTATAATGTATTTTACACTCCTTCTTGCTTAAGTTTTGATTAGAAATGCGTACGAAATAGTTCCAAAGGCTCACAAGTTATGCTTGATTACAGGTTTGATCAACAAGGTGACAAGGTGTCAAAAACCAGCTCAAAAAGGAGTAAAACTTGCACAAGTACCAAGACAAGACCAAGCTCAGTCAAAACAGGGTCAATGCGGCCGCACACCATTCTATGCAGTCCGTAAAAGTGAAGTTCAGAGTGGTTGCTTTATAGACCATAAGGCAATGCGGCCGCACTCGATTTCGTACGGTCCGCAGAGCCAAGTTTCAAAGAGATGTTAGTTTGGAGGATGAAGCTCAATGCGGTCCGCGGTCCATTTCGTGCGGACCGCACTAGAAGCCACCGCGGCCACACTCGACTTTGTGCGGTCCGCATTGCCCAAGTTCAGAGAGCTGATTATTCAAGCCCAGAGCCTTAGTGCGGCCGCACTCGATTTTGTGCGGTCCGCACTAGCCCCGCAGGAGTATTTTTGTTCAAAATCTTCAGCCTAGTATAAATACATTATTTTCCCATTTTTAGGTCATCGGATAGTTTTGTACTGAGAGCTGCGCTCGTGACTTAATTCCTTTTGCTATTTTGAGTAATTTTAGCTTAATTTCAACATTGAATCTTCAAGTTTAATTTAGCAATTAATTATTATGAGTTTTTTTTCATCTATTTCTTTGTTTTCTTCTCTAATTATGAGCAGCTAGACCCATAAGCTAGGGTTGTGGCTCAACCCTAGTGTGAGTAATTGATGGGTCTTGTATTTTAGGGCTTGATTGAATATGGGTGTTTGATATTTGGACTAATTTCATGTTTAATTATTGAATTAGTGGTTGCAAACACTAGTTATTGTTTAGATGACTTTGTCTCTTCTTGAGGAAGAGAGCCTAAGTCTCTAATATTGGTCCAACAAGGAATTGGGGCGCACTCAAGAAATTGATAGCCCCAATTAAAGGGCTAAACCTAGAGATAGTAATACCCGACTTGAACCTCAATTGCTTGCACAAATTTGCATACCCAATTGGATTTGAGAAAGTCAATTTGGGCAAAATCGCTTGGACCACCGAGAGATGTAGAGTGAGTAGAATCGTGCAATGGTTATATCATACTCCCCAAATATGACAATCTAGCCTTAGACTCAAGAATCCATTAATTAACCACCTAGGAGAAAGTCGCTACCCTAGTGCCTTTTACCTGTTTGAACAACTCGCAATAGTTTAACCTTAATCTTGTTTAGCTTAATTCAGCATTGTAGTATTATAAAATTAGAATTATAATCAAAACCAAAAATGTGTATAAGTGCAATTAGGAACAAATACGCAACTCCATTTCAGATAGAAACTCAACTCCAATATTTAGCTCCCTGAGGAAATCGATCCCGACCTTAATCGGGTAAAAGCTAATTCGACCTCTCTCGCTACTCAATAGCAGTGCAGGGTTGGCCTTGATCACTTTTTGGCCCGTTGCCGGGGAGCTAACGGTTTTGGCTATCTATCTAAATAGTTTTGTGTATTGTTCTTCTTTCCTTCTGTGTTACTAATTTGTTTGTGTCACAACTTCAGGTACAAAATGGCAGTAAACTTAAACAATGCACCTCTTGGAGATCTTCCGCTGGGGGAGGAAGTAGATGACAATGTTGAAGATGAGGTCCTTATTGTGCCTCAAAGACAAAGGAGAGGCCGCCAGGCCAATGATAATATTTCTGACCCTCCCCCGCCATCTCCAAGAGTGGCTCGTCGAGTGCTTCCAAACCAAGGCTATGCAACTGCAATTGTCCCACCCCAGATTCAGGCGGGAAAGTTTCAAATTACCAATATGATGCTTACATTGCTGGAGCAGCATGGGTATTTCACGGCGCTGCCAGTCAAAATGCTTACAAACATCTCAAGGGGTTCGTGGATACCTGTTGGAGGAGCAAGCAAACTAATGTGTCCAAAGATGCACTTCGGTTGAGACTCTTCCCATTATCACTCAGAGGGAAGGCATTGGATTGGCGCGAGTGACTTCCCAACTATTCCATCACTACTTGGGATGAGTTGGCGGACAAGTTCATTGCAAAAAATTTCTCACTAGGGCATATGGCAGCATTGGGAGATGAGATCTTGGCTTTCAAGCAAGAACCTACGGAACCTTTGCATGAGATTTGGGAGCGTTATAGAACAATGGTGAAGGAATGCCCCAACAATGATATGACTGAGGTGATGATCCAACAGACTTTCTATCGGGGCATTAACACAACAAACCAATGCATAGTGAACCAACTTGCTGGGGGCAACTTTATGAAGCTGTCTTATGATGAGGCTTGTGACATTCTTGACAAGATAGCTAACACTTCTTCTGTTTGACAAAGTAGAGCCAATGTGCCCCAGGATGACCCCACCATCACTCATTTGCACAAGGAGTTACATGATCATGGGCAGGCTATAGCTGAGTTTACAACTACTATGAACCAACTAGCAAAGGCACAGTTGCAACAAGTTCAAAATCTTTTCCAAGTGAATGCTATGGAGGGTGTCAACATGCTTGTCAACAAAAAAAGACAAAGAGGTCAACATAAGCAAGGGAATTCAGAGCAATTTGACAATGATTGTGGTAGATTTCAAGATGATAGTTATGATGGACAGAGTGAAGAGGTGCAATACGTGAACAATTATCAAGGCCAAAGGGGCAATTCTTCCAACCAACAACAATGGAGACCCCAAGGCAATTGGGGCAATCAACAACAACAAGGCAATGGTAATTAGGGGAACAACAACCAAAATAACAACTGAGGTAATCAGAACAACAATCAAAACAATCAAGGAAATTGGAATGGTAACAACAACAATTGGGATGGTAATAACAATCAAGGTGGATGGAATAATGGAAACCAAGGAAATTGGGGGCAAGGCTTTCAAAGGCCCCCAATGTACCAACAACCGAACTATCCAACTACATTTCCATTCCAAGGTCCTAGTTCTTCTAGCAATGATATGGGGAGAATTGAAATGATGTTCGAACAAATGATGAAAAAGAATGCGGATTCTGATGCTCAGTTGTCTTCCCACAATACTTCAATTAGGAATTTGGAGGTTTAGTTGCGCCAAATCTCACAGTCCTTGAAGACACTCGCCCTAAAGGTGTTCTACCAAGTGATACGGTAGTGAACCCGAAGGGTGGGAACAATCATGTTATGGTGGTAACTACAAGGAGTGGACGAGGCGGTGATGTGAATGCCTCCAAACAAAAACAAATTTTGAGTGATAATGTTGAGTTGCAAGAAGATGAATTTCCTTTGGTGGTTGAAAATGTGATTGATGAGAATGTGAATGAAGAAGTGAGGATTGATATTCAAGATGCCGAGGTGGAAAATCAAAATGACGGAACCCGTCTAGGGAACACGTAATTGACATGTGCCTAAAGCCAAGGCTCCTTTTCCAAGGCCACCTCCACCTTATCCTCAAAGGCTCGCGAAGCAGAAAATGAGAGTCAGTTTAAAAAGTTCATTGACATGATGAAGAGCTTATCTATTAATGTGCCTTTGATGGAGGCTCTTGAGCAAATACCGAGCTATGATAAATTCATGAAGGACTTGGTGACAAAGAAGCGCTCCATAGATTGTGAAACTATAAAGATGACTCACCAAGTTAGTGCAATAGTGCATTCAATGGCCCCGAAGCTTGAAGATCCCGGTGCTTTCACCATTCCTTGCACCATTGGAAGTGCGGACTTTGCTAAGACTCTATGTAATTTGGGGGCTAGTATCAACTTGATGCCCTACTCAATTTTTAAGACTTTGGGTATTGGGAAACCAAGGCCGACTTCCATGAGATTGCAAATAGCGGATAGAACGATGAAGAGACCATTGGGTATTATTGACGATGTTCTTGTCCGGGTGGACAAGTTTATCTTGCCAGCTAACTTTGTGATCGTGGATTGTGAGGTGGATTATGGAGTTCCTATAATTTTGGGGAGACCTTTCCTTGCTACGAGGAAAGCCTTAGTTAATGTGAAAGCAGGGGAACTCACCTTCCGGGTGGGTGATGAAAAGGTGTTTTTTCATGTGTGCAAGTCAATAAAGCAGCCCAACAGTACCGAGGTGTGCTCTTTTGTGGACCTTGTCACAACAGTGATAGTTGATGATACCAATGCAATGATCAATGTGGAGGACCCTCTTGAGGTAGTATTGTTGAATGTTGATGTCAATAAGGATCCAAGCCGGGTGGAGTGTGTGAATGCTTTACTTGGAATGGGCTCGTACTCTTATGAGCCTAGAAAACTTTCTTTGGATCTCGAGAATAGGAAGACTCCACCAACAAAGCCTTCAATTGAGGAACCTCCGGTGTTGGAGTTGGAGTCGTTGCCTCCACACCTCAGGTATGAGTTCTTAGGCCCAAGTTCTACTTTGCTAGTTATTCTTTCCTCTTGTCTTACTAACATGCAGGTTGATGCCACATTAGCGGTGCTTCAAAAGCAGAAAAAGGCAATTGGATGGACTTTAGCTGATATTCAGGGGATAAGCCCCGCATTCTGTATGCACAAGATTATTCTAGAAGATGATGCAAAGTCCTTCTTGGAGCATCAAAGAAGGTTGACCGAAGTAATGCAAGAAGTTGTGAAAAAGGAGGTGATCAAGTGGTTGGATGCTAAATTTGTGTACCCCATCTCTGATAGCTCTTGGACTTCGCCGGTGCAATGTGTACCGAAGAAAGGTGGCATGACCGTGATTGCAAATTCACAAAATGAGTTGATTCCTACCAGAACCGTCACTAGTTGGAGGGTATGCATGGATTACTGCAAGTTGAATAAAGTGACCGGCAAAGATCACTTTCCACTGCCTTTTCTTGATCAGATGTTAGATCGACTTGCTGGGCGTGCCTTCTACTATTTCTTGGATGGGTATTCTGGGTACAACCAAATCTTGATTGCTCTGGAAGATCAGGAGAAGAACCACATTCACTTGTCCATATGGCACCTTTGCTTTTTCTCGGATGCCTTTTGGGTTGTGTAATGCACCAGCTACATTTCAGCGGTGTATGATGTCCATTTTCACCGATATGGTGGAAGACATTTTGGAGGTGTTCATGGACAACTTTAGTGTTGTGGGTGATTCATTTGATGAGTGCTTGAAAAATCTTGATAGAGTCTTAGCCCATTGTGAAAAAACCAATCTTGTTCTCAATTAGGAGAAATGCCATTTTATGGTGGAAGAAGGCATAGTTCTTGGGCATAAAATTTCAAAGCATGGTATTGAGGTATACAAAGCAAAAATTGATGTGATTTCAAGGCTCCCTCCCCTACCTCTGTCAAGGGAGTTAGAAGTTTTCTTAGGCATGCGGGGTTCTACCGGAGATTTATCAAAGACTTTTCGAAGGTAGTGAATCCCTTATGCAAGTTATTAGAAAAAGATGCCAAGTTCGTGTTTGATGAAAAGTGTATGCAAGCCTTTGAACTTCTCAAGCATAAGTTGACCAGCACTCCTATCATTACTGCACCTAATTGGAGCTTGCCCTTTGAGCTCATGTGTGATGCGAGCGATACTGCGGTTGGGGCGGTTTTGGGTCAAAGAGTGAACAAAATGTTTCATCCGGTGTACTATGTGAGCAAGACAATGAATGATGCTCAAATGAACTACACGGTGACCAAGAAAGAACTTTTGGCTATTGTGTTCGCAATCGAAAAATTTTGGCCGTATCTTATGGGTGCCAAGGTCCATACCAATCATGTCGCACTACAGTACTTGATGACAATGAAAGATTCCAAAGCTAGACTGATGCGATGGGTCTTGTTACTTCAAGAGTTTGATTTGGATATTGTGAACCGGAAAGGTAGTGAAAACCAAGTGGCAGACCATTTATCCCGCTTGGAGAAGGAGGGGAGGCGTCGTGATGGACTAGATATCAATGATTCATTTCCGACGAACAAATCCTTTTGGTATCGGTGAATGGTATGCCATGGTTTGCGGACATTGCTAATTTCCTTGTGACTGGTATAATCCTATGTGAGCTCTCTTCTAACCAAAGGAAGAAGCTCAAATGGGATAGTTTGGATTTCTATTGAGATAAGCCGTACTTGTTCAAGATTTGCACGGATGGTGTGATCCGAAGGTGTGTCCCGGAGGAAGAGCAATTGAGTATCTTGGAGGATTGTCATTCCTCTCCCTATGGTGGCCATCATGGAGGGGCGAGGACGGCTTCCAAAGTTCTTAGTTGTGGGTTTTATTGGCAAACTTTGTACAAAGATGCAAGTGAACTAGTGAAGAGGTGTGACGAATGTCAAAGAGCGTGCGGAATTTCGAAGAAAGATGAGATACCTCTCAATACCATTCTTGAGGTTGATATTTTTGATGTGTGAGGCATCAATTTTATTGGCCCGTTTGTTAGCTCATGTGGGAACACATACATTCTTATGGCGGTTGACTATGTTTTGAAGTGGGTTGAAGCCGTGTCTTTTCCCAATAATGAGGCCCGGAGTGTTGTTGCATTTCTCAAGAAGAGCATTTTTACAAGGTTTGGTACTCCTCGTGCAATCATAAGTGATGGGGGGTCTCATTTTTGCAATAGAGCTTTTGACACTTTGCTTGCAAAGTATGGTGTCAATCACAAAGTTTCTACTCCCTATCATCCTCAAGAAAGTGGTCAAGTGGAAGTCTCCAATAGGGAAATCAAGAGCATATTGTCAAAGACGGTAAATGCTAATAGGACTGATTGGTCAAAGAAGTTGGATGATGCTCTATGGGCTTATAAGACTGATTACAAGACTCCGATTGGTATGTCTCTGTATCAGTTGGTGTTTGGGAAAGCTTGCCATCTACCGGTTGAGTTAGAGCACAAGGCCATGTGGGCTTTGAGGAAGTTAAATCTTGAATGGGATGTGGCAGCAAATGTTCGTGTGGAGCAGCTTAATGAACTTGATGAATTCCTATTCCATGTCTACTCCAGTTCTTCCTTGTACAAGTACAAGATGAAGTACCTTCATGATAAATATGCTTGCAGTAAGGAGTTCAAAATGGGTGATTTGATTCTCTTGTTCAACTCTCAGTTACATATGTTTCCGGGAAAGCTTAAGTCAAAATGGAGTGGACCTTTTGAAGTGGTATTTGTGACTCCGTTTGGTGCACTTGATTTGAAGAAGAAAAATGAGGAAGTTTTCATAGTGAATGGGCATAGGGTAAAGCACTACTTGGGAAAAATTGATAACAGCCACATGGTGGTACTTCTTCATCTCAAATGATTTGATGGTAACCTGCATCGCGCCGCGACGTTAAATCAGGCGCTTCTTGGGAGGCAACCTATGTGTTTTTCTTCTTATTTTTCTTTGATTTTCATTGTAGTGTAGGATTTATTTTTGGACTGACTGGTTGTGAGATGCTGTAGGATTGTGTTGATGCAGTGCAGGAAAAAGTTGGAAAATGACTACTCTCTGAAGATTATCAACACGGACCGCACTGCCATTTTGTGCGGCTGCAGAGACCTCAGTGCAGGGGCAAGAAATGAATGCAGACCGCACTGATGAATTGACAAAAGTGGAGGTTCTCTGAAGTATACCACCGCGATCGCATTGCATTTTGTGCGAACCGTGGTGGTCCACTGCGGCCACATCACATTTTGTGCAGTCCACAGTGGTTGTCTTGTCTGAGCCCTGTGGTTTTGAGCACCGCGGACCCCGGTGCCATTTTTTGCAGTCCGCGATGGGTAGGTGAGCTGGGCCCTAGGACCTTTTTCTATAAATAGGACCTGAGGCCCTCATTTTAAACTTTTCGATCCTTTTACTCTCATAGCTTTAAAAATCATTGTTCATCTCCACTTATTGCACGAACTGACCCACTAAGGATTAATCATCATCACAGCATCTTACCTCTGGTACTTTCATTTCTTTTCAATTGTTAATTTTATTATTTTCATTAAATTTTTGTTTTCTTAGCTCTTCTTGCATTTCCCGTATTTCTTTCGATTTGGTAGATTAGGTTAGTTAATTTCTTGTTTAAAGTAGGTTTAGGTAGTCAAATAACTGAACCAACACGTAGGGACTCTTCATTAGGTAAAATGTGGACTTAATTTGAACATATCATGAACCCTAGGTTGGTGCTGCGATGTGGTACTCAATGCGGACCGCGGTGGGTTTAGTGCGGTTCGCGATGCCCTTATGTGGTCCGCAATGCCATTTAATGCGGACCGCGGTGAACAATGTTCTGCATTCTGATAAGTGAGGATTGTGGTCGCATTGCATTTTGTGCGATCCGCGGTGCCTCAATGCGGACCGCAATGGCATTTTATGCGGTCCGCGGTGCATTTATTTAGAGAGTGGGTTGTCTGAACCCCACCTCTATGCGGACCGTGGTGCCATTTTGTGCGGTCGCATTGGCCTCTTTGCGGCCGCACTACATTTTGTACGATCCGCGCTATGCAACAAGTGAACTGTCTGCAACATTTTTTCTGCAACTGTGAATTACAATGTTTTTCTGGATACTAACAAGTCTAATGAATGTTGTTTGTAGACAATGGTGAAATTACGAGGCAAAGGTGGTAAACAACTAGGCAGGGGAGAGTCCTCCCGGGGTGGGAAACAAAAGATGATAACGTTGACCCCTCAAGCCCGACAAAACATAAAAACACAAGGAAAATCATCAGAGCTATTGATTGGGCTATTGATCAACCGGGGAATGAGTACGAGCCCTCCCGGGAGACATCATCAGACTCTGTGCCAAAGTACATTGCTGATTGGCCGGAGAGAAACAGATTGAGAGATACACCCCCAACATCCCCCACTGCCCCAGCTTCAGTTCATGTATCTTCTGAGTCATCTAAGGGCTCAGCTGACGGTAGTGGAGATGAGTACTCCACCTCTCCCACAGCTTCATTATCCAGAGAGGATGAAGTACCGGAGGAGGGGGAAGAAGCACAAAGGGGTGAGCCCCAAGTTGGCGGGGTTGAGCAGACTAGGAACACGAAGGCATGGGAGGACCGGTTCGTCAGTGAAATTGCCTACCACAAGTTCAAAGAGTGGTGGCCAGAGAAGAGGTTGATTCCGGAGAGAAAAATCATTACCCGGAATCTTTTGCCTCACAATCCAAATGTGTTGAGGAAATTCAACGATAGAGCTAGATGGGACTACTTTATCGGGCAAGTGGATGACGCAAATAAGCATTTGTTGAAAGAATTCTACACCAACGTGGCCCATATCAAAAAGGTTACTATGATTACCAAAGTCCGGAACTTGACAGTGAAGTTTGATGGCAAGGCCATCAATGACTATTTGGGCTTCGTACAGGAGGATGAGTCCCTGTACCTTGACAAAATGAAATTGGGTGAGGAGGCCGGTCCGTGGTTGGCGGAGTACTTAGAAATCCTAGGTACCACTCCCCATTGGCGGACTGCGGGGGTAAAAATATTGAGGAGGACATTGAATTTTGAGGCAAAGGGGTGGGAGACATTCATGTGCAGCAGGCTAGATCCTACCACCCATGACAACTCACTCCCACTTCACCGGGCAGTCTTAGTTGCATCATTCATAACAGGGTACCCTATCAATGTCGGGAATGTGATTTCTCGGGTTATTTCAAGGGTGGCGAGTGAGGGTGACAGGTCCTACCCATTCCCCAACTTCTTGACAATGTACCTCGAGGACCTCAATGTGGAGAAGCGGGGATTTGATGTGAAAGTGAAGGCAAAGGCACCCTTCTCATGGTATAACCTGCAGGGTGATGACAACTCCAAGGGCAAGGACTCCAAAGGAAAATCCACTACTTCAGCTGGCCAGTCTGAAGATCCAGTAGTGGTAGTAACTACTCAGCAGTCTCCTCCCACTGCAGCAGATATGGCCCTTGGTACATCTACCTCCATAGAGCCAAAGATACCTTCCACCACTGCCTATTTATTAACTTCTCACCGTCTGAGCCAAGCCCTCACTAGCATCAACAACTGGATGCAGACAGCTACTTCTGAGCTATCTGTATTATCTACTACCATGGCAGCTCAATCGGCACCTCCGTCTCCACAAGTCCCACAGTCTATTATGAACGCTCTCAAGGATATTCTAGACAACCAGAAGAAGATCCTTGATACTCAGAAAGTGCTCACAGACGTTGTTGATTCACACGGGAAGGCTCTCAAAGAGCTTGCTATGGAGGCTAAGAAGATGAGGAAGATGTGGGCTTCTAAGGAATCCGTGAAGGAGTTGCGGGTTGAGGTTGACAGGTTGAAAGCAGATCACCTGCCTTTGGATTTATTGCTACATGACCCGGTGCCAGCAGCTCATCCCTAGCCAGAGTAGTCGGAAAGGCCTCCCAAGAGGAAGAGGGTGATCCCCCAGACAGATGATGCAGTGATCCAGTTGGAAAACCCACTAGAGATTTCCTCCAGTCAGTCACAGGATGCTACCCAAGAGAGTGTCCAGGTCCAGGCCCAGGTCCCAGCAGTAGATCCACATGTCACAGGGAACCAGTCTCAAGTTTCTGAGCATATTGAGGACCCAGGGACCACTCAGGACCCCATGCAGACAGACGACCCATAGGGAGTTTCTGTATCCTCTTTCCTTTATTTTTGGTGCTTATTTTGTTTAGTTGGCATTGAGAACAATGTCAGCTTTCATTTGAGGGGGTAGGCCCTACATTGATTTGATTTGGATGGCTGTATATATATATGACAGCTTTTAGTATTTCTTTATTTCTTTTTTTATCTTTGGTATTTATATAGTTTCAGCATTTTATTACATTTTTCGTACTTTTATTTTACTTTGGGTCTGTATATAAAAGTTATATTTCATTGTATATATTCATCTCCCTTATTGTATATTCGATTAACCCCCCCCCCTTGTAAATATTCATTTTACTTTCCGCAATTTTTCTTTCTTAGCTTCTTATTTATGTTTGTAGCATCTTGTTTTGGATTTTTGCAATAAGCCTTTGGTTTTCTTAATGCCACGGTTTTTTCCAAAGATGGAGTTTGTATGAACCGGGTGGCTCTTCCCGATGATGGATGGCATGACTACCTTCTTAAGGTTTGAGTCTGTTTTTCTTTTCTTTTTGTTTCTAGTAGTTAGTGGTAAGGGTGCCCCAAGCAAAGCTTCACTTGGGCCTAGCACATTTGCCTTTGATCTTATGGTCAAAAATAAATCGTTGTGTATAGGATAGTGAAAGTGGTGACCTTGAGACTCTTGTTTTGCCCGATAATCATCAAGTGGTTTTTCGGGACCATTGTGGGATCAAATCTTATCTAAGGTTGTTGTGGGCCCCCTACTCTGTGTCTTTAGCGATCTCATAGCTTGTGTGGTGATAAATTGCATTGCAAGTCCGAGTCCCGAGCCATTGGTCTAGAACTTGCCCTGAATGTTTGTCGAGGCGAAATCCTAAGTGTAATTTGACTTGAGAGATGATTATAGGCTCTCCTTGATCCAAATGATAGCTTGAACACTTCCATAGCCTACCAATGATAAAATCCCTTGTCAACCCTTTTGAGCCCTAGACCTTTTTCCTTCAATAACCACGATACAAGCCTTTACCCGTTCTAAAAGATACCCTCTCGTGACACCTGATCTTTCCTTAGCACATGGAAAAAGTATAAGTTTGGGGGGAGAGACAAGGATTGCATCAAAGTGGTAAAAAGGCACAAAATGAAGAAAAGGAAAGGCAATGAAAAGGAAAGAAAAGCAAAAAGACAAAAAGAATGTTCAATATAGAAATGAATAAAGGGATTCAGTAAAAGCAATGAATGAAAGGTGTGGAAAGTTGAAAAGGAGAAAAGAGTTGAAATGAACAAGAAAGAGTGACAATGTGTCTCTCTAACCCCTCATAAAGAAGTCAAATGACTTAAAAATTCAAGGGGACGCATGCCAAAATGAAGCAAAAGAAGTGCTTAAGGGAAGATGGAACCAAACATTTCTTACCCTGAACCATAAGACTTCACTATGTCTTCACAAAAGCCTTATATGATCTTGAATTGAATGAAGCTTACATTAGTGGTGACTCACATAAGGGGAAAGCATATGGTACTTAGAGCCAGACTTGTGACTTTTTCTTGAGAGAGATGAGTGTATTTCCATTAACCTCGTTCTGAGTGCCACTATCTTAAAGGTGAGGTTTGCTTAGGGAAAGTTGAGGATGTGTGAGTTTGGGTTCCACAATGACCAAAGTAATAGAAAGAGTTTCTTTGATGTGTTAAGTCAACTCTTGATGCTCATGTGTCACACTTAATCCATGGTATTTAAAAGAGTGAATATTGTTAATGATTCATTTGTATTAAGGGAAATTGTTAGTCCCAATTGATGCTAGATGAGGTCACTTTAGGACAGCTGAAAATTCTTGGATTTGCTCTTAAGGGGTGGGTCTTATTTTGTTTGCTTGAGGACAAGAAAAAGCTTAAGTTTGGGGGAGTTGATAACTAGGGATTATGATACATTTTACACTCCTTCTTGCTTAAGTTTTGATTAGAAATGTGTACGAAAAAGTCCCAAAGGCTCACAAGTTGTGCTTGATTGCAAGTTTGATCAACAAGGTGACAAGGTGTAAAACACCAGCTCAAAAAGGAGTAAAACTTGCACAAGTACCAAGACAAGACCAAGCTCAGTCAAAACAGGGCCAGTGCGGCCGCACACCATTCTGTGCGATCCGCAAAAGTGAAGTTCAGAGAGGTTGCTTTTTAGGCCATAAGGAATTGTGACCGCACTCGATTTCGTGCGGTCCACAGAGCCAAGGTTCAGAGAGATGTTAGTTTGGAGGATGAAGCTCAATGCGGTCCGCGATCCATTTCGTGCGGACCGCACATGAAGCCACCGCGGCCGCACTCGACTTTGTGCGGTCCGCATTTCCCAAGTTCAGAGAGCTGATTATTCAAGCCCAGAGCCTTAGTGCGGCCGCACACAATTTTGTGTGATCCGCACTAGCCCCGCAGGGGTATTTTTGTCCAGAATCTTCAGCTAGTATAAATAGATTATTTTCCCATTTTTAGGTCATCAGATAGTTTTGTATTGAGAGTTGTGCTCGTGACTTCATTCCTTTTGCTATTTTGAGTAATTTTAGCTTAATTTCAACATTGAATCTTCAAGTTTAATTTAGCAATTAATTATTATGAGTTTTTCTTCATCTATTTCTTTGTTTTCTTCTCTAATTATGAGTAGCTAAACCCATAAGCTAGGGTTGTGGCTCAACCCTAGTGTGGGTAATTGATGGGTCTTGTGTTTTAGGGCTTGATTGAATATGGGTGTTTGATATTTGGACTAATTTCATGTTTAACTGTTGAATTAGTGGTTGAAAACACTAGTTATTATTTAGATGACTTTGGCTCTTCTTGAGGAAGAGAGCCAAAGTCTCTGAAATTGGTCCAACAAGGAATTGGGGCGCACTCAAGAGATTGATAGCCCTAATTAAAGGGTTAAACCTAGAGATAGTAATACCCGACTTGAACCTCAACTGCTTGCACAAATTTGCATACCCAATTGGACTTGAGAAAGTCAATTAGGGAAAAATCACTTGGACTACCGAGAGGTGTAGAGTGAGTAGAATCGTGCAATGGTTATACCATACTCCCCAAATATGACAATCTAGCCTTAGACTCAAGAATCTGTTAATTAATCACCTATGAGAAAGTCACTACCCTAATGCCTTTTACCTATTTGAACAACTCGCAATAGTTTAACCTTAATCTTATTTAGCTTAATTCAGCATTGCAGTATTATAAAATTAGAATTATAATCAAAACCAAAAATGTGTAGAAGTGAAATTAGGAACAAATACGCAACTCTATTTTAGATAGAAACTCAACTCCAATATCTAGCTCCCTAAGGAAATCAATCCCGACCTTAATCGGGTAAAAGCTGCTTCGACCTCTCTCGCTACTCAATAGTAGTGCAGGGTTGGCCTCGATCAAAGCCTGATTAGGACTTCTTTTCTGAGTCATGTAATAAATCTAGTTCTGTTGTTATCACTTAGATACCATGCATAGGATTTGAATTCATACTTTAATTGTGTATGAGTCATGCTGTCTATGTGCAATATTTGTGGAGGTATATCTGAGCCTTCTGTCTGTTTTCTGTGTTTTCCACTTTAAATGCAGTCCTATGTGTTCTTGTATGTCATCTAGTATTTTACCTTTAAACCTGAGGGTCCACCTAGAACCTTCCTCCTTAGGATATGAATCCTAAATTCCTTTGGGACTGATAGGATGGGACGGGTAACAACATGCAATAAGGGTCGAGACCAACCTTCGCTTTAATTACCTTCATGGGGCGGGAAAGGGTAGATATGGATATGATGACCCGGTGCGCTAATACCACGTGTAGGACCTCTTTGAGGAGTGTCATACCGAGTATTGCATTGATGTAATCCATATTACAAACAAACCTAGGACACCCCCTTTACATTCATAAGCATGCTTTAGATTGTAATTCTTTTAAAAATTTCGCCTTTCGCTAATACACTTGTGTATTTAAACTCAAATCTCCTACTATTTGAGCCATACTTATTTATTTGCTAATTGCACAAATTCACAAAAACTGTCTGGCCGGGAACCACACTAGTGGATCTTGAGGGGTGCCTAACACCTTCCCCTTAGGATAATTTCAAGCCCTTACCCTATATCTGGTTACCAAAAGGTAGTTGTAGATGAACATTATAGGTGCCCTAACGCACCTTAAAATCGTTAGGTGGCGACTCTTCAAAAATGCAAACCCCCTTTCCCAAAAGGAATGAGTTGTCCCATACCAAAATGTCATGAACCCGATTTTCGCGAAAGGGAAAAAAGGGGGCGCGACAGCATGGCAACTCTGTTGGGGATATTTAGGCTTTTACCATTTCATACCGTTTTTTGTGAATTTGTACTCATCCTTATGTGCGATTATTTGTTTAATTCTTTTAAGCATTTAATTTCTTTTTCAAAAGCAAAACTAACATATCTTTCTTGTTTCCTTCCTTTATCACTGCTTTAAATTATGAAACTACTGTATTTATTGCTTTCTTAACGTGCAAATACATGTCAACATGCTTTTAATTATTGCATAATCATGCTCAACATCATACTCAACTTGTGCCAAACAAATACTATAGCAACGCTTGATGAGTGGTTGCGCTTTTCCTATATCATTACCCCCTAAACTTGGAAAGGCGTATTTGCAATAAAACTAGTCGATCAGCGATGCAGTCGGCAGTTCCGTGCCTTCCCCCTTGAGTTGTCCGCTCAAGGGTACCAGTCTAAAACCCCATAGAAACCTTACTCTGTTTAGATTGCGCATGCATCATGGTCAAACCTGGCCGGGTCAGTTACGTTGTCCACGTAATGATCCTTTAAGATAGCCTTGTCCAAAAGTCCACTGGGTTTCCCTAAACCCAAACGGACGTCATCACGTTCTGTGTATTTATTTTGGAGAACTAAATGCTTCATGTTAATTGTTGATGTTAAATAGTCGAGTCTGGTGGGGGTATGGTCTTAACCCTCTTGTTTTGCAAAAAATGAAGAACGAGGTCCCCAGCTTCGGTATGGTTAGTACACCCCCACTCTTGCTAGACTAGTGAAGGAGTCTTCCATCAAATGACCAAATCAATGAGTGGAAAGAAAGGGCCGCCAAAGCTAGCAAAAAGTTGGAATATCTAGAATACAGTCTACTGGAATTGGAAGGAAAAGTGAGGAAGAGAGTCACCGACTGTCGGAACGCTGAAGGAGACGAAGGAGAACATCTGGCAAAGGCATTTTTACTGGTGAACCTATGCGAACTGGAGGATTTAATCAACGAGAGCATTCAACCTGAGGAAGGTCCTTCTAGGACCAAATAGATAGGAGTTTACCTTTTTCGCTTTATGGATGTAATAAGGCCAATGGCCATTAGTGACTTTTATTTCTTGTTTATTTAGTGTCGTTTTGGGATTCATCTATCTCTATCAATAAAATGAGGCATTTAATATTCTAAGTTCTCCAAATCAATTTTTCGCTGGGCCTACCTCGGTCACAAAGAGGTTCCCAAATTAGGACACGTTTTACGTTCAAGCACTATGTGTTTAAATATTGCAATACTTTTTATAATCCTCACTGACTTGGTTACCTTTTGTTTTTGTTTTTATTTTTATTATTCCCCTCCCCAAAGGTTAGTTCGTCACTCTGGCATCATCATCTTATTTCACAAGATCCAAGGGCCCTCCACCCACTCCTCTTCTTAGTCCCATTAAAGGCAAGAACAAAGGCAAAATGGAAGATTTAAACAACATCAGGAAGGAGAACATAGTTGAACGGGTAGAGGCCACTGATAGCCAGGGTATTCGGGTTCCTAACGAGAATGTGTCACAACTTGAACAGAAACTGTTGAAATTCCAGGAAGCCTCGATCAGGTTCGGAATCTAGCAAGCCTGTCATTTTCCCTCAGTACCCTAGATATCAACTTCCCCAACACTCAAAACCCTACACCTCCTCAAAATATCCTAAAACAACAGAATCATCCCGCTCCTCACCATCGTGATACTCCACCAAAGAACCAATATAACACCTGCCATACCCCAAACAACACTCCACTACTCATCTCAGAACCTCAAAACTCCACTAACGACCATTTCCATACCCATACACCAGGCCACCATAACACTCCTATCTACGTGGAGACCATGCCACACTCCACCCAACCCATCTCATGCATACCTAAGTCTGATGAAAAGGATATGCTTATCAGGAACTTGGCCAAGGAACTTAAGAAATTGACCAGCCGGATTTAGGGCATTGAGGGAAGCAAAGGAATCGAGGGGCTGAACTATGAGGATCTTTGCATACAGCCTGATGTCGAACTGCCCGAGGGGTACAAACCTCTTAAGTTTGAAATGTTTGATAGTAAGGGTGATCCAAGGGTCCATCTGAGGACATATTACGACAAGATAGTTGTAGTAGGGAAGGATGAAAGGATCCGCATGAAGCAATTCATGAGAAGTCTGAAAGAAGATGCATTATCTTGGTACATCAGCCAAGATCCCAAGAAGTGGTCAAGCTGGGTAGGCATGGCATCTAACTTTATGGACAGATTCAGGTTTAATACAGAGAACGCACCAGATGTGTTCTATATCCAGAATTTGAAGAAGAAGCCCGCGGAGACGTTTCGCAAGTATGCTACTCGCTGGAGGTTCGAAACTGCTAAGGTCAGACCTGCCTTAGAAGAGGAGCAAATGAACAAGTTCGTTGTTCGGGATCAAGACCCGCAATACGATGAGCGGTTGATGATTATTGAGAACCACAAGTTTTCCGACATTATCAAATTAGGTGAAAGAATTGAAGAAGGTATTAAAAGTGGTATGGTTACAAACTTCGAGGCCTTGCAAGCTACAAATAAGGCTTTACAGTCCGGTGGTGTGTCCAAGAAAAGGGACGTAGGGGTCGTGATACTTGAACAAAGGACCAATTCTCCCCTTAAATACCAAACTTACCTAACACCTCCACTCACATATCAGCCAACCCCAAATTACCAGGCACCCTCACCCTCGTACCAAGCTCCGCCACCAACTTATTAGTCATCTCCACCTCCTACATATCAACCTACTTCATCCAAATACTCCCAATCCGCTCATGTCTATCAAACTTATAATGCTTAACCCTCCCACTATCAATCACCCTTTGCACGTCAAAACTTCCCTAGACCTTGACCTAATTTTGATTGCAGACCTCCAAAACAATATACAACCATCACTAAACCCCTCGACCAGCTGTATGAGAGGCTCAAAGTTGATGGTTATGTCACCCTCATCCCTGTTGTAACCCCCGAGAATCCCTCTTAGTGGGTTAACCCAAACAAGTCCTGTGCATACCACTCTAGCATTAAAGGGTACACCATCGATGAATGCCACTCCTTGAAAGACAAGATACAGTTTTGATTGATAACAAGATCATTGTGGCAAAGGAACCCGCTCCAAACGTCTGCAACAACCCTCTGTCGGACCATAAGGGTGGAGGTATCCACATGATTGTTAGAAGATGACTGGGATCCCGAGGGATCAATCGGGTTGATCGTAGAAGGTGATGACCCAAAGAAACCAAAAATTACTCTCAATCCAATCATAGTCCAGATCCAACCGTCTAAGGATGCTGAGGTAAATATATTTGTACCACTTGAGTTTGAAGCAGCACCATCTGCAAATACATCGGCACCAATTGAGGTTGAATTCGTGTCTCCAGCAAACGCATACACCATTTGAGGTTGCAGTCTTCCCACCCAAGGCACATGTTCCGTTCGGAGTGAGGATAGCCGCACTGATCCCAGTGGCGATGTCAACCATGATAAAATTCTATACAAATGTCGTACCCTGGGCCTATACAGCCGAGGCGAGAAGGAAGGGCAAGGTCAGGATTGAAGAAACTGTCGCAGCACAGGGTATGACAAAAATTGGTAGAGTCTATACCCTTGAACATCTAGCTGAGTCAAGCAAGTAGGCCTCCAATCGGCCACCCCTCATTGAGACAAGTCCGGATGACTTTTGGAGGAAAATACAAGCCAAGGAATATTCGGTCATCGACCAGTTAAACAAGACACCAGCACAAATATCCATTCTCTCTTTGCTGCAAAATTTCGAGACGCACAAGAATGCTATGTTAAAGGTGTTGAATGAAGCATACGTACCAAGTAACATCACTAGCGGAGAAGTGTCTAATATGGTAGGACAAGTTCTGGAATGCCATAAGATCACCTTTCATGAGGACGAGCTACCACCTGAAGGGCACAACAAAGCATTGCACATCATCGTGCAATGCAAAGATTATTTCACTACCAAAATCCTGATCGATGGAGGTTCCAGTCTTAACATTTGTCCGCTGGTAACACTCAAAAAGTTGGGTAAAGGGCTGCATGAGATAAATGATGGAGCAATCAATGTGAAAGTCTTCAATGGTTCTCAGAGGTCCATTATTGGTGAGATTATTCTATGCTTATAGATGGGACCAACCTGGTTCGAGGTCGACTTCCAGGTGATAGATGTACTAGCATCTTACAACTTGTTGTTGGGATGGCCATGGATTCATGTTGTTGGGGCCATAGCATCAACACTACATCAGGCAGTAAAGTTCAAATGGAATCACCAGGAAGTGATCATTCACGGCGACGGTAGCAGCCTTATATATAGTCGCAAGACCATTCCGGCGATCGAGGGAAGAAGGAAGCTGGGTGGAGAAACTTACCAACACATTGAGTGGGTCAATGCTATCGACAAAGACAAATGGTGGAATAGCAAAATCGAGAGTATACTGAGTTGGAGTGGGTATGAATCTGGCAAAGGGCTCGGCAAGAACCTCCAAGGAATCTCTAAACCCATAAAACTCAAGAAACATGGCACTACCTTCGGTTTGGGATACGAATACACCTACGAAGTGTTCAATAACTGGTCACCACCATGGAGCAGTCCTTATTACCCACTAGAGCAGCCAATACCGCATCTGGAGCAGACTTTCCAACAGGCCAACATTATTTATGGGTCAGATGAAGAAGAAGCACTTGCAGCAGTGAAGAACCTGTTCCTAGAAGACAGTGATATGGACTGTTGTGTTATTCTTGAGGAGGAGGGGGAGGAAGGCCCTTCCATACAGGCTGTGAGCAGAGGGGCACATCTCAAGAATTGGACCATCAGGAAAACCAAAGCCTGACGTGCCTCGGGGTAGCAATGCTAAAACAAGCATTATTCATTATTTTTACTAAATGATTTTCTTTTCGCATTTTCAATTCCCGCAATAAGATCTTCGATGTTCAAAATAGTTATTCAATTTATCAAAAACATGTTTGATTTTTCTTATGATTTAATATTTATTGCTATCTCTCCTTACTTTATCCATACAACATTATTATTATTTGTCTTGATGAACCAATGATTGTGACATGCAATGAGACAACGCAACAAATGGACATTATTTCAGAGGAAGATGACATACCTGATAGGATTGTCAAAAAAGTTGAGAACTTTAAAAACAGGCCTAAGTCCAACCTGGACGAGATCAAAATTGTCAACCTGGGAGATGTAGAAAACATCAAGGAAACACGAATCAGCATTCACCTATCACCATCAGAAAAGAAAGAATACATAGAATTTCTAAAGGAGTATGAGGAAATATTCGCCTGGTCGTATGATGACATGACTGGTCTGAGTATGTCTATTGTGGCTCACAAACTACCAACCGATCCAATGTGTCCACCGGTAAAGCAAAAGCTCAGAAAGTTCAAGCCTAATATGAGTTTGAAAATCAAGGAAGAAGTCAACAAGTAGATCAAAGCTAAGGTTCTCAGGGTAGTAGAATACCCGACATAGTTGTGCCAATGCCAAAGAAGGATGGGAAGGTCAGAGTCTGTGTCGACTACCGGGATCTCAACCGGGCAAGTCTGAAAGACGACTTCCCTTTTCCAAATATACACATCCTGATTGACAATTGTGCCAAGCATGAGTTACAGTCATTCGTAGATTGCTTCGCTGGTTATCATCAGATTTGGATGGATAAGGAAGATGCTGAGAAAACGGCTTTCATTACGCCGTGGGGAGTGTACTATTACAAGATGATGCCATTCGGCCTGAAGAATGCAGGGGCCACCTACATGAGGGCCATGACTACAATTTTCTATGATATGTTACACAAGGAGATAGAGGTATATGTGGATGATGTTATTATCAAATTCAAGAAGGCCCTGACCACATAGAAGACCTGAGGAAGTTCTTCAATAGACTGCGGAGATACAACCTAAAACTAAACCCCGCAAAGTGCGCATTTGGGATTCCTGCTAGGAAATTGCTTGGGTTTATTGTGAGTCACCGAGGAATAGAACTGGATCCATCGAAAGTCAAAGCTATTTAGGAACTGCCACTGCCAAAGAACAAAAAGTATGTGATGAGTTTCTTGGGAAGGCTTAACTACATCAGCCAATTCATAGCACAGTCTACAGTTATCTATGAGCCAATCTTTAAGATGTTGAAGAAGGACGCCGCCACCAAATAGACTAATGATTGCCAAAAGTCCTTCGACAAAATCAAGGAGTACCTGTCAACACCACCAGTCTTAGTCTCGCCCGAGCCAGGTAGACCATTATTACTCTACCTTGCAGTGTTATATGGAGCTTTCGGTTGTGTTCTGGGGCAGCACGGTGAAACAGGGAGGAAGGAGCAAGCCATTTATTATATCAGTAAGAAGTTCACCTCGTATGAGGCTCGGTATTCTCTATTGGAATGCACCTGTTGTACTTTGACTTGGGTAGCGCAGAAGTTGAGACATTACTTCTGCGCCTATACTATATATCTCATATCAAGGATGGATCCTTTGAAGTAATTCTTTTAGAAGCCCATGCCCACTGGCAAGCTAGCCAAGTGGCAAATCCTGTTGAGTAAGTTCAACATTGTTCACGTAACTCAGAAAGCGGTCAAGGGACAGGCACTAGCAGACTACCTTGCTGAAAACCCCATGGATGGAGGATACGAACCCCTGAAAACGTATTTTCTTGATGAGGAGGTATCGTTCATAGGAGAAGACATTACAGAATCCTATGACGATTAGAGAATGTTCTTCGATGGAGCAGCAAACTCTAAAGGAGTTGGCATAGGAACAGTCCTAATATCATAAACCGATCAGCATTATCCAGTGTCTGCCAAACTCAGGTTCCCCTACACCAACAATATGGCCGAGTATGAAGCCTGCATCTTGGGGATCAAAATGGCCATTGACATTAACATTCAAGAGCTGCTAGTAATTGGAGATTCAGACTTACTTATACATCAGGTACCGAAAGAATGGATAACCAAGAACTCCAAGATACTCCTGTATCTGCATCATGTACAGGAATTGAGAAAGAGGTTCACAAAGATGGAATTCTAGCATGTTCCCAGAATCTAGAATGAGTTCGTCGATGCATTGGCTACCCTATCATCTATGATACAGCATCTCGACAAGAATTTCATTGATCCCATTCCAATGAAAATCCATAATGAGCCAGCTTACTGTGCCCATGTTGAAGATAGAGCAGACGGAAAGCCTTGGTTTCATGATATCAAGAAATATTTGGCAAAAAAGAGAGTACCCGGAGCTTGCTAATCCTACTCAGAAACGCACACTTCGGAGATTGTCCAATAACTTCTTTCACATCGGAGGAATCCTGTATATGAGGACTCCCGATTTAGGATTATTAAGATGTGTCGACGCAAAGGAAGCATCCAAGCTACTAGAGTTCATGTTGGGACCTGCGGTCCACATATGAATGGTTTTGTCTTAGCAAAGAAGATACTTCGGGCTGGTTACTTTTGGATGACTATGGAAAAGGACGGCACCCAGTATGTCCGGAAATGCCACCGCTGTCAGATACGTGCAGACATGATAAAGGTACCTCCGAGCGAGCTTAATATAACAAGATCACTGTGGCCGTTTGCCGCCTGGGGAATGGACGTTATTGGACCAATCTAGCCTGCTGCTTCCAACGGACACAGGTTTATCCTGGTAGCCATAGACTATTTCACCAAATGGGTCGAAGCAGCATCTTACAGAGCAGTGACTAAGAAAGTCGTGGCAGACTTTGTCCACGACCGCATTGTTTGTCGATTCGGAATCCCAGAGTCAATCAATACTGATAATAGCTCTAACCTCAACAGCGACATGATGAAAGCTATGTGTGAAACTTTCAAGATCTGACACAAGAATTCCACAGCCTATAGGCCTCAGATGAACGGAGATTTAGAAGCTGCCAACAAGAATATCAAGAAGATATTGAGGAAAATGATAGAGAAGCATAAGCAGTGGCACTAGAAGTTATCATTTGCTCTACTGGGGTATCGCACCACAGTCCGCACATCAACCGGGGCAACCCCCTATATGCTGGTTTACAGTACATAGGTTGTCATCACCGCTGAGGTAGAAATTCCTTCCCTAAGAATCATACAAGAAGCTGAGCTCGACGACGCAGAGTGGGTAAAAAGCTGTTATAAGCAACTAGCCCTTATAGATGGAAAGAGAATGAATGCAGTCGGGCATGGTCAACTCTACCATAACAGAATGTCTAGATCCTTCAACAAAAGAGTCAAGCCAAGATAGTTCACACCGGGGCAGCAAGTGTTAAAGAAAAATTTTCCGCATCAAGATGAAGCCAAAGGGAAGTTCTCTCCCAACTGGCAGGGTCCATACATGATTCACCGGGTCTTGACAAGAGGAGCCCCATACTTGCAGAAATGGACGGAGAAGTCTGGCCAAAGCCGATCAATTCAGATGTAGTCAAGCACTACTATGTGTAATCTCTATGTTTTCCTTATATGATGTAAATCGAACTACGCCTAACCTGATTCCCATTTAAGAGGGGATACATAGGCAGCCCTATGGGTTCGGTCACAATTCAATAAAATTTTATTTACCACTGCAATTGGAAACTAGGGCAGAATTTTGAAGAGGACCCTCAAAATTCCAAAGTAATTTTAGCCGATCTCCGCACGAGCAGCAGTCAGAAACGTCATTCCATCAAACTGGGGCAGAATTTTGAGGGGGACCCTCAAAATTCCATAGCTGTAGAGGTTGCAATGTCTTGAACTACGTCACAATCGTCGGTTCATCTGAAAGCTATTTTTAATTATACACTTATACTTTTAAAAAATCATGCATGTTTATTATTGAAACTGCTTTATTTAGCAAGCTACCCCAATGATACAAACGATATCACCAGATCAAAGCCGAACGAGACAGGCAAAAGCCAGCAGGGATACGAATTAACCTCCCCCCTTACAAAACTCACGATTTTTCTTTGGATGCAGACACTAGGATTGCGAAATTGTTAAACATACTATACGCCCATGGGACAAATATTGTTCAAGAATACAATTCTCATAACCGTTGCACTTGCCAACATTTGCTATCAGCACACATCAGTGATGTCCTATATGTCACAATGCTCCCAATAATTACGACGTCGCAATCTGCTATTAGCTAAGAAAACTCTACTGTCATTTGTCATTTTATTTCTTGCATAAGGCTACTATTCTGTCTTCCAATCTGCATAAGGCTACCATTCTGCCTTCCGAGACTAAACGTTATCTCCGTCTGCATTCTGCATTGCATAAGGCTACCATTCTACCTTCCGAGATTAAACGTTGTATCCATCTGCACCTGCATTGCATAAGGCTACCATTCTTCCTTCCAACTTGCATAAGGCTACCATTCTACCTTCCAATTTGCATAAGGCTACCATTCTGCCTTCCGAGACTAAATGTTGTCTCCATCTGCATTACATAAGACTACCAGTCTGCCTTCCAACTTGCATAAGGCTACCATTCTACTTTCCAATTTGCATAAGGCTACCATTCTGCCTTTCGAGACTAAACGTTGTCTCTATCTGCATCTGCATTACATAAGGCTACCAGTCTGCCTTCCAACTTGCATAAAGCTACCATTCTGCCTTTCGAGGTTAAGCTCTACCTCCATCTACATCTGCATTGCATAAGGCTACTATTCTGCCTTCCGAGGTTAAGCTCTACCTCCATCTGCATTCGCATCTTTGCATAAGGCTATCATTCTGCCTTCTGAGGCTAAGCTTTGCCTCCCATTTTCTTCGAACCTTAGCATTATCCCAAGCACTATTTATCTCGTTTCTCTTACGGGCGAAGATCTGCCCTTCAATTCGCAAGACTAAGCTTTGTCTTGTCCGCATCATACTATTGCATCTTTCATGGCTGAAATATCGCCAACTTATCCAAAGGCGTCATCGTTTGGAGGCACCATCTTCATAGCCCGAGAGCACCATGTCATGTCCTGAGGATCTCTTTCAATCTTTTGCACATCATGATTCAAAGGTGTCATGGTTCGGAGGCACCATCCTCATAGCCCGAGAACATCATTTCATGGCCTGCGAATCCTTTATCATACGCTTCATGGCCCAGGACGTCATGGTCTGAGGATGCCATTCCAAACCATCCAAAGACAACATTCATGGTCCAACGGGAAATTGCATCATGCTTAAATTTATGCACAGTATACGCTTGTATTGCTTCTATTTGCAGGTAAGACGGCGAGCAACGGCCATTCCGGCAGGAGATATCTCGCTCTAGTTCCCGTAAGCCATATCAAACCTAACCATTCCCGTAAATTGCCCACTCACCCGACCCTAGATATTGCATGCGTTCTTGAAATGTCTTCATCGGTATACTCCGCTGATGGATCCTGAACTACATATGGCATGATTCCTGTAAAACCAGGAATATGTAGGCAACTCAGAAGCCAGGGTATGGCCTAAATCCTCCGAAACCATTTCGCTCGGTCAAAATTGGCCATCATATCTTTACCCGATAACTCTTTCATCCTTCCCGGGTAAAGAGGGGCAGTTTTTGATACCCAATTTTTTACTATATATTTTAAATATGCAAAATACCTTCAAAATAGCATATATGCATATATAATCATGTCCAAGAGTTTTATTATTTTTTTATAATTTTAAAGGTTTTAAATTGATTTATTTTCTCCCTTTTTATCCATAAAATCCCCAATAATTATTTCTAAAATTATTGTTTTGATAATTAATCTATTGAATTTCTATATTTATGCCAAAATATGGCTAAGGTAATTTTTACATATTTTTATAATTATATTTACTATTTTTTAAAGCTAAATTGCATATAATTGCAATGTTAGCCCATTTTAAGATTTAATTATGTTTTATATGCATGAAACTGGATCCTATATTTTTAAATTGCTAATTATGTATTGTAAATAATATTAGTATTTTTAAATTATTTTTAGAAATTATCTACTATTTTCTATAAATTAAATGGGGAAAATGTCTATTTAACTTATAGCCAAAATTGGCTTTCAAATCTAGCCTAAATCAAACAGACCCCCAACCCAATTAAAAACCCATCGGACCCAAGCCCAAACTCAAGCCACACCCGATCCACCTACCCCATTCAATCTTGACCGTTGATCATTCAGATCAACGGTCACCATCCCCCCTTCCTAAATTAAACCCAAACGACCCCCTCAAACCCTCTCATTCTTTCACTCAACTGACTCACATCTCTCTCTCTCTATCTTTGGTTCTCTCTAGAACCTTCTCTACTCCCCTCCTATCCGATGAACCTCATCCACCTTCTCCGCCCATCTCCTTGCCTGAACCCATGGTGGTCTCACCACCTACCAGCCTTATGGCTCCCTCTTGAACATGTGTCATCGTTTTGAGGCCTTCAAGTGAGCCAGAGGCAGTTCACTTGCCTCCCATGGTTTCCCATGCCATTTTCAGGCGATCCATGGCCGTTCAAGTAAGATCTGTGACTTTTTTTATCAAAGTGGTAACTTTTCGAAGTTTTCTCACTTTTTTGGATTCTCCGAAACCCTAACTTTAAAGATTTTCCAATTTTCTTTCAGATCTGTCTCAGATCTGTATATATTATGAACCTCTTGGTGTTTTTCTCAAAGGTTTTCCCGATTTTTTTTAAAGTGACTCTCCGTCTTCAAGATTAGGGTTTCTTAACCTCTTTTAAAGACTTCTCCTCTGATTTTAAGTATTGTCACATGATTTTACGATGTTTAAAGGGTTTATTTATATTTTCTTCTACCTGATTCATCGTGTTGAAAACCCTATTTGTTTTGGTTCTATCTGGGGTTCTGGAACTGTCTTGGTTTATTTGATTTGTATGTATACCTGTTTCGATTGAGTTCTTTATGGTTAGACCCTTTCCTTTGTTTATCTTAACTGATTCTGAGTTCTTACCGCTTTTTAACTCAATTTTGTTAAAACCCTAATTTCATAAAGATTTCTTCACTTGTTACTGTGAGTTTCAAAGACTCTCTTTACTTGTTTTTGTGTGTTGGCCTGATCTTCTTTACCTGTTAGGTTGGTTTTTCACTCTGGTTCTATGTGTTAGCCATGACTACTTGACTTTGTTGATTGCCATGCTTCGAGTGGGTTCTTTTTTACTACTGAGTCCTTAGCCTACTCATGTCACTTATGTATGCTTGTGTTCATCTAGTTTGCTTCTTTTCTCGATATGGCTGACCTTGCATGTCTGATACGCCTGTTCATTCTTCTCTATTTATATGTCAAAGTGCAGAATCATGACTCCCTCTTGATTGATCCTGATTTCCTTAAGTTATTATTTGATTGCAAGGTTTTCTTATAAACCCCTAAAATTTTACTCGTGTTTAAATTGATTCCATTCCCTTATTTGCTGTGATGCTTCATTCTTGCTGAATCTTTTTCCCAAATCAATGTATTTTGTACTTAGACTCAATCACATGCTTTATACTTTTACTACCCCTTATATGGTAAAATACTGATTTTCTTTCCTTAATTATCCTTGTTAGTATCCGTTTGAGTTGTAATTCGTTGATTAAAGGGAAGTACTTGTATTAATTGGATTATAATTGTGATTAGTTCCATAATTGTGCTAAACCTTCACTTGTTACCTTATTTTCTACTTATTTTCAAAGTTATAAATACCACAAGTCTTTCATTAACAAGACACGAACTTGGCTTTCAAAAACCCCTCTCTTACTTTAAAATTTTGTGCCATTCTACTACTATTGACCGGCTTCAAGCCAAGGCTAATCATCTGTAAGCCTTGGTTCTTTCATTTGTTTACCTCTATCTCCACTGGTATTGTCCTAGTTCAATTTAAAGCCTCAACAACAACATGTTTCTCTTATTGTTTCAGTTTCTCTCATTTCTGGTCTACTTTTACTTGTGGTTCTATCGTGAAACTTGTAGTTGAGTTACATTACTAGCATGCTATTATGTCTCCCCTTCCCTTTAGATTAATGCATTCCCTTATGTGTGTTTCAAAGCATGCCTTGTCAATCACTCATTATGTACTTACCATCTTATGAATCCCAAATCCCTATCCCTTCCATGTGTTTATGTTCTTTCTGACTGGTTTGTGATTATACCAGAATCAACTATTGTTGAGCATGTCCAAACTAGTCCTAAGACCCTTGCTGGGGTTATGTGTTTACAGTCAAATGTCTGTGTATCCCCAAATCCCTTGACCCCCTGTGTGACTACTGATTCTGTGTGTGATCCCATCTTATGGTGTTTGAGTTTTGTTTACTACTACAACTGCTTTCAATCATCTCTATTACTTATTGCTTTCAAAATGGACTTGTCAGTCCAGTTTTTAAACAAACTCCTTTCAAACATGTGTTATGCACTTTCATTATACTCTTAGAATACTAGGTTCTGCCCCTTTTGTGTGAGCCTTGCCTTGGGACCCTTGAGCTCCCTCTGAACTTGGACATATGAAAGTTGGCCTTTCTACACTGCACTTACTTTGTCTTGGCTATGAAATCTGGGTGTGAGCACTACCTGGAATCCCTTGAGGTCCTTAGGGAACTCTAACACACCTAGATATGAGGGAAAGCTATGAACAATCTTGGCACTTGAGATGATTGATTACATAACTCAGAGAGGAAGTCCTAATCAGGCTTCCTATAGTGTAACTTCTTATTTTTCATTATGTAATTCATTTCAATGTTGGTCTATAATAACTTGTTGTAAACAAGTATTGGAGTTGGCTAGTGAAAAGGGATGGGGTAAATATGTATGTTATAGTTGTTAAGGGTAGAAAACATGTTATTAGGTTTATGTTCCTAATTGCGCAATAGAAACCTTGCTTAGGGCTCATGCATGCATTAGAAAGCATGCCTTTAGGTCTCATGTTTATTGTTTCAGCATGTGCACCCTCACAAAATCATTTGTTAAAATCTGCTAATAATTAGCACTTTACTATTATGTTCTACGCTGCCACGTGCATTTAGAAATATTGTTCTTAGGAAATTTTGCAATCCTTCCATGTGCATTTAGAAATCCTGCTCTAGGAATTTTTGCAATCTTGCCATGTGCATTTAGAAATCCTGCTCTAGGAATTCTGCATCATGAGTTTTATACATGCATCTTAGATACCATGTTTTAGGATCTTATTCGTACTTGCATTCACACTTAGTGTAAACTGCTGATCATAAAAGAGGTAAAAAAAATAGCTTCACACTTGATTATCCCGTTTAAAATAACTGGCAATAATCTCTGTATTCGTATCAACTAGAACAGCATGCTCTTAGGGTAAAATAATTTCCAAATTGTCTTATAATAATTCTGAATAACTGATGTATACTACTTTATGCCTAGGCAAGCCTTAGGCAGTTGCTTAAAATAAAACTAGAATTGCTTTTGTTTAACTGTCAACCTGTTAAAATCAGTAGGCAAGCCTGATTCGGACTTCTTTTCTGAGTCATGTAATAAATCTGGTTCTGTTGTTATCACTTAGATACCATGCATAGGATTTGAATTCAGACTTTAATTGTGTATGAGTCATGCTGTCTATATGCATTATTTGTGGAGGTATATCTGAGCCTTCTGTATGTTTTCTGTGTTTTCCCCTTTAAATGCAGTCCTATGTGTTCTTGTATGTCGCCTAATATTTTACCTTTAAACCTGAGGGTTTGCCTAAAACCTTCCTCCTTAGGATAGGAGTCCTAAGTTCCTTCGAGACTGATAGAAAGGGACGGGTAACAGCATGCAATAAGGGTCGAGATCAACCTTCGCTTTAATTATCTTCACGGGGCGGGAAAGGGTAGATATGGATATGATGACCAGTGTGCTAATACCACGTGTAGCCCCTCTTTGAGGAGTGTCATACCGGGTATTGCATTGATGTGATCCATATTACAAACAAACCTAGGACACCCCCTTTACATTCATAAGCATGCTTTAGATTGTAATTCTTTTCAAAATTTCGCCTACCGCTAATTGTTTTCAAACACTTGTGTATTTAAACTCAAATCCCCTACTATTTGAGACATACTTGTTTATTTTCTAATTGCACAAATTCACAAAAATTATCTGGCCAGGAACCACACTAGTAGATCCTGAGGGGTGTCTAACACCTTTCCCTTAGGATAATTTCAAGCCCTTACCCTATCTCTGGTTACCAAAAGGTAGTTGTAGATGAACATTATAGGTTCCCTAATGAACCTTAAAATCATTAGGTGGCGACTCTTCAAAAATGCAAACCCCCTTTTCCAAAAGGAATGAGTTGTCCCATATCAAAATGTCATGAACCCGATTTCCGCGGAAGGGGAAAAAGGGGGTGCGACAGTATGTACACCCCCAGTGAGCGCGGGTACCCATTGTGATATGAGATATAGCCTGAGGGCTGGTGTTGTTCCATGATATTGCCCGAGGGGCGGATTTTGTTGACATTATGCCCAAAGGGAGGATTTTATGTGTTTATCTGTTCTAGATGCTTTTCATTTAATTGTTTAACTATTAAAAAGGTGATTTAAAGAATCTTCTTCTGAACTAAGGTGTCTTTATATGTTTTTATCGTCTCATTGCTTTAACTGGTTTTATACTGCTTCTTTACAGCATGTTGATGTGCTTTTACATGATTTCTTATCGCTCAGTCTTCATTTATTGTTATTACTCACTGAGTTGGAGTACTCACTTTACTCCATGCACCCTATGTGCAGATTCAGGTGCTTTAGGTCCGGCTAGTGAGTGTTGATATCTTCCAGCTCAGGCGGTTTCAGAAATCCACTAGGTAGTTGCTCGGCGTTCGCAGCCCAGTGCTTCTCCCTCTATCTTAATTTCTCTTATTTTAGTTCTGTAATAGACTATGTAGACCCTCCCTGTTTTTAATCGATTAGTAGATACGCATGACTAGTGACACCTCGATGTCGGGCTATGTCTATTCTGCAATTGTACTATCTCACCTTATTTTGGGATTATTATTATGTTAAAGACTTAATATGTATTATTTTAATTGCTTAAAATGAATTAGGAGTATGTCGGCTGGCCTTGTCTTCACGATAGGCGCCATCACGACCGGGTCTAGGTTTAGGGTCGTGACAAGTTGGTATCATAGCCTAGGTTACATATGTATCATGAGTCATGAGCAGGTTTAGTAGAGTCACTCGGATCAGTACGGAGACGTCTGTATCTATCCTCGAGAGGCTGCAGAACCTTTAGGAAAAATTTCATATTCTTGAAATTCTTGTCGTGCGAATCTGTTGATCCGAGTGCTAAACTTCTGTTATTCTATTATCTCATAGATAGTGAGGACACGCGCTACCGGTCAGGATGGAGGACTACTAGTACCACCAGCTATAGCCACTAGAGGTCGAGGATGCGGTCGTGGTCGTGGTAGGGGTGCAGCTCACACAGCAGCTAGGGCAGCACCTGCAGATCCACCAATCGCCCTAGTTCAGGATCAGATTTCAGTTGTGGATGCTCCAGCAGCACTAGCTCAGGCACCAGTTATTCCCATTGTGATTCTGGATCTTCAGGAGGCCTTGGCTCAAATTCTATCAGTATGCACTGGCCTAGCTCAGGCGGTTTCAGTTACTACAGCCGCAACTACTTCTCAGGTTGGAGGAGGCACTCAGACTCCCACCGCTCGCATACCTGAGCAAGTCGTGCAGGGTCTTCAAACACCCGGGGCACATCCGGCCCAGCCAGTTGTAGCTGCTCAAGACTATGTAGCTCCTGCCATGCCAGAGGACGAGTAGCGCAAGTTGGAGAGGTTTGGTAGACTTCAGCCTCCGACTTTCAGTGGTACAGAGGGCAAGGATGCCCAGGGTTTGTTGGACAAGTGTCAGAGGATTCTTCGCACAACGCGTATTCTAGAGACCAGTGGGGTCGCTTTCACAACTTTTTAGTTTTCTGGAGCTGCCTTCACTTGGTGGGAGGCTTATGAATGGTGTAGGCCTATTGGTGCAGCACCCCTTACCTGGCAGCAGTTCTCCATTCTCTTTCTGGAGAAGTATGTGCCGCAGTCTCGCAAAGAGGAGCTACACAGGCAGTTTGAGTGGTTGCGTCAGGGAGAGATGACTATGACGCAGTATGAGATGAGGTTCTTCGAGTTATCTCGTCATGCTATTTGGTTGGTTCCGACAGATAGAGAGAGGATTAAGAGGTTTGTAGATGGCCTCACTTATCAGCTTCGTATTCTCATAACCAAGGAGAGGCTGTCTGGTGCTACTTTTGAGGAGGTTATAGACATTGCTCGTGAGATTGAGTCAGTTCGTCGCTAGGAGCGAGATGAGATGGAGGCCAAGAGGCCTTAAGGATCTGGTAGTTATGGTCGTGCTCCTTCGAGAGGTCAGTTTTAGCACAGCAGAGATCGTCCATTCAGGCATGCTCAGCCAGCTCACCCAGGTTATCGTGGGGCGTCATCGGGTCATGGTTCTCACAGTTCTCATCAGGACCAATCATCACTTAGTGCCTTTCCAGCTCAGAGTTTGTCATGTGCTCCATCAGTTCAGGGCTCTTTTATGCTAGGTGCATCTGCTAGTCATTCCGGTGCTAGGTTTTCCCTTCAATCCCCGTCTCCAGCACTCGAGAGTTGCTATGAGTGTTGAGAGATGGGTCATATATGGAGGCAGTGTCCTCGTCGTCTTGCAGGTTCATCTCAACAGAGGAGTCAGCCATCGGCTTCAGCACCAGTTACCTTACCACCACCCACCCAGTCAACTAGGGGTGGAGGTTAGTCAGCTAGTGGTTGCCCTAGAGGGGAGGTCAATCAGGTGGCGGTTAGGCCCGTTTCTATGAACTTCTAGCTAGACCTGATGCTATTGCTTCTGATACTGTTATTACAGGTATTGTCTCAGTCTGCCATAGAGATGCTTTTGTATTATTTGATCCCGGTTCCACCTTTTCTTATGTGTCATCATACTTTGCTTGTTATTTGGATATGCCCCGTGAGTCCCTTGCTTCACCTATTTATGTATCTACTCCGGTGGGTGATATTGTCGTTGTAGATCGTATGTACTGGTCGTGTGTGGTAACTATTGGAGGTCTGGAGACCCGAGTGGATTTGTTGTTATTATGTATGGTAGACTTCGATGTCATTTTGGGCATGGATTAGTTATCTCCATGTTGAGTTATTCTAGACCGTCATGTTAAGACAATCACATTGGCTATGCCGAGTGTGCCATAGATTGAGTGGTGAGGTTCGACTGATTATGTTCCCAGTAGAGTAATCTTATTCTTGAAGGCCTAGCATATGGTTGGGAAGGGTTGTCTTTCGTATCTAGCCTTTGTGAGGGATGTCGGTGCAGAGACTCCTAATATTGATTTTATTCCAGTTGTGAGGGAGTTTCCCGATGTGTTTCCTGCAGACCTGCTGGGCATGCCACCGGACAGGGATATTGATTTTGGCATTGACCTGGTGTCGGGCATTCAGCCCATCTCTATTCCACCGTATCGTATAGCACCAGTGGAGTTGAAGGAGTTAAAGGAACAGCTTCAGGAACTCCTTGATAAGGGCTTCATTCAGCCTAGTGTGTCGCTTTGGGGTGCGCTGGTTCTATTTGTAAAGAATAAGGATGGCACAATGAGGATGTGAATTAATTATAGGCAGTTGAACAAAGTAGCAGTTAAGAATAAGTATCCCTTGCCTCGCATTGATGATTTATTTGACCAGCTTCAGGGAGCGAGAGTGTTCTCTAAGATTGATCTCTGTTTAGGTTATCACCAGTTGAAGATCAAGGACTCGGATATTCTTAAGACGGCTTTTAGGACCCGATATGGTCATTATGAGTTCTTGGTGATGTCTTTTGGGCTGACCGATGCCCCATCAGCGTTCATGCATTTGATGAACAGCGTGTCCCGGCCTTATCTCGACTTGTTTGTCATAGTCTTCATTGACGATATTATAGTGTACTCGCGTAGTCAGGAGGAGCACGCGGAGCATTTGAGAGTTGTGTTACAGAGATTGAGGGAGGAGAAGCTTTATGCAAAGTTCTCCAAGTGTGAGTTTTGGCTCAGTTCAGTGGCTTTCTTGGGGCACGTGGTGTCCAATGAGGGTATTCGGGTGGATCCGAAGAAGATAGAGGCGGTTCAAAGTTGGCCTAGACCATCCTCAGCCACAGAGATTCGCAAATTTCTTGGTTTGGCAGGTTATTACTGCCGGTTTGTTCAAGGATTCTAATCTATCACATCGCCCTTGACCAAGTTGACTCAGAAGGGTGCCTCATTTGTATGGTCGGATGAATGTGAGGAGAGCTTTCAGAAGCTTAAGACTGCTTGACTACAGCTCCAGTGTTAGTTTTGCTATCAGCTTCAGGTTCATATACCATGTATTGTGATGCTTCGAGGGTTGGCATTGGTTGTGTATTGATGCAGGAGGGTAGAGTTATTTCTTATGCTTCTCATCAGTTGAAGCCCCATGAGAAAAACTACCCCGTTCATGATTTGGAGTTGGCTGCCATAGTTCACGCGTTGAAGATTTGGAGGCATTATTTGTATAGTGTGTCCTGCGAGGTGTTTACGGATCATCGTAGCCTCCAGCACTTGTTCAAGCACAAGGATCTCAATTTGAGGCAGCGGAGATGGTTGGAGTTGCTAAAGGATTATGATATCACTATATTGTACCATCCGGGGAAGGCCAATGTGGTGGTCGATGCTTTGAGCCAAAAGGCAGTGAGCATGGGGAGTTTGGCATATATTCTAGTTAGGGAGAGACCTCTTGTAGTTGATGTTCAGGCCTTGACCAATCGGTTCGTGAGGTTAGATATTTCAGAGCCTAGTCGGGTATTGGCTTGCGTGATTTCTCGGTCTTCCTTATATAATCGCATCAGAGAGCGCCAGTATGATGATCCTTATTTGCTTGTCCTTAAGGACAGAGATCAGCACGATGATGCCATAGATGTGACTATTGGTGATTATGGGGTGTTGAGGATGCAGGGCCGGATATGTGTGGCCAATGCAGATGGGCTTCAGGAGTTGATTTTGGAGGAGGCCCATAGCTCGCGGTATTCTATTCATCCAGGTGTCGCGAAGATGTATCAGGATCTGAGACGGCATTATTGGTGGAGGAGAATAAAGAAGGACATTGTGGGATTTGTAGCTCGGTGTCTCAATTGTCAGCAGTTGAAATACGAGCATCAGAGACCGGGTGACTTGCTTCAGCGGATAGATATTCCAGAGTGGAAGTGGGAGCGGATCACTATGGACTTTGTAGTTGGGCTCCCACGGACTTTGAATAAGTTCGATGCTAAATGGGTGATTATGGATCGGCTGACCAAGTCCGCGCACTTCATTCCTGTGTGTACTACCTATTCTTTAGAGTGGTTGGCAGAGATCTATATTCGGGAGATTATTCATTTGCATGGTGTCCCAGTTTCCATCATTTTAGATAGGGGCACTAAGTTTACTTCGCAGTTTTGGAGGTCTGTGCGGCGAGAGTTGGGTACTCAGGTTGAGTTGAGCACATCTTTTCACCCTTAGACGGATGGGCAGTCTGAGCGCACTATTCAGATATTGGAGGACATGTTGTGTGCTTGTGTCATTGATTTTGGAGGGTCATAGAATCAGTTTCTACCGTTCGTAGAGTTTGCTTATAACAACAGGTACCAATCGAGTATTCAGATGGCTCAATATGAGGATTTGTATGGGAAGCAGTGTAGATCTTCAGTTGGTTAGTTTGAGCCGGGTGAGGCTAGGCTATTGGGGATGGACTTGGTACAGGATGCTTTTGAAAAGGTGAAGGTGATTCAGGAGAGACTTCGTACAGCGCAGTCGAGACAAAAGAGTTATGCTGATAGGAAGGTTCGGGATGTGTGCTACATGGTTGGTGAGAAGGTTCTGTTGAAGGTTTCACCCATGAAGAGTGTTATGAGGTTTGGGAAGAAGGGTAAATTGAGTCCTCGGTTCATTGGGCCTTTTAAGGTGCTTTGGAGGATTGGGGAGGTGGCTTATGAGCTTGCTTTGCCACCCAGCTTGTCGAGTGTGCATCTGGTATTTCATATTTCTATGCTCCAGAAGTATATTGGGGACCTGTCTCTTGTTTTGGATTTCAGCATGGTGCAGTTAGATGGTGATTTGACTAATGATGTAGAGCCAGCAGCTATTTTGGAGCGTCAGGTTGGAAAGTTGAGATCAAAGGATATAGCTTCAATGAAAGTGCAGTGGAGAGGTCGGCCCGTGGAGGAGGCTACCTAGGCGACCTAGCGGGAGATACGGAGCAGATATCCTCACCTGTTCGAGGCTTCAGGTATGTTTCTTGACTTGTTCGAGGACGAATGTTTATTTAAGAGGGGGAGGATGTAACGACCCGACCGGTCGTTTCATGAGTTACCGCTCCGTTTCCCCCATTTCTGCTTCTTATTGCTTTGTTTATTGGTTCTACGTGTGATCGAGTTGGTTGGCTCGGGTTCGGAAAGGTTTTGGTAAGGTTTGAGACACTTAGTCTCTTTTGAGGAAGCTTAAGTTGTGTTACAGGACTCAGATGTGAGTTCTGATGGTTCGGATAGCTTTGGGAGGTGATTTGAGACTTGGGAGTGTGATCGGAATGTGTTTTGGAGGCCCGAAGTAGATTTAGGCTTGAATTGGCGAAATTGGAATTTTGGCGTTTCCTGTTTGATATGTGAGATTTTGATATAGGGGTCGGAATGGAATTCCGGGAGTTGCAGTAGTTCTGTTGTGTCATTTGGGATGTGTGTACAAAATTCAGGTCATTCGGACGTGGTTTGGTAGATTTTTTTATCGAAAGCGCAATTCAGAAGATTTTGGAACCTTAGGCTTGAATTCGATGTGTTTTGTTTGATTTGATGTTGTTCGAGGTATTTTGAGGATTGGTACAAGTTAGAATAGTGGTATATGATGTGTTTGTGCTTTTGGTTGAGGTCCCGGAGGCCTCGAGGTGATTTCGGGTGGTTGACGGAAAGAATGAAAATTGGAAATGGCAGCTGAAGTTGTAGTCTGTTGTCATAACCGCATCTGCAGCTAGGGGACCGCAATTGCGGGCTCGCAAAAGCATAGAGGTCGCCGCAAATGCGGCCAAGAGGAAGAACAGCTGGAACCGCAGAAGCGGCAAGGGGAGCGCACCTGCAATAGTGCAGGTGCGGGCAGTGCACCGCAGATGCGATTTTGGCCACTTAAGTGATGATCACAGAAGCGGTGCTCGGACCGCAGAAGTGGTTGCGCAGGAGCGTGGAATTGGTCGCAGGTGCGGAATCCCTGGGCCAGAAGGTATAAAAGCATTCCTTCGTGATTTTTGAGTTGTTCTTCACCATTTCAAGTCGGTTTTAGAGCTTTTTGGGAGATTTTGAAGAGGGATTCAGGGGATAACGTTTGGAGGTAAGATTTTTAACCTAATAATTGATCCTATGGCATTATTTCATGGATTAGAGCTGTAATTATGGAAATTAAGGGTTAAAAATTGGGAAACTAGGGCTTGGTATTGGAGACCTTAACTTGAGGATTTGAGGGGCCATTTGTGGTCGGATTTTGGGACTTTTGATATGTATGAACTCGTGGGGAGATAAGGAATCTATTAATGTAAAATTTATCGAATTTAGAGATGTGGGCCCGGGGTCGGGTTTTGGTTAATTTAGGGATTTATGTTGTAAATTGATTATTTTTGCATGGGCTTCATTCCCTTTGGCATATTTTGATGTCGTAATTCTGATTTTGGATAGATTCGACGCGAGTTGAGGCCGATTCGAGGGGCAAAGGCATCACGGGCTAGAGTTTGGACCGGATTGAGGTGAGTAATGATTTTAAATGTTGTCCTGAGGGTATGAAATCCCAGATTTCACATCGTTGTGCTATGTTGAGGTGATGCACATGCTAGATAGCGAGCGTGGGGTCGTGCACCATTGGGGATTGTGACTTAGTCCATCCCGAATAACTGTTTTATCGCATGTTTGATTGAAAACTATTTGCTATCATCATTTTTTGGGCTGAATGTCATATTTTGGGACTCGTGCCAACTATTTGGATCCTTAGGGGATTTTTACTGTATTTCCTCACTGTTTTGATTTTACATATGTGCTCAGTCATGCTATATTATACTGTTTTCATAACTCAGTCATGTTTACCCTGTTTTAATACTTTAAATGATATTTTGGGCTGAGCATCATATTTTACTATGCCCAAGTGGCTTTTGGAAATTTCTGACTGAGTAAGGCCGAGGGCCTATGTTGTGAGGTTATTGAGCTGATTCATGATTATGAGGTCGAGGGTCTGAGTTGTACGCCACGAGGTGGCTTGATATGAGGCCGAGAGCCTATTTATTATGTCACGAGATGGCTTGATATTGCACTTGGGCCGTAAGGGCCCCTCCCGAAGTCTGTACACCCCCAGTGAATGCGGGTACCCATTGTGATATGAGATATAGCTCGAGGGGCTAGCATTGTTCCATGATATTGCCCGAGGGGCAGATTTTGTTGACATTGTGCTCGAGTGGCGGATTTTATGTTTTTATATGTTCTACCTGCTTTTCATTTAATTGTTTAACTGTTAAAAAGGTGTTTTAAAAAAGCTTCTTCTAAACTAAGGTGTCTTTATATGTTTACACTGTTTCATTGCTTTTACTGGTTTTATACTGCTTCTTTATAGCATGTTGATGTGCTTTTACGTGATTTCTTATCGCTCAGTCTTCATTATTGTTATTACTCACTGAGTTGGAGTACTCATTTTACTCCCTGCATCCTGTGTGCAGATTCAGGCGCTTTAGGTCCCGCTAGCGAGTATTGATTTCTTCCAGCTCAGGCGATTTCAGAGATCCACTAGGTAGCTGCTCGGCGTTCGCAGCCCAGTGCTTCTCCATTTATCTTAATTTCTCTTGTTTTAGTTCTGTAATAGACTATGTAGACCCTCCCTATTTTTAATCGGTTAGTAGATGCTCATGACTGATGACACCCCGATGTCGGGCTATGTCTATTCCGCAATTGTACTGTCTCGCTTTATTTCGGGATTATTATTATGTTAAAGACTTAATTTGTATTATTTAATTGCTTAAAATGAATTAGGAGTGTGTCGGATGGCCTTGTCTTCACGAGAGGCGACATCACGATCGGGTCTAGATTTAGGGTCGTGACAATTTGGTAAATAAATTTTGTTTGTTTAATCTTTCTAAAAAGTACTTTTAAGTATTAATTTACCAAAAAGGATAGTACCATGGTCTTATAATTATTTTAAAGAGAAAAAAGAATTTAATATTTAACTTTTATTATTTATTATTTTATTTAATTAAAATGTAAAACATAAAGTAAACATACATATTCCAGATTTAATCAATATAACATATATATTTATACTAAAGCAATAATATTATATAGTATAATTACTTATTATTTACATGATGATTTGAGTAATCAAAGTACATTATTCAGTATGAATTAGAAATCTATTCCGCAAATTACAATATATTGATAATCCACATGATTTATGTATATGACATCTCTAATTTTAGAAGAATGGTAGAAATTAGGCTAAATACATATACACACCATTAAATTTGGCCTAATTTTTTATTTTGGCACTTTAACTCAGGCTTGTGCCCTCCAATCTCATTTCTTTTGTTCCACTTTGATACAAAAAAAAATTCTAGGTAAAAATGCAGCGCGTGCAAATACTCAGCTGCTACCCCCACTGCCCCCCCCCCCAAAAAAAATTTACTTTTCTTTGTAATGTCAAATTATTATTTTCGTTTTTTCTACACACATCCCGGGGAAATTTTTTTTATATATTTTCAGTAATAACTACGGGTTTAACTGAACTCATAACTTTCGACACGGAGTAAAAATTTGTATGTAAAATTTATTAAAATTGTAAAAAAAAATAGATATAAACCTATAACATTTAAAAATATAATGAGTTCTTTTGTTCCACTTTGACACAAAAACTTTTATCCCGGGTAAAAATGCAGCGCGAAAAAATACCCAGCTGCTACCCCCACGCGCCTCTACGTTGGGAGTATGAAATTTGGCTTAAAAAGGCTCTCACGCGCTTACAAGGATGAAGCAAATCACACATGGAATCTAGTCAGCTTTTGTGTCAAAGTGGAGCAAAAGAAATGGGGTTGGAGGGTCAAAATAGAACAAGGCTGAGTTAAAGTGCCAAAATAAAAAAATTGGGCCAAGTTTAATGGGCTGTCTATGTATTTGGCCTAGAAACTATAAACAAAAAAAGGCTTAAATCAGTAAGCGACAATTTGAAAAATATAAATTTATGGTAAAGGTAGTTTTGTCTTGAACAAATTAATTTTCTGTTTCTGTTGTTTTTTGGAAGAAGCTAGAACTTCTGCTTCTTCCCAAAAGCAGAAAAACTGTTTCTATTGTTGGCCAAAAGTGCTTCTTCGTCTTGACCAAAAAGCTTAAATTTTACTTAAATTTTCAAGTTTTGCGGATTAGTTCAGGAATTATACTTGCCTTTTTTCCTCTCTGTTAGTGCGACTCCAATAAGGAGTGAATTTTTTGGATCCTTTTGCTTAATTGGTCTAACAAAGCACATCTCGATTTGTTTAGAATGTGCTTGCTTAATGTTACTATATTTGCAACATGATCTTTTATAACATAATGACTCACTTGTGCTGACAATGGCTAAATGCTATATATGAAAGTTATTTAGTGTAGTACTGGTAAATTTATCAAAATATATATTATAGATACTTCTACCACTAATTTGACTTGAATTTGATGCCAAGTTATGAGTTTGCTTTGTCAATAATCTTTGCTACAAATTAATATCATATCTGATTTTTGGGTATTTCTTAACCTTCTTACTTATTATAATTGTTTTTCATAAAATACATAATCGCCTCATGTCGATAGTTTCATGAAAGTTAAATAAGATGCTGGAAATTTTGAGCCAATGTCAAAGAAGAAGTTAGACATGTCCAGCACAAGTCGGACACACAAATGACAAGTCGAACAAGCGCAGGACAATATGGACAGGCACATGACAAGTCTGACAGGTGCATGACAGGCTAAAAATTCAACGACAACTGTTTGTGTATTAATGAGCTTGAAATATATTAATTTTGAATTTCTCGATTGGTTGCTTGAATTACAAACCTTTTTGTCGATACTACTTCATTTACCAAATTGAGATATAGCACATGAATCTTTAATTGTTGTTTTGTAACTTACTCTCTGTATTTTATGATTACTGGAAGAGGGTATAGTGATGAGAACATGTGTCCTTCGCCCTCATTGGCTGCATTGAAGAGAGAATCTAAGCATTTCTTGACATTAATATTGCTGCTGGCTTCATATGTAGAAGGTGACATATTTGAACCAATGTTCAATTTCTAGCACTAGCACGGCATTTTAGATAATATTCAAATTAGTAGATTAGCTTCACAATATATTCTCATAGGCTATTGAAAAAGGTCTCCCATTTTACTTTTTTACAATGATATGTGTTCGTGTAGTCACTGATTTTCTTTCTTTTGCAGAATTCATTGACGCTGCATTTAAGATATTTGTGTTTTTCAACGAAAGTGATTTTGTTCTTCAAGAAGCTTCGGAATTTCTCACACTTTAATAGTATTACTTCTCATTGTCAAGTGGAATTGTGGTTACTATACAAAGCTATTGTCACGATCCGAGTTCTTCCTCCGTGAATCTTCGTGACGGCACCTAGTCTCTACGACTAAGTAAGCCTAATATTTGTGTAAAAGGGAACAAAAAACATAAAAGCTATCAACAAACAGGTAAATTTAAATAAGGAAATGAGATGTTGTCTGGCATTTACAATAATCACTTTCGAAAAGTACTTAAACTCTCCCAAATCACGGAATGTCATAAGTCACAAGCTACAGAAAGAAAACAGTGCTTCTAAACTCCAGAATCTAACAAAGAAGAAAATACAAGAAGTGTTTAACTTGAGGAAGAGTAGATAGGGACTCCGAGGTCTGCGGACACGGCAGATTATACCTTGAAGTCTCTACAGTCGCCTCGTCTCACTGGTAATGTGACTGATGTGTGGTACCTGGATCTGCACACGAAAAATATGTGCAGTAAAGAGCATGAGTACACCATAATGATACCCAGTAAGTGCCAAGCCTAACTTCGATCGAGTAGTGACGAGATCAGGTCAAGACCCTCCTGGTATAAATAAAATGAAATAAGACAGAAAGAAGTATTACAATAAATTAAATACGAAAATCTAACATGAATAGAGTTCAGTAAAAACCAATAGCTCAGAACACAGTAATAGCAACAGGGGATCTCCCTGGATACCGTCCCATAGTCCCCAAATGTAAATGTGCAGGGGGATCTCCCGAAATACCGTTTCGTAGTCCCAAAATAAATATGCAGTGATGGAGGATCTCCCGAAATATCGTTCCGTAGTCCCAAAATAAATATGCAGCACAGGGGATCTCTCGGAATACTATTCCATAGTCCCAAAGTAAATATGCATCTCAACCAATATAAACAGCAGTTACAGCAAGGAAATCTATAGTTTAGACTAAGTTCACATCAAAGAAAATAGGAAATTTCACTAAACATGTTGTACAGAGTTCAAATAGACAGTTAAAACACGTACGCATGCTTCTCTAACCTAAACAAGGTAATTACATATGCTAGTATAGTTCAAATAAGGAAAAATATGTTAAGACTTAGTGAAAAATGGAGTTTTACAATAAATAGCTTGTGTACGTGCTCGTCACCTCATGTACACGGCGCACATATATCAAACAGTATCAAATCCTATGGGGAGTTCCCCCACACAAGGTTAGGCAAGCCACTTACCTCGAACCAAGCTCAATTCAATCTAAAACAATGCTCTTTCCACGAATATCCGGCTCTGGATGGCCCAACTCTAGCCAAATAAATTACACAACGTAAATATAGCTACAAGCAACTAATCTAGCTAAGGAAGCTAAGGCAAAAAAGTAGAAAAACGCCCAAAAAGCCTCCCCGAACCCACGTCTCGGAAGTGGATAAAAGTCATAAATAATGAACACTCATTCACTCACGAGTTCACTCATACTAAAAATATCCAAATCTGAGGTTTAAATTCCACTCAAAACTCAGAAATTCGATTTGGGAACTTTTTCCCATTTTCCCAACTTTCTCACTTAAAAATCCTTGATTAAATGAAGAAAACAACAATAGATTAATGAAATATAGCCAAAACCGAGTAAGAAATCGTTACCCACAAGTTTCCTCTAAAAATCCCTCGAAATTTCACCTCAATCTGAGCTCTCTAGGTTCAAAAATGGAGAATAAAATCAAACTCTCGATTTTGCCCTTTTTCTGCCAGTTAAACCGCACCTTCGGTCACTCATACACATCTGCGGCTCCGCACCCGCGAAAAAACCATCGCAGGTGCGAAATCAACTTAAGTGGGCTGGGACCGCATCTGCGAGCACTGGGTCGCACCTGCGGTCCCTAACCGCTTTTGCGCCTCCGCTTCTATGGATCGCTCACCGCACCTGCGGACCCAGCTGGACAAGGCCCATTTCTGCTTCTGAGGCTCCGCACATTGCGGCCCAAAGTGCGCAGGTGCGAAAACACTAAGTGCAGCAGCTTCAGCAATTTGCATAAGTCTCAAACCAATCCATTAAGCATCTGAAACTCAAGAGGTCCCTAGGACTTCAACCAAACATACCAACCAATCCTAAAATACCATACGAACATAGTTGAGCACTCAAATCACATCAAACAACGCTAGAGATACCAATCAACCTCCGATTCAACCTTAAAGAACTTGAAACTTCCAAATTCGATAACTGATGCTGAAACCAACCAAACCACGTCCGATTGACCTCAAATTTTGTACAATAGCCATAATTCACACTACGAACCTATTCCAACTTTCGGAATCATATTCCGACTCCGATATCAAAAATTCCATTACCGACCCAAAACTCCAAAAATTCGACTTTCGCCATTTCAAGCCTAAATAAGCTACAGACCTCCAAAACACAATCCGGACACGCTCCTAAGCCCAAAATCACCGAACGGAGCTAACGGAATCGACGGAACTCCATTCCGGAGTCGCCTTCACACAGTTCCAACTTCAGTCCAAATTTTAAGTCTTAAGCCTCTGTTTTAGGGACTAAGAACACTTCCAAAAACCAAAATAAACCTCTCGGCAAGTCACAATAGCAGAAACAGATACGGGGGAAGAAGTTAATAGGGGATCGGGGCTCTATCTCTCAAAACGATCGACCGGATCGTTACATCCCAATTGAAAACTAAGTTGGTGGGAGCATCCACCGTAATTACGATTTACTCCTCCGGCATAGACTGGATATTGTGGGGTTGAACTAATTAATAGGTTGCTTGGTTGATCAGATTAATTTCTTATAATAAAAATTAACCAATCATTTAAGGATGTATTTTCTTATGAATGTTGCCCTCACCAGTTGTTTTCTAATGGATAAGTGTGTTCCTTCGTAACTTGAATGTATGAATATTCAATGCATATATATGTTCATAAAATAATATCATTTGCACCTTTGTGTCTATGGTATTTTTCAAATAATATTTTTTTATAAAAATTATATTTAATATTTTCCGAATACTAGTAAATAAGGATAAAAGAGAAGCAAAGGAAAGAGTGACGGTCGTTTTTACTGGGATTTAACGTGCGCATATATGTCATTGCCGATCCTTTTGTGCATTTTCTGTTGTCCATTGATATTTTGCTTCCTATCAGTCATCCGCCTCCATTCTGTATCAGCTTGCGGAGTTGCCGCCACTCCAAAACCCTAGCCACCTTCATTTCTCGGCGGTGCAATATTCCCAGTTGTGCTAGTTCCTGCTCAACATAAAGGTAATTTGCTTGTTCAACTTTCAGAGAGACATTAACTATATGTTAAACTAAGTTCTCTGCTAACTCTGTGTTTATCTACTTATTCTCAAAGAACATAGGAATCTTCAATGTTCTGTTCATGTTCTTCTCCATGTCGGATTGTAGATGACAAAAATGGAAAAAAGATCATATTTTGGTGGCATGCTTCATATGATTAGTGTTTTTTTATAACTGTAGTGTCCGAGTCAGGGATTGCCACCAGCACAGTATGAAATAACTCTATACACCAAAACTTGAACAAACAGAAAGAGTTACACTGAGACCTCATTGGTTCTCATCCACCGATAAACAAACACCATATGGTTATAGTTCCTTTTTAATTGAATTGAATGTATACTATTATGTCGTATCCTTTTTGACCAATCTGGGTTCTTCTGTTTTATCATTCTCTAATAGAAGTACGCGCCCTTTTACACTTCTCTGACAATTAACTGTTTATCATTAGCTTGTTGATTGCTTGTAATTCTTTTATATGTTGCATGTAGCTCTTTGATTGTCTTTTTGGACTCCTTTTTGGAATGAATTTTTGCATGTGTACATATGTGGTTTAAAGGATTTTTTACTTTCAGGATCCAAAGTGAGATTTTGCCATGATCCAATATGATCGATTTACTATAGCATGATCCTCATTTCTTATTTATGAAAGGAAATTTTACTTCATTTTCTTAGAACTTTGCTTCAGAGTAAGTGATTGGCCCCTCAACAACAATAACAACCACCAGTATAATCTCACAAGTGGGGTCTGGGGAGTGTAGGATGTACGCAGCCTTGCCGCTACCCTGGAATGGTAGTGATTGGCCCCTCAACATAAAAAGAAAAGGTGTAATTTGAGATTTTTCGTGCTTCCACAGCACAATCAACGATAAGCTATATATTCTGTCTATTATTGAGGCGTCAATTTATTGTCAAAATCTTGATAGCGACGTTGTAGTTAACATATTTTCTTGGGTTTTAAGTTTCCTCTTATGATCCACCATTCTTCATGATGTGATAACATAAATCAGGAGTACACTCAGAAATCTACTCATTTCTCCTTCATGCCAGATTTCCTCAGGGCTATGCTTACAAATTAAAGAGGCCTGATCTTGTGGTGTTTTCTCTTATTTCTAAAATCTTTTATGATGGACCTAAAATTCTTTTGGCGTATTTGATATTTTCTTGGAGCTTATTTTTGAAAAGGTTTTGTTATCCTAATTAAAGGAACTAAGATAGGACCATTGTACAGAAAGTTCTCTCCTTTTAACAATCGATAGCTTTTTCCAGATAGACCATCAATTATTTTGGTGTAGTTGGTGTTCATTATAACTTTCACTTTAAAGGTATTTTTGTTCTAACTTCATAACATAACATGAGATATGTATGTCTAATAAAGGTGCTTGTTTGTCTTTGTGAACAGGAGGGACCATTGTCTAATGAGACAGGATGAACATTGTCGATCTTATGATTTTGGATAAGGCTATGTCTCAATTGATGGTTCTCCCTCTACTTGTGATTTTGCTTTGAGTTCAATTCCAAACCTGCGAATGGATCGCTCAGACACTTCGGGCTTTGTTAGTGAAGTTGGCCTTCTGTTCATTGGAGAAAGTACAAAGTAAATTTGTTAGCAATTTCCTTATCTTTTTCGAGCACCAGAAGTCTGGCTGCCGTTTCTTACAAGTGTGAGTTGTTCTTTTGAAAAGACCTATGAGTTTCGTGTACATGGACAATGTTCGTGTATAGAAAGTTGCTGCTTTTGCTTCCAACTTAAAATCCGCAGCTGTTACAGTTGAAGCTGGAGCTAACCATTCAAATGATTCTCTTGGGTTGTCCAGTTCTTCTTCCTTTGTAAATGGAGGCAAGCGGAAACATGGTATGCTTGATGGTTCTATTAATGTGAAGCATAAAGCCTCACTGCTTCTTGGGTTTGGTCATTCATTGAGTTCTTGCACCAGCATATCATCAGGGAAAGAAGCCGAGAAACGGGAATCTCTCAGTCTAGGTCTAGGTGTTGAACTTCAACTTGGAAGCGGTGCGACATCCAACATGGAAAATGTTCTCTCTGAAACTTCAAAGGAACAAAAACCTACAAAACCAAAACTAGACCTTGAACTGAGTCTTTCAACATATGGTGGTAGGTTCAATCCAGTATGTGGATGGTGGATCAACATCGTCACAATGGAAGTCTGGATCTCTTGTGCCTCTGTTGCAGATTGCAGATATGAACCATACTCTGGACCAACTCCAAAATCATTTTCCTGTTAATTAGCATCTTAAAAAATACAACAATATTTCAAAAGGGTTCAATTGCTAGTACTTCTGGGGTTGAACAGAAACAGCAGCACAGTAAAAGCGCGAGAACATGTCGGTTTGAAGGATGTCCAAGGGGAGCAAGACGTGCTTCATGTTTAACCAAAAAATGAAATTTTAATCAAAGCTAGAATTTAAAAGAACACGGGTTACTGATAATCAAAAGAGTGTATAAAAGGAAGTAATTTAGGTCACAAGAGAGTAATCAAGAGAAAAACAAGTAAACTAAAGTTTATATCAATAGTATTTCGTGTCCTTACAATTGATCAGATGTCTCCCTTTTATAGATATTTTGGATATATACGTTTTGTCCAAATCATAATGAGGCTATTATGAGTAATTAAAGACATTTAATGCTACGTTACATAATCATTATATTCAATACAAATTCTCTAACGTAGTCCACATTTAATGTCGTATCTGCACTCTTTTCTAACGTCAGATTCATTCCTTTCGATTCTCGGACATAAATGACTTAGATAGGTACGGGTGCTGGGTTATTTGTATTCCTGCTCGTGCCTCTTCCTCTGCTATTTACTCGTATCTGTTACAACCCGTGCCTCTTGGTTAGTTGTAATTCTTTGACCATTTGACCAGTCTACGTGTTTCGACATGTATTCGTCACGTCACCTTTATATTTAAATACAAGTTTTCCCAATACAGATAGTCCCCCCACTTTCCATTTATTCATCAGTTGAATATTTGGGAAGTGGATTTCATTAAAAGAGAATTTTTGTCACCATTAATGCTATGACAAAATTGACGCTTCAATTGTCGCCTCCATTTAATGCTCCGTACACATGTCTTTTTTTCATTAGTTCTGCATTTTTGTAGCCCTTTTTCAAGGCTTTTTACGGCTCCGCTATTCACAAAGTGCCAGTTATCATTATTATGGTCCTTCCATCACTGCACTTTTACCTTTAGCGGTGGCGTATTAATATAAATACTTTTACCACATAAAGCTTATTGAACACTTAATTCCTCACATTCTTCTTCTTCGCTATGTCTTCACCAAATCCTAACCCTAGGAGAGTTCCCATTGTTGATACCTTCCCTAGCGCCCCCATTAGACATAGAATGGGAGGTAGACTTCGTAGCTTAGGGTCTACTCGTGGTGGTAGTTCATCTATACCTTCACCTAGTTCTAGTCCTTCTCCCAGAACCAGAGGTTCCCTTTCTCACAGATCTTCTTCTAGGGATAAAGAACCTTCTGAACCATTATGTGAACCTTTAGTAGAGGAAATAGTCCCTACAGAATTATCTTTTTACCATGATAGGGAATCTCTTAGAAACTAGGTTTCCACCTTAGATTGTGATGGCGCTTACCCCACTCAAATTACAGAAGTTTTAACTCCTGTAGTTCGCAAAGACTGTCATTGGAGTAATGATTTTCCCATTATTATCCCTAATCCAAATCAGAGAATTACTTCTTACTTGACTGGGTTCTCTTTTGTTTATACATACCTTTTTATTTTAGGGTTCAAACCAGCTATTGACCCAGTTATTCTTGAATTTTGTCGTTTCTTTAATGTTTGTTTGGGTCAAATTGGCCCAATCATATAGAGGGTTGTTGCCTGTTTGAGGCATCTAACCAATTTGGCTGATGTTTCCTTTACTTTCCCTCACCTGATGCATCTTTACTCCCCTAGACTTTTCCATAATGGCGTTTATACCCTAGTGGCCAGGAGTAAGAGGGTTTTAGTGAGCCCTGAAGATGACAAAGACCGTGGCTGGTACGCCCGATTTGTTGCTGCCCCCACTGTTGGTTTAGTGGGTGAGAATAACGTTCCCTTCCCTGAGAAGTGCAATTTTGCACGTAAGTCTTTTATCCATCTCGTACCTTTTTCCTTCAAGTTTATCAACTTCTCTAATTTTTGCTCCTCCTTTTTTTTTAGCAACCATGGGAGTGGTGGAAAATATTCCCAATTTTCGTGGTTGGGTAGATAAATTGCTGAAGGCCGCACCAATAGATGGTAGGTCTTGGAAAACACTTTCTAACCGTTACGGTTGGAAAGTAAAGACTCATAGTAAGAGTTTTTATATCGTCTTTCACGCATGTATATATTTTTCTTTATGGTTCTAACTTCCATCCTTCTTTTTATCAGGATTTGCTATTCGAGGAGTTACTGCTAAAGCAGTTGCGGCCTCTCGTTTCTCTTCGGGAACCCATACTCCTTTGGGAACCCGTATCTCTTTAGAAAGAGCCCGAGAAATAGTCTTGGGTTCTTCTTCTGCAAAAAGGAAAACTGTTGAACAAGGATACTCTGAAGAAGAGGAAGATGGGGGTTCCCTGGTGACGAGACCACGAGCTAGGAGACGCATCATCTCTGATGATGAAGCTGAAGTTTCCCCTCGTCTTTCTGTTCCTCTTACCGAACCTGTTGAAACCCCAATAATAATTCCTGACGATGACATCACTCCCCATGATACCCATGAATCTATTGATCAACTTTTCTTCAGTGGTTTTGGCAGTGGAAGTATAGGGCTTGTTTTAGATGAAATACCCTTATCTTTTTTCTCAACTCTCGTGCCTGCGATTCCTTCCTTACCAGCCCCAGCTATTTCTGTTCCTTCTTCTACTGTTTTCACTTCCTCTACCGCTCCTCCTTCAACAACTCCCCCTCCTATCGTTCACCATACGGAAGTGGGCTCTTCAAGTAGAAGGGCCGCTATGATGAGGGTAACCATTGAAGTTCCTGCTGATAGTAGCTTTTTGAGAAAGTCAGGTCAGGCAGACGTATGGCTGGAACCTTTAATCGGTCCAATTGAAAAAGCAAAGCTGGAGAGCCATAGTTCCCTGACTCTAATGAATGATATCGTGCATGCCACTTTGAAGGTACTTTCCTTTTTTTTAGTCCAATCTTATTGGCACAGAAATGATGAGTAGAATCCCTCTCTTGGAGAAGGTAGCACGTGATTCTCAATTGGAGGCAATCAATTGGAAGGAACAATTTGAGAGTGCACAAATTGATATGGAAGATTTACAAGAAGGGAAGAGTACCCTAGAACAGCAGGTGTAGGCTTTAACTTCAGAGTTAGCGGTTGCAAAAGTTTCCTCAAGCCAAGCAGAAAAAGACAAAGAACATCTCAAATCTTCCTTCTCAGAGCAACTATCTAAAGCCGGCGAAGAGAACAGAGAGTTGAAGGCTCTTTTGAGTCAAAAATAAGTTTACGTTGGGGAGCTCGTGCAAAGCTTAACTCAAGCACAAGAAGACCTTCGAGTCTCGGCTGACAAGGTTCGTGCTTTAGAGAGCTCCCATGCCTCTCTTCAAGCTTCTTACAACTCCGCCTTGGCTGAAAATGAAGAGCTAAAGAATGAGATTGCTGATTGGGAAAAGGATTATGAGACCCTTGAAGAAAAATCTGTTGTTGAGGTAAGTTGGGCATTTTTTAATTCACGTCGAGATACCCTAATTGAAGCTGGCCAAGAAAACTTCAACCTGGAGTTAGAGTTAGCTAAGCTCAATGAAACCATTGAAAAAGCTCAGCAAACTCAGGACTTCCCTTCTCCCGTGGTTGAAGCTCCCGTAAATGTTGAAGTTGATAAGGGTATCCCGACTCTTTCAAGCCCAATCGAGCTTGTTGCTGCAAGCCAAGTTGAAACCGCATCTGTTGATGCGCCTGCCCAAATTGAGCCCACTGCTATTGATGCTCTTGCTTTAGTTCCACAAACTTCTCAGTGACCAATTTTAATCATTTGAATAATTTTGTTTTTTGTTTTTATTTTGGAAAATTGTAATCAAACCCTTGGCTTCATTTGAGGGTTGGATTTGGAAATGCAAGTCCCCAAGTCTTTTATGGGGCAATTTGTATAAATAATTTCATAGCTTTATGACTAAGTTCGTACTTAGTCTTCAGTTTTTAGGTATTAAGAAGTTTTTCATGTTATTATCTTATACTTCTGTCTGCTTTATTCTTGCCTTTATTTTTAAGGACTTATAAAATAATTTGCATTTTTGTTCTTCGAAAATGCTTCTGTTAATCTCATGATTAACTAATTAAACATGAGTTTTATAAAAGAGGGCCCTTTTATATTTCGACACTTAATGAAGAAGACATCTCAACTTCATAATGGTATTATCATACGATAAAAGAAATAGGAACACACATGTTTCTTTGAAATAACTTTGACAAGTTTTGAATAATACTTTACATGTATTTGAATTACATCTATGACTTTCTCATAACTGTTTTTCTTGTAACAAATTTTTCAAAAAGAAGAATAATAGACACGGGATTTTTTCTTATAACCCGTTTTAGTACATAGCCTTTACCCTAACTATAGTGCGGTTTTTCTTTGGCCTTAGCTCATGGCTTCATCTCGTGACCTTGTGACTTTTACTCTGCACTTGACTCTTTTTGGCTTGATTTTTCTTAATCTTCTTTGCCTTCTTTATACACATATCTGTGTATATTATGTAGTCCTCCAAGTATTTGAGTGCTGAAGTATGAAGCCTCGAGCACTTGATAGATTCTCTCATTTGGTCCTTTTCCTGAAAAAGAAAAACATACGGGACTCGGAGATGCGATTTTAGATGAAGACTACTTAACCCGTTTGAATTTCTATCAGAATAATTGTAACCCTAGGCCAGGAATTTTATGTCATTCCGTGTGCCTTACAGGTCGTGACTCATCATTTAGTACAGGTTAGCTTTTTACCTATCATCTAAAATTGTTAGTAAAATTTTAACAATTCAAAAATTAAATTTGAAATAGTGATACCTGACCGTGGGTATTTCTTAGAAATAGTATCTCTTCAAATGAACAGCATTCCAATGTGAAGGTAGTATCTTGCCATCCATTGTCTCCAGCTCATATGCTCCCTTGCTTGCAATATCACGAACTCTATAGGGTCCTTCCTATGTTGGACTTAATTTACCTGCGTTAACTGCCTTTGTGGATTGAAAAACCATTTTAAGCATGAAGTCCCCCACTTTGAAGAATCTGAGGCGTGTTTTTCGGTTGTAATATCGTTCTATGACTTGCTTTTGTGCCGCCATTCTTATCAATACAGCTTCTCTCCTCCCCTCGAGTAAATCTAGATTGACCCGCATCTCCTCGTCATTAGATTCTTGTGTCGCCTGTGTGAACCGCATACTTGGTTCCCCTATCTCAACTGGAATTAAAGTCTCAGCTCCATAAACCAATGAAAATGGTGTTTCTCCTGTACTTGTTTTTGCAGTTGTGCGATATGCCCATAAAACTCCAGGTAACACTTCGGGCCAGTTACCTTTTGATTCCTCTAATCGTTTCTTTAAATTATTGATAATAACCTTATTCGTTGATTCTGCTTGCCCATTACCCTCCGGATGATAAGGTGTTGACGTAATCCTTTTAATTTGCCAACTTTAAAAGAATTCTGTGATTTCTGCTCCAATAAATTGAGGACCATTATCACACAAAATCTCCTTTGGTACACCGAATCGGCATATGATATTCCGCCAAAGAAAATCTTTGACTTCCTTTTCTCGCACCTGTTTAAATGCTCCTGCCTCCACCCATTTAGTAAAATAATCAGTGAGTACGAGCAGAAATTTTACCTATCATTTTGCTTGTGGTAATGGACACACGATATCTATTCCCCATTTCATAAATGGCCATGGGGCAATGACCGGATGTAATAATTCTGCAGGTCTATGCATATTGTTACCGTACCTTTGACATTTATCACATTTGGCCACGAAACTTTCTGCATCTTTTTCCATTTTAGGTCAGTAATAACCTGCCCTAATTAAGGTTCTTACCAATAACCTTCCTCCTGCGTGATTCCCGCAATGTCCCTCGTGTATTTCTTTTATTACATACTCTGTTTGTGAAGGTCCGAGACATCTTGCTAAGGGACCACCGAACATTTTACGATACAAATTGTCTTGCTTTAAGCAGTACTAAGCAGCCTTCTTTCGAAGCGCATGAGCTTTCTTCTTATCATCAGGGACGGTACCATACTGCAAAAAAGCAACAATCTCGTTCCTCCAATCCTAAGTTAAATTATTAAAATTTACCTCATTCTTATCAGGATCGAGAACTGAATGAAACAAATGTATAACTGAGGGGTTTGCATCGCTTGCCACATCAGCTGCAGATGCGAGATTAGCTAGGGCATCTGCTTCTACATTTTCATCCCTTGATATTTGTATAACTTTCCAGGTTTGAAATTGTTTTATCAATTCCCATACCTTTTCTAAGTATTGTTGCATCCTTGCTTCCCTAGCTGCATAAGTCCCCAGCATTTGATTAACCACGAGTTGCGAATCACTCTTAATTATAATCTGATTTGTACCAAGCTCTCGTGTCAATTCTAGACCTGCAATCATAGCCTCATACTCCGCTTCATTGTTAGTTATAGAGTGACATTTAATAGCTTGTCGAATGGTCTCACCCGTAGGTGGTACCAAGACAATCCCAAAACCTGCACCTTTTACATTAGATGAGCCATCAGTGAATAAAGTCCAAGTTCCTGAGTTAGTCCCATTGAATACCTGTAATTCTTTTTCTGCTTCTAATTGCAACTCTTGGCTAAAATCGGCCACGAAATCAGCTAACACTTGTGATTTTATAGCAGTTCTAGATTGGTATGTAATTTCGTATTCACTCAACTCTATTGCCCACTTAGCTAACCTACTTGATAGCTCATGCTTATGTAATATATTACGTAAAGGGTAAGCAGTTACTACAGCGATAGGATGACACTGAAAGTAAGGTCTTAACTTTCTAGATGCCATGATTAATGCAAGTGCAAGTTTTTCTAACTGAGGATACTGTGTCTCCGCATCTAACAAAGATTTACTAACATAGTAGATAGGGGATTGTTTACCTTGTTCTTCTCGTACCAAAACAGCGCTTACCGCAACTTCCGAAATAGCAAGGTAAATGAGTAGTCTTTCCCCAGCCTTTGGTTTTGCCAGCAAAGGTGGATTTGATAAGTACGTTTTCAAATTACTAAGTGCCTGTTGACATTCCTCATTCCATTCGAAATGATCCTGCTTCTTAAGGGCTGAGAAGAATTTGAAACACTTCTCTGGTGATTTAGAAATGAATCTTCTCAAGGCTGCAATTCTCCCTGTTAATCTTTGAACTTCTTTCTTATTTGAAATTATATCATGGATTTTCTCAATGGCCTTGATCTGTGCAGGATTTACTTCAATACCTCGGTTAGAAACAAGAAAACCCAAAAACTTGCCTGATGCAATGCCAAACGCACATTTTTCGGGATTTAACTTCATATTAAATTTGCACAAAATTGAAAATGTGTCAGATAAGTGTGATATGTGATCTTTTGAATATTGAGTTTTAACAAGCATGTCATCTATATATACCTCCATAGTCTTTCCTAAATGCTCTTGAAACATTTTGGTAACTAACCTCTGATACGTTGCACCTGCATTCTTCAGACCAAAAGGCATTACCTTATAACAATAAGTCCCCCTGTCTGTTATGAATGAAGTTTTTTCTTCATCTCCCGGATCTATTTTAATCTGATTATAACCTAAATATGCATCTAAAAAACTTAATAGTTCGTGACCTGTAGTTGCATCAATCAATTGATCTATGTGTGGTAGTGGAAAAGAATCTTTAGGGCAGGCTTTATTAAGATCTATGTAATCTACACAAACCTACCACTTACCGTTCTTCTTTGGAACTACAACAGTGTTGGCTAACTAGTTAGGATATTTTACCTCACGAATAGAACCAATTTTTAGCAATTTTTGGACTTCTTCCTGAATCACCTGATTCTTGAAAGTTCCTTGCTTTCTTTTCTTTTGCTTGACAGGAGGGTACGATGGATCTTCATTTAGTTTATGGGTCATCACCTCCGGGGGTATTCCTATCATGTCAGAATGGGACCAAGCAAAGCAATCCCCGTTAGTTTTCAAAAATTCAAGTAAAAAACCTCTCATACCTTGGCTAAGATTGGCTCCAACATAGACATTTTTATCAGGCCATTGAGCAAATAACACGACACGCTCTAATCCCTCTATTGTTGTTTTGATATTTTCATTCTCTTCTGGTTCTTGAATGGTATCAGGCCTTGAATCTACATCTGTTTGCCCTTGTTCAGTTGAGGTTTGTGTTGTGGTGACCTCAACTATCTTTTGTGATTGCTATTTACCTTCATTTCTTGTGCTTATATCTGCAACAGATTTGATAGCCCTGGCTGTATGTTGATCTCCTCAAATTTGACATATTCCCCTTGGCGATGGAAATTTAATAACTTGATGCAAGGTTGAAGGAACAGCATCCATTTCGTGGATCCATGGTCTCCCAAGAATCATGTTGTAAGTCATCCCCATATATACCACCTGGAACTTTGTATCTTTAACGACTTCTTTAGCAAATATGGTGAGTGTTACCTCTCCTTTCGTGAGGACACTAGAATTATCAAATCCAGATAGAGTATGCGCCTTTGGTATCATTTTATCTTCAGCTTGCATCTCACGTAATACTCTCAGTAAAATAATGTTCACGGAACTACCTGGATCAATCAAAACTCGTTTCACATTAGTATCATGTATAATTAAAGATATTACTAATGCATCGTTATGAGGGGTTAATACGCCATTGAATGTAATGTTGTCTTCCTCTAAAACATGTCGCACCTGTTTCCCTTGGGTAATTGTTACTTTGGAAATTTTGTTAGCTACAGTATATGATATACCCTTGACGTCTTCACCCCACTTATAACGTTGATAGTTCTTTTGGGAGAAGGTGGTTTTGGAGGCTCCTGCATGTTCTTCATGTAAGCTTGCTTGCCTTTCTCACTGAACAACTCAGTAAGGTACCCTTGTTTTAATAAATGATCAACTTCATTTTGCAAAAACCTGCAATCTGCTATTTTATGTCCGTGGTCATTATGAAACTCGCACCAATGGTTAGGGTTGCGCCTGTTTGGGTTCGATCTCATTTCCTTTGGCCATCAAACCTTATCTCCCATGCTTCTCAAAACAGCTACGAGCTCGGAGGTGCTGACATTGAAGTTGTAACCATCGAATTTCGCTTTTAAATTTTTATCAGCATCTCGTGACTCATAGTTATTTCGCTCGTTCCTGAATCCTGATGAAGAACCTGATTCTCTGTTTCTTGATTTGTGGTCATACCTTTGATTATCCTGCTTTGACCGTGAATCCTTTCCCGCAGGTCCCATGTAAGACTCGTACCTGTTCTTACCGGATCTTTTTTTGGTATCTGCACGTCTCCAACTTACCTTTTCTTCTCTTTGAAACCTTGGAACAGTATCTTCCTCAATCCTTAATTTCGTGCTATACCTATTATAAACATCATTCCACGTTGTAGCTGGGAATTCTCGAAGGCTTTCCTTGAGCCTTCTCGTAGCTTCTGAGCTTTTTTCGTTCAAATTACTTGTGAAAGCTATAGCTGCCCAGTTGCCAGGTACATGCGGCAATGTCATTCTTTCTCGTTGAAATCTATCCACGAATTCTCTAAGCAGTTCTGAGTCCCCTTTCTTGATTTTGAAAATATCCTCCATTCTTTTCTCTACTTTTTGAGCTCCCGAGTGTGCTTTGATGAAAGAATCTGCAAGCTCAACAAAAGAATTTATAGAATTTTCGGGTAAAAGAGAATATCATGTTAGCGCTCCTTTGGTGAGCGTTTCACCAATTTTTTTGACTAATACTGATTCAATCTCTTGCTTAGTCAAATCGTTGCCTTTTACACCCGTCGTGAATGCAATCACGTGATCTCGTGGGTCTGTCGTTCCATCATATTTTGGAATATCAGGCATTCTGAACTTTTTTGGAATTGGGAGTGGAGCAGCTATAGGCTTCCAGGGTTGTTGTGAATATCTATCCATATCTACCCCTTTGACTATGGGCGGCACCCCAGGTCTCTGCTCTATGTGCTCACTTTGCTCCTTGAGCTGTTTCTGCAAGGTTAGTACCAAGTTTTGTAAATTTGAATTAACTAAATTACCTGGTTCTCCATCCTGCGATTCATTGGGGGTTCCACCGTTGCCTGAATTAACAAGCCCGGAACGAGGGTTCTCCAGAGTGTTGTTATTTGGAGTAGGTGTGGGGATGCAGTAGGTAACTGGATAACCAAGGCATGAACGACTTTATTGACCTGTGCGGCAATAAGTTTTTGCAAAGCCTCATCCATAGCTTCAACATTTTTGAATTGAGCCTGTCCATCAGTATGAGATCCCTCAGGAGTGCCTTCACGAGATCGCCGAGGAGAGCCTTGTGGAGAAATAATCAGTGCGTTATTACCCTGAGGGTCTCTCTGAAGTTGTTGGTTTATCTGTTTTTCTTGGTTTCCTTGGATGTTGTCATTGTTGTTCGACATAGTTGATGCAACAAGGAAAGTTAAGTGAAAAGAAAATAGATTATCAGATTCCCGGTAACGGAACCAATTTGTTTAACCAAAAAATAAAATTTTACTCAAAGCTAGAATTTAGAAGAACACGGGTTACTGATAATCAAAAGAGTGTATAAAAGGAAGTAATTTAGGTAACAAGAGAGTAATCAAGTGAAAAACAAGTAAACCAAAGTTTATATCAATAGTATTTCGTGTCCTTACAATTGATCAGATGTCTCCCTCTTATAGATATCTTGGAGATATACGTTTTGTCCAAATCATAATGAGGCTATTATGAGTAATTAAAGACATTTAATGCTACGTTACATAATCATTATATTCAATACAAATTCTCTAACGTATTCTGCATTTAATGCCTATTAAATGTCGTATCTGCACTCTTTTCTAACGTCAGATTCATTCCTTTTGATTCTCGGACATAAATGACTTAGATAGGTACGGGTGCTGGGTTATTTGTATTCCTGCCCGTGCCTCTTCCTCTGCTATTTACTCGTATCTGTTACAACTAGTAACTCTTGGCTAGTTGTAATTCTTTGACCATTTGACCCGTCTACGTGTTTCAATACGTATTCGTCACGTCACCTTTATATTTAAATACAATTTTCCCAATACACTTCAGGCCTCTGCATTGCTCATGGAGGTGGCTGGAGGTGTCAGAGATTAGGATATCAAAAAGGAGCTGAAGGCAAGACAGTATTCTACAAGGCACATGGGGGAGCTAGGTGGTGCCAATTTCTGGGGTGCACGAAGAGTGCTGAAGGTCACACTGACTACTGCATTGGTCACGGTGGTGGCAGACGATGTAGCCATGAAGGCTGCACTCGTGCCGCAAGAGGGAGGTCGGGCTTGTGCATTCGACATGGGGGTGGTAAAAGGTGTAAGATGGAAAATTGTTCTAAGAGTGTTGAGGACGGGACTGACCTATGCATCTCGCATGGAGTGATGGAGGTGGTCGGCATTGCCAGTATCCTGCCTGTAAGAACGGTGCTCAAGGGAGCACAATGTTTTGTAAAGCCCATGGTGGCGACAATAGGTGTACCATTGTAGGTTGTACAAAAGGTGCAGAAGGAAGAACTTCCTTTTGTGAAGGACATGGTAGGGGTAAAAGATGTACCCATGATGCATGCACCGAGAGCATGCATGGAGGTACCTTATTTTGTGTTAGTCATGGTGAGGGTAAGATATGTTGTGTCTGGATATACCAAAAGTGCAAAAGGTCATACAGAATTCTGCATTCGTCATGGAGGTGGTAAGAGGTGTAATGTAGGGTTGGGGAACCGGGATTATAGTTAATAGTTTTTTTAGTTTTTACTTTTTAAAATATTAAATATTTAATAATTAATTAATTTTTGGTCCACTGGTCGGCCCAGGCCCAGCCTCGATCAAGCCTCAAGGGCCAGCGGGCTGACTTGGGTCGGGCTTATAAGCCTGGTTTTAAATAGGATCAAAAAATAGTAGCCCAACCCTACTCAAGTAACGGACTGGGTTGGGCTGGCCTCACGGGCCAACCCCTACGCCGCACATGTAAACAGGAAAATGGTATTGTTGGTCGCGATCCTGATTGTACATTATATTGGTTATAGGTACCGGAGCAACTGGAATTGGCTCGGTCCGTAACGAACATGGAGTGCTATCCCCAATGAATGAATTGCCAGCAAGCTTTTTACTGAGAAGTGATTCAGTAGATCAATTGTCACTCCCAGAAGGCAGAGTTCACGGGGGTAGTGTATTGGGAAAAATTGCATTTATATATGTAAGTGACATGTTGAAACACGTGGACTGGTCAAATATTCAAAGAATTATAATTAGTCAAGAGGCACGGGCAACAATAGAAACGAGCAAAGGCAAAGGAAGAGGCACGGGAGGACATTTGAAGGATTCAACGCCCGTACCTATTTAAGTCATTTATAAAAAGGAATGGATCTGACCATAATAAAGAGTGCATATACGAAATTCGACAGGCATTAAATACTGGATACGTTAGAGAATTTGTATTGATTATCATGATTATGTAACGTAGCATTCAATGTCTTTAATTATTCATAATAGCCTCATTATGATTTGGAGAAAATGCATATCTTCAAGATACCTATAAAAGGGAGGTATCTGGTCGATTGTAAACACAAGACACAATTGGAATATACTTTGATTCACTTGTTTTTCTCCTGATTACACTCTGGTTACTCCAAATTACTTTCTTCTACATATTCTTTTGATAATCAGTAACCCGTGTTCTTCTAAATTCTAGCTTTGACTGAAATTCTATTTTTTGGTTAAACAAATTGGTTCCATTACCGGAAATTTGATAATCTATTTTCTTTTCACTTGACCTTCCTTGTTACATCAATTATGTCGAATAACAATGACAACACCTCTGGAAACCAAGAGAACCAACAAAGTTAGGGAGGCCCACAAAATATTAACATTCAAGTTCCTACCCCGCAGGACTCTCCACGGCAATCTCGTGAGGGTACTCCTGATGGATCTCAAATAAACGAGTATGCTCAATTTGAAAATGCTGAAGTTGTTGATGAAGCTTTGCAGAAATTAATTACTGTTCAGGTCAACAAAGTTGTTGAGGCATTTGTTAACCAGTTACCTATTGCAACACCAACACCTTCTCCAAATAATAACACTATAGATAACCCTCGTTCCGGGCTTGTTAACTCAGGCAGCGGTGGAACTCCCAGTAAATCGCAGGACAGAGAACCAGGTAATGTAACTAATTCTGATTTACAAAATTTAGTACTAACCTTGCAAAAACAACTCAAGGAGCAAAGTGAATGCATAGAGCAGATACCTGGGGTGTCGCCCATAATCAAAGGGGTAGACATGGACAGATATTCACAACAACCCTGGAAGCCAAGTGTTGCCCCACTCTCAATTCCAAAAAAGTTCAAAATGCCTGATATTCCAAAGTATGATGGAACAACAGACCCATGAGACCACGTGACTGCATTCACAACGGGCGTAAAAGGCAATGATTTGACTAAGCAGGAGATCGAATCGGTATTAGTCAAGAAATTTGGTGAAACACTCACTAAAGGAGCACTAACATGGTATTCCCTTTTACCTGAAAATTTAATAAACTCTGTTGCTGAGTTTGTAGATTCTTTCATCAAAGCACACTCTGGAGCCCAAAAAGTGGAAAACAGAATGGAGGATATTTTCAAAATCAAGCAAGGAGATTCAGAATTGCTTAGAGAATTTGTGGACAGATTTCAATGCAAAAGAATGACATTGTTGCGTGTACCTGATAACTGGGCAGCTATAGCTTTCACAAGCAATTTGAATGAAAAAAGATCGGAAGCTACAAGGAGACTCAAGGAAAGCCTTCGAAAATTCCCAGCTACAACGTGGAATGATGTTTATAACAAGTATGGCACGAAGTTGAGGATTGAGGAAGATACTATTCCACGATCTCAAAAAGAAGAAAGTATACGTTCAAGACGTGCAGAGAATGGAAAAAGATCCGATAAAAACAGGTACGAGCCCTATATGGGACCTGCGGGGAAAGACTCACGGTCAAAACAGGATAATCAAAAGCACGATCACAGATCAAGAAACTGAGAATCAGGTCCTTCATCAAGATTTAGGAACGAGCGAAACAACTATGTGTCACGGGATGATAATAGAAATTTAAAAACGAGATTCAGAGGTTACAACTTCAACGTCAGCACCTCCGAGCTCGTAGCTGTTTTGAAAAGCATGGGAGATAAGGTTCGATGGCCAAAGGAAATGAAATCGAATGCAAACAGGCGCAACCCTGACCATTGGTGCGAGTTCCACAATGATCACGGGCATAAAACAGCAGATTGCAGATTTTTACAAAGTGAAGTTGATCATTTATTAAAACAAGGATATCTTACTGAGTTGTTCAGCGAAAAAGGCAAGCAAGCTTACATGAAGAACAGGCAGGAGCCTCCAAAACCACTTTTTCCCAAAAGAACTGTTAACGTTATAAGTGGGGGTGAAGACATCAATGGTGTGTCATATACTGCAGCTAACAAAACTTCCAAAGTAACTATTACCCAAGGGAAACGGGTGCAGAATGTTTTAGAAGAAGTCAATATTACATTCAATGATGCAGATACAGATAGCATATTAATCCCTCATAACGATGCACTGGTAATATCTTTAATTGTGCATGATATTAATGTGAAATGAATTTTGATTGATCCAGGTAGTTCCGTGAACATTATTTTACTAAGAGTGCTACGTGAGATGCAAGCTAAAGATAGAGTAATACCAAAAGCGCATACTCTATCTGGATTTGATAATTCCAGAGTCGTCACGAAAGAAGAGGTAACACTCACCACTTTTGCTTAAGGGGTCGTCAAAGATACAAAGTTCCAGGTAGTAGACATGGAGATGGCTTACAACATGATTCTGGGGAGACCATGGATCCATGAAATGGATGTTGTTCTTTCAACCTTGCATCAAGTATTCAAATTTCCATTGCCATGGGGAATCTGTCAAATTTGCGGAGATCAACATACATCCAGGGCTATTAACTCCGTTGCAGATACAAGCACGAGAAGTGGAGGCAAATAGCAATCATAGAAGGCAGTTGAGGACATCACAACACAAACCTCAACTGAACAAGGGAGAACAGATGTAGACTCAAGGCCTGATACCATTCAAGAACCAAAAGAGAATGAAGATATCAAAACAACGATAGAGGAATTAGAACCTGTCGTGTTTTTCGCTCAATGGCCTGATAAAAAAGTCTATGTCGGAGCTAATCTTGACCAAGGAATGAAAGGTAAGTTAATTGAATTTTTGAAAACTAACATGGACTGCTTTGCTTGGTCTCACTCCGACATGACAGGAATACCACCAGAGGTAATGACTCATAAACTAAATGAAGATCCATTATATCCTCCTGTGAAGCAAAAGAAAAGAAAGCAGGGAACTTTCAAGAATCAAGTGATTCAAGAAGAAGTCCAAAAATTGCTAAAAATTGGTTCCATTCAAGAGGTAAAATATCCTAACTGGTTAGCCAATACTGTTGTGGTTCCAAAGAAAAAGGGTAAGTGGCGGGTTTGTGTAGATTATACAGATCTTAACAAAGCCTGCCCTAAAGATTATTTTCCACTACCACACATGGATCAATTGATTTGTGTGACTATAAGCTTTTACCTTAGAATCTATTCCAAAAGACCGAAGAGAATATTATACCAAATAAAAGTACTGTGTCTGGCAACATGTGGAGCATGGCTTACAGTCATTATTTGCAATTATTACTTGATGTAAATATCAAATTATCATCCCTAGTTTTTTATTTATTTATTCGGTTGATGCGTCGACTTAGGCTTTCGGCTCTGCAACTTGTGACTCCAAATGGAGAATAACCGATATAGCATGGCTTACAGACAAGGGGACTTACTGTTATAAAGTAATGCCCTTTGGTCTAAAGAATGCAGGTGCAACGTATCAGAGGTTAGTTACCAAAATGTTTCAGGAATATTTAGGAAAGACAATGGAGGTATATATAGATGATATGCTTGTTAAAACTCAGTACTCAAAAAATCACATATCACACTTATCTGACACATTTTCAATTTTGCGCAAATTTAATATGAAGTTAAATCCCGAAAAATGTGCATTTGGCGTTGCATCAAGCAAGTTTTTGGGTTTTCTTGTTTCTAACCATGGAATTGAAGTAAATCCTGCACAGATTAAAGCCATTGAGGAAATCCCTGACATACTTTCAAACAAGAAAGAAGTTCAAAGATTAACAGGGAGAATTGCGGCCTTGGGAAGATTCATCTCTAAATCATCAGAGAAGTGTTTTAAATTCTTCTCAGCTCTTAAGAAGCAGGATCATTTTGAATGGAATGAGGAATGTCAACAAGCACTTAGGAATTTGAAAACGTACTTATCAAATGCACCTTTGTTGGCAAAACCAAAGGCTGGGGAAAAGCTACTCCTCTACCTTGCTGTTTCGGAGGTGGCGGTAAGTGTTGTTTTGGTCCGAGAAGAGTAAGGTAAACAATCACCCATCTATTATGTAAGTACATCTTTGTTAGATACAGAGATGAGGTATCCTCAGTTAGAAAAACTTGCACTTGCATTAATCATGGCATCTAGAAAGTTAAGACATTACTTTCAGTGTCATCCTATCGTTGTGGTAACTACCTACCTTTTACGTAACATATTACATAAGCATGAGTTATCAGGTAGGTTAGCTAAGTGGGAAATAGAGTTAAGTGAATACGAAATTGCATACCAACCTAGAACTGCTATAAAATCACAAGTATTAGCTGATTTCGTGGCTGATTTTAGTTAGGGAATACAGTTAGAAGTAGAAAAAGAATTACAGGTGTTCAATGGAGCTAACCCAGGAACTTGGATTTTATTCACTGATGGCTCATCTAATGTGAGAGGAGCAGGTTTGGGGGTAGTATTGGTACCACCTACGGGTGAAACCATTCGGCAAGCTATTAAATGTCATTCCATAACTAACAATGAGGCAGAATATGAGGCTATGATTGCAGGTTTAGAACTGGCACGGGAACTTAGCATAAATCAGATTATAATCAAGAGTGATTCACAACTCGTAGTTAATCAAATACTGGGGACTTATACATCCAGGGAAGCAAGGATGCAGCAGTACTTGGAAAAGGTACGGGAATTGATAAAACAATTTCAAGATTGGAAAGTTAGACAAATACCCAGGGACGAAAATCTTGAAGCAGACGCCCTAGCTAATCTCGCATTTGTGGCCGACGTGGCAAACAATGTAAATGCCTCAGTGATACATTTATTTCATTCAGTTCTTGATCCTGATGCGAATGAGGTAAATTTTAATAACTCAACCTGGGATTGGAGGAACGAAATTGTTGCTTTTTTGCAGTATGAAACCGTCCCTGATGACAAGAAAAAGGCTTATGCGCTTTGAAGGCAAGCCGCTCGATACTGCTTAAAACAAGGCAATCTATATCGTAAAATGTTCGGTGGTCCCTTAGCAAGATGCCTTGGACCTTCGCAAAAAGAGTATGTAATGAGAGAAATACACGAGGGTCATTGCGGGAATCACACAGGTGGAAGATCACTAGTAAGAACCTTAATTATGGCAGGTTATTACTGGCCTAAAATGGAAGAGGAGGCAGAAAGTTTCGTGGCCAAATGTGATAAATGCCAGAGGTACGGTAATAATATGCATAGACCTGCGAAATTATTACATCCGGTCATTGCGCCATGGCTATTTATGAAATGGGGAATGGATATCGTAGGTCCATTACCGCAAGCAAAAGGACAGGTAAAGTTTTTGCTTGTTCTCACTGATTATTTTACTAAATGGGTAGAGGCAGGTGCATTCAAATAGGTGCGAGAAAAGGAAGTCAGAGACTTTATTTGGCGGAATATCATATGTCAATTCGGCATACCAAAGGAGATCGTATGTGATAATGGTCCTCAGTTTATTGGAGCTCATATCACGAAATTTTTTCAAAGCTGGCAAATTAAAAGGATTACGTCAACACCCTATCATCCGGTGGGTAATGGACAGGCAGAATCAACGAACAAAGTCATTATCAACAATTTAAAGAAACTACTAGAGGAATCAAAAGGAAAATGGCCTAAAGTGTTACCTGGAGTTTTATGGGCATATCGCACAACTGCAAAAACAAGTACAGGAGAAACACCGTTCTCATTGGTTTATGGAGCTGAGGCTTTAATTCCAGTTTAGATAGGGGGACCAAGTACACGGTTCACACAGGCGACATAAGAATCTAATGACTAGGAGATGTGGGTCAACCTAAATTTGCTCGAGGGGCGGAGACAAGCTACTTTAATAAGAATGGCAGCAGAAAAGCAAATCATAGAATGATACTACAATAGAAAAGCACGCCTCAGGTTCTTCAGAATTGGGGACTTCGTGCTTAAAAAGGTTTTTCAGTCTACAAAGGTAGCTAATATAGGGAAATTAAGTCCAACATGGGAAGGACCCTACAGAGTACGTGATGTTGCAGGAAAAGGAGCATATGAACTGGAAACAATGGATGGCAAGATACTACCTTCGCATTGGAATGTTGTTCATTTAAAGAGATACTATTTCCAAGGAAAACCCACGGTCAGGTATAACTATTTTAAATTTCATTTTTGAATTGTTAAAATTTTACTAACGATTTTAGATGATAGGCAAAACGCTAACCTGTACTAAATGATGAGTCACGACCTATAAGGCAGATGGAGTAACCTAAAATTCCTGGCCTAAGGTTACAATTATTCTGATAGAAATGCAAACGGGTTATGCAGTCTTCATCTATAATCGTCCCTCCGAGTCCCGTATGTTTTTACTTTTCAGTAAAAGGACCAAACGAGAGAAACTATCAAGTGCTCGAGGCTTCATACTTCAACACTCAAACACTTGGGGGACTACATAATATACACGGACATATGTATAAAGAAGGCAAAGCAGATTAAGGAAAAATCAAGCCTGAAAGAGTCAAGTACAAAGTAAAAGTCATAAAGCCACAAGCTAAGGCCAAAGAAAAACCTCACTATAGTTAGGATAAAGACTATGTACTAAAACGGGTTATAAGGAAAAACCTCGTGTCTATTATTCTTCTTTTAAATCTGTTACAAGAAAAATAGTTACGAGAAAGTTATAGATGTAATTCAAATATATGTAAAGTTTTATTCGGAACTAGCCAAGGTTCAAAAATAAAAACTTGTCAAAGTTATTTCAGAGAAACATGTGTATTCCTATTTCTTTTATCGTATGATAACACTATTATGAAGTTGAGACGTCTTCTTCATTAAGTGTCGGAATATAAAGGGGCCCTCTTTTATAAAACTCATGTTTAAATTAATCATGAGGTTAACAAAAGTATTTTTCGGAAAACAAAAATGCAAATTATTCTGCAAGTCCTTAAAAATAAAGGCGAGAATAAAGCAAGCAGAAGTTTAAGATAAAAAACTTCTTAATATGTAAAAAGAAATCTAAGACTAAGTTCGAATTTAGTCATAAAACTACGAAATTGTTTAGATTGCCCCGTTAAAAGACTTGGGAACTGGCGTTTCTAAAATCAACCCTCAAATGAAGTTAAGGGTTTGATTACAATCTTCCAAAATCAAAACAAAAACAAAATCATTTGAATGATTAAAACTGGTAACTGAGAAGTTTGTGGTATTGAGGCAGGAACGTCAATAGCAGCGGGCTCAATTTGGGCAGGTGCATCAGCAGGCGCGGTTTCAACTTGGCTTGCAGTAATGGGCTCGATCGGGTTTGAAATAGTCTTGATACCTGTATCAGCTTAACATTCATGAGAGCTTCATCCACGGGAAAAGGGAAGTCCTGAGTTTGTTGAGCCTTTTCAATAGTTTCGTTGATTTTAGCTAACTCCAACTCCAGGTTGAAGTTTTCTTGGCCAGCTTCAAGTAGGGTATCACGACGGGAATTCAAAAAATCCCAACTTGACTCAACAGCAGATTTTTCTTTAAGAATCTCATAATCCTTTTCCCAAGCAGCGATCTCATTTTTTAGCTCTTCATTTTCAGTCAAGGCGGAGCTGTGGGAAGCTTGAAGAGAGGCGTGGGAGCATTCTAAAGCACACACCTTATCAGCAGAGATTTTGAGGTCTTCTTGTGCTTGAGTCAAATTTTGCACAAGATCCCTAGCGTAAACTTCCTTTTTGTTTAAAAGAGCCTTTAATTCTCTGATCTCTTCACTAGCTTTAGATATCTGCTCTGAGAAGGAGGACTCGAGACGCTCTTTTTTTTCTGCTTGGTGTGAAGAGGCTTTTGTAACCGCCAATTCTGAAGTTAAAGCCCGTACTCGTTGCTCTAAGGTATTCTTGCTCTCTTGTAAGTTCTCTATATCAAGTTGAGCACTCTCAAATTGCCCCTTCCAATTGGTTGCTTCCAATTGAGAGTCGCGTACTATCTTCTCTAAAGGGGCAATTCTTTTCATCAATTCTTTGCCGATAAGATTGGCCTAAAAAAAGAGAAGAAATAAGAATCCCAAAGATGAAAAATTTTGCAAAGTAAAAAGGGAGAGAAGGAAAATACCTTCAGAGTGGCATGCACGATATCATTCATTAAAGTCAGGGAACTGTGTCTCTCCAGCTTTTCTTTTTCAATTGGGCCAATAAGAGGCTCCAGCCATACATCCGCCTGACCTAACTTTCTCAAAAGGCTGCTCTCAACAGGAATTTCAATAATTACCCGCCTCATAGCGGCACTTCTACTTGAAGAGTTTGTTTCAGTATGATGAACGATATGAGGGGGAATAGCCAAAGGAGGAGCCAGAGAAGAGGTAAGAGCAGTAGAAGAAGGAACGGAAATAGCTGGGGCCGGTAAAGAAGGAATCACAGGCACGGGTAATGAAAAAGACGATAAAAGTACTTCGTCTAAAACAGGCCTGACATCTTCACGACTAAATCCACTAATGAAAATTTGGTCAATAGACTCACGAGTATCGTGGGGGGTGACGTCATCATCAGGAATTATTATTGGGGTTTCAACAGGTTCGGTAAGAGAAACCGAAACTTCAGCTTCGTCATCGGAAACGATGCATCCCCTAACTAGTGGCCTCGTTACCAAGGAACTTTCATTTTCCTCTTCTTCAGAATTTTCCTCTTCAGCAGCCTTCCTTTTCGCAGAAGAGGAACCCAAGACTATTTTTCGGGCTCTCTCTAAAGAGATATGGGTTCCCGAAGGAGTAGGAGTTCCCAAAGAGACACGAGAGGTTGTAACTACTTCAGCAGTAACCCCTCGAATAGCAAATCCTGACAAAAAGAAGGATAAAAGTTAAAACAATAAAAGAGAATATAGGCACGAAAAGAACAAAATGTAAACTCTTACCATGAGTCTTTACCTTCCAACCAAAGCGGTTAGAAAGTGTTTTCCAAGATCTACCATCCATTGGCGCGATCTTCAGCAATTTATCTACCCAACCACGGAAATTGAGAACATCCCCCACAACTCTCATGGTTGCTAAAAAAAGGGGGGTAAAATTAGAAAAGATGATAAACTTGAAAGAAGAAGATTTGTGAGAAAGGGAACCTCTGGTTCTAGAGGAAGGATCAGAACCAGAAGAAGGCATAGACGAACCACCTTGAGTAGATCCTAAACTACGAAGTCTACCTCCCCTTCTGTGCCTAACAGGGGCATTGGGAAAAAAGTCAGTAATGAAAACTCTCTCATTGTTAGGGCTTGGAGAAGACATATCAAAGAAGAATGATTTAAGGAAGAGGTAAATAGAGATTTGGAGAAATAAGTGTTCAATAAGCTTTATGTGATAAAAGACAAGGGGAAAAAACTATATTTATACCGATAAGCAACCGTCAAAGGTAATAGTGCGGAGGTGGAAAGACCATAATTATGATAACTGGCACTTCATTAATAGTGGAACCGTAAAAACCTTGAAAAAGGCTGCAAAAACTGCAGAGCCAATGGAAAATTGATACGTGTACGGAATATTAAATGGAAGTGACAATTGAAGCGTCAATTTTGTCATAGCATTAATGGTGACAAAAATTCTCGTTTTAATGAAATCCACTTCCCAAATATTCAACTGATGAATAAATGGAAAGTGGAAGGACTATCTGTATTGGGAAAAATTGCATTTATATATGTAAGTGACATGTTGAGACACGTGGATTGGTTAAATAGTCAAAGAATTATAATTAGTCAAGAGGCACAGGCAGCAATAGAAACGAGCAAAGGCAAAGGAAGAGGCACGGGAGGACATTTGAAGGATTCAGCGCCCGCACCTATTTAAGTCATTTATCAAAAGGAATAGATCTGACCATAATAAAGAGCGCAGATACGAAATTCGACAGCCATTAAATACTGGATACATTAGAGAATTTGTATTGATTACAATGATTGTGTAACGTAGCATTCAATGTCTTTAATTATTCATAATAGCCTCATTATGATTTGGAGAAAACGCATATCTTCAATATACCTATAAAAGGGAGGTATCTGGTCACTTGTAAATACAAGACACAATTGGAATATACTTTGATTCACTTGTTTTTCTCCTGATTACACTCTGGTTACTCCAAATTACTTTCTTCTACATATTCTTTTGATTATCAGTCGCGTTCTTCTAAATTCTAGCTTTGACTGAAATTCTATTTTTTTGGTTAAACAGGTAGCTTAATGGCAATGCTAGCAGGGGACGGTACAGTAGCTGGAACAAGCAACAAGAATCAAGTGGCTGGTTTTCCATTTGAGACTGCAAAAACTGATCCAATACCTCATTGGTAGGTGTAAGAAAACGTTTCTCATGCATGGTACTATTAATTCATGTTTCTCTGCTTTGGTTAGCGGTGAGATGTGGATGTGTTGGAAAAGGAATTAAGAAAATATTATCTAATAGTAATATATTTGCAACTGGGAAGAATGTGGCTGCATCTATTGTTAGTTGTATCAAAAGACATGAGTCAATGTACTACTCATGTTGCTTTCAGGTACTTGTGTAAATATGCATAGTGCACACAACAGTGTAAATGAGACTTCGTTTTTAGTTGCCCAGTCCAGTAACAAAGGAAGTCGTAGTGCTTTGATATTTACAACAGTAGTGGAGGGAAATGAGATAAATATGACATCGAAAAGCATTTCCACACGAGAAGTCAAGAAGTAGACTTTTTGGGAGCTTTGCTCCTTGAGAGCCGATTGCGTGAATTAAGATGTTTATAGGTTGATGTTAATTAGTTCTTGTCCGCTCGATTTCAAGGAATAAAGGTTGGGCTTGACCATATGCTGAGTCATATTAGAACATGTATTATGAATGTAGTAATACGTGAAGTTATATTACACTGATATAGCAGTGTGTGTAGCCTGTAGGTTCGTAATTTGGAAAAAAGGAACAAGAAAAGCAAATATAGTTGGTAAAGGGAAGACATAACTTTGGGATGGCTTGCTAAATTTTGGCCTACAACCTACTAGCGGTAGAGTGAAGTATTAATATTGCTTTGGAATTAAGGGTGTGTTTTGGTAAGAAGGAAAATGTTTTCCACGGAAAAAAATTTCCTAGAAAATGTTTCATGAAAAATCAGTGGTTTTATCACTTATTTTTTCTTGTTTGGTTGGTGAGTGAAATACTTTTTCCGGAAAATATTTTCTAGTATTTGATTAGAGAGTAGGGGTGTGAGGGTTAGGTGGGGTGTGGGGTGGATTGGTGGGGGATGGGGAATAGAGTGGGAAAGGTTGAAAGGAGTTTTGGAAAATGTTTTCCCTTCTCTTGGTGAGGAAAACATTTGAGTTCATGAGGAAAATATTTTCCAAAATATTTAAGCCAACCAAACATGGAAAAATTGAAAAATATTTTCCTTCGTACCAAACACACCCTAAGCTAGCGTTTGGCCATAAATTCCCAAATTTGTTTTGAAAAATCTGATTTTGGTGAAGTTTGGTTTAAAGATGAAAATGTGTTTGGACATCAGTTTTCAAAATATATTTCTCACATTTATTTTGGAAAAACATAAAACATGACTTATACCCACATGTTCTAAAAACTATCACAAATACCCAACAGTACCATTAGGGGTGTACATGAACCGGGTTGGTTCAGGTTTTATCAAAACCAAACCAAATTAACTTTATCGGTTTGGATTGGTTCGATTTTGTCGAATTTTTCGGGTTTTTTGTTACTTAAATATTATTTCAATCTTACTTTGTTAAATTTTTTATAAGTAAATATATGTTTAGTAAAAATATGAAAAATGACAAATATATTATCTATTAAAATATTCTTAAGGTTAACCGAATTTAGTAATTAAACATAAAAATCAATATGATACCTAAATAATAATGATCACTTCACATCCGAAAAGATATAACAATTTAATAGATCTTAACATATGATATGAATATGGAAGAACGAAGAGATTGGTGCATTTCAGTAATACTTGATGAGAAATAATAACAACCCAGTAAAATCCCACAAGTGGGATCTGGGGAGGGTAGTGTATACGGAGACCTTACCCCTACCTCGAAGGGATAGAGAGGCTGTTTCCGAAAGACCCTCGGCTCAAGATAATAAAAAGACAAAAGGAGAGAATATTAGATTCACCATGGAGATCATAGGAAAAAAGGAACATAAAATGCAGAAAAAAATGCAAAGCAAAAACGATGGCTAGTAAATGGATCCTGCGTCAAAAATAAAAAATAGTAAGACACAACATTGCCCCTAGTTATCTTAGACAAAAACCCCACCAGACTAGGCTCACAAAGGTACAAAGTAACGCATGACTCAACTACCTCCTAGCTTACAACCGTAATACTCGACCTCCATAACTTCCTATCAAGTGTCATGTCCTCAGAAATCTGAAGCCTCGTCATATCCTGCCTGATCACCTCTCCCCAATACTTCTTAGGCCGCCATCTACCTCTTCTCGTGCCTTCCACAACCAGTCGCTCACACCTCCTTACTGGAGCATCTAGGCTTCTCCTCTGTACATGCCCGAACCATCTGAGCCTCGCTTCGTGCATCTTGTCAAAGTGATCATACAACCTATTATTTAAAGTTAATAAATATGGAGCACTTCATATACTATTAAATATTATATCCCGCATGAGAATCCCAAATATTTCTAGACATTTTTTAAAGAAAATTCTATGCAAAATTTTAAAAGTATATATAAAAATTATATATTTATATGTCGGTTTGGTTCGAATTTGTTTACTCAATACCAAACCAAATCTAGTCGAATTTTTTAATCGGTTTGGTTTGACTTTTCGGTTTGGTGCGGTTTTCCTGTTCGGTTTGTACACTCATAAGTACTGTTATCAATAACATTCATTATATTATCAAAAACTGTAGTCCTAAATATAAATAAATTATCATTTTTAATGAACTACATGATACACTATCAGATGACCAAAAAGACAAAGTAACATTGTTATAAAATAATAAATGGTGGCTCTTTATAAAATACAAAAGTTTGAAGCAATTTTTAAAAAATGTAATAGTGATATTTTGGCCCAAAATCAGCTATTGAGTTGGTTTTGGAATTTGGAATTTGCCAAAGTATAACCAAAATCTATAGCTAAATATGTGTTTGCCACAAATTTATTTTGGCAAAATCTATGATCTTTAATTTATTCAATCCTAGCCCTACCCTGTGAAAAGTGAAAAGGAATTTCTACTTTTGGTTTAAATTTGTCATGGCCTGAAGTGGCGATACAATTATAACAACTGCAGAGAAGAGTTGGGGAGAAAGTTTGGCCCGCCGAAAGCTTGTAGGAGAATCAAAAAGAAATAGTAGGAGTATTTGGTAAGTATGACTTAAATGTGATCTTTGACGGCCGTTAGGCCCCGTTTGGCCATACATTTTGACAACGTTTTTTCAAAAAAAATTTGAAAACATTATTTACTCATAGATTAATGATTTATTTTTAAAAAAATTCTGAAATTATTTTTCAAGTTCCCAAAATCTAGTTTAGGGTAGATTTTGGGTGAAACTTGTTCTCCCACTCACAAAACTTCAAAAAAAATTCAAATAAAATGCATGTCCAAACATAATTTCAACTTCCAAAAATTATTTTTCAAAACTATTTCAAAAATTATTTTTTCAAATTTCAACTAAATCTACGTCCAAACGCTAACTTAGTTTTTTTTCTCTATCTTCGAGTTTAGAAAGAAGGAACCGAAGCAAAAAAGAAATATAAGTTAGAAATTATATGCAAAGAAATTATATTGAAGTTTATTTTCACTTGTTACGGTTTGCATATACAACACATGATACCATATCCAAAAGAAGAAGAAAAAGGCAACATATTATGTTGAAAATTTAATATGCCACTGATTAATTTTGTTAATAAACAATATATCCATCTAAATAAGTTGGATATGTATATTCGTATTCCACAAAATTCACACTATGGTTTGTTTAATTTACTCTCTTCTTCGCGGTTTACCTTGAAAAATGGTATTAACAATTATATTTAATTTGTGGTTCTAAAAATACATGATATATCTTAATACTAGTTGTTAAGCGAATAATGCTAAGTGTAAATGAGCGACAAGCAAACCCATATGGTCACAAGGTTGAGGGCCTCGAGCTCAGCAATGGAGGACCTCGAGGGTAGCATTTAACGGTTGATAATGAACAATAAATGAACAAATGATGAACAATAAATGAACACAATGAATGAGGAACAAGAAAGTTGTAGAGTAATTGTTGAGCACATTTAGGCAAGAAAAGTAGAGAATGTTCTGTTGTATTCAATATTCATGTGTGTTACAAAATGACAAGTGTCCCATTTATATAGGAGGAGGGAATCCCAACATAGTGCATGTCTAATAATAACGAGGAAATGTTATTGGTACAGCTGTATAATGGCTTAGTACGGATTTGTACTATTCTTGCAGACTTGGTCAGCTCTAACCACGTGTATTGGGAGTTTTTCCGTCTTTCCATGACGATCATCGATTGTACTGCTCTGAGATCGACCATAGTGAGCCTTCGATGTGCTCCTTCGAGGGACACACCTCAGGGTCGTACCTCATGATCTGCTCCGGGCTTCTCGAGGCTAGGCGTGGAGCGGCGTAGTAGCCCCAAAGTCGAACTCCCCAATTTTGATCGTATACAGATAATCCCCGTATTTCTTAGAATGAAATGATAAGAAATGATCTTGAGTTCTTGCCTCTTCGACACCGCCATTGTGACGTCAGCCACGTGAGATCATTAAATGGCGTGACAGAAAAATTGTACAGGGGTCTTATCAAACACAGTTCTCGAAAATCCCACAAACTGCTATTGGTCGCCCTTTCAACTCCTCCAAGTGACTTATAAATACTCCAATTCCCTAACTTTCAAACCTTTGCAACATCTTCAGATCCTCAAATCTTCGTTAACAGTTTTCTGTCTTCACCGTTCTTCTGTGTTCACTTCTTTATCAACTTGCTTTGAAACTTTTGTTACAACCATGGCCAAAACTTCTAAGACAGTACCTCGAAAAGAGGAAGCCCCCTCTTCGTCACGCTCGTCTAAGAGCAAAAAGGTAGTGCCTCCTAGCGTTAAGGAGTGTGTTCCTGGGCCCTTAGATACATCGTCCGATCTCAAAATTGAAAAACCTTCTTTGGTACCGGGTCGATGCAAGCCCATGTCTCAGTACATCAGTTTAATAACCGACATAGAGAAGGTAAAACTAGATTGCCGCTGGGGAGAGGCGGTACAAGTAGAGATCCCATCATCGGAAGAGGATGTAACTAAACACAAAGCTGGCTTTCTTAGCGTATATACGTATCCCTGTACCTTAGGCCCTGTAAATTCTTCCTCTCCACCGATAGACCCAGTGATCCTCAATTTTTGCCGACAATATCGAGTGACGCTTGGTCAGATTTATCCCTCTTTTTGGAAAATCGTCTACTTGATTAGATATTTCTCGAACATGGTCAACGGGATGGATTTCACCATTGACCATCTGATTAGATTGTGTAGCCCTCGCCTCTATCGAGGGGGCCAAGTCAAACTGCGGTGTCGTTCTACCAATGCATTTTTTGCCAACATCGACGAAGATAAAGACTGGGGGTAGATGAGTCGCTTCATTCGAGTCGAGACTTCGGACCTCATCCCTGCCGAGAAGATACCATTCCTTGAGTAATGGAATATGAGACGTAAGTGTTGTTATACCGAGCATGTTTTATCATCTGAATGCCCTCTTTTCCTCTTTCGAACTTATTCCTCTCTTTTTTGAATTGATTCCCTTCTGGTTGCTTAGCCACCGTGTGGGTCCCCAATGCGGTCAAGGACCTCCTAGGCTGGGTTAGATTTTTAGACTCTACCTCTTTATATAACAAGCATGTTTGGCATGATCTGGCCAAAACTCGATGGGAGACCAAAAATCATGGTACGCCCTCACCATTGTCACTTCTAAATCCCTTATGAATAGATTTCTTCGTGGTATATTTGACATTTTATGCCTGTGCAAGCCCCGGAGAAGCCGTTTCAATTAGACTGCCTCCTCCTGGCGAAGAGGGGACCCAAAAGCCCGCCAAAGATAGAAAGAGAAAAAAGGAGACACTGGCGTAGTCCCCAAAACCAAAGAGATCCAAGGCTCGAAAGCCCAGGGCCGATGCAACGGTCCTAACTTCGGCAGCTGCTGAGAGTCTTTGCGCTTAAGACGAAGACGATGACGGTTGCCCACTGGTACATCAGGCAAGACGAAGTGCTGATGCTTCGAAAGTTGCTGGGCAGAAGGCTGCCGAGTCTGAGGTGGCCGGTGCGGTCCTACCTCGTATTGAGGAGACCTTGGAGGAGGGTTTGGATGCAGTCCCCGAGCCGACCACTGATCAGGATACAACTTATGCCAATAAGCACTTGGTTGGCGAATTTGGAGGATCTAGCTCTGAGGACCCTCGAGGGTGAGAGGAAGCCCCGATAGAGGTTAATGCCTTAGGCAACCTTCAACCAGGCCCGTCGTTTTCCCCAGGGAAAATACAGGATGCCCAGAACAGGAAGACTCCTGATGTGGGGGCATCCCAGGGAGAGGATAACACATTTGGAGATTTCTTTACCGACGTTGAAGATGATGATGATCTCGATGCCCCAGTCGTTCTTGAGGAGGCTGCGAAACTCCAAAAACAGGTGATTTTGACATAACCTTTGTGCCTTGAGTTTTGATCTTTATTTTTCTAACTTCTTTCCCTCGTGCTATAGGTCACGATGTTGTACGACTAGACCTTCTCCAAGTTAAGAGTTGAACTGACTCATAGTGAGGAGGAGTTCGAGAAGCTTGCCACGGAGTCAAAAGAGCTAAAAACTCTATACGCCCGAAGGGAGGAGGAACTGAACAACCTTCGAGCAAGCTAGGAAGAAGTGCTCCAAGAGCGGGCCAACTTCATCGAGCAGGTAGTTAGGTATTTATGAGCTTGTTTTTTGTTTTCATAACTTGATGTTTATTATCTTGACTCGGCATTTGCAGATTGAGCGAAAGGATGCCTTAGCGGAGCAGCTTTGATAAGAGATAGCGACCAAAGATGCCGAGATCCTTGAGTTAAAGCGGTGCAAGGATAGAATGGCCTTGGAAAGGGATATTCTCCGAGGGGAGCTGGCCTCGACCTAGGGTCTTCTTCAAGGTGCTAAGGAGGAGGCTCACAAATTCCAGGCGCTTCATGTTGAGTCGGCTGCCGCATTATCCATGGTCAAGTCTGAAGCCTATGCACTCTTATCCTCGTATTGGGATGACGTTGCTGCAACAAATACTCAAGCCAGGGAGATATCTGAAGAGGCCGAGCTCAAATTGGCCCACGCCCTTGCACATGCTCGGTTAGAGGCTCAGAGAAAGGCCTTCGAGGAAGTGCATGCCAAGGGTTTTGATCTCTTCGTCGAAATATAAGAAGCATAGGCCTTGGAAGAGGAGTCAACAGCTCTAACTACTTCGGACGAGGGCTTTGCGAGTGGCTCGGGGAGTAGTGAAGATGAAGACTAAGCCACCTTTTCTCTTTTTACTTCTTCTTCTTTTGTACATGGACTCCACGTGGGAGTTTTGTAAATGTACCTTCGTAAATATATTTTTGGAATGCAAATGATTTTTTTGTTTAATGTCTTCAATGTTTTGCCTTTTAATGTTTATGCCGAAGTTAAGCTTCGAACTTGAATTTAACTTCTTTGAGCTCGGTCTCGGAGTAACAGAGACCCTCTTAATCAGGTTGTTCTGGTTTTGATTGCATGCCTTCCCTAGGTCAGGTTGGTAAGGACTCGATTTGACTCCTTGATGCCTCGAGCACGGGGTGGTAATGTTATTCCTGTGACATGATCGTGAAGTGACCGAAATGGCCCTGTCGTTACATTTCTGAAAAAGTCATAATTGCATCGTGAGAACTGATTGGCTATCAAAGTTAATGAATAGACGCTGCTCTTCTTATATATACTTGCTTTCTTTTCATTGAAGGCTTTACCGCTTTGTGCAACTACCTTTTTCTATAGAGTTCCTTTTTGCGCTAGTTCTAGTGCCGTATCAGATCAAAGCTTTCGCCTGAGTTTTCATCTTCCCTTTCTTGTTTTGAAGGAGCTGTGGCTACCATGCCCAAATCCGATCACCAGAAAGAGGGAAGTCCCACCTCTGCTTCCCGCCTGGCCGATGGTATACCACCGACAATTGGTGAGCTAACTTCAAACTGTTTCATCTCGAAGAGAGATTTTACGATAGAGAAACCTCTCGACGTTCCGAGCCATCGAGAACATGCATCAAGGTTCATTCGATCAATAGAAGAGAGACACCTCGAGGTTGCGAGGTGAAATTGCGGATGAGGAGAAAAGGTGAGGCTGCAGGTACCTTCCCGGGAAGAGGATATTATGGCCCACGTAGAGGGGTTTCTGAACCTGTACACGTACCTTTTTACGTTGGGTCCTCTCGACCGACTCGTGCTCGAATTCTGTCAAAGATATTGAGTTACTTTGGCTCAGATCCATCCATCTTTCTGGCGGATTGTGTTGATAATGAGATTTTTTACTGAAAAGGCCGAGCTCGAGTTCACTCTTAGCCATCTCATCAGATTGTATCGGCCTTTACATCATCAAGGTCTAATTACACTACACGCCGATCCACCAAGCCATTTATTTCTAGTGATGATGAGGACAGGGATCAAGGATAGATGAGTCGGTTTGTTCGAGTGAGGATTGTTGATATTATTCTTGCGGAGTTCCTGCCATTTTCTGAGAAATGGAATTTCAAGCGTAAGTGATACACTATATTCTATTGGCTTTGTTCTCTGTGGAGCCAGATTTCGTAAGGGCATTTTCTTTCCTTTTCCACAGCGATCCCGTGGATGCCAAATGAGGTACCCCGATCTTGCGGGCTGGGCCCACAAACTGGTAGCCTCTTCGACTTATAATGAGCGCAATTGGCAAGATTTGTCGAAGGGCAAATGGGAGGCTAAGAACCATGGTATGTGTTATGTAGTCTTTGTCTTGAGGAGTACTTTCCCTTTCATACACTAATTTTGTTGTTTGTAGGCATCGGTGAGTTTTCTGAGATGAGACCATCCCCTTTTGAGGAGGAGGAAGGACTTTCGATTTCTAATACAGGGAAGGATAATAAAAGGAAAAGGTCCTCGAAGGACGAGGATTCCCATAGCAAAGCAGGATCCACCCGGGGGCTCGAAGAGGACGTTGCCGCTGACAAAGACCTCATTCTTATCGGTCGTTCTGTGGACATTAATGCACCCAGAAAGGATGACTCCGTATTGATGGCTCGAACCAGGAGGCCTCCCAAGACTGTTGAGCCTGCTAGACTCGAGGCCCCTAGTCTCGAGGGAGAGATTCCACAAGCGAGGAAAGGTGAAGGTCCTTCATTACCTTGTTTGGCGGCTGGTTCTCGAATGTCGGGAAGTACTCCGAGGGGAATGGGCTTCGACGCATCTCCGCCCAATCAGAGCGCCTCGAGTTGTTCTATCGAGGCCAATAAGACCGAGCGGGTAGATGCAAAGTCGACCTTCGAGGAAGCTTAACGGCTCTACTCTATGGTAAGTTTTGAAGTTATTGCAACTTTTCCAACTTCATGCTCTCTCCTTTTTAACTGAACTTTTCTTTCTCATAGGCCTTCGATATGCTCAAGTCTAAGCTGCTTCGCTATGAGGCTAAGTTGCATAAAGCCTTGAATGGGGATAAATCTCTCAGGCTTCTTTGTGATAAGAAGACAAGAGAGCTGATACATCTTCGATCGGAGTTGGACCAAAGTTGTGATTACGAAGGCGTCCTCGAGAAATAGGTAACTTCTATTTTGAGGGAATACATGCTTCTTCTCCCATATTCGGAAACTAAAGTTTCGGTATCCCAGTTGCAGAGAAAGATAGAGACGCTGGAGCGCCTTCGGGGCGAAGCCAACCAGGTCAATTCTAAATGCAACGACTTGAAGGCACAGATAGATGCTCATGTTGCGGCCAAAAGGAACGCTTTGGCTAAGGCCTCCGCCCTCGAGATACAGCTTCGTAATGCTCAAGAAGGCGACCCGGTCCAGGCGAGCAGGATTGCTAAGCTTGAAACAGGTCTTTTGAAGATGAAGGCCGAAGTCATGGACGCTCGAATCGAAGCTGAAGAGGTCCGAGCAAAAGCTGATAAGAAGGTGGCCATCTATCTGAAAGATGATGCTGAAGCTCGTACGAAGTTGAGGGGGGCTTCCGATCGAGAGAGGAGAAGAAATGAATATGCCCGATGCAAATCCCGGAGGGAAACTCTCGAGGAGATTCATGGTAAGGGCTTCGATTTCTCGGAGAAGATAGAGCAGGCCAAAGTGGATGAGTTTGATGCCAAGTTCCTCGTTTCTGATGCTAAAGAAAACGAGGAGGGGGACAATAAGGGAGCTATTCCCTAGGGAGTCAACGGAGACATAGTCCCCGAGGGGGGAAAGGCTAAGTTCCCGAGGGTAGACTAGTTTTTTTTTCTTGTTCCTTGTATAGGGCTCCCTGCGGGAGTGTTGTAAATGTATCTTTATTTATAATAAAAAAGGAACCCTTTGGTTTTCCCTTTATATCAATTTCTACTTGCTTGTGTCTTTGTTTATGTTTTGATTATTGATGCTTGTTGATAATTTGTCCAATATGTTTGGACTGTTAAGATAGGAACCCTTAGGTTGTGCTCGATGAGTAGTTGATAATAGTTGACCGTTCAGGGTTCGGTCCTCGAATCAAGTTTTGACTCAGGCTCATTAACCCTTAGGTTTTCAACATATTGGCCCTTAGGCTCTTATGTATTGACCCTTAGGCTTTTTAGGCTGGCCCTTAGGCTCTTACGCATGGCCCTTAGGCTCTTTAGGCTGGCCCTTAGGCTCTTATGCATTGGCCCTTAGGCACTTTTAGATTGGGTTGAAGTGACCTCTAATATAGCTATAGTTTTCCCCATTACGGCTGAAAACTTTGAATTTTTTATTATGCTTTGGCATGTTTTGTGTTCGTTCGATGCTTCGACGGCTCAAATAAGAACCTCGATTATGAGTTGATATGTGATGATAATTGAGTACCTCGGGAGGTTCTCTTGGAGGTTGATTTTTCGAAGGTTCTCTTGGAGGATGATTATCTCGAAGCCTTATCATTGTTTGGAGCTGATATGATCGAAGCTCCTTTGCTTATGCCGGGGGTAGCCTAATTAACCGGTTCTTTTCGAAGTATTTTTGAAGTATTTGTAGGCCTTTAATTTTATGGTGGCGATCGGACGTCTCCGAGTCGCGTTAATTTGGCCGGAGCCTTTTGATATAATCATAGTCTTTATGTTCGGCCATAGACTTTAGTCCCCGAGTGAGATGACCTCGGCGTCTATATCGAGGGCATGCCTTTTTAGGGGTCTTACAAGTTTGATATATAGCCTTGGTCTTAATATTGGGGTTATGCCTTTTTAAGGTCTTATAAGGTTTGGCATGCCTCGTTGAGGTCTTACAGATTTGGTGTTGCCTCACTGAGGGCTTACGAGCTCAAAGTTTCCTGATCGATGTCTTACAAATTCGAGTTTTCGATGGCTCGATGAGCTGACTGTCGATGATAGTCCCCAAGTATTCGAGAGTTTTTTGGCCCTCGAACCGTCTTATGAGAAAGTAGTGAACTTCTTCGAGGCACAAGGTGTTTTGATAAGCAAAGAGGCTTCCTCAATTACTTGATATATTCGTACATGTTTTTTTGCCTTTGGAGGCTCGATTATTCTACATAGACACGGATCATTTGACCATTTGGCCCAATACAACATTCTCCTATCAAGGTTCTCCTAGGCATAGTTCGATTTCTTTGAAGAGGTGACCTCCCAAGGCGATGCCCCCTAGTATTTGAGGTTGATCGAAAAGAAGCCTCGACTACTTGATAAGTTCTCCTTAGGTAGCATATGGATATTGCCTCGTTAAAAACCTCACCGGTAAAACCCGTTTGGGATGAAACTCGGTCTAAGGGAAAAAGAGCGCAATGCATGCTTTAAAACCCAAGGTCTTCCAGCTGGAGGGTGCTTCTGTTCCTCTTAATCGAACACCTGCAATAAGTTAGATAAAACATAAACGAAAAGGGATAAGGTTGTACCTTAGTATTGATAGTGTTAAAGCCTCGATTCGTTTTAATTGCTTGCTCCGAGGATGCGGCATGGTCCTTTATGCACTCATTCGGGTGGAGCCGAGAATGTAGGTTGTGGTTGCTATTTGGCTGTTTGCTTGTCTTTTGGCTTCTTCGATGTAGAGGGCATTGATGTCGGTGCTACGTCGTCCATCGCGAACATCTCTCTCGTTGCGTGCTGCTCCCCGTACACTGCTTTTACTCCACCCTTGGTTGGAAACTTCATCATTTGATGAAGGGTTGATGGCACTGCCCTTATACGGTGTATCCATGGCCTTCCAAGTAAGGCATTGTATCTCATGTCACCTTCGATGACATGAAACTTGGTATCTTGGATTGTACTGGCCACATTGACCGGGAGAATGACCTCTCCTTTCGTTGTCTCGCTCGCCATGTTGAATACATTGAGAACTCGAGAGGTGGGTACGATGTGGTCGAGCAGTCCGAGTTGCTCCACCACCCTCAACCTGATTATGTTGGTCAAGCTACCTGGATCCACAAACACACGTTTAATTTAAAATTTATTTAAAAGAAAATAAATTACCAGTGCATCATTATAAGGTTGAGACAAGGTCTCGGTGTCCTCTTCACTGAATGTGAGAGCATCCTCTGGTATGTAACTCCGAGTTCATTTTTCCCTAGTGATGGATATTTTCGTTTGCTTGACAATGGGCCCCTGTGGGACATCAATCCCCCTAATGATCATGTGGATGACGTGATGTGGTTCTTCTGGTTCGTTCTTCATGTTCGCCTCTCTTTCCCGAAATTGGTTTTTGGCTCGGTCGCTGAGGAACTCTCGAAGGTGCCCTTCGTTGATCAGTTGGGCTACCTCTTCTCGAAGTTGTCTGCAATCATCGGTCCTATGACTGTGAGTACTGTGATATTTGCATACCAAGTTAGGGTTCTTCTGTGAAGGATCTGACAGTATGGGTTTTAGCCATCTGGTATCTTTGATTTTACCTATGGCCGATACGATGTCCGAGACGTCGATGTTGAAGTTGTACTCAGATAACTAGGGTTCTTTTACCGGTCTAGTGTGCCTATCGAACCCAGCTTTACTCATGAGTCCCCAGGAGCTTTGACCTCGTTCTGTCCTTCGATCACCTCGAGGCATATTACACCTCGGGACGTTTCTTCGATCTTCTACATATGGCTGGTATCTTTCCTTGTTTGGTCTTGACTCCCTTTTTGTAAATCTTTGTTCCTTTGTTAAGATCCTGCTAGGATATACTGAGCCCGAGGGGGATCCCAATTGGTCATCCTCGACCCTAATCTTCGATTGGTATCTGTTGTGTACATCTGCCCAAGTCACAGTGGGATACTCAACCAGGTTCTGCTTTAGCTGCTTTGAGGCTACCGTGCTTTGCTCATTCAAGCCCTGAGTGATGGCTTGCACTGCCCAGTCATCGGAGACCGGTGGCAATTCCATTCGCTCTATCTGGAAGCGAGATACAAATTCCTTCAGCATCTCGTTCTCTCTTTATTTGATCTTGAAGACGTCGGACTTCCTTGTAGCGACCTTGATGGCACTGGCATGTGCCTTCACAAAAGAATCTACCAACATGGCAAACAAATCCATCGAGTTCAGCGGTAGGTTGTGGTACCACATCATGGCTCCCTTTGACAGCGTTTCTCCAAATTTCTTCAGCAAGACGGATTCAATCTCGTCATCCTTTAAGTCATTCCTTTTTACAACACAAGTATAAGCGGTAATGTGCTCATTGGGGTCTGTAGTCCCATTATATTTCAAGACATCGGGCATTTTGAATTTCTACGGGATGGGCTTCGGAGCCGCACTTGATAGGAATGGTCTCTACAAGAACTTCTTTGAATCTACATCCTTCAGAATCGGGGGTGCGTCCGGGATCTGATCGACCCTCGAGTTACAAGTCTCCACTTTTTTATCGTTAGCTTCTATCTTCTTTTCTCCTGACTCGATTCTTTTAGTCAATTCCTCGAGCATTTTCATGATTGAGGGGTCAGTCCCCGAGTCGCTTTCACCGGGTCTTTCTAGCGTTGGTTTGTACTGCATGTTTACTAGTTCGGTAGTGTTAGGGGTTCTGTTCTGACTTTGAAGTTGAGCGATGGCGACTTGCTGAGCTTGCAGCATCTCGAATATTACTTAGAGGCTGACTCCTCCTTCTTCTATTCCTCGTGCTTCTTGGCCTCCAGCCTGGGCTTCCTTGCGTCTGTTCCTTATGGGGTTGGCACCTGCTTCCGTGTTTAGAGCATTGTGGGAGTTGATATCAACTAGCTCCACGTTTGGCACTCCCTCGGGGTTTACAAGTGGTATATTGAGCCCTACGCCGTTGTTTTCTCCAAGTCCCTCACTATCGTGAAGAGGTGCATTTTGTGTGCTAGACATGATTAAGCTTTAAATCAAAGAATCTTTGACAAGAAAAAGTGTGAAGAGTAACATGTGTAATCAGAAAACTAGCACCAAAACAATCACTATTATTTTTAGCCCCACGGTGGGCGCCAAACTGTTTACCTTGAAAAATGATATTAACAATTATATTTGATTTATGGTTCTAAAAATACGTGATTTATCTTAATACTAGTTGTTAGGTGAATAATGCTAAGTGTAAATGAGCGAGACATGACAAGCAAACCCGTATGGTCACAAGGTTGAGGGCCTCGAGCTCAGCAATGGAGGACCTCGAGGGTAGCCTTTAACGGTTTAATGAACAATAAATGAACAAATGATGAACAATAAATGAACACAATGAATGAGGAACAATAAAGCTGTAGAATAATTGTTGAGCACGTTTAGGCAAGAAAAGCAGAGAATGTTCTGTTGTATTCAATATTCATGTGTGTTACAAAATGACAAGGGCCCCCTTTATATAGGAGGGGGGAATCCCAACATAGTACATGTTTAATAATAATGAGGAAATGCTATTGGTATAGATGTATAATGGCTTAGTACGAATTTGTACTATTCTTGCAGACCCGGTCAGCTCTAACCACGTGTATTTGGGAGTCTTCCCGCATTTTCATGACGATCATCGATTGTACTGCTCCGAGATCGACCATAGTGAGCCTTCGATGTGCTCCTTCGAGGGACACACCTCGGGGTCCTACCTCATGCTCTGCTTTGGGGTTCTCGAGGCTGGTCGTGGAGCAGCATAGTAGCCCCCCAAAGTCGAACTCCCTAATTTTAGCCATATACATTCACTATTCAGAAAAATTATATATCTTCGAATACCATAAGTCGATAATAGATGTGCTACTTACAAATTATGAGTTTAGCTATTATCGACATTTAGAACATAAATTCTAAATGCACAATAAAACTTAATGGAAATAGAATTTATCTCTTCTAACTAGTTCGCGAAAGTTGGTTTGTTCTATTCTCATAAGAAAGGCATATAAAGAAGCATTTTTTGAGCTACTCAGAAGGACGAGATTTTAAAAAGTGCAAGTTTAATCTATTCAAAACCTAAAATTCAAGTTTACTAAGAAATAATTATACGATTAAAATATCATAATTTTGAATCGTAGTATAATTTTAAAGATAAATTTTCTACACCATGGTCCATGAAGAATATATCAAAAGGTGAAAGTGTAAGATACATAATTTGAGTAGATCGAAATTTTAGGTATATTCTTCTTACACCGTTAAGATTATAGCAGCAAACAGAAGTTCAACATAACTTGAAATATTATAATTTTTTCAATTGAACCTTTCTAACACTGAAATTTTGGTACCATTGGAAAAAAATATGAAATTAAGATCAGGTACCGGCCATCCTTTTTCGTAGTGATTAGGAATTCTCTCCAAACTACTAGGTCAAGTGTTCAATACTGGTACAAAACATCTCAACAAACAATGACAATGAGATATTCTAAAATACCTCTAATAATAAAAAATAAAAAAAAAATAAAAAGAGTTTAAGATCACGTGATGTATCACAAACGAGGAAACGTCTAACAAAAACGACGCCGATTTAATCCAATTTGTTGGGAAGTTGCTGAATCACTTTTTAGATAAAGACTAAAAAGAAATGACTCATATTTTCCCAGTTCTTTCACACAGTTGAGCCAACCTCCAGCTACTTTATATTTTCCTCTTCGATACACTCGAGGCCCCTCTCTTCGACATCTCCGCCAAAAAATAGCGGCGATTTCTTCAAAGTCTCACACTCTTGCTTTTGCCTTTTATACTCTCTATATCTCTCCTCATTTTCTCCCTCCCTTTCCAAATCTCCGTCCACTTCTCTCTCTATCTAAACATGTCTCAAGTGGTGGCTACTCGCTCGATTCAAACTTCATTTTCCAGCCCCAGCCATGGATCTCTCCAGACCCAAGTCGAGAAGCTTATTAAGCCTTCTAGCTTCGCATCAAAAGTGCTATCTCGGAATGAACGGAGCAAGAGCTGCAGTGCTATTCGCGTGAATGCGCCCCAGATCACTGCTAGGAGATCCGTGCGTGCCGAGCCTCAAGTCCTCCCTGTTTCTCCTGAAGATGTTCCTAAGGTCGTCCATTTTTTTCCTGCAAATTATCTGTTTTTCTCCTTAATGACTGCGGCTATGGTTCTGTACTCTCATACGTTTAGATGATGTGGAGCTTGTCACAGCAGTCGATGAGCTGTTTGATTTTTTTTCTTTCTATATATATGTTCCACTAGAAGTTGACAAGCATGTATGATGTAGCGATCTAGAGCTAAACAAAATTTGTGAAATAGAAAATTGAGCCTTTTTTGGCCCCATGGCTTTGGTCCGTCTTTAAGACGCAACAAATGATGTGTGAGACAAAAGCCTGGTATTTACTTAGATAAAGGTAGAGGGGAAGGCCCTTTATCCACCGGGTTTCAAATCCTGTGCCATTGGCCTTCAGGGATTTGCTCGGTTATAAAAAAATGTGCCTTTTTTAGCTCAGTGGATATGTGAAAAAATAGCTACGACAAATTTGCTTTTAGGGAATAATAACTTTGACAGCAAAATCAAGGATTTTATCTCATTATTACCAGTCAAAAAGGCTTCTATCTCATTACTTTTGGTTGTTGATGTTTCAGAGTGAGGAGCAACTTCAGTATCTTCAGGCAATTCAGCAACTTGGTGACACTTCTGTGGGCATGTGGTCTAAACCTACTGTAAGGCGTAAGACAAAGATAGTATGTACAATTGGTCCCTCTACAAACACAAGGGAGATGATATGGAAGCTGGCTGAAGCTGGAATGAATGTTGCTCGGCTCAATATGTCTCATGGAGACCATGCATCTCATCAGAAAGTCATCGATTTGGTTAAGGAGTATAATGCCCAGTCTAAGGACAACGTCATAGCCATCATGCTTGACACAAAGGTAACTTTTCCTTCATTTTTATGTACGCACTAGTTTAGTGGTAAAAAGAGGAAATTGTTTTCCACCAGAGTTGAATCTAACACCACGTGTTTGAACAGTGGTGCCAAAGTGTTGGCCTAGTCATTTCAAATGATATGAGATTGGTTCTGTTAAACTGATCTACCACACGCTGTGGTCACAAGAGAGACTTTTTTTGAGCTAGAACCCTTTTATGTTTAGGGAACAAGTTTTTCTTGGATTTGGTATTATTGCGTTAGTTTGTCAATTTTTAAAGATGTCACGCACAGATCATGACACTCCTTGTTTTAGGAGTAGATGAGTAGTACAAGTAGTACCACATTGATTCAGGCTTCTAAGAAGATGAACGTGGAGGTATTTGTTCCAAATAGAACAACTTTTTATTCCTTTCAAACAATGGGGGGAGTTGTGCGATTGGCGATTGCTACATTGTTCAGAAAATCAAAATTGATTAATGAAGCTAGGATGGACTGGGCAATTTGTTAAAGTAAGAGTTTATTTTTTATCGAACAACTTTGTGTATTATGTTTCCCGCTTATAAATTTGTTAAATGACAGGCCATGGGAGTGTAGTTGGTTTTCTTAGGGGTGTTTGTGGTTCATTTCGAATCGTTTTTTAACCAAACCAACTATGTCAGTTTGCTAAACCTATAAACCATATCAATCAAAGCATAAATCAGCTTTCTGGTTTCAGCATATTTGGGTTCTTTTTATTTGATCGTTTTTATCGTTCTCTTTCCTGTCACTTAAAATTCTACAAACCAATTCACTTTTCCTTCCTTGAATATTTTAATATCAAAGCACTAGTTTCTGAAGCTAACTGCATCCACAACTGTGACCGGGAACTAAGGGATCCAAATGACATAGGCTGAGAAGAAGCATTTCACATCTCTTGGTGTCTCATGTATAAAAAGCCAAAGACTCATCTCCAGGGGATTTCAGTGAGAGACTGCAGTTAGCACCAGTTGACTCATTAACGAAATGACGGCTTTGCTTAATTAACCATAGACAATAAAAAAAGCCAAAAACATACATTGGGTGAAAAAGACAGAAGCATCCTTAATATATGTATCAGGATCTTCCGCAGGAGCCACATTGTATCAAAGACTGACAATATTCAGTGTAATCCTGCATTTTAACTCTAAAATCATGAAGCAGAAGCAATATTCGTTTGGTAAAAATAGTTGAACTGAGCAAGGATGAGAAGTAGCATAAATATTGCTTCATAGCTGTGGAACATACACACAGACAAAAACCCACGCAGTATATATATATAGTCTGTTTGGTTTGGTTTAGGCTCTTTTTTTCTTACGTTAAATTCACACCAGATCAAATTATGTATTGTCTGTTTCTTTTTTTTTCATTGTTTAAATTTAATACCAAACCGTATGAAATAAAACTGTCTGTTGGTTTTTTATCAGTTTGATTTATTATTTGGTCCGGTTTGGTTTTTTGGTTAATTTTTTAACGCCCCAGTTTTCCTGTCTTCATCCCTTTCAAGTTAGGACTAGGAAGAAAACAAATGTTGTTCGGCTTCAAACTCATATACAACTTCAGAAAAATCTTGTATCACTGTCAATCAATGTTTGTTCCTTACATATTAGTGAAATTGCTCGCATGTAATATGCATCATGAAAGACACTTTTCACCTCTCTTTATCACCTGATACTTAGCTGGATATGATCCTCTTTTTGGTGTCTGTTTTCATTTTATAGCCTCCTCACATTGTTGTTTTGATGCTGACAGGGTCCTGAGGTTAGAAGTGGTGACTTGCCCCAGCCAATCACATTGCAACCTGGACAGGAATTCACTTTCACAATTAAGAGAGGGGTGGGCACAGCTGATTGTGTCAGCGTCAACTATGATGACTTTGTAAATGATGTTGAAGTAGGAGACATGCTTCTCGTTGATGGTATGTGAAGTGGGTTTCTTTTCTGTTTTACTATTTTTGTCTGATAACATCTTATACCGTGTTGTCATTGGAAGGCGTTGAAATTGACAACATGATTCCTCATTTTGACTTGACATGAAATATTGTGACGTAGACATTTTGTTAACATGTCAGTAGGGAAAAAGTCATGGAGGTTATCTAGTTGTTCCCATTGCATTCTTATTCCCACCGCTTTCACCACTTGTGATTGCAATATATTATACTTGTACATTTGCATAAATCAGCAGGGTGGAGGGCGTGAGGTACACAACTTTCGTTTCATGGACTACAACGTGAACTAAATAATAAACTAGAAGTCTCTCTGTAATAAAAATGACTCCTTAGAGGCCCAGAGATTGAGTCATCTTAGCAATATGAGGCCTAGCTGGTGACTGCCTCTATGAGAAGTGTTTGCTGTGGAGTTTCATTGTGTGAAGCAATAAACTTTGCCTCATTAAGACACAGCCATCTCATTTTTCGAAAAATAGATCGAGTCATCATGGCAATATGAGGCCTAGCAGGTGACTGCCTCTATGAGAAGCTTTTGCGGTGGAGTTTCATTATGTGAAGCAGTAAACTTTGTCTCATTAAGACGCAGCCATCTTATTTTTCCAAAACCAAAAAAGAAAAAAGAATAGGCATCCTTCTCACCTAGTTGCAGTCCAGATTTTTCTTTTCAATTTTTTTGTTTCTTTGTTTCTATTTTGTTTTGTTTTTCTTTTGACCGTTGCCTTTAAAATAATTGGCACTATTTTAGCTGATTCCTCGTGTTGTCCAATGTAGGAGTATGTCTTTTCTTGATTTTGTGCTTAGTTTGATTTCCTTTAATGAAACAGAGACATTTCATACTTGATTTGAAGCTATTAGAGATTTATCATTCGAGCCCTTTGGATGGCCTGTCCTTGCTGATATTTTATATCCACCTGCTAGTGCTATGGCGCATCTCCCTGTTGCACTTGCGTAGATGTCCTGTATAAGGGTCTGTACTAACATGCTCAAAAACATTCAGCCATTGAGAGATCAAATTGCTATAACTTAGGCACCTTTTTTCCCTTTGTTGTTGGTGAATTGGCGATAGCATGGTCACATCAGGCATTTTTTATTGTAATGCTAGTCTTTTGAGGGGAAGGTAAAGTACCATATAGTAGGCATGACTCAAGAAATACTTTACTGTTCTTTTTGTGTCTATTTTTCATGATAGATATACCTGAATTTTTTGCAGACTTAAGATAATTGTAGTTTTTTTCTGTTATAGGGGGGATGATGTCTTTACAGGTGACATCCAAGACAGAAGAATCTGTGAAGTGTGAAGTTGTTGATGGGGGGGAACTTAAATCAAGGAGACATCTAAATGTTCGAGGGAAAAGTGCCACACTTCCCTCTATTACTGGTCAGACTACTTTGTTTGTCTATAAATTCATGTCTATCTGCATGTGAAAGCATGAAACTTTTACTCCATCAGAAAGCTGCTTCCGTTGCTAATACAGTAATCCTCATTGTGTAACAGAAAAGGATTGGGATGACATCAAGTTTGGAGTGGACAATAAAATTGACTTTTACGCTGTTTCCTTTGTCAAAGATGCAGCAGTGGTCCATGAACTGAAAAATTATTTGAAGAGTAATCCCATTGGGTCCATTTCTTTTTAGTGAGCACTGAAAGTGCCAATGAGTGCTTATCCATTTTTGTTTCAACATCCTTTGACTAGCCTTTTTCATTTTTGATATGACAGGCTGTGGTGCAGATATTCATGTTATTGTGAAAATTGAGAGTGCAGACTCCATACCAAATTTGCATTCAATAATTACTGCATCAGATGGGGTAATTCTCTTAACCTTTATGTTGCTGGTTTATTGCTAGAAAAGATTTGGTGTCAGATCAAATATCTTGCTGGTAGTATTTCCTTTCTTCTTGGTTGATGAATTGGCACACCCTGAAGCTGTCTACAACATTTGGAAATCACCAATTATACTTGAATAGTTGAGCTTCTTCCTCCTTTTTCTCTATATTAAGAGGATTTTAAGAGTTTTGGCTGGCAAGAATCAATGAATCAACTACTCTCAATGCCAAACGAGGGGTCGGCTCTTCTATATTTTTCCGCTCTATTCAGGCCCTATGCAAAGGATTCTTCATTATTATGCTATCTTTATGCTGGCTGTGTACCTGCAGCAAACTCACCTCGCCTATGCTTTGCATGCAGCTACAAGATACAGTATCGAAATCTGTTTTACCGGTTCTTAGACTTCAATGTAGTTGGTTCTTAGACTTCAATGTAGTTCGTACTCCTCTGGAAACCTTTAACCGCCTTTTGTGGACTTCCTACTTGCATGTTTGTCCTGGATCGTAGCTTGTGTCTTCTGTCCTTTTCTTTGATAGACATCTAATTACCCAACTTAATGGTTTTTACTGTTATGCTCAGGCAATGGTTGCAAGAGGAGATCTTGGGGCAGAGCTGCCTATTGAGGAGGTTCCTTTGTTACAGGTAAAGGTCAATAACAGAGTAGCTGTAGATTCTACTGCAAGAACGCAAAACTGGACAGCTTTTACCATTTCGTAAGAGGTCTTAACCATGTATTCTCTGTTTTTCCTTTGCTTGAAATATCGTAATATGCAGGAAGAAATCATCAACATTTGCCGTAGTATGGGAAAAGCTGTCATTGTTGCTACCAACATGCTGGAAAGCATGATTGTCCATCCCACCCCAACTCGAGCAGAGGTATCGGATATTGCGATTGCTGTTAGAGAGGGTGCTGATGCTGTTATGCTTTCTGGAGAAACAGCTCATGGAAAGTAAGTTACTATTCAAGGTGTTTTAATATTCTCTTTAAACTTAGGGCCTATTACATGGAATTTTGGGTGTGTGACGACGTGTGCAGTAAGCTTTTATGCAGTTTATCCATGTCACACCTACACAATGTAACACATCTATGGGTATGTCAAGGTAAATGAAGGGTCCATGTAACATAGCTTAGGGTTATTATTTGGGAGATCTTAGTTTTGGAATCGATTAACCGCCAATATTTGTTTTATAATAAAAGACACTGGTCAAGGTTCTTTCATGAGTAATAAGTGTTTTTGCTGGGATCCTATTTTGTGAATCTAATGGTTTTGGTTGGCAAGAAATTGTCTTAATAACCTGTCAGCATCTCTAACAAGTTAAATTCATTTGGTTACAGGTTTCCCTTGAAAGCTGTCAAAGTTATGCACACTGTGTCGCTACGGACTGAAGCTACTATTGTTGGTGGTGAAACCCCTCCAAATCTAGGCCAAGCCTTCAAGGTAGATGACATATTTTACCTCCAACTTTTCTTGAAAGTAAATTTTCTATAGGAGCTAATACTTACCAAAACTTTCTTTTGTTTTGCAGAACCATATGAGTGAGATGTTTGCTTTCCATGCAACGATGATGTCCAACACTCTTGGAACCTCCATTGTTGTCTTCACTAGAACTGGTTTCATGGCCATCTTACTGAGCCATTATCGTCCTTGTGGCACTATATTTGCTTTTACAAATGAGTGAGTATTCACCTTGTTGGTCTATCTTTGATGTCAATATTTGAAAACAAACTTCTTCACCTGAACTGGTTTCATTACCATTACAACGAGCTATTTATGACCTGATTTTACTGTTATTACTTTTACTATTGAATGAGCACTACTCGCTATTGGTTACACCTTGATATCGGTAATTGATCTGTAGAAGATGAATGGGTTAAACACATCTTAAAGACACCTAAGGAAACATAGATAGCGTTCTCTTTATGATAATAAAGCTCCTGTTTCAGTACCTAAGCAACTTGGTTTTAATTAGTTGCCATCTTTGGTATGTCCATGTTTTGAGGGAAATCTGAGAACTTCGTGAATAATTTCTATGAAGTAAGTGAATTTTAATCATTTGTTCCATAATTGGGTTTCAGTAAGAAAGTTCAACAGAGACTGGCTTTGTACCAAGGCGTATGTCCAATATATATGGAGTTTTCAGAGGGTGCAGAGGAGACCTTCACTAATGCATTGTCCTTGTTGCAGGTAAGATTCATGTTCAGCATATGTTCATTTTTCATTATTGCTTAATCCACAGTATACGCATTGGTATTTGCTAATAAGCAATGCTAATAACTGATGCTTGAAATTGCTCATATGGTGGTGGTCACAGAAGAATGGGTGAGTTGTTATGTCTTATGGCTGCTAGTATCCATGCTTTATAATTAAAAAACAATCTTGTAATGATAATTCAGACAATCAATTCAATTAACTAGTTATACTCCTCTCTTCATCCATGAGATTATCCTGTATGGATGTGATCTGAATGTTTATGTTGCAAGTACGTTATTACTATCATTTTACTACAGTTGTATTCCTGCTATATCTGATGCCATTCTCAATCTACAGAAGCAAGGGATGGTGAAGGAAGGAGAGCAGGTAGCCCTTGTTCAGAGTGGCAGACAGCCAATCTGGCGGCTCCAATCTACTCACAATATCCAGGTCAGGAAAGTTTAGACAGATGAAAAGCCTGGAGCCAGCTTAGGATTATTAGTGTTGGACGCTTGACGCTTCAACCTTTCAGTGGAATATACCTCAGTCGGTGGTGTTACCATGAATTTTTGTGCAAGATTGCTCGAGTCCTATTTATTGTATCTGCCTCGTACTTCGTTATGTTGTGGCCTAGGATACCAAGTTATGTTTTTTTTCCTTAGACACCAATGATACTGGCAGTTGAATGTGATTTTTGTATGAGAAAAATCTTGGAATGAGAAGTCATTTTTCTTCCGGAACAGATGTAAAGAAGCAGCATTTGCGTTGATTACCAAAAGCCTGCAATTGGTCTATTACACTGGTAAGTAGTAAAATTTTAGCTCCTAGTACCTGCAATATCTACCTGTACATCCTCTCACACGTATAAGTAAAAAAGAAACTCTGATGCGTACTGTTCTTATAGCGCGTTTGGCCAAGCTGCAAAAATCAGCTTATTTTGAGAAGTGTTTTTTTTCAAAAGTACTTTGGTGAGAAGCAGTTTGTGTTTGACTAATTAGTTTGAAAAAATACTTCTGAGCTTAATCCAATTACTTCTGATTTTGCGTGCCTATTTTTTTAAATATTTATGCGGGGAAAAAAGAGAGAACATCATTTTGCACATCTGGCATCTTTTGGTTTCACACGAGCTTATATACCATAAAAATCGGAAATCTAAATTTCCAGATTTAGCTATCTTCTACAATCGCATTTATGCCCAAGAAAAATAATTAACAATATCTCCCCAACTTCTATAGCCTTTCATTTGCATTGCTTGTTGCAGATTGCTTAACTTCTACCTGTTTTATTCTTTCCTTTTTTTTTTCTTTATGTTTTGTGGTTCTTGATAATAGAGGTATGTTGGAAGTTACATTCTCTTCAATTTTGAATCAACCCATATTTTGTTGAACTAGTTTTAGAGTATGCGCCTTGCGCGTGTACCCATATCATGAGTAAAAAGTTTTTAAAATCACATAAATATTATTAAAAAAATATCTTGAATTATAAAAAATTAGATGAAATAATGTGATTTCCTAAAAATAATAAATATCAATTTTCTTTAGCTAATTCTATATATAAAAAAATTGGGAGTAGAAGTCTTCGTATGCCTTATAGTAATTCAGACACATGAACTTTATTTTTAGTTTAGAAGTCCAGCCAAAGTAAGCATAATATATTAATTTGTATTAACAATGCTTGCAACAACATTTCAGTGTGTCTATAGCTCTTAAATTTTTTTAGGAAACAACTTAAAAAGGTAAGTCAAAACGTGGTTTCAAATACCTTTTTGAACTTAACTTTAATATTCAAACAAAGAATATGCTTTAGTTTTACCTCTGACTCCATTCACTATAAAATAATTTTATTATTATATACTATGTATATTTTGACATATAATATTCTTACTTTTGTAAACAAAATCACATTAAAAATAGTTTTATTATTATATACTATGTATATTTTGAATTATAATATTCTTACTTTTGTCAATAATTCACATTAAAGATAATTTTATAAAGAAGTAAAGATGGTTCTTTTCTTATATGGAATTAAAAATAAACTCGACACTTTCTAAGAAGAAATTAAATGATGTTCAAAGTAAAAACACGACATTTCTACAATTCAAACTATAGATAAAAAGGGGTAAACAAAGTCCATAATTTCGTTTGGTAATCAACTAAGTTTTCCCAAAACAAAAGTTTTTCCTTTTTAAGTAAAATATTTCTCTTTAGAAATATTTGAGTATTTTACATGATAAAAATGAATGGTAATCCCAGCTAGCTCACTAATGAGAGAAATATTGATCATAGAAGTACTTGGATAGCTTATTGTGAATTACGAGGACTTCTACTTAAATATATTATAAAAATTATTATTGTTTTATGATATATATGAAAACAAACCAATAACATAAAAAAACTTTTATTAAGATTTATTTAATAAAATAAATAGCAAAAATTAATTTTTTTATTCTTTTGGGAATGAAAATGCTGTCTTATAGCTCATAAAAAATTGGTAAGTGACAATGTAAAGTTTATAAATGAATAATGTTGAATATTTTATAATAAATAGTTTAACTTATAGAAACAATGTAGAATGTTGTCATTAGTTGGAATAATTGGAGAAAAACTTAATGTCGTTTCGTTTGCAATTGAGTTTGTCTGAAATTGGATATGTTTTCTATTAAAATTAAGACACAAATAAATGAAGAAATTTTATTGGTCAACGAAGCAAATTGCAATTGTTTAAAGGCATAATGGGTTCCTGGCCACTTAAATTTGTAGGGCTTTTGAAAGCCGATACACGAACTTTGGATTTTCCCATTTGAACACTCCAACTTGACAAAATGGGTAATAAAAATACATTTGACCGTTGACCATGCCTATGTGGAAGCACTACAGCGGACATGGCTAAACTGTGTGCAAATCACGCTCCCAAGACGCGTGAATAGAATTGTTTTTACTTAAAAAAATTAGAATTAGAATAAAATATAAATAAAAAAGAAACATGAAAAAGAAAAAAGAAAAAAAAGACTTTTCCAATTTTTTCATCTTCCCATAGTGGACGTGGATTAAGTGATGCTATCATATGAGTAAGTGATACTACGAACTTCACCAGACCATGCCGGAGCATGTAAGTTCAGAATCCTAGTGAAAGAGGCTGAGTAGAACTGGAGGGTGCGTTGGCATTTGGTCGAACACTATTATATGAACAGTGTGCAGAATGACCATTTTGGATATTCGAAAGATTTGGCCCATGTAAGGTCTGGTTTGAAGGTTTGGAAACATTCTCCTGAGGAGCAGGAGTAGTTTGGCATTGGTTTTGAGTCCTTTGGTTTGCCTGATCACCTTACCCGGCCAACTGGTGAAGTTTTGAGTTTTCAACTTGGTGGTGATGGTTGATTTCTTGAATGGATTGAGCTGAATCTTTGCATAGAGGATCCATGGGTGTAGTAGAAGGGATTCTAATTGGAAATTGGTCTCCAATTGGTCCAGAATTGATAGGTGCATTTCGTCGAACGCCTTGCTCAACCGGACTGCCTGAGCTTTTGGATTGTAAAATTGGAGGAATTGGTTGGTACCCATATGAAATTGGAAGTGTAGGAGCATTCTCCTCATCAAGGCGAACAATTTGGTACCTTTCTTTTCCAATTTGGATACCTGGAACACCTTGCGCGTTCATTTTTGCCTCACTGGAGTTCTGCTGCTCGCCGGAGGGGACGATTCCCACGGTGGAATTGTCAAACTATGTTTCAGGCGTTTTTTTTCCTTTTTGTATTTGTAACTTTTTTTTCTGATTTTATATTTAAAAATGGGACCCATAAATAACACATGCAAGTAATAAATAGCTTAGCATGATGTGATGTACATGTCAGCGCAATTGGTATACACACTCTGATGGATGTGTTTATTATTACCCATTTTGTCAAGTTGGAGTGTTCAAATGGGAAAATCCAAAATTCGTGTATCGGCTTTCAAAAGCCCTACAAGTTTAAGTGGTCAGGAAGCCATTACGCCCTTGTTTAAACCTTAAGTTTGTTTTCTCCAAAAAAGGAAATACTTTTTTGAGTCATAGTATGCGTGAGTCCTATATATTAGGACTAATTACATACCAGTATTAGCACCCACGTGAATGCGCGGACACTAATCATGTCAAATATTTAAGTTATTTGAATTATATGTAAATAATCTTAAATTTTAAACCTTCTCGATAAATATAGATAATCATTGAATATTAATTAAGAAATACTACATGAAAAAAATTAATCATTTCTCAAATCTCCTAGTTATAATTATACTTTTCTTTTTTGGTAGAATTCTCACCAGTGTCATTGGATCCTAAAAATAGTCACGAAGCAAAATAATAACTCATATTTATGGCAAAACAATTAAAGATAGAGACTATGAAGGGCTCTTTGGATACGACTTGACTCTTTTACTACTACTTGAACTCTTATTTGGTGTGTTGATATCTTTCAAAAAATATTTCTATTTTAAAATTTCAGTTTCTAAAATTTTATTTACAATAAAAATTATTTTTATAATAATGTAAGTGAAAATATTATCCTTAATTCTAAACTCATTTTAGTCGGCTATCTAAAAAAATTAAAAAATTCTTTAGCCAGTGAATTTTTTTACAGTATGACTCCATTTTTATTTTTGGTATTAACCATGTTAGATATCTGAGTTATTTAAATTATATGTAAATAACCTTAAAATTTAAACCGTCCAGATAATTATAGATAATCGTTAGATATTAATTAAGAAACACTACACGAAAAATGGCTAATATTTTCTCAAATTTCGTAGTGATAATTTTATTCTTGCACCATTCTCATTGGTGTCATTAGAACCTAAAAATAGCTACAAAGTGAAATAATAACTCGTATTTGTCACACCTCCCTTTTTTTACCCCGGAAGGGGTATAAGGGAATTTTTTCAATTAAAGTGACAATCGAAACGGGATTATTATATTTAGAAATCAGAGTCAGCACTTGGGATAATTTATGGTGTCCCAAGTCACCGGTTTAAAATCCTGAATCACGGAAGATTGACTCTATTTACAGTCCGCGAACACAGAAATCCGGGTAAGAAATTTTGTTAACCCGAGAGAAGGTGTTAGGCATTTCCGGATTCCGTAATTTTAGCACGGTCTGTTACAACCCATGTTTTTGTACATGAAAGTACGTCGTAAGTCTGTTGATGTAAGCTCAGAAATGAGATCCTCTTGGAAAGTATATAAAGTGATTTTACGTCCCATATTATTTTTTGCAAGCCTTTGAGAGTTAATATTCAAGGATAAATGTTTATAAGGGTACATGTTGTTACACCCCGTACTTCAGACGTTACTATCATTATAGGATTATCTAATGTAAACTCAAAAAGGATGAAATCCTTCTACAAGGATAAGAAAGGTTTGCCGAAGTGTTAAGTAAGTTAAGAGGAATATGAGACTTGTTAACCATGATTTAAATGAGTTTAAAGTCATGATATGACTATATATGATGTTTGTATATGAAGTATAAAGTTTGAGAAAAATCGGATCTATGTTGCGGAAAAACCGACTAAGGATTTGCCTTGTAACTGAGTTTTTTGAGAAATATATTTCGTGTGCAATATGATGCTTTTTTGGGACATATTATATACCAAATTTAAGTTCTTGGAATGTATTTTCCAACGCTCTTAACTGTTTGCTCATACGACACCCGGATAAAAAGTTATAAGCGTTGGAAGATGAGCCAATTATAGGGTGCCAAGTAGCACCTTTTGACTTTTCAACAAAATGGAGATTTATCTCCTTTATCTCGTCTCTTTATGCATATTTCCAGAGAGCAAGACCAAATAAGACCCCTAATATCACCCTTAAGCTCTCTACAAGGATTTTCAACGATACTATCATCCGGGGCACGAAATCAAGTAGCGATAACATCAAAATGATTCCTGCGACGTAATTAACGCTATATCACTTTTTTTTCTTTATAGTTTGAGTTTAGAAGGTATTTTGAAGTTAATAAAAATACCTAATTTCTGGTTGTAAGAACTTAAATATCAAGGAAGGTTGATTAATTGATAATAGTTAGAACTCACGGGACGGTGATCGAAAACCGTGAGTTTAAGTTATTTGACTTGTAATGGACTGTTTTTGGGCTGTTTCGTGTAGCTTTTGGGATGCCTATTTTGTTGTTGTTAAATTGAGTTTTTGAGGATAAATAGTGTGGAGAAACACCACATAATGGCAAAATCATGGATTAGTCATTATGTTTGACACTACTATAGTCGTCGTTTTGGATATGAATTGATTGGGGTGTATTGGGCTATTGTAAGCTAAATTTAATATGGATTTTGACTTTCATCTACTGTATGAGGTAATTATATTGTGTTCCTATAGGTTCTTAAGGTTATCTTGGCATTGGTTAAGTTAAATGGATGAACTAGACATGAACTAGTGAATAAAGTTGCTAATTAAGAATAATTAGAGTTGTAGATCATTTTCTTTGTTATGGATATATGATATAAGGCTGGAATTATTGATGAATGAATTCATTATCATGTTAATGATACTATTAAGTTAAAGTAAAAAGTCTATAAGGGATGATATGGGGTATACGAATTCTAATTGGAGCTTGTCGCTCGTCGTAAAATAGTTATGACTTGTTGTTGTTTTATGTTGTCTTGTTATTGATAATTATGTATTGTTGGATTTCTCTGGTAATTGTTGTTGGTATATGATATTGGAGGAGTCTCTTGTTACAGGGGAGATGATGCCCGAATTTATATAAACGAACTACAAGTTTAAGTTGCAGACTTGGCCTTTATTCAACACTGATTTTGAATCTCCTTATTCAATGGTAGATTGAGCTGAGTTGTTTGAAGAGTAGCTTGGGAGGTATTAAGGACTCGTGATGGTTAAGGTATGTTAAGGCACTTCCCTCTTTCTTTTGGCATGTTCTAAAGTGAAATGAATACGATATTACATAACGGATTTACTCCTAGAAACTAAGGTTGCCCATGTTGTTATTTCCTTATAAAGTTATTTTAAGCAAGTATGTATGATCCTTGAATCCTATAGAAGCTCATATTGATGGTATGATATCCATAATGTTAATCGAAGGTGCAACGACCTTAAGTCACTCCAAAAGGTTTAAAACGTGATTCCATGAGTCTAACATGCATTATATATAGTATCTATTTTACTCTACCGAGCCGCGCTATAGTAGATCGGGTATGACACCTATTGTGCAACCACTGATCTGTTGGATTTACCGAGCTCCACGTGACCGGGTACGATTCTACCGAGCCTTATGATGGTCGGGTACGTTTTTACTGAGTCCTCTTTGAGGCCGAGTACGATATGATGATGATGATGCCCACAGAGGCGTATGTTTTTAAAAGTTTATGTATATATATGTATTATGCATTTCATGTCAGTATCCCCCAGAGGCACTCAACTGTTACAGGTTGTATCTCCTCTATCTGTCGTTACATTAATATTCTTGTTTATGCTTTCCTGCCTTACATATTTGGTACTTTATTTGTACTGACATCCCTTTTGCCTGGGGACGCTGCGTTTCATGCCCGCAGGTCCCGATTGATAGGTTGACAGTCTTCCTAGTAGGCTATCAGCTCAGCGGAGGTGTTGGTGCACTCCACTTGCTCTGGAGTTGCCTATTTGGTCAGTATGCTTTGGATATGTATTGATTGGTATGGCGGGGCCCTGTCCCGACCTTTATGATTTTATGTACTCTTAGAGGCTTGTAGACAGATGTCAGGTGTATGGATACTTGTATGGCCTTGTCGGCCTATGTTTTGAGTTTACAAATGGTCATGTCGGCCTTATAGGCCCGTATGTCACATGTATAAGTTTGTATATCATGTTGGGTCGTCATATGTTGAGTATTCCCTTACGTTTTATTCTTGTTATCTCATGACGGGTTTCTGGCTCATTTACTCAAGATAGTATAATAAGAAAGATATGTTATGTTGGTACTCGGTTGAGTAAGGCACCAGGTGCCCATCGCGGCCCTTCGGTTTGGGTCGTGACAGAAGTGGTATCAGAGCAGTTCTGTCCTAAGGAGTCTACAAGTCGTGTCTAGTAGATTCTTGTTTATGGGTGTGTTGTGCACCACACTTATAAGCAGGAGGTTACATGGCATTTATGATTGTCACTCTTTCTTCTTGTTCTAGATCGTGTGATAGAGCTCAGTTGTAAGAACTCAAACTCCTAAATTTTGTTTTATTCATAATGCAGTGATACCTATATCCAGAAAGACAGTTGGTATGAGATTGAATGTGGTTGTGGAAGAGTTGAGCCAGAGGAACTCGATTTTGCATCATACTTATGATGAGCAAATGCGGGGTCTTCACCAGATCATGTGTGTACTAAGATGTGTAAGCTTCTTGATAAGGAGTCATAAGGCAAGAATATATATCCACTCGTATGGTAAAAAGGAATAAGAGAATCGGAAAGTAGACACAAATTTCAGCAAGTAAAACAAGCAAGATGATGAAGTGTACGAGGTACCTAGTTAATGATGATTATCAGTATTTACAATTCAGGCAGAGAAATGTAAGTATTGGTGTTACCTTCAATATTAATAGTGATATATACAATTGACCACATCCATCTCAGTTGTGCCCTATGGGATCTAACAAATATAGTTTAAAAGAAGGAGGTGATATCAAGATTCAATTCGGGTTAGAGTAACCAAAACTTATGGATGGATTGTTATCATTAACTAATGTATCCGAAGGATAGTGCAAATGTGGTAATAGGTATCCTTGTGAGACACCTAGATGGTGAACTTTAGAATAGTACAATCAGATATGAATACTAGAAAATTCAGAAATTTCAGAATATAGGTAGTGGGATCCTAGAAGGAAAAAATATTTCCCTTAGTATGACTCCAACCCCGAGTAAAAAAAAGGGAAGAATGTTAGGAATTTCGAAGATCTAGTGAGAATAAACAAGGGGAGCTAAAAGTGAAAGAACATTTTGTTCAAGTTTCAGAATAAAGTGATAGACAAAAATATTATCCGGAGAATAATAAGAGAGTAAATGAAGCATCATGAGTAAGATATGATATATGGGTGATAACAGTAATTCAAAATATGACACGATGATAGAGTCTATAATCGAGTGAAGGAAAATACAAGAGGTGACAGGCTTTGAGGAAATAAATGAGTATAGGCCGTAAAGTCATATCCTTATTTCGAGAATGAGTTGGTGACTTCAACGTGATTACCAGGAGGAAAGGTTAGACCCTAGAGTAGTAGAAATTTGTATGGGCTGGTGAACAAGATAAACTGAACATGAATTAGGGACTGAAGGATTTTATAATAGTTGATATCATGTGAATTTCAGAGATATCATTCCGATAATAATAGAATGGACAACAAAAGAATAGCCTTTAAGGTTCATTTAGGAAGATGCTTCCCTAAAGCAAGCACGTGGAGCAAAGTTAAGCTTAAGGGACTAAGTGTGCCAGTTACATTAAGTGTCACCCTTGTGCATAATAAATTCAATTATCCCTGGTATAGAGAGGTTACTGCAAGGTGAGTAAGATGTTAGTGAAGATGTGAAAAAAATACCAAGATGAAGAGGTAACTATGGAATAGTAAATGAGGAATAGGTAAAAGGGTGAAAGGAATGAGATTGCATCTATTCAGATCCTATAGATATGATATGACTCCTGAACATTATGCAAGCATGATGCCGGAGAGAAGCGGTAAGGTTTACGCGCCCGATGATATTAATAAATAAGTGCAAATGAACACTTGATACATAAGGAGCCAGTGCGAGAGGTAACTTAAGACAAAATAAATAACTAAAGAGAGATTAAGAGGAATATAGATATGAGATTGGATCAATCAGTAGTTTGTAGTTGATTTAGGAAGAGCCTAGTTATGGCTGGACAAGAGGGTATAAGCAAATCAACAAATCATGCAAGATAAACGTAGTGAATCCTAATCTAGTAAATTCAATCTTGCAGATATGATGTCGTAACCTTGAGAAATATTCAGATAGGAGTTGGGTTACTAAAGGTACTATATAAGTGTTACAGAAATAATAGAGAGTGCCACTAAGGAGACAATCAAAATTTGAGTTTAGAAGTAACCCTACGAGCACAAGGGCACGAAGGTATGTAACTAATGATGTTTGTAGGTGAGTAAGAACATCGAAAATTCCTTCGGGTATACAGTATAACAAGATCGTAACTTTACAAGATCTAGAAGGTCTCCTTAAGTACTACAAAGAAATACTAGTTGAGGAAATAAGGAAGAAGGCTTCAACTTAAGCATAATGACATAAAGAAGATATGGTCGGGTAACAATAGTCCCACTACAACATTGTATGCACTTAATACGAAAGTGTCACCTATCATGGATAATGAACGGGAAGTCAAAAGTGCTATTTGAGATTATATGAGTTACAGCAAATTCAAGTATTCGTGGGCAATAAGATAAGCCAATTATTCATGTAACAAGTGACGTAACGGCCATGAAAAGTGATTGCTTACATTTAAAGAAAGTTGAGAAGGCACGAAATGAATTATTCAATCAATGACCCAGAGTTGGTTAAGTTGTGAACGCACTTAAGATTTCAGATTTATATCCATGACATTCATACAACTATAGGAGACTCTAGTATAAGTAAAAGAAAGAATTAAGTCCACGTCACCGACAAAGACTTGAATTGTTAGAAGATTATATCATGGATGCTACATAGAGTCCATGAAAGGCTAATGTAATAGCTAATACCCTAAACTGAAGATTGGAGGATAGCCTAAGCTTAATTAAAGGCTGAGAAGGAAGAGGAAGCTCGAAAGTTACATCATGAGTCCGATTGTTAGACCTAGATGATTATAGAAATCGTGACTCAAACCATAGTAGGAACACTTTTAATAGCAGAGATATAAAAGAGATAATACAACAATCATATTCTATAAAAGCTCTACGATAAAGCAATTAGAAGAGTACCAGCCTCATAAGACGTTAATACAAAGCTCCCACCAGATTGTGTATGCACTAGGGTTGCAAGTATTATAGTAGAGCTTTAAGGTATGGATGTGAATTCCATCAATGTAGAAGGGAGGTTATGAAATCGATAGAAGATACGGTGCGAGATTTAAAGGTAAGTATGGTAAATGTAAGTGAGAAGGTGACAATAATAGGCAAGGTCTCAGGATTAAACCCGTCAAAACAAGAGAGCTGATGCTTTCCATGAGCTATAGAAAGCTCGGTACACTCTGAATGAACTCAGAGGAGTCTAAGAACAGGAGCAATTAGAAGAGATGAAATACTGCCCTGGTAGTAGAATAAAGGTGTAATTGTGATAGTTAAGAGAATGATGTTTGGGCCTTCGATTGAGTAATGATTTAAGGAAAAGGGATTTCATGGATGGCACGGTATTAGAATGCCCCCGTAAGATGAATATGTTGGGATGTTATGAAAATGCAGTTATTGAAGTATAGTATCGTCCCTAGGTGCATCAAGAAAATCACTTCAGATGTTCCCCGATGAGACGCGAGCCTTAGTGACAATGTATTACATCCGAGGCGATGGTTGGAGTTAGTGAAAGACTATGATGTTTATATTTTATATCATATAGGGAAGGCGAATGTAGTAGTCAACGCCCTCAATCGTAGATCTATGTGTAGCCTATCATATTTACAGGCATAGAAGAGTGAGATAGCTTGTGAGATTCATCTTCTAGCTAATCTTGGAATTCAATTACTAGATGCAGGTTGTACCAGAGTTACTACTTAGGACATGGAAACCTCCTCTTTAGTAACTGAAGTGAAGGAATTCCAGTATGAATATCATGTGGTAGATCATTAAAGAGATACAACCCCTTAAAAGGAGAAGACACTATTTGAGATTACAGAAGATGGAGTCCTCAGAAATCGAGGTCGATTATATGTTCCTAATATGGAAGGGTGAGATGGAGTACTCAGATATCGAGGATGATTATATGTTCCTAATGTGGTAGGGTTGCGCCAACAGGTTATGGGACAAGCAATGAGAAAGTAGCCTAGAGTTGTGTAGCATACCTCAGTAATAATACCAAGGCTATAAAACGAAATATAGCAATAGTCGTACATTCAGCAAAGTACCAAGAGAAGAGCTTAAATATACCTATATATGCCCAGAGGGACATCATATCATAGTTCTATATATGTATTCACAAAGTGAAGCCAAGAGATTAGCAAAATGCTGGAGGAATAAAGGAGAGAAGAGGCGTGCATAAAAGGACATAGTCATATAGGATACATCATAAAAGGTAGTCGAAGTTACGAGATTGGAAGAACTCCGGCCATAATTCGCGAGGTGAGAATAGGACTAAAGGGGGGAATGCCCTAGTTTTTAAATTTATTCACAGAATAATTGCCTAGATAACAAAGGACAATATTAAAGTATTCATAAGAGCCATATGGTATGAGAATGAGAAGCGCATCAGTCAACATTCGAGGACGAATATTCCAAAAGGGGGAATAATATTACAACCCATGTTTTTGTATGTGAAAGTACGTCGTAAGTCCGTTGATGTAAGGTCAGAAATGAGATCCTCTTGGAAAATATATAAAGTAATTTTACGTCCCATATTTTTTTTGCAAACCTTTGAGAGTTAATATTCAAGGATAAATGTTTATAAGGGTACATGTTGTTACACCCCGTACTTCAAACGTTACTATCATTATAGGATTATCTAATGTAAACTCAAAAAGGATAAAATCCTTCTACAAGGATAAGAAAGGTTTGCCGAAGTGTTAAGTAAGTTAAGATTAATATGAGACTTGTTAATCATGATTTAAATGAGTTTAAAGCCATGATATGACTATATATGATGTTTGTATATGAAGTATAAAGTTTGAGAAAAATCGGATCTATGTTGCGGAAAAACCGACTAAGGATTTGCCTTGTAACTCAGTTTTTTGAGAAATATATTTCGTGTGCTATATGATGTTTTTTAGGACATATTATATACCAAATTGAAGGTCTTGGAATTTAGTTTCCAACTCTCTTAACCTTTTACTCATACGACACCCGGATAAAAAGTTATATGCATTGGAAGACGAGCCAATTATAGGGTACCAAGTCGCACCTTTTGACTTTTCAACAAAATGGAGATTTATCTCTTTTATCTCGTCTCTTTCTGCATATTTCCAGATATCACAACCAAATATTACCCCTAACATCACCCTTAATCTCTCTACAAGGATTTTCAACGATACTATCATCCGGGGCACGAAATCAAGTAGCGATAACATCAAAATGATCCTTGTGACGTAAGTATCGCTAAATCACTTTTTTTTCTTTATAGTTTAAGTTTAGAAGGTATTTGAAGTTAATAAAAGTTCCTAATTTTTGGTTTTAAGATCTTAAATATCAAGGAAGGTTGATTAATTGATTTCATAATAGTTAGAACTCACGGGACGGTGATCGGAAGCCGTGAATTCGAGTTATTTGACTTGTAATGGACTATTTTTGGGCTGTTTCGTGTAGCTTTTGGGATGTCTATTTTATTTCTGTTAAATGGAGTTTTTGAATGATAAATGGTGTGGACAAACACGACATAATGGCAAAATCATGGATTAGTCATTATGTTTGACACTACTATAGTCGTCGTTTTGGATATGAATTGATTGGGGTGTATTGGGCTATTGTAAGCTAAATATAATATGGATTTCGACTTGTATCTACTGTATGAGGTAATTATATTGTGTTCCTACAGGTTCTTAAGGTTATCTTGGCATTGGTTAAGTTAAATGGATGAACTAGACATGAACTAGTGAATAAAGTTGCTAATTAAGAATAATTGGAGTTGTGGATCATTTTCTTTGTTATGGATATATGATATAAGGCTGGAATTATTGATGAATAACTTCATTATCATGTTAATGATACTATTAGGTTAAATTAAAAAGTCTATAAGGGATGATATGGGGTATACGAATTCCAATTAGAGCTTGTCGCTCGTCGTAAAATAGTTATGACTTGTTGTTGTTTTATGTTGTCTTGTTATTGATAATTATGTATTGTTGGATTTCTCTGGTAATTGTTGTTGGTATATGATATTGGAGGAGTCTCTTGTTACAGGGGAGATGCTGCCCGAATTTATATAAACGAACTACAAGTTTAAGTTGCAGACTTGGCCTTTATTCAACACTGATTTTGAATCTCCTTATTCAATGGTAGATTGAGTTGAGTTGTTTGAAGAGTATCTTGGGAGGTATTAAGGGCTCGCCATGGTTAAGTTATGTTAAGGCACTTCCTTCTTTGATTTGGCATGATCTAAAGTGAAATGAATACGCTATTACATAACGGATCTATTCCTAGAAATGAACATGCACTCCTGGTGCATGTGTACGCTACTCCTGCTGCTACTTTCCATCCGGTTCAGAACCATTTTGTTTATGCTCCTCAATTTCTGGTTCAGTATCTGTCGTCGTTTTATCTTCTTGCCCACCCCTTTTGCGTCCCAAATCTGCCCCCACCCCCTTATATTCTCATTTTCTTATTCCTCTTTCTTTGTACATTTTATATTGTTGGGGATATACCAGTGGTAGCGGTGATAGCTCCTTATGGTTTTTGGGTTGTGGTATTTTCTGTGTTTTCAGGAATTCTCGAAGTATTGGAGACAAGTTGGGCACACGAGCACTGGCAAAGGAGAGCAACCTGGGCGAGTGTCAGCAAAGGGCGGTAGGAAGTGGTGCGTGAGCGTACAACTACATCGAGTACAGCAAATCAGCCACAAGTTTTGTTATCGGGAGTTGGTACCTCCTGTTTTACTGTTTCCCTTTTGGTGTTAGCTAAATTACTGTTACTTTACTTTGCAATAGTTAAACCTTTCAACTAGGATACTAGCTACCACTTGTTTCCTTCTAGTTTGATTTGTTGTCCGTTGTGCACTAGCGAGTCTTCTCTAGATTGTTGTAGGTGTAGTGACTGCAGTCTGGGATGATAGAATAAGGGCATGTCCTCGGGTGGGGCAGAGTGTGGGGCTGGGGTCAGGGGGTGGGAAGGGTAGCAGGGGAGGTAGAGGGGGAAAGGGATCCTATAGGTTGAGAATCGGGTCATGGAACATAGGTTCACTAACGAGTAAATCCATAGAGTTGGCGAAAATCCTTCAGAAGAGGAAGATTAATATAGCGTGTGTCCAGGAGACTAGGTGGGTCGGATCGAGGGCGAAAAATGTGGATGGGTATAAGTTGTGGTACTCTGGAGTCCTGAGGGGTAAGAATGGAGTGGGTATCCTGGTAGATAGCCATCTTAGAGAGTCCATGGTAGAGGTCAGGTGGGTGAATGATAGACTAATGACTATTAAGTTGGTGGTGGGTGAGGGTACTTTAAATGTCGTTAGCGCGTACGCACCACAAGCAGGCTTGGATGAGGATATTAAGAGGCGCTTTTGGGAGGGGTTGGATGAGATTGTTCGTAGTATACCGCCTTCTGAGAGGTTATTCATAGGAGGAGATTTCAATGGTCATATTGGGTCATCTGCAGGTGGGTACACTGAGGTGCATGGCGGCTTTGGTTTCGGGGAGCGGAATGGAGGGGGCATTTCGCTGTTGGACTTTGCCAAGGCTTTCGATCTAGTCATTGCGAACTCGAGTTTTATGAAGCGGGATGAACATTTGGTTACTTACCAAAGTTCGGTGGCGAAGACTCAGATTGACTATCTCCTCCTCAGGAGATGCGATAGAAGGTTGTGCAAAGACTGCAAGGTTATCCCAGGTGAGACCCTCTCAACGCAGCATAGGCTTTTGGTGATGGACATTTGTATTAGGATAAGGACGAAGAAGAGGTCAGTACAAGGATGCCCCAGAATTAGGTGGGGCGCCTTAACTAAGGATAAAGATAAGGAATTGGAAGGAAGGTTATCGGCAATGGGAGCTTAGAGAAGTAGTGGGGACGCAAACACAATGTGGTCGACGATGGCGGACTGTAAAAGAAAGGCGGCAAGAGAGGTGTTAGGGATATCTACGGGCCACAATGGTGTCCACAAAGGAGATTGGTGGTGGAATGCAATTGTCCAAGGTAAAATGGAAGCAAAGAAAGCGGCTTACCTGCAGTTAGTAGGGAGCACTGACGAGGAGGAGAAGAGAGAGAACAGTGAAAGGTATAAGGCAGCTAGGAAGGAGGCGAAGATGGCAATGACGGAGGCTAAGACGACAGCTTTTGCTCGTCTGTATGAGGAACTAAGGAACAAAGGTGGAGATAAGAAATTATTCTGACTCGCTAAGGCGAGAGAGAGGACAACTCGGGATCTGGACCAAGTGAGGTGCATAAAAGATGATGACGGCAAAATTTTGATGGGAGATGACCAGATTAAGAGGAGGTGGCAGACCTACTTTCATAAACTTCTAAGTGAAGAAGGGGATCAGGATATTATACTTGGGGAATTGAGGAATGCCGACAGTCACCATGAATTAAGTAATTGTAGGGACATTGAGATCGATGAAGTCATGGAGGCAATGCGTAAGATGAGAAGGGGCAGAGCTACCGGGCCAGACGAAATTCCGGTTGAACTGTGGAGGTGTGTGGGTAGAGCAGGCTTGGAATGGCTTACTGGATTGTTTAGTGTTATATTCAAGTCTAATAGGATGCCTGAAGAGTGGAGGTGGAGTACAATGGTTCCGTTGTATAAGAACAAGGGTGATGTCCAGAGCTGTAACAACTATAAGGGCATCAAATTACTAAGTCATACCATGAAAGTTTGGGAGAGAGTGGTAGAAATGAGAGTGCGAAGGACGGTGTCTATTTCAGACAACCAGTTCGGGTTCATGACAGGGCGATCTACCACAGAAGCTATCCACCTTATTAGGAGGATGGTGGAACAGTACAGGGATAGGAAGAAGGATCTCCACATGGTGTTTATTGATCTGGAGAAAGCGTACAATAGGGTTCCTAGGGAGGTCTTATGGAGATGCTTAGAGGAGAAAGGGGTCCCGGTTGACTATATTAGGGTGATTAAAGACATGTATGCTGGAGCTAAGACTCAGATTAGGACAGTAAGAGACTCTAAACACTTTCCAGTTATTACGGGGTTGCACCAATGGTCTGCGCTCAGCCCATTCCTATTTGCCCTGGTGATGGATGCACTGACTCATCATATTCAAGGGGAGGTGCCATGGTGCATGATATTTGCTGATGACATTATTCTAATTGATGAGACACGAGGCAGCGTCAACGAGAGGCTAGAGATTTGGAGACATGCTCTTGAGTCTAAAGGTTTCAAGTTGAGCAGGACGAAGACGGAATACCTCAAGTGCAAATTTGGGGTTGAGCCGACGGATGCGGGAGTTGAAGTGAGGCTTGACTCTCAAGTCATTCCCAAGAGGGGTAGTTTCAAGTACCTTGGATCGGTTATTCAAGGGATCAGGGAGATTAACGAGGATGTCACACACCGTATAGGGGTGGGGTGGATGAAGTGGAGGTTAGCGTCAGGAGTCTTGTGTGCAAGAAAGTGCCACCGTTACTAAAAGGTAAATTTTATAGAGCAGTGGTTAGGCCTGCCATGTTATATGGAACTGAATGTTGGCCGGTAAAGAACTCACACATCTAGAAGATGAAAGTAGCAGAGATGAAGATGTTGAGGTAGATGTGCGGGCATACAAGGATGGATAAGATTAGGAATGAAGATATTTGAGAGAAGGTGGGTGTGGCCCCCATAGAGGACAAGATGCGGGAAGTAAGACTCAGATGGTTCGGGCACATTCAGAGGAGGAGCACTGATGCACCGGTGAGGAGGTGCGAGTGACTGGCTGTAGTGGGCACGCGGAGAGGTAGAGGGTGACCTAAGAAGTATTGGGGAGAGGTGATCAGACAAGACATGGTGCGACTTAGGATTACTGAGGACATGGCCCTTGACAAGGAATTATGGAGGTCGAGCATTAAGGTTGTAGGTTAGGGGAAAGTTGTGAATATTTCTACAGCACAATAGAGTGAGACTAGCCAGTTAGGAGTTAGACTAAGAATGTCATTGGTCGTCTATTGATGCAGGGCTTTACCTGCTAGTTTTTACTATACCAGCCATCTATTTCGTATTTCGTATTCTGTATTTCATATCTCTTATAAAGCTGTTATTTTATTATGCATTTTTATGGTACTAATATATCGTCTCCTGTTACTTTTTTGAGCCGAGGTTCTCCTGGAAACAACCTCTCTACCCTTCGGGGTAGAGGTAAGGTCTGCGTACATATTACCCTCCCCAGACCCCACTTGTGGGATTATACTGGGTCGTTGTTGTTGTCTCAACTCACCATCGCCTTATGGTGCCTGTGAAGGTTTTCACCAATAAGACTCTCATTTTATTCTTTTTTTCTTATTTCTTCTGATTATACAGATGACAAGGCATTAACCATGGTAAAAACATCATATACTCTTAGCATGTCTAAAATCAACACTCTCAAAGATTATCTGGGAGGTCTTTTTTGGACTGTAATGTGGCTTTTGGACAGGGTTAGAAAGAAATAATATCATAAAAGCTCAAAATAACTAAGACAACGGGGTTAATTTATTTACAACTTTTGGAATCCATTCTAAAAACTTTGCCCCAATTTCTAAAACAATGGAATTTGATTCTCTTTTTTTCTGTTTTTCTTTTTGATGGAGTTACTAAGAACGACCGTCCCACTTTCAACTTCTTGGGATTATGAAATATTTTATTTGGTATGACCGAACCATAAGGCTGCCTACGCATCTTGTGGTGACAAGAATCAGGTCAAACGTATGTCACAAGACTACTTTTTGTCACTATTTTTTTCTTTTTTTCCTTTTCCTTCTTTTTTTCTTTATCTCAATTTTTTTTTTGAATTTTCCTTTTGGAATGAACTTTCTAAAATAAACCTATGGGGCATGAACTTTTTTTTTCAAATGACTCTAACTTGATTCCAAAAGAGAGGAGGTCAAAGAAATCAGTACATGCTCAAAAGGGTATCGAATGGTATAAGTGTTTGGGTAGCTGAAAGAGGGCCTCCCAATCCCTGAAAATGCCAAGTACAACACATGCAACTTGAAAAACACACACACAACATTTGTTTTATAGCTTCGGTATTGAATATCACTGATATGTTTTTTGTTTTTTTGTAGTGCCTTATCAAGTACAGAACTCTCATTGGGTGATTTCTTCTTCTCGATGGGTACCCTCCGTTTGTTTGGAGCAAAATCCCTTGGCTTTATCTTGTTACTTGAGATGCACTTGAACTCAAAGTTTCTCGCTTCAAATTGTCAGGGATCCGCTCTTCTTTAACGAATTCTTATCATCCTATTAACTTCCCAAATTATCTGCCCCAGTTTCACACAGTTCGGGCTTTAAATGATCTCAAAATGTACAAATTTGTACTTATTTCCCTCAAGTGTCCCTATCATTCTCAAAATTACTTCATTGCTTCATGGCTAAACTAACTTTTAAAACCAGGCTGAGAATTGCGCGTGCATGTCATGTTACTAGAATCGGCAGGAAAAGAACTATAAAAGGAAAAGGGGACTAAACAAAAAAATGACTAGAAATAACAGAAAATAGAAAATTGCATTAGACAGACAGTGAAAGGGTTTGAACAACGAAACAAGCAAACTAAATTGGGTTTACAACCCTGGAACAAACCTAGACAACCCTAAACGAGTTGCTACGACTAAACGAACTAGGCAAAATAAAAGGATAGAAGGGTTTGAGTCATAAGACAATATCCAGATCACAACCCTGAAATAATTCGATCAACAGAAATGACAACAAAATAAACCACCAGAACTCCTCCCCGGCTAGCCAAGAAAAGAGAATCTTTCCAATCACCAATCTCGACATCTTAGCCACTGAGTTCCGCATCAACATTACTAGGACCTTTATAAGTCTCCATCATATTTACCTTAGCAAATTGCTTTTGGGTCCCTTTTGCCAACTCGTTCTTAAGACCAACTTTTGGAACCGAGACTGAGAGCGTTGAAAACTTTGCAGCAAGTGGCCTTCCAAGGAACTCAGAAGAGTTTTCATATTCATTTTCAACACAAATCATACCCACCTTATGCGTCTCATTATAAACAGGCAATGGACTTTGGCTAGTATCTACTACATCTGGATTTTGCACGGTAATGTCACCTACATCGACAAGCTTCTAGACTGTTCTTTTCAGATTCCAACATTTTTTAATAATGTGCCCCGGGGCATTAGAGCAATACGCGCACCTTTGAGAATAATCAAAATTCTTTGGAAGCGGGTTCGGCATTTTTATCTGAATCGACTTCAACATTCCCAATTGCCTCAATCTTTGGAACAAACTGGCATATGATTCTCCAATAGGAGTGAAAGACTTTTCTCTTTGTTGCTGCCTTCTCATTTTAAACTCTGGCCTGGGTTGGAACCTCTTTCGGGTGGGTGGTTGATATGCTTGAGGAGGCAGGTAAGATATTTGTAGAGGTGGTGCAGTCCATTGCGGGTCTCGTGGGTGTGGAGCATATGGCGGTGCATTGTAGATAAAGTATTGGGAAAGCAAGGTATGACCTTGGGGATTTTGTGGAGGAAAGTAGCATTGGTGAGGATTATCTGTTGTACAAGGATATTTATGGGGTCGAAATTGAGGCTGAAAGCGTTTAGCAGGAATGCCCACTGGATCATGTCATTGGCGGGGCTTAGCAACATCTTTTCTACTAATCGGAGAACTGACCCGAGCAACTTGTCCGTTCCATCTGAACCAAAATTCCCTAAAACTTTCCTTGGGTTTCTTTTCTATCAGAGATAGGGAGGAACAGTCTGGGACAATGTCTATATTGTATTGAAAGTGTCAAGCCATGTCATCCCATGTATGCCACTTACCGACATCTTGACGAGTATGTCATTCCAAAGCTGCCCCAGTCAGGCTCTCACTGAAATACGCCATCAACAACTCATCTTTCTGGCCAATACTTCTCATTTCACTGCAATAACCCCTCAGATGGGCTATTGGATCTCCACGCCCATCATTCAAATTAAACTTTGGCATCTTAAACCCTTTCAGCTTTCTGGATAGCTCATCTTGCTCCATTGTCTTAGCAGGATTTGCAGTCTCACCGGGAGGCTCAAAATGAGGAGCGTAAGACTAAGGACCCAAACCTTGAAAATTGGTTCTGGAGCATAGTATTGGGCATCAGGGATTTTGAACATAGTCTCTCTAGAGGATCGAGGAAAGGTAGCAGGTAGATGAGCTACAAAAACATGAGTAGTCAAAAGAGCGGGATATGAGGTGGTTCTAGGGGTGGAGTCTGAAAAGGTTATGGGGAGATATCCTGGACTTGTGACAGTGGAGGAATGGTGACAAGGCTTTCAGTGTAGTTAGTGGGAACTGATGGTGGAGGACGCCTACTAATCCAGGCTTGGTATATTTCGGCCATTTGTCCTTTCAACCTTAAGACCTCTTCTTTCAACTCAGATTCTGATTCAACAATTCCCTTAGACGGATCAATAACCCCTGTGTCCAAGTCTTTGCTAGCCATGACTACCTTGCTCTTTAACCTTATGTTGTATGGATGAGTTACTTAAGAACCACAAACCAACCACCCTTCTGCTTAATGAAGATAACAAAAGGAACAAAATGGAGTCATCCTGTCAGCATTAGGGCATTTAACAACTAAAAATATCACATTGCGTGCAATGCACCTAGCAACAATTAACGGTTCTATAATGACTTCGAGGGTCACAAGGTCATGTGGCATCATCCCCATTTGTTCCCTTCAATCTTCTCTTTTCGTTTATTTTCTAGCACTTGCTTGCTCATTTTCCTTCCTCTCTTTTTTTTAATTATCACTCTTTTCTTTCCTCTCATTTCTCACATCCCATAATTTTACCTCTTTTTCTCATTTTTTTTCTTTTTTCTTTTTTTTAATATATAAAAAAATAATTCGATCGAACCCTATGTAGGTTGCCTACGTATCATTACGCCGCATGAATCAGATCTTTGCGTTCGGGAAGATCGGGAATAAAGTAAACAAACTAATGTTCTCTTTTTCTTTTCACTTATTTTAGAAGTAAATTCTGCATTCCGAGGCCTTAAAAACCTCTTTCAGCATCACCTCGATTTGCGTGTACAATCCAGGCGCGTAGCCGGAAAGCCATTATGTGAAAATCTGTGAAAATGATAAATTTTGACTTTAAAATGAATTAATTTGACTTCGTTCAACATTTTGGGTAAACGAACCCGGACCCGTGATTTGACGGTCTCGGAGGGTCCGTAGGAAAATATGGGACTTAGGCGTATGCCCAGAACCAAATTCTGAGGTCCCAAGCCCGAGAAATGAATTTTTGAAAGAAATTGCTTTTGATGAATTAATTATGAGTTTTTGAAAGAGAAATGTGTTTTGAAACCATTGGTATCGGGCCCGTATTTTGGTTTCGGAGCCCAGTACAGGTCTTATATATGATTTGAGTCGAGCCTGTGAAAATTGGTAAGAAACGAATTTGAAATGATGTGAATCAGACCTTATTTGAGAAATTTGGCAAGTTTGAAGCTCTTAAGAAATTTCATGATTTTGATGCTAAATTCATAGTTGTTGATGTTATTTTAGTGATTTGAATGCATGATCGAGTCTGTATGATGTTTTTAGGTTAATGTGCATGTTTGGTTTGGAGTCCCAAGGGCTCAGGTGAGTTTTGGATAGGCCACGGGGTGAATTTTTGGACTTAAGGAATTGCAGGCTTCAACTATTTCTGTGCAGGCCTACAGCTTTCACATTTGCGAAGCCTAGCTCGCAAATACGATATCGCAAATATGAGGGCTTTGTCGCAATTGTGAAAGCAGCCCAAGCCAGCTCCTCCTCGCAAATGCGATATTCCCTTTGCAAATGCGATACACCCCTTATTGGGCCTGTCATCGCAAATGTGATCCCTTGTTCGCATTTCCCATCTCGCAGATGCGAGAACCCCATTAGCAAATGCGAACCTAACAGAGGTCGGGGTTCGCAATTGCGAACCCTGGTCGCAATTCCCATATCTACAACCTGCAATTTTTATACTTAGCCGAAAATCTCCCATTTTTTCATACTCTTTCAAAACCAAAACACTCTTGGTCGATTTTTCAAAGACAACTCTTCTTCCAAATCGATTGTAAGTCAAATTTTAACTCGTTTTCTTCAATCATTAACATCTCTTCACGTGATTTCAACTCAAAATCAATGATTTTCATGGGGGAAATTGGGTGTTTTGGGTAGAACCTAGGTTTTTCAAAAATTAGGGATTTGGACCTCGATTTGAGGTCTGATTTCAAAATAAATTATATATTTGGGTTCATGGGGGAATGGGCAATCATGTTTTGGTTTGAACCTTGGGTTTTGACCATGTGGGCCCGGGGGCGATTTTTGACTTTTTGGGTAAAACTTTAGAAAACTCATTTTCATGCATTAGAACTAATTTATTTAGCATTTATTGATGTAATTAAGTAACTTGTGGCTAGATACGAGTGAATTGGTGGTGGAATCAAGGGGTAAAGCGATAGTTGAGACATGAATTGTGTTCATAGCATCGAGGTAAGTGTTTGGTCTAACCTTAACTTGAGGGATTAGGAGTTGAGTCCTATTTACTATGTGGTATTTGTCGAGTATGACGTATAGGCATGGTGATGAGTATCTATACGTTGGTGTCAAGCATGCACGTGAGTCTTATATTGTGATTATTATGACTTTGTTGTATTATTCATGTTTTGATGATGATTTCTATTGTTTGGCAAAGTTTGTGGAAGTAATTATGACATTTGAATATTGAGGAGCGTTGACTCAAGTTGTATAATGAAATGTGAAAGTATAAGTGGTAATTGATCCTTTTAGAGCATTGGCTCAAGTTGTGAAGTGAGTTGATAAGTAAAAGTGGAAAAGAGAAGAGAATCATTATGTTATCTCCCTAGCCGGGATATTGATGCTTCTTTGATGTTATTCCCTTGCCGGGACTTGATTGTTGAACTATTGTTCCCTTGCCAGGATTCTTATTGTAATTTCATTTATTCCCTCGCCCCCTTAATTGTTATTGTTGTTTGGGTGAGGAAGAGTGTTAAAGCACGAAGGTTGATGCCGTGTACGATTTGTGAGGAAAGAGTGTAAAGCACGAAGGGTGATGTCGTACTGCACGATGTACCATTCTGTGCCGATTATATTGATTATACGGTAAGGAAGAGAGTAAAAGCACGAAGGGTGATGCCGTGCAGTTTATGTTAATTCTTATGGCGAGGACGAGAGTAAAAACACGAAGGGTGATGTCGTGCATTTGTCCTTGATTTTCCTGATTCTTGCTGATAATTGAGTTATGTTGTCCTTTACGCTTATTTACTAATATTCTGTTGTTACTTGATTTTATTTCGATGTTATAGATTCCCTTACCCTATTTGCCTTGTGTTTGTTGCTTGGGTGAGGAAGTGTAAAGCACGAAGAGTGATGCCGTATATTGTTTTGGTGAGAGAGTGTTAAAGCACGAAGGGTGATGCCATGTATTGTTTGGTGAGAGAGTGTTAAAGCACGAAGGGTGATGACGTGCACTTGTCTTTGTTTTCCTAATTTTTATTGATAATTGAGTTACAATTTCTCTATATTTAATTGTTGGTTTCCTGTTGATACTTGTTTTACCCCGCAGCATGATCTCCCCTTCCTATTTTCAATTAAACTGTGGTGATCCTTATATTTATTTGTTGCTCTTTTGTTATTATTCAATGTCCTCGCAGCACGTTACCCCCTCCCATACTTGACTGTATATTATTGTTCTTCTTTTTCCGTTATATATAGTTAAACTACACAGGTTTATTTGGTAGTCTGGTCCTAGCCTCTTCACTACTTTACCGAGGTTAGGCTAGGCACTTACCAGAACATGGGGTCGGTTATGTTGATACTACACTCTACACTTTTTGTGCAGACCCCAGTGTTGTAGACTTTGAACCGTAGTGAGATTGTTGTTTCTGGTTCATCAAGCGACCCGAGGTAGTCTTGCAGGCATCTGCATGCCTTGACGTCTCCTTCTATCTACTATTCCTATTTCTTTCATGTATTTCCAGAGACAGTGTTGTATTTATTTCATTCAAACCTTATTTGTAGTACTCTTAGACCGTCTGTGAAGTTGTGACTCCAGTTCTGGGTAGTCTTGTGTAAACAATTGTAATGGCTATACTCAGAAATTTTATTATTTTTTTCCGCTTGATATAAATTCCGTTGTTTTTAAGTTATTGCTTTATAATTGTTAAGGAATATAAACTGGTGCAAAGGTAATTTGTTCAAAAAGTCGGCTTGCCTAGCTCACACTAGTAGGCGTCATCACGACACCCGAGGGTGGGAAATTCGAGTCGTGACAAGTTGGTATCAGAGCTCTAGATTATATGGGTCTCAAAGTTCACAGACAAGCTTAGTAGAGTCTGGGGGATCGGTACAGAGACGTCTGTATTTATCCCCTGGAGGCTACAGAGTTAGGAAAAACTTCACATCTATTCTTTTCTGTCGTGCGATTTTGTTCTCTCAATGCTAAATTGAAACCTCTACTCTTGTCCTTTCATGAATGGCGAGGTCACGTACCACTTTTTCAGCCAAACATCAGCACAGACCAGTGTTATATCAGCTACATCTTCGGAGGCTTTGCGGAGGTTGGATAGGTTCACCAAGCTCTTTACTACTACTTTCAGCGGTGCATCTTCTGAGGATCCCCAGGATTATCTAGACAGCTGTCACTAGGTTCTCAGGAACATGGGGATAGTTGAGACCAATTGGGTCGATTTTGCTACTTTTTGCTTGTCTGGATCCGCCAAGACTTGGTAGAGAGATTATTGTTTGGATAGACCAGCCGGATCACCAACTTTGATTGGGGAGCAGTTTACTCAGCTATTTTTGGAGAAGTTTCTCCCCATCACCCAAAGAGAGATCTACCCAAGGCAGTTTGTGCGTCTCCAGCAAAGTTCTATGACTGTTACTCAGTACGAGACCAGGTTTAATGATTTGACCCTTCATGTTCTTCTTATACTTCCCTATGTGAGAGAGAGTGAGGAGGTTCATTGAGGGACTCGTTCAGCCCGCTCAGTCAGTTAGAGGTGGAGGTAGAGGTATTAGAGGTGTGGAGGTAGAGGTGCTAGAGGTGGAGGTATTAGATGTGGAGGTACAGGTACTGTTCTGGTTTGTAGTAGAGATGCTTCGGTTTTATTTGATCCAGGATCTACATACTCCTATGTGTCATCTTATTTTGCACTGTATCTAGTCATGCCTAGTGATTCTTTGAGTGCTCCTATTTATGTGTCTACATCGATGGGTAATTCTATTGTGGTAGATCGAGTCCATCATTCGTGTGTAGTTATGATTGAGGGTCTTGAGACTCGTGTAGATTTGCTTCTTCTGGACATGGTTGATTTCGATGTCATATTGGGAATGGACTAATTATAACCATACCATGCTATCTTGGATTGTCATGCTAAGACTGTGACCTTAGTCTTGCCAGGTTTACCTCGTTTGGAATGGAGAGGGACTCCTGATCATTCTACCTGCAATGTTATCTCTTATATGAAGACTCGGTGTATGGTTGAGAAGGGGTGTTTGGCCTATTTGGCCTATGTTCATGATTCTAATGCTGAGGTTCCTTCTATTGATTATGTTCCCGTTGTTCATGAGTTTCCTGAGGTATTCCCTTCAGACCTGCAGGGTATGCCACCCGACAGGGATATTGACTTTTGCATTGATTTGGTTCCAGGCACTCAACCAATATCTATCCCGCCATATCGTATGGCCTCACCTAAGTTGAAAGAGTTGAAGGAGAAGTTGCAAGACTTGCTTGAAAAAGGTTTCATTAGACCTAGTATTTTGCCTTGGGGTGCGCCGGTGTTGTTTGTTAAGAAAAAAGACGGATCGATGAGAATGTGTATTGATTACCGGAAGTTGAACAAGGTTACAATCAATAATAAGTATCCATTGCCAAGGATTGATGATTTGTTTGATCAGCTTCAGGGCACCAAGGTCTTCTCGAAGATCGATTTGAGATCTGGCTACCATCAGTTGAGGATTAGGGTATTCGATGTCCCTAAGACAACTTTCCGCACTCGGTAAGGGCATTATGAGTTCTTGATAATGTCATTCGGGTTGACAAATGCCCCAGCAGCTTTTATGGAGTTGATGAACCGAGTGTTCAGACATTACTTGGATTTGTTCGTGATAGTCTTCATTGATGATATTTTGATCTATTCCCGTAGCCGGGAGGAGCACGAGCAGCATCTTAGAGTGGTTCTTCAAACCTTGAGGGATAGTCAGTTGTATGCTAAGTTTTCGAAGTGTGAGTTCTGGTTAAGTTCAGTTGCATTCCTGGGTCATGTTGTATCAGCAGAGGGCATTCAGGTTGATCCGAAGAAGATTGAGGCAGTCAAGAACTGGCCTAGACCAACATCAACTACAGAGATCCGGAGTTTCTTGGGATTTGCAGGCTACTATCGTCGGTTTGTGGAGGGGTTTTCATCTATCGCAACCCCGATGACCAGGTTGACCCAGAAGGGTGCCCAGTTCAGATGGTCGGACAAGTGTGAGGCAAGCTTTCAGAAGCTCAAGACAACTCTGACTACGGCACCGGTGTTGGTTTTGCCCACAGGTTCATGGCCTTATACGGTTTATTGTGATGCATCTCGTATTGGACTTGGTGCAGTGTTGATGCAAGATGGCAAGGTAATTGCTTATGTTTCGTGTCAGTTGAAGATTCATGAGAAGAACTATCTGGTTCATGATTTGGAGTTATCAGCCATTGTTCACGCGTTGAAGATTTGGAGGTATTATCTGTATGGTGTGGCATGTGAGGTGTTCACGGATCACAAGAGTATGCAGCATTTGTTCAAGTAGAAGGAGCTAAATTTGAGGCAGGGAAGGTGGTTGGAGCTATTAAAGGACTATGATATCACCATCTTATATCATTCGGGAAAGGCTAATGTGGTGGCCGATGCCTTGAGTAGGAAGTCAGCCAGTGTGGGCAGTCTTGCTTATATTCCGGTTGGTGAGAGATCACTTACTTTGGGTGTTCAGGCTTTGGCCAATCAGTTCGTGAGGTTGGATGTCTTTGAGCCCAGCCGTATGTTAGCTTGCACAGTTGCTCATTCTTCTTTATTGGAGCGTATCCGAGATCGGCAGTATGATGATCCTCATTTGTGTGTTCTTAGAGACACGGAGCAACACGGAGGTGCCAAGCAGGTTACCTTAGGTGATGATGGAGTTTTGAGATTGTAGGGTCGAATTTGTGTGCCTAATGTGGATGAACTCCGAGAGTTGATTTTAGAGAAGGCTCATAGTTCCCGGTACTCTATTCATCCGGGTATCACAAAAATATATCAGGATTTGTGGTAGCATTATTGGTAGAGAAGAATGAAGAAGGACATCGTTGCATATGTGGCTTGGTGTTTGAATTGTCAGCAGGTTAAGCACGAGCATCGGAGACCTGGTGGTTTATTCCAGAAGATTGAGATTCTTGAGTGGAAGTGGGAGCGTATCACTATGGACTTCGTTGTTGGACACCCACAGACTCAGAGGAAGTTCGATGCAGTGTGGGTTATTGTTGATAGGCTGACCAAGTCAGCACATTTTATTCATGTGGCAGTCTCCTACTCTTCCGAGAGGTTAGCTGAGATCTATATTCGGGAGATAGTTTGCCTTCATGGTGTGCCCGAGTCTATCATATCAGACCGAAGCACGCAGTTTACCTCACATTTCTGTAGATCAGTTCAGCGAGAGTTGGGCACATGGGTTGAGTTGAGCACAACGTTTCATCCTTAGACGGACGGGCAGTCCGAGCGGACTATTCAGATTTCGGAGGATATGCTCCGAGCTTGTGTCATTGACTTTGGAGGCTCGTGGGATCAGTTTTTGCCTTTAGTAGAGTTTGCCTACAACAACAGTTACCAGTCGAGTATTCAGATGGCTCCGTATGAGGCTTTGTATGGTAGGCGGTGTCGGTCGCCGGTTGGATGGTTCGAGCTGGGAGAGGCTCGGTTGTTGGGTACGGATCTGGTTCAGGATGCCTTGGACAAGGTCAAGATTATTCAGGATAGGCTTCGTACAACTCAGTCCAGGCAAAAGAGTTATGCCGACCGTAAAGTTCGAGATTTGGCATTCATTGTCGGTGAGCGGGTATTGCTTCGGGTGTCGCCTATGAAGGGCGTGATGAGATTTGGGAAGAAGGCAAGCTTAGCCCTAGGTTCATTGGCCCGTTTGATATTCTTAATCGAGTGGGAGAGGTGGCTTACGGACTTGCGTTGCCACCGAGTTTATCAGTCGTGCATCCAGTATTTCATGTGTCCATGCTTCGGAATATCATGGCGATCCATCCCACGTGTTAGATTTCAGCACTGTCCAGTTGGACAAAGACTTGTCTTATAAGGAGGAGCCGATAGCTATTCTAGATCGGCAGGTTTGTCAGTTGAGGTCGAAAAGTTTTTCTTCTGTTCGTGTTCAGTGGAGAGGTCAGCCCGCTGAGGCATCGACCTGGGAGTCTGAGACCGATATGCGGAGCCGTTATCCCCATCTTTTCCCCGACTCAGGTACTTCTCTCTTTTGTCCGTTCGAGGGCGAACGGTTGTTTTAGAGGTGGAGGATGTGATGACCCTTTGGGTCATCACTTGTTTTAAAAGTAAATTCTGCGTTTTGAGACCTTAAAAACCTCTTTCGGCATCACCTCTATTTTCGTGCGCAGTCCGGGCGCGTAGCCGGAAAGCCATTATGTGAAAAATGATGAATTTTGACTTTAAAATGAATTAATTTGACTTTAGTCAACATTTTGGGTAAACAGACCCGAACCCATGATTTGACGGTCCCAGAGGGTCCGTAGGAAAATATGGGACTTGGGCGTATGCCCGAAATCGAATTCTGAGGTCCCAAACCCGAGAAATGAATTTTTGAAAGAAATTGTTTTGCTGAAATAATTATGAGTTTTTGAAAGAGAAATGTGTTTGAAACCATTGGTATCGGGCTCGTATTTTGGTTCTAGAGCCCGATACAGGTCTTATATATGATTTGAGTCGAGCCTGTGAAAATTGGTAAGAAACGGATTTGAAATGATGTGAATCGGACCTTATTTGAGAAATTTGGCAAATTTGAAGTTCTTAAGAAATTTCATGATTTTGATGCTAAATTCATAGTTGGTGATGTTATTTTAGTGGTTTGAATGCACGAGCGAGTCCGTATGATATTTTTAGGTTAATGTGCATGTTTGGTTTGGAGCCCCGAGGGCTCGGGTGAGTTTTGGATAGGCCACGGGGTGAATTTTTGGACTTAAGGAATTGCAGGCTTTAGCTATTTCTGTGCAGGCCTGCAGGCGCTCGCATATGCGAGGGCTTTGTCGCAATTGCGAAAGCAGCCCAGGCCAGCTCCTCCTCGCAAATGCGAGATTCCCTTCGCAAATGCCATACACCCCTTATTGGGCCTGTCATCGCAAATGTGACCCCTTGTTCGCATTTCCCATCTTGCAAATGCAAACCTAACAGAGGTTGGGGTTCGTAATTGCGAACCCTGGTCACAATTCCCATACCTGCAACCTACAATTTTTATACTTAGCTGAAAATCTCCCATTTTTCACACTCTTTCAAAACCAAAATACTCTTGGGCGATTTTTCAAAGACAACTCTTCTTCCAAATCGATTATAAGTCAAATTTTAACTCGTTTTCTTCAATCATTAACATCTCTTCACATGATTTCAACTCAAAATCAATGATTTTCATGGGGAAAATTAGGTGTTTTGGGTAGAACCTAGGTTTTTCAAAAATTGGGGATTTAGACCTTGATTTGAGGTCCGATTTCAAAACAAAATATATATCTTGGTTCGTTGGTGTCACGGCCCCAGTTCACCCTCCGTGAACCATCGTGACGGTACCTAGTCTCTACGACTAGGTAAGCCTAAATTGCGGAAGATAACCAAAACTTGCGGAAGTAAACAATTTAAAAATAGAAAATAAGGCAATAACAATGTTTAAATGTGTCGCTCGCCATACACCATATATAAATCTCAAAACCAATATCCAAATCCAAGATTCGGAAACCCACGAATCACAAGCTAAGAAAAGGAAATACTATATAGCTCTAACTCCGGAATTTGTCTAATAAGAACAGAAAGTACAGAAGGGCTAAATACAAAAAAAACAGGAATAGAAAAGGACTTCTCGGTCTGCGGACGTGGAAGATGTACCTCGAAGTCTGTAAGTAGTCGCCTCCCTCAAGGATGGCAGGCCTGAGTAGAAGTACCTGGATCTGCACATGAAAAACATACACAGAAGAGGCATGAGTACACCACAGCGGTACTCAGTAAGTACCAAGCCTAACCTCGGTTGGGTAGTGACGAGGAAGATCATGGCCCTACTGAGCTTAAATAAATATAAAGATGACAGGATAAGATAAGCAGTACAATTGAAAATCTACAGTAAGAATATACACAGGATAATAAGAGTGCAATAACGGAAACAGAGATGAAGACAAACCACAAGGAAGTACCACTCATAACAAGGATGATAACCTGGGATCTCTTGGTATCCTCAATATATGCTGGGGATCTCTTGGTATCCCGCAGATCTCTTGATATCCTCAATATATGCTAGGGATCTCTTGGTATCCCGAGGATCTCTTGGTATCCTCAATATATGCTAGGGATCTCTCGGTATCCCGAGGATCTCTTGGTATCCTCAATATATGCTAGGGATCTCTCGGTATCCCGAGGATCTCTTGGTATCCTCAATATACGTGCTAGAGATCTATTGGTATCCCACACCTCAGTTCAGATCATAAATGCATACAGGGGATCTCCCGGGATGTCATCCCGTAGTCCCAAAGTAAAAACACACAACAGCAACACAAGAATACCCAATTAAGCTAAATTTCGTACCAAGTAAACAGTTAATCCTAGCCTAACATGCTTCACGTAGTGCAATTAAGGCAGTTTAAGCAAATAGGCAATTAAGTCAACTAAACATGTTTTTCTAAACTAGCAACAGGCTAAATTCACAAGTAGAATAAAACAGGAAAAAGAACTCAATTGAAATACTTAAGGAAAAACCGGATTTTCAACAATTAGCTCAAGTACGCGCTCATCACCTCACGTACAAGGCATTTTAATTATCAAATATATCATATCCTAAGGGGAAGGTCCCCCACACAAGGTTAGACAAGCCACTTACCTCAAACCGGCTCAAAATCAACCCAACACCACGTCTTTACCACGGGTACTCAACTCCAAATGGCCCAAATCTATTCAATTCAATTGCATAATGTAAATAACATTTCAAGTAACTGATTCTACAATTAAATTCTAAGCTAATATGCGAAATTATGTAAAATGACCAAAATGCCCCTCGGGCCCACATCTCGGAATCAGGTGAAATTTATATTTTCGGAATCCTCATACTCTCACGAGTCTATGCATAACAAGAACACAAAAATCAGAGTTCAATTGACCCCTCCAATACCCCTTTTTGTTTCTCTTAAACTCAAGCCCTAATTACCCATTTCTCCCAAATTTTCCACCATTAATCAGGTATTTAATCACATAAAAATGAGTTATGAAGTCAAAAATGTTACCTCCAAGTGATTCCCCTTGAAATACCTCTTCAACCCTCTTCAAAAAGCTTCAAAATCGCCTAACAATGGAGGAAACTAGGCTAAAATTCGCGAAATAACCCTTTTTAAACATTCTGCCCAGGTATTTTAATTCCTTCTTCGCGAACGCGGTTAAGGCCTCGCGTTCCCGAAGTATATAAAGTCATTCACCAAAAGTCCTCTTACACAAACGCGACACTGCTCTCGTGAACGTGATGCTTCCTCTGACCAACCCTTCGCGAACGCGAGGGTCCACTCGCGAATGCGAAGGGTAAAATCCCTCTGCAACAGTTGAACAAAAACCTGCAACTTTTTAACAACTTGAAATGATCCGTTGAGCATCCGAAACACACCCGAGGCCTCCCGGACCCCAACCAAAGGCATAAACATATCCTAAAACCTTATTCAAACTTGTACCAATCTACAAAACACTTCAAACAACATCAAAACAACCAAAATACATCGGATTCAAGCCTAAGTTTCAAAAATCATCCGAATTCTGTTTTTGATAAAAAAAACCCCACCAAACCACCTCCGAATGACCTGAAATTTTGCGCACATATCCCAAATTACATAACGGAACTACTGCAACTCTCAAAATTCTATTCCGACCCTCGGATCAAAATCTCACTATCGAACCGGAAACTTCCAAAATTCAACTTTCGGCATTTCAAGCCTAAATTAGCTGCGGACCTTCAAAACACAATCCGAACACGCTCCTAACCCCAAAATCACCCAAATGAGCTAATGAAACCATCGAATTTCCATCCCGAGGTTGTCTTCACACTGTTCCGACTACGGTCAACTTTCCAATACTTAAGCTCTCATTTAGGGACTAAGTGTCCAAAACTCTCCGAAACTCAAAACCAAACATCCCGGCATATCAAAATAGCAGAAATAAACTTGGGATAAGCAGTTAATAGGGGATCGGGGCATTAATTCTTAAGGCGACCGACCGGGTCGTCACAGTAGGGAAATGGGTAATCGGATTTTGGTTCGAACCTCAGGTTTTGACCATGTGGACCCAGGGGCGATTTTTGACTTTTTGGGTAAAACTTTAGAAAACTCATTTTCATGCATTAGAATTGATTCATTTAGCATTTATTGATGTAATTAAGTAACTTGTGGCTAGATACGAGCGAATTGATGGTGGAATCAAGGGATAAAGCGATAGTTGAGACGTGAATTGTGTTTGTAGCATCGAGGTAAGTGTTTGGTCTAACCTTAGCTTGAGGGATTAGGAGTCGAGTCCTATTTTCTATGTGGTATTTTTCGAGTACGACGTATAGACATGGTGACGAGTATCTATATGTTGGTGTCAAGCATGCCCATAAGTCTTATATTGTGATTATTATGACTTCGTTGTATTATTCATGCTATGATGATGATTTCTATTGTTAGGAAAAGTTTGTGGAAGTAATTGTGACATTTGAATATTGAGGAGCGTTGGCTCAAGTTGTATAATGAAATGTAAAAGTATAAGTGGTAATTGATTCTTTTAGAGCATTGACTCAAGTTGTGAAGTGAGTTGAGAAGTAAAAGTGGAAAAGAGAAGAGAATCATTATGTTATCTCCATAACCGGGATGTTGATGCTTCTTTGATGTTATTCCCTTGCCAGGACTTGATTGTTGAACTACTGTTCCCTTGCCGAGATTCTTATTGTAATTTTATTTATTCTCTCGCCCCCTTAATTGTGATTGTTGTTTGGGTAAGAAAGAGTGTTAAAGCACGAAAGGTGATGTCGTGCCGCACGATGTACCATTCTATGCCGATTATATTGATTATATGATGAGTAAGAGAGTAAAAGCACGAAGGGTGATGCCGTGCAGTTTATGTTGATTCTTATGGTGAGGACGAGAGTAAAAGCACAAAGGGTGATGTCTTAAACTTGTCCTTGGTTTTCCTGATTCTTGCTGATAATTGAGTTATGTTGTCCTTTACGTTTATCTACTGATTTTCTGTTATTACTTGATTTTTTCGATGTTATAGATTCTCTTACCCTATTTGCCTTGTGTTTGTTGCTTGGGTGAGGAAGAGTGTAAAGCACGAAGGGTGATGTCGTGTATTGTTTTAGTGAGAGAGTGTTAAAGCACGAAGAGTGATGCCGTATATTGTTTTGGTGAGAGAGTGTTAAAGCACGAAGGGTGATTCCATGCACTTGTCTTTGTTTTCCTAATTTTTATTGATAACTGAGTTACGGTCTCTCTACATTTAATTGTTGGTTTCCTGTTGATACTTGTTGTACCCCGCAGCATGATCTCCCCTTCCTATTTTCAATTGAACTGTGGTGATCCTCATATTTATTTGTTGCTCTTCTATTATTATTCAATGTCCCCGCATCACGTTACCCCCTCTCATACTTGACTGTATATTACTGTTCTTCTTTTCCGTTGCATATAGTTAAACTACACAGGTTTATTTGGTAGTCTGGTCCTAGCCTCGTCACTACTTCGCCGAGGTTAGGCTAGGCACTTACCAGCACATGGGGTCGGTTGTGCTGATACTACACTCTGCACTTTTTGTGCAGACCCCAGTGTTGCAGACTTCAGACCATAGTGAGATTGTTGTTTCTGGTTCATCAAGCGAACCGAGATAGTTCTGCAGGCGTCCGCAGGCCTTGACGTCTCCTTCTATCTACTATTCCTGTTTCTTTCATGTATTTCCAGAGACAATGTTGTATTTATTTATTTCAAACCTTATCTGTAGTACTCTTAGACCGTCTGTGAAGCTGTGACTCCAGTTCTGAGTAGTCTTGTGTCAACAGTTGTAATGGTTATACTCAGAAATTTTATTATTTTTCTTCCGCTTGATATAAATTCCTTTGTCTTTAAGTTATTGCTTTATAAATGTTAAGGAATATAAACTGGTAAAAATGCAATTTGTTCAAACGGTCGGCTTGCCTTTCTTACACTAGTAGGCGCCATCACGACTCCCGAGGGTGGGAAATCCGGGTCATGACACCTTTTTTTCTTCTTTTTTTTACCTTAATCTGACGAAAAAAGAAGAAAATCTCTTTTTTTAGACTTAATGTTCTATAATCTATTCTAAACTCAATCTTAAATGAGCAAATATTTTCTTTTCTTTTTTTTTGAAACAGATACTCTATGAGAGATTATTAAGGAAAACCCCTAGAAGAGAAAAATATTTTTTGATTCTGTTTTTTAGGAAGGAAATCTAAAGAATGAATCAAATAAGAGTATTTTAAATTTTTACTTAATATCCTGAAAAAAGATTTCGAAACAAGAAATGAAAAAGATAAAAAAGATGTTTTTGGATTTCAATTTTTGATTACCTAAAGGAGAAATTCTAAGGATAAACAAAAGATAAAAAATGTATTTTTTTCTTCTATGTACAATATCCTAAAGTTCTAGTGAAAATAAAAAGAATTTATTTTTTATTTTTCGTTAATTTCCCAGAGAAGAACCTCATAATAAAATCTTTTTGGATTTTTGGAATTAATATCGTAAAAGAAAACTTTGAAAGAGGTACTAAAAGAAAATTCTTTTTTTTTTTGAATCTTAGTCTTAATATACTAAAGGAAATATAAAAGCACTTTTTTTTTCCTAAAGGAAAACCACCTCAACTGATTTTTTTTTAATTTCTAGAATTAGTATTCTAAAGAAAACTTCTAACGGAAATATAAAAACGCAAAATCTTTTTTTATTATTTATAACACAGTTTTTCAAATACAAAATAGAAAGTACAATAAAAAAAATTCGACATTATTGTACAAAACTAGAAGGTAAAAGACGACATAAAAAAGAACAACAGACTCAAAACATAATAACTAAAAAAAATCTCCTTAAATAAACTCCTGAATGATCGACCCTAACTGGATGGTCCTAGGGCGTCTATCATGCTCAAACTCCGGTAAGTAGACCCACACCTGTATGAAAAAATTAAGACCAAATAAAGTTGAGACCTATAACGCTATGTGAGACCATAACCCTTCCTGTTGGACACATGCAAGACATGATTGTAATTATTTTTTTAAAATTAACCTATGTGGCTAAAAGTGGTTAAAATGTAAGATTTGGCTAAGACCCCGCGAAGCCAAGAACCTAAGACTCACTAGGAAGACCCGACCCTATGTGGGTTGCCTACGTATCACGCCCTGAGAGACGAGAATCAGGTATGTGTAGTTCAGACAGATTGGATACGACCGAGAATTAAAAAAAATAACTAATGTAGAGAAAATATTTTTTTTGTCTTTTTTTTTTTGAAAGATGATGAAACATGTAAACTCTTTTTGGATTTTCTTTTTCCTTTTTTTGATTTTTTTTTTGGAAAATGATGGGAAAGTGCAAAATCTTTTTGGATTTTTCATTTTTTTTGTCCTTTTCTAAAAAAAATATGAAAGAAAAACATAACTGAGCCCTACTTGCTTTATTTTTTTTTACACTTCACCCTCTTTTCTTTCTCATTTAACCTCAACCCTCATTGGTCCGCCAAATGACCTATTTTACCCTTGAAGATTGCAACATGTAGCATACATAATGCATCAAGATGATCTTTTATTTTTTTGGGTACACCTGTCCTAGACGGACCCAACCCCTGTGTTGAATCCCCGAAGTCAAATGCGCATGATTCAATCAAGCGTTCCTACTAGGGATCCGGCATGATATGTTATTCTAGGTTTAAAACCTAGGTGTATTGTTCTAGACCTGGCTTACCCAAGCGGACAACTCGAGCTGGGAGGGGGGGGGGCAGCGTACCGGCAACCAAAAGATCATCTGGCTTTGCAACTTGTCCTAACCTCGTTCTAAATTAGGGTATGACACTAATAGAAAGAAGTCACGCCAACGTGCACTTCTCAAAAGATTAGAAAAGAGGGGTTTCGTACCAGTTTATATACGGTTCAGATAATATCAAAGCGGTAAAAAGCAACATTTAGCACATTAGGCCCAAAAATGTAAATAAAATCAGAAATAAAGCCAAATATAATAATTATTCTAAGCTCGAATTCTTGAATCCTAAACCAGAGATTCTGGGTTCTTGTTCCCCAGCAGAGTCGCCAGAGCTGTCACACCTCTTTTTTCTACCCCCGGAAGGGGTATAAGGGAGTTTTTCCAATTAAAGTGACAATCGAAACATGATTATTATATTTAGAAATCAGAGTCGCCACTTGGGATAATTTTTGGTGTCCCAAGTAACTGGTTTAAAATCCCGAATCGAGGAAGATTGACTCTATTTACGGTCCGCGAACACAGAAATCTGGGTAAGGAATTCTGTTAATCCGGGAGAAGGTATTAGGCATTCCCGGATTACGTGGTTTTAGCACGGTCGCTCAACTATTAATATTGGCCTATTTATTTGATTTTAAAACATCCTTGAAACCTATGTGCATTTTTATTCTCTTTAAACCATTTTTTGATAATTCAATTATTATACAACTAATTACTTTGATTACACATTGCGAATCATGTCCCGAAAACCGTACCCACAATCCATAACATATTTATTTTTACCCCCGCATTTTAGAAATTAAGTATCACAACTACGTCACGGGAACCATACCTGTAGCTATGACAATTTATTTAATTAACGCGCCTAAAGCAAGCTATGAAAGTTCAAGGCATTTTCTACACTAGTTAAGATATCGATGTGAGGGCCATAGACTAGGTGATTAGATGTCGCACCTCAATTTTATTAAAGGAAAAACATTTAACTACGGATATTCATATTTAAAACTAATTTGAGATTAAGTGTCACAACCACGCCACGGGAACCATACCTGCAGTTGTGATGATTTAATTACGTGCCTAAATGTTCGCCTACTCGGGTGTGGTAGGCTTAAACATGCTCCTAATGGTCCAAGCAGGCAAAATGGTAAGTTTGATTTTTATTTTGGATGTCCAATCCCCACATTCAAAACACGAGAAAGGCAATCAAATTATTTAATCAAGTTAACTTAACCTTTCTTCGTCAAAATTTATTCTGAATTATGGAACGTTTATTTTCAACGAAAGCAATATGATAGGGATGCAAAGGAATTCGTTTCAACCATTGAAATCCATCCAAATACAAATTCACGAAGGAAACTACCAAACACATATCATCAAAACAAAACAACGTACCCAAACACTACTAAGGCATCACAAACAACAATGAAACCTTAATTAAAAGATCAACACAGCAGAAACATGGAACTAAGGCAAAAATAGTAGGAGAAAGGGAGAAATAGACCTTGAAAAATCTGAAATATGATTGTTTGATAGCTTAAAAATGCTAAGCGACGGAAAATCGGCAATAAAACTAACGAACTGAAATTCGACAAACTCATATTCGACCATGACGAACCTCGAACCACGACCTTAGACGACATCAACCATAATCCATGGTTTTCAGAAAATCAAAATCGAGATTTAAAAAAATGAAGAACATATATCTCTTTTTTTTGTTTTGTTTTAGTTTTCTGATTTTTCAAAGATTCTTAGAACCATGGACCTCTTTTAATTTCTATCCCGTTTTTGTTTTTGTACGTGACTGCGTATGCGTGTGTTCCGGTGAGCTCTTGTGAATGGGAAGAAACAGAAGCAACGATGGGTGAAGGGAGGTGGGTTGCCGTGACTGCGACGGGGAGGGGCTGTTGTCGTTGTGTAGAGTTCTAGCGTTAGGTCTATTTGTTTTCTTTACAAGGAATATGAAGCTAGCTTCCCTTTTTCATGGCAACCCTGATCTTTTTGGTCTTAGGCGTTCTGCAGCTCCCGTTTTTGAGTTATTTTCGGCTCGACTCATTTTTTCGGCGAGCTGCTGGTGGACTGTCACTATATGCCAAAATGGGGTGGAGGAGTTAGGGTTCTTGTTTGTGAGGTCAGGGGTGTGGTGGCGGAGAGGATGGCAGTGGAGTGGTGGCTGCCTAAAGTATTAGGGTTGTGTATTACATGAAAAAAGAAGAAGAAAAAGCTCAAGGGTCTTGTGTATTTTCCATCCTCAGAAACGGCGGATCTTCTAGGTCCCTTAGGTTTCTAGGTTAGCTTCTTTTTTATAGGTTTAGGGTTTTAGGGTTATATTTAGGTTAGGGGGTATGGGCCTAGGAATTATGAGTTTGGGAATTATGGGCTAGGTCCGAAAATTAAGCTTAAAAATGGGTTGTTTGAGCCCAAATTTTATTCTTTCTCCGTGAACAAGACTAAAAATACGACCTCATTTACCAATTAATCCTACTTAAGTAAAATAACTATTAATATAAGACTAATCGTTAAAACAAATCTTTTCTTTTTGGTATTTTTAAATATCATATTAAAACAAAAATAAGGTACTATTTTTGTATTTTTTAGTTTTACGAAAAGTAATAAACTAAAAGCAACTAAAAAGAAGAGATATTTTTGTAATTTTCATTTTTTTGATAAAATAAAGTAAAAGAGTCAAAACTAATTGAAATAACCATATTAGACCTAAACTAAATATTTATATGCTAAAATATATAAAATCTTGGGGAGGGTCAAAATCACATGTCTACAGTATTTATGACAAAGCACAAAGGTTGACACAATATGAACGATTCTTTGGTTACGACGTGAGTCTTTTACTCCGACTTGAACTCTTATTTGGTATGTTATTATCTTTCAAAAAATATTTCTATTTTGAAATTTCAATGTCTAAAACTTTATATATATTTCAATAATGATTATTTTTATAATGATGCAAATGAAGATATTATTCTTAATGTTTTTCACTTTAATCGGCTATCTAAGAATTTAAATGATTCCTTAGCCAGTGAAACTTTATTTCAGTATGACTCCATTTTGAGTTTATCGATATCTCTAGCCACATATTTTGAATTTTGAATATCCTGTATAAACAGATTTTAAAATATACTTTTTTTACACTTGAAATTCGCTATCGAAACTATCAATTAAAAACCAATATCTCTCTTGTTGAATTCGAGGAAAAAAACTTTCACATAATTTACTGATTAAAAACTAATATTCTACAATGAAAAAAATATTATACCGTTGCAATGTTGGATTGACTGCAACTAAATAAAGAGGTTTCAGCTTATACCCTTCAATTCATAGAAGGTGCTAAATTGAAATTAATGATAGCAATTGTACAACCAAAGTTTTGTTATATGTTTGATGTCCATTTATACAAATTGACTCTTCAAACAAACATTCTTCAAAAAGAAAACAATAACTTTTTTTTGAATATTGACAGATTTTTGTGATGTTTCTTTCTCTAGCATATATGTGTACTTCATTATATATGTAAATAAACTTTTATTCGTTTTTTAAACTCTTTTTTGTTATCTGGATAAACATAGATGTGTCATATATATTACATTTATTTTAATTTTTTTTTGCTTTATTCAAATCTAGGTATAGTGTTTTAAATAACTATATTTTAGGGGTTTAAATGTGAAAGAATTTTATAGTTATATGGAGTTAGTTTTTTTTTCCTTTTCTTTTTTTGCCATAGGTGAAGTAGTATTTAAATAATTAAAAAAGATAATAAAAGTTCCTAACATGATTGCATATGGTATTAACCGAATTAAGTATGATAACATGATAGCAAAAGATAATTTTTTTTAATTTATTTCAAATTTTAAAAGTTTATCTATAAATTCAAAATTATTCTTTAATTCAAAACTAACATTTTCTCAAATCTCGTAGTGATAATTTTATTTTTGCACCATTCTCATTGGTGTCATTAGAACCTAAAAATAGCCATTAAGAGAAATAATAACTCGTATTTATGGCAAAGCACAAAGGTTGACACAATATGAACGATTCTTTGGTTACGACGTGATTCTTTTACTATGACTTGAACTCTTATTTGGTATGTTGTTATCTTTTAAAAAAATATTTCAATTTTAAACTTTTAATTTCTAGAACTTTATAATGATTATATTTATAATGATGCAAGTGAAGATATTATCCTTAATTTAAAATTTACTATAATCGGCTATCTAAAAATTTAAATGATTCTTTAGCCGGTGAAACTTTATTTGAATATGACTCCATTTTGAGTTTGTCGACATCTCTAGCCACATATTTTAAATTTTGAATACCCTATATATATACAGTTTTTTTTTGTTTATTAAATGTTGAATAAGTTGATTGTTATTACATAACATTGCATATGTCTTAAAATTGCCAAGTAATTTTTTCTCGACACTATACTTGGCTTAACTTCAATGGAAACTACTCAAATTGCATTTAAATTCAAATTCGAATATTATAGCAGTTTGTTAGTAATCGTAATTTTTTAAAAAAGACACACAATGTAAATTATTATAATCTATGTATTTTAGTTGAAAAAATTATTTGAAATCGATGAGATGAGCTTCCAAATTTTTTATACTCAACAAAGATGAAATAGGAGAAGAAATGCATTGTCATCTCTTATTTCCGATTTTTAGATTTTTCATATATATTTTTCTATATAATTTTATTTTATCTTATTTTTAATTTCTTTCTTTCTTTATTTACAAAAAAATAATTTAATCACAATAAAAGGATGAGTTTTAATTGAAATATTCTACATAAGAACTTTATTTATATTTTTAGTTCTTGGTTGAAATTCTTTCATATTTTTCTTTTGGCTTTATCTAATCAACCTAAATAGGTACTCACCCAACCACTTAAATTAAAATATTGAATGGTGTATAAGCGTGTGTTCTCGGTATATCATCTATGTATATTAGCTATATGAAGTAAACAATAAATCTGGCCGGATATTTATGTAAATATTCCATAAGATTTCGGTTTCTTGATTTTATCCATGATATGACTTCTATTATAATAATTTTAAAAACTCTCTACTAAAATTCAAAAATATCTTATATTTTTATTTTTTAAATAACATTGTATTTTAAAAAATAATCTCATTTCGAAATAATTTGTTTATATATTTTTTTTTAAGAAAAATCATGTCATACCAATTTTTTTTAAATATACTTTTTGTCACACTTGAAAATCGCTATAGAAACTATTCAATTAGAAACCAATATCTCTCTGGTTGAATTCGAGAAAAAAAAACCTTTCACATAATATATTGATTCAAGACTAATATTTTTCAACAAAAAAAATATTATACCCTTATAACCTTCAATTTCTAGAAGGTGCTAAATTGAAATTAATGATAGAAATCGTATAGCCAAAGTTTTGTTATTTGTTTGATTTCCATTTATACAAATCGATTCTTCAAATAAATATTCTTAAAAAAAGAAAGAAAGAAATAACTATTTTTGAATAAAGACGGATTTTTGTGATGTTTCTTTCTTTAGCATATAGGTTTACTTCATTATATACGTAGTAAACTTTTATTCGATTTTTAAACTCTTTTTTGTTATCTGGATAAACATAGACGTGTGCGTCTATGTATTACATTTATTTTAAAAGAAATTTGCTTTATTCTATCTAGCTATAGTGTTTTAAAGTACTATAATTATAGGATTTTAAATGTGAAAGAATTTTATAGTTATTTGCATTAGTTTATTCAAATAATTAGAAAAGATAACAAAAGTTCCTAACATGATTGTATATGATCATTAACCCAATTAAGTATGATAACATGATAACAAAAGATAAATTTCTTTTTTATTTTAATTCAAATTTAAAAACTTTATCTATAAAGCTAAAATTATACTTTAATTCAAATCCAGTTTTTTATATGTATATGTGTGTGTATATATGTATGTATGTATATACGTATGCATGCATGCATGCATGCATGTATGTCTATTTAACTAACATAGTAAAATATATAATAAAGTTACCATATACTATTGACATTTATTATCTTACCACTTGGCTTAACCACAATGCTAATTATATATGGTAACTTTATTCCTTTAATATATATAGATAATTTCAAATAAGAAAAGATATAATATGTAAAATTTTAATTGATTTCAAATTCCTAAATTTTAGAAAAATAATTAAATGACTATTTTATCTAGAGTGCAATTTATTTTTAAGGAGTAAAAAAGGCAAACAACATTTCGTTAAGGGTTTTCGTGCTTTTAATCAAATTTCTAGCAACTCACACTTCAACCGAAAATAAGTCGTAAGCTATTTTGCAATTTGTTCAAATCAAACTAAAGTAGTACTTATTAGACGATTAAGTTATAATTCACTAGCAAACCACCTAGTTTAACATACCAAATGTGAAAGTTTAACTTTCACCATACTCAACCTATCCCTTTTCTGTTTAATCCAGACCTTGCCATCGTCCAAAAAAAAAGTTACAAAGTACCACTCCATGTAAGATAAGATTACATAAAGGAAGATGAGCTAGGGATTTAGAAAAGAAATATTTGATTTGTTATAAAGGGAAAAAAACCTGTATTATAATTTTTGTTAGGGTAATTTTCTAGTTCTTAAAATGATTTCTTTAATTTTCCTCCGTTAAAGGCCTTTGCCATCAGGGGTGGCCCGGCGAGTTCTTTGGCCTAAAGTCAAATTTTATGATGAGCCTTATCTTTTTTTAGTTTTTATTTATGTATTTATTTGAAGTCTATTTCTCTAGCGTATCTTACATACAAAGTTATTAATAAATTTCTTATAATCAATAACTCATAATAAGCCATTCTTAATTGATAAATCTCTTATCCATTTAACCTTTCTTGAGACATTGTTGATCTTCGGTAAGATTTTATCAATTTTAATTTTGAAAAATTCTTTCCGCTGAAGTGACGGTAGCAAGAGTTATTAATATTATTCCATAAGTAATGTAGGCATTGGAAAAAGAATCAATTTTTTTATTTGACCGAGTGTATCAGTTAAACTGTTATCTTCTAATTATACTATTTTCTTAGTATTTTTAATTTCGAAAATAAATCTAAACCATCAATATCGAATTGATTATTATGCTTTAAGGAACATTCAAAATTAAGGCAATATTTTTTCAAATTTTCATCATCTAGTAATCTTAATTTTTACCGCTAAATAAAAACTAAAATATTTTCATATACATCAGATTGCTCAAATCTATTTTAAAGTGAAAAAATAGATTTATCTACTACCATGTATAAATTAATCAACTCCAAAGGACTCTTCGAAAGATTTTGAGATTTTATTATCAATATTCTCATCAAATTGTTACTTCATATATATCATACGTTTCTTACGAAATTCGAGTTTCATATTCATTTCAAGTGCAATTTTTGTGGCAGAAATCATAGCAGTTGCAAATCCTTCTTCTTTATACTTGTTAAAGAAAGAAATCAAACTTTTTCACTTCACAAAACTTTTTTTTAAGCGTATACATAGTTTATTAACTGTAATAAAAAATGAGCCCCATAAATATGGTGCCTAAAACAGTTGCTTTACTTGCTTCATGGAAGTACCGTCCCGATTTGCCACGAGAAAAAAGAGAACAAAAAATAAGATCAAATGAAGGCCTGCCACGTCACGGGTACTCGACTTCTTATCCTTGCTCCAGTTACCACGTAGATTTCTGAAAGCGCGGGAAAAACTTTCAGATACCCCTTTGGCGCCATAAAAAACCCTAAGACTTATTACTCATCAAGTTCGTAAAAGATCCACAATTTCTTCCAGAATTACCAGTCAAGCTTCACACCAGATCCTATTTGATATCAATTATACCTGAATCGAGAAAGTCTACCTCAATAAAAAAAAGAAGAACGATTCATAATCAATGGAAGGGCTGTCAATGTTATGCGCTGGCCTCGGAATCATTGAAGAGGACGACGATGCTAATCGAATTGGCTATTCCAAAGGAGAGTACTGCTTAGGTTTGTTCACCTTGCTTTCTACATTTTTACATTTCTCTTTAACTTTTCGTGGTTAATTGTGAAATGAATATATATGATCCACATACTCGATCTCAGCTAGTTTAGGATTGAGGTATAGGTAGTTGATTAATTGATAAAAAGTTTTCATCTTAAAATTAATCTGTTTTTCTAGCTTCATATTATTTTCTGTTAGTGTAGGGGCTGTAACCTTAGTAAATGGATGTCACATTTTGGTTTTGTTTAACGATTTGAGTTACATACACTCACAATGTAATGAATCTTTCACACTATCAGTGTAATTTAATCTGTTATAGAAGGTTATTTACCTTTATTTTTAGGGTATCACTAAATCTATTAAATAGAGTTACCTAGTAACCTGATTATGTTAATTTTTTTTACACGCATAAATTATATGTTTAATTTGTTATTTTTTATCCTGTTCCTTGGCAGATAATTTGAAGGATTTGTTGAGGTTTTTAAGGCGAGATGACCCTCAAACAAGAGAAGTTTTCAAGCAAGTATGTAAATGGAATATTGTGGGCAAAGATTTGATTCCTATTATTGAGTACTGTCAAGATGACCGAAATCTGCTGTTAAATGCAGGTATCTTACTTTAGTTTATCAATTTCATTTTATATTGGTAACCATGAAATTTGTTGTTTTTATTAATTTCGTCTGCCTTTGCTCTCCATCTCATTTTACAGTAAAGGTTATGGTGTTTCTAACGATGCCCATTGATCCTGCATCACATGACATACCGCAACAGATAGAGCTTCTTTGGGGAGTAAAGTCATCAATTACCTATAGTGATGCTGTGCCGGTGATAATGTCTCTCTTGGAAAGCCCATTGGAAAATTTGGCTTGGTAACTGCAATCATCTTCTGGCGTCATATTTTTGTTTGTGCATAAATATGTAAAATTCCTTTGAAGTGATGTATAAAATTGAGCTGACATGTCATAGTCCTTTCGTTGGCTTTAGTGTGCTTCATATAAGAATGTTAAGCTTATATATGATAGCTGCTTCTTCTTCATGAATTCATATGTTGTTAATCTGGTTACAAACTTGTCTCACTATGTTAACAGTGAGGCTTTCACAGAAGATGACTGGAAAATGGTGCAGTTGGTGCTTAGTTTATTTCGTAATGTTTTGGCTATTCAAGACATATCAACCCAGCAGAAATCTGGTGGTTCGATGACAGAATTTGTGTTTCTCAGAGACAGGTTTCTAGAGCTCTTGTTTAAAGAGAATGTAATGGATGTCATCTTAGTTTTATCACAGCATGTTGGTGGCTCTTGTACCTATCTCCGTCATGATAATTTGCTTTTGTTGGAGACATTCTATTATATATTCATGGGTCAGCTGCCGGAGTTAATTGCTAAAGCACATCTCAAGGATGCAAAGGTTGGTTTTTTACAATATCATTAATGGCCACTATTTGAGTCCAATTTTGTCTGCTGTTTCTCTTTTTATTTTTTTTATATTTTCTTTTTTCCTTTTTTTTTTTGCATTTCTGGATAAAATTGTTATTTTGATTAGAGCTAGAACTTGTAAATTGGACTGATCTTGTTATAGCCAGAATGCTATGTGGAAGGTGGGATATGCAGGAAATTTTGGTTGACAACACTTAGTTTCCATGGAGAAAGAAAAAAGAGATGCTTTTTTCTTTCTGCAAACATGTCATTTATACTAGTACACTTTTTTAACACCGTTACACAATTCAATTTTGGTGTTTGACATCCATAAAGAGCTGGTTGGTACATTTGGAGGTAGGGATATTTTCAATTTAATACTCATAGAAGATGAAATGGAGCACACGCCTAAAAGATTTTTTCCACAATTGTAATATTTTATTGATATCTAGGTATGATGTAGTAGGAAACGTTCTGAGAGATAAAGATGTTACACATAGAATCAAAATAGGATGGTTGAAATGGGAAAGTGGTACCAAAATGTTATGCGATAGAAGGATACCTATCAAAATGAAAAGCACTTCCTACAAAATGTTATATGATCAACAATGTTATGTAAGAGGATACCTATCGAAATAAATGTTGCAAGTGTGAATGTTAAGATTGATGTGCGGTCATACAAGATTATTAGTGATTTCTTTCAGTAGAAGGTGCAAGTAGCACACATGGAGGATAATATGAGAGAAGGCTGGTTGAGATAGGTCGGTCATGTCCAACATTAGACTCCAGAAACATTGATCCGTAGGTTTGAAAACATGGTGATTAAATATCTTAAAATGGGAAGAGGTAAATCTTAAATCATTTAGAATGATTGTCTTAAATGACCTACAATATCTAGGAATCCATGCATTCTTAGCACATATTAGGACATAATAAAAGAAAAAGATCCAAATAGATGATACAAATTAGTTGTGATTGAAGTATAAAACTTGTAATAGTAGTGAATCTAAATCTTCAAATTTTGGATTGCTATGGAGCTAATGGAGCAACTTAATTAGTTAAATTATATAGCCGACCCCAACTAGCGGGGATTCGAGGCGTAGTTGTACTCATAGAAGATGAAGGATCTCTAAATTTTGTTATGTCCTATTTAAGTTCTAAACAGAATTACTCCTAGGCATCAGTGAGGTGAAGAGACCGAATCTATAACTTTTTGAGAAGCATAACAAGGAATTATTGCTTTGCCTTGTGACTTATATACTTATTGGCCTGTCTTTTCCTTTCTATTCATGAGAACTAAGAAGTTATTGTGTATCCCGAGACTGATAAGCAGTTCAGCATTATTTGGCCTTTAGAAGTAAATTCTTCCATTGTTGAAACTAGATTTAATGTTTGAAGTTTTGGTGGAAGCCTTCATCAAGTAGAGCACATATGCTTTTCTGCATGCTTTTTGACGCTTTTTCTGAGCCGGACTAGTTCATATTGTGAAGAAGCTTTTTTAAGACAGTTGGTCCCCCCTCTCTGGTTTCTGATTCATAAGTTGATTTTGTTCATCAGGTGGATGAAGATAGTGATATTTCAATTAACTCTCTCAAAGATATAATGGAAGAAGAACGTGAAAAGAGAAAAGTTATCAGACAACGAAACCTGGGTTGCTATTCTCAGTTCAGTGGAACTTTTACACGGTTTTCCCTGGTAATTTATCCTCCTGAATAAAGAAATGTGATTTTCTACACTAGGACTGGTGGTGTACTAGGTTTTAATAAATGGTAGTTTGTACTAGCACTAATGTTAACCTTTTAATTTAACAGGATGGTTCTAAAACTTTAATTAAGGGCAATCCTTGCTCTGTTTCTCATGACCCCTTGATAATAGCTCACAAGAAGCACCGGGGTCCGGCAAAAAGGACTGTGTGGGACCAAGGAAGACTACCTGCAACCAAGAACAAGATTTTAAATTTGCTTTATGATTTTATTAACCAGTTCCTAGGAGGGGGATACAACGGTAAGATATGTAGTTAAATGATGTATCTGCTTTTGCTTTGTTTGTCTCTTTCTTTCTTTCTTTCTCGTGGCACTACTCATTTTTCTATTCTAATTCAACTCCCTACAGTTCTGATGCAGTCAGTTCGTGATGACATTGAAAAAGAACATCATGCTATTCAGAATAGCGATATTCTTATTTTCTTTCAGGTTGCTCAATTTGTTACTTCTTTTCAGTACCACAAGTTTTTGAATCAGGTAAGCAACGTTCTGTGCAAGTGATGTTACATGGTTTGGGTGTGTCTGGATATCTGTAAATGTGCTCCATACAGTTCCTCTTATCCTCCCTCTTTAATAGTTACTGCAGTTGCTAGAAACTGAGAAAACAATTAAGTTTGGGCTTACTTGCTCTGAGGAATATTTACATTTTGAAGCATTTGATCAGCTTTCTATGATATCCAGTGATGCCTGACTGTTTAAACAGGTTTTGATTCCAAACTTGTCAACAAGTAGGGAAATATTTTTGTTACTGGACGGTGAAAATCCATCTAACAGAGCAAATTTAGGCCCGGGATACGTAGTATTATGTTGTAGTGGGTTAAAAAGAATTTAGGACAGTCATAATGTGGATCCTGAGTCCTTTCACGTTATTGATCAGATTTTGAATAGTTAGTGACTTTTATTAATTCATTTAATCATTTGTAATCAGTAAGGAGTTGACTAATAAAATCATTATGCACTCAAATTTTTGCATTGGGAAGTTTGACGGAGTAGTCAACGGCTAATGTTTGCTATAGAGAGAATGCATATGCATTTACCAGCTAAACAACTTTTGTAGACCCCTCTTTCGTTTGTAGCAAGCTTCTTGAATCATAATCATCATTTCTGGATAATACTAGTTTGCTGATCTATGTCCAAATATGAAGCTATCTAGAACGTGGAGAAGTAAGATATTCATACTCAGAACATTGGGAATCTAATTGTAACAACTTAGGTCTGGTGTCTGATTATTAGAGTTGAGACACTAAAAAGAGAAGTGTGAAGATGTAATAGTAAATGGTACTGGCTCTTGGAAAATTCTTTGTTGAACTAATTGTGTGCTTTTCTTTTTTGTTGGAATTTCAGTAAGTAGTTTCCATTTACCTTGTTTTATCCTTGTCATCCCATATCTCAATCTTCTCTTGATTCTCTTACTTGATCAGCCTAACAAAGAAGCTGATACCCAAGAACCGATGGATTCTAGAACTGATAGCACATTGTTCAGAGGTTGTATATGTGGTCCTATTGCCGAGTCTTTAAATGAATCAATGTTCCAGCTGGTTCTTTTGAGATGGCGCTATTCGCTTGAGACCGTGAAGGAGACAAACGATCGCAAGTTTCTCTACGTGGCAGGATCTCTTATGAAAACTATGGTGATCATGACTTTCCTCAAAGTTTTGTCTTTCCTCTAGGTTTAATTTAGCGTTTAATGTTGAAGAAAAGCATGAGATGCGTCTGTATGGTCAAATAGGTCTAATATGCATATTGTAGGAGATGGATTCATAGAACAAAATAAAATGAGATTTGTCACACCTCTAGCAGTACCCAGTGTTTCCCAGCCCAAAAGCTGTTATTTATGATGCTTCAGTATCAGCTTCAGCTTAAGGATTTGTTTAGTATGTTGGGTGCAGGGCCGGCTGGAACCTAAGGCCACTAAGGCAATGGCCTTAGGCCCCCAAAATATATAAATAATATATACAACATTTAATAATTATGCACTATTGATAGAATTTTTAAATTATTTGGTTAAAATAGTTATAGCTAAAAGTTTTACACATCTTAAATTGTAGTTACTAGTTGTTTCATGTCTTTAATTTGTTCCAAGTTAAATCAATCTTATTAATTAGAACAATTTTTCTTAATTCTTTGAGTGCCTTTGTAGACATTTTTCAAGCTGCTTTGATAAGTAACAATTAAAATACGTCACTAACATTGAATAACTCTTGAAACATAGTAGTTACTACAATATTATTTGTTTCAACTTATATTTAGAATTAAAAGTGCTAAGAGAAATTGTATAAGTAGAAGAATACTCTAATTCGCAAACTCAATCAGGTTAAAGTGTTAATTCAATTACTGTTAACAATTTCTATATCACTTGCCTCGGTTGAAAAAGTTTTTCAACACTAAATCAATAAAGTTCAACATGATAACACAAAAGAGATTAAACAAATTGGTTAGACATTGGCAATAATTAAAACCGATTATAACTTCTTTAGATTTCGATAAATTATAAGAGAAAAAAATTAAAAAAATGTAAGGCCTCAATTTTTATTTTCGCCTTAGGCCCCATATTATGTTGAGCCGCCCCTGGTTGGGTGTTATGATATGAATCGAACTTTGGGATCCTTCTCTGACTACTGTTTTTGGTTGGCAGCTTCTTATGCTGGAGATGGTGCTTAAGCAGTCTCCTGAAGATTCCAAGGAGCATCAAACAGCTCGAATTCTTCTTTACAAGTTATTCTACGATCAAACTGATGAAGGGATGACCCAGTTTCTCTTGAACCAGATCAAATCGTTTGATACCCATAAGCAAGCGAAAAGGTCCCCTTCTAGCTCACACGTTTTTTTAAATGAACTGTATTAATGAACTATATTATTCCTGAAAATTGGAGAAGTGGTTAGGGGATGCAGTAATGTGATGCCTCAGCCAAGTTCATTAGTGACATCCAGTATTACATTATGGATGAGGAGCAAATCAACTTATAGTTTATTAGGTGGAAAACCTTAGCTTGATGTTGAAGCCAATTTCTGCAAATAGACAGAGGGATTAGCTCATTGAAGATCTTAATAGGTGTTACGCAGTGAAGGATACTCTCATTTTGAATTAATATATTCAACTGCCATAGTAAAGCCATCTTTGTGGATAAAATATGCTGCATTTGTTTGCTGGACTCCGCTCAAAAACTTGCTTTCATTTCTAACCTTCTGGTGAAGCAATATCGGGTCTGTTCGTAACAGTTTAAACTTTAAAATATAATTCATTGTTGATAACTACTATAAATTTCTTGATCCATGTCAGAAAAGCTTTATTCTAGAATTTTCTTATCTGCAGAAAACTTTATTTAGAAACTATAAACCATGTTTCGACGAAGGGTCTATGAGATAAGTTTGTTGGCTTCTAAATTCCACTGTACCAAGCATAAAATCATGTCAGCATGAATCAAAATGCACTTTTTGCTGTTTTTTGACTACCTGCAATTTATCAGGTTAATGCAATGTTGTTTGTGTGATTGGCCAAAAAGGATCTTTAACCTTGAAGCCTATATAATCTTCTCTTGCTAATATTTCAAATCTATTATTGCCAGTTACCTTGCTGATTTGGTAGAAATTATCAATTTAGTTATAAAGCTGATGGAGAACCTTCAAGCACGTGGTTCATTAAGGGTATTCCCTGATAACTTTTGTATTTGAATTTTTCATTAAGAAATAAATTTTGTTTTTATTTCTAAGGAATTTTTATATTTGTTATCTTGATTGATTCAGTCACTTGTAATGAAACTTCAGCCTCTCTACCTGCATAAGGTAGGGGTAAGGTCTTCGTACACGCTATCCTTCCCAGACCCCATATGTGGGAATATACTGGCATGTTGTTATTGTAATCAAACTTCAAATGCTCATATTCTCCAGCAGATAGTTACTAAGTAGATGTTTCTATGAAGTGAAAAACTTATTCGGAGAAAAAAACACCTTGTTTGGATTTGAGAGAGATCGTATGAATGCTCACTCAGTCAGATCTACATTCTGCAGTAAAGATATAATGGAGAAGTGAACCACAACAAGATAGCAGCAACCTTGACCCATGCTCTCTATATCTAAAGTAAAGCTGTTCCTTTATTTTATATGATAGATTTGGACTTGTGTGTCTAGAGAGTAAGAGAGAAGGTTTGTGGGGTAAATTTGGAGTTCTGGAGAGGTGTGGCATTAGGTTCTAGACTATTACCGATTCATATTGTCAGCTCTTTTTGAATGGAAGCAACCTTATGTAAAGGGGATGAACTAAAATAGTTTCGATTGTTTTTGGATGGTGCATCTCTGGCTAACTCTTTTACTCTAGACCTGAATGTCTCAAGTTGGATTTGGAATATTTTGATCCATGCACTTAAGGACACGTTTGTGCGTATATATATATAATAAGTGTGTATTTATCAATTTATTTATACTGTGGAAGTGGGAGATATAGGGCAGATGAGTGATGGTTTTTCTACTGTTAGTCTCAGAAATTTCTATTGTTAACCAGTGTTAATATGCTCGCAATGATACTTTAGCTTTACTGAGTGAAAAATTCTGGTCCTTTAGCTTAAGGAAATTCATCACTTAGCAATCCACTCTTTGTGGGGATGAATTACTTGGGAGCACAATTGAAGGCATATTATGAATCTCAGTTCTTTTGCGCTCAAAGGAGCATTACAAAGAATTATGCTTAGCTACCTTGTGTAGAAATACTGAAGCTGAATTTAGTCGTAAAGTTATGTATCTGCAGTAGTGGTGTCACCAAAAGCGAATGAAATAGAGAACATTCGACATGTGTCCTTATTTTGAATTACTCTCTCATGTCTCATGTAAGGAATGCTTGTTTCCCCAACCTCATTTCCCCATCATCCTACCAACACAATAGGGAATGATATATATGAAGAATCATGTTTGTTATCTTGCTATGTCAGAATAAGTGCATAAGTTTGGCTCAGTATGCCCATAGCAGGATCTATATCTCATTAGTGCTTTAAGTTCCATAGATGCTAAATATAGTTTATCCGATGACAATTTTTTGCTTCAGCAACTGACATCTATTGATTAAAAAGGATTTATTTTTGTGTAGATTTCCAAAAAGTTAAGGAAGAAACGACCGAAGACAACAGTTACAGATGACAAGAAGGATAATGATGAAATGACTAGAGATTCAGCCTCCTTTGGGATAGGTTTTGGCGGCTCTAGTCATGAATCTATAGATACCGGATTGGCTCACAATGGAGAAGATGCCATAGACTCCAATAAGGTTGATGAACACACGGGTTGTACCACTGTGAACGAAGATCAAATGGTTGAGAGTACTGATACAGCTCAAAATAATGCTGCAGGCTCTGGATGTGAAAAGTCAAACGATCTTCATGCAGGTGGAAAGGGAGAAGAAGATATCACAGTCCTAGATAAGCTTAATCATCCTATATCTCTTGAAACTAAGTCAGGAAGACACCAGAACTCTGTGCCGGAGACACAACAAAAACTTTCTAATGATGTTAACGACGAGTATGATCGAGGCAGGGATGATTCTTCTGGTGATGAAAATGTGTTAACTGCGGAAGATGATCTCAAGATATCTGCCTTGGTCTCTGCTCTTGCAAACAACTCCACCATTCACAACCTCTGTTGGTTGCTAAAGTATTACAAGAGCAACTCCATTATTACAAATAATTATGTGATATGCATATTACAAAAACTATGCGATGATCTCGAACTTTCGCCCATGCTATACCAGGTAATTTATTGAAAACTGTATGTTTCTATCTGAAACAAGATTAATGTGAAGCTTAAGTAGCAGATCTCATTTTTAATATTTTCTGCTTGATATACAGCTATCTCTCCTCACCACATTCTATGACATTCTAGAGGAGCAGAAGTCAAGGCCTTGCAGAGAATATGAGAACATTGTCTTCTTTTTGACAAACTTAGTTAGGAGAATGTTGCGCAAAATGAAGAGTAATCCCCTACTATTCATAGAGGTTCTCTTCTGGAAATCACGTAGAGAGTGTCATTATCTCAATTGTGATTCCATGCTAAAGGAGCTATCTCAATTTAAGAAAGATGGTAAAAATAGTTCAGGTGTTTCCATGACTGGTGAAATTGGCTCATCTGAAGCAAATGGATGGATCCGCCGAAGTATAGCTGATGCCCTTGGTGATGATGAAGCTGATTTTCCATTACCTTTTTCAGATGCTGTCAGGTAAGATGTTTGCACTAATACTGGAAGGGTGCTATTGTGGTTGCTGATTGCCATAATGCTTGAATCAAAGAAACCAAGAATGTCATATGTTGAATTCTGTATTACTTAGACTGAATTTATTTGGTGAAAGTCCTCATAAACTTAATCCAATTTTTTGGTTATCAATTTTTTGACTTCTAATTTTGGAGATATTCTCTTTCTCTGACATTGATCATTCCTACTAAAAAAAAGTTAAAATAGCATTTGACAGTGTTGTGGGTCTTTTATTGTAAAGATAAAGAGCCAAGTCAACTTTTTTCCTCCAACAGAATCTTTTAATTCAATGCCGTTCGCAGAAACAACACAGAGGTCACAAATAGGAGTAACCAAAGTTTGCTAGAGAGAGAGGAAAGTCCTACATCAATTTCAAATGATGGAAATGATGTGATGAATCAGAAACGACATTTGGAAAAGTATGATCCTCATTCATGCTTTTTTTCTCTTCTTGATTTCCCAGTATAGCCATCTTTATTGTTTTTCTTATTGCAGACAGGAGCAGTCAGCTGAACAAGAGTCTCAGAGGGAACCTAAAAGACGAAAACTACAAGCTCTTAATGATGAGTTACGACGGAAAGTCGAGCAACTCTTTGAGAGGTACGTATATATAATTTTATTATTTGCGTGTTTGAAACCCTCTTTATCCTACAATGATAAAATAGAAGTGTGCACATACCTCGAGTGTACCAGATTAGCTCCCAAGTCTGCGTTGCCCTGTAACTGGTTGAATCTCTTTTGGAAGTGTTTGTGATAAGTTAAATTAGGCTGTAGAACTGGGAATTATGGAGTAATAATATTGTCTGAAGGGTGGCATGCCGCATACCTACACATGTCATTGGTTGTAAAAATAAGAACAAGAAGAGATCTAAGTTCGTAAATGTTGTATTCTACTATCTACTCATATTGTTTCACAAATGATGAGCCTTTTCTTACTCTCTTCCTGACTATTCTATAAATGTCTTCTGTTAATGATGTCCTCTATGCTCTAAATATACCTCTGATGTTGCAAAAATTTGATCTTTTAGAATAAGTATTGCTATCTCCAGCTTACCTTTGTCTTTCCTCGGGCAACACCATCCCAAAGCAATTGGTTGTGAAATCGGCATTAAAGTTTATCTTTGGAGGACCACTTCCCCCTCTGTTAACTTTACAAGGTCTACCAATCTTGTCAGTGAGAAACAGACCTGGCACACTTCTATTATTAGCAGCGACTGCATGTTTCATGATAAAGGATACAACAGCAACCAAAACATTTGACTCAAACAATGAAAACTGCAAACTGCCATTTCCATCCTTCTTTCAATCGATATTCTATATTGGTTCCACTCTTTGTTCTGAAGCATCTGAATTTTTTTTGTTTGATTTCCAGGTATAAAGATAATCAAAATTGTTGTGATATCATTGCGGAAGCCCTTGATCCAGATGGAAAGATTTCACCTCTCCAAATTTCCAGGACACTTAAACAGTTAGGATACAGAATCCCACGGAAGAAAAAGACAGTATATGCTAGTGCTCCTGACAAACCTGGGAATGAAGAAAAAGATCTAGAAAGTGAGATCAGACTTCAAAATTCAGATATACTGGAAGAGGGTACTTCACAGAGAAGGCATCTGTAGGTGTCTGTTTAAAGCAATTGTGTTTATATGTTTTATGAACATGATTTAAATATTCTTGCTGTTCATTCTCAGGCACACTAGAAAGAGAGTGCAGGCATTTAGTCAGGAGCAGGAACAGAAGATCAAAGATTTGTTCGAACAGTGAGTTCAATAAATAAGAAAGTGATTTTTTTGTGAGACATTTGCTTTCATAAATCTGTTCCTTATATCTAGGCTAATAATATAATGTGGTTTTACTATGAAAGGTTTAAAGATCACAAGAGGTGCAGCCACATGATTGCCAATGCACTTGATTCTGAGGGAACTTTATCTGCAGCTAAGATTTCACGAAAACTTAAGCAACTTGGCCTGTATGTCCCCAAAAAAAAAAGGTTAGAAACCAACCTGCAATTGATGGATGAAGCAGGTGATGCTTCTAAAGAAGGTTCAGACAACTCTGATGATGAAACTTTGTTATCAATGAGAAGAAGGTATGATTAAGTTTGCAGATGCTATTACTTGTACTCTCTGTTCTCCCTGATTCAGCAATTTTTTTGAAAAATAGTGGCAGAAGATATTCTAATGATACTCTTTCCTTCTCTCATCCTGAGTTGGGTTGTGATGTTACTGAATAGCATGTAAGATAGAAGATAAAAAACACTTTAATCTTAGCAATGAATGACATTATCATCCATCTTACTAAGAGAAATGTTTTGGATGAATGGTAAACACATTGAAATTACTGTGCTCCCACCAAATACTTGATAAAGGCTTTCATTGTTTTATGGAGTTTCAGGAGCAAATATCAGGGAAAAGATAGCACTTCTGAAGGAAGAGAGAACCAGAAATCATCAGCAGATGAGTCTGACGATGAATTGCTGACCTCGCTATTGACGTATGTTTTCATATGCCTTCTTCTCCTCCTCCTCCTCCCTTTATACAAATATCATTTTTACATGACTTTGAACATGTTATTTGTTTGAGAATCAACAAACACAGTCTTTGTGGACATCCTTCTCCCTTTCTTACTGCTTTAGATGGTGGATTTATTCTGATTTATGTTTATAAATGATAACACAATCCTTAATTATTAAGTGAAGGTAGCAGTGGGTCAAACCTCTAAGGCACTTTAGAGGTTCTGTTTAACTTTTGATCCAAATACCCCAATTTGCATGGTACAACCAAAGTTGCACGAATGTATGTAGGCTGGTCCATTTATTTACAATCTGTAAAGGTGAAAAAGTCAAGTAGGGAGGTGTACTGCATTGTTTGTTGGAGCACCGTTTCCGAATGGCCAGGTTAATATACAAGGAAAGTGTTTACAGTGTAATTACTGCAACAATTCCTTCATGCGGTTGTCTCAGGTCCATAGTTTCTTCGAATCAAGATCTTCACCAATCACCAAGTCTTTTTATTCTATCAAAGCATCAAAATTACCTATTTGACTTGGCCTATTCATTGACTTGAAGCTTGAATGTGGTCTAAGCTAAAGGTCATGCTCCACATCTTTAGTGGGAAGGAGGTATTTTCATTGGACAAGTTTGGGTTTCTTTACATGAACCGACTTTGTCATGGCGATTATGAAATCTTGTGTAGACTGTAGATTTTTGCTGAGTTGGTTTATGAAGCATCCTAAATTGCATTTTAGTCTTTCTTTCAGTAGTAAAATTACTATAAATATTGCAATGAATTATAATGTTATTTGATGCAGAAAAACTCAAAAAGCTCTTCCACAGCATGAGGGGAAGCTAATTGTAAATTCAAGGAAGATCAGCAGCGAAAGTGACATTGAAGACAAAGATACTTATGACTCAGAGAGGTAAACTGTAGCTATGTTGTTATTGATATCACCTTTTCCGGCACCACGATTGATAGTGCAGTTGTCTGCCATTAGTATGAGCCTCTTATATAGTCACTCACCCCCATCTTATTTGCTCTTTTGAAACCCCTTCTTTTTGCTTAGGAACTTTACAAAACTATTATGCCAGTTCTGTGTCTCCATTGAGAATGAGCCTCTCATAAAGTCACTCACCTCATCCCTATTTCTTTTAGGCATCTTTCTCTATTTTCTGGAGAATTAAAACTAATATGCCATCTTTGTTAGGCTTCTGAGCTCTTTTTGCCATCCTCGTCCACTTTCCTAAATCCCATCGCTTACTTCCTGTTATTTTTCTTAAACCAAGTTTTGCTATCTAACTACATTCACAACAGTGTAGAAGTAGGCTGTTTCTGGATTGTCTTGTTTTATTTTTGGTCTAAACAAGAATTTTTGAATGAGGTAGGAGACCTGATAGATTTTATAGGTAGCTTGTAGTTAGCTGTTACATCAGGTGCTCTTCTTTTGCTCTTTTTGAGTTGTACATACTGTTATCAGCACTAACCTGGAGCTGATTTATTATCAAAATAGAAATTGTTACCTTTCGCTAGAGGTGGCAAACAGGCGGGTCGGATATGAGCGGGTCAAAACAGTTAATTTTAAAAAGCGGATAAATTATTCGACCCGACCCGTATTTGAGACGGATAAAAAACGGGTTTATCCGGCGGATAATATGGATATCCATATTATCCGTGGCTTCTTAAATATGATCACTTGTGAGAGAAGTCCTTGTCTTCCAAACTTGAGGAACTCCAATCGCCCACATGACGGATGGCTTGCTTACCAAGCCATCCTGGCTTTTCGCTCCTTTCCTTAGAGTCAAGTGGCTTTCACTCCTCCAGTTTTATTATTATTGACTTGACTTATTATTATAAAAACTACTCACTACCCAAATGAAATACGATCGATTATCTACCCAAGAAGATAGAGAGTCCCACATACGAGAAAATGTCACAAATAGAGTTGAACCAAGTAACATTGCAAAGGCATAATGATAGTAGGGTCGGGATATCCCCGCCCTCCGAACCGGACGTGGGGGTCTCCCCTCATCTGGCTCTTTGCAGGGGAATCTCCACTCACTGCTTCCCCTAATATCCTCCCTTTACCATATCATGAGGCTTTACAAATGTAAAAGTTAAACACATTAATTATCTATTTGGTTAACCATTTTCTAAGTGGATAATATGGTTCTTTATCCATATTCGACCCGTTTTTAAATGGTTCATTATCCAACCAATTTTTTGATGGATAATATGGGTGGATTAGTGTTTTCTTTTAACTATTTTGCCACCTCTACCTTTCGCGAAACAGTAGGCTGTTTCTTTTTGAATTTATCATAAAGACACGGCGTCAGGCATATATAGCTTGATATTTAAGCATTGTCAATTGATAACATACAATCTAGGGACCACTAATGTCTGACAATTACTTTATATTTTCTCCGTTGGACTCAGTTGGATTGCAGCAACAGCCTTTCCGATATAAATAGTTTTCTTGTTATTTACATATTAGGACTTATTTTCCGCAAAAAAGCATCTCATGAATTTAGATCCATTGGCATTGAGTTATTGACAACCATTGGCATTGAGTTATTGACAACCATTGGCATTGAGTTATTGACAACTTAACTAACATGATCTTAACCTCTGGCATTTCAAGGGGAGAGCTTGATCAAGCTATTGCAAGGGAGGAGGGTACAGAAATTAATAATACTGCCTCAGACGATAATGTTGATGCTGGAAACCTAGCAACTGACTATAGCAGTGACCAAGATGTTCCTCCTGTCAATCAGGCCGATCAGCAATTGCATAACAAATTACATTCTGAATTGACTGATTTGGAAGATGATGATGCTTCACTTGAAGCCCCTGGTACTACTGTATCGAGAAGGCGGCTGAGGATGGTCATTGATATGGAGGAAGATGATTAAATCATAGTCCGCCCATCTCAATAGCTTGTGGTCGACTAAGTGTAAATTTTTGTTAAAGTATCTATGATGGTTGCTTGTGTAGATGAATGTCGAGCGCAGTCAGTGTTTTTACTTATTCTAAAGGTGGAGAAACATCACAAATTTTCTTAGCAGGTGATGAATCAACCTTTAGAAATATAATAGTAGAGTTAAGCTTATTCCTTTTTTGTGCTAATATTTTTCTTCAAATTTTTGTCGCTAAATCAACTCACCAAAATGAAACGTCCAAAGTCTTTATATTCAACATACTAGTCTTAACTGGCTAATATCAATTTAATTTCGTGTTCACTCAACTGTTATAATAAGATTAACTAGCGTCTTTATGTAAAATAAATCTATTAACACCCTGAAGCAAGATTGGCAACAGACCTAGCATTTTAAATTCAATATAGGTACTGATATCACATGGAGTGTGAAGTTCGACCGATCATACCTGTAAATAATTAGTTGCAGCACAATTACGCAGCCATAATTTAACCTAGTCATCACCAAGCAAAAAAAAAGAAGGAAAACTCTGCCCATACCAAATTCGGGTCAGTCTTAATGAATCCCATCTATTAACGGACTATAGTTCAATAATCAGATATGATTATTGTGATGCAACAGTTTGTGGTTTCTCTATGTTAATGACTAAGTATCCATTTAAAAATTTGGGACAAGACTTGATAATTGCTGCTTCAGACAGAATTTAATGCCTATTACACTATACAGCATTCACCAGCAACGGATTTCACAAAAATCTGTCAAAACACTCGAACCATTACAGCTTGCCACACAAATTTAAAGCGCATAGAATATGATAGAAATTCAGAAAAGTACAGTCCCTAAGGTGTACTCCATGTCTGGGCAAAAAAATACACTCAAAACTGGTCATGCAAACTTCTCTGCAAATTTGCTACATACAGTATGTATATTTTACTTGAAATACACAATTTTGCCAGCTCTTGCAAAAACTTATTATTTCTCTTATGAAATGTTTATTATTCGTTGATGGACTTAAAGCTTATGCTATAGAAGCTGACATCAAGCTATTGGCTTATTTGAAACATCAATGGTTTTACATTTACATAATCCTAACAAAACTTCCTATTCCGTACAACCTTTTTTTAACTATCTAGGTGACATTGTGGAGTAACTGCATGTAGCATTAGATGATGGTTGAGTAGTAATAGTAAAGGAACTGAATTGATTGAGCTCCCTTTTCATAGATCTGTATACATGATCTAAGCCTTCTTCTATTAGTTCTAAAACTGTCTGTGGCATTGGAGGCATATTAATGTCAACTGATCCTTCCAACATCTTCACCACTTCCCCCATTGTAGGCCTCGTCGAAACCTCATCCTGAATACACCAAAAAGCTACCATTAAAGCTCTCATTAGCTCTTCTTTTTCAATTGCGCCTTCAAGTCGTCTATCAACAACTTTTTCTGGCGTTCCTTCACTCATTTCCTGAAAAAACAAATAAACAACATATCTGGTCCTTTCAATACTTTTACGTTTTTTAAAAAAAAATTACGATTCAGAAGTAAGGGCGATCGCCCTTTTCCTATAGAGTTTAAGTGTTGTGCACTATCAGGTTAAGTTGACCTACATCACCATGTAATTCTTTTTTAGATTGATATGATACCTTGGAAAATAGAGTAATAACCCACTATAACCGGTTAAATTGCATCATCAAAGTAAAAATTCTTTACACTGTCAGTGTATATAAGTTAAACTCTTCTCTCTTTATCAAAATTGATCAAGTGAGTACCTTGTAAGCCCATCCAGGGTAAAAGAAGTCCTCAGCATCACAAGTCATATCAAGATTTCTCCGACCACCAACGATTTCTAGTAGCAGCATTCCATAGCTGTAAACATCAGCTTTTACAGTTATGGGTCGGTTGCTGACCCACTCGGGGGCTAAATAACCTCTGGTTCCTCGGACCATAGTGACAACATGGGAATGCTCTCTCCCCATCAATTTTGCTAGTCCAAAATCAGAAACTTTAGGACAGAAATTCTCATCCAAAAGTATGTTCTCGGGCTTGATGTCACAGTGTATTATTCTATTCCTGCATTGCTCATGAAAATAGGCTATCCCTTGTGCAGTAGCAATGGCTATGCGAAAACGTGTAGGCCAAATTAGTAATCTATCTCGGTTACTATATGAATGAAATATCCACTTGTCCAATGAGCCATTTTTCATGAACTCATACACTAGTAGCCTGTTAAAAGAAAATGCTCAGTTTATACTTGCATATTTAAGTTGACACAACACAACCATCAAATTACAATGAAATGCCTTACTTACCTTCGTGTTCCCTCAGAACAGTATCCGCGTAGACGAACCAAGTTCATATGATGCATAGAGCCAATGGTGTTGACCTCTGTTATAAATTCCCTTTCCCCATGAGGCAAAACTTTGCCAAGCTTCTTTACTGCAATCAATGTTCCATCTCCTAGGCTTCCCTTGTATACACTGCCAAATCCACCTGTCAACATAACATTGTTACTTACTATGATAAAACCACATATAATTTGTTGGAAAACCAATTGTCTTGGTTTGGATTTCCTGTGGTTTTGAATAATATGTCTTTACCTGTTCCAAGTAACTCGGAAAAATTGTTAGTCCGGTGTTGCAAGTCACGGTAGCTGAAACTAATCGGAGCTCCTGATAAGATCAAAGAGCCCTCAAGAGCTCTCTTCAAGGATCTTTTTCTATGGATATTGATATATAACAGACAACCGAGCAGCGCGATGAGAACTGTCATACTTAGGACTATAGGAAGTATCAAAACTTTATCGCGTGTACTCTGCGATTCGTCTGATGAATTCCCAGTTTGTTTGTCACCACCAAATGAGCCATTAGCCTCAACCTTCACGAATAGAGTTGAGCCAGGATCCTCGAATCCACCAAATTCCAAGTTTCTAAGGACCCAACAATAAGGGTTTTCCTCACTAAGACCATAAACAGAAGCAACACAATCACAATTTGATAAGCAAGCATTCCCACATTTGGACACTGACTCTATATCACTATAATTTGCTATTACAGATGATCCTGAGAAATAGTAAGCAGTTTGTTGAACCGTAGAAATCTTGAACTGGGAAGTCAAATTTTCATGATGAGGTCCACATTTCCCTGTCAATGAAGAATTTACAGAACACGAGATATCGTTTCCCACCTTAGAAGTGCCTGGTAAGCATGTGCAAGAAGCATTCGTTTTACTTCTGTCTAAATTACAAATCCCATTGCCACAAATTCCAGCAATGCCACATGGATTGGACACAGCAGCCCACTCTGCAACCCATTGCCTCGATCCATTCACATCGTTGTCCCATCGATACAAACGTAGATTTCCATTACCCTCAAGAATTAACCTTCGCAAAACAGATGGTCTACTCCAATCATTAGATTGATTCACAGCCGAGAATAGTCCTCCATAATCACCATCATTTTTGTACACATAAACTGCTCCATCCGAAGACGAGCCATAAACCATACCAAAGCTACCAGCTTTATCCAAGACTGCAACAACATCTCCTGTCACATTTGATATATCAGGTCCTGACCAGTAAGAATAATTGCTATACAATTCAGGTGACATATGATAGGACTCGGGCACATTGTAGGTCAATGCGAGGTTTAGTGAGGTGGGATGCTGCAACATTTTTAACGTGTAATAGCCCCCGGGGGCAGGCGATTTTGATGATGTTAGTTCTAGTGACACCGTTAAAGGTTGGCCAGGCAACAAAGTATCTGATGGATGTGAAAAGCTCTGCCACACAATGCTTAGGTTGTCGGCGTAGAGAATGAAGTTGCCATTTTCAGACATGACAGCTGTCTCAACGCCAGTTTCTGAGGTGTTTGATGCCCATACAGTGGTGCCTCTGTCCATCAACATGAGATTTCCAGTGTTGTCGAACTCCAAAATTGCGTCTCTGGTGACTGGAGAGTTTCTATTTAGATGATGAACACAAAATGAAAGGGTTGGCCAAAAAGTTTATATATACCTGCAAAAGCTTTAGTAAAAACTAGAGATGGAGAAATACATTCTGCTTTTTTCCAACTAAGTCTAATATAAGAATAACATCTCTAAAGAATCAGCCATTTAAATTTATGTTTACATGTTAAGCATTTTGAAGAAATTCTAGTTCCATATAACATTCTCTGCTTCTTGCCCCCTTTTAAAAGAGAAAGAAACCCGAACTAGTTCATGTTGGGAAAGAAATAACGAGGCGTTAAACTTCAATACACTAACAATATAAAAAGTTTTACACAAGGTCACCCAAGTGATAACTACACGTAATCGTCCATAAATGTAAAATTAGTAATTTTTACTTTTTTGGATGATTGTTACCAATTATATTGTTTCTTATTAGAATGTGTTTTTAGTTGTTAATTAAATTTTATTGTATCAATTTATTAAATCCGCCATTATGTAACTACGAAAAGTGCATTTTATGTAATGATTGATTAGGTGCGGTTGCGTCCTTACCTTTTTTTTCCTCTCATCTTGCATTTTCTTATTATAAAATAATCTTTTTATCCTTTATCCTACCTTTTAATATAATAATTCTGCTTCGTACCTTATAATCTTTGTAATATTGTAAGTTTATTCTTCATATTACTGGTGCTAACATCAAGAAACGACAACAAACAATACAATTTTTCCAAATGTTGTATTCATCAAAACAATACAATACAACATAATATAATATATTGTGAAAGGATATGTAACAACCATCCAAAATGCTATAACAAGTCAAAAGATTAGTATATATAAGTTAAATCCTTAGCTACGAGTTAAATCATGCACGACCTGTAGTAGTAAGTTGACAAGCATTACAAGAGGATTACTTAATGGACAAATCAAGTAGTTATACTTACATGCTAGGTGACCAAGCCAATGTGCGATCCCCTGGAAGTTGCGCAAACCAAATAGACAATTGATATTTATCATGTGATTCTGCTGTTGGTGTGAAGCCAAATGCAAAAGTTTTATTGTCAGAAAACCATGCTTTGTTCTCTTTAGCTAACAATCTTGAACCCAAAACAACCCCACTAGACTCAATGCACCAACAAAGCTCTGCTATAAACAGTAAGAGTATTAAGGCCAAAGCAGAGGAGAGTAAATTTGGAGACATATGGACCATTCGGCATTAAGTTGGTATAGTTGGAATTCTATTTCAAGAAAATCAGATTCACTTAGAATAAGCATTTGGTTCCTTATATATAATTAATTATAAAGAAGCAGGGAGTCAAGAGAGGAAGAATTTCAAGTAAGTTTTTCCAAATTTGAAGTTGAAGAAAAGTAGGAGATATGAACACGTGGACAATGGTGGGTGAGCTACAACGTTGAAAAATGACCAAAATTCTTGGATGTTTTGGTCGGTTCTGGCATTTAGCAGCACGTGTTTACTCAGCTTCTTTGTTGCTTTCAGCTATAAATCGACCAAATTGCCAAACTTTTAAAGCTGGAGAGCAGCTATTCTTGTTTTCACACTTCTCCTAGCAGCATATAAAGGATAATTTAGGAGCAAATTCAAAGTTTAGAGTCAGTAATTTTAAAATGTTATTGATTTTTGTATATACATATTTTTGTGACAACTCACCCTAAATAAATAGGGGTTCTTCACTTCCTGATCTTCAATGTTTGACTCTCAGAGAGTAAAGAAAAATTGTGGGCTATTTTTTTAGCTTTCGTCTATTGACTATCTTGTACCAATAATTAACATTGAAAGCAATATATAGGACGGGGCTATTTTAGCTTATTTGTCAACACCTAACAATAAAGATTCGTAAAAAGGTTGTTTATCTGGACAAATAACTTTAACAACCTGGAAATTTGGATTATGACGATGAGGACATGCAGAGAACAGTTTCTATACATCAATCTACGGGGCCGTTTGATGTTAGTATGAATTTGATGTTAACTTTCTGCTAATATGATATGACAGTCTATTTCTGTTTATTTAGCAGGGTTGTTCATACGGATATTACTCCACTTCTTTAATTTAGGTAAATCTATATAATTTGCATTTTCATTTTATTCTTCAGGATTTGCCTCTAATTTGGTGTTAATTTCTTACAAAACATAAAATGATGGATTTATAAATATATACATAAATGTGATCATTCAATTTATATATTCAGAAGTCAAACTCCAGAGGCGAATCTACAATTTTTAGTTTATGAGTTCTGGATCATAATTGTTTTTTACTTACCGAGTTCTAAATAAACGTTTTACACATATACAATAATTTTTTTAACACATATTAGATTTGAGTCAAAGCTATTGGATTTTGCGAAGCCCGATAAGGCTGGCTCCGCCCCTGACTCCGGTTCTTTGTTTCAAGTAAAGCAGGGCGGATCTAGCATACATTTTATGTGAACACAATACTTTTGGCTGGAATTTTACATATGTGTTGAAGACATTCACTAAAGAAGTACAATCATATATTTTGAACCTACTAAATATAGGTTGTATTAAAATCCTGAACTCGAACCATCATGTTTAAATCATGAATCTGTCTTTTTAATTAATATGGCATATTAAAGTAGAGTACTTTTATTACATTAAATATATTTAGCTTATTCGCAAAAAAAATTTCTTTACTGGACGGACATATATATCCAGTTAAAAATTTCAATGTAATTAAATGAAACGGACATAGCTGCAAAATTTCGAGGGTAGAGATATAATCTCCTTCCCAAAATTTACTATACTTCTTAACTTAACTATTCAAGAGAAAAGACCACTTTAATTGAGGCAATTGGTGCTTAAGGTGAACTGATCATGAGACCAATTTGTATATGGCTGAAATCGGGGATAACGCACACCTCAATTTCTCGGTGGATCAAACGAAGTAAGAGCATGAATATATGAGATCGAAATCGAAGCTGTAAACTCTTTGTATCGAGGCCCGCCATCGAACTTGATAAACGATGCACCCTGGACTCGGGACAAGTTCTGAGACTTCGGAAAGCGTAGCGAACGATTGAGGCCGACCGATAAAGGGCCGTGATATTCACAACCAACCGGATATCACGGCGCGGATCTCGATCGATGACGATTAAGGATCAGTAATTAACAAGGGAGGAAGATTTTTATCCTTTTTAGACTTATTCTAGGGTGAAACTCTCCTACTATATAAAGGGAATTTGTTTTCTTTGATAGGACACATTGTAACACGCATACCAAAGCAATAGATATTCACTTTTCTGCTTTCCAGCTATAGCGAAGTTCTTATTTTACATATGTTCTTTATTCACGATTGACTTCGAACCCAGGGTCCGATCAAGGGCAAAACTACTGTTCAACCTAAATTCGAGCCGGGCCGTAACATTACAATTGGTTTGATCATTCATTTAGTCTTTAACTCTTTATCTAATATTTTTGATTATTTGTGTTGAATCAATCCACATATCCTTAATACCGCATATAAATTCAATTGTTATCCATTTTAAGGGTAAACAGTTTGGCGTCCACCGTGGGGCTAATGATAGTGTTGGTGATTTGATACAAATCTCCATAACACACTCTACTTTATGCTTGTTCTTTAAAGTCTTAATTTCTGGTCAGTTTAAAAATGTCTCTCAGTCTGCCATCTTGAACGTTGACACTGAGTCTGGCCATCATGGCTAAAATAACAATTTGGTGCCTAGCAATGAGGTACCTCCCGCTGACCCCAACGGAGTCCCAGTTGCTGATCCGACCGATGCTAACTCATAGGTGGCCATCATGGCAGCTCCCGACTGATCCCAAAAATAGCATTCGCGGGGGACTCCGACCAACGACTTGAGAAGCGCTCGAAGGAGAAGGCGATGGGGTTAGCCTATGGTTAATCTTCGGTTGCAGGCTCATCAAGCAGCAATAGCGTAGCTGCAGAATCAAAGCCACGCCTTAGAAGAGTTGATCCCGAACCATCCCTAGAGAACATCCGAAGGAATGGGCAGATCACCGAGAGGCCAGGTGAAGCTGAGTTCGGGGTCAATCCTAAACCAATGAAAATGCTTGAAGCATTAACGAAGCGGGTGGAATCAGGTGAAAATAAAATTGAGGCCAATGACAAAAAGATGGAAACATACAATTCCAGGGTCGATCAAATCCCGGGAGCACACCCCCGATATTGAAAGGGCTAGATTCCAAGAAGTTTATCCAGAAGCCCTTCCCTCCCAGTGCGACACGTAGCACTGAAGCCGATCATAAAGAGGTTTCATATGCATGATATCCAAAAATCTAATGGGACCATGGATCTGAATGAGCATGTAACCTCCTATACATGAGCGATCAAAGGGAATGACTTGGAAGATGATGAAATCAAGTCTGTGTTACTGAAAATATTCGGGGAAACTTTGTCCAAAAGAGAAGTGATATGTTATCACAACTTACCCCCAAATTTTATTGACTTGTTTACTATGCTTGGAGATGCTTTCGTGAAGGCCTATGCCGAGGTCATCAAGGTCGAGACCAGAAAGTCGTACCTTTTCAAGGTTAAACAAAGAGACAGCGAGATGCTCATGGAATTCGTGTTGAGGTTCCAGATGGAACAGATGGATCTGCCTCCAGTCACAGATGATTGGGCCGTTTAGGCATTTACCCAAGGACTTAACCCCCGAAGCTCCTTGGCTTCACAATAGCTAAGACAAAACTTGGTAGAGTACTCGGTGGTAACTTGGGGCGATGTCCATAACAGGTACCAGTCGAAGATTAGAGTCGAGGTCGATCAACTCGGAGCCCCTTCTAGATCCGTTTACCCTATAAGGGCCGACAACAGGTCTAAGAAAGACATTCATCAAGAGCCATGGCCGGTCCAGGATCGGTACCAACCATATAGTATGGACCGAAGAGGAAATGGGTCCGGGCATTATCCCACAAGGAACGAAAAGAGAGGCAATCGAGGGCCCAACCGTCGAGGTCTGATGAGCAAAAATGGTTTCGACAGGCCGCTCGGGGGTAGAGAAGCACCTAGATTATCAGAATACAACTTCAATGTTGATGCGACCAACATCGTATCGGCCATCTGGTGCATCAAGGAAACCAAGTGGCCCCGACCATTGTAGCCCGACCCTTCCCAAAGAGATCCTAACTTGATGTGTAAGTATCATGGAACCCATGGCCACATGACTGAGGATTGCCGACAATTGAGAGAAGAAGTTTCCTGATACGGGCACCTCCGGGAATTTCTGAGTTATCGAGCCAAAAACCACTTCAGGAATAGGGACGCCAAAAAACAGGCCGAACATGAAGAGCCTCAGCACGTCATCAAAATGATCATTGGAGGGGTCGATATCCCCCAAGGGCCAAATATAAAGTGCACTAAAGTATCTATCACAAGGGAGAAATGCACCCGAGAGTATGTCCCAGAGGGAACCATTTCGTTCGACGACGAGGATGCCGAGGGCATCCTGCAACCATAAAATGATGTGCTGGTAAAATCCGTACTTATCAATAAATATCGAGTTAAACGTGTGTTGATTGATCTAGGTATCTCAGCCAACATCATCAGATCGAGGGTCATAGAGCAGTTGGGGTTACAACACCAAATAGTGCCGGCGGTCCAGGTGTCAAACGGATTTAATATGGCATGCGAAACCACAAAAGGGATGATAACCCTTCTAGTGAACACCACTGGGACAATCCAAGAGACAACGTTCTACGTGATCAAAGGGGACATGAGGTACAATGCTCTATTCGGAAGGCTGTGGGTTCACAACATAAGGGCGGTACCCTCAACCTTACACCAGACGCTAAAGTTCCCTACGCCGGGATGAGTCAAGACGGTCTACGAAGAGCAGCCAGCCGCAAAGGAAATGTTTGCAGTCAATGAGGTAATCTGGGTGCCCTCGATATCGACATCAAGGAACATAATGCCGACCAGAAAGGAAGAGATTAAATAGCAATCACCGATGCCGGTCTCGACCAAATCGGAAGAACGAGGAGTGGACGAGGAAGATGATTACGGAGTTTCGATATCGTTCGTAGCTCCTAATGATACCGACACTACCAAATCGATGGTCGAGGAGTTGGATCACGTCATATTGATTAAACACCTACCGTATCAAAAGATGTAACTGGGCACAAGGTTAACTCCCGAGCTTAGGAAAAAACTTATAAATTTTCTTAAAGCTAACATAGACTGTTTCTCTTGGTCTCACCTCGACATGACATGGATCCCACCGGAAGTAACCACTCACAAGCTGAGTTTGGACCCGAAGTTCCATCTGATTAAGCAGAAGAGGAGGGAACAGTCCGAGGTCAAGCATACATTCATCAAGGACGAGGTATCCAAACTCCTTAAAGTAGGATCCATTCGGGAATTTAAATACCTGGACTGGTTAGCCAACATAGTGATAGTGCCCAAAAAAGGGAATTAGCTAAGAATGTGTGTAAAATACAAAGATCTAAACAAGGCATGTCCCAAGAATTCTTTTCCCTTGCCTAACATCGATAAAAGGATCGACGTGGCGACCGGGCATAAGATACTCAACTTTCTGGATGCCTATTCTGGGTACAACCAAATTTGGATGGACCCTGACAAGAAAAAAAGACTTCTTTTATCACTAAATTCAGCACCTGCTGTTATAATGTAATGCCGTTCGGATTAAAGAACACCAGTGCCACTTATCAATGCCTAGTAAACTAGATGTTTGAAGAACAAATAGTAAAATCAATGGAAGTTTATGTTGATGACATATTAGTCAAGTCCCTGCGAATAGAGGACCATTTGAAACATTTGCAAGAATCCTTCGACATACTGAAGAAATACAATATGAAGCTGAACCTAGAGAAGTGTGCATTCGGGGTCGGATCGGGAAAATTCCTCGAGTTCATGGTATCCATTTGAGGGATCAAGATTAATCCTAACAAAATCAAAGCTATAGAGGACATCACTGTGATGGACAATAACCATTTAAAGGCTGATCGGGCGTATAGCCGCCCTAGGTCAGTTTATATCGAGGTCCTCAGACAAAAGACATTGGTTCTTCTCGCTGTTAAAAAAGAAGAATAGCTTTTCCTGGACCCCAGAATGCCAGCAAGCTCTGGAAGAACTCAAACGGTACCTATCGAGTCTACCCCTATTCCACACTCCGAAGGCGGACGAATAATTGTACCTTTACCTAGCTGTTTCCAAGGTGGTGGTAAGTTGAGTCTTAGTTCAGGAGGAAGAAGGTATGCAACTTCCTATTTACTATGTTAGTAGAACTTTAGGCGAGGCCAAAACAAGACACCCTCACCTGAAAAAATTGGCGCTCGCTTTGCTAAGCACCTCCAGAAAGCTAAAGCCATACTTTCAATGCCACCCCCTATGTGTCATAACTTCTTACCCCCTGAGGAACATCATGCACAAACCCGAGCTCTCGGGCCAGTTGGCCAAATGTGCCGTCGAAATTAGCGGGTATGATATCAAGTATCGACCCCGCACCGCCATAAAATTTTAGATTTTGGCATACTTCTTGGCCGACTTTACGCTAACCTTAATACCCAAACTCGAGAGGGAATTTCTGTTGACCTCAAGGACCACCTCGGGGATTTGGCCTCTTTATACAGATAGTGCCTCAAATGTGAAGGGGTACGGGCTCGATATCGTATTAAAATCGCCTATGGGAAATGTAATTAGGCAATCTATTAGAACTGTAAAGTTGACTAACAATGAGGCCGAGTATGAGCCATGATTACAGGTCTGGACATGGCTAAAAGCCTTGGGCCCGAGGTAATCGAAGCCAAGTGGACTCCCTCTTCGCGGTAAACCAAGTTAACGGGACATTCGAAGTAAAAGAAGAATGAATGCGAAGGTACTTGGACAAATTATAAGTAACACTACATCAATTCAGGGAATGGACCCTACAACACGTACCCCGAGATCAAAACAGCGAGGCCAATGTTCTCGATAACTTAGGTTCATTGGTCAATGCCGATGAATTTAGTTCGGGATCAGTAGTGCAGCTCATAAAGTCGGTGATAGAAGAAGCCCATGCCGAAGTAAACTCAACGAGTCTAACTTGGCACTGGAGGAATAAGTATATAGTCTTCTTGAAGACCGAAAAATTTCCTTCGTATCCCAAAGAATCTAGAGCCCTGCATACCAAGGCTGCCAGATTTAGCTTGGTCGAATGGGAACTATTCAGGAGAACCTTCAACGGCAAGCTAGCCAGATGCTTGGTATAAGGAGAGACCGAATACGCCTTGAGAGAAGTTCACGAAGGCACTTGCGGGAATCATTCGGGGGCAGAATCTTTGGTTCGGAGACTGATTAGGGCCGACTATTACTAGACCGAAATGGATAAAGATGCAAAGGACTTCGTAAGAAAATGCGACGACTACCAGAGACACGCCCCGATGATCCATCAACCGGGAGAAATGATCCACTCTATTTTATCCCCGTGGTCATTTATGAAGCGGGGAATGGACATTGTTGGTCTCCTACCATAGGCACCCGGTAAAGCTCAATTCATATGATTCATGACCGATTATTTTTCCAAAAGGTCGAGGCTCAGGCATTTGAAAAGGTCTAGGAGAAAAAAGTCATTGACTTCATCCATGATCACATAATATGTCGATTTGGGATACCGATCGAGGTTGTTTGCAATAATGGAAAATAATTCATCGGCATCAAGGTAACTAAATTTTTTGAAGATCAAGAAAATCTATTAACACCTTATCACCCTAGTGGGAACGGGCATGTAGAATCAATAAACTAGACCATACTTCAAAACCTAAAGAAGAGGTTGACCGGTGCGGAAGGGAAATTGAAGGAGATCTTGCCCGAAGTCTTATGGGTGTACCGTACGACCTCAAAATCTAGCACTAGGGCCATCCCGTTTTCATTGGTCTACGGAGCCGAAGCCTTGATACCAGTCGAGGTGGGAGAACCAAGCCTCAGATTCCAATATGTAATAGAAGAGCCAAATGGGAGGTCATGATTACGAGCCTGGAACTATTGGATGAAAGGCGGGAGGCCGCCCTGGTCCGGTTGGACGCCCAAACATAGTGAATAGAAAGGAATTACAATCGAAGAGCCAACCTCCGACACTTTCAAGTCGGGGACTTAATGTTGAGGAAAGTGACATTACACACCAGAAACCCGAACGAGGGGAAACTGGGACTGAACTAGGAAGGACCATATTGAGTTGTCGGGATAACCGACAAAGGCTCGTACAAACTTGAAGCGGGAAATGACATACTATTACCGAACAACTGGAACGTGGCACACTTAAAGCGGTACTACTGCTAAGGTACGAACTTAATTACTCTTTAATCATGTTATAAGTCAGACTAACACTTGCAGGTAAATGGCCAAGGACGGATGTGACTATTAGGTCTAAAAGCACGCGTTGCACTCTTTTTATCTTGAGCCGATTTTACCCCAAAATAGATTTTTCGGCAAGGTTTTTAGCGAGGAAACAGTAAAACATGCTAACTTAGATTCAAAGACCGGTTTCAAACCGGAGTCAATGATCTTCCACTTGGTATCAACAGTATCCGAGCCCTTACGAGTTTGATCTCAACTATTGGGGGCCATCACCTTCGGATAAGGTTTTTAGCAAGGAAAAAAGAAAACTTTGTATGCTAAAAGATAAGGCTTGGTGGTTAGGATTTTTTGTAAGGGCCAAACGGTCATATGAGCAGTGCTCACATAGTCCACTCTAGCCATGACACAAGTCTTTATGTGCTTTCGATTATGTACCTTGCACACTGAGAAATGAAAGAAAGTTTTGCTTTGCTATTACACTTTTTTTACATCTTTGACTCCAGACCCTAGAGCCCACGGGCTACCCCTACTCGTGGACTATCGAGCCCAAGGGCTACCCATACTTGGGGACTATGAAGCCCAAGGGCTACCCCTGCTCGGGGACTATCAAGCCCAAGGGCTACCCCTGCTCGGGGACTATCAAGCCCAAGGCCTACCCCTACTCGAGGACTATCGCTCGAAGAAAATTTAGATGACCCGGGCTACCGAATCCCGGAGGCACCAAACCTATTAGGCGGTTCCCAAATATAAAAGGCTACGACCGCCCTGAAAACGACTCAGAGACGTCCGAAGCCCGTAACCAAAAAGTAAGGCCTTTACGAAAATTCAAAACCTGCTAAAATGTCACCCTCAACAAAAACATCGTCTAAAAACACTTATCTTGGAAACCTCCGGCCTCACCGAGGGTTAGAAGCCACGAGCAAACAAAGTGGCATCAATATCGAGTTTCGTTCGAACCTCCAAAAAATGAATGCCCCAGAACTACATCCGATCATATGCTAAGGCATCAAAAATAATACTTGAATAAAAATTGCAAAAGATGCTGAAAAGTAAAATATTGCCGAAAAGGGAAAAATCTTATATATATTCCAAAAATATACTTACAAAGGCTCGATAGAACGACCTCAAAATAAAAAACATACAGAAGGAAAAACAAAAAAAAGTGAAGGAGTACTAAGGCATTTACGCCTGGTCTTCACCGGGTCCTGACTCATTGCCAGAACTGTCAAAACCCTCTGAGCCTTCGGCATACTCAAGCTCATAGAACTCCTTTGCCTCGAGCCTTTTAGTTTCTTCGATCTCAACCGATATGTCAAAACCCCGAGCGGGGATCTCTTTGCTCCATTTGGGATAGCCACTTCATGTATTCGGTCTTTGTCCTTAGGTGAGTCTTGGGTGCCTCTACATCGACTTTGTACTAGGCCACCATTTCCTCGGCATCAGCAAAAGTTGTGTCCAAATGGGACCTCAATGTGGCATATTATCTCCCGATATCATCCCGTTCCATGACGGCTGAGCTCAGTTGTGCCCGAAGATCATCGTTCAGCCAAGACCACTTGTCGGCTTTTTCCTTCGCCACCCGAAGTTGGCTCTCAATTGACACCAGCTCTGCCTTCACAGTTTCCTTCTCTGAGGCCAGCAGGTCCATCCTGCCTTTCCATACTTCGGCCATGAGCTTGACCTCGTCCATTTCTGTTCGTAGGTGGGCGATCAGGTCTATCTTCTGTTGGACTTGCGAAGTTGTGTTGTTAGTCACCATGATTAGCTCCTCATTTTTAGCTTCAAAAACCTTTAACTTCTCAACCAGGTTGGTGTGTTCCTGCTTCAGGGCCAAAGACTCCTTCTGAGCCTTTTCCAGCTCGGCCTGAAGCCTCAAGAGGTCTTTAAAGGCCTCGTCTTGCTGCTCACTAAGGAGCCTATACATATCCTTCTTTTGGACCTGCTCTTTGAGCTTGAACTCGAGTTGACTGATTTCCAAGTGGTATCGGAGGAAGCTTTTATGGTGAAACACTGAGGCCTATAAAACAACGGAAGTAGTAAGAGACATCAAAACTTAAGTGGAATTCATAAAGGGGTATAAAAGTGTTGGAGCTTTACCCGGTTAAATGCTTGTCGTGCCTCGTTGAAAAGTCTTGACGTGCTCCTCGTTCATCTTTGCATGGTCCTCCTCGGTCACTAGGCATCAGAGGTAGTTGGCTATGCCCAACAGAGCATATATGATCCGAGCATCCTCCGCGACTATAAGAACGACCATTATCTTTCACCCGGGGTCCAAACTTGGTGCGGGAAATTGCTTCACTAATTTCGGGCTTGAACTCAGCCCACTAGCTCTCAAGGGCACGTCCTTCTTTGGGATCTCCAGGTGAACTATCCTGGAAAAATACTCCAATGTGGACATGTCCATGCCGTCGAAAAAAGAGTTGAGGGGGTTATCTGAACCCTGCACTCCATTACTTGACTTTTCTTTGCCCGCTTGGGCCTCTTCGAGCATGTACTCAATATAGGAGGGCATCTTTATAATGTCGATGACACCAGTTGCCTCTTTTGGAGCAGGATCAGATTTTTAGGAGGTTGCAACCTCCTTCCCCCCCTCAATTTCCCGACCCAGGAGGGGATCGACATCGTGGTACCCTTTCTCGACCATCGTCTGCTCCCCAGTGGGGGTCGATCCATGGGCAATCGGTTTGTGAGGTTGGATATTTCTGAGTCGAGTCGTGTTTTAGGTTGCATAGTCGCTAGGTCTTCTTTGTTTGAGCGCATTAGGGAGTGATATTATGATGATCCTCATTTGCTTGTCCTTAGGGACTCGTTGCGGCACGGTAATGCCAAGTAGGTTACGATTGAAGATGATGGAGTTTTGAGGATGCATGGTAGTGTGTGTGTGTCTAATATGGATGAGCTTCATGAGTTGATTCTAAAGAAGGCCCACAGTTCCTGGTATTCTATTCATCCGGGCGCCGCCAAGATGTATCAGGACTTACGGTAGCATTATTGGTAGAGGAGGATGAAGAAGGATATAGTTACATATGTAGTTTGGTATCTAAATTTTTAGCAAGTAAAGTACGAGCATCGGAGACATGGTGGTTTACTTTAGAAGATAGAGATTCCTGAGTGGAAGTGGGAGCATATCACTATGGATTTCGTTGTTGAACTCCTACAGACTCGGAGTAAGTTTGATGCAATTTGGGTTATTGTGGATAGAGTGACCAAGTCAGCGCATTTCATTCCTGTGGTAGTTACCTATTCTTTAGAGCGGTTGGCAAAGATTTATATCCATGAGATCGTTCATCTTCATGGTGTGCCTGTGTCTATCATATCTGATACATAGTTTACCTCGCACTTCTGGAGGGCAGTACATCGTGAGTTAGGCATGCGGGTTGAGGTGACCACAACATTTCATCCTCAGACGGACAGAGAGTTCGAGCATACTATTCAGATCTTGGAAGATATACTTCACACATGTGTTATAGACTTTGGAGGATCGTGGGATCAGTTATTACCCCTTGTAGAGTTCGCCTACAACAACAACTACCAGTCGAGCATCTAGATGGCTCCCTATGCGGCATTATATGATAGACGGTGTCGATCACCAATGGGATGGTTTGACTCGGGGGAGGCTCGGTTATTGGGTACAGATTTGGTACAGGATGCCTTGGATAAGGTTAAGATCATTCAGGATAGACTTCACACAGCTTAGTCCAGGCAAAAGAGTTATTCCGACCGTAGGGTTCGTGATGTGGCATTCATGGTCGGAGAGAGAGTGTTGCTTCGGGTATCACTCATGAAGGGTGTAATAAGGTTTAGAAAGAAGGGCAAGTTGAGCCCTAGGTACATCAGGCCTTTTGAGATCCTTGAGTGAGTGGGAGAGGTGGCCTACAGACTTGAGTTGCCACCAAGCTTATCAGTGGTACATCTAGTGTTTCATGTGTCCATGCTTCAGAAGTATCACGACGATTCATCCCACATGTTAGATTCAACACTGTGCAGATGTACAAGGATTTGACCTACGAGGAAGAGCCGATAGCTATTCTAGACCAACAAGTTCACTAGTTGAGGTCAAAGAGTTATCTTTCAGTTCGAGTGCAGTGGAGGGGTCATCCTATTGAGGCAGCTACCTGGGAGTCCAAGTCCGATATGCGGAGCAAATATCCCTACCTTTTCACCAGCTTAGATACTTTTCTATGTCCGTTCGAGGACGAACGATTGTATTAGAGGTGGAGAATGTGATGACCCAAAGGGACATCTTATATTTTAGAACTCGATTGCATGCTCAATCCGGGAGTATTTTTGGAAAGCTTTTATGTTGAAAGTTGATGAAAACAATAATTTTTGCCTTTAAAAGTTGATTTAGTTGACTTCGGTCAATGTTTTAGGTAAACAGATCCGGACTTGTATTTTGACAGTCCCGGTGGGTCCGTATCGAAATATGGGACCTGGGCGTATGCCCAGAATCGAATTCTGAGGTCCCTAGCCCGAGATATAAATTTTTGATGAAAATTGGAAGTCTGAAAATTTAATGGTTTTAAGAATTTGGTTAATGTTTGATATTATTGGTATCGTGTCCGTATTTTGGTTCCGGAGCCCGGTACAGGTTTATTATGCTATTTAAGACTTGTCGGTGAAATTTGGTGAGAAACGAAATTGATTTGACGTGATTCGGACGTCCGGTTGAGAAAATAGATGTTTTAGAACTTTCTTGAAAATTTCATTCAATTTGGTGCTAAATTCGTAGTTATAGGTATTATTTTGGCGATTTAATCACGCGAGCAAGTTTGTATGATATTTTTAGGCTTGTGTGCATGTTTGGTTTGGAGCCCCGATGTCTCGGGTAAGTTTCGGATAGGCTACGGGATATATTAGACTTAGAAATCTGGTGTGTTTTGCTGCTGGTGGTGTTATAATATTTTGTGCTTCGCAATCGTGAAGCCATTCTCGCGATCGCAAAGGGGAATCTGGGTTGGGGAGGATTTTACTCTATGCGAACGCGAAGGCTAGGTTACGAATGCGGAGCGATGAGGGCTTTACCTTTCGCGAACGTGACCAGCCCAACACGAACGCGATGCTTTAGGGACCTAAGGGAGAGGGTCAGGCATTCTTCATCGCGAACGCGTGCGAGGGCTTGCGAAAGTGAAGTCCAGAGGGGGCATAGCCTTCGCGAACGCGATCGCGATGGGAATTTCATAATCGCGTAAGTCTTTAGGAAGCTGCTCTTTGCGAACGCGATGAACCCTGTCGCCCAGCTATTAAACAGTCCCATTACGGGACTTAGGCCATTCTTTCAATTTTTCAAAAGCCAAACGACACATGGGCGATTCTCTCAAGCTAATTTCTTCCCCAAAGTATTGGTAAGTGATTCCAAACTATTTTTTTTTTAAATTACCCATTGCATTCCATGAATTTAAAACCTAAAATCTAGGATTTCCGTGGTAGAAATTGGGGGTTTGGGTAGAATTAGGGATTTTTAGGAAATTGGGATATAGACCTCAATTTCGGGTTGGATTTGAAAATTAATTGTATATTCGGGCTTGGGGGTGGATGTGTAAATGGATTTTAGTCCGAACCTCGAGTTTTGACCAAGCGGGTCCGGGATCGATTTTTAACTTTTTGGGAGAAAGTTTGGGAAATCTAAATTTATGCATTGTAGTTGATTCCTATAGTAATAATTGATGTTATTGAGCTAATTGTGGCTAGATACGGGTGGTTCGGAGGTAGATACTGGAGAAAAAGCGATAATTGAGCATTGAGTGGCCCGCAGAGCGAGGTAAGTATCGTGGTTAACCTTGGCTTGAGGGATTAAGTCTTATTTACCTATTTGCTACGTGTTTGAATGTTGAGTACAACGTATAGGTGAGGTGACGAGTAACTATGCGTTCTTGTTGAGTCGTAACATGCTAGTGAGTCTTATTCATAAAATTGTAGCTTTCCGTGATCATACTATCCATGCTTACACTAGTTTATTGTTATATTGATCGTTCTTATTATATGTACGGATTTTGGTATTGATTGAGTATTGGCTCAAAGTCGAGGTTGATATTGTGGAAGCAATGTTGAAGTAATACTTGTTGTTGTCATTTCTATCTCCCTATGATTATTGTTCCTTATTTTGGTGAGGGAGAGTAAAAGCACGAAGGGTGATGCCGTGTCATTCTTATTTGATTTATATGGTGAGGTTGAGAGTAAAATCATGAAGGGTGATGTCGTGTCATAATTATGAGAGAGTTAATGCACGAAGGCTGATGCCATGCCATTCTTATTTGATTTATATAGTAAGGTTGAGAGTAAAAGCACGAAGGGTGATACCGTGCATTTTCCGTTTATTGTGTTTACTTGTTATTACAGGTTCGAGGTGTTCTAGCTGCTTAAATTTCTTTACTCCTGTGATTCTTTATCTTGCAATCTCCTCAGCATGTTTCCCCTCCTATGATTATCTATTCTGCCTCTATTAGTTGTTATTGTGCTCGTATATTGTTTAACTACACAGATTTATGTATGTGTCTTGTCCTAGCCTCGTCACTACTTCCCCAAGTTAGGCTCGGCACTTACTAGTACATGGGGTCGGTTGTACTGATACTGCACTCTGCACTTTCTGTGCAGATTTTGGTACTGGCCTGAGTTGACCTCGAGTTTAGCAGCTGGACTTGATCGACGTGAGACCAAGGTAGATATGCTTGCGTGCGCAGACCCTGGAGTCTCTTCTCAGACTTGTTACTTTACTGTTTTTTTTCTTTCAGAACAGTGTATTATTTTTCAGACTCTGTTTGTAGTAAATCGTAGTAGCTCGTGAGTTCTGACTCCAGATCCTAAATGTTTCAGTTACTTTGGGTATTATTATTTTCCGCAAACTTTGTTTAGCTTCGGTTGACTTAATTAAATTCTATTATTAAAAATTTGTTGAAGTTGATTTTGGTGAACTCTCTAACGTTGGCTTGCCTAGTAAGTGAAATGTTAGGCGCCATCACGTTCCCTAAGGTGAAAATTCCGGGTCGTGACATCTTTATTTATGATTGACTTCGAACCAAGGGTCCGATCGAGGGCAAAACTAATGTTCAACCTAAATTTGAGTCGGGCCGTAACATTATAATTGGTTTGATCATTCATTTAGTCTTTAACTCGTTTATCTAATATTCTTGATTATTTGTGTTGAATTAATTACATATCCTTAAAACCACGTATAAATTCAATCGCTATCCATTTTAAGGGTAAACACAATTAAATCCTTAGTCTCAAATAGCTTAAACATGGCGGTCGAACTCTATGTTCTTCGTATCAAGCTAAATTTTACTTTTCCTTGTACAATATGGTCGAGGAGGAGTAATTATAAGGTTTTCAATTAACTCAAATATATTAGCTATGATTTTTCTTTTAGTGGCGCTAATTAACTTCTTCTTTCACAAATATGCTTGATCACTTTTCCGTAAGATTGTTAGGAAGTGGAAGAGAGTTTGTGATTATGGGTTCGTGAGAACGAGTAGCACCTCGAAACATAACATGATCATCATATTTGCTGAACAAGAAGAAAGGAAATACAACGGAATGACGGGAGACGTAACTCCTAACATTCCCAACATACATGATATGGACGTAGATGTCTAGAGAGGGGCTGGAGCTGTGCACGCACAACCCCTCTAGCGCCCTCAAACTCTGCAGAGTTTTAGTACATTTATTCACTGCAGATTTATTCTAAACAACAAAGAAAAGGAAAGGAGAAAGATCACATATTATCTTCTTGTTCATGTGCATGATCCGAATGTCCATTTTCAAATACGAAGGTAAGTAGAAAGGATGGAGGTGCGGAAGGAAGGGCAGCAGTTGTTGATGCAGCAAACGTTGTATTGAGGCTTGCCATTGCAGAAAGCGCAGCTTATGGCGCAATGATCCGTACAGGAGTCACCATCTGCTGCATAGCTTGAAATTGCCAACATAAGAACCATTAAAGTTACCATCATGAATACTACTGCATTTGTAGGATTCAATTTCATGGCAGCCATAACTCTTTTTTCTTTTTTTTTCTCTCTTCTTTTTATGGATCTTAATTTTGTATTTTAGGTATGTGCTTTTGTTGTGAATAAGGTCATGCAAATTTATAGAGGTGAGAAACCCTCGAAAATAGGGAGCCCACAATAAAGTTCATGCACATAGGAAAAATCGATCGAGAAAAGATCATGGGCAATAATTGAGCTCATGAATTATTTTAGGCCCACACTGAAACAAGCGTAAAAAATTAATGGTACGTGCTTCTATTCTGAGATGGAACAACAAAAAAGGTGTACTTTAGTTGTGTCTATTCTGATGGTACTAAAATACGCAACTTAATTATAAGATTAAAAGAGTGACTTTTTCTTTATAATTTTTCTTCTTAAAATTCTATATATCTTTGATAAGATGGATTCTTGCACAGCAGAAAAATGGGAGATAGAAGAGGAACGAACCATGGTATGATATATGGGCCGAAATTTGAACCTAACTAGTACATGGTGAAGTTGTAACAGCCAAATTAATTGTAAAGTTAATCCTATAAAAAATGTTTGTAACTTTTAGCTTTCTCTATTACAATAGTTTTGATTAGCTTGCAAAAAACACCAAATTTTCACTTCCAGAAATGATAACCAAAAGATCAACTTTAAAAGTAAATGAAAAATTAGATGTATAAATTAGCTTACGGAAATGAATAGGAGCACTATTTGACAAAATATTATAAGTATATTGACCATAATACGTTATTAAGCGGTAACAATATTCTCATTGAACAGATTTGCGTACGTGGATATTAGCCCTCGGAGCTTAGCTCATTGGTTGCTTATAGCAAGTGGTTTCTTAGCTTTCTGATAGTGGCAGTGACGCAAATTCTAATGCCTAGCAATGGAAACGGAATATTTCCATTATGTTTTTTACTGGATGTACTTCAGCGGTTTTTTTTTATATATTTTTTATTATTTGTTTTTATGAACCTGCCTTTTAGAGTTTATTTATCTAACTTTTTTTTGGGGTACAATTTTCTAGAAGGAAAATGACTTAAAGTCGATATTATATGCCAGTTGAAGCATAAATTTTTTTCATATCAAGTATATATCAGCTCCATATGTTTGATGGCTGGTGCCGAAATAGGGTCTCGAGATCGTATGGAGATCATCAATGGCTCTAAGGGAAAAAAGCAATAATTTCTTCTCTGCTACAGAGATATTCACTAGAATTAGGTTTTGTTTGTTTGGCTTTAAATATGATGTGATAGTTGAGGACCAAACTTCCTTGTACGCGCGGTATCGCTGAGAGCTGGGGCCATTTGCGACTTTGAATTTGAGCAAACAGTTTATGACCAATTATTGCATTTTCATATGTGTTTACAATTACGCACTCTTCACTTCACGAGTCGGGAATCTAAATATTATTTTTTTGGACTCAAATTACGTTAATAGGTGTTTAAAAAAAATATCATTTCTATATATAGCGCGCAAATTTTTTTTGGACTCAAATTACGTTAATAGGTGTTTAAAAAAAAATACCATTTCTATATATAGCGCGCAAAAACAAGACGCTATACATTAACGGTAACGTCTGCCGTTAAGGTATAGCGTCTTTTATTTGCACGCTATACATATAGCGCCCAAAAAAAATGATATACTAGAATAAGAGTTTCATTATATTGGGGGGGGGGGGGGGTGAGGTTGTGATGGAGAATAACTCTGTGAGGTATAGTTTATCTCCACATGGTCATATTAAATTACCACTTACAATAGAGTACGATAATTTGATATCGTTGTTATGCAAAAAAATGGGTGTGAGGAAACGTCCAATGATACTTAAAGTAACCGGAAGATATCCGTATTCCGTCACTCCGCAAGGGATGCTTTTTTACTCGGAGTTAAACATTTACGATGATGAAACTTTGAAGGATTTTCTGAGGACTCCTGATGAATACCGGGAATATCTTGTAATAAATATGTTGGATATGTACGTAAAGGTCGAAGACGTTCCAAACAATGAGGTCGCCGGACAGGTTCCGGATAACCCCCAGTCATCGGGTGGCTATTCTGGAGGAGTTTTTGTTGGATAGGTTCCGGATGAAAGAGTTTTCCTTGATTTAAACTTATCCCCGCCTGCTTTACATAATTCACAAGACGAGTTGTAAGCTTCAATTTTCCTTTGTGTTACGATGTACATTTTTGTTGTATTGAATTTGTATTAACGCTCATATATTTAACAGGGGGTACAAGCCAGATATGAATTTTACAAATTATGAACCCAAGCATAGTTTTGGTGTGTTGGATCATGGTGGTCCATCGGGAGCCATCACCTAAATGAAAATGTCCATCATGGAATTTCATCACGTTACGACTTGTAAGTAAAGTGATACGGCTATATGGAAAGTATTTATTAAATTCAGCATCTTATTATTTTGTTGATTGTGCAGTGAAAACGAGCAAGTTGAACCAAATGTACTCACTCAATTGCCTGAAGATGACGTATTAAATCGGGATCTGGTAGATGCACAAAGTAAGGAAGAGAACAGTGATTACGACAACAATACTGATGAATCTAGAGACGAGACACCCTTTCTTCGTGAGGATGGTGATGAGGAGTATGAGAAGGAAGGACCTGATTTGACGAGAGAGTATGCTCCACCCCCTCCCCCCTAGACAAAGAGTGTACGAGTCCCAAATGCCGTTTAATTCAAGGAAAATTCCTTATCTTGATAACTTGCCAAGCATGCCGGATGTGGAAGCTCTCATAAGGGATTTTGATGAAATTCAGACAATAATATGGGATGAGTGTAGATCAACGGTGCAAGCAAAGGGCATGCTTTTTCCTGATAAAGCGCGCCTAAGCAGGGCTTGTAAAATGCACAACGTAAAAGAGTATCGTGAGATAATGGTATGAGAGTCAAGTCTGGTTGTATACAAGGTTGTTTATCGCAAGTGGTTTTGACCATGTCATTGGATGTTGCGTGCGAGCAAGAAGAAGACAGGTCTGTGGAAAGTGGGTAAATACATTCCTACCGACACATACGAAATTGACACATTCAACGGGAATCACTTCAACTTGGATATTGACTTGATTTCTCTTATTCTTATTCCACACATCGAAGAGTCCATAAGGTATAAAATCAAAGAGTGCATTACAGTAGTCCACTAGGAACATGGCCATACCATTACTAAAAGAAAGGCATATATTGGGCGCAAACGAGCGTTTGAAATAGTCTATGGTAACTGGGATAAGTCATTTGCAGATCTGCCTAGGTACATGGCTACAGTGCAGTAGTTTAACCCCGGGACGGTTGTTGAATGGAAGCTTGAGCGGATTCAGGTAAACCAGAATATATATTTAATTACGTGTTCTAAGCATTTAAACAAGCAATTGATGGTTTTTCGCATTGTCGGCCTGTAATATCCATAGACGGCACTCATGTCTATGGAAAGTACGATATCAAGCTATTGATAGCCGTGGCAGTAGATGCTAATGGACAGATATTTCCTCTAGCTTTTGCTATTTGTGCCAATGAAAGACAAGAGACGTGGACGCTGTTTTTGAACCACTTGAAAGAGCACGTTGTCAAACAGCGTTTCGATATTTGTTTAATATCAGATCGACACAGTGGTATCTTAAGTTCTATGGAGAACTTGCCTGCATGGCAAGAATCTTATGCCTACCATCGTTACTGTGTTAGGCACCTTAAAGCCAATTTTCAGAAGGCATATCCCAACAAGGATCTGAATGATTTGATGTGGATGGCAGCAACAGACCACCAACAACATAAATTCCGGAGGCACATAGAATATATCAGGCAAGAAGATAAGGCAGCCTATAATTGGTTAATGCGACATGACCCTGAAAAGTGGACTTTGCATGCGGATGGTGGCAGACGATAGGGAACTCTGACTACAAATGTGTCAGAGTCTTTCAACGGGTTATTGAAGTCGACAAGAGGATTGCCTATCACAGCCATGGTGCGATGTCGTTCAAGCAGATGGCGGAGAGGTTTGTTAAAAAGTCTGCAGCTGCAACGTCACTGATGGAAAGGGGTGTTGAATTTATGCCAGTGCCGATGCAGAGATTTGAGAAATACAGACGGCGAACACATTGGCATTTATTTTTGCAGTATGATAACGAAAGAAATGTTTTTGAAGTTCGCACCGCTATCCATCAAAATCGGGGTAATAATGTACATATTGTAAATGAATCTACAAGGTTATGCTCTTGTGGGAAATGGTCCATCTACCACATGCCTTGCTCATATGCCATCAAGTGCTTTCAACAAGTTGGTTTAGGTGTAACCAACTATGTTGATCAACAATATAGTGTTGGGAAGTACCTAAACACATATAGTGGGCAGTTGCGGTCAGTGGTTGCTGAGCATTATTGGCCGCCTGAACCATTTAAAATGGTGTGTAACAAGTCCTATTTGCGCCGAATACAGGTGAAGAAGAGAACACGTATACAGAACTAAATGGATGTTAGTGATACCGTTTATGCGCGCAGATGTGGTATATGCTCGCAAACAGGACACGACCATCGAAAATGTCCTTTGGGTAACAACAATAATCAAGCTCGGGTGGGTGTTCTTCTATTGTGCCTAACTATCAATGAGTTTGTGTTGTAATATTTAGTTATTTTGTTTATGTCGCAAGATTTATAAAATAAAATTATGTTTGTTAATTATGAGTTAAATTAATCCATTTCAGTTTTTAATGATAATAAAAAAAATTATATATTCGGAAAAACTGGAAACAACATTGAACTTTCAGAAATCTGATTAATTTATGACTGTGTGTTGTCTTGTCGATCTGAGAAAGCTGCCCAACTGACATAAAGCTGTTTCGTACCCGTTAGAACATTTAACACGCAAAGCATAACGCAGGTAAATACTACGTTATGTCTATATATAACGTGGTTAAATACTACATTATATGTGTGTGTTAGCTGTTTCGTATTCGTCAGAACATTTAACACGCAAGGCATAGCGTGGTTAAATATTACGTTATGTCTATATATAGCGCGGTTAAATACTACGTTATGTGTGTTGTCTTGCCTATAAATGACGAGCTCATTCTACATATTTTCTTCGCTCAAAAATAACTAATAGCAAATCTTCCTTGAAAAGCAAGTTTTTTTAACAGAAAAATGTCCCAACCTATTTATGTCCCAAGGTGTAAGTGCGGAAAAACATGCCAGATGCAAAGTTGTTGGGATAATGGTGCAGCTGGACGCCGCTTCTGGAAATGTTTGAACAAGTTTTATAAGGTTCCCGGTGAACCAATTTGCAATTTTGAGGTATGGATTGATGATCCTTGTCATCAGGAATACTACAAAGGATTGGTGAACGATCTTAATGATTTGTGTTTAAAACAGTGGGAATGTGAAAAACAACTTAAGAAAGAGGTTGTGGAGTTGAAAGCGAAACTTAAAGAGGTAGAAAAAGAAAAAAATAAGTTGTTAGAACAATTTAAGTGGTTGGAGCAGAGAATAATGAGCGACAGTGACTAAATGTATGTGTTTAGTGTATCAATTTATCTTTATGTGTGTTGTCGTGCATTTTTATTAAGCTAAAGTAGTTGTAATGAACTTTATTTTCAGTTATTGTAATGGAATTTTACTTCTTTACGACTTGTGTTTGTGTTGTAGTACGAAACTAACTAATTAACGGAGTTATAAAAAAGTAATGCACATATTATATAAATAATATGGATCTGCGCCGCTAACCATGCCATAAATGCGTCGTCCACCCTGCAACGATCATCCTTCTGATAATGTGTAGGCTCCCATATAGGCACCCTCGGTATATACTGCGGGCAGCCAAACTGCCGAAGTACCCGCTCCGAGGCATGATGCTCCACAATATCGAGACATATGAGTGGGGCAGAAGTGCTCCAAATCAATTGGCCGATCGAGCAATAAGGTGGCATGGAAGCTATCAAATCGTCGCTGTATGGCGTCCAGATGAACTATCAAATAAGAACATGAAACGTGAGTATGCGCAACACTAAGTTAATCTATACCAGGTAAGTTTAGGTACATATTTACCTGTGCGCCCTCCAGCAGATCCAACACATCCCTGCAGAGGGGGAGATTATGATGAGCATCATACTCTCGTGAAAGTGTACAGCGGAGAACCCACCTCCTGGCTAGAGGGAGAAACAGAGGTGCTACAGTAGGAGGTAATTGTGGTCGCGGTGGCTGAAACTGCAAGAACCGCTCCCAGGCCCAAACCTAACATTCAAAGCTGACGTAATGTTTAAGATAAAGTCTAACTAGGTAGAGTTGGAACTGATAAACACTTTATTTGAATATGTTGTCACCTGTAGAAGTGGCATAAAACCACAAACATCTCTCTAAGTGCCCATGCTCGCCCGACAAATCTGCCTATACATGTAACGAGAACAACAACATCCCAGCTGTAATAGGGTAACTCATCTAGCAGCTGAAGATGATGCAAAAATCTCAGGCTGACTAGGTTCCCCGAAGTGTTCGGGAACAAGACCCCTCCAAATAGAAGAAGCAACAACAACCTCGTATACTGGGTGATATATACCTCCTCTATATCATCAGTGATATCGGGGTGCAGTAGCTCCAGGTGCTGTCTAATAGGGGTCAAAGTCAACCGACTAACACCCGACGATGCAGTCTCGTCCTGTGGCCTAAAACCCGTGAGCTGCTACAGCATGTCCAAATAAGCATCACGCGACATAAATCTCATAGCAATAGGCAGTGAAACGGGCATGCCATCAATGGGCAGGCCATATAAAACCTCAACGTCTTGCAGCGTGATGGCAGCCTCGCCAATGGGCAGGTGAAAAGTGTGCGTCTCCGGTCGCCACCGCTCAATCAACACCGTGATCAAGGCCCTGTCAACTTGTATCCGTCCGATCTCAATAATCCTATAGAATCCCGTGTCATGGAGGCGATGGACTACACACTCGTGGAGAACTCTGTGCCTCAGAAAATCCCACAGGTCGTCCACTTTCCTAGCGCGGAGAGTCTGGGAAAGTAACTCTCCCTCCCATATATGGGCGGACCTATTATCGCCCTGAAGTACTAATAGCTCATGAGAGTAAGGGTCGAGATGTATAGGCGCATCCATGTCGTCAATTGTAAATTAAACAACATTAATTGTATGTTTATTATTTAATTGTGCAAAGTATATATAACAATTGAGTTCCAGGCTCGATATTTGAGGTCTAGTAGCACCAACTTATCATGATTATTTATGTGTGTCAAATTCAATTTTTTGATAATGTTGTGTGTGTTTGTTTTATAATTTTGAGTATTTAATTGTGCAAAGTATATATAACAATTGGGTTCCAGGCTCGATATTTGAGGCCCAGTAGCACCAACTTATCATGATTATTTATGAGTGTCAAATTCAATTTTTTGATAATTTTGTGTGTGTTTGATTTATAATTTTGAGTATTTAATTTTACAAAGTATATATAACAATTGGGTTCCAGGCTCGATATTTGAGGCCTAGTAGCACCAACTTATCATGATTAATTTATGAGTGTCAAATTCAATTTTTTGATAATTTTGTGTGTTTTGTTTTATAATTTTGAGTATTTAATTTTACAAAGTATATATAACAATCTACCATTATAATAAATACTTAAACTATAAGGATTCTACGCTAAAATACTATACAATTTACTATGCTAACATACTAGTTTCACAAATAAAACACAAAACGACTTGGAAATACTAATATCTAAATTCGGATATTAACATAAAAAATTGAATCTCAATTTTACATTTTTTAGAACACTAATATCTAAGTACGGATAAATATAACATACTAGTTTCGTAAATAAAACACAAAACGACATGAAAACACATTCAATCGCCAGTGATATACATTATTATACAAGTTTGGGTATAAAATAAATCGAAATACCTCAATGCAGTGAGTGTTTTGTGTGAAAATTTGAAGACGAAGGAGTTAAACCACAACAATATAATGCTCTATTATGATGTGGGACCTACGTTCTTAACCTTTTGTGTGACGGGAGGGGCCCACAATTTTTTTAAATAACGGGCAGTGGGTGGGTGAGGACCAGAAAGGGTTTAAAAAAATGGGGGAAAGGGTGGTCAGGGAAGAAGACGAAGGGCAGTATTTAAATTGGGGTATAGCGTATGAAAAGAAAACGCTATATATAGCGTAGAATAACAAGACGCTATATGTGGCAGTCAAATCGTCAGACCATATAGCGTGCAAATAAAAGACGCTATACCTTAACGACAGACGTTACCGTTAATGTATAGCGTCTTGTTTTTGCACGCTATATATAGAAATGTATTTTTTTAAACACCTATTAACGTAATTTGAGTCCAAAAAAATAATATTTAAGTTCCGAACTCTTCACTTCACTACTAAAGGGAGAACCCGAAAGAAAGGAAAAAGAAAAAAGGGGGGGGGGGGGATGATATAATAATTATTGCAATTTACAGTACTTTATCCCGTGTGTTATTTTTTGTCAATAAACCATCTTGTTGCTTAGTGGAGTAACACTTATTAGACTTAAAGCCATTTCTTTATACTAGGAAACAAGCGATAAGGAGTTGGGATGAATCAATGTGTTCAAACACTAATAAGGAGTAAAACGCACTGCCAATTTTGTTAAACTGGTCTAACTTTAGGTGTATCATCCATGAAACAAAAGCCACAAACTTTAACTAGGAGGGCATGACATGCTAATTAATCATGAACATAGCAAAAAGATTAGGCGAGTCTGTCAGACAGCTATGAGACCATCTCAAGCCTGGCAAGCAGAGTTGAGAACGATCCTCTACTAATCCAAGGTCCCCAAATAGCCATGGGCACTGTTAATCATGCTCTGCGTCTCACAACCACGCCTCATACACCAGACTTAGTTTCCTGTCTCCTTAGACAATACTCAATGTTAGAGTGGTCCGAACCTATAGAACAGATGCTGTTCAAGTAAGGTCGTGCACTTTAGTTGTACTAAACAAAAATATAAGCAGCAGATAGTTAAGTTAATGCGCCGATGTATGACAGCTTTTATGCTAAGCTTCATGTAGAGGTGTATCCAGGATTAGCATGGGTGTACTATGAGCACCAGAGACCCAAGTTTCTTATTGGGTTTCAGAGATGTATTTTTGGTTTAGGAATTTTAAAAGTCAAAATAAAGACTAAAGAAAGAGAAGAGGAAAAAAAATGTATCAATAAAAAACAAAAAAAATAAAAAAGTGAGTTTAATTCGAAAAAAGCAAGGGCATGGAGATTTAACCCAATTTAATTATTAATTAAAATATGATTTAAAAGAAGAAAAAGTACGATAATTGAACCCCCGGCTAAAAGGTAAAAGGTGCACCTCCCTGCCAATCACTAAAGTACTTACTTGAGCTTGGGTTCACTCATATTAATTTAAGTATTTGAGCTGAAATTCGCAAGTGTTATGGAGTACATCATTTAGGGAGAGGAGGATGAGTTGTGAACTCACCCTCTCCCGTGTGCATCCGTCCCTGGCTTCACGTGACATCAGATCATAAAATAATAGAAGTCTACTTTTAGATTTTGATTCGCGTGGAGAAAACAAAAAGTACTGACAATGAGCTTAAATTTTGAATTAAAAACCATTCCAATAAACAAAATCAAATAAAAAAGCTCACAATCTGCATATCATTTTCGCATCAGACCAATCTGATCACATTCTAGAGCATCTTGAATCAACGATCTTATCTGCTGGTAATTTCTTTGAACTTTGCCGAGATTTTAACTCGTTACAGAGAAATCCTATTTTCTTTCTCCGCCAGTCCACTAGAGTTCAACTTCGTGGGGGTGGGGGGGGTGGGGGAGGGACGATGTTTGGGAGGATTGACAAGACTAGAGGTGGCAAATAAGCGGGTTGGGCTGATTTTGGGTGGGTCAAGATAGGTTATGTCAATAAATGGGTCATTACCCAATCCAGCCCCAAGTGTACTTGGGCTAAGATGGTCTGAGTCAAGATGGGCTAAATAATGGGTCATAACCCAACCCGCCTAATTTAACCCATGTTTTAGAACCATGCTCATCTTGCATAAAAAAGTCTTTTACCTTAAAATATGAAAGTTGAAAAATATTTTGCGGGGGTGTGGGTGAGTGGTGCAGAAAAACAAAAAAAAATAGAAAACAATTGAAAACACAAAAAAAAATAAAAATTGAGGGGGTTTGCAGGAGGTGGGGAGATAGGGGTAGGGGTGAAGTGGTGGTTCAGAAAAAAAATTGAAAATATAAAAAAATATTGATGGGTTAGCGCAGGAGGGGAGAATAGGGGTAGGGGTAGAGGGGGTGCAGAAAAACAAAAAAAATTAAAAATTGAAAACGAAATATTTTTTGAGGGTGTTAGTGCCGGGGGGGGGGGGGATAAGGTTAGAGTGGGTGGGTGGTGCAGAAAAATAAAAAAATAAAAAAATAAAAAAAATTAGGGCAACTAAGTAAATTTCTTGATAAGTTGGGTTGAGATCCCTTTGTTTTGGGTGAGTTCCATGGGTTGTATTTGGGCTGCTTAATGGGTCAAAATGCGCTATAAAAAATGAGTTAACTTGGGCTCAGCCATAGGAGTGGCAAACGGGCGGGTCGGATATGGTTCAGGTCGAAAACGGATAATAAAAAATAGATAAATTATCCGATCCGACCCATATTTAATACGGATGAAAAATAGGTTAACCAATGGATAATATTGGTAACCATATTATCCATGACTTCTTACATATGATCACTTTTGGAAGACTTCTTAGTCTCCCTAACTTGAGGAACCCCAAATTTGAGGCTTTTACAAATGTAAAAGTTAGATTCATTGATTACCCATTGATTATCCATTTAGAAAATGGATAATATAGTTCTTATCCATATTTGACTCATTTTTAAATAGTTCATTATCTAACCCATTTTTTAGTGGATAATATGAGTGATTAACTATTTTCTTTTAACCATTTTGCTACCCCTACTCAGCCCAAACAGTAATGTTTGTAGCCCAACCCATTAATCTCTGGGTGAATTGGGCGGGTTTAATGGGTTTGAGTTCAAATTGTCACCCTGGACAAGAAAAATTAATTTCCCTTGAAATTTGGACCTTTCTACACTTGTCCAGAATAAGAAAAATAAACAAAATTAAGGTAAGACGAAATGAAGAAATTTTGAAGAAAAACTTAGTAATAAAGTTGAATATTGGCAAATATAAATAGTCTAATATAGTAAGTACTTGAAAATATTAAAATTCAGTATTAGAAAGAGCGAAGCTGTTATAATATATTATATTATGGATGTTCATTTAGAACTCCGTTGTAAATAAGCTTTCTTAAGAAGTTTATCCATATGAGACTCCACCGTAAATATGTTTATCTATTTAATATTCTATTGGAAATAAGCTTCCTGAAGAAGCTTATCACTTCGGTACCCGGTTATAGATAAATATTACCCCCAGTAGAAGATTATCCACATCGGGTATAATAATCTTATCCTTTCAGTACCCAGTTATGGATAAACATTACCCCCGGTAGAAGATTATCCATACCGGGTATAATAAGCTTATCCATTCAGTACTCCGTTATGGATAAATATTGCTCTCGGTAGAAGATTATCCATACCGGGTATAATAAGCTTATCCATTCAGTACTCCGTTATGGATAAACATTGCTCTCAGTAGAAGATTATCCATATCTGGTATAGTAGCAGCTTACACAGCAGCTTCCTTTCTTCTATAAATAGAAGAGATTTTAGTTCATTATGTACATCAGTTTGAATTCGAATAATATATCAGTTTCTCTCTATAGTTGTCTTTACTTTACAATCTTTATTTTATAACACGTTATCAACACGAGACTCTGACATCTCGAGCAAATACTTTGAAAGTATTAGAGGTAAGAACTTTCTTTTCCTAAATAATATCAAATCTTTCTAAACTTGGATTTGTAGCCCTGGATATATCGGGCAAAAGCTACATGTCTTGGGTGCTTGATGCTGAAATTCATCTTGATGCGATGGGTCTGGCAGACACCATCAAGGATAAAAATCAGGCATCAAACCAAGACCGTGCCAAAGCAATGATATTCCTACGCCATCACCTTGATGAGAGCCTGAAAATGGAATATCTCACTATTAAAGATCCAGTCATACTGTGGAATAATTTGAAAGATAGATATGACCACCTGAAGATGGTCGATCTTCCACAGGCACGTTATGATTGGACTCATCTAAGGCTACAAGATTTTAAATCTATCAGTGAGTATAATTCTGCTATGTTCAGAATTATTTCCCAATTGAAATTATGTGGTGATAATATTACTGATCATGATATGGTGGAGAAAACTTTCACTATTTTTCATGCCTCGAATATGCTCCTGCAGTAGCAATATCGAGAGATGGGATTTAAAAAGTATTCTGAACTTATCTCACATCTTCTTATAGCAGAGCAACATAATGGGCTATTAATGAAAAATCATGAAAGCCGACCTATTGGTTCTTGTCCATTCCCTGAAGTGAATGAGACGAACTTCCACCAAGCTAAACGTGGAAGAGGTCGTGGCCCCAGTCGTGGTCATGGCCGTGGTCGGGGAAGAAACCCCAATCATGGTAATAATAATGCACCAAAGAAGCCTCCTCACCACCAGCAGTGGAAAAGGAAGGAACAAAAGCATGAAATGGTGCAAGCGCCAAATGCAAAAAATGCATGTTATAGATGTGGAGGAAAAGGGCACTGGTCACGTACCTGTCGTACGCCAAAGCACCTGGTTGAGCTTTATCAAGCCTCCCTGAAGAAGACAGAGAAAAATGCTTAAGCAAATTTTATTTCTGAAGATAATTTAGACTTCATGCATTTGTATGTAGCTGATTACTTTGCACTCCCAGAAGGAGAAACAAGTAATGTAATCGGTAGTGAATCTGTAGAAATGTAAATATTTTAATTTTTGTTGTTTGTAATAGATAGTATAGTTATGTAATTGTTGTACATAAATAAATGTTATGCTTTGATAATGATGTTTACTTTAATATATTTTATTTATGTTATTATGAAGAATATGGATAATCCTCAAATTATGTTTGGATCAAAGACAAATCATGAAGATATTTGTGTTATTGATAGTTGAACAACTCATGCCATATTCAATGATCAGAAATACTTTTCTTATTTGCATAAGGAAAAAGTAAATATTTCAACAATTTCTGGTAATATAAGTTTGATTGAAGGCTCCGGAAGAGCCATAATATTTCTGTCTAAGGGAACAAAACTTATTATAGACAATGCATTGTTCTCCTCCAAGTCCCAAAGAAACTTGTTGAGTTTTATAGATATCCGCCGAAATGGGTATCATGTTAAGACAATAGATGAAATGAACAGGGAATATCTTTGTATTACAAAGAATATTTCTGGCTAGAAATGCATTGTAGAAAAGTTACCAACTTTATTTTCTGGTTTATACTATTCAAAAATTAGTACAATTGAAGCACACTCTATCGTAAACCAGTGAAGGAAAAATGATCACTAGACCATCACCAATGAAGGTTGGTATTGAATCCCCTGCCTTTTTAGAGCATATACATGGGGATATATGTGGACCTATTCACCCACCAAGTGGGTTGTTTAGATATTTTATGGTCCTAATAGATGCATCTTCAAGATGGTCTCATGTGTGCCTACTATCATCTCATAACCTGGCGTTTGCAAAGCTATTAGCCCAAATAATTCGATTAAGGGTACAATTCCCAGATTATCCTATAAAGGCCATTCGCCTTGATAATGCTGGAGAATTTTCATCTCAAGCTTTTGATAATTATTGTCTATCAGTTGGGATAAAAGTTGAACATCCTGTAACTTATGTTCATACTCAAAATGGCCTTGCAGAGTCATTTATTAAACACCTGCAATTGATAGCAAGATCACTACTTATGAAAACAAAATTGCCCACTACTGTTTGGGGCCATGCTATCTTTCATGCAGCATCACTTATCCGTCTCAGACCGACACATTATAATAAATATTCTCCGTCACAATTAGGTTTTGGTCATGAACCAAATATTGTCCATCTACGAATTTTCGGATGTGCTGTATATGTGCCAGTAGCACCACCACAATGTAGTAAGATGGGACCACAGAGAAGGATAGGAATATATGTTGGGTTTGAATCACCCTCTATTATTCGCTATCTTGAACCATTGACAAGAGATTTATTTACTGCTCGATTTGCAGATTGTCGGTTTGATGAAACAAATTTCCCACAATTAGGGGGAGAGAAAAAGGAAATCAAAAGAGAAATTATGTGGAAAGTTTCATCATTATCTCACTTTGATCCTCGTACCACTATATGTAATCAGGAGGTCCAGAAGATCATCCATTTACAGAATATAGCAAATCAAATGCCAGACGCATTTACTGATTTGAAAAGGATAACTAAGTCACATATCCCAGCAGAGAATGTGCCTATCTGAATTGATGTCCCAGTAGGACCATCTACTAGCATGAGAGCTAGTGAACCTAAAGCACGCCTGAAGCGTGGTAGGCCTTTGGGTTCTAAGGATCTTAATCCTCGAAAAAGAAAATCGACAAATGATCAAAACGATACTATGAAGGGATCTCCTAAAGAGACCCAAAATCTGATTAGTTCTGAGATTCCTGAAGAAATCAATGAACCCGAAGCTCATGTGAGTGAGGAACTTTTAATAAGTTCGATCGGTGATGGGATTAATTTAAATTGATTTGAAATAGTGGTGGATAATATTTTTGCATATTATGTTGCACTTAATATTATGCAAGATAGTGAGGATCTTGAACCTCGATCTATCGAAGAATGTCGACAAAGATCTGATTGGCCAAAATGGCAAGAGGCAATTCAATCGGAATTGAAGTCACTTGCTAAAAGAGAGGTCTTTGGACCAGTAGTCCAAACACCTGCTGGTATAAAACCAGTTGGTTATAAATGGGTTTTTGTGCGAAAAAGGAATGATAAAAATGAAGTTGAAAGATATAAAGCTCACCTGTTGCACAAGGATTCTCACAATGACCTGGAGTCGATTTTGATGAAACATATTCACCTGTTATGGATGCCATAACATTTCGATATCTCATCAGTTTAGCACTACATGAAAAGCTTGAAATACATCTAATGGATGTAGTTACAACTTATCTGTACGGTTCACTTGATATTGAAATTTATATGAAAATCCCTGAAGGATTTAAATGCCTGAAGCAAAATCTCAGGAAATGTATTCAATCAGATTACAAAGATCTTTGTACGGTTTAAAGTAATCTGGGCGCATGTGGTATAATCGCCTTAGTGAATATTTGCTGAAAGAAGGTTACATAAATGATGTTATTTGTCCATGTATTTTATAAAGAAAATGACATCAGAATTTGTTATACTTGCTGTTTATGTTGATGACATAAATCTTGTTGGAACTCCAGAAGAGCTCCAAAAGGCAATTGAATATCTTAAGAAAGAATTTGAGATAAAACATCTTGGAAAGACAAAACTTTGTCTTGGTCTGCAAATTGAACATTTAGCAGACAGGATCTTTATCCATCAATCTGCCTATACAGAAAGGGTCTTAAAACGCTTTTACATGGACAAAGTGCACCCATTGAGTACACCAATGGTTGTTCGATCACTTAAAGTGAATAAGGATTTGTTCCGACCTCCAGAAGAGGACGAGGAACTCCTTGGTCCCGAAGTACCCTATCTCAGTACAATTGGTACACTTATGTATCTTGCTAATACTACAAGGCCTGACATAGCATTTTATGTTAATTTACTAGCAAGATATAGTTCTTCTCCTACACAAAGACATTGGAACGGGATTAAGCATATATTGCGATATTTAGAGGGAACTCTTGATATGGGTTTGTTTTATGCTAACAAAGATAGTGCAGATCTTGTCGGTTATGCAGATGTAGGTTATTTATCTGATCCCCATAAAGCTCGATCTCAAACCGGCTACGTATTTACATATGGAGGTACTGTCATATCATGGCGCTCCACAAAGCAATCTATTGTTGCTACTTCTTCAAATCACGCTGAGATAATAGCTATTCATGAAGCAAGTAGGGAATGCGTATGGTTGAGATCAATAATTCATTTTATTCGAGAAAAATATGGTTTGGAATGTGAGAAAAGACCCACAATTTTATACGAAGACAATGTTGCATGAATAACCCAATAGATGGGAGGATTTATAAAAGGAGATAGAACGAAGCATATTTCACCAAAATTATTCTACACACACGATCTTCAGAAAAGTGGTGACATTGATGTGCAACAAATCCGTTCAAGTGATAATCCAACAGATTTATTCACTAAATCTTTGCCAACTTCAACTTTTGAGAATATGGTATACAAGATTGGAATACGGAGACTCAAATATTTGAAACAAGGTTTTCATCAGGGGGAGTAAAATACGCGATGCACTCTTTTTCCCTTACTAAGGTTTTTTCCATGGGGTTTTCCTTATAAGGTTTTTAATGAGGCACCTAGCAATGCGTCTTACTAAATATGTGTACTCTTTTTCCTTCAGTGAGAATTTTTCCCACGTGGTTTTTCCTAATAAGGTTTTAATGAGGCATATTATCTTTTAATGAACATCCAAGGGGGAGTGTTATAAATATATTATATTATGAATGTTCATTTAGTACTCCGTTGTAAATAAGCTTCCTGAAGAAGCTTATCCATATGGGACTCCACCGTAAATATGTTTATCTATTTAATACTCTATTTGAAATAAGCTTCCTGAAGAAGCTTATCACTTCGGTACCCGGTTATAGATAAACATTACCCTCAGTAGAAGATTATCCATACCGGGTATAATAATCTTATCCTTTCAGTACCCAGTTATGGATAAACATTACCCCCGGTAGAAGATTATCCATACCGGGTATAATAAGCTTATCCTTTCAGTACCCAGTTATGGATAAACATTATCCCCAGTAGATGATTATCCATACCGGGTATAATAAGTTTATTTTTTCAGTACTCCGTTATGGATAAACATTGCTCTCAATAGAAAATTATCCATATCTGGTGTAGTAGCAACTTACACATCAACTTCCTTTCTTCTATAAATAGAATAGATTTCGGTTCATTATGTACATCAGTTTGAATTCGAATAATATATCAGTTTCTCTCTATAGTTGTCTTTACTTTACAGTCTTTATTTTATAAAAGAAGCAATATTCGATGCCCGGACATGTCCTAAGAATCTCAATTTTTTTTTCATTTCATTTTAAACTAAGTTACTCTATCTTCCATCTTATATGACACTTATTTTATTTTATTTGTTTTAAAATAGATTGACACTTTTTTATACTCCTTTGAAAACTCTATACTTCTAATATTTGTATCTTAAGTTTGATGACACTTTCTTATAAGAATGAGATTACGTGATTAAGACCATAATGTTAAAATAATCTTTTTTATTATATTATACACATATTTAGTTAATGCAAAAGTCTTATTTTCTTATATCTTGCTTCGATAAAATATGATTTTTTAAAAATGAAACTAATGGAATAGTCAACATCAATTTATTTTGGTCTGAAATCTATGTTCCTTTTTCTTCTTTGAGGTAATGGCGACTTTGTAAATGTCATTGTTAGGATAATTGGAGACATGAGTTTAATTCCGGGAATTTCTTTGTATTTGCCTAAATCTTGGTGGCGAAAGTTATGTATAGGCCAAAATCTGCCCTAAAGGAATTTAGCATAAAATGACTTTAAGGACAAAGATGTGATCGAGGTCGACCAGGAAATAATGGGATTCGTATCCGGGCAGTCAACAATGATCGAGGTCAAGCATCAAAGACAGAGCACTAACGACTAGTTTTTGTAATAAAATATTAAAGAGAATATTCTATTGAATATTCCCTGTACTTGTACTATAAGGGTATATTAGGGATATGTATCATATAAATAGAAAGAGAAACAATAGTGTAGGGCTTGTAACATTGACTTGATAAGAACATTTTTCAAAAGAAGTTTCTCTCTCTCTAGCAAAGATACAAACTTCACCTTTTGCAATATTCTTGCACACATTATCCCATATCTTTCTATCAGAATCGAGAATAGTTCTAACATTCGGGGGTTTGTTTGTCATTCATCATTGTCAGAAGAAACAATCATCCACCGCATTTATTTTTGGGTGAATCGTTCCTCCTATTTATATTAATGCCATTTATTGCTATTTATTGCTTGATATCCCTCCATTATTGCACATATCTTTTGGAATATTAAATGTGCAATACTTTTAGTTTTCCACCGGCTTTATCTTACATTATCCATGCTGTCAGGTTCCAAATCTAGAAATATTATCATTAACTAAGTTTAACCTCTCATTACATAAAATTAAATAGTTTAACCTAGTTTATGTTTTTTGGTCAAACAATTTGACACCGTATGTGGAGATTTTCTAGTTAAATTTTTAGTTTCTTCTAGATATACAACCAGCACGGATTGCTAACAAAAAAAACAAAGAACAAAATTCCTTTTCCTTATACACACATATCTGATATGTTAGGTAACGAAGAAGAAAGAACGAGGGTAATGACCGACCTTACCACCAATCTCTTGAACACCATCAATGAGGTTTCTGAGATAGAAGGCGAGGACATAACGCCCAATGCCTCTCCCAGGCGAGGCGGGTCGCCTCTCCCTCACAACAGTATTGCAACATCCCGTGGTAAAGGAGCTTCCACGTCAATGATGGAAGAGATGCCACCAGCAATGAAAAATCTCCTTGAGGCTTAGCTAACTGATACGCTAACCAACATCCTCCTCAAGCCCGCTCAAGATACAGTCATAGAAAATGCAAGGACTCGCGTTACATCGACAACGATCGAGCAGCATGGCCCTTTCCCTCCTCCAATAACGGGTATTACTTACACTATTAATAATTCAAGCGACGACACCCTCACAACCATTTTGAAAAAGATGGAGGAAATAGAGAACGAGAATAGAGTGCTTATGGACCAAATGAGAGAGCACCAAGAAAGGGTCGACAAAATATCGGGTGCCCCGAAACTCTTGCCAAAGAGAGATGTTGGTCGATTTATCGAGCAACCATACAGTGATGAAACTGCCCCGCATGCCATACCAAAGACCTTCAAAATGTCACCCTACCTATAAATATATGATGGTATGACGGACCCCGAAGATCATGTGACTCACTATGTCACTGCTGTAAAAGAAAATGACCTCGCCAAGGAACAAGTATCCTCCATCTTGCTGAAAACATTCGGCAAAACCCTCACCGGATGCGCATTGACTTGGTATTCACAACTGCCTGCGCGTTCTATCAAAATATTCGAAAAGATGGCCGATAAGTTTGTAACGGCCCATGTTGGGGCCAAACAAGCGGAGGCGAGAATGAATGATATATTTGCTATCAAGAAGTCGCCCGTAAAGGGACTGAGGGACTTCCTCACCCGATTCAACCGAGTAAGAATGACCCTACCGAATGTATCAGAAGGAATGACCGTCACAACTTTCCAGAACGGGCTGAGCATGAATGGTTCGAGGGCGACGAGAAAGTTATGAGTCAGCTTATGAAGTATCCCCCAACTACTTGGGATGAAATACACAACGCCTATTGTGCCGAAGTTAGAGCAAACGAGGACAACCTCAATGGGCCAACCAACTGATTGACCTCGGTACAAGCCGAGTCCAGAAAAGATCATAGAAGCGATACTAGAAGGGACCTCGTGGCTCCACGATCCAACCAGGAATGACATGTACCATACGTCAGAAGCGCCATTGCACCTCCCTCCTACCATGAAGAAGGGCCACCCAGACCAAAGACAGGGACTCACTGGAACGAGAGAGGTATGCCCCCTTTGTTATTCGCTCACAATTTTTGTATGTCACCTTCAGAAATAGTCTATGCATTGGAGAAGCTTAGATTGAAGGTAACAAAAGATGAGGTCAGACCTAAACACTAGAAAGTTGGACGCACTTTGCGAGTTCCACCACGAACAAGGGCACAAAACCGAGGACTGCATTGTCCTAAGACAAGAGGTCGTAAACATGCTTCGACAAGGACACCTCAAGGAGTTGCTGAGCGACTACGGAAGGACCAACTTTTCCAGAGGAAACGTGATATGCTCAAGTTATACTTAAATAAATAGTGTAAGGCGGTCAATGTCCAATATAATAACCCAATAAGGTTGGGGTCGAATCCCACATGGAATAGGTGTGAAAAGGTTACTTGAATAGTGTGAAACTTGACTTAAGTCGTAGTTCTACTCCGTTAGCTTAAAAAGAGAATATCGTAATTGTAAATTATCAAGAAAACTATTTTCTTACAAGAATGTAATTAATTTGATTAAGGAAACCAAGGTTGTATCCCCATCAATGGAATATAATGCTATCGGGGTTAATATGATATATTTCTAATGGAAGGTCCTTTGATATGCAAATGGTTCCTAAATGACTACCCAGTATTTTCTAATAGTTAGGTAGTATTTTCTCTTTATGATTTTCCCAAATATAAAAGAGTTATAATTAAGAACAACAAATTTATGCCAAATAGAACCCACTTATTCCTAAGCGATTCTATTAAACAAGGTTTAAAACCTTGAGTTTTTGTTATTCAATTCTACCAAACCCTAACCCATTTTTCCAAGTAAAGATAAAGTGAAAATGGCATTAGTCAATGTTTTCAATCATCAACATTAAATGAAGCATGGAAAATGAATAAATACCAACCAACCATTATATAGATATTCAATGGTAAACATCCATTTATGGTTCACAATCTTAGTATTTAAAACTAACTACTCATACTAAAATCCAAGAACAAAGCAATAAATAATGTCATAAAGCATACAAAGATGACAAGATTATCTCTTCAAAAGCTTCAAAAATAATGGTGTATTTAATGCTCTAAGTGTAGCCTCTTTTTCAGACAAGATGTTCTACAAAAACCCTAGTTTTTCTATTTATAATGGGCTAAAGTCGGGGTCAAAATATGACAAAAATAACCTTGTAGATCACGTCTGGGACCGCAGAGCGGGCCGTAGAACACTTTCACTGCCTGCATAACTGCAATTCCATATCATAATTGAGTGTTCAATTATTCATTGCACTTCTATTATATGGTGCGCACATTTATTTCGCGACCGCATTTGGTACCGCAAAGTTATTCTCGCAGAAACTCTTTTTGCACTTCTGTGGTCCGTACAAGCGTTATACGACTGCACAATAGATAAAATAATCCACTCTCAGAACTAGGATGATCCGCTTCACTCTGCGGTTGGTCTGTAGCCCGCACATCACTTTTGCGATCGCAAATGTGCCGCATTTCTGCCCTTCTATGGGTTTTTGTCTTCTTTTCCGTGTTCTTGGTCATTCAAGTCTGGTTTGTTGCAAAATGCCAAAACTACATAAGAAATAACTTAAAATTCTTTAAAATACTAGCTAAAGTCTATGTAATTAGTATCGAAAGTGCCATAATTTTACGGTACATCAACACCCCTAACTTAGACTCTTGCTTGTCCTCAAGCAACTAAAACAAAGTCAACCTATCAAATACTAATCTATTTTCGATAGATCCTAGAGCAGCAGTGACCATGGATGATGCTGACTATTAGCTAACAAACATGATACTTCTTTTATTCACCCTTCTTTGAAGATAAATATCATTTAGCTATTCGAATAATCAATTTGTAAACTTCGAGCCTCAAGAGCAATAACAGAGTGCTACCCACTGCTAGGTATGCACTTGTATACTATTTCAAGAAACCTATACACAACTTTGAGGTATTTGCTTCTACATACAATGTACAACCTTACCAATTTCCAATTAACACCGACATTCCCAACTTAGGCTTTTAGCCTCATTCTTAATCGTTCAAGGAAGGACGAGTTCAAAAGAGGGAATTATTTCACAACGGGGTAAAGGTTTGTAATGTAGTAGCTAAATAAAAGGTTGAAGTCTCAATAGGGGGTAACTAGGATTATAAATGTACCAGAGAAGTCAATTTGGTCAAAAATTAGTTAGCAATCACAAAGAGAGCCTAAGATCATTTCAACACCCAATCATCAACCTGAGAATTGCATTGAGAAACCAACCGGGCAAGTTCTAGACATTACAAATTAAGCACATGTATTATTTACACAAATTCTCACCTACTCACAACGCATGAACTGTTCGACCCGGCATAATTTCAGCCCTCAAGTGAATACAAGGCAACTCAAAGCTTCATCACATGATATTTAAGATTCTAGGTAAGCACAAAGTCAAAGAGCGAGCCTCGATTTCGCAAGAATAACTAGCCGTTTATTTACAAAATTTTAAGGGTGCCATTTATTCAACAAAAACTTATCACATGTTTGAAGCTAGAACAAATATACCAAATAAGGCAAAACGTTTTGTGCTACCGCCACAGTTCTACTATTATACCCTTGGAAAAGAACCTGGCAAAGAAAAACCAAGGGGAATTCATTACTATATACAAATCTACAATATTAAGGTAAATAACTTATATACAAGTTTCAAAAGGTTGACTACCCCACCCCCAACCAAAGAGCATGCATTGTCCCCATTGCATTGAGCAAGTAAGAGCAAAGTTTAGGGGCTTCCTGGGGTGCACTAGGAGCTTGGAGGGGCGGGAACATCCGAGGCAGCCACGGGGTCGGGGGCTGACACTATGGAGGCAATGGGTGGAACCTCTGATTGGATAGTGGTGTCTGCAACTAAAGTAGGAAGCTCCGCCAGTTGCGAAGCTGGGTCTTGGACCTGGGAGCTGCTAGCTTCACCCAATGATGGTTTAGTGATCATGGTAGTAGCTTTGGTGACCATATCTACAAGGGAGTGTGCAATGGTTGTCTACACATCTGCTTCCTCCTCATCCGGTGTATCTGTAGAAACAACAATTTGTTTGCTTCTGTTGTCCCACTGATCATCATCCTCCTTAAGTAAACCCTCCTCATCAGTTTCATCCTCAGACTCTCCAGATTCCTCTTCTGAATGATCATCGATGTGCACAATGGAACCTGGAGCTTATGAAGTCTCATTACCATGGGCCACCTCAGCTGACATGAGGTTTGTGAAATCAAGGTCGAGGCTTGGAATATGGGAGGTACCAGTGCCCTGCTCCCTTTCCTCCAAAAGAAAGGAGGTCAAATCAAACTCCAACAGGTTCTGCATCTTATGCAACTCTGACTTTAGCTCAGCTACATTCTTTTTGAGTTGAGGTGCAACCCTCTCAAGGAACACTTCAAAGTGCTGGAGTCGATCTTCATAAGATAAATGCTGTTTTTGAAGCACACTTACTGAGGTTTGGATAGGGGCCAGTGCTTGCCGGATGAGAGATGGAAGTTCTTTCGTCAATTTGTCTACTTTGGAATTTGCATGGTGTGCCAGTAGACCAAGCTTTGAGAGTGTAGGCAATGAGACATGTGGTGTTGCAGTGGCTAGTCTAGGAGTATATGTGAAGGTAGCCGGTGCGGAAGAAATGCTTGGCACTGATGAGGCAGCATGTGCTGCTGAGGCTGGAGAGGGAGTGAGTGATTGCTCTGGTGGATTTTCAACCACTTTATCTGCAGCATTATTGATCTGAGTGATGTTAATATCTTGAACAACTTTTGCTATGAGGTCATGTTTGGGGAAAGGAGGAACTGTCCCAGCTTTATATAAAGCATGGATTAATCATGGAAAAGGGAGCGAAGTTTCTTTTTGGTTTTCCCGGATTCCAATCTCACAGAATATAAGTTCTCTTACATCAATCTTGATACCCTATATGATGCAAGCGATAAGGATTGCCTTCTTGATATTTATGTTGGTTTCATTTCTCGAGGGCATTATACAAGAAGGGACAAAACTTAGCCAATATCGGCCTTCTTGGGTGAGATCCCTCTTGTGAATCCTTTGGCACGGTGCAATCCAGGATGGACTTCCCTTGGCTATGACAGAGGCTAGCCAAGCACGCTCGAATTCCTTGTTTTTAAGCTTTTCATCAAATTCTACCGTGCCTGTCTCCCATTCCTTGAAATATACATTATTGATTTATGAAGCATCACTGAGTATTTCAACTCCTCGTACTAAGACAATGCCCAAGAATCTACAGTTTCTCTTTTGTTCTTCGTTCCTGGATGCAGCATAAGCAACATAGAATTCCCTAACAAGCAACTCGTTGTATTCTTGAGGAACCTGAGTGAATGATTCCCAACCCCTCTTTTTGATGTTTTCTAGCACATGTGGGTAGTGTTCTTTTTAGTGGGGAAAAACTTGATTAAGAATTTCTTTGCTAAATAATTCCAAGTATGGATTGAATTAGCAGGCTCCTTCTGCAACCATTCTTTAGCTTCCCCCAACAATGAAAAAAGAAACAAGGTTAGCCTGACATAGTCCTTGGAAACATTTGGAAAGTTGTAAGTATCCGTGATTTCCAAAAAATTCTGAATGTGCCTCTGCGGGTCTTCATGAGATAGACCTACATATTGCCTAGTGGACTGAATCAGCTGTACCATGTACTGTTTAAGCTCAAAGTGACCAGTGATATCAGGCTTGACAATAGCCTGGGTCATATTAGCAAGATTTGGCCTTGCAGCTTCTATCACCGGATGCCCTCCATTACCTGCCATCACTGTTGGCTGTGGTTGAACTAAAATGTCCAACTCTCTTTCTGTTTTGTATCTAGCTTCCAACTCCTTCCTCGCTCTATGAAGTGTTCTTTCAATTTCAGGATCAAGAGGGAAGAGATTGCTTGTGCTTCTACTCCTCCGCATTCAAGAGAAGAGCCTGCGTGACACAAACAAAGTGAACTGAAAATTAATACTTAAACCAATAGCTGATAAAAGCTTAACTTAGTCAAGTAGCTAATTTCCAAGTCCCCGACAATGGCGCCAAAAACTTGTTGCGACCAAAACACTCACGCAAGTGTACAGGATCTTCAAGTAATATAGTAATAAGTAGAGTATCGCTCTCACGAGGACTTGTGATTAACTTAACGACTGATGAAAACTCAAACAATTGTCGATTCAAGCTAATTCATCAAAAAATACATAAATAACCAATTTACAATTTAACTAGTAGACAAACAATAATATAACACAAAGTTACTATGTCACTTATAAATTTTTCTTTTAACAATTAATAAAAGAGATATCCCGGGGTTATGGGCTTGCTAGAGATCATACTACGCTTTTAGCTTAAAAATGATTTATTGAATTATCTGGGTTATTGATTATAGGGTTGATAATACCCATAAGAATCTGTCGATTTCTTATGCGCCTATTCAAGTTAAATTAATACCTATATTTCTATGGTATTAATATTAACTCAAATGCATTTACAAATCCTATTTCTCAACCAAACAAGGCAATTAAGTATAGTTCTATCTTAATCGCGAATCTTTCACTCGATGCCCAGGATCCAGATCTTGCTCTATTTGATTCTATATGCAATCAAGAATTTCCTTTTTCAAGTTTAACTCAAGATTCGTAAATAGTTTTTCATTACTAGCTACGCAATAAAATAATTAACAGCAGAATCAAATAAACAACCCTTAACGGTAATTTCAAGATCATCAATCTAAACTTCAAACAACATAATCATCTAACACCCATAACCCCAAAATATTTGGGTTTTTAGCCACTCATAATTATACAAACATCAACAATATAAGTCATAAACATAATATGAGTAAATACTAGGAGAAGGTTTAGAAAAACTCTTTTAATCTTTGCTCCAAAATGTTGTCTCCTCTTGATTTTGATCCTCCAAGATGAATTTGCTCCTCTTTTTCTCTCTCTAAATAGGTCTCCCCCCATTCAATAATGGCTGCTTTACCCTTTTTAATCGTGTAGGAAGGGATTTTGACAATTATGCCCTTTTTAGACCGAAATAGAGTAGTTCTGCGATTTTTACACGTCCGCGATGCCCCGTGCGCCGCGTACATGGATTGGACAGAGGAAGAATGCATTTTAACAGAGCAAAACAATGCAGTGAAGATTTTTGCACTACCGCAGCACGCCACGCGGCGCGCCTCGCAGCGCAATCAACTCTGAACTTTCCGAAATTCAATTCTGACCATGCGTGCAAGTCATAATGCCTGAAGTGAAGCTACTCATGGACTCAAACTGCCAAACGATGTGCTAGAGCTCCATACGATCGGTTGGGTCATTACATTCTCTTCCACTTAGACATACGTTCGCCCTCGAACGTGCTAAGAACTGCGCTGGAGTTGTCTGAAATTACTCTTTAACACCTGCGCCTACTCGTGCTACCACAACTCAGTTGAGCACATTTGCTTGAGAAAATTTGAAGATTCCCCTTTTGTTTAGTCAAATTAGCCTTAGAGCCAAATTCCAACATCCGGAATTTTCCACCAAGACTACTTTCAACATACGAACACCGTATCAATCTCTATGTGATGTACCAATACATGATTGCATACTTTTGCTGAATCCACACTAAACACTACATAACTTACATGACCATAATAATGTTCTCTGATATCAATAGCCGAAATTTTACAAATCCGATGCTCCCAATGCATCTCATGACATATATTAGTCCTGTTCCCACTCCTGCAATACTGCCATGACAGAAGAGATGCGTAGAAATTCATAACTGACTGCCAAGTCAATAATTCATTGAGCTTTTCCTTCTGACATGAACCATTACCTCATTATGAACCAAATAACTATATTTGCTCTTTAATATACTTCATATAAATCTAACAACAATGATCACAGGTTCAGTAATCTCGTCTCGCCCAGTATAAGCTGCCCAGGCAATAAGCCACCTCAGACACTACCAAAATTTTCATATGATGCCACAACTTGCCAATAAGCTACAACTCGAATGTGATACATAGGGAAAACGAACTACTCAACCCACGTAACTAATTTAGAAAACCGAAAGGTGTTATGAACCTTCCTCAAAAAATGGGAAGCAAACACTCAAGAAAAGATATAGGCAACAGTACTCAACATCACACTGTTGCGGCGTGCAACCCAATCCAAACAATATATTCGTGGCGGCGTGCCACCTGATTCATACATAATAATCTATAAATAATTACTTACCGATATAGTGTGATGCATGATTTGAATCTCGAGAGCCATCCTGCTAATATAACACCATCGCTACGCGGAACCTCAACACATATGAAATTTATCAAGCCGTTTCACGACTCACGCGGTGCAATATAGTATTACATGAAATAGCCGACGACGAAGTATCATCCAACGTTCAAATACTCCTCCATAAGAAGCGCTATGCTGAAATGAACACATCTGGCATGATATAGAGCTTATATTCATAATTAGATCCATCCACGGACCTCAACCCGATTCCGATCGCACTGCACTAGGCTAATAGCCTTTCAAGGGTCCATAATAACCCCCTTTTCAACACACAAGAACAGTCGTCCAATCCAGAACAACCTTCCACAGTCCACAACCAAATGAACCGAGCGCCCTTCAGGCATAAATTCTCAATTAGCAATAGTACCACAATCTCCATACTTGGTTTAAATCCTCGATCAATTAAGTGACTAAACGTCACACTTATACAATCTTTCCGAGGGATATTCTTCCATGGCCTTCTACACCAGGCAACAAGTCTGCATCTCCATACCACCGGCCATACAAATGCTGCAAAGTGAATCAAGGATCCACAAGTCAATACATAAAACCTCTTACTCATGACACTGATCTCAGGTGACACTGAATACAATACCAGCTTACTCTAAACATCTAAATTTTTCCCCTACTCATCTGAGCCCGTGACCTCCTTGTCAACACTGAAACGCAACCTTGATTCTCAACTTCCAAATCCCACGCTACTCACGGCACTTAATCATGACAATGCGCAAGAGTACAAGAATATCATCATTACTCCTGAACCACTAATAGGGTAAACATTTCATCATATAGAAGCCATTTACTAACTCATTTTAAGAGAACCATTGCAACCTGTGACTAAATTCTTATAACCGCAGAAAATACCAACCTCAAGTAATGGTCTAAACCGCCATAACTCTTCCGGGATCCATTTGCACATAATAGGCCATAATACTCAAAAACCTCCAAATAAAATCAATTACAACGACCATCAATCTCAGAAGCATTACTGCAATCATGTGTATAACTTAACACGCTGAAGGAACTAATCGTTGCCACCATTATACCAATTCAACCATTACTGACTGATTTTACTTCTTCCAATTTACTCTAGTCTTGACTTAGGAATAATAGTAGCCCCATTCAAAACATCACGAATCCAAATCCGCACTTATCCTAAGTGACCTTATTTCACGAGACCACGCTATCTCAATTCCCACAAACCATCTCATACCCTCCTTATGCGCATATTCGCATCCTCAACTGATACACCCATTCTGATAATTCCTCTATGAATCTGAAGTCATTTTCTCCCATTCCTCTTAATTTATACCGCATACCAAAGATAACACAGAACACTAAAGCTCCTTATCATAATCCACTGCAAAAGCTTGATACTCAACCATACTATGGACTCGAAACCCTTAGGCACCACACCTTAACCTTTGAACCCACTAGGACCATTGTTGAGAGTCACCCACTCTGACTTGGTCTCGAATATAATCAACTGCAAGGCTCCGCTAGCACATGACCACCCTCTCAAAGAAGCACCCAGTCGAATCACCTTTATTGCAACTCACTTCTACGCGAAGCATAATTCCTGAGTCTTAAAGCCTGAACATGAATCGATAATGCCAATTATAGAATACATTCTTCAATTCCTTTGCTCAAGTTACCACTAGTGTTCTCTTTCCTTAATTGCAGTAACCCATCAATATGCCGATAACCATAAACCTTACAAGTAGATAACCTTGCAATCCAATCGTAGGCAATGGGCCTCTCCCACTTATCTCGAAGCCACCACTGCATAACTCTGAAACCCACCAAGGTTCATCCTTCCTCTCTGACATGACCTTGCGCTATCGACCCGCCAAATTCCTCGAAATCTTCCAACGATGTTGCACCGAACACGATTTTTAAGAAACTAATAAACCATCCTGTGTTCGTGCTCATTCACCAAATGTAAAGCCTGTTCACTCCCCATTTGACATCTACTAAAAGGTGTGACAATACCTTCAAATCCAAAGTCATGTTGTATCCTTCTTCATATCAAGCAACTCCTTTCTGTTGTATCCAATCTTCTGTCGTATATTAGCCAATATTTCAAATTAAGTCCGTAGACCTAGTCATTGTCCACTATGAATCCCAAATCACTCTAACTTTTCTCAAGGAGTGTAGTCATCCTACCACCAAACCCATATGCTACTCTGCCCCAAAGGCGAATTGAAGAAAACCATAACACCAGCGAACTTAACGTATGCAATAAGAACAATGACACCACATCAAAGATGAAAATTCTACCACGCTCGAAAAAACCAAGTCTCATTACTCCATCAAACCAAACTTGAACATTCATAGCCTGATTGTCTCTACTCCATTGGAAATAAAAATCTAAATCTCTGAATCTTGCATTGAGTAAACATCCTTCCAAGTCATTCATTGATTCAACGCATAAACAAGCACCCTACCATTACACCAATACTATGCGATAGCAATGCACGAATCATCATAACAACTAATGCTGAATCTCAAAACCTTAGGTAATACTGATACCGAGCTGAAACGACAATATAACCTTCCGCAAGGCGACTACAATAGCCCAATAAAATACGCAGGGAGGAACATCCCGCACCACATCTGTAGTACCATTACAATTTCTCAATTCTCGATCGATAGCAAGGGATTCACGTTGCATAAGATCGAGTAGGAAAGAAACAAAGGCATAAGCCTCAAAGGAATCAAACCGCACGATGAGGAATCAAGAAGGGAAGTGCGCCTAACAGCCTTGTAGCCTCTCGAAGATAAGTACAAGCGTCTCCGTACTGATCCACAAGACTCTACTAAACTTGCTCATGACTCGTGAGACCTAAGTGAACCTAGTGCTCAGATACCATGTTGTCGTGACCCAAAATCCATTAAAGGTCATGATGGCGCCGGACACGCTGTCAGGCTTGCCAACACTAAATAGTTAATTAAATTCTCTTTTTATATTTTTGAAATATTAAAGTTTCCTTCAATTTTACTAGTTACAGATGAACTTTACAAAATAAATAAAATGGTTTACATTTCATTACTGAATATCACATCATCATCATCCCAGAACCCGGTGTCACAAGTGCATGAGCAATTACTAAAAAATGAAATGAAATACAATAACAGCCTGGAATACAAATTGGATAGAAAAGAAAATACAAATACTCTGAATGAGACTCTGGTGGTTGCGGATCGTCTCATAAGATGCAGCTCACATATGTCTCCATATCAACCATGTCGCCGCGCCCATGAGGCCACTAGAGATACATTTGCATGTACAACAAAATATACATCAAGCATACTATGAGTACGAAAATAATGCATACCTAGTAATTATCCAGTCTAACCACGAAGAAGTAGTGACGAGGGGTCGACTTCGATACTTACTAGTGGTCCAATAATATTAGGTGCAGTAAGGAAGTAAACAAATATGAAACAGAGTAATTATATGAAACAAACAAGTATAAAATTTGTGGTACAATTTCTCTCTTTACAATTTACTCAAGCTCTCAACTAGCAAGTTCCCTCCGTAACTGGAGAATATATATAGATATAGTGGATTTCATCAAAAAGGTTGTTATAATTGAAATCAGGGGAAAACCCTCAGATATACTGGCTTCTTGCCAAATATTACGCACGATTCCATGAGGATAATATATATATATATATATATATATATATATATATATATATATATAGGAAATGTCGAGGCGTACGACCCGATCCAACATAAAAGTAAACTGTGCACTACCGAGGGTCGAACGACGCGAACCATAGATGCATTTATTAACCTATCAAGGCAATCGGCCCGCTCCCATGAGAGTAGTAGAAGGTGTTACCCCGCTCGCTAATCATACTTGCGATATGGTCAAATATAAGTTTAAGGGATTTCCCCGCTCGCGAGTCATACTTGCGACGCGGTCAAATATAAGTTTAAGGAATTACTCTGCTCCCGGAGCATACGTGCGATGTGGTTATATATAGATTTCTTAAGTTATTAAAGTATTCCTCAATTCTTTTAAAATTACGAATTTCAAATGAAAACTTTTAAGTTCCCAACTTTTCCTCAATTTCGACTCCTTTCTAAAACATTTAATAAGCTAACTTAATCTCGCTTTTTCTCAAGGCAAACAATAAACATAAATCAACAATAATATCAACAAGGCATGATGCAAGCCTAAAACTACCTGGACATAGGCATAACTAGTAACTACGTACGGACTCTGGTCACATCGTTGATACGTAACCCCCACAAATAGAAGCACAAATAATTTAGTTCGCCTATGGCATTAATTCCCTCTTATAAGGTTAAAAAGGAGACTTACCTCGCTCTGAAGTTCCATAACCGTCTCCCAAGCCCTTCTGACGACTCGAACTGATGCCCGATGCTCCAAAACTAGACAATAATTATGAAAACTCATTAATATACTAAAATACCCATCATAATTCTATTTACAACAATTTCCAACTTCGCTTGAAAAGTCAATAAAATCATCCTCTGGCCCATGTGCCCGGATTCTGAATATTTTCGAAGATAAACTTTACCCATTACACCACGAACTCAAATGTATAATTTATTCCAAGTTTCATGTCCAATTTCATGGTCAAAATCCAAAAATATAAATTTTTAGGGTTTTCTTCAAAATCCCAAATTTCCACTAATTTCTCATGATTTTTAATGTTAAAATCTAGATATAATTCAAGTAATTAACTTGCAATAGGTGGGAATCACTTACCTTGACATAAATGATGAAGATGGAGCTCCAAAATCGCTCCTAGGTCGTCTCCCTAGGAGGAAATGAGATGAAATGAGCCAAACCCATTTTTCACAACTTATACACTGCCAAGCAACCCTTCTTCGTGTTCGCGGGCCTCCCATCGCGTTCGCGATGAACAAAATTCTCGAAAGTCATTCCCAAACTCTTCTCAAACAACATCTAGTATAATGGTCATAACTTTACATACAAAACTCTACATGACAAATGGTTTACTTTTTGGAAAACTAGACACAAAGGTCTACAACTTTTATTTTTGGATTATCTCCAAATTCTTTATAGATTGTGAGATATGAGCATCCGAAGTTAGCCCTGTGCAACACAAATTTCTTCTTTATCTTCCAGGACAGAATGTAGTGTACTAGTCATAACTTTTTGTACAAAAATCCAAATCCAAAATGATTTAAATTTATTAAAACTAGACATAATGGGCTACAACTTTTATTTTTGGATCATCTCTAAATTTCTTATAGATTGCGAGATATGAGCCTCCGAAGTCAGACCTGCGCAACAAAGATTTCCTCCTTCGCGAATGCGAAGAACAAAGTCCCTGAAGCCAAATCCTTCTTTGCAAACGCAAGAAGATCCTCGCAAACGCGAAGAACAACACCAGACACCAGCATCAACTATTGCAAAACAACCACAAATGATTTGAAACCACCCCGAAACACACCCGAGACCCCGTCCAATCACACAAACCAGTCCCATAACATAACATGGACTTGCTCGAGGCCTCAAATCACATCAAACAACATCGAAATCAAGAATCGCACCCCAATTCAAGCTTAATAAACTTTAGAACTTAAAACTTCTACATTTGATGTCGTAACCTACCAAACTACATCCGACTGACCTCAAATTTTGCATACAAGTCACATTCGATATTTCGGACCTACTCCAACTTCCCGAATTAGAATCCGACCTTGATATCAAAAAGTCCACTTCCGGTCAAACTTCTCAAAAACCTTCAAATTTTTAACTTTCGCCAAATGACCCCAAAATGACCTACGGACCTCCGAATCCACTTTTGGACACGTTCCCAATACCAGAATCACCATATGGAGCTATTCCGAGACTCTAAATCCCAAAGGAAAATCGATAACATTGAAATGCACTGGAACCTAAATTTATGAATTTCTTCCAAAATGCCAACTTCAACAATAGTCGCTGAAACGCTCACGAGTCATCCAAAACCCGATCTCGACATACGCCTAAGTTTAAAATCATCATACAAACTTGTTGGAACCTTCAAATCCTGATTTCGAGGTCGTTTACTCCAAAATCAAACCTTAGTCAATTCTTTCAACTTAAAGCTTTCGAAATGATAATTTTCTTTCCAAATTAACTCTGAACTTCCCGAAATTTAATTCCGACCATGCGTGCAAGTCATAATGCCTGAAGTGAAGCTACTCATGGCCTTGGCCAAATGATGCGCTAGAGCTCCAAAGGTGTTATGAACCTTCCTCAGAAAATGGGAAGCAAACACTCAAGAAAAGATATAGGCAACTGTACTCAACATCACACTGTTGCGGCGTGCAACCCGATCCAAAAAATATATCTGTGGCGGCCTGCCACTTGATTCATACATAATAATCTATAAGGAATTACTTACCGAGCGAGAATGCTCATACCTGCGAAGTACCCGAATATCAACAACGAGCATGCAAAGTTCATAATGCAAATTCCTAGGAAGATCGACAGCGCCATATGCTACAAAACTAAAGCACAACTAAGGTGCGATATATGATCTAAATCTCGAGAGCCATCCTGCTTGCATAACACCATCGCTGCGCAGAACCTTAACACATATGAAATTTATCAAGCCGTTTCATGACTCACACGGCACAATATAGTATTACATGAAATAGCCGATGACGAAGTATCATCCAATATTCGAATACCCCTCCATAAGGAGCCCTATGATAAAATGAACACATCCCGCCTCATATAGAGCCTATATTTATAATTGAATCCATCCACGGACCTCAAGCTGATTCTGATCGCACCGCACTAGGCTAATAGCCTTTCAAGGGTCCATAATAACCCCCTTTTTAACACACAAGAACAACAGTCCAATCCGGAACAACCTTTCACAGTCCACAACCAAATGAACCGAGCGCCCTTCAGGCAAAAATTCTCAATTAATGATAGTACCACAATCTCCATACTTGATTTAAATCCTCAATCAATTAAGTGACTACACGTCACACTTATACAATCTTTCCGTGGGATATGTTGCCATGGCCTTCTACACCAGGCAATAAGTCTGCACATCCATACCACCGACCGTACAAATGCTGCAAAGCGAATCAAGGATCCACAAGTCAATACATAAAACCTCTTACTCATGACACTGATCTCAGGTGACACTGAAGATAATACCAGCTTACTCTAAACATCTAAAAAAAATTCCTGCTCATCCGAGCCCGTGACCTCCTTGTCAACACCGAACTGCAACCTTGATTCTCAACTTCCAAATCCCATGCTACTCACGACACTTAATCATGAAAATGCACAAGAGTACAAGAATTTCATCATAACTCCTGAACCACTAATAGGGTAAACACTTCATCATATATAAGCCTTTTACTTAACTCATTTCAAGAGAACCATTGCAACCCGTGACTAAATTCTCATAACCGCAGAAAATACCAACCTCACATAGTGGTATAAGCTGCCATAACTCTTCCGAGATCCATCTGCACATAACAGGCCATAATACTCGAAAGCCTCCATATAAAATCAATTACGGTGACCATCAACCTTGCACGCATTACTGCAATCATGTGTATAACTTAACGCGCTGAAGGAACTAATCGTTGCCACCATTATACCAATTCAACCATTCCTGACTGATTTTACTTCTTCCAATTTACTCTGCTCTTGACTTAGGAATAATAGTAGCCCCATTCAAAACATTACGAACCCAAATCCGCACTTATCCTAAGTGACCTTATTTCACGAGACCACGCTGTTTCAATTCCCACGAATCATCACATACCCTCTTTATGCGCATATTTGCATCTTCAACTGGTACATCCATTCTAATAATTCCTGTATGAATCCAAAGTCATTTTCTCCCATTCCTCTCAATTTACACTGCAGACCAAAGATAACACAGAACACTCTATGCTCATTATCATAATTCGCTGCAAAAGCTCGATACTCAACCATACTATGGACTCGAAACCCTTAGGCACCACACCTTAACCTTTGAACCCACTAGGACCATTGTTGAGAGTCACCCACTCTAACTTCGTCCCGAATATAATCAACTGCAAGGCTCCGCTAGTACATGACCACCCTATCAAAGAAGCACCCAGCCGAATCACCTTCCTTGCAACTCACTTCTATGCGAAGCATAATTCCCAAGTCTTAAATCCTGAACATGAATCGATGATGCCAATTATAGAACACATTCTTCAATTCCTTTGCTCAAATTACCACTGATGTTCTCTTTCCTTAGTTGTAGTAACCCATCAATATACTGATAACCAAAAATCTCACAAGTAGATAACCATGCAATCTAATCGTATGCGGTAGGCCTCTCCTACTTAGCTCGAAGCCACTACTGCATAACTCTGAAACCCACCAAGGTTCATCCTTCCTCTATGAATAACCTCGCGCTATTGACCTGCAAATTCCTCAAAATCTTCCAACGATGTTGCACCGAGCACAATTACTATGACACCAATAAAGCATCCCGGGTCCGTGCCCATTCACCAGATATACAAGTCCGTTCACTCCCCATTTGACATCTACTAAAAGGTGCGATAGTAACTTCAAATCCAAAGTCATGTTGTATCCTTCTTCATATCAAGCAACTCCTTTCTGTTGTATCCAATCTTCCGTCGTATATTAGTCAATATTTCAAATTAAGTCCGTAAACCTAGTCATGTCCACCATGAATCCCAAATCACTCTAAACTTTTATCAAGGAGTGTAGTCATCCTACCACAAAACCCATATGCTACTCTGCCCCAAAGGCGAATTGAAGAAAACCATAACACCGGCCAACATATCGTATTCAACAAGGACAATGACACCACATCACAGATGAAAATTCCACCACGCTCGAAAATGTCAAATCTCATTACTCCATCAAACCAAACTTGAACATTCATAGCTTGATTGCCTCTCCTCCGCCGGAAATAAAATTCCGAATCTCTGAATCTTGCATTGAGTAAACATCCTTCTAAGTCATTTATTGCTTCAACGCATAGACAAACACCCTACCATTATATCAATTCTGTACGATAGAAACGCACGAATTGTCATTCATTAATGCCAAATCTCAAAACCTTAGGTAATACTGATACTAAGCTGAAACGACAGAATGACCTTCCGCAAGGCGATGACAATAGCCCAATCAAATACGCAAGGAGGAATACCGCACCACATCTGTAGTACCATTAAAGTTTCTCAATTTTCAATCGATAGAAAGCGCTTCATGTCGCATAAGATCGAGTAGGAAATAAACAGAGGCATAAGCCTCAAAGGAAACAAATCGCACGATGAGGAATCAAGAAGGGAAGTGCTCCTAATAGCCTTGTAGCCTCTCGAAGATAAGTATAGACGTCTCTGTATCGATTCACAAGACTCTACTAGACTTGCTCATGACTCGTGAGACCTAAGTGAACCTAGTGCTCAGATACCATGTTGTCATGACCCAAAATCCATTAAAGGTCGTAATGGCGTCGGATACGATGCCAAGCTAGCCAACACTAAATAGTTAATTAAATTCTCTTTTTATTTTTGAAATCATAAAATTTCCTTCAATTTCACTAGTAACATATGAACTTTACAAAATAAATAAAAATATTTACCATTTCATTACAGAATATCCCATCATTGTCCCAGAACTCGGGGTCACAAGAGCATGAGCAATTACTAAGAAATAAAATGAAATACAACAACTGCTTGGAATACAAATTGGATAGAAAAGAAAATACAAATACTCTGAAGGAGACTCTGCTGGATGCGGATCGTCTCATAAGATGCATCTTACCTAATTCTCCGTATCAACCATGCTGTCGCGCCCATGAGGCCACTAGACATACATGTGCATGTACAATAAAATATACAGCAAGCGTAGTATGAGTATGAAAATAACGTGTACCTAGTATGTATCCAATCTAACCTCGAAGAAGTAGTGATGAGGGGTCGACTTCGACACTTACTAGTGATCCAATAATGTCAGGTACAGTAAGGAAGTGAATAAATATGAAACGGAGTAATTATATGAGACAAACAAGTATAAAATACGTGGTACAATTCCTCTCTTTAAAATTTACTCAAGCTCTCAACTAGCAAAGTTCCCTCCATAACTGGAGAATATATATAGATATAGTGGATTTCATCAAAAAAGTTGTCATAATTCAAATTAGGGAAAAACCCTCAGATACACTGGATTCTTGCCAAATATTACGCACGATTCCATGAGGATAATATATATAGGAAATGCCATGGCGTACGGCCCAATCCAACATAAAAGTAAATTGTGCACTGTCAAGGGTCGAACAATGCGAACTATAGATACATCTATTAACCTGTCAAGGCGATTGGACCGCCTCCATGAGGGTAGTAGAAGGAATTACCCCGCTCGCGAATCATACTTGCGACGCGGTCAAATATAAGTTTAAGGAATTACCCCGCTCGTGGATCATACGTGCGACGCAGTTATACATAGATTTCTTAAGTTATTAAAGTATTCCTCAATTATTTTTAAATTACGAATTTCAAATTAAAACTTTTAAGTTCCCAACTTTTCCTTAATTTTGACTCCTTTCAAAAACATTAATTAAGCTAACTCAATCTCGCTTCTTCTCAAGGGAAACAATAAACATAAATCAACAATAATATCAACAATGCATGATGTAAGCCTAAAACTACCCGAACAGAGGCATAGATAGTACCTACGTACGGACTCTCTTCACCTCGTGTGTACATAGACCCCACAAATAGAAGCACATAATAATTTAGTTTACCTATGGTGTTAATTCCCTCTTACAAGGTTAGAAAGAAGACTTACCTTGCTCTAAAGTTCCATTACCGGCTCCCAAGCCCTTCCGACGATTCAAACCGATGCCCGACGCTCCAAAACTATTCAATAATTATGAAACCTCATTAATATATACTCAAATACCCATTATAATTCTGTTTAAAACAATTTCCAACTCCGCTTGAAAAGACGATAAAATCATCATCAGGTCCACATGCCCGGATTTCGAAAATTTTCGAAGATTAACTTTACCCATAACACCACAAACTCAAATATATAATTTATTTCAAGTTCCATGTCCAAATTCGTGATCAAAATCCAAAAATATAAATTTCTAGGTTTTTCTTCAGAACCCTAAATGTCCACTAATTTCCCATGATTTTCTATGTTGAAATCCAAATATAATCCAAGTAATTAACTTGCAATAGGTGGGAACATAGATGATGAAGATGGAGCTCCAAAATCATTCCTAGGTCGTCTCCCATGGAGTAAATGAGATAAAATAAGCCAAACCCATTTTTGCAAATTTAAACACTGCCAGGCAACCATTCTTCGCATTCGCGGGCCTCCCATCGCGTTCGCGATGAACAAAATTCTCGAAAGTCATTCCCTAACTCTTTTCAGATAGCCTCTAGTATAATAGTCATAACTTTTCTTACAAAACTCCAAATGACAAATGATTTACTTTTCTGAAACTAGACACAAAGGACTACAATTTACATTTTTGGGTAATCTCCATATTCCTTATATATTATGAGATATGAGCCTCTGAAGTCAGCCCTGTGCAACATAAATTTCTTCTTCATCTTCTGGGACAAACTAGAGTGTACCAGCCATAACTTTTTATACACAAATCCAAACAAAATGGTTTACTTTTCTGAAAACTAGACATAAAGGGCTACAATTTATTTTTGGATCATCTCCAAATTCCTTATAAATTACGACATATGAGCCTCCAAATTTAGACTTGTGCAACAGAGATTTCCTTCTTCACGGACGTGAAGAACAAAGTCCCTGAAGCCAAATCCTTCTTCGTGAACGCGAAGAACAACACCAAACACCAGCATCAGCTATTGCAAAATAGCCAAAAATGAACCGAAACCACCCTGAAACAGACCCGAGGACCCGGGGCCCTGTCCAATCACACAAACCAGTCCCATAACATAACACGGACCTGCTCGAGGCCTCAAATCACATCAAACAACATCGAAATCATGAATCGCACCCCAATTCAAGCTTAATGAACTTTAGAACTTAAATTTCTATATTCGATTTTGAAACCTATCAAATCATGTCCGATTGATCTCAAATTTTACACACAAGTCACATTTGACATTACGGACCTACTCCAACTTCCGGAATTAGAATGCGACCTCAATATCTTCCGGTCAAACATCTCAAAAACCTTCAAATTTCTAACTTTGGCCAAATGACCCCAAAATGACCTACGGACCTCCGAATTCACTTTCGGACGCATTCCCAATACCTGAATCACCATATAGAGCTATTCCCAGACTCAAAATCCTAAACGGACATCGATAACATTGAAATGCACTGCAACCCAAATTTATGAAATTCTTCCAAAATGCCAACTTTCACAATAGGCGCCGAAACGCTAACGGATCATCCAAAACCCGATTCGGACATACGCTCAATTCCAAAATCATCATACGAACCTGTTGGAACCTTCAAATCCTGATTCCAAGGTTTTTTACTCAAAAATCAAACCTTAGTCAATTCTTTCAACTTAAAGCTTTCGAAATGAGAATTTTCTTTCCAAATCAACTCTGAACTTCCCGAAATTCAATTTCGACAATGCGTGCAAGTTATAATGCCTAAAATGAAGCTACTCATAGCCTCAAACTGCTGAATGACGCGCTAGAGCTCAAAACGACCGGTCGGATCGTTACAAAATAAATCTCTGAAAATGTGACAGAAGGCAGCAGCAAAGCAAATACAGTAGCAGGAAATCAGCAAGAGCAAAAGAACCAGCAACCAACTTGAAATCCCAGCAAAAATAGAGTAAAACCACTAGCAAATGGAGACAAAATAAACTGCCTTAAAAGTTTTTTTTCTTTCTGTTTTCTAGCCTTAAACTCAAAAAAGAGGAGAATATCAGAATGGAAATGAACGAAAGTCTCGGAAATTTTTTAGGGTTATTCCATGTGCCCAAATATGAGGAAGAGTCTCTTTTTATAAGGGAAAAATCTCAGCTCACCTCACATGTGCTCTCCCTAAAATTAAGGGAAAAGAGTATATTTTTCAACTAATTCTCTAAGCTGTCCTTTTCTATCCAATTTTTAGCATCTTTAAACTGAAAATTGATAGTTGTCCAATTTAGATTTTCTCTTATTTTCTTAACCTTCTAACTTTTGAAAATTCTCTTTTTTGACCCTAGATTTGACCTAAACCCTTGGTTTTGTTGCATTTTGGTCCCTTCTACTCTATTCTAGAAGCTTCTTTAACAAATAACAGAATGGTTCTTTCCAAAAATTAATTTTCAAATCATCCTCTTAATCTTATAAAGTACTTTTCACTATTTCTGTATTTGCAAACCGCATACTTCTTTTTTCTTCTATTTGTTTTTGTTTACCCCTTTAAACTCACTCAAACTTACACTTTTGGACATGGGTCAAGTGACCTAGCCCAATGAACCTATCAATACAAGCCCAAGAATCCCCAAAACCCAAACAAGAATTAAGCAACGAAATATGCAAGAATTTTAGTTAATTCGACCTTTAATTAATAGATGCAACCAATACACAATTACAGATGATCAAACATTCATTCAGCTAATCTAGAAATCTATTAATTATCATAAGCCAAAATACAATTAACCAATCATTTAAGCACTACAAGCATATGATAAACATTAAGCATGCTTGAGTAAATAAATCAAAATAAATTAAGGATGAAGCAAAGAAAATTAGCGATAAAAGTACAATTGTTGGCAAAAGAAATCCGGACAGTGACCAATATTGTGACATGGATACTGGTTCAATGCTTTAAGACGGAGCCAGTATCATATGAAGCTACATCGATCAACTAGCCAGTCACAAACTTGAAGAGATTTTAGGGAAAATTGAATCATAAGAAGTCTGTCGGTTTAGATGTTTCCTGGATTTTGGCTTATGAAGGTTCAAATACCTTAACGGGGGTCAAAATCGGACAAGACATGAGGAATGGTGATTTTGCATTTTCAACCAAAACTAGATCTAACATTTGACCAATTTGATGAAGTTTCTAGGAAAATTGCAGGTGGATGCGGGTTGAGGAAGGGGAGGGGATTGTCTGATGTTAATTTGGGGTAATTTGGAGTGGCACCGCCGCCATAAGCGATTTCTGGCGGCGGCGGAAGGTTAGAGAGGTGAGAGAGATGAGGGAGATGAGGGGACTGAAGGTGGTCTCTAGGGTTTGGAGGGTCAGGTTCAAACAATTATAAGGGTTTGAGGAGGGGAGTTGCGGACCATTCCATCTAAGAGTAAGTGAATTCTTTCCATCTTGAGTTCCTAAGTGTTCTTAAATTTTATTGTATGGAACTACTCTTTTTTGTTTGTGTGAGGGGACTTGATTCATGAAGGCAAGGTAATGTCAGTGACCTCTATGTTAGAGTAAGTGGGTAAGTTGTGAATAATGCATGGTACTTGTGAGTCAAATCTTGAGATGAAGATGTTACGTTTTTGTGCTTAGTCTATTTTAAATATTCTTGGTGTGATGAGTTAGTAGAATTGTTTAAAAAAAGGCCATGTTTATATAAAGTATAGTTTGATTGCTCGAGGACGAGCAATGGTTTAAGTGTGGGGTGTTGATTATAGGCTATAATTACGTATTTTAGTCGCTTATTACACCCTAATTTACTGCACTTTAATTGAGTTTAAGCTTTAACCGCTAGAGTTTTGCACTAACTGTGTGTTTTATGCCTTGTAGGAGTGATTACGAGCTATATAAATGTTAAAGGAATGAATTAAAGTGATTTGGAGATTTGAATTCTGAGTAAAAGCCCAAGGAATTAAGACGGGGTCATTTTTGGGGATCAACGGATGATAATTAAGAGCGAACGAATTGTTATTAAATACTATTATGAATAGCTACTTTTAGTATTGTAGTTTTACATACTATTATGAATAGCTAATTTGGTATCTAGGGTTTTGATGGAACCTTTTGTAGGATAAATTCTTGTTATGTTTTTATATAATTGAGCCGTAGTATTTTCTCTATTTGTTCAACTATATTATTCTTGTGGTTGAATGAAGAGCCCTCAATTAGCTGTGCCTAGTTAGTATGTATTACTCGGGAGAGAGTGCATACTTAGGTAGTTGTTGAACAACATCACTCCGACGTATGTGAGGAATCAATAACCAAGGGTTTAAAGGTGGGATTAGGGATAACGAAACCTTGGATGTGATCTAAGTGAGCTGTAATTAAAGCCAGCTAGCGTAACTCGGTAGAGTATGTCTAGTAAATTATGGGAATTACTCGGGAAAAAATTACAACACGCAGAGCACTCATGATCGGTAGAGAATACTGAGGCAAAATTATAGAAGACATAGAGGGAAGGATTCCGACAATTGGGGAAATCATAACTCTAGACCTCCTTAATCTTTTCTTCAACCTGTAGTATCGTTAGTGTTCATTTATTATTTTTATTAGTTAGTTGGTTAGTTAAACACAAGAATCTTAATATCTATAAGTTAGGAATTGTTCAATCTTGTATTCTTGGTGATAGTGAACAACTGTAGCTAAGCCTTAGTTCTATGTGGGATTCGATTCCAGACTTGTAAATCGGATTATATTTGCAACGACCGCTTTGTCCTTTTTATAAGGCATAGTTGGGCATGATAAAATTTTGGCTCCGTTGCCGGGGAACTAACGGTGTAGCTGTAGGTGTACATATTTCTAGGTTGCATGTTTGAACTATTATTTTTGTTTTCGTGTATTTGATTATTTATTTATTTATTTATTATCTGAGAGACATGGAATCTTGGAATTATGAGAGTTTTGATGTTGGTAATTCTACTTTTGATTCTCGTTATGCATATTGTGGAGGAAACCATGCAGGGCAAAATTATTAAAATATTTTCGAGAGCGAGTTATGTGCACCAACTCAATCTTATGTATGGAATGTGTGTGATATGTGTGGTGGTCAAGATGGTCACTTTCATGGTTGTGCTTATATTTCGTATCTTCCCCCAACCCCTTACTTTGATGGTTCTTCTTTTTCTTGTGAAGTTAATAGGAAAAGAGAACCCATGTATGAGGACCTAAAAGAGATCGAGGATATGCTAAAGTGCCTTATGGAACAATATGATAAGATACAACTATGGGTACAAAGTCAAGGGGCAACTATTCACAACTTGGAGGCTCAAGCGAATAAATTAATTGAACCTTGTAAAGCGCAACAAGTTGACATTGTGGATAGTAGCCAATATGAGTATGAATTGGCTGCAGAAATTGCCATTATACTGGAGGATTTAAAAAAATACGAGGATGAGCTAGAGAAAAAGACCAGAGTAGAACACTAACAATCAATCGAACTAGATTTTAAGGATGCCGATGTCGTAGAAGAGATAATAGAGTCAACCAAGGATATTGAGGATACATATTTAGTTGACTCTAGTGTCATTAGTATTAAGGATGTTGACAACCCCAATGTTTGTATAGTTGAGCGCATTGGTCCACACTCCAAGCATTTTTCCACATTGTGTATGGATGATGATATGAAAATAGAGTCGTCCAAGCCACTTGAGGAGTCAAGAAGTAATGAACAAGATGCCTACATTCTAAAATTATTCGTGCTAAAAAGCTGGGAATACACATCTCATCCAAAGGCCAAGAAGTGCAGAATACTACATTATTTTATTGGGCTAGTCAGATTCGTTCTATCACCCTAGGAGAATGATCACAGAGCAGAATCAAAACTTGGGGTCCAATTCATAAGTTCGAAGTGAAGGCAGAAAGTGATTCACGTCGTGTCGCGACGTTAAATCAAGCGCTGGTCAGGAGGCAACTCAACTTTACTGCTTTTTTTTTTATTATATTATTTTTGTATTGTCTATTTTTGATTTTCTAGGAGCATGGAAAGCAAATCTATTGGAAGGATGCAACAGCAAACCAGATGGTTAGAACAAAGTGTGAGATACCCGCATGAAGGACCAGGCCTGGGAAAAGTCTGAGTACCCCATGAGATGCTAGTACTTTGGCCTTTGGCCTACCGGGGAGTTTCTTTTACCCTCTTGTATATATGAGTATGCATTAGGGAAAATGCACAATTTTAAGTGTGGGGTGAGGATATTGTCTGGGTGACTTTCTATGCTATTTTAGTTATGTTAGTTTATATGAATTGTTTTTAAATAGAAAAGATTGAACTTTTCCCGACGATGGATCTATTAGACAATTTTCTTGAGGGATTTAAGTTTAAAGAAAAAAAAGATTTTTTTTGTTAGGTAGTGTAGCAATTCCTCTTTGATTTTTCTTTGTGTCGCGGTTCTTTTCCAAGGGTTTTATTTGAACCGGGTGTAGTTTGTCTTTTTTAGGAGTATGAACCATTGTGTTGTGTTTTGAATTGAAGCAATATCTCTTGACTTTGTTATGCCTTGAGAATAGTGAGTACTTTGGTTGACGCTTAGGCTCAGTTTTTGACTCTTGTATAAGTACCTTAAATTGTATGATTTTAACTTTGCTTAACTACTTTGACTAGAGTGTCTTGATGAATCCAATCCTGAGTGAGTTATGTGTCATGTGTGTGTGAGGTTTGAGTGTTATTCTGTGCATTACATTTGATGTCTAGAACTTGCCCCGTGTGTTTGCAACGCGAAATAGTAGTTTTGTTCAGTCTTAGAAGTGATATAGACATTTCTTTGTTGAGCTAGATATGTATATTTTACCCGCCTAATTGTTATGTATCGTAGTTAACCCCTTTGAGCCTGTAATCTTGTTTCTTTGGCAACCACATTACAAGCTTTACCCATTTGTTTGAATTAACCATCTATTTGAACCTTCTAACCTCTCATGAGCATTTGAATTGTTATGAGTTGTGTAAAAGTTAAAGTGTAGGGTGATTGGTTTGGCTTTTGAGTGGAACTAATGAAATAAGGAGAAAAGTGCACTATTTTGAAAAAGTAAAACCCACATGAATAAAAAAAAGAAAAGGAAAAAAAGTTGTATTGTTGTGAATAAAAATTCCTTGATAAGTGGTGACTCTTGATGTAATTGTGCTTGTGCTTAAAGAAGTACAGGGTAAAATACATTGATGTGAAGGTGATGATAGGCTATAATTACGTGTTTTAGTTGATTATTACACTCTAATTTACTGCACTTTAGTTGAGTTTGTGCTTTAATCGCTAGTGTTTTGCACTAATTATGTGTTTTATGCCTTGTAGGTGTGATTCCGAGCTATATAGATGTTATGGAATAATTTTAAGTGGTTTTGAGCTTTGAAGTCTGAGTAAGAGCTCAAGTAATTAAGCCGGGATCGCGTTCGAGGGTCAAATTTGATAGTTGAGAACAAACGAAGACTCGATGAGGCATATTGCGCATTGTCTAGTAAAATGCACATAACTCTTTACTCAAAACTCCATTTTGGCTCCATAATATATGGTTGAAAATATAACTCAAAGGTCTACAACTTTCATGTTTTGAATTTTTCCAAATTCCAAACGGAACAAGATGAAAAACTGCGGTTTCACCGCGACTGTGGTAGAACCACGACAGAGTGCAGACGCAGACAATTGAAGAATCAGAGGCCATGTTTGGCTGCCGTTTGACCGCGACCGCGGTAGAACCGCGATAGGAGGCGGAAATTTCAGGGACTAAAGTGCAAAATACGGGATTTTTAGCCCAAAACCCTATTTTAAACACTAGACTCCGCCTAAGAGAGGCATGTATTGTTTTGGAGAGTATTTTTGGAAGAAGAACAAGTGTGAGAGATCACCCAAAACATCTTGGTTTCTTCTTCTCTTTATTTTTCTTGCAAGTTTTATGATGAATATTGTTTTAGTTTATTTACCCATAGTTATGAGTAGCTAAATCTTTTGTCTAAGGTTTTGATGGAACCTATTTGGGGATGAACTTCTTGTTTATGTGAATACAAATTGCTAGTCTCAATCTTTATTTGTTCAACTTTGTGTATGTTGTAGTTAATTGACAGGATCCTCAATTAGCTGTGCCTATTTAGTGTGCATAACTCGGGAGAGAGTGCATATTTAGGTTATTGTTGAACAACACCACTCCCAAAGTATAAGAGGAATCTATAACTGCGGGTTTAAAGGCGGAATTAGGGATAACGAAGCCTTGGGTGCAATCTTAAGTGAACTGTGTTAATTAAAGCTAGCTAGTGTATCTCGGGAGAGTGCAATAGTATATTACTGTGATTACTCGGGAGAGATTTACGGTAAGAAAAGTGTTCATGATTGATAGAGGTGTGTTGGGAAATTTGTATGAAGCATAAACAGAAGGGATTCCATCAATAGGGGAAGTCATTACCTTAGCGTTTTCTCATTATTGTTTACAACCTTAGCATCCTTAGTTTACAGCTGTTTATTTACGTGCAATTTTAGTTATTGAAGACACCATCAACTGTGATTCAAACGTTTTGGGAAATTGGTTCTCAAGAGTTTAGTAGTTCTAAAGATAGTGATTGATAGGTTAATTCTCTATGGATTCGACTCTGGGCAGAATACTTAGGTTATATTTGCAACGTCCGCATTGTCCTTTTTATAAGGCATAGTTGGGCGTGATCAAATTTTGGTGTCGTTGCCGGGGAGTTAACGGAATTATCAATTACCATTGATAGAAATACAAAATTCTTAGTGTGGTCAGTTTTCTCTATACCCAACTTGTGAATATTTGTGTAATTAATTTTTCTTACCTTAGTCTATTTTTATTGTTTGGGTCTTGTTTATTTTCTTAGTTTTGAAAAATGGCATCATATAATAAAAATTGGTGGAATGGTAGTTGTTCATACTGTGATGACCCTTGTCTTTATTGTGGAGGACCACACTCATGGAAAAATTGTTTAAATTTTCCCGGGGGTGGATTGTGCGCACAATCTCAAACCCATGAGTGGAGTATTCGTGATAAGTGTGGTTTTCAAAATGGTCATTGGGATGATTGTGTTTATTGGTCCTTCCCTTTCCCAAGCCCCCGCTGTGATGATTCTATTGTTTTTGATGAAAATGATAGGGCTAACGAATTGGAAGAAGTTGAGCATGGCCGAAAGGGAGAGTTCAAGCTCATGTTGGAGTGCTTACTTGAAGGAGGACACAAAGAACAAAGTACCTTGGAGGAGCTTTTGGAAAATAGTCTCCAAAATTCCTTGGCACTTAATCAAAACCAAGAACTCTCAAATGCCCAAAATGAGAAAATAATGCTCCTGTTGGAGACCATTCTTGAAAATGAGGAAGAATGTGAGCTAAAATTTGAAGAGTCAAGAATTGAACCTTCGCCAACCGACCCCATGAGTACCAATGATGCCGAGAAAAACATGGACTTAGAATCAACCGGTGTAAAAAAAATCTGGTTGAGAATGACTCTAGGCCGGGGGAAGAAGAGGATGTCAGAATAGAAAAATTACAAAATGAAGGTTTGAAGTCACATTCCAAGCATTTTTCAACATTAGAATTGTGTAGTGATATAAAAAGTGAACTAGATGAGTCCGTGAGGGACTGCGAGGAGGAAAGGCAACAACCATACATTTTACAATTTGAGGAAACAAAAAACCAAAATGACATTCCTCACATGAGAGTCAAGAAGTACAAAATGAAGAATTTAAGGCTCGGCTCGATAATCAACTTACCACCCCCTATCGCTCGTGGTCACAATCTTGATTCCAAGCTAGGTGCACATTTCATATCGTCCAAGTGGCGAGAAAAGTGGTAAAATTGTTTGCGTCGTGCCGCGACTTTAAATCAAGTGCTTGTTCGGAAGCAACCCTATTTTATTTTATTTTATTTTATTTTTATTTATTATTGTATTATTCTTGTAGTGTAGATTTTTTATTTTTAGGAACATGGAACACAAAGCCATTGGAAGGATGTAACAACAAACCATTGGTTGGGATTAAGTGTGAGGTACCCGCACGAAGGACCAAGATTGGGAGAAGTCTGAGTACCCCATGAGCTGCTAGTGCTTCGGCCTTTGGCCTACCAGGGAGTTTCTTTTACCCTCTTATTAGTATGGTGTGCATTGGGGACAATGCACAATTTTAAGTGTGGGGTGGGAGACTTGCCTTGATACTGTATTGTAGTGTACATAGACATGGAACATGTTGTAATATTGTATATGTGTTGTTGCGTATAGTTGACTGTACTCACATTAGGAGTAACTGACTTGGCCCAACGACGGACGCTTGTTGACGGGTCTCTTGAGGGTCAAAGTCGTATCTAAAAAAAACAAAGGTACAAGACTATTCTTGAGGACGGACCACTTGGACAGTACTCTTGAGGGAAGTAGTCCATGTAGCTTCTTTTTATTTTTTCTAGGTAGTGTAGTAATTCTCCCTTGGTTTTTCTTTAAACCACGGTTCTTTTCCAAGGGTTTTATTTGAACCAGGTGTAGTTAGTTTTTTTTTGGGAGTAGGAGACATTGTGTTGTGTTTTGAAGTGAAGTAATATCTCTTGACTTATGCCTTGAGAATAGTGAGTACTTTGGTTGTGACGCTTAGGCTCAGTTTTTGACTCTTGTAGAAGTACCTTAAATTGTATTATCTTAACTTTGCTCAACTCCTTTGACTAGAGTGTCTTGATGAATCCAATCCTGAGTGAGTTATGTGCCATGCGTGTGTGAGGTTTGTGGTATTCTGTGCATTGCATTTGATGTCTAGAACTTGCCTTGTGTGTTTGCAAAGCGAAATAGTAGTTTTGTTCAGTCTTGGAAGTGATATAGGCGTTTCTTTGTTGAGCCAGATATGTATATTTTACCCGCCTAATTGTTATGTATCGTAGTTAACCCCTTTGAGCCTGTAATCTAGTTTCTTTGGCAACCACATTATAAGCCTTACTCATTTGTTTGAATTAACCATCTATTTGAACCATTGTAATCTCTCATGAGCACTTGAATTGTTATGAACTTTCTAAAAGTTAAAGTGTGGGGTGGTTGGTTTGGCTTTTGAGTGGAACCAATGAAATAAGGAGAAAGGTGAACTGATTTGAAAAAGCAAGAGCCACTTGAATTGGAAAAAAAAAAGGAAAAGGAAAAAAAATATTCTTTGATAGTGGTGACTCTTGATATAATTGTGCTTAAATAATTTGGGAGTTGATGTATATTGATGTGAAGGTGGAGTTTGGTTTGACATAAGTATGGGGTTTGAATGTTAAATTATATGTATTAAAGTGCTTAGGGAGGTGTAGTCACTCTTATATCTAAATGTATCTTACCCGTCCCGTAGCCTACATTACAACCAAATAAAGTCCTAATTGATCCTAGATTGAATGAGCTCGATTAGTGGAGTAGTACACTACGGGCAAGCTTATGGTGCATCTTTTGTGATGGCACCTCTCGTGAGGACAAGGCCAGCCAATCAACAAAACAGTACATCTCTTTATAATTACTTAGCAGGAATAAGTCTAAATCATGGGCAATATAATCTTAAATGCGAAATAAACGTGATAGAACAAGGAAAACCCTCCCAACTCAGCCCGAAATCGGGGTGTTACAAGTCATGAGCTACTACAGAATTTACTAATATTTTACAAAGTCTGGAATTATCATAAATAACAAAGATAAGGGAGAAAACGGGGCTGCGAACGTCAACAGCTACCTCGTTACTCCTAGTCACCGTCTGGTCTGGAAAGAATCAGCGCTCAGGAGCGAACTCAGCTCTGCCTGTATCTGCACACATGGTGCAGGGAGTAATTTGAGTACTCCGACCCAGTGAGTAATAAAAATAAATAACGACTGAAAACATGAAATCTCATAACGGCACAATATAGCGCTATCCCAAGCAGTAAAATCAGTTATACAGTAAAATAATGAGTATCAGATAATTCTGCTTTTAAAACAGTAAAGACAAATAATTTCCATAGTAAGGATAAATCAAAAGCTTGCCCCTCGGGCTCAATATGTAAATCTCAGTATAGTATCAGCCCCTCGGGCTCACTCCCAACTCACCAACACACAACATCAGCCCCTCGGGCTCACTCCCAACTTACCACACACAAGCAACGGCCTCTCGGGCCCACTCCTAACTCACCTGGGTACCTTGCGCTCACTGGAGGTGTGTACAGACTCCGGAGGGGCTCCTACAGCCCAAGCGCAATATCAATAGGCCTGAAAGCCTTCACACATCACACACGAGGCCTGAAAGCCTACATTCTCATTATGCCATCTTTCTTCTTCACAAATAAAATAGGTGCACCCCACGGGGACACGCTAGGCCGAATGAACCCCTTATCTAGGAGTTCCTGAAGCTGCTCCTTCAATTTTTTCAGCTCTGCTGGTGCCATACGATATGGCGGAATAGAAATGGGCTGAGTGCCCGACACTGAGTCAATGCCAAAATCAATATCCTAGTCCGGCGGCATGCCCGGCAGGTCTGCAGGAAATACATCAGGAAAGTCCCTCACAACTGGGACAGAATCAATACTAGGAGTCTCAGCTCCAACATCCCGCACAAAAGCCAGATATGATAGATAACCCTTCCCAACCATACGCTGGGCTTTCAAGAAAGAAATTACTCTGCTAGAGACATAATCAGTCATGCCACGCCACTCGATCCTCGGAACACCCGGAATAGCCAAAGTAACTGTCTTAGCATGACAGTCTAGAATAGCATGATATGGAGATAACCAATCCATGCCCAGAATAATATCAAGATCTACCATGCTCAACAACAGTAGATCAACTCGGGTCTCCAGACCCCCAATAATCACAGCACATGACCGATACACACGGTCCACAACAACAGTATCGCCCACCGGGGTAGATACATGAACAGGTAAAGCAAGAAACTCACGGGGCATACCCAAATAATGAGCAAAGTATGATGACACATAAGAAAAGGTGGAACCGGGATCAAATAATACCGAGGCATCTCTGTGGCAGACTGGAACAATATAGCTCTTAACCGTGCAATCAACTTAATTAATAGCAAACTCCCCAACTTTGATCAAAGCCATATAACAAAACGCACTCAATAAATCATAACGCACATACTCTATTGTTGCTGTAATACCATAGTGAGATTGAACTAACTCCTTCATAAGCTTGTGGAAACACAAATCATCTGGAATTTTAACTCTTCTGCAATTCTTGCATTCACTCACACAACAGTTAAGCCCACTCTCTAGGCAGCACAATTTAGATTTCAACGCATATTCTTCACTTGTAAATGAGATCTTCTAATAGACAACATAAGGATCACACCACATTAGAACACTCCGCATGAGATAACCCACCTGTTTTGCCTCCAATTAACATTTTGTATACCTTCCACTGTCATACACATTACACAGTCACTTAATCTTCCTGAGTCTAAACTCATACCATAACACGAAATTTACTTCACTCCAAATAGAAGACATGAAAAGATTATTCACGCGCCCATAACTCGGGGCTACACATCCACTTACAATGGAAATCAAACACTTAATGGTTCATCTATCATCCAACAGAGTTTCCTCGCCACTTCCGAGTCATATAGATACATCTCATAGTACTAACATACTCACCACGTAGCTATCCAGCCGTCATTCAAACCAATAGGGGCAATACCGAACATGTAAGTTCAAAATACTTGTTCACACAATCAACACCTCAGTGCTCAAGCCATAGGCAAAGATCCGACCTCAAGTCCTCCAGACCGGCCCAACATCAACTCATAGAGATCACATCTCGCCCCTCGATCGGGGAATCACAAGCCGTTGATGCACATCTGATACTGAGCGCTCATACGCGCATACGAACACGTGGAAGGAATTTCAAGAGTTACTTTACAAGCTGAATCAAGGACGCACGATAAGAATTCAAGAATGTGAAGTTTTTCCTAAAGGTTCTGCAGCCTCTCGAGGATAAATACAGACGTCTCTATACCGATCCGCGAGACTCTACTAAACCCGCTCATGACTCGCGAGACCTAGTAACCTAGGCTCTGATACCAACTTGTCACGACCCAAAATCCCAACCCGGTCGTGATGGTGCCTCTCGTGAGGACAAGGCCATCCAATCAACAAAACAGTACATCTCTTTATAATTATTTAGCAGGAATAAGTCTAAATCATGGGTAATATAATCTTAAATGCGAAATAAACGTGATAGAACAAGGAAAACCCTCCCAACTCAGCCCGAAATCAGGGTGTCACAAGTCATGAGCTACTACAGAGTTTACTAATATTTTACAAAGTCTGGAATTATCATAAATAACAAAGATAAGGGAGAAAACGGAGCTGCGGACGTCAACAACTACCTCGTTACTCCTAGTTACCACCTGGTCTGGAAAGAATCAGCACTCAGGAGCGAAATCAGCTCTGCCTGTATCTGCACACATGGTGCAGGGAGTAATGTCAGTATTCCGACCCAGTGAGTAATAAAAATAAATAACGACTGAAAACATGAAATCTCATAACGACACAATATAGCGCTATCCCAAGCAGTAAAATTAATTATATAGTAAAATAGTGAGTATCAGATAATTCTTCTTTTAAAACAGTAAAGACAAATAATTTCCACAGTAAGGATAAATCAAAAGCTTGCCCCTCGGGCTCAATATGTAAATCTCAGTATAGTATCAACCCCTCGGGATCACTCCCAACTCACCACACACAAGCAACGGCCTCTCGAGCCCACTCCCAACTCACTTGGGTACCCTGTGCTCACTAGGGGTGTGTACAGACTCCGGAGGGGCTCCTACAGCCCAAACGCAATATCAATAGGCCTGAAAGCCTTCACACATCACACACGAGGCCTGAAAGCCTCCTCATATAACACTCGAGGCCTGAAAGCCTCCTCACATCACTCAACATATCCTCACGTATGGCCCTCGGCCTCAATCAGTTCAGAAAATAATTATAAGCCTCTTGGGCATCAGTAAAACAATAGTGCTCAGCTCAACAACATTATAAATATCATTAAATCTCGAGTTGAGTATAAATGTAGCTGAGTTCACAAAATAATATAATTCAATTGGACTGAGTTCAAATAATATTTCAATTCGTGAGGAAAATAGTGATATAAATTCACAAAAGATTTCAGATAATTGGCACGAAGCCCAAATATGACAATAAGCCCAATCATAGTAAAAAACAATAAATCTTTATCAATTACGCGGTAAAAATATCAACTGGGATGGACCAAGTCACAATCCCCAATAGTAAATGACCCCGTGCTCGTCATACAATGCGTGTCTCATCTCAACATAGCAGTATGTTGTGCAATCCGGGGTTTCAAACCCTCAGTGCATCATTTAAAATCATTACTCACTTCAAGACGGTCCAATGTCTACTCCGCTATGCCCTTGCCTCTCGAATTTACCTCTTCGCGCGTCGAATCTGGTCAAAATCACAACGAATACATTACAATAGGCTAAGGGAATATAACCCAATCGAAAAGACTCGAAAAATATCGAAATTCGCCAAACCCGAGCCCCGGGCCCACTTCTCAAAAAATTACGAAAGTCACATCACCGGATTCCTCGTCTTGCCATGAGTCCGTACATATAAAATTTACCAAAATCGGAGTTCAAATGAGTCCGTACGCGCGTGAGGTCACTGTTCACTGTTCACCCGCGCGGTTACTGTTCACGTGCGGGTAAAGTTCACTGCTGCAGAAAATACATCAGCTTTTAAGAAATTTGTAGCACAGCTATTTTTCACTAAAATGGCTCTAACTCCATCATACGAACTTGGAATTAGACGATTCTTGTTCCTATGAGTCACAAATAATAATACAAACACAACCCTTCAATCGAAACTCAATTCGGAGCTCGTTTGCCTAGTTCAATACCCATTTCGCTCGTTAAACAATTAACTCACATTTCACGTCAAAAACCCAATCGCGACTTGATGAAATTAAACCAAAATTTCCAGATCAGTCCTATAATTCATGATTTAAATTCTGGAAGTCTCGAAATCAAATTTGGATCTCTAGAACTAAAAATGAACCTTTAGATCATTACATTTATGCTCAAAACGGCAAAAATCTTCCAAAAATGACCTGTTGGGCATCCGAAACACACACGAGGCCCCCCGGGACCCCGACCAATAATACCAACTAGTCTCAAAATACATTACGGACTTGCTCGAGGCCTCAAATCACATCAAACAACGCTAAAATTATGAATCAACCTCCAATCCAAGTTTTATGAACTTTAGAATTTCCAACTTCTATTTCCGATGCCGAAACCTATCAAATCACGTCCGATTGACTTCAAATTTTTCATACAAGTCCCAAATGACATAACGAATCTACAGAAATTCTCGGAATTCCATTCCGATCGTCGGATCAAAATTTCACCTATCAACCGGAAATCGCCAAAATACTAACTTCGCCAAAATGAGTTAATTTCTTCACCGGACCTCCAAAATTAATTCCGATTGCGCTCCTAGGCCTTAAATCATCCCCCAAAACTAACCAAATCATCGAAATTCAATTTCGAGCCCTCTAACTCATAAGTCAACGTCCGGTTGACTTTTCCAAACTAATTCTTCCTTAAAGAGACTAATTGTCCCATTTTATACCAAACTCGATCCGAATTGACTCAAATTCACCAAGTACACATATTAAAACATGAATAAGCATTTAACGGGGAATATAGGACAAAAATACAGAAAACGACGGTTCGAGTCGTTACAACTAGGGCAAGCTTATGGTGCATCTTTTGTGGCATATGAATATTATTTCTGAGAGTGAGTGAATTCTTTCTATCTTGAGTTCCTAAGTGTTCTTAAATTTTATTGTGTGGAACCACTCTTTTTTTCTGTTGTGTAAGGGCACTTGATTTATGAAGAAAAGGTAATGTCAGTGACCTCTATATTAGAGTAAGTGGGTGAGTTGTGAATAATGCGTGGTACTTGTGAGTCAAATTTTGAGGTGAAGATGTTACACTTTTGTGCTTAGTCTATTTTAAATATTCTTGGTGTGATGAGTTAGAAAAATTGCTTTAAAAAGGTTGATGTAATTGTACTTGTGCTTGAAAAAATATGGGGTAAAATACATTGATGTGAAGGCGGAGTTTGGTTTGACATAAGTATGAGATTTGAATGTTAAAGTATATGTATTAAAGTGCTTAGGGAGGTGTAGTCACTCTTATATCTAAATATATCCTACCCATCCCGCAGCCTACATTACAACCAAATAAAGTCCTACTTGATCCTAGACTGAATAAGCTCGATTAGTAGACTAGTACACTATGTGCAAGCTTATGGTGCATCTTTTGTGGCATATGAATGTTATTTCTGAGAGTGATGAATTCTTTCCATCTTGAGTTCCTAAATGTTCTTAAATTTTATTGTGTGGAACTACTCTCTTTTGTTGTGTTAGGGCACTTGATTCATGAAGGAGAGGTAATGTCAGTGACCTCTATGTTAGAGTAAGTGGGTGAGTTGTGAATAATGCGTGGCACTTGTGATTCAAATCTTGAGGTGAAAGATGTTACGCTTTTGTGCTTAGTCTATTTTAAATATTCTTGGTGTGATGAGTTAGGAGAATTGTTTAAAAAAAGGTTGTGTCTATATGAAATGTAGTTTGATTGCTTGAGGACGAGTAATGGTTTAAGTGTGGGGTGTTGATGATAGGCTATAATTACGTATTTTGGTCGCTTATTACACTCTAATTTACTGCACTTTAATTGAGTTTGAGCTTTAACCGCTAGTGTTTTGCACTAACTGTGTGTTTTATGCCTTGTAGGAGTGATTCCAAGCTATATAGATGTTAAAGAATGAATTCAAGTGATTTGGAGCTTTGAATTCTGAGTAACTGCCCAAGGAATTAAGCCGGGATCGTGTTCGGGGATCAACGGATGATAATTAAGAGCGAACGAAGAATCGAGTAGGCATATTGCGCATTGTCTAGTAAAATGCACATAACGTTTTTATCAGAACTCCATTTGGGCTCCACAATATATGGTTGAAAAATAACTTAAAGGGCTACAACTTTCATGTTTTACGTTTTTCCAAATTCAAAGGAAACAGGATGAAAAGTGCGCGTCATTAGCGCGGCCGCACTCAGGCCACGCTCGTCAGGCAGAATCAAAGTGGATATGCGCGATCTGAGCGCGTTCCAAGCACAGCCGCGCACGCTTATCCGGAAAATGTGTTCCTTTTTCGCATAAGAGAAGGTGTAATTATTTGGGCCCAACCCTACTTGGTATATATACATGGAAAAACGGTAGTTTGAGGAGTTGGACATACTTTTGACACAGATTCGACCTAAGGAGGTAGAGACACAATAGGAGCAAAGCGAGAAATTCTTCTACGAGATTTTCCTTCCTCTTCCTATTTTTCACTGTTGGTTATGACTTTTAGTATTGTAGTTTTACATACTATTATGAATAGCTAATTTGGTATCTAGGGGTTTGATGGAACCTTTTGTAGGATAAATTCTTGTTATGTTTTTATATAATTGAGCCGTAGTATTTTCTCTATTTGTTCAACTATATTATTCTTGTTGTTGATTGAAGGGCCCTCAATTAACTGTGCCTATTTAGTATGTATTATCGGGAGAAAGTGCATATTTAGGTAGTTGTTGAACAATATCACTCTCGACGTATGTGAGGAATCAATAACCAAGGGTTTAAAGGTGGGATTAGGGATAACGAAAACTTGGGTGCGATCTAAGTGAGCTGTAATTAAAGCCAGCTAGCGTAACTCGGGAGAGTACGTCTAGTAAAATTATCGTAATTACTCGGAAGAAAATTACAACACGCAAAGCGCTCATGATTGGTAGAGAATACTGAGGCAAAATTATCGAAGACATAGAGGGAAGAATTCCGACAATTGGGGAAATAATAACTCTAGACCTCCCTAATCTTTTCTCCAACCTGTAGTATCTTTAGTGTTCATTTATTATTTTAATTTGTTAGTTAGTTAGTTAAACACAAGAATCTTAATATCTATAAGTTAGGAATTATTTAAGCTTGTATTCTTGGTGATAGTGAACAACTGTAGCTAAGCCTTAGTTTTCTGTGGGATTTGACTCCGGACTTGTAAACCGGATTATATTTGCAACGATCGCTTTGTCCTTTTTATAAGGCATAGTTGGGCGTGATCAACCGCCACCATAATCGACTACCACCATTCGCCATCCGCACTACTCCCACCACCATCGTTCTCAACCACAAACACTTATCCACCTCAATTACCACAACTAATCACCCCATCACTATCAACAATCATAACCGGCACTACCGATCATTATAAACTACCACCACCTACCACCGCCTTCCTCAATCACAATTATCATCACCACTCACCATTATTAACTATCACCACTCACCACCACTATCCTAAATCATAATCGCCACCACTACTAATCACCACTAGCTGCTACCTTGAACCACCACCATCAACCAAATCTGCCACCAACCACCACCTCTAGTCGGCATTCACAAGCACCACCGTTAGCCATCACCACCAGCAACTACTATATTTTAAAAAAATATATATATTTTATTGATAGAATATTATATTAATTAGTATTTCATTTGAATTTTATGTTTATTAATTTTCAAATAAAGATAAATTTTATACATTCAGATATTAAAAATCAAACAGTCTTAATCATTTAGTATTCAGATCTTAATACACATCTTAATATTCAGATGTGTATCAAGATTTAGATGTTTTAATCTTAATACACATCTTGATATTCAGATGTGGATTCAGATTTAGACGTTTTAATCTTAAAAAAAACAAATAAAGCCTTAACCTCTCATTATATAAAATTAAATAGTTTAACCGAAAGTTTATATTTTTTTGGTCAAACAAATTGCTACATATCTATGTTGGTGGGAGGTACAACAAGCTGACAAGGATAACATTATTTTCTTTATAAAAAAAAAGGGATATCCAGAGTTTCTGTTTTCTTCTTCTTTTCTCATGACGAATTAAACATCACTTGCGCTTTGTTGGTTTAGCATGTAAGTGAGTTTGAAGTGGGTTTCTAAGGGTAATTAATGTCTCTAATCAAACACTATTTATTTGTATCAAATAAGTATGATTTATATTTCTTGCATTTTAACTTTATGAGCTTTAAATTATAGGATATCAACATAAGGTATTAGTTATTGAATTCTAAATTTAATTTTTATGCAAATATAGGATTTGGACTAAAAGTAACCTTCTAAGTCTAACTCCCTCCGTTTTCGTGGTCTCTGTTGCATTGTACACATTGTGACTTTCATGCTTTAGGAGTGACGATTTTGCTTTGGAATCTTTGAATTTGGGGTCTGTAAACGATGGTCTTTTGCTAGTTGAGAACCAGATTATAGTCCTTAGAGAGGTACTGCCTCTCATTCACTAGCATTTATAATGCCTTCTATTTTTCGAGGTAAAAACCGTAAAAGGCACGGTTCAAAAGTATTTACAAGAATGGTGTTTTAATTGCCCTCAAGAAATAGTTAACCATTATTTTCTGTAGACACATATTGTTCTCTTAGAGCCTGTTTGGCTTAGCTAATTTAAGTAGCTGATAAGCATTAGGTGCTGAAAAGCACTTTTAAGTGCTGAAGCTGATTTAAAAAATAAGCAATTACGTGTTTGGATAAAAGTGTTGAAATTAATAATAAGCAGCTGAAGAATTGAGTATACGAACAGTTTGTTTAAAAAGAATTATTTTAGGGATAGAATAGTAAATATTTTGGTCAAATCTAAAGTGCTTATAAGCTGAAATTTGATAAGTTGGGGGAGACCAACTTATGACTTTTGACTTATTTTTGGCTTATAAGCACTTAACTTATAAACACTTTTAATTTTACCAAACACATAGATAAGCCAAAAAGTGCTTATAAGCCAGTTTGACCAGCTTATAAGCTTAGCCAAACACCCTCTTATTTTAGAGGTAGTCTTATTAGATGAACTTAAAACATTTTATGGTTACTTCTTTTCCCATAGCAATACCGTCGTTAATGTTCTCATACACGGATCAGGATTTAAACCCTATGGATTCAACTTATAATATTTTTAGCTTTGAACCCATTATATTTTTAATGTTATGAGTTCATATCTACTATTTCTGCAATTTCAATAAATTTTTACACATAAATTTTTAATCCGCATCGAAAGTTATGGGTTCAATTGAATTTGTCAGTATAACACTACATCCGCCTCTGAATGTTCTCCTGTATATTTATGTTATAACAAAGCGACACAAAGGAAGTAGCACTTTTGATTAAAGGCGCAACAGGTGATCGAATGAGCAAAGATCAGGGATGGCCAAGTGGAGACTAGGGAAGGGTTTGGGGGACCTGTTGTCGGAGATGGCTAGAAATGGAGATATGATCCGATGTGGGATACTAACTGTAATGGCACAAGAAGCAACATGCATACCTCGACTTGAGATGGCAATGTGTTTGAATTATGCCCAAGATCCATTTTATTATCATGGTATCAGAGTTAGGCTCATCTCAATTCTTGGTTTACCTGGTGTTGGGCCCCATATTATGCTGTTTATGCTCTAGCTGTCATGCCTGGATGTGCAGGGGTGTTAGTATCCGACATCAGTGTTGGATGTAGGGCTGTGCATTTGGATCGGATATCCGAAATTCGATCCGATCCACTCTATTTCGGATTTTCGGATTTCAAATTTCGGATTTTCGGATTGGATACGAATTGTGTTTTATGAAATTTCGGATTTTCAGATTGGATTCGGATTGGTATGATTTTAATCCGATCCGATATCCGAAATTATATGTACCTATATAAATACACACTAAAATTTTAGGGTTATGCTTATTCATTTTTCACACACCCCCTCACTCACTTAGATTTTTCCGCCTCTCTTGCACCTCTCTTCTCTTCAGTGAAGACTAAAAGAGTCTCAATGACTCAAACTTCCGATTTTACTTTGATTTTATGTCTCTTTCTTCCGTCTCTCTTCTCTTCTCTTCTGTCTTTTATGTCTATTTCATGTTCTATTCTTCAACTTTTGATTTTATTTTGATTTTTTTGTTTGTTTTGGTAGATGGAAGATGAGATAGAGACACCGAATGAACTTTAAATTGTTGGAAAAATTTGTGACAATCCGATCCGACAATCCGAAAAATTATCCGATCCAAAGTTTAAAATCCGATCCAATCCAATGTTAATTAGGATCGGATTCGGATTGCCCTTTTCAGAATCCGAAATCCGAAATAGGCTAAATCCGATCCAATCCGATCCATGCACAGCCCTAGTTGGATGTGGCAATTTGTCTTCGTATATTATTTTTGGGCAATCCCCAACTTATGAGCTAGCTTTTGGGATTGAATTAGGTCATGAGGCATAAGTTAGATTGCACAGCAAAACCAATATTCCTTAGGAAGCCTTACAATGTTTTCTGCTTTGTTCATTCTGCATTTAATCAGAGGCGTGCCAGTTTATTTAAAGGGTGTCGAGTTGGGACACTATGAGAAGTAACCAGAAGAGATTGACCTAACCACTCTGCCTCCTTGAGGATCTTACTGTCATGTGGATGACTAATGGAGTTGAGGGTAGGTGGTTATGATCACTTTGATGTGCGATGGGGCGTCTCTGGCTAAGATTGGGCGTCGCTGGTGTTGTTCAGCCTTGTAATTTGGTCTTGACCTCTTAATTGGCTTAAATGAGGAAAGGATAATTATAGTAAAACATCATTGCTAATTCAAGGTTCAGGTGTCCAAAACCTGCCTAAAGGCGCAAATTTTCTCTAATTAAGAACTGAGGGTACTTGTAGCAGTAAGTTGATGGAAGATTGTTTTGGGTTGCCATCTATAATGGCATTGAGGGCACTTGTAGCCTGCAGGCTTAAAACAGTATGAGTCAGGTAGCATCTTCAGGTTGCACTCTCATATGGCATAGGTGGTGTTGATCGGTCTAACGATGACAAGGTTGGAAGATTCGTAGTGAGTGATAGCAGTGATGGCCCAATCTAAAAGTTTTGGAGATAAGGTCTCACAAAAATCTGTATCGGGGTATCTTTGAGTTGACTAGATAGTTATCTCTTGTTTCAGATTATGGTCTAATTTTCAAATATTAGTTTTTAGAATATAGAGTATATGCGTGCTATATTAAGACTAATCTTCTCTAGAAATTTCAGTTTAGTTATTTCATTCTTATTCTCAAATATTTGATTTTACTTATAGCGGATGAATGTTGTGTTTAAGCCTAATATTCTCTGGGAAGCTATTCTTTTATTTGGTGCTTTCAGTAGGGTATACTTCTTGTATATGGAAGCTTTTCTGTTAATGTGCAAATAAATGCTCTTATCCAAACAAAGGATAAAAAGAATCTGTTTTCTCTTCTTACGAATGTTAATCATCCAAGTTCTCGATCTCTGGTAATATCTGACCTTCAAAAAAAAAGGAGATCATGTACTCTGGTATGTCAGGCAAATTCTTAGAATTCACCAAGTGTTGTTGCTAATTTGCATTAAGGTATTTTTCCAGTGAAGTACTACAGAGAATAGTAAAACGTATTCAATGGGATGCAAGCCAATTGAACTCTTGCAGAATTAGCATCTCCTTCATGACACCTTACCCCTAAAAATAACACAGGCAATTCCAAGGTTACAATAAGTTAGCGGACCTATTGATATGGAGCAATGAAAAGAATGAGAAATGTAAGTATTGATCAGTGAAACATAGAAGGCGATATACCGGCTTGCTGTAGGGTTAAGTGTCATACAGTTTACTTTTGGAAAATTTGGTAGGAATTCAGAAGTGGTTGGACAATCATTGTCCTGTTTAGTTGCTTTGAGAAAATGGTTAGAGAACATCAAACTGCTGCAGGTAATGCTTCTGTGAATCCCATGGTTTTGGTCCATTGAATCTTGAATAATTCCACTCTTAGCTCATTCAGCAGATTTTGGAAAGAGACCCTGATGTATCGAGGGCAATGCGTTTAATTATTGTCTGATGTTGCACAAGATCTTGCTGGTATTGTGATCCTCCATCACTGCCTTCCGAGGATCCGTCCACTTCCATTTTATACGTTCGCATATAGCATTGATGAGAAGTGGCATTTCGAGGTAAGCTTGGGCTGCCTAATGTTTCCCATGGTCAACTGGCTCTTACATGTGACCTAGAATCTCTTGCCAATACATCCTTAACTACTCATCATAGTTTCAAATGTTGAATATTCATTTATTGCAATGCTGTGGTGGTTTCAATTTGGGTCCCCATTTGGGAGGATATTTGTTTTCCTTGGGTTTCTTCTCCCATCCTTTATAACGTATAACCCTGTATGGTGCTCAGTCTTGGTGAGCTTGATTACATTTGCCTTGGCACATTTCAGTTTGTGTGCTGCTACTTATGGGATTACACTTGATTTGAATAATTGAATGAAAAATAAATTATTGGTAATCAGTGCTGTTTCTGCACAATCATTAACTTATTAGGACCCATACAGTTGCACAGCCTTTGTAAAACCTTTGTATTTCTGTGTTCAATGAAATGACTTTTCTTGTTTAATTTTAACATATGTTACTTATATGAGTTAAATATCCTGTCTCCATGAATATTAGGTTCTGAAATTTTTTGCTCTGCAGTTCATGCTTCGTTGACATTATTGGGCAATATATATCTCCAATTTCGGTGTCCGGGAATCCTATGTGTGTTACCATTGAACAGGAGATTCACAACATCATGACAAATTTGACAGAATGGCAATCTAACTTATTTTTGGCCTTTTTTTGTAGTTTGGTAACACCATAATTTAGAGCTCTATTTCCAAGAACACCTGGTTAACTTACCTCAAAGTCACTATGGTTCTATCAACTGCTTCAAGACTTGGCCACAGTAGAATTCATGTTTATAGGTGACATTTTTCAGACTTTTCAAGTTCCCTCTGCTCATTGAAAAATCAAGTGAGCTTTACAGTCCTAAAGTATTTGATGACATCTAATGTATTCTATCTTTATTCTTTTGGGGGGGGGGGGGGGTCATATTTTGTGGTGATAAAGTGTTTGCCTACTCCATGCTACTGGTCCACATTAGAAGACAATTATATGATAACTTAATTGTTTGAGAATATTTCTATACTTTGCTATTGCTTTAAAACCCAGGAGACAATGAAAGGGGACCATTTGGTTTTAAGTCACTTTCAAGTTTCTGGTTTTGCTCCCTAAGGGCTTCCTTAATGTCAATCTCTTTCTCCGACAGTCGTGGGGACCTTTGCCTGGTATTTTTGTTTCTCTGTGCTGTTTGTAAATAATTAGTTGTGCAAATTTCCAAATGAAAAAGACAATCCTCTTCAGCATCAAAAAAATGTGAACAGTTGAATTGCCACCACTCAGGCGTTTGGTGGATGTAAAAGCTTGAGATTTCTTTACCAAGAGAAGTACTGATATTTCCTTGTTTGGATTGCAGATGCATCCACCAATGAATGATACAAAAGTTCTTGATATGGCTATAGGTTATAGTATGTAAAATCAAGATATGCTTTCACATTTCCATGGAAATGACTGTTGTCTTTGCTGTCATGAAAGGAAAGGGGAATGTTAATATTTAAGAGACCAATAAAAACCGAATATCTTTGTTTCTTGATATATATATACACACACACACCCATAAACATCAATAATATCCTTAAAATATCATGTTCTTCTTATTATATTCCTTTATCACAGAAGCATACATGTTATTTTCGTAGCTATGACTCAAAAAAGGTGAAAATCTGCAGCAGAGTAGTATTTTACCACAACAAGGACTAACGATTTTGACAGGAATTAGAAGAAACATTTACTCTTTAAAATTTTCATTTAGATGCTGAAAACCTGTGTGTGCTTTTGTTGTGTTGACAATGTAATGCACATTTATGATTGGCAGTATGACAATGTTGTTTCAATGGATTAATAAATCAAGGATACAATGTGGTATAAAGTATAAACTAATACTGCTAAGGACAAAGTATTTAATGGATATTTTTGCGTTGCATGGTTATGGGCAGTCTAGAAGTCTTTATATAAGCATTTCAGGGGAGAATTAATTTCTTCAAGAATAGAACATAAAAAGAAAATGGCAATATTCACCAACTTGAATATAAATTGTATACTAAATTAAGGTAATGTAAGGCAACTACCGTGGGTGTATATGGGGTTTGTCTTTGTATTTCATTACTCTTTCTTCATTTCGTTTTCAGTTATTAATTGAAGTTGTCTTTAGTAGACCACCCCATATGTTATTGTTAGGGAAAGGATAGTGCATCCTCCAATCAATACTGCTTTATATATATACAGAATTTATTCCATATATGCATGAAAAGTTCCCTCTTTCTATTCCTTAAAGCTATACAGAGCCCTTTCCTTCTTTGATCCTTTAATTTCTGCAATCAATTAGAATATCAAAAAGATGGAAACATCACAGTCGCTTTCTATTGAGAGCTTTTCATATAGTTGGTTAGTAGATTTGGGAGATTCTTTTAGAGCATCTATGGATGCATCAGATGATTATGAAACTGCTTTTATTGAGATGGATCCTACACTTCCTCCTTCAAAGAGATTCTTTAATGTTAATCCACAAGATTTGAACTTTGATTTTCCAACTTCTGAATCTCCTTTAACTCTTGTTCATGCTGATGAACTCATCTCCAATGGTTTCTTGATGCCTCTTTTCGTCAAGAAGCCGATGAAGTTGGAATCTGATTACGATGTTATTAGTTCCGACTCCATCCCAAATTCTCCGACATCTTCAGTCACACAGAACGATTCACTTTCATCTAGGAGGGTGAATCGTTGTGTATCGTTGAGAAGATGTCGGACTTTGTCCAGGCGAATTTTGCTCAAGTATTTGGATTTTTTGAGGCCTTTTTGCCAGAAAATAAGAAGATGTAGACTTGGTAGGTGCAGAAGTGAAAAGGAAGTGAAAAAGTGGGAATATTCTCCAGCAACATCTCCAAGGACAAGTGTGGCTTATTCTGTTGATAATTGGCGCAGGTCTTGTGATTCTGAAAGCTCCATTTATGAAGCAGTTCTACATTGCAAAAGAACCATTGGTATGTTTATGTTCTCTTTTTCTTTTTCATTTTAGCAGTATATAGCAGGCAAATTTAGGTATAATCTTATTATTATATGTATATATTTTTAATTTTTTCCACATATGTATAGGTAGTTTGAGTTAAAAGCAATGAGTTCAGTCTCTAGCTCCGCCTATGCATGTAGTTACATTAAAAAGTTTTATTGATTGTATTTTCAGATTATAATATTGTTGTTTGGTTTGTTGTGTTTCTGGTAAATAGGGAAGAGAACTGAATAATGTTATGGAGCTAAAGAACAAAGAAAGAAGATTGAGAGGTCTAAAGATGATCACATGTCACTGAATACATTGTCCCTTTCTATTGCTCTTCTCTATTCTTTAAGAATGGGATTGTGAATTTTTTGTCTTCTTGAGGAAGTAGAAAAGCTGTAAAAGGAAGAAGTGTCAGCCATGAGAAATTCTTGGAATTTTTGAAGATACGATAAATCTTCGTGATGACTCATATATTTTTGTCTTTTTTTATTTTTTTTAATTTTTTCTCCTCTATAGAGGAAGAACAGAATTCCAACTTGGAAATTGTCTAGCTTTGTGCTTTGTAAAGTTTTATGGTAATGATATTTCTCTACATATTGTATGTCATTGTTTACTCTCCCTCCTGCAATATTACCTTATGATCTCCTTATTAAAAACGTTACTTAAATTTAATGATAATTATATTCCTGTGAAGAAACTTGGAAATAAACATTAGTCTTGGATTTATTTTTCAGGGTATTAGTCTCGGAGTCATAATTATTGTGATTATACTTTCATTGAGCCGAGGGTCTATCGGAAATTAAATAATTTCTCTATCCTCACAAGATAGGGGTAAAATCCGCGTATACATTACCATCCCTAGACCCCATTTGTAGAATTTTATTGGGTATGTAGTTACTGTTGTTGGTATTTGTTTATCCCGTAAAATGGTATAGTTAAATTTGTACGTGGTTTCTAGACAAGTGAATTAATTTGATCCTAAATAATGAAATAATTAAAGAAATGTGCAATACTTAGCCTTGAAATGAAAAATGAAATCACGAAAAATAGTAATTTTGGGGACAGAGCTTCCAGGCACAATAGTGATAAAACTAAAGAACAAGAAAGTAAACTTGAATAAAGCTTTAATCAGTTATAGCGTAAGTTTGCCAGTAAAGTCCTGTCGTTTACAATGATAACAGAGCTCACTATTTATAGCTATATCTAGAGAACAAACGGGATAATTGCCTTTACAATGACAACAGGGCATTTGTTGCATCTTTACGGGTGTCATTCTTTTCGGTGACAAACGGGATAATTACCTTTGGTTATAATTGTCCCCCACTTTAAGTTCCGCGTATCACTCTCTTAAGTGGCCACTTAGCATAGCGTATTTTACCGTATATAGATAGTCCCCCTGCTTTCCGGTGGTATAACTTTGTGTCACCGGAAAGTTGGTAGAAACACTCTTTTTGGCGGGAACTACTATGATTCCTTCTGAAAAGCTTCTAACAGTTGATTAGACGCACGTCTCTCCAAATTTAATGTCCCGAACACGCGTCATCCCACGATTCAGCATAGCTTTCACCGGTTATCGAGGTGATCATGGTCGCAAATTTAGCAAGATAAACCTTTACTTATACGCATCAATCTTGTTCACTCATACTCCATAACTTTCCACATTCCTAAAACTTTCTTTATTGTTCTTCAACCTTTTTTAACTTCCTTCAAACGAAAAAGCTTTTCCTTCGTCCGTAACGTATAATGGCTTCTTCTTCAAAGAACATCAGCTCTTCAAAGAGCAAGAGCAAAGCTGAGGACACTGCTCCTCTAATAGTGGGCACCATTATCCCTAGAAGTCTTGTTACAACAAAAAAACATCGAAGAAAAATTCCCTTCGGCTAACCCTTGCACGTGGGCCGTTGGTAGATACCCGTCTTCCATCCGACCTTCTAGTATTTCTGTTGTGAAGGAAAGATTGTCGCCGCCAAGATTTAGACATTATCGCTCCTGATCTAACAGAGCGAGTAACCCTACCCAAGGAGGGTTTTACATACTTTTACACGTATCTCTTTACTTTGGCAGCGTTTTCTTTGAGTGGAGAGCTCAACTCCGTTACTGCGGAGTTCCGCCTCCACTACCAGGTGTGTTTGGCACAAGTAAGTCATTTTGTGTGGAGGACGATTGCTGAGGAGCTATCTTTAGCTCATGTGATAAAACTCTATTCCTTTAAAGTCTTCTTCGGGGGAATAATAAACTTCAACAAACGCGGCCACCATGCTCTATTATCTAGCATGGATGATGACAATGACCGTGGGTGAATGGAACAGTTCGTTGAACTTGCCACCAATGATATCATTCTGGCAATGGCTTCATCCTTTTTGGAATCATGGAACCGCACTTGTAAGCTCCTTGATTAATATTTCTTTCATTAAAAATCTTTTATATCCGTATTGATTATCCGTCCTTCGCTTGTTTCAACAACTTGATGGGTTCCACCTAGGGTTGAAGGCTTGAACCAGTGGGTCCAGAAAATCTTGAATGTCACTACGCCCGAAACCCGCACGTGGAAAGAACTAGCCTTCAGATATGGTGGAAGGCCAAAAATTATGGTAACTTAGACTCATCTCATTTATGCTTTTTACTTGAGGAAATTGATTGATCCCTTCTCCTTTTTTCTGAAATTAGGTCTATCTGCGAGCTCGGTTGTTGTCCTCGAGGAGGACGTTTTGGCTGATCCCATTGATGCAGCAAGGCTACATTAAGAGGCGCTTACTAGAACATGTGTCTCCGGGCCTTCTTCAGGTAGAAGTGTTTCTTCACGGAGTCCCTGGCCGGAGAACAAGAAAATAAAAATAAGGTGTTCCTTCGTGCTGGGGAAAAGAATAAGAGGGCAAAGAACGCCGCCCCTGAGTCATCTCTGGAAATCGTAGTGATGAGCTCTTCGCCTAGGCTGGCCATATACACGTGATGATTGACGATGATGGAGAAGCTAGTGATGAGAGAGCGAGGATGATGTCTCAGTGCTTTGGGGGGGAGTTTGAGATAGTAGAAAATGCCAACTCCCGTTGCCCGATCCCAGTCGTTGTGCCCGGTACTGCGAGGATGAGTACGCAGCCCCTACCATTTTTTTGTTGATAAGCAACGGACTGCAGTTGCCGCAGCTGCTTTGACGCCATCAACTTCATCACCTTTTTCACCCATTCTTCTATCGGCAACTGCTACATTATTTTCACCGGCCGTATCTGGCCGAGAAGAGGGTGTTCCTCTTCCCCAGTCCCTAGTTCATAGGAATTTGTGGAAAAATTATGCTGCCCCCTCTAAAGATCTGCAAAGGAGGAGGAATGTTACTTTCTCGGTCTCCACCAGATGCAACTTGCTATCCCGGCCAGTGGAACTTGCTAATTATCTGAAGCCTTTGGCTTGAGAGAAAGATTGGAAGAAAATACAGACTCTCTCGGGAGAGTTCTTGTTGAACAACGCCGCAGCGGTACATTCTTTACTTCCTTTGTTATTTCTTCTATTTTTGCCTAAAAATATCTTGAGTTTGACTTTGTTGCTTTGTAGGCCAACTTTCTTGCTTCCAAAGGCCTCCAAAGGTTGATCCCGGAAAATGAAGAAAGCTTCAGAGAAAGATTGGAAGAAAATACAAACTCTCTCGGGAGAGTTCTTGTTGAACAATGCCATGCACAACGCCGCAGCAGCACATTCTTTACTTCATTTGTTATTTCTTCTATTTTTGCCTAAAAATATCCTGAGTTTGCCTTTGTGTCTTTGTAGGCCAATTTTCTTGCTTCTGAAGGCCTCCAAAGGTTGATCCTGAAAAATGAAGAAATTACCTCTCCACATGATCAACTTTTGGCCGAGTGGGAGGAAACTGTCGCTCGCCTCTCAGAATTAGAAGCCAAAGCTGCTTAGGTCGTTATATTGGTGGCTCGTTTGTAGTAAAGCAAGAAAGAAATGGTAAGCCTTAGCTAAGAGATTGGACCACTGAGGGTTAAATTTGATGAAGCCAGGGTCAAATGGGTTGACGTCCATAATGCCTTTCTTGTTGCAACCGACTGTGACGCTGCCTCCGCTGAGAGATTGACCAACTTGGAGGCAGCCTTGAACTCCAAAATTGAAGAGTTTGCAGCTGCATGGGTGAAACATGCCCAGTTGGGGGAGAAGTATAAGAAGACTATCGAGCATAATAGGCTCTTTAGCTCAACTGTCTGTGAGCTTGATGTTAGCCTACGGTCTATTAGTTCCGCCCGGGAAAACCTTTCTGTCGAGGTAACACAACTCAAAGAAAAACTTAAGTGTTGAGCGACTTCCTTCATTATTAAGAAAACTTACGTTATGTACAGCATGAGGAGAAAAACCTTGGAAGAGGACAAAGCTGGTATCATTGACTTTGATGCTGAAATTGCTATGGCCCGTGAGCTTGAGTTAACTGCTAAAAGTGGTCTCCTGGCAGAGCCCGATGCCTCCAGTTCTTCTGGTTCCGATTCTGAAACTCCAGTAACTGGAGAGGAAACAGAAGGTGAAGATGTTGAAGGCCCAACTGATGAAGGCTAAAATGTTGAGCCATTGGCGGTTTTACCCACTTCCCTTAGGGGCACGGGCACTTCTCTTCCTCCGGATTCCGGAGATACAACGGTTTAGCTTTTATTTTTCTTCAACTTTTGTATCTGTTCCACTTTGGCATGTTATTGTAAATAAAGACATCGTTTTGCTCAATCATTGTCTGAGTCTTTCTTTCGTTTGAACATTTATGCAAGTTTTGCACTTCCTTTTTTTTCTTTTGCCTAAGTGTTTTGTGCAAGTTTTACTATTTGTGTCTTATTACGTAAATCTTTGGGTGTATTTTTTCCCGAAAGCATTTTGATTCCAGTCATATGTTCTTCCGAAATTAACTCTTTAACGTGAGGGTTTTATAAGAGAGAGCCCTATTATGTTTATGGTGCTCTTAAAGAGGACGTCTCTTGTTCATCACGGCACATTTGAAGTACTTGTTTAACTTTCAAATGATAAAATTAATTCAGCGATCATACAAGAAACAAGATGAGAAATAAAAGAACTTTATTTTATTCCTTCCATTTTCAAAAAGTACATAAGCATTCATTATGTTAAAGAGAAATCGCCATTTCTTGTGGCTAATTTGTACAGCTTGTTTCTACGGGGCTGGTTGCGAAGTCCCTGGTCCCAATGACATAATTATGTTTCTGGTTTTCGTGCTCTAGTCGAGGTGGCAGTCATTGTTGCTGCATTCTTGTATCATTCCCCATTGGAACACTGGGAATCATGCACCTTCGAGGATCCCACTAATGAATTGCTAGACAATCTTCTGCTCGGTAACAAACTTCGCTCTCCCTAGGAATTTATTCTATCGAGCAAAAGACTATCTAACAATCCTCTAGTGGTTTGTACTTATGAACAGTTAGGTAACCTTTGCTTGATAGAAAACTTATTTTCCCGGTGGGAATTTTGCTATCGAGCTAAAGATTATCTACCCGCCCAGAGTGGCTCTTTGCTTGTGTGCCTTGTTATTAAAGGTCTTATTGCTACTGTTGAAACTTTCTTCGTAGTATTCTTTCCGTTGTTGCCTCTTTAAAAACCTTATCAAAAAACCCAATTGGGACAAAAACTGGACGAAGGAGAAAAGAGTGCAGTGTATACTTTCAGTACATATGATTTTTGTCAGTAGTAATATTGCTTGAGGTGTGCTACATTCCAATTGCTTGGCCACTTTTCTCCGTTATGATTATTTAACTCGCACGAACCTTTCCCGATGACAATAGAAATCTGGTAGGTTGGGCCCACTATCGCATGTTATCTCTTCAGGTATTCCAATCCTGCAGATTTAGTTTTACCACAAGAAATCCACCACTTCGCGTTCGTTGATCTTATGATTAGTACCTACTTCCACCTACTTAGAAAAATAGTCAGTTAAAATCAAAAGAAATCTTACCTTACCGGGAGCCGGCGGCAGTGGTCCAATGATGTCCATCTCCTATTTCATGAATGGCGACGGACATAGAACCGAGTGTAGTAGTTTCTCCAGTTGATGTACCAGCGGTGCATAGCGTTGGCACTTATCACATTTTTGTATGAAAGCTTTGGCATCTTGTTCCATGCGGGGCCAATAATATCCTGCCCTTACCAGATTTAACACTAAAGAATCTGCACCCGAATGGTTTCCCCATATCTCTTTCTGGAGTTCTCACATAACATAATTAGCTTCGGATGCTCCTAAACATCGGGCCAGCGGGCCTTGAAAAGATTTTCTGTACAATTGACCTTTTTTGAAGAAATACCGTGCTACTTTGATATGCAGCGCCTGAGATGCCTTGGAATCTTTAGGCAATTTCCCGTGTTCGAGATAATTGATGATCTGATTCCTCCGGTCCTAGACCAAATTAGTCGTATTTACCTTGTAGTAGCTATCTACATTCACGACCGAGTTCATCAGTTGTACTACCATCCTGGACTCTAATCCCTTCATTTTCATTGATGAACCGAGGTTAGCCAGTGCATCTGCTTCTGCATTTTCTTCCCTCAGAATATGAGTAATCGACCCCTCCCAAAATCGAGCCAGCAAAGCCTGGACCTTTATTAAGTATTCTTGCATGCGCTCCTCTTTGGTTTCAAAGATCCTGTAGGCCTAATTTAGCACCAATTGTGAGTCGCACTTAATTTCTGTCACGTCGGGATCTAGCCCTCGGACCTCGAGTCCTGCAATCAAAGCCTTATACTCTGCTTCATTGTCAATTAAAGGGACGGTTCTAATGGCTTGTCTTAGGGTTTCTCCCGAAGGCGTGGTTAATACTACAGTAAGTCCGGACCCTTTTACGTTGGAGGCTCCGTCTATAAATAAGGTCCAATCTTCCGATGTTGATTCTAACACCATTACTGCCTTTTTGGTTGCCAGAGGTAGCAATCCCAAACTGTAATTGGCCACAAAGTCGGCCAAGACTTTTGACTTAGTCGCAGTCCTTGGTTTATATTCTATGTCGAATTCACTTATTTCAACGGCTCATTTGGCCAACCTACCCGAGAGTTCAGGTTTGTGAAGTATGTTTCATAGAGGAAATATGGTCACTACAGCTATCGGGTGATATTGGAAGTAGGGCCTCAGCTTCCGAGCAGCGACTACGAGAGCTAAGGCCAACTTCTCCAAATATAGGTAGCGAGTTTCTGCTCTTGTTAAAATTTTATTAACGTAATAAATGCGAGATTGCTTACCTTCATCCTCACGGACTAAAACTGCAATCCGAGATTGCAAGGTAGACCAATAATGTTTCAAGTAACGGAGGGCTTGACAAGTATCTTTTCAAATCTGTCAAAGCCTGCTGGTACTCTAGGGTCCATTCGAAGTTGTTTTTCTTTTTGAGCAATGCGAAGAAACGGTGGCATTTCTTTGACGATCGGGAAATGAGCCTGCTCAAAGCGGCCAATCTTCCCGTGAGCCTTTAGACTTCTTTCATGCTTGACAGCTAGTCTAGGATGTCTTCGATGGCCTTGATCTTATCGGGGTTTACCTCAATCCCCCTTTGTTATACCAAAAATCCTAGGAACTTGCCAGAGCTTAACCTGAACGTGCATTTCTTAGGGTTAAGCTTCATATTATGCTTACTTAGGGTGTCAAAGGTTTCTTGAAGATGCTTAAGTTGGTCACATGCATTCAAAGACTTAACGAGCATATCGTCTATATAAACTTCCATAGTTTTCCCTATTTGTTTTTCAAACATCTTGTTTACGAGCCGCTGACAAGTGGCTCTGACATTCTTGAACCCGAAAGGCATCAATTTTCAAACAATGCAACTTGCTCGAGCTTTTCTGCTGTAGATTTTGTTGCATCCGTCTCTTCTGGTACCTGGAAATACCTTGGCACCAGATAAGATTCCGACGCTTCTACCCCTGGGCTAACCTCATTCGATTTAGGAGTAGGCACCGGTTCCTATAGTTTCTATGCAGCGTGCTCATTCCTTTTGATATTGGAGACCGAAATCGCATTCATCTCCCTTGTCGCTGGTTGGTCACCCCTTATTTGTCTAATTCCTTCAGACATTGGAAATTTTTGCAACTTGATGATATGTTGACGATACAGCTCTCGTCTCGTGAAACCACGGTCTTCTTAGAATAATATTATATCCCATATCACCATCCACCACTTCAAAAAGAGTTATTTTTATCACTCCTTCAGCGTTCCTCAGGTTATCACGCTTGTGAGGTTGAATCCAGCGAGGAGTTTTGTAGCCAGAATGATGCTTCCGGTGAGTTTATCTTGCTCCAATACTCTCCATTGTATGAAATTGGCTGAACTTCCTGGATCCACTAGAACACTTTTGATTTTAAAGTCTAGCACATTTAACGAAATTACCAATGCGTCGTTGTACGGTAACAATAGTTCGTCTGCGTCCTCCTCCATGAAAATGATGTCGTCTTCAGCGACTTCCCGGAGTCTCATGCTATGGTTATTAATACTTTCGTCTTTTTTGCTACCGAGAAGGTGATCTTGTCCTCCTCCATGAAAATGATGTCGTCTTCAGCGACTTCCCAGAGACTCATGCTATGGTTATTAATAGTTTCGTCTTTTTTGCTACCGAGAAGGTGATCCCGTTAATCTCGTCCCCCCTTGAAGATCATGTTGATCGTCTGGCACAAAGGATCTTCTCCTGCTTTTGAGGGTTCCGCGTTATCCCAGTTGTGACCGTAGTTGTTATTGGCCCGGTCACTTAAGAATTCTGTGGGATGACCATTCTTCAATAGTTTTACCATTTCTTCCTGGAGATGTCAACAGTCCCCAGTCCAGTGGCCATTCATCCCGTGGTATTCACACCACAAGTTGGGGTCCCTATGGCTGGGATCGAATTTTTCTCATAGCTGATACCAACTCTACTACACTGACATTGCAATTGTATTCTAAAAGCCTAGGGTAGGAAGGACCATGCATACCTAACACTTATTTGTCCTACAACGATCTATTGTTCTGACCACAATCAGTCCTTCTATCAGTAGCGAACCTGTCTGCTGACCGGCAGCCTCTTCCACGGCATGCGGTACGTTCGTAGGGCAAAAATTGGCCCTTCGAAGACCGTTCGTCCGTATCAAAATCATCTTTTTATTTTTCTTTATTCTTCTACCATCCTTTCAATGATGATAGGAAGCCAACCTGATCATTTTCGATCCTTATCTTTGACTCGTACCGATTGTAAACATCTGCCCAAGTCGTTGCTTGGAACTCAAACAAGCTTTCCTTCAGTTTTTAGGAAGCGCCTAAACTTTTCGGATTCAAACCCTTGGTGAATGATTTAGCCGCCTATTCACCGGAACAGTCGGGAGAAATATCCTCTCCTTTTGGAACCGGGTAACGAACTCTCGCAGAAACTCAATTTTCCTTGTGCAGTTATGAATATGTCGGCCTTCCGGGCCTGCACCATTTTGGCCCTAACATGAGCCTTAATAAAAGAATCTTCAAGCATCTCAAAGGAGTCTATGGAATGCTCAGGTAACAGTGAATACCATGTCAAGGCTCCCCTCGTGAGAGTCTCTCCAAAGTTCTTCAGTAAGACTGACTCAATCTCGTGTAGAGCTAAATTGTTCCCCCTTCACCACCGTTGTATATGTGGTGATGTGCTCCTTAGGATCCGAAGTCCCATTATACTTTGGCATGTTGGACATTTTAAACCACTTTGGGATTAATTCTAGTGTTGCGTTTTGTTTATACAGTAACTGAGTATACTTCTTTGTGTCTGGACCTTTCATCACTAGTGGTTCGCCCGGAATTTGGTCCATGCGGGAGTTCACTTCTCTCATAAAGTGTTAGAGTTCATTCTTGAAGGGATCATTTTTATTGTTGGGGCGGATTCGCTCCCATAGCCCCATTGGAACCCACCTCGCCCCTCGGATTGTTATTATCGACCCTCTGTTTTGTTTGATTTGCGGGAGCACTGGAGGAACTAGATCTCGTCTATTCGCGTTATTGGAAGGCCCCGATAATGTCTGCTTCAACTCCGTCATAATATTATCCTTCCATGTGAGGTGGCCGATAATGATCGTTTGTTGCTTTTGTAGGACCCTTACTGTATCAACAACATGCTCCTCTTCAGCATCATCGGGAGTTGCCTCCCGAACACGCCGCATGTACAGCCTATCGTGGACCAGGGTGGCATCGATCCCCTCATTATGGGTGTCACTGATTGGATCCTCGAAATGAGGCTGGTCTTCTCGAACTTCAGGATTGTGTGTGTTGTTAACATCGTTATAAGCCATTTCTTATGATTTTCGTTAAGAGAAATAATCAAAACACGTAAGCAAAAGAGGCAAGGATCAACTTAATTATGATGTTGTCTAGGCCCCGGAGTGCTGAATTTATACGTGGTTTCTAGACAAGTAAATTTGATCATGAAATAACAAAATAATTAAAGAAATGTACAATGCTTAGCGTTGAAATGAAGATGAAATCACAAAAAACAGTAATTATGAGGGCAGAGCTTTCGGGCATAACAGTGATGAAACTAAAGAACAAGAAAGTAAACTTGTATAAAGCTTTTAATCAGTTATAATGTAAGTTTGCCAGAAAAGTCTTGTCATTTACAATGATAACAGAGCTCACTATTTATATCTACGTCTAGGGAAAAAGGTCCTAGGATCGTGTCCTTTGTTAATGTCAATTATGAGGGCTATTGATGAAGGTGTAACTGTGAGCATAGATGAAAAATTCTCTGTAACGGGCACTGCACTAAATGTTGTGGAATATTCTTAATTAAATGCTACCGATCGGAGGGAATTTGTTGCATCTTTACGGATGTCATTGTAACAACTAAATTTCGCTCCTGAAAAATAATAATCAAGACAAGAAATATAGCGACAAATATTATATTCAATTTCAAGTGATGGGGTTACAGTCTCTAAAATATCTCTAAATCTAAAGAGATGTAGTCCTCTGATTCTTTTCCTCACGGATGATGGTTCAAGAGCTTGAAAGCTTGATTTTGAATTTGACGGATTTTAGATTTGTAGTACGTCACAAACAATTTGAAGCTCGTCACGAACCAGGATTTGATGTTGGGTTATCACAAACGGAAGATTTGAAGCCGCCCGCCTATGACTTGAGTTCGCCTTTGGAATTTGACCACAGACGACGATTGCAGATATGGATAAAGACCTTGATGCTATTCTTCAGAGCTTCTTTAGCCTTTCCTTCTGCTTACTTGCTTATTCCTTAGTCTTCTCTTTTGACCCCTTTACATAGGTGTAGGGTGGAGTAATCTCCAAGAAAACACTAGTGGGTCATTGGGCTTGAGGCTTATGGGTCGACCCATTTGATAGAAGACCAATTTGCGAACTAGCCCAATAATATATTGGACTTTTATTTAAATCAATTCATTTTAGATTTAAATAATCGACCCGATTATACTAGCCCATAGTATCATTTGGACTAATATGTATTTAATACATGATTAAATCCAAATTACTTGTGGATTTAAATTTAATAAAATTTTATTCGTCTACAAATGCTCCCTGCTTCAAAGATTGTCGGGATGTAGGCTTGCCGAAATGAATGGCGAGACTTGAAGTACCGGTGATGATGACAATATTTCCCCCATCATTTTGTAAGATACCGCACTGATAATTGTTTACATGTTCTAATTCCGAAGAGTGAATTGATGTTATGAATGATTGGAATTGGTAGCTCTTTTACTTCATTCAAAGTGAGCCAAAACGACCCTTAATAGCAAGCTTGGCTCTTGTAGCTTAATTCCCTTTCTCCGGTGAGAAAATAAATTGTAGTGTCAACTTAATTAAAGAATAATTTAGTTCATATTGAACTAAGTCAAACACATCTGCCCAAGACAAATTAAAATTTAAACCGCTGGATTTACGAGAAGCATTTGGTTTATTCACTTAAATTCCGGTTCAAAAGATATGCTTTCCTTTGATGCGCTTGGAACATTTACTCAAAAAAAACTCTCACAACATAGTGCTCCTCCAATTTGCCTGCTACAATAATATATTTCCCTTACTCGTTATTTCCTCCTATGAATTGGAGAGACTCCACATTGGCCAGCATTAGTAGTACCATAGAATAATCTTTATTACCTTATAATGGAACATAGTTCAGTCTGAATAAGATACGTAGTACTATATAGCCATAAAACAAGATTAAAACCTAAGAACCCATAATAATAAATTCTTTTGGAACAAACTTCACCATCGCAAACCCATCCTTTGTTTGGTTTCTTTTCGTCTTTGCCTTGATCCTTTTGATCTACCTCAGGATCCAGGTTGTTTTCTTTTTTTTTCTGCAATTTCTATCTCGATCTCCTTCATAAGCTCCTTGGTGAATGGAAAAGCCTCAGCAACATGGTGCATGATCATATTTCTGGCTCCAGTCATTTGACTATATCAAACATAGAAAATTCTAATGCATTTCCCACTATCCGATGACATCAAACATGGAAAATTTTAAAGCTTTCCCCACTTTCCCATAACAACACTTAGGCTGACAATAATTTTCCTTTTCTGCTTTGATTTCCTAGTTTCAAACCTATTTATGTACAAATTGGACATGATATTTTCTTATTTGCACATGTCAGTAGCTTGAACACCAAGAATTTCCTTAATTTCTTTCTTGTTGGTTCCTATAAATTGGCCACTTTCTCCTTGTATCGTTGCCATAGCAGCAGTCCTCCGTTCTTTGATGAAAGCAATAATACTACCTTTTGGTTGGTTTTGAAGGTACTCTTCAATAGTTGGCAACGCAATCCCGTCGCTCGATTCTCCTAACGTTTTTTTTTGCAGCTGCTGCCAGGAATCTCATCTTTATGCGTCTTAACCCAAAAAATCATATCTTGATGTAGTGAAGTCCGAAATCACGAGCGGTTTGCGGCGACAGAAACTAGACTTCTGGAGCTATGACATAGGTAAAAATCATAATCAGAATATGCTGATATATTCCCAGATTTTTTTCTCAAATTTAGGCAACATATTATGACATGCTGCACCATTCTGTCTTGCTATTTTTTTCATAGATTCTTCCCTTTTTTTCGCAGACTTTCGGAGCAGCACATAGGGCTGTGAATTCCATCAGCAAGGATGCATTTCATCGACCATGATACACTATACCCACACCTTGAGATTATTAGCGACAAGCAGAATCCACGCGCCCAAGTTCTAACTTTAAAAGTTCATCCTCCGGTGATAGGTGCTTTCCCGCTCGCTAAAAAGCAGTTTGACGCTTCCCTTGATCTTGCAGAATGGTCGACCAGAGAGACGAAGGATGCATTGGACAGATTTTTGGGCAAAGCAACCAACATGAAGGTCCTACTTTTGAAGTCCTCCACCCATCAAAATGTCATGTCTGCTAGTCCTCTTCATTGTGATTACGATAGATGTCTCGCCACTTGGAGTGTTCCTCCTTACGCCTTTGGTGAAGTTCGCTATACGTCCAAATATTGGGAGTGGGTAAAAGATGTTCTTGCTCGCAACAAGTTGACTCCGGATGGCATCAAGGTCTATGACGCCATCTTTGCTTCGTTGTTCACATATGACTACAAGGAGAATGTCCTCCGTGCCTTTTGTGATCTTTGGCATCCATCTACCAATACAATTTCTACCTCCATTGGTGAACTCTCCATCTCTTGGTGGGACTTGCGAGCAATCGGAGGCCTTCCGGTACATGGGTCTTTCTACGATGAAGTTATCCCCTCGGCTAAGGAGTTGACATAAGAAGACGATCAAGGAAAACCTTTCCTCCCAAGAAGTTGTCTGCACCAGTTCTCGGCATTCTACAAACTCATGAAGGATGATGTCCACGAGGTCTCCATTCGTGATTGGGTGGAGTTTTGGTTTCGAGGCCCGAGTTGGTATGCCAAGCCTCCGCAAAAGTCATCAAGGAATTGGACTACAAGGCCGAAGTTGAATCATAATCCTTCTGGGAATATTGATACGAGCTTCCTACCACGAACCGATGAGGAGAATGCCCCCTTTATTGAGCTTTGTGTGGAGGAGTCACTTAGAACTAAGACTTATTTGGTGGCTTTCCTTGCATGTTGGCTTTGCAAATTTGTGTTCCCAACAAGAAGATCGACTACATTTGTGCTAGTGTCTTCAAAATCGCGAGTCTGATGGCTCATGGAGAGAAGTTTTCCTTGGTGGTTTCCGTCCTTGCAAGTATTTATCATGGCTTGAAGGAGGTCTCCATTTCTCAAGATTTGGGCGCCTGCAAAGCACTCTTTCCTATTCATTACGTATATGGATGGATAAGAGCATATTTTGACACATACTATCGTGTTAAGCGTCCACAACGAGGTCCAAAAATGTGCAAGGTTTCTGGCGAGAAGATGGCCAAGCATTTTGACCTTAATAATGCCCGTGAGTTGTTTCAACAAGTTAGTGCGCGACAGCTTCACCATTTGGCTATGATACAAGGGAGTGAATTGCATCTTACCGATCGTGATGAACAATCGAATTCTTGGAGTGACTTTTTTATAAGTCTTCGCTCAAGTTTCATCACCCTTAGGCATGACGACATTCATATTGTGGAATTTTATAGCCCGCATAGGTTTAGTCGTCAATTCGGCTTTTGTCAAGATGTTCCTGGCAACCTCATAGAGTGACCCTATAACGACTTACTGAAAATGCTAGTGCAATTCTAGGACTCCTTTGTTCGTCTTGGAGGTTCATCAAAGGTTATTGTCCCTACGCGTCCATCAGAAGAGGGACCTCTAATGACTCGTGAGTATGCAGATTGGTGGTCAGCTCATCGAGTGCACTCTTCCCGACAAAGTACTCATATTATTTTGAAAGTTCCAAGGAAAGATGATATTCATTTATACTCCAAAGATGATCAACGTCAAAAGAACACTCACGAAGGGTCTTCTAAGTCCAAGTTAAGATCAAAAGATCCTTCGCCAAGCACCAAGGTCTTACCCAAGTCTACCCCTTCGACGGGCGGGGAAGCCCATGTGGACAAAGGAGCTAAACATGTTTTGCTGACTTCCAAGACAACTACTGCCACTGTAGAGGTGACGAACAATCCTTACAAAAGGAAAGCGCCTCCTACTTCACCAAACAAAAATGTTGCGAAGATAACCAACGCCGTGCCAACAAACAAGGAAAGGACTCAAGCTTCTGCTTTGCCCAATGAGATTTTGAATGTTAGTGCAACTTCCAGTTCGAACGAGAGTGATGCTAGTCACGACATACATTGGAATCATTCAAAGAAGAAGGCTAAGGACATGAGCCATAGTGAGTTTGTTGACTTGGATGCTCTTAGTATCGATACTGGATTTTTCGTAGAGGGTGACCCTAGCTCAACGATGTCGTTGTCTGAACTGGAGAAACGAGTAAATATTATTTCCTTCAAATTTACTCCCTTTCTTTTTTTTTTTGAACACTAAAGTTTTTTTTTTGCAGTTTGGCGTCAATGAGTTGTATGATGACGTACTTGGTGAAGATACAGTGGAAGATTGTGTTACAAGCCTAAATTTCCTAGGTGTGGCCGCAAAAAGTCCTCACACTTTATTTGATGGTGTTGAACATCATGCTGCAAACAATGCTCCGTCGACAGATTTGAGTCTACCCAATGAGCCGCAAACCAGAAGTTGTTGTGCTTTCCAAGCCAGCCATGACGAGTAAGATGGAGGTTGTCACAAGTCAAGCAAAACGTCTAAAAGCCTTCAAGCCTACTCTATGGCCTTGCATCTTGATGCTCCAAACTTTAAGCCACAAGAGACTATTTCCCGTATTAAACTTTCTTTTGTTAACACGATGTAGCATACCTTGTGTGAATGGATCGAAGAGTTCTCTCTTGATTCTCTGGATAGCTTCACAAAGTTGGAGGAAAGTATTGCTTTGAGTCTTGAGGAAATTAAGAAAGAAAATATTATTGATACTTCTACCTTAGAGGCTCTTGTCGAGTCTTTCTTCAAGACGTACGCAGATTACGATGTTTTAAGATCGTCCAAGATGACTAAAGAATTTAACCAAGAGTCACTTTCTGATGCACGACGACGCCTCGATGATGCAAAACGGGAATATGAAAAAGTGAGCGAGTCTGTAGAAAAACTTCAAGCCAGTATTGCGAATGTTGAACAACAGCTAGCTTCCTTGGACTCCAGAAAGAAGAAGATCGTCGCACTCTTGGACAAACAACAGGTGAAGTTGGCTAAAAGTCAAGAGAACGTTGGCGTTACCGAAGGGGAGATTTACACCATTGAAGCCAATCATCCATTATCTGACGATGAAGTAGAGAAAGTATCCCTCTTGAAAGGGGAAGTTGAGACAAGCCGCCAACAAATCCTTAGCTTCAAACCTTTTCCATGATTTTAGAGTTTTTTTTTCTCTCTTTTTTTTTGCTTAGGATTCTCGACTTGCGATTTTTTTATAACTAATATCATATAATGGAGTACTTATGTCTTGGATCAAAGTACCTTTATTTTTTTTAATATGTGATATTTCTCTTTGAGACCTAGATTTCCTCCGTTACTCCCAATTATTTCCTTCTTAAATTTCAACATATGTCTTGTATGTTGGTTTTGTTGTTTCGCGAAAAAGAATTCATATTTTGCTGTAGGAGACTTCAAATCATAAGCCGCTTGCTTCTACCGCAACTAGACTCATAGGACTGAAACATATCAAAAAATTAGTACGAATATCCTTTTGTATCAGCTGGAATTAATTTTCAAAGTCGATCTACACGTCTGGCCCGTGTTTAGCTCACGGCTTTGCGTACTCTGCACAAAATAAATCACATCTCGAGATAGAGGCATCCAAATCACAAGCCGTTTGCGATGTCAGAAAATAGACTCGGGGATCTAAAATTTACATAAATTTCATAGCAAAACTCCTTTAGGACTGTCAACAAACAATTCACGAAGTCGACTCAACTGCAGTGAATTTTCAGATTTGTGTACCTTCGGCAAAAATAATTGTATCTTGAACTTGGAGTGTCAGATTGCAATTCGTCCATGCCGTTAGAAAGAGGGCCCGGAACTAAAACTCATATAAATTTCATAACAGAACTCTTTTCGGACTGTGAATAGAAAATTTACGAAGCCAACTCAACTGCAATGAATTTTCAGATTTGCGTACCTTCGGCGAAAATAATTGTATCTTGAGCTTGGAGTGTCAGAATTGCAATCTGTCCATGCCGTTAGAAAGCAAACTCAGAGACCTAAAGTATCTATGAATTTCATGGAAGAACTTTTTTTGGTCTACCAACAGAAAATTTGCGAAGTTGACGCGACTGCAGTGAACTTCCAGATTCGCATACATATAGGAGTCTTTGCGGCATAAAACCTTCTGGATTAGTCAAAGTTCCAGATCATGTATTCCATACATTTTTTTGAAGCTTATGCGACTGAACTTAGAATAAAACTCTAAGCTTCCTACGTACCTCGGTGAAGAGGATCAAATCATAACGTAGTTCAAAATAGGTGAATTTTTTTGTGTCCTAACTTTTGCCTAGGCCGCCTCTTTCGAGGTTTTCGACCTAACGAACTCCCTTTTTTTGGGTGTCGTTCGCAGTTTAGGCTCATGCGGGCCAAGAGCATTGCAACATGCAGTTTAGATTCTTATGTCAAGGAGCATAGCAGCATGCAGTTTAGGCTCGTGTATTAAGGAGCTTCATGACTTGCAGTTTAGGCTCGTGCGTCGAGGAGCATTTATTCTTCAAGGATAGTACCTCTTCAAAAATTTCCCGTTGATAGGGCCAATTCTCATGCCATCTGTATCAACTAACTTGTAAGCTCCATTTGAATAGGCTTCTTGCACAACATATGGACCATCCCACTTTGAAGTGAATTTGCCCCCAGATTTGCGAGAGGTGATAATAGGTCTTCTTACTGCAAGAACTTGATCGCCAACTTGGAAGGACCTCAAGCGAACCTTTTTGTTGAAAGCACGAGAAAGACGAGCTTGATAACATTCAAGACTTTGTTGAGCTTCTAGCCTTTTTTTCATCAAGGGACTCAAGTTCTCCAAGGCACAAGCGAGCGTTTTCTTCCTCAGTAAGACCTTCTTGGATAGCGAGTCGCAAGGACGGTATTTGAAGCTTAAGAGGAAGAACTGCTTCGACTCCATAAATAAGAGAATAAGGAGTTGCTTGTCTCGGCGTGCGATGAGTCGTAAGATATGCCCACAAAGCTTCTTCCATTCTGTTATGCCAATCTCTTTTAGACTTGGAGACGAACTTCTTTAACAAGTTGCAAAGCATCTTGTTAAATGCTTCAGATAGTCCATTTGCAGCAGCATAATACATTGACGAATTACGTTGCTTGAAGCCAAAAAGTTCACAGATCTTGCTCATCAATTTGTTATCAAACGGTTTGCCATTATCTGTTATTATATAACTAGGAATGCCGAAATGATATATGATGTTCACTCAAATGAAGTTTGCAACATTCTCTTTCTTCACTTCCTTGAGAGCGACAGCCTCTGCCCATTTTGAGAAATAATCAGTTGCAGTCAAGATGTATAGATGTCCTCCAGAAGATTTTGGAAGTGGTCCAACAATATCTAATCCCCAAGCATCAAACGGCCAAGATGCAACAATAGGGTGTAACATTTTAGGAGGTTGGTGTATAAAATTTGCGTGAAACTGGCAAGCCTTGCATCTTCGAGCATAATCTAAGCAATCTTTCACCATTGTCGACCAGTAGTAACCCATCCTCTTAATGTGGAAGTGGAGCTTCGGCCCGAATTGATGTGATCCACAAACTCCAAAGTGTGCCTCTTGCATAGCTTGAGTTGCTTCATCTTCCCCTAAACAACGCAAGAGAACTTCCTCAAATGATCTTCGATACAAAGTGTCTTTGTAGTAAAGGAAGTGAGGGGCACGCCGACGAATTTCGATCTTTCTTCTTGGATCTTCTGGAAGTATCCCATAACATAAGTAGTCGATCATGGTTTGTCACCAATCAACCTTCACAGCTTCAGCGATGGCTGCCAAACGCTCGAGCTTGCTTTCTTCGTCCTTGTTCTCATCTGGCGGCACTATCCATTTTTGGCAGATAGTGATTTGTGTCTAGCCGGGCAAAGTCAATGTTGAAGCTAGAGTAGCTAGGGTGTCATCCTTCTTATTTTCCTTCCTTGGCACATGCTGAAGAGTTACATTGCCAAGCCATCCAATCAATTTCTGTGCATAATCATAATAACGACGCAATTCTGCCTTTTTGACCTCGTAGCTACCTAGCAATTGATTGATCACTAACTCAGAGTCTCCAAAAATATGTAATTGGAGTTGTCTCATATCAACGGCCATCTCAAGACCAAGTATGAGTGCTTGATATTCTGCAACATTGTTGGTGCAATGTTGTGTTAAGGTGAAGGAATATGGCAAGACTTCCCCTTGAGAAGTAATAAACACAACACCTGCACCAGCTCCCTCACGATGTGCGGCACAATCAAAATACATTTTCCACGGTGGTTGCACTTCGATGACCATCGCATCCTCATCAGGTAGTTCATCAGTCAACTTCCAATCATCAGGAATTGGATGATCTGCCTAGAAATCTGCCAAAGCTCATCCTTTCACAGCTTTTTGTGGGATATACACAATCTAGAATTGTTGAAATTGGAGGTACCACCTTGCTAATTGATCATTGAGGATGGGTTTTGACATAACAAACTTGGTCGGGTTCGCCCTTGAGACGAGACAGATGACATGAGCTTAAAAGTAGTGCTTCAGCTTTTGAATTACGAAAACCAATGCCAGACACAACTTTCGATCGGAGTTTACTTTAGCTCATTTGGGGTCATCATCCTACTCAAGTAGTAGAGGGAATTTTCTTTATTTTCACCATTTTCCTGGGCCAAAAGGGCTCCCACTGACCTTTAGTGAGCTGCAATATATAGAATCAATGGCTTTCCTGGTATAGAGGCTGCCAGAACAGGAGGTTTCATCAAGTAGGATTTGATGCTTTGGAAGGCATTGCTACAAGCTTGGTCCCATTCAAAAGGTATACCCTTCTTCATGAGCCGGCTAAAAGGTTGGCACTTCCCTACTAGATTTGAGATGAATCTTCTAAGGTATGCCAATTTTCCTTGTAGACTTTTCAGTTCATGTATATTTTTGGGCTCGGGTATCTTCAAGATGGCGTCAACTTTGGCTTGATCTATCTCAATCCCTCGATGTCGAACAATGAAGCCAAGGATTTTCTAAAAGTAACTCCAAAGGCACATTTCAACGGGTTCATTCTAAGTTGATATCTCTGGAGTTGTTCGAACACCATTTTTAAGTCTTGTAAGTGGTCTCCTCTCTTTCTTGATTTCACCACTAAATCATCCACATAGCATTCCACATTCTTGTGGAGGATGTCATCAAAGATATTCTGCATTACCCTTTGATATGTGGCGCCAGCATTCTTCAAGCCAAAAGGCATTACTTTGTAGCAATAAATGCCTTTAGGAGTGCAAATGCAGTAAGCTCTTCATCTTTTGGTGCCATACGTATTTGATTGTATCCAGATGATCCATCCATGAAAGACATCGCCTCGTATCCGGTGGTGGCATCAATAATAAGCTCTGGAATGGGGAGCGGAAATTCGTCCTTAGGGCATGCATTATTGATGTCTCTAAAATCGACACACACTCGAATTTGGCCATTCTTCTTCACAGGAACAATGCTTGAAATCCATGAAGGATATTTAACCTCCCGAATAAAACCAGCTTCGATGAGTTTATTGACCTCGGCTTCGATTGATGGGATCAATTCTGGCCTGAAGCATCTTCAGGCTTGCTTAACAAGACGAGCTCCTTTCTTGACTGCGAGATGATGAACTGCTACCTTAGGATCTAAACCAGGCATCTCTTTGTAGCTCCAAGCAAAGACATCTCTATATTCTTTGAGTAGCTCCACATAAGTGTTTTCTTCATCTGTGGTTAATAGGGCACTTACATAGGTGGGCCTGGAGTCTTCTGCAGTGCCAAGGTTGACTTCTTTCAATGCATCAACATTCGTTTTAATTCCTTCTTCTAGTTCCGCAGGAGCGTCCTCGACATCTTTGTCTTTTTGAGGATCACCACCATTAAAATATATATGGACACACCAAGAGGCATCTCCCAAATATTCATCAAATTTCCTTAGGGGTGAAGTGTATTGCTCCTCATTCGCAGTAATGTGATATGAAGATCCTACACTTTTTCATCTTCGTCACGCTCTCTAGTGTGGATCACTATGCGAGTCTTCACTTTGAGTACCTCTCCCTATGAAATCAAAAGTTCTGATTGTCGCCTCATTCTGGAAGGGACCAGGCTTTGACACTCTTTGAAGATACTTTGGACTCTAGATGGAAAAGGTCTTCTTATTTTTTCATAATTTCTTTGGGACTTGTTCTTCTTCCTTTTTAATGGCCCCAACCTCTCAAATACAGAAGTTCTGATAGTTGGTTCTCCAAGTCGATCAAAGACAAAAGGCCTTTTATTAGGATCAGCGGGTTCATCTTCCATCGTGATATAGTTAATACTTGCTCTTCTAATTGAGATGCGAACTGGTGGGGGTTGTTTGTAACCTAGACCCTCACATGATTTCTTCACCACATGCTCATTATCCTTCATCGTGTTTGCCTTCCTAGTAGCTTCAGTTGGGAGCTTCCCTAGCTTAGATGGTTCATTGGGATCATATCCAGCCTTTGCGAACAACCTGTAAGTATTCAGATCAAAACCTTTATTTGTGCGTTTCATAGGGAGTGCCTTATTTTGAGGCATGTTAGGGGCCACAAAATTTTCCAGTAGCTTTGAAGATAACTTTATGGTATCAATCTGCTTGATAGGAAGGGTTAATTCTCTTAGTGCAACTTTTTGGAGGCTTGATGATTCTCCTTCATCTTTCTTCACTTTTGGGACGTAACGAAATAAAGGATCTATTTTCTTGCCTTTGGCCTTCGTGATGTCATCAACTTTTACTCCCTTCATGATGTGGTTCTTCAAGTAGAACTTTGCATCAGCGAAGTATGCCTCGGCTTTAGAGAACGGCTTGTCGTCAGCAACTATCTTCTTTTCGACTCCATCTTTATTGTATTTCAAACATTGGTAGTAAGTTGATGGGACAACTTTGTTCTCGTGTATCCACGGCCTGCCAAGCAACAAATTATATGAAGTTTTTGCATCAATCACATGCATCCATGCAGTTGATTGCTTATCTCCCATGGTGATTTCTAGCTTGATAGCTCCTATGGCCCTTTGTCCTCCTTGATTGAATCCTTGAATCATCAATCAGCTTTCAGAAAGTTCTTCAGCTGAGATGTCGAGTTCTTTCATTATGCGAATGTGAAGAATGTTAACTGCAAATCCGTCATCTATCAAGATTCTGTTTATCCACCTCTCGAGCACATAACCCACCATAAACAAAGGGCGATTGTGCGGTGTCTCACCTAGTAGGAGATCGTCTTCAGTGAAGATGATTTTTGTATTACAGACATTTGCTTCTTGGAAGGAGGACTCAACAAGACTATTAGACAGTGATGGTGAGAGTGTTGACTTGACTTCATTCTTTTCCTCTTTTTCTTTATCAGCATTACAGCACAAGGCCTTGTCATCATCGTCAGAAATCCTCGTGCGAAACCAACTCGGCAAAAATTCTCCCAAAGTCACCGGGTGGCGTGGCTTTTGGTGATGGTGTGTCCCTATCTCCACCTTCTTTGGGTTCTTAACAATTTGTAGCTTCTTTAGTCTTCTCATCATCTTATTCCTCATAGGTTGCTTCGTTGATCCTTTTTGCAGACTTAATTTACGGCGTCTTCGACGAGTCACCAGGGTCCATCCTTCTTCATCAGGTTGATCAACTCGGACTTTGTCAACTTCCAACAATTCTTCATCTTTATTCCCTTCATAGGTGCATATCTCAATCGGATCGAATGGGTCAAAGGTAATGGACACATGGTTTGTGCTTGCTTTTTCGTCTTCGAGCTCGATCTTCTTTTAACGAGCCAAATCCATAACTTTGTCCTTGAAAACAAAGTACTTCTCAAGAGGGTGACCTACAAGCCGATGGTATCTGCAGTAATTCGGGTCATTGCTTTTTCCAGCTTCATCTGGTCGCTTCATCTCTGGCAGCTCAATAAGCTTTAACTCGAGGAGTTCTTCAAATATTGCAGGCACATCGGAGTCTAGAAATGGGTACTCCTTTTCTTGCATCTCTTTGAGAGTCAACTTTCGATTTGCATTGTCTTAAGAGGAAGTTGTTTTTATACTCTGTTTCTTGCTCGCCTTGGTAGTAAACTTCAAAGGAGAGGCATTGACGTTCATGGATTCTTTGCTTTCATTTTTGGGTACGAACTTGATTCATTTCTTGGCTTCTTGCTTATCTCTTCCCTTGCAAGGTTCGTAGATGGGAAGCCCTTCGTTTCCCGCAGAAGCCATGCTCAACTCCATATCATGAGCACGGGTGGAAAGTTCTTCAAATGTCTTGGGCTTAATTCCTTGCAAGATGTAATAAAGTCCCCAATGCATTCCTTGGATGCACATATCTATGCCAGAAGCTTCGCTTAGCCTATCTTTGCAGTTAAGGCTTGCATTCCTCCATCGATTGATAAAGTCAATAACTGGTTCATCTTTTCGTTGGCGAGTGTTCGTAAGTTCCACCATGCTCACAGTACGCCCCGTGCTATAAAAGCGATTGAGAAACTTTTGCTCCAATTGGTCCCAACTATCAATGGATCCATCCTCAAGGTCGGTGTACCAATCAAAAGCATTCCCCTTTACTGAGCGGACGAACTGCTTGACAAGGTAATCTCCATAAGTCCCTGCAATGTTGCATGTCTCAACAAAGTGCGCAATATGTTGCTTTGGATTTCCCTTACCGTCGAACTGTTGAAATTTGGGAGGTTGATAGCCGTCAGGCATCTTTAGGCTATCGATTCTTGCAGTATACGGCTTTGCGTACGTGAGAGAAGACATTGAAGCGACCTCATACTTATCCTTGATAGTTCCCATGATGAATTCCTTCAATTGTTCTATGGGAATTGATCCTTCAGAGGAGACATGAAGTTCTTTGGCGGATGACACTTGTTTTGTTGGAGGATCAGCCTTCTCGTGGACTTCAGGAAGCTTTCCAGGTGCATGACTTGATTCTCCATCCATCATGCTTTCAACTATGCCTGTCAATTTTGCGATACGGACATCTTGATCTTGAGCATACTTTGTTAACCCATCAATCGCCTTTGTCAGGTTTGCAAGTTGCTCCTCCATTGTCGAAGTGTTAGTCATCATTGCCTCCATGATTATTCCAGATGATGAAGAATAACCGAGACCTTCCCACGGATTGAACTCAGTTTGGAACATGTCATGTGGCGAGATTGGCGTAGATCCAACACTTAAGACTTCATCATCAAGTTGGGTAAGTTGACTCTTGGTATTGTATAAAGTAAGTTGAGCAAGAGCTTTCTCCACAACTTCTGCAATATTATCTCCTCTCTCTGACTTGCTAGCAAAGGACTTTTCTTCTTCGAATGATGAAGATCTCAAAGCATGTATTGGTGCAGACGACACTTGGAGTGCTTGTTGCCCCAAGACTCTCGCCTTGCTCCGGGTGATTGGCCCAAGACTCCCCATAGTAACGTTCAGGATACTTTCAACGTCAGAAGAAAACTTGAAGTCAGCAACTTCGATCTTCTTTGAAGCCATCTTTGTAATCTTGAATGTTAAGAGTTGAGAAGAGATGAGAGGTAGAGATAGTCCCACTAGCATGCCAAAATTTGTAACAACTAAATTTCGCTCCTGAAAATAATAATCAAGACAAGAAATATAGCGACAAATATTATATTCAATTTCAAGTGATGGGGTTACAATCTCTAAAATATCTCTAAATCTAAAGAGATGTAGTCCTCTGATTCTTCTCCTCACGGATGATGGTTCAAGAGCTTGAAAGCTTGATTTTGAACTTGACGGATTTTAGATTTGTAGTACGTCACGAACAATTTGAAGCTCGTCACGAACCAGGATTTGATGTTGGGTTATCACGAACGGAAGATTTGAAGCCGCCCGCCTATGACTTGAGTTCGCCTTTGGAATTTGACCACAGACGACGATTACAGATATGGATGAAGACCTTGATGATTTCTTTAGAGCTTCTTTAGCCTTTCCTTCTGCTTACTTGCTTGTCCTTTAGTCTTCTCCTTTGACCCCTTTATATAGGTGTGGGGTGGAGTAATCTCCAAGAAATCCTAGTGGATCATTGGGCTTGAGGCTTATGGGCCGACCCATTTGATAGAAGACCAATTTGCGGGCTAGCCCAATAATATATTGGACTTTTATTTAAATCAATTCATTTTAGATTTAAATAATCGACCCAATTATACTAGCCCATAGTATCATTTGGACTAATATGTATTTAATACATGATTAAATCCAAATTACTTGTGGATTTAAATTTAATAAAATTTTATTTGTCTGCAGTCATTCTCTCCGATGATAAACGGGATAATTGCTTTTGATTCTAACTGTCCCCGCTTTAAATTCCATGTGTCACTCTCTTAAGTGGCCACATAGCATAGCGTCTAGAGTACTAGTTTTATATACAAACAGAAAGAGAACACAAAGCCTTTTCTGCCTGCCTGGTTGCTGCCATTAATGGCGGCTAAAATGGTTGACAAAAAGAGAACTTGCCCCACTCGAAAGTGATACAGGTATGAGCAAAGAAATTAATTGGTTACTTTAGAGCTATTTCAAACTCTTTTATTGTTGGCTATTTTGAATATTATTTTAATTTCAATATTTCAACGCTACACTATCACTTGTATTAGCAAGAAAATCGAATAGCTTCAATTTAAACAATAGTTAATGAAGAAAAAGTGGAAAAAGAAAAAAAGATTTGAGAATATTTGGGGCATGTGAATAGATATTTCATTATGTTCCTTTTTTTTTTGGAGTTTTCCTTTTCAGTATATCTGAGATTTTAAATTTATATCTTGGGAAAATCAGAAAATAATGGCGTTTAAAAGTATCCACGTCAGCCAGCTAAGTGCAATGTACCCTCAAGAGTTCTAATGCGAATGATGATTGATAATTGAGAATAAGATGGGGCCTTTTCTGAAAATGACTGCTTAAAGCATGAGCTCATATACTACAACATACTTTTTCTAGTTTAACTTTTGTACTCCAATCAGCTGGAGAATTTTGTTTTATTTTATTAAGTGGCGAAATTAAAATTTTAATTAAGGATTCAAAAATTTCAAATTTGCCACCTAAAGTAGTAAGTTAAGGGAATTCAAAAGTTATATTTTCATACTTGTTTTAGTACGATTTTCAACGAGAATTCAATTGAACCCTTCATTACCCGTGGTTCTGCTACTAGCTAACATTTAAGGAATTTAAAGTAGCATTCGACCAATGTTATGTTTGAATAAATTTTTTGTAATCGTTTAATTAAAGCTTTGTCAAAGAATTATCATAACATCAAATGTAGTAAATGATTTAATTTTCTTGCGTTTTTAAAAAGTATAATAATTTTACTTATTAAATAATGCAAAATACTTCAATACATCCGAAATACAGAAATATTATTTTATGAATTAGGATAGAAGGAATAATACAACTCCTTTACTCATCGTCCTTTTATTGATGCAACTTACACTCCACAATCTCCGCTAGCTCTAATACGATTGTATCTGTGTTTACTACATATACATATACATATATATATATATATATATATATATATATATATATATATTCATTTATCTCGCTTTCTGTTAGTGTACATATATATTACTTCCTTCATTTCAATTTATGCGGTGCAATTTAACTCAGCACAAAGTTTTACGAATGAATCAAAAAACTGAAAATTTGTGGTCTCAAATAATATTTGTGTAGTTATAAGAAAATCAATAAAAATAAAATAAACGATTTAAAGTTAAATTATATTTAACTATAAAAATACATTATTTATTAAATGAGTAACAAGAAAATAGTGGTAAACAAAGGGAGTATTACTTTACTGTTAGTAGAGAGAGAGCTTCGATTTATTTAACATCTTCAATCCGCATCCTTTAGGGAGAAATTAAAAAATAGTCAGATTTACAAGTAGTCATTCAAAAATAGCCACAATTTCAAAAGTAATTGAAATTTAGTCACTTTTCATATAAAGATAAATCTGAACAAAAATATTATTAAAAAATTCAGAAAATACTTCAGCATAATATACTGGAGTTTCAACGTAAGTATACTGGAACTTCAACATATTATAATGGAGTTCTAACATATGTATACTGGAACTCTAGCATATTATAATGGAGTTCCAGGATAAGTATACTGGAACTCCAGCATAATATACTGGAGTTCCAGTATAATATACCAGTCCAGTATAATATGCTGGAAGTTCATACATTAGTACAAGTGCTCCAATCTCCAGTATATTATGCTGGATCGGTCTCTGTTGCAACAAAATAGTGGCTATTTTTTAAAGACTTTGTAAATATTGGCTATTTTTGAATGACCAGTCTGAAAACTAACTAGCTCGTACTATTTTTACCATCATTTCGGCAACCTCTTCCTCTCCCAAAAAAAGGCAGACATGCTTAGTTGTTAGTAGGGGTGTACATGGACCGGGTTGGTTCGATTTTTATCAAAACCAAACCAAACCAACTATATCAGTTTGGATTGGTTCGGTTTTGTCGGATTTTTCGGGTTTTCGGGTTTTTTTGTTACATGAATATTATTTTAATCGTACTTTCTTAAAATTATAGATAAAGCTTTGATAAGTTAATATATATTTAGTGAATATGAAAAAAATTGACAAACATATGATCTATTAAAATATTCTAATGGGAGAATATTTTTAGTAACACATGATAGTTATTTTCTTAGTCATCTAACAATAATTTTTCGTTAATTTACGCTTTTAAGGTTAATACATGAGAGGTCCCAAATATTTCTACATTTTCTAAAGAAAAATAACTATAAAGTCTTAAAAATATAAATAAAATTTATATATTTATATGTCGGTTTGGTTCGGATTTTTTTACTCAATACCAAACCAAGTCAAACCAAACTTAATCGGGTTTTTTAATCGGTTTGGTTTGATTTTTCGGTTTGGTGTGGTTTTCCGGTTCGGTTTGAACACCCCTAGTTGTTAGGATGTGGTTAAGAAAGGGAAAGGAGTTGATCTATTTTCCTGTTTAACGACTAACAATTCCATCATTCTGAAAGAGATACGTAGAATTTGTTTTTACGAAATTATTTACTTAAATATCTCTTTTTATTTATTAAAAAAGATGGCATTAGCTTAGCATGCAACCAGAGGCGGATTTAGGGGCCGAAGGAGTTTACCTTCGTCGGAAAATTACACTATACATATAAGATAAATCCTCTTTATACCTTCATATATTATATTTTAAATTTCTTTATCACAATCCAAAACATAACTTAATGATCAAGGGGTTCAAAACTTTTATGAGGTTGTTGGTTCAATTCTAACGAACCACAATCCCTTCTAATTTTTAAACTTAAACCTCCTTGGCAAGAATTCTGCCTCTGCCTCCGCCAACTCAAAATTATAGAGTTTTACTTTCTTAGTAACTTTCGTCACGCTTCCTCTATTCAGTATTCTCCACTTTATTTTTCTCCTCAAATTGTTACTATTTATAACACTCACTTGCGGTCAATGTAGTCGTATTACTATATTGTTTCCTTAATCACAATTAGCATTTTCTATTTTACAATTAAAAAAAAAAAGATTTCACATCAAGTTAGCATGTTTTAATTGTTACTCCAGTAGATTAATTACTCCAGGAGTATTAAATTAATTAAAATAATATCCAGTAGAAGGCAACGTGAGAGTATATCTGGAAACAAAAAACTATCTTAATTAAGCTTTATTCTATTAGGTTATAGAAACTCGACAACATCGATAATGTCTGTTTTAATTTGCAATATTTTTACAAGGAAAAAGTTTGGTTTACTTACTGATTGTCTTTTGTCCTACCTATTATCTAACGAATAATCATTACTATTATTTTTATATTACATAATCATTATTCTCATCTATCTTTAAAATTTTGATGACGCTCTCCGGATTATAATAATGCAAACTTTTTATTAGACCCTACTTGTTGGCATGCTGATTTTATGTATATCCATTTTAATACGGTTTGATTGCCTGGAAATAAGAAAAATAGATTTTTAAATTTTTAAATTCTTTTTTTTGGACATTTTGTGCAAGAAACGCCTCCAATCAAGCGTTGTGAAAAGTTTAGGGAATCTAAAACAATTTTTTTTTAGTTTTTCTTTTCCTTTCTTACAAATGTATAAAAAGAGTATACGTTCTTAAGTTACTTTTATTTTACTACTACAAAAAATTTCAAGAAATACATTATCCAACCACTTCCTTAAACATACAAATGAAACCTTAGTTTATATGGAAACTGATTGAGTGACCCACCACGTGAAATAAGTCAAAAGGCATGAGAATCCTTATCCCCTCGGCTTTGTATCTGCAACTTTGGACATTGGTTATGGTCTATGGGTTTATGCCCATTCACGCATGTTTTTCTGAAACCTCATTTCTTGACAACTTTAGAAAACCAATTGGATCCCTAGCTATCACCACTTTTCCTTCATTATTACCCATTATATTCCATAGTTTTATTGCAAAAAATATTTCCCAAATGTCGTGACCCACCATTGTTTTATTTTTCCCCCCTCATGCCTCATGGTAAGGTCGGTACCGTTGTTGACCATCTCTAATTTACCGGCCGCTAAGATCTAATGGATTGACTGGTGAGTTGGTTTGGTTATTTTTTTTCTATTGAAAAGGGATCAAGTCACCTTCTTCTAGACTCATACAAAGGAGGGGGAAGACATTTGTAGTTAGTGTTTAAGAACAAAAAACCTTAATTAAGTGAAAAGCCTAATAACACTAACATCCCCTGACGATAAGGAAAGACATTAAGATGGAAAGTGTTAGGGCCTGACTCTTTGACATCGGGTGTGATGCAGTTGTGATAAGGATTGAGCGTGATGGCTTTGCTATCGACGGACAAAACGATTATGCAGGCAATGGACAAGACATTGTCATGTGGGCTATTATAGGCAAGTAATGGCCAAGGTCTTAGGACAGGCAAGATATGCTTGGCAAAGGCTTGACAAGGCAGTGTGGGCAAGTTCGGGCGGCATGACACGACATGCGCGCCAAAATCAGCGGCACGGGCACTTCAGGTTGTGGCAGCACGAAGTGCGGGCTAAGCTAAAGCACAATAATGCGGGATGATGGCAAAGGCTTTCAATAACTAAGGCAAGGCTATGTGAAGCAAAAGACAAGCAATGGCACGGGTGAAACAAGTGTTGACATAGGTAAGGTAGAAACTCGGTCAAGCCATGTGTGGGCGGCAGTGGCATCGGGCGTGTGCAGCAAAGTCAGGGGCGGCAGATTGCGAGCAAGGCATTGGTGTGGAGAAATGTTAAAATAAGCCAAGGTTGGGCGCAATGTTAGCCTTGGGCGTGCAACAACTGACCAAGTCAAAGGGATACATGCAGTGCACATGCCAAAGTAGTGGGAGGTTACCTTTTTGCAACTGCTTGTACCCGTGTCTGTTTAGAGTTTGTATCCACTATCATTTCGTGGAGATAATGGCATATGTAGTTGGGGATGTCAATTACAAGTTAGGATCAAATTTAGAAATAGCTCGCCAAGTGGCAAAAGCTGTAGACAACAAGTGTCAATGTGTTGTCATGTGCCTAAGACTACCCATGTGCTATAAATAGGTGCCTTTGGACTTAGTCAGATTTTAAGTGGGAATTTTGTGTGAAATTCAGTAAGGAAAACGAGAGAAACGTGAGCCTTTTTAAGTGTTTCAAAAAGGGGCTAAGGCTGGGCATTGTGAAGGATTGCGTATAGGTGTTCATAACACGCAGCGGAAGACAATAACAATCCTAGGCAGATCTTTTCGTGTTTAAAATTTATTTACATATCAATAGATCGGATCTAAGACGTACCTGGTGAAGAAAGTCTCGTTTCAAATTCTTCGATAGTGCGAAGACTCTATGCGTAGCCACACCGAGACCGATCCTTGCTATCAACTCTTTGATCAACGAAACCCGCGAACAAATTGAACGAAAAACTTGTGCTGAAATTTTTCTCAAAAGTCTCAACTTAAATTAGAAGAACAAGAAACACTTTTCTTTTAATTGTATTTTCTCTCTTGGCTTTGTATTATATTTTCACTTTCACAAAGTGATTTTTCTTCTCAAGAATTAATAATACGAAAAATTTTCTCTATCACCCTTTATATAGCATCACCTATAAACCCTTTATCTATTTGGGTGAAGTAATGATTTACTTAGGATAAAAGTTTATTCCAAAAATAAACTTTATGGAAAATTTCAACGGAAATTTGTATTCCCGTTCCAATTGGCATCGTGACTGCCAAGACTTTCCATAAGATCCAATTCTAAATTGGATTATAAGTACTAATTAATATTTTATATTAAGAAATACTAATCACATTCTCAATGGGTCTCAAGTAGCCGCACGTCCTTATGGACTTCTCGTCAATCCAATTCAATATTGGTTTTACTTAGAAGCCTATATTAATATTTTATACAACAACTCTTATATAAAATAAACATTATCCTTTTATATATATTACATATATGTGTCAACCAAGAGATAAATATTAAATTTTCAATTCCAAATAGAAAATTTCAGTTTGTTGACGATATTAATTATATCCTCTGTGCTAGCAAAGAATATAATAATATTTCATTTGGACTAACTAACTAAATTTATTTGACTAATTAAATTCTTTAATTTAATTAACAAATAATAAAGTAATTAATCCTTTAGCAAAGATCAGAACACTCGTTAGTGTGTGACCCCATAGGTTCAATACTAAACTGGTAGTAAATTGACCACATCAATATACTAATCAAGGGTGGCGTCTAGCAACACTCCTTAACGACCGGATAGTATGAAGTATACAATTTACTCTCAAGAACCAGTAGAAGAATAATGTAGTAATTCCTTCTGTCCTTATAGCTCTGGATCACCCTAGGATATGGTTCAACTGTCAAATCCTAATAGGCGACCAACTATGTGTTCATGTCAAATATAATCGACCATTGAATGACCTAAGAAACTCTTTTCTTCTTTCATTCAATTGCCCTGGCCAAGGTCTTAATTTGGTCGTTTATAATTCATGACAACATGAAGCTTAAACTCATTACCAAGAGTTGACAGATTCCATCTTGATCGATCACTAATTCTACAAGTATTCAATCGTACCCAATATCCTTTCAACTATCGCCCTAGGGCCATAGGTGTCTAGTATTAAAGTACAACAAATAACTTGTCAATTACTATGACGATCTCAGGTCAAAGGAAACTCTTACATCACATTCTTCAAGAGAATATCCTATTGACAGTTATGGTAATTCTAACCATTAGGAATTATCCAATGAGTCGGTTCAATGATCATATCTCTATATGCATCATCTATCTATGTGATTTAGTTAATGAGATCAACTAATCTTTATCCGATAAAGACGATCACATAAATATTGATCTAACCGGATTACTAATGTCCAAATTTATAATCCTATGATCAAGAACAAATTTAGATTAAATTATAAGAAATTTTACTCTCATTATCATGATCTCCATCACGAGACAAGTCTCAAAATTTAATCAAGGACCTTATCAAATTAATCAACAAATTAATAACAATGATAAAAGAATATCAAATTCCATATATATTATATCAAATGACGTTCACAAAAATATGTTCAAATCATCAACTATGATATTGGATCTAGGACATATCTACTATATCCCTAACAATCTCCCACTTGCACTAGAGCCTATCGCTCTTGTACTTCATTCCTAACTTTCACTTGTGCTTGTCAAACTCCTTTTCACCAAGAGCTTTAGTGAATGGGTATGGAGCATTTTCCTTTCCATCAACCTTTTGAATCTAGACGTATCCACGTCCAATGATTTCTCTTATCAAGTGATCCCTTGGCAGAACGTGTTTGGATTTTTGGTGTGATTTTGGTTCTTTTACTTAAGAAATGGCTCCGGTGTTGTCATACAACAATGGAATTGTACCTTCTATTGAAGGAACCACACCAAGTTCAATTAAGAACTTTTTCATCCATACAGCTTTCTTAGCAGTTTCACTAGCTACTATTTATTCTGCTTCAGTCACTGAATCAGCTACTGTAGTTTGTTTAGAACTTTTCTAACTCATCGCACCACCATTTAAGGTGAATACATAACCAGAAATAGATTTTCTATCATCTCTATTTGAAGAGAAACTTGCATTAGTATAACTTTCAAGTTTCAACTCAGAACCTCCATAGATGAGGAATTGGTCTTTAGTCCTTCTTAAGTACTTAAGAATGGTCTTCACCACCTTCCAATGTTCCTCACCAGAATTTGCATGATATCGGCTAGTCACTCCAAGTGCATAAGCCACATCAAGACGTGTACATGTCATGGTATACATGATAGCTCCCACTGCACTAGCGTATATGATCCTACTCATGCGTTCTCTCTCTTCAGGTGTTTTAGGACAATCCTCCCAACTGAGAGTAATTCCAGTGCATATCGGTAGATAGCCTCTTTTGGAATTATCCATATTACACCTCTTTTAGATGGTATCAATGTACAAAGACTGGGAAAGTCCAAACAGCTTTCTAGATCTATCTCTATAGATCTTTATTCCTAATATATAAGCTGCTTCTCCCAAGTCTTTCATCGAGAACTATTTAGATAGCCAAATCTTGATACTTTGCTATGCCAATATGTCATTCCCTATGAGTAATATATCATCAACATACAACACTAAAAATATAATTGTGCTCCCACTAACCTTTTTGTACACACAAGGTTCTTCTTCGCATCTAACAAAATCGAACTTTTCAATTGTCTTGTTAAAGCGAATATTCCAAATTCGAGAAGCTTGCTTTAGTCCATAAATGGATCTTTGTAGCTTGCAAATTTTATTATGATCAGACGAAGATGTGAAACCTCCAGGTTGTGTCATGTACACATCCTCTTCTAGCTCACCATTAAAGAAAGTTGTTTTCACATCCATTTGCCATATTTCATAATCATAGTATGCTGCTATAGCAAGCAAAATCCGAATTGATTTGAGCATTGCCACGGGAGAGAAAGTCTCATCATAGTCGACTCTTTCTTTCTGACGATATCCCTTGGCAACAAGACGGGCTTTGTAGGTCTTCACTTTTTCGTCTGCTCCAATCTTTTTCTTAAAAACCCATTTACAACCTATAGGTTTTATATCCTTTGAAGGTTCAACTAAAGTCCATACTTTATTTTCCTTCATGGATTCCATTTCGGATTCCATGGCCTTTTGCCACTTCTCATAATCAGAACTTTGTATAACATCTTCATAGGTCTTAGGGTTATCATCATCATGATCAACCTCATTTGATACATCATCTTGTACCATTAAATTTAATCTAGTTGGTACATGACGTTCTCGTGTAGACCTTCTAAGAGGTACTTGTACAACCTGTTCACCTTGTGCTGGATTTGGTTGTTGTTCAATTTGGTTTGGAACTGGTTCATTAACCTGTTCTTGAACTTCATTTAGCTCTTGAACTTCAACCGTTGAAGATGTCAATTTCCTTGGCAACTTCAAAACATCCAATAAAGGTTCTTCAACTTTGGTCTCATGATCTTTACATTGTGTTGATTCATTAGTTTCTTGAACTTCATCAAGTTCTATTTCTCCATTATAATTTCCTTCTAAAAGAAATTCCCTTTCCAAAAAGGTTATTCCTCTGGCCACAAACACTTTATGGTCAGAAGGGTGATAGAAATAATATCGCATTATTTCCTTGGGATACCCAATGAATCTACACTTATCAGATCTTGAGTCAAGTTTATCCGACTGTAGTCTCTTAACATAAGTTGTACAACCCTAAACTTTAATATGTTTAAGGTTAGACTTACATCCTTTCCATATCTCATATGGTATTGTAGAGACTGACTTAGTGGGAACTTTATTAAGTAAGTATGTTGCTGCTTGTAAAGCATATCCCCATAAATTTATTGAAAGATCAGTGAACCCCATCATAGATCTCACCATATCAAATAAGGTTCGATTTCTCCTTTCAGATACACCATTGTGTTGTGGTGTTCCTGGAGGTGTCCACTGTGAGAGAATCTCATTCTCTTTGAGATATCTGGTAAAATCTTTACTAAGATATTCTCCACCTCTATCAGACTTTAGTACTTTGATACTTTTACCAGTCTGCTTCTCAACTTTACTACGGAACCTTTTGAACATTTCAAAAGACTCAGATTTATGTTTTAAAAGATACACAAATCCATATCTTGACATATCATCAGTGAACGTGATGAAGTAAGAATATCCAACTCTAGCTTGAATTTTTATGGACCCACAAACATCTGTATGAATTAGTCCCAATAATTCAGAAGCTCTTTATCCACTTCCAGTAAATGGAGATTTGGTCATTTTCCTTTTGAGACAAGATTCACAAGTTGGATATGGTTTAAAATCATACCTGTCAAGGTACCCTTCCTTGTACAACTTGTTAATTCTTTTCTCTCCAATATGACCAAGCCTACAATGCCAAAGGTATGTATGATTTACTTGATCATCCCTTTTCCTCTTAAGGCTTGAAACATGCATAATCGAATTAGCATTCACATTGGGTAAGACATAAACATCATGTTGGAGATAGCCATTCACATATAAATTATCACCATAATAAATAGAGCAAATATCATTGCCTATATTAATGCGAAAACCACGTTTGTCTAACATAGAAGCTGAAATTATGTTCGAAACAAATTTAAGAACGTAATAACAATCATCCAACATAAGTACTTTGCTCGTAGGCATTATTAAAGAAATTGATCCTACAACTACGGCCGCAACTTTTGCACCATTTTCAACTTGTAGATTAACTTTCCTTTCTTTAGCCTCCTACTTATCTTAAACCCTTGCAACATATTACAGATGCTATAACCACTACCAGTATCTAATACCCACAGTGAAGAATTAGTAGTAGCTAAAGAAATCTTGAAAATAATTTTTTATTAATGTCTCACCTTGTTTCTTGTCCTTTAGAGTTGCAAGATACTCCTTGCAGTTTCTCTTCCAATGCCCTTTCTTCTTACAGTAAAAACATTCAGCATCATATACTGACTGCAAGATCAAATCTTCAGAAGGCTCTTTACCAAGCTTGTACCCCAACTTCTCATGTTCTTCGGTAAGAACAATCATATGATTGACAAGGGGTCCAATTGGAGAGTTTTCAATGTCCAACTGTGTATCAACCATCTTCCTAAGATAGTCAATGATTGCAGTTGGATCCATATTCTGATGTTTCCTCTGGAGTTCAGAACTCATAGAAGCGAGAATGATGTGTTTAATAGCAAGGCATTCTTCCAAGTGTTTCTGATAAACCTTGGTACCTTGAACATCATTCTCTAGTGGGATTATCTTTGCAGGCTTATCGATCACATCAATGAGTTTTTCATGTATGAGAACAATTCTCAAATTTCTATACCAGTCATCAGAGTTTGGTCCTACCAACTTATTGGTCTCAAGTATTTTACGCAGTGATATAACAGGCATATTGAGAAATCTAAAATATAGAAAAGAAAAGGCAATGATATAAGAACATATTTGCATATATCATAAAGACATGGACTTTTATCTAAATAATATTTCCACTAATTATTTTAAACTATTTACCCTCATTATAGTTTACGAAATCTTTATTTCTGTTAGTGGAGTAAAGGAATCCTTTAACAATATGTATGAGCCCCTTGGAAGTCAAGTCGTTTCTCACATATATTTTAAAGGTAGGTACTCTTACCAATTGTATCCCCATAAAAAAAGTCCAACCGTTCAAAAAAGAAATGATGAATTCAGGTCGATCCTATTGGCATAGTTGAGTTCAATCATCATGATAACAAAGAACTTATTAAATTTTATACTCCCCAGATAGTCCAGGCGTCTAGTAAAAAATGAATAATTCTTTCAATCCATGCATCTAATGCAATAAATAATTTTAACATATTCTCGAACTATGAGTCTCCTGGTAGTCAGGTCGCTCCTTATAAATAAGAAATAAGTAAAATTATTTACTTTGATGGATAACTCTATAATAAAATATCTTATATTTTATTATTTAAGAACTCAAATTTTAGTAAGAGGGAATTTTTACTAAAACAATTTTTAATTACATGAAGATCAAATCTTTTATAGCATGTGAATTTAGTTCAAGTTGTCTACATGCTTAGTCCTAAATTAATTTACATCACATGTAATAAATAATTCAAAATTATGTAACGAACAAGCACGTGACATAAAAACGAAATTCAACATTCTTCTAACATGCTTAATCTATATATCACATATATCACAAAAGAGTAATTCATGCCATAATATCATTATTAATTAACATATCACGAACTAATAACAATAGAATCATATAACCTATTATAGATTCCCGTCGTATATAATACAAAATTTCAAATTCAAGTTATGAACTATCTCAATAGTTATATGAATACATATTTTATCCACAATAAAATAATATCAACATTCAAACGATTTGATTATTGCACAAGACACATGTATTATGGTTTGAACTTTTCAAATATAATATTAAAATATTTCGTAAATAAATGTTAGACACAATAAACCACGACTCTGATACCACTGAAGGATTGCGTATAGGTGTTCGTAACACACAGCGGAAGACAATAACAATCTTAGGCAGATCTTTTCGTGTTTAAAATTTATTTACATGTCAATAGATCGGATCTAAGACGTACCTGGTGAAGAAAGTCTCGTTTTAAATTCTTCGATAGTGCGAAGCTCTATGTGTATCCACACTGAGACCGATCCTTGCTATCAACTCTTTGATCAACGAAACCCACGAACAAATTGAACGAAAAACTTGTGCTGAAATTTTTCTCAAAAATATCAACTCAAATTAAAAGAACAAAAAACTCTTTTCTTGTAATTGTATTTTCTCTCTTGGCTTTGTATTGTATTCTCACTTTCACAAAGTGATTTTTCTTCTCAAGAATTAATAATACGGAAAATTTTCTCCATCACCCTTTATATAGCATCACATATAAACCCTTTATCTATTTGGGTGAGGTAATGATTTACTCAGGGTAAAAGTTTATTCCAAAAATAAACTTTATGGAAAATTTCAACGGAAATTTGTATTCCCGTTCCAATTGGTATCGTGACTGCCAAGACTTTCCATAAGATCCAATTCTAAATTGGATTATAAGTACTAATTAATATTTTATATTAAGAAATACTAATCACATTCTCAATGGGTATGAAGTAGCCGCACGTCCTTATGGACTTCTCGTCAATCCAATTCAATATTGGATTTACTTAGAAGCCTATATTAATATTTTATACAACAACTCTTATATAAAATAAACATTATCCTTTTATATATATTACATATATGTGTCAACCAAGAGATAAATATTAATTTTTCTATTCCAAATAGAAAATTTTAATTTGGTGACGATATTAATTATATCCTCTGTGCTAGCAAAGAATATAATAATATTTCATTTGAATTAACTAACTAAATTTATTTGACTAATTAAATTCTTTAATTTAATTAACAAATAATAAAGTAATTAATCCTTTAGCAAAGACCAGAACACTCGTTAGTGTGCGACCCCATAGGTTCAATACTAAACCGGTAGTAAATTGACCACATCAATATACTAATCAAGGGTGGCGTCTAGCAACACTTCTTAATGACCGGATAACATGAAGTATACAATTTACTCTCAAGAACCAGTAGAAGAATAATGTAGTAATTCCTTCTGTCCTTATAGCTCTGGATCACTCTAGGATATGGTTCAACTGTCAAATCATAATAGGCGACCAACTATGTTATCATGTCAAATATAATCGACCATTGAATGACTTAAGAAACTCTTTTCTTCTTTCATTCAATTGCCCTGACCAAGGTCTTAATTTGGTCGTTTATAATTCATGACAACATAGAGCTTAAACTCATTACCAAGAGTTGACAGATTCCATCTTGATCGATCACTAATTTTACAAGTATTCAATCGTACCCAATATCCTTTCAACTATCGCCCTAGGGCCATAAGTGTCTAGTATTAAAGTACAACAAATAACTTGTCAATTACTATGACGATATCAGGTCAAAGGAAACTCTTACATCACATTCTTTAAGAGAATATCCTATTGACAGTTTATGGTAATTCTAACCATTAGGAATTATCCAATGAGTCGGTTCAATGATCATATCTCTATATGCATCATCTATCTATGTGATTTAGTTAATGAGATCAACTAATCTTTATCCGATAAAGACGATCACATAAATATTGATCTAACCGGATTACTAATGTCCAAATTAATAATCCTATGATCAAGAACAAATTTAGATTAAGTTATAAGAAACTTTACTCTCATTATCATGATCTCCATCACGATGACAAGTCTCAAAATTTAATCAAGGACCTTATCAAATTAATCAAGAAATTAATAACAATGATAAAAGAATATCAAATGTCATATATATTATATCAAATGACGTTCACAAAAATATGTTCAATCATCAACGATGATATTGGATCTAGGGCATATCTACTATATCCCTAACACATTGGGCAGGTCTTAGTGTGCAAGATTGACTTGTGATCTCGGATAAACGAAGTGGGTTTTGAACGACTTGTGTTCATAGAAAAGTGAGAGTTTCCTTTGTAGATTTTCAGAGTTAATACAAAGGTTGAAATTTTTCCGTATTTGATTGTGTTATCTTCATATTTGCTGCCCAAATTCGTATAAGGCTAAACTTGCTGAAAATTTGGCTTAAGTGTTGGAAAAGGCTAAGTCAAGTGCGCAACTTGACTGCCGCGCGGGTTTAAGTTTGGGATGACCAAAAACGTCCCATGACAGAAAGGGTTAATCCCCATGCTCACTGGTAGTGGGGTATATAGAGATTTGCGTAAACGGTCTCGATATTATCATAATTCAATTTGTATAATAACTTAGGTCTCGGGTAGGATGCTCCAAAAGCTAAAAATCTTATCGGGATCGATATTTACTTTGCATTATGTGTCTAAGTCGTATTAACTTATTATTATATATCTTTACATATACAAAACAGTGTCAGATGACACCAAAGTACCTCGATTTATCTGTCTCAGAATAACGTCCGAATTTTTTTAAAAAAAGAAACCATCTGTCTACTTATGTTTTTAAAAATAAATAAATAAATAAATAACTTACGTATTGACTCCTAATTCCTGGGTCATAAATGACGTCTGAGCAACTTGAACGTATAATATTTATTTTTGTTTGAAAATTAATAGGCACAAAGTTTTAATAAAATACTAATTAATTTAATGTTCAATCAATAAAATATTTTTCTAAAAAAATATGGTAGTTAGTGGTGGTGAACATTAACGGCGGTGCTTGGGCATGTGAACCCGGGCATCACCACCTCTTTCCCCACCATAGATCTGACCGCCACCATAGAAACCTGGCAACTTTAAAACTGGCTACGACCACCTCTCCCCTCGGATTCTGGCTATTAGAATTCTTATAATTTACCAAAATTTAGTCTTGATATCTCCAAAGCCTTCACCAGCTGAAACAGTGCTTAACCCATTTCAACGAGAAGAAAAGAGCACATACATGACGTTTCTATTTCACAAAGTTTCGTTTTGATATCTCCAACGTCTTCGCCAGATGAACAACAAGTGGCATTCAAGGTGGTGGTGTTCCTTTTTTTTCCAGGCCGTTAGTGTTTCTTTTGCAGTTTGGTAATGAAGACAACATCATTCACCAATTTCGCAGATTTGGTAATCAAGAAAACATCATTCAGGCCCGTCGAGTTTCATTTTTCGCCGGTGTTCTTCTTTTTCCGGTGAAAGTTTTTGATTTTTTCTCCCTTCATATTTTGACTTTTATTTTTACTTTTGACATGGCTTTTTCTTATTGGTAATATTTGGTATGTCATAGCAAGTGACACTCACGCAGTAAACTTTGTTTAGAAATTTAGAATATGTGTTTAATTGACACACTTTATATATAATTGAGGTGTTTAATTGGAACAAGCTTTAGTATAAGTGTCTAAGTGAAAAAAGTGGACAACTTTAAGGGGTTGCATATGCATTCAACCTATGTTTTAAGTATTGATATTTTCAACCACTTGCAAGAACACCCAATCCAAACAAATCATAAAATCGTAAAACCTAAATATCAAATTCAAAGCTTTAAAGCCTTTTAATTTAGTGTTTAGCACCCATGTTAATTCACATTAATGATTAATCAACTGCTTATTTTTCTCATTAATCAAATGTAGTGCAATAAACCTTATGTGTGATTTTCGTCTTAGGAAGTCGGGAATTGACGGTCAAATTTGCATAGAAGAAGAGTGAGAGGAGAAGAGAGAAAAAATAGAAGTTAATGAGGTGAGAACTACATAAATTGCTAAAAAAAAAGTAAGGTATTTATTGAAAACTGACTCCTAATTCCTAGGTCATAAATGGCGTCTGATTTTCTACAATGAATTCCACAAGGAGGGATAACCTATAGAATTTCCAGACAAGTCCATGGAGGAGGGAACTAATATGTTCTTTTACCCAATAAAGGAATCATGAGCCTTTCCCAGGGTTGGGCCCGTAACTTGGCTCTCGCCTAGACCTAACACCTTACACCTAACATGTATGTACAACTTTCCCGGAGAGCAAATTAGGTTAATTAGGTATTTGACATGTGAAAGGAAAGAAAAGGGAGACATATACAAAAGGTGCTATACTTATTAGACAGGTGCATTAATGACAATTGCTTTGTGTTTATTTCTCCTGGAACTTTTCTTCTTCGTTGGATAGAGCTGCCTGTATTTAAAGGATTCAATTGAATTTTCATTCGTGAGAAATTTATACTATGCAAGTAGGAACTTTTTTTTTTTGGTATACGTATTCCCTTGACATAGGACTATAGGAGGAGCCTATAGTGTAGGCAAGAATAGTGTGTACGCGTAGTTTCTGATAGACCGTCGGCTACAGTGTAGGGAAAAAAAAACTAAAATGCATTTTTCTGAATTTTGTTATCAGAATTTCCAACTCCGGTTTGTGTAGCCGAAAGAAGCACAACCAAATAATGGAATCTTCAAACACTTTTGCTTTCCCATACTATATTTTGCCATGTTTAATCTCTAAGGGTAATCGTGATAACGGAGGGGGGGACCAGAACTCATCATATGATGAGTATAGCTATCTAAACTTGTCAATTTTGTGGGTGATAGTTTGATTCCTGTGGCTACTATTATCACCAACACCACGTAAGTTGAGTCACCATTAGTTGATTTACTTGTCACGACAGTACACGTACTATTACCAACATGTTTGTATGCCAACAGTGACATCTTTAACCTATTGGTTGAGAAGAAAGTTTAATAGAGTATTAATTTGTAGACAGGTTACATAGGTAAAAGTTATCAAGTTACTGATTCATAAAGCAAGAAATCCTTTCAATCTATCAACTACTTTCCTCAATTTTAGAGCTCGTAAAATCACCCAAAATTTTCCGGTGTAGGCAGCTTAGGAACATAAGGAATGAACATTTTTCAGGACCAAAATCTTGTCGAGTGCTTCATATCAATAACATCTCAGCTAGCCTAATTAAGGTCCTTTGTTTGATGGATTTACATAGGACAAACAAATGAATACATGTTGCAAACATTTATTGTGGACAAACTGGAAGGGTACCTTATCAAGTGAGTTGTCCTGCTAGTTAGGGCGGTACAAAAGAAACCGACAAACCACGCTAACCCGATAATCCGAGTCAAACCGAGAAAAAAAAAACCCGACTATAGTTTGGTTTGATTTAGTTTGGTGTTGAAAAAAAAACCCGACCATAATTGATTTGGTTTGGTTTTAACTAAAGAAAGTCAAACCGAAATCAAACCAACCCGACATTATATATATAGAAATTTTAGATATATTTAATATATAAATATACTTATTGTGATGTAATTTATAAACATTTCTTAAAAAAATTCATAATTTTATCTTTTAAAGTATTATTTCAAGGTTGGACGTAGAACTTTTGAATGCTTAGCCATAAATATTAGTAAATTAAATAATGCTAACAAAAGCGCAAACCAAAATCAAATCAATACTAATGCTAACAAAAGACATTCAATTTAATATTACGAATGAGAATGTATTGAATATCTATTTTTGTTTTGCAATAATTTAGATAAAAATACATAACCTATTTTTATTTTTCTTTAGCGTTTAGTCATGTAATTAATACTCCCTTGTTAGTCTATTTATTTTAGCATGACTTAGTACTTTTAGATTATGTTTATTTTTATTATGGCTTTTTAATTAGTAATATTTATATTAAATAATTTTATTGTCTCTATTGTTGAATATTTTAGGATAATGCCATGACACATCTCATATTTTGTATTATTTTCTTGAAAAATACTTCATATAGTTGTATCTTACTAGGATTAAAGAAATATTTTGAGCATACGTTATATGTTTTGTTCTATGAAGATTTTACCAGAAAAAAATAACTCGAAAATAACCCGAAAACCCGAGAAAAACCGAGAATGAAAAACCCAAGCTTTATTGGTTTGGTTTGGTCTTTAGATTTAATAACCCGACACAATTGGTTTGGTTCGGTAATTGTAAAATTTGAACCAACCCGGCCTATGTACACCCTTACTGCTAGCTACTTGCTTCTCAGAAGACATGATTATCCTATTGCCCTTTCGAATAAGGGGATTTTTCATGTGCAAGTGAAAGTGCAAATGCGGAAAAATACTGAACTTTGTCCTGTTTGACTCAGAAGATATCGGAACCTTTTTGAATAAATCAATTTAAAAAAATGAAGGGGTAAATCTTAGCTAAGTATATTAATCTCTAGAACAAAAGATATACAAGGAGAATCAGAGGATAAGATCTCTTTATCTTGTCAAAATGAACCCTCAAACAATAATGACCTTAATTGTCTCCGTAAGCAAGTATTATAGCAAGTGTTATAAGTTAGGAAAAATGCCCAGAGAGCTTACAAGGTTGTTTTATGCTCTATATGTATAAGGACAAACCCCTTCTAAGCCCTAAAAGACAAATCATAGAGAATATTCGAGAGAATATTCCTAATGTCCCCTAATGGGCCTACACTGCTGCAAAAGTCGTACAGTCTCTTGTTCGCCTGTAGGTCATCCCCTACAGGATGTCGAGCTACGAAGATCTCGTCATTTATCGTACTCATCAATGGTCGTGGTTGTTCAAATTTAGACCAATACAATTAGTCCCTCCGCTTGTCGAGGTTGAAACTTGGTGCGTCCTCGATGAGTGGACACCACTCGCTCTTATGGAGAAATTTAGTCTTGCGAAGCGTCACGGCTTGGCCAATAATGGGCAGTCAGCGTGCTCAACAAGACACCGGATAGTGTATTCTATCGGGAAATGACGTCATCTCCACGTACGTCATCATTATGCGTGTTTTTGAGACAGGGGTTGATGGCTTGTCGCTTCGATTTCGGTGTCATTCTGCAACCTTCCGTTTCGATTTTGGAGCCACTCAATCCTATAAATAGGCGGAGGGTTTGTTTTTTCAAAATCTCTTGGCCATTTTATTTCTGGTTAGCCTTTCTCATCCCTCCCAAGTTTGTTCTAACAACTTTCTGCTTCTTCTTCTCCCGTTCTTCGTTCATAACCTTCTCCACTGTTCTGACACCTCTTTCATCAAATGTAATGCCAAGAACACATCGATCTCATGAGGGGGTTTCTGAGGCCGCCCCGTTGTCTGTGGCGCCCCCTTCCGGTGGTGAGGATATGATGGTGGAAGAGGGGGATAGTTTTCCCATGGTGGAGGAGTTGCTGCCGAGGCACCCCATATCTCGAAGCGACTTAATCAAGGATCCTCCTCCTACTCTTACCCCCATGCTCTCTAAAATGGAACAAGTTCATATTGACGATCTCTGTACAAAGTATAACACCCCCGCTCATGTTGACATGGTTCCAGCGGGAAGGGATTTTGTGGAAGTCCATAGACGTGGGTACTGCGCTTTTTACGAGTACCCTTTCGCGATAGGTCATTCTTTCCCCCTCCTTCCATTAGTGGAGGAGTTCTGTAGATTCTACCAAGTTTGCCCGGCGCAACTCTCACCATACACACTTAAGATACTCCTACTGTTGACAAAGTATGCAGAGTTGGCGGAATGCGAGGTTCCTATCCACCACCTCTTACATCGGTTCTCGCCCAGCTTCCACAGAGGCACTATAGTGCATTTGAGATATCGTAGAATAAAGAGGTTGGTGGTTGGGACCGACGACCGAGCAAGTCGCACGTTTTGGAATAAGCACTTCTTGGTCAAAACTGAACACATTGTTTCCGACCCCGCCAGGTTCCCGGAGCGATAGAACGAGACTCGTAAGTGTTGCCACTTATTTCACTCTTTCTTTTCTCTTCATTTGTCATAGGGTTTATTTGTTTCTCGTTTGCAGCTATGGGACGTCCACCCAGCCCTGTTGCGGGTATAAGGGATTGGGTAGCGCGTCTGTTGACCCATGTAGTGGAGACCCGAGATTGGCTCGCCTTCGTAAAACGTTATGGCCCGAGAGTTTCATCTGGTAAACGTTTTCCCTTGTATCATTTCGTCGGTTATACATCGTCGTCTATTGATACGACTCTTCATGACGACAGGTCGAGGAGCTTCCAGACGGAGGGAACCAGTCCATGTATTCCGACAGGCTGTCGCTGTTGCAGGAATGCATTTTATTTTGACTGAATCTGTTTGAGGGGGTTGTCCTCAACCGATTCAAATGGAAGGTCCTTCTCGGGATATGGTCGTGAGGGAGGAGACTTCTTCTGTACCGACCCTTCACCTCTTGGATGAATCCTCTAACGGGGAGGAGTCGTTACTGAGAAAAAGGAGGAGAATGGAGCTTGGAAAGGATGTGGCCGTAGATACTGGTAGAAGTAGGGCGTCGCAGACGGAACCTGTACCCAATGTTTATGGCTGACACCATCTTAGCGGGGAGGTCTCCCCAAACGAAAGGGATTTACATAGGGGCTGGCTCTGTGCGCTCCACTGAGGGTGGCACGTCATCCAACATTGGAGGAGGCCGGTGTGCCGAAGGTGAAGGCTGGGGTTTAGATGTCGACCCGAAGAACGTTCGCGAGTTTGTAGGTCACCATACTCACATGGAGTTCAGAGTAGAAGGGTCTGATCGTCACATAGTTGTCCCAAGGGACTATAACCTGTTGTCGAACTGCGATCAAGTGGCATCTGTTTTAGCCCCTCTATAGGTGTATGGGGTAAGGCAAGTCCTTAGGCCCCCAATTTTGGGAGGCCTCATTTTTTAGGAATACTATATATTTTATAGGTTTATAGGTTTTTCTTTTTTAAAAAATAAATAATTTATTTAGTACTTTTTTACTTTTCATATATAAAAAAGAATTTTTTTTAATATATTAATAAAGTAAAGCTTAAAATAATACTAAAAAAATAGTTGTCACTTAGATTTGATTTGACAACTCTACTTTTTGCTCTTCTTCCCAAATAATTCCAAGACCCAATCCAATATTTCAATTTCATTCTTCATATTCCATATAGGAGAAAGAGACACAGTGACATACCTTCTTCCTTTCTTTTTATTCATGCTTATCTTCTTTCTACTAGATTTCTTTCTCCAAGACTCCAACAAGCCAACAACTAGATATTTTGGAATCAAAGTTTTCAAACTTCTTGAATCAGTTAGTCGGGTAATATCATCCTAACTTTCTAGTATTATTTTTATTTGTTATTTATTATTTTTTTAATTTTACTATGTACATATTGTTTAATTTTTATCAAAATATAAACATGTCTACAAGAAAATATGCATCCGGATATTCAAAAATCCAAAAGAAAAAAAAGTTGAAAATTTAATAAAATCTCAAAAAGGAGCTCTTGAGAACTTTTTGATAAATAATGGAAAAACTAAATCACAAAATGTAGGAGAATATTCTATAAATGAACAAGTCAATAACTTTGAGGGAGATGATAACAAATCCAAAAACGAAGATACAAACTTTGGGCTTAGGCGCCATATTAAACTTTGGCCCCTTAGGTCCTGTGTGAGCTTGATCCGCCCCTGGCCCCTGCAGTGTTCTTCCACCTGTAAAGGAACAATTTTTTGATAACTTCTGTGTTGGGGCTGAGATTAAAGGGGTCGTTGAATGTCCCAACCAAGCATTTGGAGCCGCCTCTGTTTCCGTCACCCCGGTCATTCTTAGTTTGCTCCTGTATCTCAATCTGCTGCGATGACCACTGGAGTATTTTTGCTGCATCTGGATATTTCTTGTTTCGGACATCTGCGAATCTCTGAAATCTGATGTTGATGCTTAGATACTTTGTTCTCCTAGGTGAATTCTTATATCTAATTTCATAGGTAAGACACTTTGTTCTCCCTAGGTGAACGCTTATGAGTCTGACTCCGTGAGAAACATAATTAGAATTGGATTCCATTGTACTGGAAGCATAACTCTATTTACACAGATTATTTGGTAGGAACAAATTTAACCTTTAGTAAAGAGACATTATAACTCGCCTTGAAGCATCATCTTAATTTCCTTTAATAATTTTCTGCATTACCTCCATCTCTATATTGATCTATAACATGGAGCTCCATGTAAGAACAGTGGCATATGCAGGAAATTTTAATAAGTGGTGTCAATATTGAAAGAAATAGGCAAATTAATAAATTACCATAAAAGGCAAGCAGTGTCATTTTTATATTTACATCTAATTTTTATGTTTATTATTTATACATACATATTGTTAAAAAAATTAGACGAAGTGATATCGCGTGATACCGCTTGGAACAAGGTGCCTACGCTCCTGTGTAAGAGCTTTATCCTAGATCTTGTGCTTGTAAACTGACGTTGAATTTTATCAGCTCGAAAAGTTGGGCTAGTTATGGCAATGTGTAACCTGAAGGGCAATCTTCACAACATCTAAAGATAAAGCATGCTAATGCATGTTAATATTCTGTCCTATTAGTTAGGTTACAAGTTGATTTTGCACCAAATGACCATATATATATATATGAAATTTGCACCAGTAAGCTGAATAATAAAATTGTGGATACTGCAACATCATAAGAGCTCAGCAGTGAAAAAGATACAAAGGACCCTTTTATTAATAGAAAAATACACATCTCCCACACTATATACAGAAAGGAACACTTTCAAAACTTGGAAAACCACTCGTTCCCTTGTATCTCTCATAGTGCTTTTACCTTGATCACTTCTTTTTACAAGACCCTTTGTGCCTTCTCCTTTATCAAGCTCACAGGATTGCCAAAATTTTGGTGCTCCTCACTTGATAAAATATTAAAGTTTTGCAAATGATACATGCAAGCAACAATTCAGGATCATCGAACTGAACGAATCAATCTTGACTAACTTCTTTTGTAGCAGAGGTGGTCAACTCTATGCTACTAAGAGCTGCTTCGATATCTTTGGCTTCAGCAGAATCTGCATATTTAAGGAACTCATCAATATCTGTGCTGCCAGCTCGTCTATGATGATACCATCTTCGATGTGTTTTAGGCCTTCTCTCGCTAATTGCAATAGAGATGTCATTTGGAAAGAGGTCTCTCAGAACAAAGGCATGAATGATGGTTGTCACAAGCAGTGCTGTCACTGTGAGTGTAGAAAGAGTGCAAAGTATGACAACCAGGATTTTGGTCACAACAGTGTTAACCACATTTGAGTATCTGATTGTGGCAATAGCAGCTCCGGTCATCGGAAAAGTGTAGGCCCACCAAGCCAATGAAAACCTACAATTACAAAATGAGACTTGTTTTAAGAACAAAGCCAAAGATCATGAGGTACTAAGATATAGACACATATGTACATTAGCATACCTGAAGCCTCGGAAGAAATTAATGCGAACAGCCTGTTAATGAATAAGAAAAAAAAAAGGAAACAGATGAGCATGCTACGAAAACATCAAAGGTTGAAGCAATTTGCAAATGTTGAAGACACTTGACTATCTAGTTGACATACCAGTGAGAAATAAAGGAACAAGGCAATGAAATATGCAATCCGAGCTCCAAAATCAAAGGACCCTTGAATATTTGCCCATGCCATAGAAGCAACACTTGGAGCAGCAACAAATAGAAAGAACACCGGATGAAGATCCTTTGGCAGTGTCTCATTTGTTGGAAGTCTTTGGTACAGAGTTACAAACAGAACAGTGTAATGAGCCAATCCAACAGCAAAGAAGAAAATCGCCCCTTCTTTTAGTCCCATGGTTGCACCAAGCAAGGAACCAACAAAATTCCCCACAACGGAGAGATGATTTGATGGATTGGCCACCTTTGAGAGCCTTCTTTGACCTCCGGACATCCATTGCCCATAGATCTTGAGCTCTAAACATAAGAATGGGGTCATAAGTACATACCATAAAGCTTCAGGAAGGTTTTGATAAACTGTAGGTGGAAGTCCAAGCGCTAAGAATAGAAGCGCTATCCATGGAGCAAAGAAGAAGTTAACACGTATCGGGTGGTAGTACTCTCTACGAACTGCTTCAAAGTAGAAAATGATTTTCAAGGCATAAGTGAAAGAGACAATGGCCATCAGGGCAACAGAGATGCACCAGAGAACAAGGTTTACGTCCAAACTTATGTGGAGAAATTTGGTCGTGGCGGATGTGGCCAACGCTTTCCACATTATAGCTTGGCTACTAACACCAAGAATGATACCAAACGATGAAATAGGGAAACGAAGTAGAAATGGCCATGTCTTGTCCTCTGGAAGAACACTTTCCTCAGAAGCCTGTAGAGGAAAAAAAATGCAATATCAGCTCACAATCTTGATTCATTATGATTGTACTGACAGATAAAGCTAGAAATGAAAGGAAGTAACAGGACAAGGTTCACGATGTTAAATCAATTCCCATTGAAGCATCTAACTAGTAGTTTGCATTAACGCCCTTGAGGCTTACTCTAAGTATTTGCTCTTATTTCAAATAAACAAACATACAACAAAATAAGTAGTCACCAAAAAGAAAATCAAATGGCTTCCTCTAATAAACATGCAGATTAGATTTAACCAAGTAAATTGATTCCACAACTATAGAGTGGAAAATTAATTGGAGCAGGTGAATACCCTTTACACTAGATTGTAGCCTGGGAAAAGCACTGTGAACTTTCTAATACTTAGATGATTAGATGGTAATAAATAAAAAAGACAAACTTTTACCCCTAAACAATGAAACTCCAGCCAGATAACCAAAATAAATGGATGGATAAAAGCATACCCTTAGCTTGTCAAGTTCTGGCCCCTCCAAGGCATCAAAATATCGGTCAACAGGAATATTAATTTCCAGTTCAGGACTGGGTTGAGAGATGGACTCTTGTTCTGTTTCCTGGTTCTTATTTCCGCGCAAATTCGATAACTGTCTCTCAAGCCTACCAGAAAATGTTTTGAAACTGTCATATCTTTTATCCTTTAGCTTGCTAATCCTGGGATTCCTAGGAAGTTCGCCGCTTGCAGGAGCTCCAGAGGCTGCAGTTGTACCTGTTGGCATAGGCTGAGAATAAAACCTTGTTTTCTTATTTCCATTGCTACCAGCATCTTTTGATCTAAAAGCAGAATCAGGAGTATCTTTAGTGTCATCAGTGAAGACAACTTTTTTCGGAGAGGGGGGCATGCTAATGGAAACTGCACGAATTCTGTCACTCTCTCGCTCAGCAGCAAATTCAGATACCTAGAAAGATCATAGGAAAGTATTTAGGCCAGTGAAGTGCCACACTATATGTTACAGATCAAGGTGGTAATAAAGTCCAATCTATACTCAAATTTCATCCAATGATACTTCCTACTTTATTCAATGATCAATAACAAACAGAGGAAGGTGTTGAAAGGTACAAGATCATAGATGTAGCATAGTAGTAACCTTTATCCAAAAGTATATAAATAGCAGTTAGAAATATTCCAATGAGTCGGAAGCTCTGCGCATGAAGCATCCCGCGTTCATGCAAGGGCCGCATCCCAAGGGGTGTGATGTAGGCAACCTACCCTGATGCAAGCACCAATGGCTGATTCCACGGCACGAACCCCTGACCCATAGGTCACATGGAGACAACTTTATCGTTGCTTCAAGACTCCCATTCTAAATATTCCAATGAATCACTGAATTAAATTTAAAATTCAAGCCCCTAGAAAGTATTTCAATCTAATTTTTGGTTTCAAATATTTAGTTAGATTATCATTAGTCAATCAGGTACAGGGATCTGCTTATCTTGGGCACAAACTTGTAAAAGTAGTTGTAATTTGTAAATCATAGATATAAGAAAGTCTAGAGCTGAGAAAAAAGAAAAGAATCTGAAAAGTAGTTTTGTGATTATAGTTCTGAAAAGTCAGCTTCTATTTTACATGAACAGCATAATACTAGAGTTCAAGCTAATAGTAATACATATCTTATACCAGCAAAAGGTGGAGAGCTATCAAATCTACAAGTCGCGAATAAAATAAATACAACTGAAGAATACAGCATTTATTTTACCTCTAACTGACATTATTACTAAGAAAAGAAAAAAGATTAATTACCATAATTGATGAGCTTGGAAAGTGAGATTCAGGTGCAGGCGCAGTCTGATTTTTAATATGGTCATTCACTATACTATCAAAGTCGTGATCCATTTCAGAACTTATGAATCTGATGAGTGATGGAAGTCCTTCAGCAGAAGCTTCCTTCTCAGTATGGATTTGTTCACTTGTTTCCATGCTTATTTAAAGAACGGCCTGTAAATAAAATATACTCTAACTATTAGGTACATAAACATATTATTTTTTAATTGAAGTTCCATATATTGACAGTGTGAAAATTATTTACCACTTAAAAGGAAAGGTAATTACAAGTAATTATCTTTAATAGTAGTATTGATTGGTAATATAGAATAAGTGGTAAGTTGATCTGTTATAACAGATTAAATCACACTGATGATGCCAAATGTTCATTACACTATATGTATATATTTTAAACTTTTATTATTATAAAATTTTTTTTGCTCAATGATATGAGGAAAGAAACTTCAGGACGCCTATTTTTGACAAATATGGACAAACCCAAAGAAGTATCATATGCCTGTTTGTTAAAGCAGGAACATGGATCATGCACTATACTTATATTATACTATATACTTGTCCTGATAATCAACATTTGCAAAATATGTATTCCATAAAAGAAAAAGAAAAAACAAGCTAAGACTCATTCAAGTTCTCTTTAACCAATAGCCTCTGGTGACCTCTCTAGAATTTGATCATCTTCCTTTGCACTTGGCAGACATAATAAAAAGATTAAAAAAATAGAAACAAATAGGAAAACAAAGAAACAAAAGCGAATTCTCTTCTGAAATAGTGCAGGATCGATCTATAGCGAGTGCTGAAATACTGGCCATGAATGATTTAACAAGAAGAATATATCTCTATTATACTGTACCAAAAAAAATAAAAAGAAGTTTACAAACATAGCCAAAGCAAGAAGCCAAGGAGATGTTACCTCCTATTTTTTCTGCTGTTTAAATGCAGACAATGCAATCCACTATGGGACTTGAATGTCAATATTCTCTTAACGGCTACAGTACTTGGATTGATTGTAGATCGAAACTGAAGCACCCAAAATTAAAGATCTAAGTTTTTCTTTTCAGAGGAATTAAAAGGAAGGATGCCAAGACTGGGATGGAGCACTTTTGAGAGACCAATGACGAGTCGGAAAGAAAGAAAGAAGTATAAATAGCATTAATTAGTCATGCAATGTTCTTGGAAGCAGACATCAGTCACATCATTTGTGTTATATACAGCTGCCATCTATGAATGAAGTTAACAATATTCCGATCAACAAAAACATAAAAAAACATATTCCGTCCGTGAACCTGTTTGATTGGATACGGAATTTAAGAAAAAAAATAAAGAATTTTGGAATTTGTGGTCCTAAACAAGTCAAAAAGGGGCCCAGAGTAGTTGTGTGATTTATAAAAATTTCTCATTAAAGGTAGAGTTGTAAGTTTAAGCTAAATTGTTGGTAAATTTAGAAAGGAGCCATTCTTTTTAAAATAAAACGAAAAGAAAATAAGTTCACGCTGGAGTATGAGACAAAAACATGAATAGTAGTTCAACTTTAATTTGTGCAATCAGGTTGAGTTTCAAAAAAAAAAATTGCAATTGATAAAAAAATTTTAGTAGTACTTTATGTGATAGGTGGGAAAATAGAATAATCTGCTATTTCAAATTAAATTTACAATATGGCCCTGTTTGTCCATAAAATTTTGCAAGTTTTGGAAATTAAATTTTTAGAAAAATTGTTTTTCCCCCCTTCACAAAACTGTAATATTTTTTCAAGTGAAATGCATGTCCAAACACAATTTCAAATTTCAAATTCCAAATTCCAAATATCATTTTTTAACTTTACTCAAAGTACTATTTTCTTTTTTAGAAAATTATAGTAATTTTTATGTTTAAACGCCTACTCTCTCTCCATATATAAAACATAACTTGTGTTCTTTATAGTAGGTGAACCTAGCAGGTACAACTTGAATATTTGTCCTCGATTCGCTGGAGAACAGTGTTGACTACAACTATTTGCCTGCTAATAAGTGAAACAACGTATATAGCAAGTACTCCTATTAAGGATAGAGTTGGAAAAAATTGCTTCAATGTCAGCATCAAGATTTTGAACAATTCGTATTAAAGGAACAAGACGCCACTTTTTCTGAAAGATTACTACAAGATTTACCAGATTGAGACGAAAGATAATTATTAATACAACTTTAAAACTATTAGCTATTGTCAAACACACAGATAAGACGAACCATCACTTCCAATTGCGACTACCTATATGAATCATGCAATCTTAACAATAAAATATTAAATAAAACTTCGCTAGTCTAAAGAATGACGACAAATATAACCATTAATGAGAAAATATATTACATTAAATAAAACAGAAAGAGACTGCACCAAGGTTAATACTACCAACGGAAGCTTTTATTTTATTTATTGTATTTTATTTTTGGCAAGAAAAAATAATTAAGCAGTGTGAGCATGCAGGTTTTGGTAATACGTCATTTTTATGCAACTTGTTTGAAGATGAGACTGCGGAGGTTCTTGACAAAGCTAGTTTAGTACGTGTAGGATAACATCAAAGTTCTTATTAATATCATATTAATGAAGAAGGATTAAACAGAATATAATACAGATTAACGGTATCAATAGCTGACAACAAAAACCACCTGTTACAATTAATATTACACGATTTTTTCAAGTTCTATAAAATTTAATAAAGAAACAGTGACAGATATTGTTATACATATTACACGCCTCTATCAATAAATTTGTCAAACTGCATTGAAAACTATAGGTGAAGAAACAAATTCCAGAGAATTCAAATTCAAATTGTACAAAAAGATTTAGTCCTTACCTCACGAAAATAGCTAGATATAAAGCATCAAAGGAATCTATCGCCGTCGATTCGGGAAGCTTAGAAACTTAAACACGAAAACAATATAATGGACAACTGTATTCAATTCGTGGGTCAAACATGTAATGCAGAAAGAGAATATATATACGGAGAGAGTCCCCACACTACAGCAAAGAAGAAAAGTACTATTCATTAAATTGTAGTATAAAATATTGAAGTTGATCACCCACCAAGTAATAATATGGTCCATGACGACTAATGACACCTTTTCTCGACATGACCAATCGAATTTATAAGGACTTGATCATAATGTATCAAATTTCTGGGGTAGTCTTTTTTACTTGTTAGATCTCAGCTTCTATCTTTTCGTTTTTAATAAGTGGTCTCGGTTCACTTGCGGGGGCAGATTCATAGCCCAAATCATGGAGCACATGTCCTCATGGTCTCATCGTCAAACTGGTTATTTTATGTACGTATTTTTTAGAATTTGTCTAATATTATCTATTAGTATTCATGTTCCAAAAAGATTGAATGGTGCACTTGGCTGAATATTGGGTTATTTACCTTGAGAAATAGGATTGACTCCCGCTTAATATTTTTTTCTGTTTTTTTAGTGGTGCACTCATGTTCAAGAAATCCTAGATCCGCCTGTGTTTACTTGTCCATATTTAACTATTTTTATTCTAAAGTGTCATCTCTCATCCATATAGGTATCAAATAACTTTGTGCACTAAGTTTTGATAAACTAGAAGAAATCACATGATCCCTCTATTCCGGTTTATATGATACATTTTTCTTACTAATAGTCTATTTCAAAAAGAATGAGGTATTAATATATTTGAAAATAATTTAACTTAAATTTTTTATTTTACCTTTAATGGTACGCTTTTATGGCTACAGGAATGTTATGTAATGTTTAAGATCATAGATTTCAAAAGCTTTGTAACCATACAAAGTATCATATGTTTAAGATCACAAATATCAAAAGTTTTCATTTTTTTTTTAATTCTGTGTTGAGTCAAACTATGTTACATAAATTAAAATAAATGAAATAATTTTTTTTACTCTATGATGAATTTTAAATCCATGCCTCTTGTGTGAATCACCCTCTTCGTTTACCACTAGATTATGCTCTTGAGCAGATTTTTCTCTTAACAACACCAACAGGACAGTGACATTTGCTTGAGAACGTAATAGAAATATCGCAAGTGCGTAGCCGCAGCTAGAATTAAGAATGAAGACTTCGCATTTTTCCACATGAAATAATTAAGGAAATCGTACAAACAAAGCATAGGAAAACACGAAAACATAATCCAACTGGATTCAAGTTGGTGTTGGACTAACCCTAGGAACCGCATTCAGTGCAATTTGTGTACGTAAGAGATGAAAAAGCGTGTACAAAACGGGTGCATGCCTAGACAGAGAAAAAGAGATCTAGCAAGTGGGAGTTATAAACTGTAAAGGTCGACGACGTACATTGAGTAGGTATAGTGGAAATCATAGTGTACTTGGTGGAAAATGCAAAGGAAGTGGTGGTAAATAGGAGACTACACGTATGATCGCTTGGTTGGGAAATAAATTATCCCACGATTAATTATTCGGGAATTGTTATTTTATCCTTTTAAGAAAAATAAAATAACACTATAATGCTGGGATAACTAATCTCAGGTTTAGTTATACCGTAATTTTATCTCAATCAAACGTGGAATAAACTCATCTTAAATTTAATTTCGAGATTAATTATCCCTTATCTCTCGTACCAAACGAGCTCGTACTATAATCGACTGGCTAATGAAACAACTGAATTATGAGAATAGTCAGAAAGAGTTATCAAATATTTATGTTGGTGAAAAGTAGCGGTTGTTCAATTCAATAATTGACTCAAACATCATTATTATAAAAGAAAAACAAAACAGAATGCAGCTAAAACCTTAAAGATGTGTTATATGAATTCTTCATTCCATACTCATCAAATTTTATACTTACGTCCTACATTGTTTAAAACACACTAAACTTTTAGTAAAATTTGCCTGTACCATACTCCATCCATGCTAAATGCTATTCCACAAACCTAGATTGGTCTCTAAAGTCGCTCCGAGCTAGTCCACTTAACATACTCCATCCATTTTCTTTTACTAGTACCTCATATCAAAAATAATTTTTTTTGGTTTTACGTGTTCATATATTTTAACAAATGGTCAAAAGAGATTTATTAGTTTCTTCCAATATTAACTTTAATATTTAGTATTCACACTTCCAAATTTATTAGACTTACAACTTTAATAATCATTACTAATATTAAGTTAGTAAAACAAACTATTAATAAATGATTTGTTAAAGAGAACGGAGGGAGAAATTAACTTGATAACCTATTAATTAATAGAGGACGTAGGAAAGAGGAGATGGCTTTGGGAGAGGAGAAAAAGTAGGTCTTTGTCTGAAAAATTGAAAAAAAAAGGGAACATATATATCCGAAGCTGAAATAGAATTCCACTAGCTCTATATATTTATTCAGTAACGAAATACGAGTTGTGCATCGGAATTAGTTAGTCGTAGCTAAAGCAGGAAACAGGATAATCAGTTCAAATCCATCATTTTTGAATCACAAATTCTTTTTAAAAAAGTTTGTGTGGATGCACTGGTAAGTGCAATTCTGACTGTGATGCTGTGAATATCCCCATCTTAGACACCAGATATAGGAATTAGTCCAATCTTCTTTTATAAATGTTTCACAATAGAGGCAGATCCAGGATTTTAAGATGATGGGTGTGCATTACTGTGAAGAGGTAGATCAAGAATTTATATTTGATCGGTTTAACTTTAGTCTCTTACTATGACCCACTACATTTTTAAAATTATAGGTTTAAAATTATATTCTTTTCGAAATTTTAGTAATTTTTACACACATATATATATATATATGCACACACTTCGTGCAGAAATCAAAATCGTTTAGAGTGGAATTTGAATTGCCAATTTTATTTGTAGAGGCGCACCCAATATTAATTGCATTATGAAAGTCTTTGAGCATAAGTTCACACACATAAATTTTTATAAAATGGTTGCGAAAGAGTTGTGGACCTGGAACTTTGTGTGGTGCGTGACAGGAAAATACCTACAATATATTAAAGCTGGTCACAACACATGCAGTAGTTGACAAATTTTGCTTTGGTCCACTAAAGACAAATAGAATGCAATTTACCATTTTGTCTAAATAAGGCGTAAAATATTATTGCTAAATTTCTTAGAGGAATGGCATTGGCTATCATCTTGATGATGGCATTGGCTATCATCAAGATTTTGGATTTCGACTTTGTAGGACAGTTATTTGTGATGTCCAGTGGTTGATCACACGTGGGTATGGGTAGCATAGCAAATAAAATTTCATTTGAACAGAAAGTGTTTTGAGATCGGATATTTATTTGCAAAGATAACTGAGTGCATAAAAACTGAGATGATTATATACTTAGTACATAAAAGACAAATTGAAAATGCTGGTGCTAATTTGTGGACTCTAATGACGAAAACAAGACATTGTTACAACGAAGAAGAAGGTGGAATGTGGGGAAATGTGAAAAGGCAGGATCTAGATGATGGTAACTATGCACAAAAAAAAAAAAAAGGAAAGAAAGCGAATGTTAGACATATGCTTTGGAAGCTGCTCTCAGTTAATTACGACTAGTAATCCGGAAAAAAGCGACCAATAATTTGCGACTAAAATTGATCTGTCAAGAAAAACAATCAAAGTTGGTCGTTTAATTGGAGAAAATTATAAAATAATTATTCTAAATACATTAGCGACCAAGGTTGGTCGCTTTTTGGTCGATAATGTGGTCAAAATGTTGACCGGACTGGTCAGACTTGCTTGGTCAAAGAAATATTGAAATTAGCGACCAATTTTGATTGTTAAAGTGGGACCCAGTTATAAAATTTTAAGAATTATATTATTATTTAAAAAATTATAAAATATAAATAAATATAATTTAAAATTAGCGACCAAAGTTGGTCGCTTACGAAAGGGGATGTCATGACCCGGATTTTTCACCCTCGGGAGTCGTGTTGACGCCTACTAATGTGAGCTAGGCAAGTCAATTATTGAACCATCTACCTTTTTACCAATTTTATTCTCTTTAACAATTCCGAAGAAATAACATTTAAACGACGGAATATAACATAAGCGGAAGAAAACAATAAGCCATCTAAACATGAATATCTATTACAACTATTTGAGTCTCGACTACCCAGAACTGGTGTCACAGTTTCACAGACGGTCTAAGAATTCTACAAATAAAGGTCTGAAAGAATTAAATACAATATTGTCTCTGGAAATACTTGTAAGAAACATGAAAGTAGATAGAAGGAGACGCCAAAGCCTATGAATGCCTGCAGGGCTACCTCAGGTCGCCTGATGAACAAGAAACAACAATCTCACTGCGGTCCAAAATCTACAACACTGGGATCTGCACAAAAGAGTGCAGAGTATAGTATCAGCACAACCGACCCCATGTGCTGGTAAGTGTCCAGCCTAACCTCGGCGAAGTAGTGACAAGGCTAGGAACCAGACTATCAAATAAACCTGTGCAGTTATATAATATACAGCGGAAAGTAAAACAGGAATAAGCAAGTAAAGATGGGAGAGGGAAACATGCTGCGGGGGTATACTAGTATTACCAGTAAATCCAGAGTAACAATCTAAGGGCAGCTTAGAATTCACAGCGAACGAAAGAAACTAATATCCAAAATAAACACACTTGTATCAATAATTGTTTTGGCGTGCAACCCGATCCATATCATTTATCATTATTTTGGCGTGCAACCCGATCCACATATATCATTGTTGCGGCGTGCAACCCGGTCAACATATATTATTGTTACGGCGTGCAACCCGACCTACATATAATATTATTGCGGCGTGCAACACGATCCACATATAATATTATTGTGGCGTACAACCCGATCCCCATATAATATTGTTGCGTGTGCAACCCGATCCACATATAATATTAACAATAATCATAACAAGAGTCCCGACAAGGGATCAATAAGGTTTACAATATCCCGGCAAGGATTCGACATCATAAGTAATCACGTCCCAGCAAGGGAGAAACAGCTATAACCAAACTTGTTACAACATCCAACTACCTCAGTTATAACCAAACTCATTACAACATCTAACTACCTCAGCTATAACCAAACTCGTTACCACACCTAACTATCTCAGCTACAACCAAACTTGTTACAACACCTAACTACCTTAGCTATAACCAAACTTGTTCCGACACCTAACTACCTAAGCTATAACCATGATCCCTACCCAACACAAAGAATCATCAACCTAAGCAACTGTAATATCAATTAAGAACACAATGCAAGGGAACCACAACTCAACAATAGTTCGGCAAGGGGGCAACATAATGATCTCTTCTCTTTCTCACTTTTACTTCACAATTCACTTCACAACTCGAGCCAATGCTCTAGATTTTCAATTATCACTTATACTTTCACAATTCGTTATACAACTGGAGACAACGCTTTTCAATCTTCATAAGTCACAATTCTTTCTACAACTTTACACAACAAATAAAAATCTTCACCAAGGCATGAATAATACAACGAAATCATGAAAATCACAATATAAGACTCACGGTTATGCTTGACACCAACGTATAGATACTCGTCACCATGCCTATACATCGTACTCAACAAGAAACAAATAGCAAATAGGACACAACTCCTAATCCCTCAAGCTAAGATTAGACCAAACACTTACCTCGAACTTCCACAGCCAACTCAGGCCTCAAACACCGCCTTTCCTTTCGAATTCGGCTCCAAATAAATGGTATCTAGACATAATCAACTTCATAATATCAATAAATGCTAAATAATCCAATTCCAATGCTTAATTATAGCTTTCCAATCATTCTTCTCAAAAAGTCAAAAATTGACCCCGGGCTCGCTTGGTCAAAACACGAGGTTCGGACCAAAACCCGATCACCCATTCACCCACGAGCCCGAATATATAATTTATTTTAAAATCCGACCCCAAAATGAGGTCAAATTCCCAAATAATCAAAAAGCCCTAACTTTACCCAAATCCCAAATTTTCTACCCTTAATCACATATTTTAGGCCTAGAAATCTAGTGAGTGTTGATAAAAATGGAAGAAAACAAGTTTAGGATTACATACCTATGAAGCTATGGTGAAGAAGTTCTTCAAAAATCGCCCAAGAGGAGTGGAGAAGATGAAGTTTGTGAAAAATAGTGAAAATCCCGTATGGCATTCTGTTTTTGAAACTTAAAATAACTGGGCGAAATTGTTCATCGCGTTCGCGACGTTCTCATCGCGTTCGCGATGGGTTAGGCCTAATAAGCCTTCGCGTTCGCGGAAGCCGTCTTGCGTTAGCTGAGAAGAAACTCCTCGAGCCTTGCATTCGCGTCCAATGGGTCGCGTTCGCGTAGGTAATGCCCCTAGCTCCCCCTGTCCAGGCTCACTAGCTATCGCGTTCGCGTGAGATAATTGCCCCACCCCCTGCCCAGGCTTAATTGGCCTTCGCGTTCTCGTGGCCAGGACCGCGTTCGCGAAGGGATAACCCCCCACTGCCTCGTGTTCGCAAGAGGGACCACGTGAACGCGAAGGGTAAAATCCCTGGGCACTGAACAACAGAAACCTGCAACTTTTTGAGTTCTAAAAACCTTCCGAAACACACCCGAGCCCACGGGGCTCCAAACCAAACATGCCTACTAACTCAACAACATCATATGAACTTATCCGTGCGATCAAATCGCCAAAATAATCTTAATAACAACGAATTAAACCTCAAAACCAAAGAATTTCCTCAAACTTCTTAAAATATCAACTTAGCAATTTAGGTCCGAATCATGTCAAATGACATCCGTTTCTCACCAAATTTCATAGAAACATCTTAAATCATATATAAGACCTGTACCGGGCACTGAAACCAAAATACGGGCCCGATACATTCATGCTCTAATCAAATTTCATTTTAAATTCCTTTAAACAATTTCAGAAAATAATTTTCTTTAAAAATTCATTTCTCGGGCTTGGGACCTCAGGATTCGATTCCGTACATACGCCCAAGTCCCATATTTTAAATGTTGACCGAAGTCAAATTAACTCATTTTACAGTCATAATTTATCATTTTTCATAAATTTTCATATTTAGGCTATCCGGCTACGCACCCGGACTACGCACGCAAATCGAGGTGATACTAAATGAGGTTTTCAAAGACTCAGAACACAGAATTCAATTTAAAAGCAAGTGATGACCTCTTGGGTCATCACATTTTCCACCTTTAAAACAATCGTTCGTCCTCGAATGGACATAAGAAGAAAGTACCTGAGTCAGGGCTACCGGCTCTGCATATCGGACTCGGACTCCTAGGTCGATGCCACAGGAGGCTGGCCTCTCCATTGAACACGAACAGAAGGAAAACTCTTCGATCTCAACTAACGAACCTGCCGGTCTAGAATGGCTACCGGCTCTTCCTCATAAGACAGTCCTTGTCTAACTGGACAGTGCTGAATCTAACACGTGGGATGGATCGCCGTGATATTTCCAAAGCACGGACACATGAAACACTAGATGCACGACTGATAAGCTCGGCGATAATGCAAGTTTATAAGCCACCTCTCCCACTCGATCAAGAATCTCAAACGGGCCAGTGAACCTAGGGCTAAGCTTGCCCTTCTTCCCAAATCTCATCACGCCCTTCATAGGCGACACTCGAAGCAATACCCGCTCACCGACCATGAAAGCCAAATCTCGAAACTTGCGGTCGGCATAACTCTTTTGCCTGGACTGAGCTGTACGAAGCCTATCCTGAATGATCCTGACCTTGTCCAAGGCCTCCTGAACTAGATCCGTACCCAATAACCGAGCCTCTCCCGGCTCAAACCATCCAATCGGAGACTGACACCGCCTACCATATAAAGCCTCATAAGGAGCCATCTGGATACTCGACTGGTAGCTGTTGTTGTAGGCAAACTCTGCTAAAGGCAAAAACTGATCCCACGTGTCTCCAAAGTCAATGACACAAACTCAAAACATATCCTCAAGAATCTGAATGGTCCGCTTGGACTGCCCGTCAGTCTGGGGATGAAACTTTGTGCTCAACCCAACCATGTGCCCAACTCTCGCTGAACTGCTCTCCAAAAATGCAAGGTAAACTATGTACCGCGGTCCGAAATGATAGAAATAGGCACACCATGAAGGCTAACAATATCCCGGATATAGATCTCAGCCAACCTTTCGGATGAATAGGAGACTGCCACAGGAATGAAATGTGCTGACTTGGCCAGCCTATCAACAATGACCCATACTGCGTCGAACTTCCTCCGAGTCTACAGGAGTCCAACAACGAAATACATAGTGATCCGCTCCCACTTCTACTCGGGAAGCTCAATCCTCTGAAACAAACCACCAGGCCTCTGAATCTCGTACTTAACTTGCTGACAATTCAAACACCGAGCCACATATGCAATAGTATCCTTCTTCATTCTTCGCCACCAATAATGCTGCCGCAAATCCTGATACATCTTCACGGCGCCCGGATGAATAGATTACCGGGAGCTATGGGCCTCCCCTAAAATCAACTCCCGAAGCCCATCCACATTAGGCACACAAACTCGACCCTGCAATCTCAAAACTCCATCATCATCTAAAGTAACCTGCTTGGCACCTCCGTGCTGCACCGGGTCTCTAAGGACACACAAATGGGACGGATACACTCCAATAATGAAGAACGAGCTACCGTGAAAGCTAACACACGATTAGGCTCAGAAACATCCAACCTCACGAACTAATTGGCCAAGGCCTGAACGTCCAAAGCAAGCGGTCTCTCACTGACCGGAATATAAGCAAGACTGCCCACACTAACTGACTTCCTACTCAGAGCATCGGTCACCACATTAGCCTTTCCCGGATGATATAAGATGTTGATATCATAGTTTTTCAACAACTCCAACCACCTTATCTGCCTCAAATTCAACTCCTTTTGCTTGAACAAATACTGAAGACTCTTGTGATCTGTGAACACCTTACATGCCACGCCATACAGATAATGCCTCTAAATCTTCAATGTGTGAACAATGGTTGCCAACTCCAAATCATGAACCATATAGTTCTTTTCATGAATCTTCAACTGCCGCAAAGCATAGGCAATGACCTTTCCATCCTGCATCAATACCGCACCAAGCCTAATACGAGATGCATCACAATAAACTGTATAAGGCCCTGAACCTGTGGGCAAAACCAACACCGGTGCCGTAGTCAGAGCTATCTTGAGTTTCTGAAAGCTCGCCTCACACTCGTCCGACCATCTGAACTAGGCACCTTTCTGGGTCAACCTGGTCATCGGGGCTGCAATAGATGAAAACCCCTCCACGAACCGACGATAGTAGCCTGCCAATCCCAAGAAACTCCAAATCTCTGTAGCTGATGCTGGTCTAGGCCAGTTCTTGACTACCTCAATCTTCTTTGGATCAACTTGAATACCCTCTGCTGACACGACATGACCCAGGAATGCAACTGAACTCAACCAAAACTCACATTTAGAGAACTTAGCATATAATTGACTATCCCTTAGAGTCTGAAAAACCACTCTAAGATGCTGCTCGTGCTCCTCCTGGCTGCGAGAATATATAAAAATATCATTAATAAAGACTATCAAGAACGAGTCCAAATAAGGCCTGAACACTCGGTTCATCAAATCCATAAAAGCAGTTGAGGCATTTGTCAACCCTAATGACATAACCAAGAACTCATAATGCACGTACCGAGTGCGGAAAGCTGTCTTAGGGACATCGGATGCCCTAATCCTCAACTGATGGTAGCCAGATCTCAAGTCAATCTTCGAAAATACCTTGGCACCCTGAAGCTGATTAAACAAATCATCAATCCTTGGCAACGAATACTTATTCTTGATTGTAACCTTGTTCAACTACCGGTAATCAATACATATCCTCATCGACCCATCCTTCTTCTTAACAAACAACACCGGCGCACCTCAAGGGAAAATATTGGGTCTAATGAAACCCTTCTCAAGCAAGTCTTACAAATGTTCCTTCAACTCTTTCAACTCAAGCGGGGCCATACGATACGGCAGGATAGAAATGGGCTGAGTTCCCAGAGCCAAATCAATGCAAAAATCAATATCCCTGTCGGGTGGCATACCCGGCAGGTCTAAAGGGAAAACCTCAGGAAACTCACGAACAACGGGCACAGAATCAATAAAAGGGACCTCAACACTAGAATCACGAACATATGCCAAATAGGCCAAACACCCCTTCTTGACCATACGCCGAGCCTTAACATAAGAGATAACACTATGGGTAGAATAAGTAGGAGTCCATCTCCACTCTAAATGAGGTAAACCCGGTAAGGCTGAGATCACAGTCTTGGCATGACAGTCCAAGATAGCATGGTAAGGTGATAACCAGTCCATCCCTTATATGACATCAAATCAACCATGTCCAGAAGAAGTAAATCTACACGAATCTCAAGACCTCCAATCACCACTATACATGAACAATGGACACGATCCACCACAATAGAATCACCCACCAGTGTAGACACATAAACAGGGGCACTCAAGAATCACTAGGCATGACCAGAAACGACACAAAATAAAATCGAAGCTTCTCTACCATAAACCAGAACAATACCTGCACCTCCACCTCTAATACCTCTACCTCCACCTCTAATACCTCTACCTCTACCTCTAGATAACTGAGCGGGCTGGACGAGTCTCTTAATTAACCTCCTCACTCTCTCTCTTAGTGGGAAGTATGATAAGAGCATGGTGAGCCGAGTCGATGAATCTAATCTCGTACTAAGTAACAGTCATAGAACCCTGCTGAAGACGCTCGAACTGCCTCCGATAGGCCTCTCTCTGAGTGATGGGGAGAAACTCCTCCAGAAATAGCTGAGTAAGCTGCTCCCAAGTCAAAACTGGCGATCTGGCTGGTCTAGCCAAACAGTAATCCCTCCACCAAGTCTTGGCGGATCCGGACAAGCGAAAAGTGGCAAAATCGACCCCATTGGTCTCAACTATCCCCATATTCCTGAGAACCTCGTGACAGCTGTCTAGATAATCTTGGTGATCCTCAAAAGATGCACCGCTGAAAGTAGTAGTGAAGAGCTTGGTGAAACCTATCCAACCTCCACAAAGCCTCCGAAGACGTAGCTGACCTATCACCAGTCTAAGCTGTTGTTCGACTGAAGAAGTGGTACATGACCTCACTATGCGCGAAAGGACAAGAGTAGGGGTTTCAATTTAGCATTAAGAGAACAAAATCGCACGACATGAAAGAATGAATGTGAAGTTTTTCCTAACTTTGTAGCCTCTGAGGGATAAATACAAACGTCTCCGTACCGATCCCTCAGACTGTACTAAGCTTGTCTGTGAACTGTGAGACCCATGCAACCTAGAGCTTTGATACCAACTTGTCACAACCTGGATTTCCCTCCCTCGGGAGTCGTGATGGCACCTACTAATATGAGCTAGGCAAGCCAATTATTGAACCATCTACCTTTTTTACCAATTTTATTCTCTTTAACAATTACGAAGAAATAATATTTAAACGACGGAATATAACATAAGCGGAAGAAAACAATAAGCCATCTAAACATGAATATCTATTATAACTGTTTGAGTCTCGACTACCCAGAACTGGTGTCACAGTTTCACAGACGGTCTAAGAATTCTACAAATAAAGGTCTGGAAGAATTAAATACAACACTATCTCTGGAAATACATGTAAGAAATATGAAAGTAGATATAAGGAGACGCCAAGGCCTACGAACGCCTGCAGGGCTACCTCGGGTCGCCTGATGAACAAGATTCAACAATCTCACTGCGGTCCAAAGTCTACAACACTGGGGTCTGCACAAAAGAGTGCAGAGTGTAGTATCAACACAACCGACCCTATGTGCTGGTAAGTGCCCAGCCTAACCTCGGCGAAGTAGTGATAAGGCTAGGACCAGACTATCAAATAAACCTGTGCAGTTATATAATATACAGCGGAAAGTAAAACAGGAATAAACAAGTAAAGATGGGAGAGGGAAACATGCTGCGGGGGTATACTAGTATTACCAGTAAATCCAGAGTAACAATCTAAGGGCAGCTTAGAATTCACAGTGAACGAAAGAAACTAATATCCAAAATAAACACACTTGTATCAATAATTGTTGTGGCGTGCAACCCGATCCATATCATTTATCATTGTTGCGGCGTGCAACCCGATCCACATTTATCATTATTGTGGCGTGCAACCCGATCCACATATATTATTGTTACGGCGTGCAACCCGACCCACATATAATATTATTGCGGCGTGCAACCTGATCCACATATAATATTGTTGCGCGTGCAACCTGTCACACCTCTTTTTGGCCCGCGCCCGCAGGGGCACAAATGGAGTTTTTCCAATTAAAGGACAATCGAAACTGGATTTATGTATTTAATTCAGAGTCGCCACTTGGGAGATTTATGTTGTCCCAAGTCACTGGTTGAATCCCGAATCGAGGAAAAGATTGACTCTGTATTACAGTCCACGAATCAGAAATCCGGATAAGGAATTCTGTTAACCCGGGAGAAGGTGTTAGGCATTCCTGAGTTCCGTGGTTCTAGCATGGTCGCTCAACTGTCATATTCGGCTCATTTATCTGATTTTCTACATGTTGGACCTGTGTGCCATTTCATTGTTGTTATTTTAAGAGATAATTGCAACGTCGCGAAAACACGTCTCGAACCACACCACATCAATGCACCCGCGGTTATTGACGCATTTCGACTCCGATGAGATTTGGATTTGGGTCTCATAAATGTGCACCTGAGTTTAAGAAAGTAAATTATTAAAGGCGCGCCTAAAGCGACTAGCGTATCATTATTTTGGGTAAGGCCGTAAAACTTTGCTAAACGGCCCATCCCGAAGTCTAAGTAATTTTACCAACACGTATAGAGGGCCCCGCAGCTTGTGTATTTTTGTTTGTCAAGGCTCGTCTCATTCATTATTATTATTTCTTTTAAAAAAAAGAATTTGTAACGTCATGGAAATGCATCTCGAACCACATCACAATCAATGTACCCGTGATTAGCGATATATTTCGACTTCGTTGAGATTTGGATTTGGGTCACATAAATGTGCACCCGAGTTTAAGAAGGTAATGGTTTTTAAAGTGCTCTCCTAAAGAGACTAACGCATGGTTATTTTGGGAAATGGTCATGAAATTCGCTAAGCGGCCGATCCGGAGTTCTAAGTAATTAATACATATATTTGTGAGGGCCCCGCAATCTGTGCGTTTTATTTGGCGAGACTCATCTCGTTTATTTTAAAAAAGACGATCCTAAAGTGACTACATTTTTCTATTAAGTTTGCCTCTAAACACAAAATGAAGGCCCCAACCAATTGTTACTTAACTTTATTGTACGATTTTTAAGGATGGTCTTGTGATTGAGCCCGTTTCCTACGACCAGATTTCATGCGTTATTCGGGCCAAGTTCAGCGTTCGACTTACAGAAGCGGATTCGAGTCTGATTTAACATACACAGGCTATTGCCAATTGCTTTACATGATGAAGCCAAACCCAATATTTCAACTTTTCGAGCAAATGGGCTGCCAACAATCATTATCTACCTACTGTTGACAATATTAAAACCTTCATAGCTAGTGAAACTAACAAGTTTAAACAGACAGGTTCAATAGAACAAACTCATGCTATCTTCATCATATTCCACTTATTTAACTAAACTGTTTGACAATAATGGGCATGCTTAACTATTCGGGAAAAGCACAGTTAACTTGGAAGTTTGATTTTTAATTCTATGATACTAAAGTTGGTATTAAACTACTAAATTTACAACTAAGAAAGGCAAGTTAATGGTCCAATACAGTCCTTATCAGATACAAACTCCACAGTCCACATTCTTCATGGAGTTATAAAGATAGACTATACAACTTATCATTTATCTACTAAATTCCAGATGCACTAAGTACTACACTACTCGAGCATTTTCTTTTCACTTTTACATCTCACAGCTACATCATAGTGTGATTCGAAAGTGTACCTGGCAATAGACAATAGAAGAAGAAGAGGAGGATCAACAGAGCAGTAGCAAACAGCAACAACAATAACCAGCAACACAGTAACAGAACAACCCAGTAACAGATCTAAAAAGACCAGCAGAATTCCAGCAACACCCAATGAAGCAGTAGCAAATAACCAATAGCAAACTCAGGAAAAACCACTTGAAACCCCAGAAATACCAACCAGCAACACCAATGAAACAGTAACGGTACTAGTTTTGATATTCAGCAGTAAAAGAAAAGACCTCACTTTTCAGTTTCTTAGCTCTCAAACACTGAACTTTTTAGGATTAAAACCAGCCTGTTTTTTCTCAAATTACTGAACTCTTAACTGTTAAAAATCCAGCCTAGACTCTCTAAAAAAAAACTGAAAGAAAACTGATTTTTTCTTCTCCAAAAAACCAGCCCCCCACTAATTCTGTCCAGACCCCTATTTATACCCAAACCTCAGCCCCTTTCCAGCTCTAAGGAGCACTTAGCTAATTAGGAAAGTATTTCTCCCCACTACTACATGTTTTGTTCTCCTTTTAATTCACTTGTTCCTCACTAGAGTATGTTTTTTCCATTATCCCTTGTCCTTCCCTTTATTTAAATTCAAATAGGTATGGGCACCTATTTCTTAATACATTTCCTTTCAACCTTCCCTCACCATTATGTTTTGTTCCCCATTAGCATTTAAACAATTCATTAGTTTAATGGTACTTTAGTACCCTACTGTCAGAACATTCAACTTAAACCAATTTCAAACCTTTCAATCCCAAAATACCCTCCTGAAGTCCCTGACATTACTGCCCTGCCCTAAACCTCTTAATCTGATGGTAGAACTCTATAAGTTATAACCTTAACAACTGATTTCTAACTGATCACTAAAGTACTACAGCTATAACCAATTCACAACCAAATTCAAACAATGATTCAATCAGAATTGAAGCAATATGAATCAAATTATTATTAGGTTATTCTAACATTCAAGCATGTAAAACTAATCGACGACACTTATCCAATCGACTACACGAATTACAATACATCCAATCAGTAGCAAATCAAAATCGAACAAGCACACAAGTGGTTCGAGTCGTATTGATAGAAACAAGGATTTATAATAAAACTTAACTAATCGACGAAACTCATTCAAATCGATTATATAGTTTATCATATACTTGACCATGACTAGAAAAAGTTCGACCAAATAAAAGGTCATTGAAGAAGGACAGAATCAATCGACAAAAAGAATTGAAAAATCAATAAAACTAAACTAAACAAATAAACAGATATAAACAAATACAAAATGGAACAAACAAGAAAGGAAAAATACCTCAAGAACTCGGAAACTGGCCGACCCTGACTTGGACTCTAACTCGGACTCTTTGAGGTTGAACGGACCTTAATCGAGTGTTCTCAACTGAGAATACTTCGACTAAGGTCGATTAGACCCCAAATCATCCTTTAATTTGGACAGATTTCAAACTTTGGTTTTCTAGGGTTCTTGGGGGTTCGATTTGGGGTTCGGACGTTTCTGGTCTGATTCGAACCAAACCAACGGTGGTGATGAGGGAGGTCAGGGAGATGTCCGATATGAGTTTGGGACTGGTTGGGGTAGGTTTAGGTTCTGCTCGAATCTTCGATTGAAGATTCGAGAAGCTGGAGGTTGATTCGAGGCAAACGGTTAGCGGATCTGTAACGAGGGTGGTCAGATGGCTTAGGGGTGTTAATTTGGTGACCAACGGTGTTGTTGCCGCCGGGTTTCAGGCGGAGGTGTAACAATGGCGGCTAGGGTTTGGGTCTGGTCCGTCTCTGAGCTTGAGAGAGACGATGGGGTGAGGGGGGGTTGGTTTGGGGCGTGGGGGTAAGGGATTAGGGTTATATACGGGAGAGGCGTTTGATCTTGGCCGTTGGATCAATCACGATCAACGGCCTGGATCATTTTACTAATAGGCACGGTGTCGTTTGGAGTAGTACTGGGGCGGTCCGGGTTGGGTCAAAAACGGGTTATGGGAGGAGTGGTCTGGACCGTTCGATCAAAACAAATCACCGGTCCAGATTGAGCGTGACAGAAACGACGTCGTTTGAGCGGTCGTTTTGCCAGATCGACTGGACCGGGTACAAGGGTGAAATTTGGGCCTGGTTTTGGTCAAAATAAAACGGCCCAGTTCCGATTTCTTTGGATTTTTCACTTCTTCCTTTTCTTTTAACTTCTTTTTAATTCCTAATTACCAAAAATTAAATTCCAAAAAATCTTAAATTAAATTATAGAACTTAAATTAACTTGTTAAAAACACAAATTAACTTCTATTACAACTATTAACATAATTAAACATCAATTACAAACAAAATCACACAATTGGACTACAATACATATTTTGTGATTTTCGCTCTTTTAAAAACCAAATATGGTTCAATTAATTCCTAATTGCAAAATTAAATCCTAAATGTGCATCCAACATATATTTTGTATTTTTCCTTTAATAAAATAAAAACAAACATGCACAGACAAATACAGATAATTAACAACATGCCACAAAAAAAACTCTCAAAATTTCGTATAAAGGAAAAATTATTTTATCTTGATTTCTTTTGGAGTAGTTCTTTGAGAAGCAAAAATCACGTGCTCACACAACCCGATCCACATACAATATTAACAACAATCATAACAAGAGTCCCGACAAGGGATCAAAAAGGTCTACACTATCCCCGCAAGGGATTCGACAACATAAGTAATCACGTCCCGGCAAGGGAGAAACAGCTATAACCAAACTTGTTACAACATTTAACTACCTCAGTTATAACCAAACTCGTTACAACATCTAACTACCTCAGCTATAACCAAACTCGTTACCACACCTAATGATTTCAGCTACAACCAAACTTGTTACAACACCTAACTACCTCAGCTATTACCAAACTTGTTCTGACACCTAACTACCTCAGCTATAACCATAATCCCTACCCAACACAAAGAATCATCAACCTAAGCATCAGTAATATAAATTAAGAACACAATGCAAGGGAACAACAACTCAACAATAGCCCGGCAAGGGGGCAACGAAATGATCTCTTCTCTTTCTCTCTTTTACTTCACAATTCACTTCACAACTTGAGCCAATGCTCTAGAGTTTCAATTATCACTTATACTTTCACAATTCGTTATACAACTGGAGCCAAAGCTCTTCAATTTTCATAAGTCACAATTCTTTCCACAACTTTACACAACAAATAGAAATCTTCACCAAGGCATGAATAATACAACGAAATCATGAAAATCACAATATAAGACTCACGGTCATGTTTGACACCAATGTATAGATACTCGTCACCATTCCTATACATCGTACTCAACAAGAAACAAATAGCAAATAGGACACAACTCCTAATCCCTCAAGCTAAGGTTAGACCAAACACTTACCTCGAACTTCCACGGCCAACTCAGGCCTCAAACACCGCCTTTCCTTTCGAATTCGGCTCCAAATCAATGGTATCTAGACATAATCAACTTCATAACATCAATAAATGCTAAATAATCCAATTCCAATGCTTAATTATAGCTTTCCAATCATTCTTCTCAAAAAGTCAAAAATTGACCCCGGACCCGCTCGGTCAAAACACGAGTGCCCAAGAGGTGTGGAGAAAATGAAGTTTGTGAAAGATCGTGAAAATCCCGTATGGCATTCTGTTTGAAACTTACAATAACTTGGCGAAATTGTTCATCGCGTTCGCTACGTTCTCATCGCATTCGGAAGCCGGCTTGCGTTCGCGGAGAAAAAATTCCTCGAGCCTCGCATTCGCATCCAATGGGTCGCATTCGCGTAGGTAAAATGCCCCTGGCTCCCCTTGTCCAGGCTCACTAGCCATCGCGTTCGCAAAAGGTATCCCTCCTTAGACTCGCGTTCGCGACTCCAGCTTCGCGTTCGCGACTCCAGCTTTGCGTTCGCGAAGAAGAAGTTTGGCTCCTGGGAAATTTGCCTTACGCGTTCGCGAGAAGGACCACGCGAACGCGAAGGGTAAAATACCTGAGCACTGAACAGCAGAAACCTGCAACTTGTTGAGTTCTAAAAACCTTTCGAAACACACCCGAGCCCTCGGGGCTCCAAACCAAACATGCCTACTAACTCAACAACTTCATACAAACTTATCCGTGCGATCAAATTACCAAAATAACCTTAATAACAATAAATTAAACCTCAAAACCAAAGAATTTCCTCAAACTTCTTAAAACATCAACTTTAGCAATTTAGGTCCGAATCACGTCAAATGACATTCGTTTCTCCCCAAATTTCACAGAAACATCTTAATCATATATAAGACCTGTACTGGGGGCCGAAACCAAAATACGGGTCCGATACCATTATGTTCTAATCAAATTTCATTTCAAATTCCTTTAAATAATTTCTTTAAAAATTCATTTCTCGGGCTTGGGACCTCGGAATTCGATTCCGGGCATACGCCCAAGTCCCGTATTTTCCTACGGACCCTCCGGGATCATCAAATTACGGGTCCGGGTCCATTTGCCCAAAATGTTTACCGAAGTCAAATTAACTCATGTTATAGTCAAAATTTATCATTTTCACAGATTTTCATATTTAGGCTTTCCGTCTACGTGCCCGGACTGCACACACAAATTGAGGTGATGCTAAATAAGGTTTTCAAAGCCTTAGAACATAGAATTCAATTTAAAAGCAAGTGATGACCTCTTGGGTCATCACAGGGGAAGCAGATAGAGACCAACTTTGGTCGCTAATCTGGGACCCAGTTATAAAATTTTAATAATTATATTATTATTTAAAAAATTATAAAATATAAATAAATATAATTTAAAATTAGCGACCAAAGTTGGTCGCTTACGAAAGGGGAAGCAGATAGAGACCAACTTTGGTCGCTAATCTGGGACCCAGTTATAAAATTTTAATAATTATATTATTATTATTTAAAAAAATTATAAAATATAAATAAATATAATTTAAAATTAGAGACCAAAGTTGGTCGCTTACGAAAGGGAAGCAGATAGAGACCAACTTTGGCACTAATCTGGGACCCAGTTATAAAATTTTAATAATTATATTATTATTTAAAAAAATATAAAATATAAATAAATATAATTTAAAATTAGCGACCAAAGTTGGTCTCTTACGAAAGGGGTAGCAGATAGAGACCAACTTTGGTCACTAATTTGGGACCCAGTTATAAAATTTTAATAATTGTATTATTATTTAAAAAAATTAAAAAATATAAATAAATATAATTTAAAATTAGAGACCAAAGTTAGTCGCTTACGAAAGGGAAAGCAAATGAGACCAACTTTGGTCGCTAATTTGGGACCCAGTTCTAACGTTTAACAATTATATTATTATTTTAAATATTATATTAAATATAAATACATCTGATTTATATTTAGCGACCAAAGTTGGTTGCTTACGGAAGGGGAAGCAGATAGAGACCAACTTTGGTCGCTAATCTGGGACCCAGTTCTAACGTTTAACAATTATATTATTATTTTAAATATTATATAAAATATAAATAAATCTGATTTAAATTTAGCGACCAAATTTGGTCGCTAATTTTAATTTTCTGAGTTGGTCTCTTTTCAGGTCAACATTGGTCAAAATTAAAATTCACTTTTGTATTTACTATCTAAATAATATAAATGTAATCCGTTAACACTTTTGCAATATAAGAGATGAATACACTAAAATACACTCTACATGCTATATATATAGTTAAAATTGTACAATGAAGCATATATATATATATATATATAGAGAGAGAGAGAGAGAGAGAGAGAGAGAGAGAGATAAGTCGAGACGTTTTGTTTTTAATATTCAATGATGCATCTGAGTAGGTTATAAGTCGATGAATCAATTTACAAGTGTATAAATCCCTAAAATAACCCGACCCTATGTTACTAGCGCTTCATGTATATATATATATACACACATACACATACACACACACTTCACTGTAATACTATAACGTATATATAACTTGTTATAGTATATGTTAGTGTGTGTATATATATAACACACACACACTTCGTACTGCTTTAACTACATATATAGCATGTTATAATATATGATATTGTATTCATTGTTTGTATTATAACAGAGTTAATGAATTACATTCATTCATCACTAAGTTATAAGTCGATGAATCAATTATAACAGATTAAGTGATATAGGTCGAGACGTTTTGTTTTAAATATTCAACGATGCATCTGAGTAGGTTATAAGTCAATGAATTTTTAGGATATGAATTGAAATTTTAGGATGTGATTTGAACTTTTGTTGGGTTGTTGTGGAGATTTTAGTATTGAAATTGTAGTTTATGAATTGAATTATATTGTTATTTAGGGAATTTGGTATGCTGACAGGTGGTGTAGCTGCCAAAACAGACGGTTTCTGCTAAAATTATACCCAGAAAAGCGACCAACTTTGGTCGCTTTTTCATTTAAAAAAAATATATTTTCTAGGCAATAGCGACCAAGGTTGGTCTCTAATTAACCCAGATTTCCTAAAAAGCGACCAACTTTGGTCGCTATTCTATTAAAAAAAAATTCTAGAAATTAGCTACCAATTTTGGTCGCTTATGTTTAAAAAAAATAAAAATTAAAAAAGCGACCAACTTTGGTCGCTATTTTTCAAATTTTAAAATATAATATTTGGTTTACAGACCAAAGTTGGTCGCTATATTTTGAATAATAATAAATAAATATAAAATGTAAATTAAACATAGAGACCAACTTTGGTCGCTAAATTTATATTATTAAAATATTAAAGCGTCCAAAGTTGGTCGGTATATTGTTTACCCGGAATATTTGGTCCTTTTACCTTAGAGACCAGCAAAATAGTGACCAAGCCAGTTTGGATGCTTTTTGGTCGTTTTGTGACTTGTAAGCGACCAACTTTGGTCGCTTTTTTCGGAGTTCTAGTAGTGAATTATTTTACTGTTTTAATTTAGAATTTATTTACTGCAGTAATTTAGTTTGAATTTGAATAACTTTTTTTTTGAACTAGTTTCTAAGAGTGAACTATTCTCTAAAGTTTGTTATTTTCGGTAGATTTTGTGCTGATTTTTAGATCTTTGAAGTTAGTTGTTCTTATAAATTGTAGTGCAAGTTGGATTGAAATAATATAGAACTTTCAACTTCAATTCTTTAGAGTTTTTTTTATATCTATTCCAGTATACTCTTCTTATTTTTCTGTAATCTTCCCCCTGTTATTTTTCTTAATTTCTTTTCTTAAGAATTAACAATTGGTATCAAAGTCATCTTCATAAGGAAATGAGTGAAATGTTTTTCTTGAGTGAGATAGAGACATAAATAAGTTTTTTCCAATTGGCTCGTCTAGTCTTTGATGGTGAAAAGTAGAGGTGTATAAAGAAAACCGATAAAACGCACCAAACCGATAATCCGAGTCAAACCGGAAAATAAACTCAATTGTGGTTTGGTATCGGAAAAAAAATCTAACCATAATTGGTTTGGTTTGGTTTTGTTTTAACTAAAAAAATCAAACCAAAACCAATTAAAATGTGAATTCTTTAAAATGCATGAAAGTAGCCAAAAAAATTAATTAAAGTAGACGGTTAGAAAGAAGAAAACAAATACAAGAAGCTAGCTAGCTGCTTTAATTAGGTGTTCCTCTAAAAACACGCTTTTTCTTGAACGCTTTACTCATATTAATTTTAATAAGTATCGAAGTTTGAGATCATAGTCTAGTCTATAAAACAAAGTAGGTGTCTCGTGCAGGGCGGATTTATAGGGATACTGGGTTCATGTAAACTCGGTAATTTTTGCATAACTATATATATATATATATATATATATATATATATATATATATATATATAGTATTTTTATATTATGTTAATTTATATATATATAATATTTTTATATTATGTTAATTTTTATATATATAGTATTTTTATATTATGTTAATTTTTATTTGGGCTTATTAGTTAGCAATATTTGATTTATGTAATTTCATTTTCTTTGTTATTGGATATTTTAGTATAATGCTATGACTTATCTCATATTATTTTTTTATTTCTTGAAAAATACGTTATATAGTTATATCTTACTAGGACTAAAGAAATATTTGAAGCAGAAAGTTGCATAGTTTGTGCTATGAAGACTTTACCAGAAAAAAACTCAAAAATCCGAAAAAATCGAAAAACCTGAGAGAAAATGAGATTGAAAAATCCCACTTTGTTGGTTTGGTTTATAAATTAAAAAATTCGACACCATTAATTTGGTTTGGTAATTGAGAAATTCGAACCAATCCGACCTATATATGCTCATAGTGAGTCGTACCATCTATGGATAGTGAAAATGTAGACTTACTTGGAAATTTAGATCTTTGGGAAATTGTGGAAGAGGATTATAATATTTTTTCGCTACCTAACAATAGCCCGGATCAAGAGTCACCAGGAAAAGAAAACCAAAAAATCAAAGGAGAAAACAACGTTGAGTAGGTATAGTGGAAATCAGAGTGTACTTTGGTGGAAAATGCAAAGGAAGTGGTGGTAAAAAGGAGGCGGAATACATGTGGTGCAGACTACGGATCAATAAAACAAGTGAAAATCACGAAAACTAACCACATAGAGTTATCAAGGTACTTAAAAGGAAATAGGTACAAATTGACTCAAATACCGCCATTCTAAAAGGAAATAATAAAACAGTGGCATCTAAAACCTTAAAAATGTGCTATATGTTATGATAAAAATCAAAATATGGTGGATGTCTACTCTTCCTCCATGATCTTTCTCTCAAATGGTTAATGACATATTCAATGACATATTTTCTATGTTCAATGACATATTCCATGACATATTTTTTTTTCCACTTTTCATGCCTATATAAAGGCCTTGTAATAGATAGAAAAATACACACAATTGAAGAAGAAAATCTCTTCCTTCTCTCTATCTCTATTTCTTGTTCATGTTTTACTAAATTGCTTTTATTTCTTGTTCATATTTTACTAAATTGCTTTTATTTCATAACACGTTATCAGCATGATGCTCTAACCAACTGAGTATATATCTACAAAAATTTTCCTACATCCGGAAAAAATTACAATTAGAAGCTATACACATCATCACATGGTTAAATGTAAAGAGAAACTACATATGGTAAGTAATGAAATGTAAGAAGGTATGATTATCTTATACTTGTCATTCCTTTAAAATCTCATATGCACACAACTTCGTACTACATTTGTATTGCATAAGCACATATTAATATTACATCTTTTATATCACATGAATGGAATAAAATTTTCGAAGTTCTATATGTGAAAATCATAGTAGCAGTTAATTGTTGATATGATGCATGCCATGGAAACCAAAGATATTTTATATAAATTGTCTTATGCATATTTGTGCGTTAACTATTTTCAATCTGTCCTGCCGCTTTTAATATTTTCTTTTACTTGGATGAATATTTTTTTCCTTTTGGATTTTTACACTTGCATATAGTACCAAAAAAAAGGAATAAAATATAATAATAAAATTGGTCACACTGATTAAAAGCATAAATCATCTTAAAGAAAACAAGAAATACTTCACATCTTTATCTAGGTTGATTAATTACTTCTTTGAAGTTTGGAAAACAAACCAGCTATTGAGAAAGTATACTTCATAATTTATGGTCGTATCATTTGAAAGCAAACAATGATTAGTATGATTACTAGAAGAGGTATTTTTGAGTATCCATAACCTACTTGATGTTTGCTACTAACTTACCATTTTTAAGTATTTTATATGAATGATGCACAAGCTATAACTGGTAAGTTGTTACCTATAATGTCACTTTTCAGGTAATATAAATGCTGAATTTATGTATTAGTACTATATATATGTGTTGTTACCTATATGGTGTACTTTTGATAAATTTATTCACTAATTGCTTGGTTGAATTGAGTGAAGGAAAGTCATGGCGTTTAATCAAATCCAATAGGTAGGGTATACCCCGAAAACAACAATATTTTTGAGAGAGACTCAATAAATATTATGACAATGATTTTATGATCCTTTTAAACTCTAATAGAATTTAGAAGAAATATTCTGACTACAAACGGTTGTATTTCATATAGATGCTACAAATGATTAATAAAGCTTTACGCTGATTTGAGATTTGTACACTTATTTAACAAAGCAAATTTGATTTGCTAAGATGCAAATTAGTTGTGTATAACTTTCTTGGCATGTGATTGAAATTAAGTCTTGAGAATGAATCTCAATATTGTTTAGCCTATTATGCCATTGATTGAGGGTAAGACATCGGGATCAAGCCCTGATGCTCCATAATGATAAGAGTTGGGTTTGAGTCCCAATTTATTATGGCCTAACATGCCTTTGTATTGGTAAAATATTGGGTTTGAGTCCCAATGTACCATATTTATGATATAATGATGACTAAAGAAAAATAATATATTTTTCATGAAAAGACATGAAAATTGTCCCACTTGATTTGCTACATTTTTGAAGTGAATGTGATAGCAGTGCATAATAAGTTTCAATGAAGACAAGTAATTGAACAATGAACGTGGGCGTTCCAAATATCAAAATAATAATAATCATCACTATGATTATAAAAGGAGAACAATAAGGGTTCTCAAAATAGTCCTTCAAAATGTGAAGTCAATGCTTACCATTAAATTGGTATGAAAATAATAAATCACGTTGCTGATTATGATCCATTCCTTGAAAAGGATGTGACTTGTGATAAGCATTGAGAATGCAAACTCATTCCTAAAGTTGAATGTGGCAATATGTGATAAATGCAATGAATAAAAACATGCAATTCATGATTATATGAATACCACACAACTCATCTCTAAGGGAGATTTGAGTAAAATAAAGAGAATAAATATTATTGTGTGGTTACATGAATATGTCATTGGTCGCGTACATGTGATACACCAAATATTATTTTGTCATGCCTTATAAAAGTTATTAAAGATAAAGTTAAAGCAAGAAATGATTTTGCTTATGATGATTTTGACCATGACAATTTATTATGATATAATTTTATCCATGAAGAAGACATTTACCATATGAATGGTATGATAAAAGATCTTGTAGTACAAAAGTTGTTAAGAACTCTAGAAAAACTAATTTGTTACTACCCAGATGAATAAACTTATTCATGACATTGATATTATAAAGTCTCAAAAGAAACTTTTTGAGTTTCAAATATATAAGTCAAAGTGATTGGCATATTGAGACTATAAATGAAAGGAAGATTGAATATCTTCATATTTCTATAATCATACCGGGTAAATATGAAAGGTGACCCGATCTTCTTTCAATTTGTACTACACAAATATAAGCATGATGCTCGAATCATATGCCACAAGTAAACTAGAGATTTACTAAAATAAATATTAATTGGCATGACCGGTTGACCATCTCGGTTAGATTATGATGCGAAAAATTAATTAAGAATTGCATTGACATATATTGAAGAATAGAAGATTCTTCAAGAATTATCTTGTGCTGCTTATTCTCATGATATACCAGTTAAAGGTTTGGATTGAATCCCTTGATTTCTGGAAGGAATAAAAGGTGATATATATATGGGTCCAGTCACCTGCCATGTGGACCGTTTACTATTATATGATTTTAATAGATGCATCTATTTTATGGTCACATGTGCATTTGTTATCAACTTGCAGATTGGTTTTTGCAAGATTGCTTGCTCAAATTATTAGAGCACAATTCCAGAATATAAATTATGATAATTTATCTTGATAATACTGGTTTAAATTCAAGTTGGTTTAGAGGAAATTGTATGCCTCCAATTATAGCTAAATCATTGGTTATGAGAACAAAACTCCCAAAAATGAAATTTTGGTATGAGATGTATTATTTAATATACACCAGCACTTGTACGCATCTAGCCAAGTTATGAAAATTTCTCCCTATCACAATCGGTTCAGGGTCAGGAACCAAATAATTTCTATATAGAAATATGAATGTGCTATATGATTTAATTATGTCACCACAATGCACAAAGATGGATTCCCAAAGAAGGTTGGGAAATGTGTTGGTGATCCCAACATTAAGGGGAGAAAATGGATAGCTGAGAAAGTGATACGTGAAATGAATTATTATGAATACATGTAGATCCTCGTACAAGAAAATATGAACTTTAAGTTCAAGTGATAATTAATTTATAAATTATTGTCAGACGCATTTGCTGACCCAAAGCTAAATGTCATATTTCAGCTGTTAATGCTCCAACTAGAATAAAGTCCATGAGGGACAGAGTCTATGGCATGCATGAAGCGTAACAGACCAATCGGTTCCAAAGATAAAACTCCTTGAAGAAGGAGAGGGGCAAAATGGTCATAATAAGGAGGCAAGTGCTCTAGAAGAGCACCACGACATAACACTTCGTAAGACCTCGTGTGAGAGGCTCAGGTACCTGAAAATAATGAGATAAAGAGATCTCAATAAGTTATGTCTTTATTGTGTAATAATTGAACCGATATAAAATGATCGTTGATGATACTGTTAACATAATGTAGCGCTCAATATTATTAATTGGCAAGTATATTGAGCTCAAATCTGTCATGAAATTTGGACAGATAAATTATTGGCCAAATGAAAAATACGCAATGAAAATTGACTTCACTTGAAAAAATATAAAGTTGGGCGGATAGTCCCAACACCTGAAAGTATAAAGTCAATTGAGGTATAAATGTGTTATTGTGCGGATTGAAACAATCAGGGCGCATGTGGTATAATCGCCCGAAAGAGTACTTGTTGAAAGAAGAGTATAAGAATAATTCAATTTGTCCTTGTGTCCTTATAAAAGGATATGAATTTGAATTTGTTATAATCGCCATGTATGTTGATGATTCAAATATCATTAGAACTCCCGGAGAGTTTCCTAAAGCAGTAGACTGTTTAAAGAAAGAATTTGAAATGAAAGATCTTGGAAAGACAAAATTTTGTCTTGGTCTACAAATTGAATATATGAAAGATAGAATTTTTGTCCTTCAATCAGCATACACTAAAAAAAATTTAAAGAGCTTCTATGTGGATAAAGCACATCCATTAAGTACCCCGATGATTGTGAGATTACTCGATATAAATAAAGATCCACTCCGACCTCATGAAAATAATGAAGAGTTTCTTGGTCCTAAAGTACCATATCTTAATGCAATTGGTGCGCTAATATATCTTGCTAACACTACAAGGTATGACATAACTTTTTCAGTTAATGTCTTAACAAGATATAGCTCCGCTCAAGGAGAAATTGGAATAAAATCAAGCACATATTGCTTTATCTAAGGGGGATTACCGATGTGAGCTTATTTTATGGCAATGATTGCAATACCGATCTTGTTGGTTATGTCGATGTGGAGTATTTATCTGACACACACAAGGCTTGATCTCAAACATGTTATGTGTTTACATGTGTGGCACTGTCATATCTTGGCGATCGACTAAGCAATCAATCGTGGCTACCTCTTCTAATCATGCTGAGATAATTGCAATTCATGAAGCAAGTCGAGAATGTGTATGGTTGAGGTCTACTATACATCTTATTCGAGACAAATGTGGTTTGAAGTTTGATAAATTACCCACAGTTTTGTATGAAAAAAATACAACATGCATAACCCAATTAAAGGGAGGATTCATAAAGGAGTTAGGACAAAGCACATTTCACCTAAATTATTGTTCACACATGGTCTTCAAAAGAATGGTGATATTAATGTGCAACGGATCCGTTCAAGTGATAATATGGCTGATTTGTTCACCAAATATCTACCGACGTCAACCTTCAAGAAACTAGTGTACAAGATTGGGATACGAAGGCTCAACGATGTGAACTGATGATCTCATCAGGGGGAGTTAATACGCGTTGTACTCTTTTTCCCTAACAAGGTTTTGTCCCATTGGGTTTTCCTTGCAAGGTTTTTAACGAGGCAACCAAAAGGCGTATTTCTAAATATGTGTACTCTTTTTCTTTCATTAGGATTTTTTTCCCATAGGGTTTTTTCCTAATAAGGTTTTAACGAGGCACATTATTTATGGACATCCAAGGGGGAGTGTTATGATAAAAATCAAAATATGGTGGATGTCTACTCTTCCTCCATGATCTTTCTCTCAAATGGTTAATGACATATTCAATGACATATTTTCTATGTTCAATGACATATTCCATGACATATTTTTTTTTCCACTTTTCATGCCTATATAAAGGCCTTGTAATAGATAGGAAAATACACACAATTGAAGAAGAAAATCTCTTCCTTCTCTCTATCTCTATTTCTTGTTCAAGTTTTACTAAATTGTTTTTATTTCTTGTTCATATTTTACTAAATTGCTTTTATTTCATAACACTATATGAATTCTTCCTTATATTTCGCTTTAGCATACTCATCAAATGTTACGTCCTACATTGTTTACGATACACAAAACTTTAGTAAAATCTGCGCAAGTATCATACTAAACAACACTGTTGCACAAACCTAGATTGGTTTCTATTTCGTTCATAGCTAGTTCATATAATATAATTAACTTGATAACCTATTAATAATATTAGGGGTGTACATAGGTCGGGTTGGTTCAGATTCTACTATTACCAAACCAAACCAACTGTATCGGGTTATTAAATCTAAAGACCAAACCAAACCAATAAACTCGGGTTTTTCACTCTCAATTTTTCTCGGGTTTCAGGTTATTCGGGTTTTTTTTCCGGGTAAATCTTCGTAGAACAAACCATATAAATTATGCTCAAAATATTTCTTTAATCCTAGTAAAATACAAATATATAAAGTATTTTCCAGGAAAATAATACGAAATATGAGATGTGTCATGACATTATCCTAAAATATTCTACAATAAAGACAATAAAATTATGTAATATGAATATTGCTAATCAAAAAGCCATAATATAAATAAGCATAATCTAAAAGTACTAAGTCATGATAAAATAAGTAGACTAATAAGGGAGTATTAATTACATGACGAAACGCTAAAGAAAAAATAAAAATAGGTTATGCATTTTTATCTAAATTATCGCAAAACAAAAAATAGATATTCAATACATTCCTGTTCGTAGTATTGAATTGAATGCTTTTTGTTAGCATTAGTATTGATTTGATTTTGATTTGGGCTTTTGTTAGCATTATTTAATTTACTAATATTAATGACTATAAAACTTATTGGAACATTCAAAAGTTCTAAGTCCAACCTTGAAATAATACCTTAAAAGATAAAATTATGAAATTTTTTAAGAAATATTTATAAATTACATCACAATAAGTATATTTATATATTAAATATATCTAAAATTTCTATATATGTAATGTCGGGTTAGTTTGGTTTCGGTTTGACTTTCTTTAGAAAAAACCAAATCAAACCAATTATGGTTGAGTTTTTTTTCCAATACCAAACCAAATCAAACCAAACCATAATTGGGTTTTTTTTCTCGGTTTGACTCGGATTATCGGGTTGGTGCGATTTGTCGATTTCCTTTGAACACCCCTAAATAATACGTAGTAAAGAGGAGGTGGCTTTGAGAGAGGAGAAAAAATAGGTCTTTGTCTGAAAAATTAAATAGAGGGAACATATATATCCAAAATGAAAGCGCATTCCACTAGCTCAATATATATCTTTAATAATTTATCCAACGACGAAATGCGAGTTGGCTTGGTCGTAGCCATAGCAGGAAACTGGATAATCTGTTCAATCCACAATTTTTGAATCACAAAGTTCTTTTTAAAATATAAGTTTCAACTATATACATTGTCAGTACAAATAATTTTTTATACTATCAATTATATAGGATAAAATTGGTTTATCATAAATGATCAAATGATAGCATAATACATGAAACCGAAGATAAGTATAAGGCGAATCAAGTAACAACCAGTGCCAGAAACAAAAGCTGCAATTGATATCAGATAAACCCGAAGGGAATATGGTCAACTGGAGCAGATCGCATATTTGCCATAGGATAGAATTCAATGAAGAATATCCTCTGATATTAAGTGGGCAGTCATTACAGAGAATATTTGCATTCATAGCTTGACGTTACATATTCATTAATGACTCCTTTATTATCATTTAAATAAGGCTTGATCCTAGGATCTTGTTTCCCTAGGTATAGTTATAAATAACACGCTTAACAGCCATTGTAACACACAAAATTCTTAGCAAAACATATGTTGTATTCCATTTTCTCTCTCAATAAAATAACTTTATCTGCTCTTTTACATTGTTCTAATTTCTGTCCTCTGAGACGCTGCTTTCGGAGCCAGGCTTGTCATCTTCTTCAATTTTAATCGCTAAGTCTTACTTTTAATCTTATTTATTTACCATTTTTTGGATCAAATCAGTTCGTTTGTCTATAAACAACGTAAAAAATTTAATTGCATCGTTTTACGGGTAAACAGTTTGGCACCCACTGTGGGGCTTTGACAATTGCGTAATTGCTTTGATCCTTACATTTGTTACTAACTTGTTTGATTTTATCCTTACCAAGAAATCAAAAATGGCAGTTAATGATGTCAACATCACGCATAAAGTTGAGGGACACGAAAATTTACAACCATTAATTCTTGTTAGCCAAGTTATCCTAGACTAGGTCCCTCTTTCTCAAGTAAAGACCAAGTCAAAAAAGCATGAATCAATGTTTGCAACCATTAATTCTAAAATTAAAGCACAAACAAGGTTAAATAATCAACACCTGTGATGACCCAAAAGGTTATCACTTGTGTTGCAAGTGAATTCAATATTTCGAGGCCTAAAAATCTCCCTTTTACCTCACCTTGATTTGCGTGCGTGATCCGGACCTATCTCCGAAAAGCCTGCTATGTGAAAATATGAGAAATAGAAATTTCTAGAGTTAAAATTTGATTATGGTTGACTTTGGTCAACATTTTGAGAAAACGGACCCGGATCTGTTGCCGACGATCCAGGGAGGTCCGCAGTAGAATATAGGACTTGGGCGTATGCCCGAAAATGAATTCCGAGATCCCAAGCCTTAGAAATAAATTTTGGAAAGAAATTATTTTACTGAATTATCTAAGAAATAAAGAAAAGAATTAATATTTGAAACCACTATTATCGGGCTCGTATTTTGGTTTCGGAGCCCGGTACAACTTTGTTATAGTATTTGAAAGATAACTGTGAAATTTGATGAAAAACGGAGTTTATTTGACGTGAGTTGGACTTCCGATTGAAGAGTTATGAACTTTTAGAGTTCTTGATGAAAATGTTGAGTTTTGAGGTTTAATTCATGATTTGACATGTTATTTTGATGATGTGATCGCACAAGTAGGTCCATATGATATTTTTGAGTTAGTATGCACATTTGGTTTGGAGTCCCGAGGGCCCGAGTGAGTTTCGGGTGGGTTCCGGGGTGTCTTAGGCTTAAAACATGGCTATTGGAGGTTCACAGAAGTGCAACTCTCTAAACCTGCTAGTGCGGTCTGCACTGGTTTTGTGCTGCCCGCACTGGTGGCTGTGCGGCCGCAGTGGATCTTGTGCGGTCCGCGCAGGTTCACTGGTGACTGTGCGGCCGCAATTGATTTTGTGCGGTCCGCACAGATTCACTGGTGACTGTGCGGCCGCAGTTGATTTTGTGCGGTCCGCACAGGGCATTTGAGAGTAGTATATTTAGACGGGATTTTCAGTTATTTTTTATTTTACAAAACCCAAAAACATAAGAGGCGATTTTTCAAATAACCTTTCTTCTCCAAAACATTGTTAAGTGATTTCTATCTCATTTTCTTCAATCATTAATATCTTTTCACATGATTTCAACTCAAAATTAATGATTTTCATGGGGAAAATTGGGTGTTTTGAGTAGAACCTAAGTTTTTCAAAAATTGGGGATTTGGACCTCGATTTGAGGTCCTATTTCAAAATAAATTATATATTTGGGTTCGTGGGGGAATGGATAAATGAGTTTTGGTTCGAACCTCGGGTTTTGACCATGTGGGCCCGGAGGGGGGGGGGGGGTTTGACTTTTTGGGTAAAACTTTGGAAAATTCATTTTCATGCATTCAAATTGATTCATTTAGCGTTTATTGATGTAATTAAGTAACTTGTGACTAGATACGAACAAATTGGTGGTGGAATCAAGGGATAAAGCTATAGTTGAATCGTGAATTGTGTTCGTGACATTGAGGTAAGTGTTTGGTCTAACCTTAGCTTGAGGGATTATGAGTTGAGGCCTATTTGCTATGTGCTAATTGTTGAGTGTGACGTATAGGCATGGTGACGAGTATCTATGCATTGGTGTCTAGCATGCCCTTGAGTCTTATATTGTGATTTTCATGACTTCGTTGTATCTTTCATGCCTTGGTAATGGTTTCTACTTGTTGTGTTAAGTTTGTGGAAGGAATTATGATCTATGACCATTGAGGAGTGTTGGCTCAAGTTGTGTAACAAATTGTGAAAGTATAAGTGATAATTGAACCTCTAGAGAATTGGCTCGAGTTGTGAGTTGAATTTTGAAGTAAAAGTGAGAAAGATAAGAGATCATTATGTTGTCGCCCTTGCTGGGCTATCTTTGATTTATTCGTTATCTCTCTTGCCGGGATGTTAAGGTTATTGATGATGTTCCCTTACTGGGATTTATTTGTTGAATTGTTGTTCCCTTGCCTGGATCTTTATTGCAATTTTATTTATTCTCTTGCCCTATTGTTTGTGATTGTTGTTTGGGTGAGGAAGAGATTAAAGCACGAAGGGTGATGCCGTATATTATTGTGAGGAAAGAGTGTACAGCACGAAGGGTGATGCCATGCCGCACGATGTATCATTTCGTGTTGATTTTATCGATTATATGGTGAGGAAAGATAGTAAAAGCACGAAGGGTGATGTCATGCACATTTTTACTATATGATTGCTTTGGTGAGGACGAGAGTAAAAGCACGAGGGGTGATGCCGTGTATATTTTTATGATATGGTTGTTTTGGTGAGGATGAGAGTAAAAGCACGAAGGGTGATGCCGTGCATTTATTGATTTCTGATTCTTAGTTGAGATCCGAGTTATGTTGTTTCTTTCGTTTATTTGATGTCTTTCTATTCGGAACTGTTATCTCCCCACATCATGCTCCCCCTTCCATATTGACTGGTTAGCTCGGTATTTCTTTTTCGCTGTATATATTTGAACTGCACATGTTTATTTGGTAGTCTGGTCCTAGCTTCGTCACTACTTCGCCGAGGTTGGGCTAGGCACTTACCAGCACATGGGGTCGGTTGTGCTGATACTACACTCTGCACTGTGTGCAGATCCCGGAGCAGCTTTTGGACAGTAGTTGAAGGCTTTCTTTTGTCCACCCGGAGACCCAAGGTAGACCTGCAGGCGTCCACAGGCCCTGACGTCTCCCTCTATCTCTATTTCCTGTTTCATCTTCCTTTTATTCAGAAACAGTGAACTGTTATTTCTTCAGACTTTGTATGTAGTAATCTTAGATAGTCCTTGATACCGTGACACCTGTTTTTGGGTGGTTGAGACTCAAGTAATTGTAAGAGACGCAGATTTCAGATGTTTAATTGTTATCTTCTGCTTAATTATTTAAAGTTCCGCAGTTTTTCATGTTATCGTCTTATAATTGTTAAAAGAAGTAATTTGATAATGAAGTAAGTAGTTAAGGATTGACTTGCCTAGCTCTCACTAGTAGGCGCCGTCATGACTCCCGAGGGTGGGAAATTCGGGTCGTGACAAGTTGGTATCAGAGCTCTAAATTACTTGAGTCTCATAGTTCATAGACATGTGTTGATATCTAATTTTTCCCTATGTATTTTTATACCCAAAACACTTCCAAAATAACATATATGTGCATATATAAGCACACCAAAAGATTTTGGCATTTTAATGATTTTTAAACCAATTTATGGCCTATTTTTACACCATTAAATCCCATAATTATTCCCCAAAGCTTGCCATTTTGGAGGATAATTTATTTTATTCTCACATTTACATCAAAATATAGCTAACATGATTTTTTGCATATTTTTACAAATTCGTTTGGTGTTTTTAAAACTAAATTGCATATAATTGCAATACTAGCCTCTTTAAGGTTTTATCGCATTTTATAATTATAAAAATTGATCCCAGTATTTTAAATAAATATTTATATACTACTTACTGATTGAGTACTTTTAATTTAATTTTTAAAATCATTTTTACTATTTTTTATAAAACAAAAGAGAAACATTTGCTATTTAATATGTAGCCTCATTTACCTTTCAGTCTTAGCCTAAATTAACCCCAATCTTAACCCCCAATTGGACCAAAATCCCCAGCCCAATTACCCAATTAACCCAACCCAATTACCCAATTAACCGAACCGGCCCGTGTTCCTTTTAATCTGAGCCGTTGATCATTTTGATCAACGGCCCAGATTCCCCCTTACCTTAATTAATTCCAACGACCTTATCCCTACCCCCATTCTCTCCAAACCCGCCGCCTTTGGTTCCCTCGTCTCTCTCGAACTCTCTCAACCCCTGAAACCCTAGAAGCCGCCTACCCCCTCTCCGACCCAAAATCCACCGGAATCCATGGTCAATCTAGCCATGGACGATCTCTACTCACCATATTCTGCTCCTATACGCCTGCTCGCTGAAGATTTGAGGCTAGACCTCAAAGGCCTTCATCTAGACCTTGGCCGATTCGAGATTCTTTGGCCGTTTTTGGCCTTGCTCCGGCGTACTTTAGCCTCTTGAGCCTGGATTCGACCTTATCAGCTCAGATCCGCTCTCATGACTTCCAAGCCTTCTCGTCCTTTAAGGTTCTCAGAAACCCTAACCTATTCGAGGTTGCTTTTCGTTTTATTCTTTCATATCTGTGATAGATCTATGCTATATTTGACGTTTCGAGTGTTTTCCCAAAAATTCCTTTTCAAAATCGTTGGTTTTTCAAATTGGGGTTTCTGAAAATCTTTCGATTTTTGTTGTTCTTTTCTTTCAGCTATTTGTCTGTAGTATGCTCGTATGTTCTCCTCCGTTATTTACGCATGTATTGTCTTCCTACTTTTATACGTATGCTCACATGATTAGTCTGCTTTTTTCTCACTCTTTACTACTGTGTTTCTCGATGTTTTGCTTTTCTGAACTATGTTCGTGTTCTTGTTAAGCATGTTTCGTCTGTTCTGTTTAAACCCCCATCCTTTCTTAAGTTCCGAAGTTGTCTGAACATGTTCTCCATGCCTTAAAATGGTTTTCTTTTCTTTGATTGTTTCAAGCCTTCTATTGTATTTGCCTGATTCTAATAAGACTCCTTGAGTCTGTTCACTTGCCTTTTCATTTTTGTGTTTGATTCGATGGGGAAACCCTAGAATTTGGGGGTTTTTTCCTTGGAAAATCAAATTAGGGTTCCACTTTGGGACCCTGTACCTTCAGACTCACTATGAGTCTCTGGTTGAACTTGTATTCTTTTGTTTATGATTCTAAATACTTCGATGTTAGACTTTTCTGTTTGAAGTGTTTGCTTTATATATGATAAACTCTTCTTTCAAAAGGTCTTTTGCCAACTTGTGATTGATTTCGAATTCCTTTTTATGAGGATTGATTGAATGTTACTGATTTTCTTTAAAATAAGTTTCTCTTCACCTTTTCTGGGTTGGATCCATTCGTGCCAAGGCTCAAACCTTGACTTTTATTGACTGTTGATTGATTGCCTTTCCTTATTTGCCCAAACCGTGTACTACTAGACTCTTTCCTTAAATAAGTTTCTGTGTATTTACCCTTATTGTAATGCCTTAGAAAAGATTTTAAAATCAAATCCTTTCCTTATTTGTCATGCCCGTTTGAAATCAATCCCTTGGCTGAAGGGAAATTTGTGTGATTGACTTTTAAAATAATTTTCTTACCTTCTTCTCACTTGTCTTCTGCACTATAAAAGGGGCAACCCCTTTTGCACTTAATACGTACATACACAGAAAGACTTCGAACTTTTCTCTACTACTACTTTCTCAACTTCTAGTATTGAGCACTGCTCCTCTTCTCTTTCTACTTTCTGAAACATTCTTGAGTTCTCTTTGAACTCTCAAGTATTTGCTGAAGACTCGATTTTGCTCCTGCTGACTTCTGGCTGTTTACTTGCTTTTGTTGTTCTACTATTCTAGTACTTGCAACTGGTACGTCATTCTTAGTTAAATAATGCCCCTTAACTATGTGTTTATTTCCTAGCCTGTCATGCTCTCTCTTTCACCATATGTTTACATCTTAGTCTGTTATGCTTTCTTTCCTTATGTTTCTGTAACTCTGTATGTGCTCTTCTCATGTGAATCCCTTCCCTTTACCCCCTTTGTATGAGAGTACAGTTCTAGCCATGACAGCACTCTGTTATTGCTGCCCATGACTTTGAACTAGGTTCTTTTGAACCCTTTACTCGAATCAATGCCAACTTCCCTTTTCCCCTGTATATGCTGAGCCTGATTTGGGTCTGGTGGTGTCCTAATAACCATCTAGACTCAGGTCTGACCTCTAAGGTCTGCTCTTAACTTGTTTGGACCAAAACAAATGGTCAGGGGTGTGCCAGTCAATACCTATGGCTGGGTATGACCACCATGTGCTATGGCTCCCCAATCCCTCTTTCACTTTGCACTCATTCCTAGTTCTAAGTTCTGCCCCTCTCTGGTAAGCGATGCTTTGGGACCCTTGAGCTCCCACTGAACTTGGATGCCTGAGGGCTGGCTATTCCGCACTGCACTATTCTAATTCTAAATGGTATCCTGAGTGTAAGTAATGCCGGGGATCCTTGAGATTCTTTGGAACTTTGAAACACTTTGGATAAAGAGAAGGCTTTGGAAATTTGGAATTGGTTAATCACATGTTATTGGAAATTAAGACTGAATTAGGCTGCTCGGATCTAGCTGTTAGTTTTTAATGCATTTATTTTCTTTCTTTTGGTCTGTAATAATTTGTATAAAGGATTTGGGGAATATAGTAAAAGAGTGTGGGAGGGGTTTTACATTCTTGCATCAGTAGGGGTAGAAACCATGCTCTAGGATTTTAATTTTTTCCTGCCTATAGGATTGTTCAATGTTTCTGATTCCACATCACCTAGAGACCATGCCTATAGGGTCAACTCTTCATTGTGTTACAAATCATATAGAAATCATACCTATAGGACTTAACGTTCATGTAATCAATGCATATAAAGATCATGCCTATAAGGAATGCATATGCATTAGGCAAACTGTAGGGTTAATTAACACAATCATCTTTTACAAGTTCAATAACAGGTTTTAAAAAATCAAAATAGATATTATGCCTATAGGATCAACATCAAACTCGTCTGATTCGCTTAAGGTAATAATAATCTATTAACTGGTCCTTAACGTCTTAATACAACAACGATTTCAGAAGTGTTAATTCTTTGACAAAAACTCTCCTGACTTAGTATGCTTTTAAATCCCTCAAATCGGCATCTTTTTCTGAAACAGTTTCTTTCTAAACATTCTGTCTAAACGTTTTACTCAGACCCTGAAATTGTCTTTTAAAACAGTTGCAACTTACCCTTTTCTTAGATATTTCTATCTCTGAAACTCTTTCACAACCATCTCTGTGTTTTATTTTTACTGCAGTCCATACTTTTTTTCAAAACTCCTCTGCATTAGACTACTTTTTCCTGAAACCAGTACCTTATAAATCACTCGCTTGAAATACCTTAATTTCTGACAATTGGATCCGAGTTGCCTAATGTAGACTTTTTGTCTAAATGTATGTGTTGAACTAGTCTGCTCGCCGCTTAATTTTTAACTTAAGACCAAATCAGTATATGCTAAGACATGCTAAACTAAGTGTTTGTTTGATTAAGGGGTTTACTTGAGCCTTACCTATTTGTTTTGTTCATCCTTATATTTGTTACTTGTTTTGTATGTCGCAATTAGAATTTTAACTTTTGAACCCCATATATGCCTATATCCCTTTCCTTCCTCTTTAGGATTAGAAGTCCTGATACCCCGGGACTGATAGGTTGGGACGGGTACTAGCATGCAATAAGTAAACGAGACTGATCGTGTTTAAGTACCTTAACGGGTTGGGAAGGGTAGATATGGATATGATGACCGATGCGCTAATATCACGTGCAACCCCTCTTATGAGGAGTGATCGCTGGGTATTGCATTAAAGTGATCCATATTAATTATAAACTTAGGACTCCCCTCCCTTTACTTGCTTTCATCTCTTCTTGTAAAACTGTTCAAATCTCTTTTTCATGAATTTCTGCCCTCTCTACTTACCTTCGAAATTTACAACTTGGTCGCAATGTTATGTGCGAATCCTTATTTGATCTTTGATTGTTTACTTGTAAAGTCACAATTGCAACATGGTCGGGAACCACACTAGTGGATCTTGAGGGGTGCCTAACACCTTCCCCTCGGGATAATTTCTAGCCCTTACCCTAATCTCTAGTCTCTTCATCTCAGACCCTTCTTAAAGTGTCCTAATGCACTATAATCATTAGGTGGCGACTCTTCAACTTCTAAACCCAATTCTCGAAAGGGAATAGAGTTGTCCTCCCAATGTCGTATACCCGATTTCTGACCCCACGGTTAGAGGAAAAAGGGGGCGTCGACAGCATGGCGACTCTGCTGGAGATTTTCTTTAGGCTTTTACTATTTCATGTTGCTTGTGATTTTATTATGTCATTAATTGCTTTATTTACTGTCTTTTATTCTTTCGCTACGAAACTGACTTGGCTCTTCATGTCTTTTCTTTCCTTTAGCTACTTTCCTTTACTACTTTATTTCAATGTTGTTGTAATTACTGCAATTATTGTAATCATTTATCTTATGAACGTGAAAATACATGTCAATTTGTTTCATTCTTGTAAACTGCATCTTCAACATCATATTCCACTCATGCCAAACAAACACTATAGCAACGCTTATAATGAGTGGTTGCGCTCTTCCGATATTATCACCCTTTAAATTCGGCAAAGGCGTATTTGCGGTAAAACTAGTCGATTAGCGGTGCAGTCGACGGTTCCATGCCTTTCCCTCTTGAGTTGTCCGCTCAAGGGTACCTGTCTAATACCCCAATAGAAACCTTACTCTATCTAACTGTGCATGCATCATGGTCAAACATAGCTGAGTCAGTCATGTTGTCCACATATGACTCATTAAGATAGCCTTGTCCAAAGTCCATCGGGTTTCCCTGAAACCCAAACGAACACCTACATGTTCTGTGCATTTATTTGGAGGACTACATGCTTTTATGCTGATTATTGGTATTAAATAGTCGAGTCTAGTGGGGGTGAGATCTTAACCCTTTTGTTTTGCAGAAAATGAATGACAAAATTCCTGACTTCGGTATGGTAGACATGCCTTCACTCTTGCAGACTTAGTGGAGAAACCTCCCATCGAGCAACCAAATCAACGAGTGGAAATAGAGAGTCACCAAGGCTGGTGAGAAGATAGAATACCTGGAGTACAGCTTGCTGGAATTGGAAGGGAAAGTGAGGAAAAGAGTCATCGACTGTCAAAATGTTGAGGAAGGCAAAGGAGACCGTCTGGCGATAACATTTTTACTGGAAAATCTGCGCGAGCTGGAGGACTTGATCAACGAGAACATTCAACCTGAAAAAGGTCCTTCTGGAGGCCAAGTAGTTAGGAGTCTTTCTTTTCACTTTTAATGTAATAAGGCCAATAGCCATTAGTGACATTTTTACTTTCCGCTATTTTAGTGTCGTTTTGGGATTCGTCTTATTTTTATCAATAAAATGAGGCACTCAGCATTATAAGTTCTCCAAGCTAATTTGTCGCTAGGCCTACCTCAGGTACAACGAGGCACCCAAATTAGGACGCGATTTATATTCTTGCACAATGTGTTTAAATATTGCAACAATTTTTTCCTCATAATCTGCACTAACTTGTTACCTTATTGTTTTTCTTTATTTTTATTCCCCTCCCCAAAGGTTAGTTCGTGCATTCTGGCATCATCATCATACAGTAAGAGATCCAATGCTCAGTCAGCAATTGGTCGGTCAGGACCACCAGGGCCCGGAAAGCTTCGGGGTAGCAAGACTAAACAAAAGCACCATGCATCACATTTTTACTTTTTACTAGCTGATTTTATTTCCGCATTGTCTTTAATTTTGAAAAGAGCTCTGGTATTCAAAAAAATTATGAAAGCATTTTCCAAGTTTATTACATATCTCGCTCTTATTACTTTTCTCTATCATTTAATTTATTTTACACAATATTACTATTACATATCTTGATGATGAACCAACGACTGTGACTTGCAACGAGGCAACGCAACAAACGGATATAGATTCAAAGGAGGATGATATACCAGAAGAGGTTGTCAGAGAGGTAGAGAACTTTGAGAATAGGCCTAAATCTAACTTGAACGAAAATGAGATTGTTGATTTAGAGGATGCAGAGAATATCAGGGAAACGCGCACCAACGTGCATTTGTCACCATCAGAAAAGAAAGAGTACACCGAGTTCCTAAAAGAGTATGAGGACATCTTTGCATGGTCTTATGATGATATGACTGGTCTCAGCACATCCATTGTAGCTCACAAGTTGCAAACATGCCCTCCAGTAAAACAGAAGCCAGAAAGTTCAAACCCGACATGAGTTTGAAAATCAAAGAGGAGGTTACCAAGCAAGTCAAAGCCAAGGTTCTCAGAGTGGTAGAGTATCCGACATGGTTAGCCAACATTGTGCCGATACCAAAGAAAGATGGGAAGGTTAGAATCTGTGTCGACTACCAGGATCTCAACCGGTCCAGTCCCAAGGATGACTTCCCCTTGCCGAATATACACATCTTGATCGACAACTGCGCCCGACATGAGCTGCAGTCGTTCGCCGATTGTTTTGCTGGATACCATCAGATATGGATGGATGAAGAAGATGTAGAGAAAATGGCGTTCATCACGCCGTGGGGAATGTATTGCTACAGAACAATGCCATTCGGTTTGAAGAACGCTGGTGCCACCTATATGAGAGCCATGACTACCATCTTTCATGATACACAAGGAGATCAAGGTATATGTGGATGACGTCATCATCAAATCCAAGAAAGCTAGGGATCACATGGCAGATCTAAGAAAGTTCTTCAACAGACTGAGGTGGTACAATCTGAAACTGAATCCCGCTAAGTGTGCATTCGGGGTTCCTTTTGAAAAATTATTGGGTTTCATCGTGAGCTGTTGAGGAATATAATTAGATCCATCAAAGGTCAAAGCTATCCAAGAATTGCCACCGCCAAAGAACAAGAGGGACGTGATGAGTTTCCTGGGAAGACTCAACTATATCAGCCGGTTCATAGCTCAATCCACGGTCATTTGTGAACCAATCTTCAAAATGTTGAAGAAGGACGCTGCTACCAAATGGACTAATGATTGTCAGAAAGCTTTTGACAGAATCAAGGAATACCTATCAACGCCGCCGGTCTTGGTTCCGCCTGAGCCAGGAAGACCCCTATTGCTTTACCTTGCGGTATCGGATAGAGCATTCGGTTGTGTTTTAGGACAACATGATGAAACAGGGAGAAGGGAGCAAGACATTTACTATCTCAGTAAGAAGTTCACACCATACGAGGCCCGGTATTCTCTTTTAGAACGCACTTGTTGTGCTCTGACTTGGGTCGCGCAGAAGTTGAGGCATTACTTCTGTGCTTACACTACTTATCTCATATCCAGAATGGACCCTCTGAAGTATATCTTTCAGAAGCCCATGCCCACTAGCAAGCTCGCCAAGTGGCAGATCCTGCTGAGTGAATTCGACATTGTTTACATGACCCAGAAAGCAATCAAAGGGAAAGCATTGGCGGATCATCTCGCCGAGAATCCCGTGGACGAAGAATACGAGCCCCTAAAAATGTATTTCCCCAATGAAGAGGTATCTTTCATAGGAGAAGATATTGCGGAGTCCTATGATGGTTGGAGGTTGTTTTTCGATGGAGCAGCAGATTTCAAAGGAGTTGGCATAGGAGCAGTCCTAGTGTCAGAAACCAGTTAGCATTACCCGGTATCCGCCAAGCTCAGGTTCCCTTGCACCAACAATATGGCCGAGTACGAAGCCTGTGCCTTGGGGCTGAAAATAGCCATTGACATTAATGTTTAGGAGTTGCTAGTGATCGGGGATTCGGACTTGCTCATACATCAAGTTCGAGGAGAGTGGGCAACCAAGAACTCTAAAATACTCCCCTACTTGCATCACATATAGGAGTTAAGGAAAAGGTTCACAAAGACAGAATTTCAGCACGTCCCCAGAATCCAGAACGAGTTTGCTGATGCATTAGCTACTTTATCGTCCATGATCCAGCATCCAGATACAAATTTCATTGACCCCATCCCAGTAAAGATTCATGATCAGCCAGCTTATTGTGCCCACATTGAGGAAGAAGCGGATGGGAAACCATGGTTCCATGACATCAAGAAATACTTGACAATAGGGGAATATCCGGGACTTGCCAATGCTACTCAGAAGCACACGCTTCGGAGGTTATCCAACAACTTCTTTCACAGCGAAGGAATCCTGTACAGGAGGACTCCCGATTTGGGTTTGTTAAGGTGTGTCGATGCAAAAGAAGCAACCAAACTATTGGATGAGGTGCACGCAGGGACCTGCGGACCGCACATGAATGGTTTTGTTTTGGCAAAGAAGATACTCCGAGCAGGGTATTTTTGGATGACTATAGAAACAGACTGTATCCAGTATGTTCGCAAATGCCATCGCTATCAGATACATACAGATATGATAAAGGCGCCTCTAAACGAGCTTACTGCGACAAGCTCACCATGGCCATTCGCCGCTTGGGGAATGGATGTTATCAGACCTATCAATCCTGTCGCATCAAATGGGCACAGGTTCATCCTAGTGGCAATCAATTATTTTACCAAATGGGTCGAAGCAGCATCATACAAGGCGGTCACTAAGAAAGTTGTGGCGGGTTTCGTCCGCGACCACATTGTTTGTCAGTTCGGGGTTCCGGAATCAATCATCACCAATAATGGTTCGAATCTCAACAATGACTTGATGAAAGAAATGTGTGAAACTTTCAAGATCAAACACAAGAACTCTACATCCTACAGACCTCAGATGAATGGAGCTGTGGAAGCCGCCAACAAGAATATCAAGAAGATACTAAGGAAGATGGTCGAGAGGCACAAACAATGGCATGAGAAGTTATCATTTTCCTTATTGGGATACCGCACTACAGTCTGCACATCGACTGAAGCAACTCCCTACATGCTGGTTTATGGTACAAAGGTAGTCATCCCTGCCGAGGTAGAAATCCCCTCCTTAAGGATCATACAAGAAGTAGAATTGGATGATGCAGAATGGGTAAAAGGTCGCTACGAGCAGTTAGCCCTTATAGATGGGAAAAGGATGAATGCGGTTTGACAAGGTCAGTTGTATCAGAACAGAATGTCCAGAGCCTTCAACAAAAGGTTTAAGCCAAGGAAGTTTACACCGGGGCAACTGGTGTTGAAGAAAATCTTCCCACATCAAGATGAGGCCAAGGGGAAGTTCTCTCCTAATTGGCAGGGTCCGTACATGGTTCACCGGGTTCTAACTGGAGGAGCCCTTATTCTTGCGGAGATGGATGGAGAAGTCTGGCCGAAGCCAATCAATTCAGATGCAGTGAAATGATATTATGTGTAACCACTTATGATTCCCTTAATGATGTAATTTGAACTACGCCTGACCTGATTCCCGTTTAAGAGGGGATACGTAGGCAGCCCTATGGGTTCGATCATAATTTAATAAAAAATCCATTTTCCCCCGCTATTGGAGCCGGGGCAGAATTTGAGGAGGGCCCTCAAAATTCCGAAGTTAATTTTAGTTCACGCATCACCAGAAGCGTCAGCCCAGTAAACTGGGGCAGAATTTTGAGGAGAACCCTCAAAATTCCAAAGATGTTTTTTAGTCATTTAGCACAGCCGTCAGAAACGCCCGATCAGCAAACTGGGGCAGAATTTTGAGGAGGACCCTCAAAATTCCGGAGAAAATAGGTTGCAATGTCCTGAACCACGTCGCAGTCGTTGGTTCATCTAAAGAAAACTATTTCAGATTATATACTTTATATTTATTAAATCATGCATAACTATTATCCGAATTGCTGTTGTTTAGCGACGCTACCCCAATGACATACAACGTCAAGAGCCCGGGAAAAATGAACTAACCTTTCCCCTCACAGAACTCACGATTTTCTTTGGATGCAGGCACTCGACTTGCAATATCGTCAGGTATATTTATGTACGCATACTTTCCCAAGTATGCAACTTCTCAGAATCATCACTTGCCCCCAATTGCTATCCGTACCCAATCTCCCCAGCAGTCATATTGTCGTAATCGGCTATCAGCTAAGAGATCTTACTACTAATCATCCTTTTACATTCTTGCACTGCATAAGGCTACTTATCTGCCTTTCGAGGTTAAGCTCTACCTCCATCCTACATAAGGCTACTTATCTGCCTTTTGAGACTAAGCATTGTCTCCATCCGCATTTCCCTGCATTGCATAAGGCTACCTTTCTGCCTTCCGAGGTTAAGCTCTACCTCCATCTGCATCACATAAGGCTACCTTTCTGCCTTTCGAGACTAAGCATTGTCTCCATCCGCATTCCATCTGCATCGCATAAGGCTACTTATCTGCCTTTCGAGACTAAGCTCTGTCTCCATCTGCATTTTGCATAAAGCTACTTATCTGCCTTTCGAGGTTAAGCTTTACCTCCATCCTGCATAAGGCTACTTATCTGCCTTTCGAGACTAAGCTCTGTCTCCATCTGCATTTTTGCATAAGGCTACTTATCTGCCTTTCGAAGTTAAGCTCTACCTCCATTCTGCATAAGGATACTTATCTGCCTTTCGAGACTAAGCTTTGTCCATCTGCATTTTTGCATAAGGCTACTTATCTGCCTTTCGAAGTTAAGCTCTACCTCCATTATGCATAAGTCTACTCATCTGCCTTACGAGACTAAGCATTGTCTCCATCTTGCATGGCTGAAGCATCGCCCCTTTAGTTTTCGAACGGCTAAAATATCGCCACCTGCATTTAAATTCTCGCTTTGGCTGAAAGATCGCCACCCTTTGCATTCATTTGGTTGAAAGATTGCCACCTTCTCACGGGCTGAAAGATCGCCAACTTATTCAAAGGCATCATAGTTCGGAGGCACCATCGGCATAGCCCGAGAACACCATTTCATGGCCTGCGAATCTTTACTTTTGTGCTCTTCATGGCCCAGGACATCATAGTCCGAGGACGTCATCCTAACCATCCGAAGACAACATTCATGGTCCAACGAGAACTTGCATCATGTTTAAATTATGCACAATACACAATATATTGCTCACTTGCAGGTACACCAGCTAGCAAACGACCATCTCAGTAGGAGCGATCCCGCTCCGGTTCTCCACAGTCTGTCTGACTCCAAATCTAATCATCACGTCCATTCTTTTCGAACCCCCATTCGACACACTCCGTCAATGGTTCCTGAACTACATATGGCCTGATTCCGATAAAATCAGGGATATGTAGGCGACTCCGAATACAGATCTTGGTCAAAACACTTTTCAATCGCCGATCCGGTCAAAATTGGCCATCTTGTCTTTACCCGACAACTCTTTCATCTTCCTCGGGTAAAGAGGGGCAGCTGTTGATATCCAATTTTTCCCTATGTATTTTTATACCCAAAACACTTCCAAAATAACATATATGTGCATATATAAGCACACTAAAAGATTTTGGCATTTTAATGATTTTTAAACCAATTTATGGCCTATTTTACACCATTAAATCCCATAATTATTCCCCAAAGCTTGCCATTTTGGAGGATAATTTATTTCATTCTCACATTTACATCAAAATATAGCTAACATGATTTTTTTGCATATTTTTACAAATTTGTTTGGTGTTTTTAAAACTAAATTGCATATAATTGCAATACTAGCCTCTTTAAGGTTTTATCGCATTTTATAATTATAAAAATTGATCCCAGTATTTTAAATTAATATTTATATACTACTTACTGATTCAGTACTTTTAATTTAATTTTTAAAATCATTTTTACTATTTTTATAAAACAAAAGGGAAAAACGGATATTTAATATGTAGCCCCATTTACCTTTCAGTCTTAGCCTAAATTAACCCCAATCTTAACCCCCAATTGGACCAAATTCCCCAAGCCAATTACCCAATTAACCAAACCGGCCCGTGTTCCTTTTAATCTGAGCCGTTGATCAAACAGATTCCCCCTTACCTTAATTAATTCCAACGACCTTATCCCTACCCCCATTCTCTCCAAACCTGCCGCCTTTGGTTCCCTAGTCTCTCTCGAACTCTCTCAACCCCTGAAACCTTAGAAGCCGCCTACCCCCTCTCCGACCCAAAATCCACCGGAATCCATGGTCAATCTAGACATGGACGATCTCTACTCACCATATTCTGCTCCTATACGCCCGCTCGTTGAAGATTTGAGGCTAGACCTCAAAGGTCGTCATCTAGACCTTGGCCGATTTGAGATTCTTTGGCCGTTTTCGGCCTTGCTCCGGCATACTTTAGCCTCTTGAGCCTGGATTCGACCTTATCAGCTCAGATCCGCTCTCGTGACTTCCAAGCCTTCTCGTTCTTTAAGGTTCTCAGAAACCCTAACCTATTCAAGGTTGCTTTTCGTTTTATTCTTTCAGATCTGTGATAGATCTATGCTATATTTGACGTTTCGAGTGTTTTCCCAAAAATTCCTTTTCAAAATCGTTGGTTTTTCAAATTAGGGTTTCTGAAAATCTTTCGATTTTTGTTGTTCATTTCTTTTAGCTGTTTGTCTGCAGTATGCTCATATGTTCTCCTCCTCTATTTACGCATGTATTGTCTTCCTACTTTTATACGTATGCTCACATGATTAGTCTGCTTTTTTTCTCACTCTTTACTACTGTGTTTCTCGATGTTTTGCTTTTCTGAACTATGTTCGTGTTCTTGTTAAGCATGTTTCGTCTGTTATGTTTAAACCCCCATCCTTTCTTAAGTTCCGAAGTTGTCTGAACATGTTCTCCATGCCTTAAAATGGTTTTCTTTTATTTGATTATTTCAAGCCTTCTATTGTATTTGCCTGATTCTCATAAGACTCCTTGAGTCTGTTCACTTGCCTTCTCATTTCTGTGTTTGATTCGACGGGGAAACCCTAGAATTTGGGGTTTTTTTGCTTGGAAAATCAAATTAGAGTTCCACTTTGGGACCCTGTACCTTCAGACTCACTATGAGTCTCTGGTTGAACTTGTATTCTTTTGTTTATGATTCTAAATACTTCGATGTTAGACTCTTCTGTTTGAAGTGTTTGCTTTATATATGATAAACTCTTCTTTCAAAAGGACTTTTGCCAACTTGTGATTGATTCCGAATTACTTTTTATGAGGATTGATTGAGTGTTACTGATTTTCTTTAAAATAAGTTTCTCTTCACCTTTTCTGGGTTGGATCCATTCGTGCCAAGGCTCAAACCTTGATTTTTACTGACTGTTGATTGATTGTGTTTCCTTGTTTGCCCAAACCGTGTACTACTAGACTCTTTCCTTAAATAAGTTTCTGTGTATTTACCCTTATTGTACTGCCTTAGAAAAGATTTTAAAATCAAATCCTTTCCTTATTTGTCATGCCCGTTTGAAATCAATCCCTTGGCTGAAGGGAAATCTGTGTGATTGACTTTTAAAATTATTTTCTTACCTTCTTCTCACTTGTCTTCTGCACTATAAAAAGGGCAACCCCTTTTGCACTTAATACGTACATACACAGAAAGACTTCGAACATTTCTCTACTACTACTTTCTCAACTTCTAGTATTAGCACTCTGCTCCTCTTCTCTTTCTACTTTCTGAAACATTCTTGAGTTCTCTTTGAACTCTCAAGTATTTGCTGAAGACTCGATTTTGCTCCTGCTGACTTCTGGCTGTTTACTTACTTTTGTTGTACTACTATTCTAGTACTTGCAACTGGTACGTCATTCTTAGTTAAATAATGCCCCTTAACTATGTGTTTATTTCCTAGCCTGTCATGCTCTCTCTTTCACCATATGTTTACATCTTAGTCTGTTATGCTTTCTTTCCTTATGTTTCTGTAACTCTGTATGTGCTCTTCTCATGTGAATCCCTTCCCTTTACCCCCTTTGTATGAGAGTACAGTTCTAGCCATGACAGCACTCTGTTATTGCTGCCCATGACTTTGAACTAGGTTCTTTTGAACCCTTTACTCGAATAAATGCCAACTTCCCTTTTCCCATGTACATGCTGAGCCTGATTTGGGTCTGGTGGTGTCCTAATAACCATCTAGACCCAGGTCTTACCTCTAAGGTCTGCTCTTAACTTGTTTGGACCAAAGCAATTGGTCAGGGGTGTGCCAGTCTATACCCATGGCTGGGCATGACCACCCTTTGCTATGGTTCCCCAATACCTCTTTCACTTTGCACTCATTCCTAGTTCTAAGTTCTGCCCCTCTCTGGTAAGCCATGCTTTGGGACCCTTGAGCTCCCACTGAACTTGGATGCCTGAGGGCTGGCTATTCCGCACTGCACTATTCTAATTCTAAATGGTATCCTGAGTGTAAGCAATACCGGGGATCCTTGAGATTCTTTGGAACTTTGAAACACTTTGGATAAAGAGAAGGCTTTGGAAATTTGGAATTGGTTAATCACATGTTATTGGACATTAAGATTGAATTAGGCTGCTCGGATCTAGCTGTTAGTTTTTAATGTATTTATTTTCTTTCTTTTGGTCTGTAATAATTTGTATAAAGGATTTGGGGAATATAGTAAATGGGTGTGGGAGGGGTTTTACATTCTTGCATCAGTAGGGGTAGAAACCATGCTCTATGATTTTAATTTTTCCTGCCTATAGGATTGTTCAATGTTTCTGATTCCACATCACCTAGAGACTATGCCTATAGGGTCAATTCTTCATTGTGTTACAAATCACATAGAAATCATACCTATAGGACTTAACGTTCATGTAATCAATGCATATAGAGATCATGCCTATTGGGAATGCATATGCATTAGGCAAACTGTAGGGTTAATTAACACAATCATCTTTTACAAGTTCAATAACAGGTTTAAAAAATCAAAATAGATATCATGTCTATAGGATCAGCATCAAACTCGTCTGATTCGCTTAAGGTAATAATAATCTATTAATTGGTCCTTAATGTCTTAATACAACAACGATTTCAGAAGTCTTAATTCTTTAACAAAAACTCTCCTGACTCAGTATGCTTTTAAATCCCCCAAATTGTCATCTTTTTCTGAAACAGTTTCTTTCTAAACATTCTGTCTAAACGTTTTACTCAGACCCTGAAATTGTCTTTTAAAACAGTTGCAACTTACCCTTTCCTTAGATATTTCTATCTCCGAAACTCTTTCACAACCATTTCTGTGTTTTATTTTTACTGCAGTCCATACTTTATTTTCAAAACTCCTCTGCATTAGACTACTTTTTCCTGAAACCAGTACCTTTTAAATCACTCGCTTGAAATACCTTAATTTCTGACAATTGGATCTGAGTTGCCTAATGTAGACTTTCTGTCTAAATGTATGTGTTGAAATAGTCTGCTCGCCGCTTAATTTTTAACTTAAGACCAAATCAGTATATGCTAAGACATGCTAAACTAAGTGTTTGTTTGATTAAGGGGTTTACTTGAGCCTTACCTATTTGTTTTGTTCATCCTTATATTTGTTACTTGTTTTGTATGTCGCAATTAGAATTTTAACCTTTGAACCCCATATATGCCTATATCCCTTTCCTTCCCCTTTAGGATTAGAAGTCCTGATACCCCGGGACTGATAGGTTGGGACGGGTACTAGCATGCAATAAGTAAACGAGACTGATCACGTTTAAATACCTTAACAGGGTGGGAAGGGTAGATATGGATATGATGACCGATGCGCTAATATCACGTGCGACCCCTCTTCTGAGGAGTGATCGCTGGGTATTGCATTAAAGTGATCCATATTAATTATAAACTTAGGACTCCTCTCCCTTTACTTGCTTTCATCTCTTCTTGTAAAACTGTTCAAATCTCTTTTTCATGAATTTTTGCCCACTCTACTTACCTTCGAAAATTTTCAACTTGGTCGCAATGTTATGTGCGAATCCTTATTTGAGTCTTGATTGTTTACTTGTAAATTCACAATTGCAACATGGCCGGGAACCACACTAGTGGATCTTGAGGGGTGCCTAACACCTTCCCCTCGGGATAATTTCTAACCCTTACCCTAATCTCTGGTCTCTTCATCTCAAACCCTTCTTAAAGTGTCCTAATGCACTATAATCATTAGGTGACGACTCTTTAACTTCTAAACCCAATTCTCGAAAGGGAATAGAGTTGTCCTCCCAATGTCGTATACCCGATTTCTGACCCCACGATTAGAGGAAAAAGGGGCGTCGACAACATGTTTAGTAGAGTTTGAGGAATCAGTACGGAGACGTCTGTATTTATCCCTAGAGGCTACAGATTTAGGAAAACTTCACATTTGTTCTTCCTCGCCGTGCGGTTTTGTTTCTCAATGCTAATTGAACTTCTACTCTGTTCTTCCGCAGATGGAGAGGACACGCGCTTCCTCATCCACCATTCAGCAGCCCTAGCCCCCAGCAGCAGCTCCCACGAGGGGAATAGGGCGAGGCCGAGGCTGTGCTAGAGGACGAGGTAGGGGCAGAGCTCAGCCTCGAGCAGCAGCACCAGTGGCAGAGCCTCAGGTTGACTTTGATGATGAGGTTCCGGCCCCAACAGTTCCGGTAGGCCCAGCTCAGGTCCCAGAGGGGTTTATTGCTACCCCAGTTCTTCAGGATGATTTGGTCCGTGTAGTGGCCCTTATGGAGAGTGTCACCCGGGCAGGCTTGCTTCCTGTAGCACCAGCCGTCTCTCAGGATGGAAGAGGAGCCCAGACTCTTGCTACTCGCACTCTGGAGCAGGTAGCTCCCCAGATTCAGACTCCAGCGGTTTAGCCAGTTGGAGCAGTTCAACCGGGTATGGTAGCTCAGACCGATGATGGAGCAGCTATGTCTGTCGATGCCTTGTAGAGGTTGGATAGGTTCACCAAGCTCTTGGGGGAGAGATTATTGCTTGGTTAGACCAGTCGGATTGCCAGCCTTGACTTGGGAGTAGTTTGCACAGCTATTTCTGGAGAAGTTTCTCCCCATTACTCAGAGAGAGGCCTATCGGAGGCAGTTTGAGCGTCTCCAGCAAGGTTCCATGACTGTTACCCAGTATGAGACTAGGTTCATCGATTTGGCTCGCCATGCTCTCATCATACTTCCCACCGAGAGAGAGATGGTGATGAGGTTTATTGACGGTCTTATTCTACCAATTCATCTTCAGATGGCTAGGGAGGCTGGGAGTGAGATTACCTTTCAGGAGGCAGCCAATGTGGCTAGGAGAGTGAAGATGGTTCTGTGTCAGGGAGGTGGTCATGGGTCAGACAAGAGGCCCCGTCATTCAGGCCGATTCAGTGTTACCTCGTTTGGAGGTAGAGATTCGTATGGTAGAGGCCATCTTCCTAGGCCCTTTCAGTCAGCGCTCCAGGTTTCTCACGGTACTTCAGGTGGCCGTGGTCCCCAGATGCAGTATTTTGATCAGTAGTCCTACAATGCACCACCTGCTCCTATCAGTGCACCACCGTTTCAGAGTTTCCGGGGTGGTCATTCAGGTTGACAGGGTCAACAGTCTCAACAGCCGAGATCTTGTTACACTTGTGGTGATATGGGTCACATTGCTAGGTTTTGCCCTCAAGCACCGAGTAGCTCTTAGAATCAGGGTTCCCGTGCCATGGTTCAGGCATCAGGTGTTCCACAGCCCGCCCAGCCTGCTAGGGGTGGAGGTAGAGGTGCTAGAGGTGGAGGTAGAGGTACTAGAGGTGGAGCTCAGACCGCTAGAGGTGGAGGCCAGCCAGCTGCAGGCCATCCCAGAGAGGTAGTCCAGGGTGGTGGGGCCTAGCCCCGATATTATGCTCTTCCAGCAAGGCCTGAGGCTAAGGCTTTAGATGCAGTTATTACAGGTACGGTTCTGGTTTGTGATAGACATGCTTCAGTGTTATTTGATCCAGGGTCTACATACTCGTATGCGTCATCTTATTTTGCACCATATCTAGTCATGCCTAGTAAATCATTGAGTGTTCCTGTTTATGTATCTACCCCGATGGGTGATTCTATTATGGTAGATCGAGTCCATCGCTCTTGTGTAGTTGTGATTGGGGGTCTTGAGACTCGAGTAGATTTGTTGCTTCTGGACATGGTCGATTTCGATATTATATTGGGGATGGACTGGTTATCACCTTACCATGCTATCTTAGACTATCATGCCAAGACTGTGACCTTAGCTTTACCGGGTTTGCCTCATTTAGAGTGGAGAGGGACTCCAGGTCATTCTACCCGTAGCATTATCTCTTATGTGAAGACTCGACGAATGGCCGAGAAGGGGTGTTTGGCCTATTTGGCATATGTTCGTGATTCTAGTGCTGAGGTTCCTTCTATTGATTCTGTGCCCGTTGTTCGTGAGTTTCCTGAGGTTTTCCCTTCAGACCTGCCGGGTATGCCACCCGACAGGGATATTGATTTTTCATTGATTTGGCTCTGGACACTTAGCCCATTTCTATCCTGCCGTATCGTATGGCCCCGCCTGAGTTGAAAGAGTTGAAGGAACAGTTGCAAGACTTGCTTGAGAAGGGTTTCATTAGGCCCAGTGTTTTGCCTTGGGGTGCGCCGATGTTGTTTGTTAAGAAGAAGGATGGGTCGATGAGAATGTGTATTGATTACCGGCAGTTAAACAAGGTTACAATCAAGAATAAGTATCTGTTGCCGAGGATTGATTATTTGTTTGATCAGCTTCAGGGTGCCAAGTTATTTTCAAAGATTAACTTGAGATCTGGCTACCATCAGTTGAGGATTAGGGCATCCGATGTCCTTAAGACAACTTTCTGCACTCAGTACGAGCATTATGAGTTCTTGGTTATGTCATTCGGGTTGACAAATGCCCCAGCATCTTATGGATTTGATGAACCGAGGGTTCAAGCCTTATTTGGATTTGTTTGTGATAGTCTTAATTGATGATATATTGATATACTCCCGCAGCCAGGAGGAGCACGAGCAACATCTTAAAGTAGTTATTCAAACTTTAAGAGATAGTCAATTGTATGCTAAATTTTTGAAGTGTGAGTTCTAGTTGAGTTGAGTTGCATTTCTGGGTCATGTTATATCAGTAGAGGGTATTCAGGTTGATCCGAAAAAGATTGAGGCAGTCAAGAACTAACCTAGACCAGTATTAGCTACAGAGATTCGGAGTTTCTTAGGATTGGCAGGCTACTATCGTCGGTTCGTGGAGGGGTTCTCATCTATCGCAGCCCCGATGACCAGGTTGACCCAGAAGGGTGCCCAGTTCAGATGGTCGGACGAATGTGAGGCAAGCTTTAAGAAGCTCAAGACAGCTCTGACTACAGCACCGGTGTTGGTTTTGCCCACAGGTTCAGGGCCTTATACAGTCTATTGTGATGCATCTCGTATTGGACTTGGTGCAGTGTTGATGCAGGGTGGAAAGGTCATTGACTATGCTTCGCGGCAGTTGAAGATTCATGAGAAGAACTATCTGGTTCATGATTTGGAGTTGGCAGCTATTGTTCACGCATTGAAAATTTGGAGGCATTATCTGTATGGCATGGCATGTGAGGTGTTCATGGATCACAAGAGTCTTCAGTACTTGTTCAAGAAAAAGGAGTTGAATTTTAGGCAGAGGAGGTGGTTGGAGTCATTGAAAGATTATGATATCACTATCCTATATCATCCAGGAAAGGCCAATGTGGTGGTCGATGCTTTGAGAAGGAAGTCAGCCAGTATGGGCAGTCTTGCTTATATTCCGGTCAGTGAGAGGCCGCTTGCTTTGGATGTTCAGGTTTTGGCCAATTACTTCGTGAGGTTGGATGTTTCTGTGCCCAGCAGTGTGTTAGCTTGCACAGTTGCTCGTTCTTTATTATTGGAGCGTATCCAAGATCGGCAGTATGACGATCCCCATTTGTGTGTCCTTAGAGACACGGTGCAGCACAGAGGTGCCAAGAAGGTTACCTTAGGTGATGATGGAGTTTTGAGATTGCAGGGTCGAGTTTGTGTGCCTAGTTTGGATGGGCTTCAGGAGTTGATTTTAGAGGAGACCCATAGCTCCCGGTACTCTATTCATCCGGGCGTTGTGAAGATGTATCAGGATTTGCTGCAATATTATTGGTGGTGGAGAATGAAGAAGGATATCTTTGCATATGTGGCTCGGTATTTGAATTGTTAGCAGGTTAAGTATAAGCATAAGAGGCCTGGTGGTTTGTTTCAGAGGATTGAGTTTCCCGAGTGGAAGTGGGAGCTGATCACTATAGATTTCATTGTTGGACTCCCACAGACTCGGAGGAAGTTCGATGCAGTATGGGTCATTGTTGATAGGCTGGCCAAGTCAGCACATTTCATTCTTGTGGTAGTCTCCTATTCATCCGAGAGGTTGGCTGAGATCTATATCCGGGAGATTATGGCCTTCATGGGTGCCTGTGTCTATCATTTCGGATTGAGGTACACAGTTTACCTCACATTTTTGTATAGTAGTTTAGCGAGAGTTGGGCACTCAGGTTGAGTTGAGCACAACATTTCATCCTCAGACAGACGGGCAGTCCGAGTGGACTATTCAGATTCTTGAGGATATGCTCTGAGCTTGTGTTGTTGACTTTGGAGGCTCGTGGGATCAGTTTTTTCCTTTAGCAGAGTTTGCCTACAACAACAGCTACTAGTCAAGTATTCAGATGGCTCCTTATGAGGCTTTATATGGTAGGCGATGTCGGTCTCCAGTTGGATGGTTTGAACCAGGAGAGGCTCGGTTGTTGGGTACGGATCTGGTTCAGGATGCCTTGGACAAGGTTAGGATTATTCAGGATAGGCTTCTTACAGCTTAGTCCAAGCAAAAGATTTATGCCGACCGCAATGTTCGTGATTTGGCATTCATGGTCGGTGAGCAAGTATTGCTTCAAGTGTCGCCTATGAAGGGCGTGATGGGATTTGGGAAGAAGGGCAAGCTTAGCCCTAGGTTCATTGGCCCGTTTGAGATTCTTGATCGAGTGGGAGAGGTGGCTTATAGAATTGCATTGCCGCCGAGCTTGTCAGCCCTGCATCCAGTGTTTCATCTGTCCATGCTTCGGAAGTATCACGTCGATCCATCCCACGTGTTAGATTTCAGCACTGTCCAGTTGGACAAGGACTTGTCTTATGAGGAGGAGCCGATAGCTATTCTAGACCGGCAGGTTTTTCAATTGAGATCGAAGAGTTTTCCTTCTGTTAGTGTTCAATGGAGAGGTCAGCCCGCTGAGGCATCGACCTGAGAGTCCGAGTCCGATATGCGGAGCCATTATCCCCATGTTTTTCCCGTCTTAGGTACTTCCTTCCTATGTTCGTTTGAGGACAAACGATTGTTTTAGAGGTGGAGAATGTGATGACCTTTTAGGTCATCACTTGTGTTGCAAGTGAATTTAGTGTTCCGAGGCCTAAAAACCTCCCTTTTACCTCACCTTGATTTGCGTGCATGGTCCGGACCTATATCCAAAAAGCCTGCTATGTGAAAATATGAGAAATAGAAATTTCTATAGTTAAAATTTGATTATGGTTGACTTTGGTCAACATTTTGAGAAAACAGACCCGGATCTATGTTCCAATGATCCCGAGAAGTTCGTAGTAAAATATGGGACTTGGGCATATGCCCGGAAATGAATTCCGAGGTCCCAAGCCTTAGAAATAAATTTTTGAAAGAAATTGTTTTACTGAATTATCTAAGAAATAAAGAAAAGAATTAATGTTTGAAATCACTGTTATCGGGCCCGTATTTTGGTTCCGGAGCCCGGTGCAAATTTGTTATAGTATTTGAAAGATATTTGTGAAATTTGGTGAAAAACAGAGTTTATTTGACGTGAGTTGGACTTCCGATTGAAGACTTATGAACTTTGAGAGTTCTTGATGAAAATGTTGAGTTTTGAAGTTTAATTCATGATTTTACATGTTATTTTGATGATGTGATCACACGAGTAGGTCCATATGATGTTTTTGAGTTAGTATGCACATTTGGTTTGAAGTCCCGAGGGTCCGAGTGAGTTTCGAGTGGGTTCCGGGGTGTCTTAGACTTAAAACATGGCTATTGGAGGTTCAGAGAAGTGCAGCTCTCTGAACCTGCTAGTGCGGTCAGCAATGGTTTTGTGCTATCCACACTGGTGGCTGTACGGCCGCAGTGGATCTTGTGAGGTCCGCACAGGTTCACTGGTGACTGTGCAGTCGCAGTTGATTTTGTGGATTTTCAGTTATTTTTCATTTTTCAAAACCCAAAAACATAAGAGACGATTTTTCAAATAACCTTTCTTTTCCAAAACATTGGTAAGTATTTTATAACTCGTTTTCTTCAATCATTAACATCTTTTCACATGATTTCAACTCAAAATCAATGATTTTCATGTGGAAAATTGAGTGTTTTGGGTAGAACCTAGGTTTTTCAAAAATTGGGGATTTGGACCTTGATTTGAGGTCCGATTTCAAAACAAATTGTATATTTGGGTTTGTGGGGGAATGGGTAAACGGGTATTGGTTCGAACCTCGGGTTTTGACCATGTGGGCCCCGGGGGGGGGGGGGGCGATTTTTGACTTTTTGGGTAAAACTTTAGAAAATTCATTTTCATGCATTCAAATTAATTCATTTAGCATTTATTGATGTAATTAAGTAACTTGTGACTAGATACGAGCGAATTGGTGGTGGAATCAAGGGGTAAAGCTATAATTGAATCATGAATTGTGTTCGTAGCATCGAGGTTAGTGTTTGGTCTAACCTTAGCTTGAGGGATTAGGAGTTGAGTCCTATTTTCTATGTGCTAATTGTTGAGTACGACGTATAGGCATGGTGACAAGTATCTATACGTTGGTGTCTAGCATACCCGTGAGTCTTATAGTATGATTATCATGACTTTGTTGTATCTTTCATGCCTTGGTAATGGTTTCTACTTGTTGTGTAAAATTTGTGGAAGGAATTGTGACCTATGAACATTGAGGAGTGTTGGCTCAAGTTGTGTAACGAATTGTGAAAGTATAAGTGATAATTGAACCTCTAGAGCATTGGCTCGAGTTGTGAGGTGAATTGTGAAGTAAAAGTGAGAAAGATAAGAGATCATTATGTTGTCGCCCTTGCCGGGCTATTGTTTATTTATTCGTTATCTCCCTTGCCTGGATGTTAAGGTTATTGATGATGTTCCCTTACCAGGATTTATTTGTTGAATTGTTGTTCCCTTGCTGGGATCTTTATTGCAATTTCATTTATTCCCTTGCCCTATTGTTTGTGATTATTGTTTGGGTGAGGAAGAGAGTTAAAGCACGAAGGGTGATGCCATGCATTGTTTGTTTTGTGAGGAAAGAGTGTAAAGAACAAAGGGTGATGCCGTGCCGCACGATGTATCATTCCGTGCCGATTTTATCGATTATATGGTGAGGAAAGAGAGTAAAAGCACGAAGGGTGATGCCATGCACATTTTTACTATATGATTGCTTTGGTGAGGACGAGAGTAAAAGCACGAAGGGTGATACCGTGTACATTTTTATGATATGATTGCTTTGGTGAGGACGGGAGTAAAAGTACGAAGGGTGATGCCGTGCATTTATTGATTTCTGATTCTTTGTTGAGATCCGAACTATGTTGTTTCTTTCGTTTATTTGATGTCTTTCTATTCGGAATTGTTATCTCCCCCACAGCATGCTCCCCTTCCCATATTGACTGGTTAGCTCAGTATTTCTTTTCCGCTGTATATATTTGAACTGCACAGGTTTATTTGGTAGTCTGGTCCTAGCCTCGTCACTACTTCGCCGAGGTTAGGCTAGGCATTTACCAGCACATGGGGTCGGTTGTGCTGATACTACACTCTACACTGTGTGCATATCCTGGAGCAGCTTTTGGACAGTAGTTGGAGGCTTCCTTCAATCCACCCGGAGACCCAAGGTAGACCTGCAGGAGTCCGCAGGCCCTGGCGTCTCCCTCTATCCCTATTTCCTATTTCATTTTTCTTTTATTCAGAAATAGTTTAATGTTATTTTTTCAGACTTTGTATATAGTAATCTTAGATAGTCCGTGACACTGTGACACCATATTTTGGGTGGTTGAGACTTAAGTAATTATAATAGACGCAGATTTGAGATGTTTAATTGTTATCTTCCACTTAATTATTTAAAGCTCCGCAGTTTTTCACGTTATTGCCTTATAATTGTTAAAAGAAGTAATTTATTAATGAAGTAAGTAGTTAAGGATTGGCTTGCCTATCTCTCACTAGTAGGTGCCATCACGGCTCCCGAGGGTGGAAAATCCGGGTCGTGACAACACCCAATCATAAACAAGCATTAAATAAAATACCAATAAGGTTTACATACTAGGGTTGGGTCACAATCTAAGTAAGAGTCTAGCTACTCATAATAGAAAATGAAGAAAATAAAGAAGAAATATTAATTAAACTCATAATCTAATATTAAAATGATAAACTATGATGTTTACATCCCAAAATAGTCACAAATTTCCTAAAATGGAAAATTACAATGGCTACAGCTGCTTGAACTTCAAAACTTGACCTAAAAATGTAATTCTCGTCTTTGTATAGTGGCCCAAATTCGCTAATAAAAATACCCCTCGGGAGGTTCCGCGGCCGCACAATTCCATGTGCGGTCCGTACATTGCTTCAGCTTGCAGGGACTTGAAATCTGTAGCCACACAATTTGGTCTACGACTACAATGCAGTTTTTGCGGTGTCACGACCCGAATTTCCTACCCTCGGGAGTCGTGATGGCGCCTACTCATGAAAGCTAGGCAAGCCGAGTATTATAGATTCATTACCCTTTTTCCTTAACTTTTTAACATTTACGAATTTACATGTGATCAAAAGTGGAATAATCATAATAACAGAAATGCAGAAAACGAAATCTAATAGTTTAACCAAAGACTAATACAAAAATCCAAGGTACAACTCTACCCATTGGTGTCACAATGTCACAGACTATCTACGAGTACTACAAACAATGGTCTGAAAGAAAAATTCAACCTGTCTCTAAAATACATAAAAACAAAATGGAAAGATAGAAGGGGACGCCAAGGCCTGTGGACGTCTGCAAGACTACCTCGGGTCTCCTGCTGGACTGAAGACAACAACCTCTCTACGGTCCAAATGTTCCAGCACCGGGATTTGCACATAGTGCAAAGTGTAGTATCAGCACCACCGGCCCCATGTGCTGGTTAGTGTCGAGCCTAACCTCGGCAAAATAGTGACGGGGCTAGGACAAGACTATCAAATAAACCTGTGCAGTTATATCATATACGACAAATAATAATAATAGAAACTAGAAATTAAAGATGGGAAGGGGAAACATTCTGCGGGTAAATATCATGTACAAACAAAATTTCAGTGAAGAAGCATAAGGAACACCATAAATCAATTATAAGCAAGAATAAAAAAAACAATAACAAGTGCACGACATCACCCTTCGTGCTTTTACTCTCGTTCTCACCATAAGAATCAATATATTCGGTACGACATCACCCTTCATGCTTTTACCTCACATAACCATGGCACGACATTATTCTTATTGCATTATCACTCATATTATGGTACGACATCACCCTTCGTACTTTTACATTTACAATATCGGCACGACATCACCCTACGTGCATTAACACTCACTCACAAATATCATGCACGACATCATCCTTCGTGCTTTTACACTCTTTCTTACCCAAGTAACAAGCACAAAGCAATTCGGGCAAGGGAACCAATAAAATCACAATAGAACCCCAGCAAGGGAACAATAGTATAACAATAATATCCCGGCAGGGGAAACAATATCATAGCAATAACGTCCCGACAAGGGAAACAATATCATAAGCCTCTTCTCTTTTCCACAATTACTTCACAACTCAATTCTAAACTTGAGTCAATGCTCTACAATGTTCAATTACCAAGAATACTTCCATAAGCCTTGTTCACATTAGAAATTATCATACTAAGCATGGACAATACATAACGGAGTCAGAACAATCATAGTATAAGACTCATGGGCATGCTTGACACCAACGTATAGATACCCGTCACCACACCTATACGTTGTACTCAACAATTAACACATAGCAAATAAGACCAAGACTGATATTCCCTCAAGCTAAGGTTAGACCAAACACTTAGCTCAAAGCCACGAACACAATCAAGCTTCAACTACCACTTTACCTCTCGATTCCACTTCCAATTTTTTTTTTTGGTTAAAATAAAATTTTATTTCATCAAGTAATGACTTTACATACATTTAACTAATTTGGACTATTGAGTTAGTTTCTCAGATATTTACAACCATTTCTATACTTGCCTAGACTGGGTACCAATTCAACCTATCTAATACACTTTTCCATTTACAATTATTTTGACCTTTAATATGTAACTGTATAGCTATATCTCTTGTTCTTTGTCTGATTCCACTTCTAATTCACTTGTATCTAGTCACAATTTACTTAAGAACATTAATAAATTATATATAAACCAATTATAATGCATGAAAATAGGTTTTCTAGTGATTTCCCCAAAAAGTCAAAAATTGACCCAGGCCCGCTTGGTCTAAAATCGAAATTCAGACCAAAATCTGATTACTCATTCACCCCCAAGCCTAGATATACAATTGGTTTTGGAATCTGACCTCAATTTGAGGTTTAAATCCCCAAATTTCAATATTCCTAAGTTCTACCCAAAATTCCAATTCCACCATGAAAATCCTAGATTCTCGGATGAAATCTTATAAAAAGAAGTTAATGAGTGAAAAAATGAGTTAAAAATTACTTACTTGTGTTTTAGGGAAGAAAGACTGTTTGAAAAATAGCCTCTTATGTTGTAGGGTTTTTGAAAAATGAAAAAAATGGCTAAAAAGTCTCGTTTATATATACCCCTCTCAGACCCTCACCGCTGACCGCATGAAAAGGACCGCGGTAGCGGAGCTCCACTGTGGACCATGAAATATTGAGGGGGCCACGAAGACATGGCCTTACCCACCGCTGACGGCGAAAACCCCACCGCGGTCGCGAAGATTCACCGCGGACCACGGAGCTCACTTCAGAGACGTGTAACTTCTCTGAACCTGCAACAGTTATGTTCTAAGTCTAAAATCACTCTGTGGCCTATCCAAAACTCACTCGAGCCCTCGGGGCTCCAAACTAATCATGAACGCAAGTCTAGAAACATCATAAGGAAAATAACATCAACAACTATGAATTTAACCTCAAACTCATACAATTACTCAAGAATATTGAAATTTCCATTTTCTTTCAACTATAGGTCCGTTTTATACCAAACCTCTTCCGATTCTTACCAATTCCACAAATTCAACCAAATTATTATTTTAAACTTGTACCGGGCTCCAGAACTAAGATACGGGCTCAATCCCATCAAGAAATTGCATTAATTCACTTCTAAAAGCTTTTATATTTTCCAGCAATAATTTTCTTTAACAATTCTTTTCTCGGACTTGGGGCCTCGAAATTCGATTCCAGGCATACGCCCTAGTCCCATATTTTACTATGGACCCTACGGGACCGTCGAATCACGGGTCCAGGTGCGTTTACCAAGAATGTTGACCAAAGTCAATTTTAACCAATTTTAAAGGTCAATTTCATAAATTCTCTTATATTTCACATAAAAGTTTTCTAGAAATGCGCCCGGACTGCGCACGCAATACAAGGTGAGACAAAAAGAGGTTTTCAAGGCCTCGGAACGCAGAATTTACTTTTTAAAATAAGTGATAAGCTTTTGGGTCATCACATCTTCCACCTCTAAAACAACCGTTCATCCTCGAACGAACATAGAAAAGAAGTACCTGAGTCTGGGAAAAGATGGGGATATCGGCTCCGCATATCGGACTCGGACTCCTAGGTAGCTGCCTTGGCAGGCTGACCTCTCCACTGAACACGAACAGAAGGGTAACTCTTCGATCTCAACTTATGAACGTGCCGGTCCAGAATAGCTACCGGCTCCTCCTCATATGACAAGTCTTTGTCCAACTGGACAGTGCTGAAGTCTAACACGTAGGATGGATCGCCGTGATACTTCCAAAGTATGGAAACATGAAATACTGGATGCATGGATGATAAACTCGGTGGCAACGCAAGTCTGTAGGCCACCTCTTCCACTCAATCAAGAATCTCGAAAGGACTAATGGATCTAGAGCTTAGCTTGCCCTTCTTCCCAAATCTCATCATGCCCTTCATAGGCGACACTCGAAGCAACACCCGCTCGCCGATAATGAATGCTATGTCACGAACCTTACGGTCGGCATAAATCTTTTGCCTGGACTGAGCTGTACAAAGCCTATCTTGAATGATCTTAACCTTATCCAAGGTATCCTGTACTAGATCTGTACCCAACAACCGGGCCTCTCCCGGCTCAAACCACCCAACCAGTGACCGATACCGCCTACCATATAAAGCATCATAAAAAGCCATCTAGATGCTCGACTGGTAACTATTGTTGTAGGCAAACTCCGCTAATGGCAAGAACTGATCCCACGAGCCTCCAAAGTCAACAACACACGCTCGGAGCATATCCTCCAAAATCTGAATAGTACGCTCGGACTACCCATCCGTCTGAGGATGAAATGCTGTGCTCAACTCGACCAGTGTGCCCAACTCACGCTGAACAACCCTCCAGAAATGTGAGGTAAACTGCGTAGCTCGGTCAGAAATGATAGACACTGGCACACCATGAAGATGAACAATCTCCCGGATATAGATCTCTGCCAACCGCTTAGAAGAGTAGGAGGCTGCCATAGGAATGAAATGTACTGACTTGGTCAGCCTATCAACAATAACCCACACTGTGCCGAACTTCCTCTGAGTCAGTGGGAGTCCAACAACAAAGTTCATAGTGATACGCTCCCACTTCCACTCAGGAATCTCAATCCGCTGAAATAAACCACGAGGTTTCTGATGCTCGTACTTTACCTGCTAACAATTCAAACACCGAGCTAGATATGCGACAATATCCTCCTCCACCAGTAATGCTGCTGCAAATCCTGATACATCTCAGCGGCACCCGGATGAATAGAGTACCGATAACTATGTGCCTTCTCTAGAATCAACTCGCGAAGTTCGTCCACATTAGGCACACAAATATGACCCTGCATCCTCAAAACTCCATCATCTCCTAATGTAACCTGCTTGGCATCATCATGCCGCACCATGTACCTAAGGACAAGCAAATGAGGATCATCATACTGCCGATCTCGGATACGCACAAATAATGAAGAACAAGTGACTGTACAAGCTAACACACGGCTAGGCTCAGAAATATCCAACCTCACGAACTGATTGGCTAAAGCCTAAACATCCAAAGCAAGCGGTCTCTTACCGACCGGAATATACGCAAGACTACCCATGCTAACTGACTTCCTACTCAAAGCATCAGCCACTACATTGGCCTTCCCTGGATGGTATAAGATGGCAATATCATAGTCCTTCAATAGCTCCAACCACCTTCTCTGCCTCAAATTTATCTCCTTCTGTTTGATCAAGTACTGCAGACTCTTGTGATCCGTGAACACCTCACATGACACGCCATATAAATAGTGCCTCCAAATCTTTAGCGCGTGAACAATGGCTGCCAACTCCAAATCATGAACTAGATAATTCTTCTCATAAATCTTCAACTGTCGCAAAGCATAAGCAATGACCTTACCATTCCGCATCAACACCGCATCAAGTCCAATACGAGATACGTCACAATACACTGTATATGGCCCTGAACCTGTGGGCAAGACCAACACCGACGCCGTAGTCAAAGCTGTCTTAAGCTTCTGAAATCTCACCTCATACTCGTCCGACCACCTAAACTAGGTACCCTTCTGGGTCAACCTGGTCATCAGGGTTGTAATATATAAAAACCCATCCACAAACCGGCGGGAATAGCCTGCCAAACCCAAGAAACTCTAGATCTCTGTAGCTGATGCAGGTCTAGGCCAGTCCTTGACTGCCTCTATCTTCTTCGGATCCACCTGAATACCCTCTGTCGATACAACGTGACCCAAGAATACAACTGAACTCAACCAAAACTCACATTTCAAAAACTTAGCATACAACTGGCTACCTCTTAAAGTCTAAAAAACTACTCTCAGATGTTGTTCATGCTCCTCCCCGCTGCGGGAGTAGATCAAAATATCATCAATGAAGACTATCACGTATGAATCCAAGTAAGGCTTGAACACCCAGTTCATTAAGTCTATGAAAGCTGCTGGGGCATTTGTCAACCCAAATGACATCACCAAGAATTCATAATGCCCGTACCGAGTGCGGAAAGCTGTCTTAGGGACATAGGATGCCCTAATCCTCAATTGATAGTAACCCTACCTCAAATCAATCTTTGAGAATACCTTGGCACCCTGAAGCTGATCAAATAAATCATCAAACCTTGGTAATGGATACTTGTTCTTGATTGTGACCTTGTTCAACTGCCGATAATCTATACACATCCTCATCGATCTGTCCTTCTGCTTGACAAACAACACCGGTGCACCCAAGGTGAGACACTAGGTCTAATAAAACCTTTATCAAGTAGGTCTTGCAATTGTTCTTTCAATTCTTTCAACTCTAGCGGGGCCATACGATATGGCAGGATAGAAATGGGCTGGGTGCCTAGAGCCAAATCAATGCAAAAGTCGATATCCTTATCGGGTGGCATACCCGGCAGGTTTGAAGGAAATACCTCAGGAAACTCACGAATAACAGGCAAAGAATCCATAGTGGGAACCTCGGCACAAGAATTACGAACATGCGCCAAATAGGATAGACATCCCTTCTCAACCATATGCCGAGCCTTCATATATGAGATAACCTTATGGGTGGAATGACCAGGAGTCCCTCTCCACTCTAAACAAGATAAACCCAGCAAGGCTAAGTTCATAGTCTTGGTATGACAATCCAAAATAGCGTGGTAAGGTGATAACCGGTCCATCCCCAATATGACATCAAAATCAACCATATCCAAAAGTAACAAATCTACTCGAGTCTCAAGACCCCCAATCGAAACTATACATGAACGATGGACACGATCTACCATAATAGAATCACCCACCGGTATAGACACATATACAAAAGCACTCAAGGAATAACTAGGAATGACCAGATACGGTGCAAAATAAGATGACACATAGAAGTATGTAGATCCTGGATCAAATAGAACTAAGCATCTCTACTACAAACTAGAACAGTACCTGTGATAACTACATCGGAGGCCTCAGCCTTAGGCTTGGCTGGAAGAGCATAACATCGAAGCTAGGCCCCACCATTCTGAACTAGATCTCTGGGACGGCCTCCTGCTGGCTGGCCTCCACCCCTAGCGGCCTGACCTCCACCTCTAGTACCTCTACCTCCACCCCTAGCTAGCTGAGGGGGCGGTGGAACACTTGGTGCCTAAACCATGGCATGGAAACCCTGATGCTGAGAGCTGCTCGGCGCTCGAGGGCTAAATCTAGCAATATGCCTCGTATCGCCACAAGTATAACAAGCCCTCGGCTGTTGAGACTACTGGCCCTGACGACCTGAATAACCACTCTAAAAACTCTGAAGCGGCGGTGCATTGATAGGAGTTGGTGGTGTACTGTAGGAAAACTGATCAGAATACTGCATATGAGAACCACGACCACCTGACGCAACGTAAGTAGCTTAAAGTGCTGAATGAAACGGCATGGAAGGAGTGCCCCTACAAAAAGAATCCCTGCCTCCAGACGAGGCACCACTGAACCTGCCCGAATAGCGAGGCCTCTTGTCAGACCCCTGACCACTCCCCTGTGATAGAACCATCTCAACTCTCTTGGCCATATTGGCAGCATCCTGAAAAGAAATCTCGTTCCCCGTCTCCTTAGTCATCTGCAATCGAATAGGCTGAATGAGTCCCTCAATGAACCTCCTCATACACTCTCTCTCTCAGTGGGTAGTATAAGAAGAACATGACATTCCAAGTCAATAAATCTGGTCTCGTACTGAGTAACAGTCATAGAACCCTGCTGGAGGCGCTCAAACTACATCCTATAGTTCTCCCCCTGAGTGATAGGAAGAAACTTCTCCAGAAATAGCTGAGAGAACTGATCCCAAGTCAAAGCTGGTGACCTAGCTTGTCTAGCCAAACAATAATCTCTCCACCAAGTCTTGGCGGAGCCAGACAGACGAAAAGAAACAAATTCGACCCATTAGGTCTCAATTATTCCCATGTTTTGTAGAACCTCATGATAGCTGTCCAAATGATCCTGGGGATCCTCAGAAGATGTACCACCAAAAGTAGTAGTGAAAAGCTTGGTGAACCTATCCAACCTCCACAAGGCATCAGCAGACATAGCTGGCCCCTCTCCGGTCTGTGCCACAACACCAGGCTGAACTACTCCAACTAGCTGAGCTGCTGGAGTCTGAAATTGGGGAGCCATCTGCTCTGGAGTGCGAGTAGCAGGAGTCTGGGCTCCTCATCTAGCCTGAGAGACGGTTGGCGCTACAAGAAGCAAGCCTGCCTGGGCGATACTCTCCATAAGGCCCACTAGATGGACCAGAGCATCCTGAAGTACCGGGGTGGTGATGAACCCCTCTGGGACCTGGGCTGGTCCTGATGGAACAGTCTGGGCTAGAACCTCATCGTCAAACTCAACCTTAGGCTCCGCTGCTGGTGTTGCTGCTCGAGCTCTGGGCTGAGCTCTGCCTGTGCCTCGGTCCCTAGCATGACCTCGGCCTCTACCCCTTGCAGGAGCTGCTACTAGGGGCTTGGGCTGGTGGTCAGCTGAGGAAGAGGTACATGTTCTCACCATATGTGAAAGAACAGACTAGAAGTTCAATTAGTATGGAGAAATCAAGTCGCACAACAGGAAAGAATAGATATGACATTTTTCCTAACTTTGTAGCCTGTGGGGATAAATACTGACGTCTCCGTACTGATCCCCCAAACTCTACTAAGCTTGTCTGTGAATTGTGAGACCTAAGCAACCGAGAGCTCTGACACCAACTTGTCACGACCCGAATTTTCCACCCTCGGAAGTCGTGATGGCGCCTACTCATGAAAGCTAGGCAAGCCGAGTATTATCGATTCATTACCCTTTTTCCTTAACCTTTTAACATTTACGAATTTAATGTGATCAACGGTGGAATAATCATAATAACAGAAATGCGGAAGATGAAATCTAATAGTTTAACCAAATACTAATACAAAAATACAAGGTAAAACTCTACCAAGAATTGGTGTCACAATTTCACGGACTATCTACGAGTACTACAAACAATGGTTTGAAAGAAAAATACAACCTGTCTCTGAAATACATAAAAACACAATGGAAAGATAGAAGGGGATGCCAAGGCCTGCGGATGTCTGTAGGACTACCTCGAGTCTCCTGCTGGACTGAAGGCATCAACCTCTCTACGGTCCAAATGTTCTAGCACCGGGATCTGCATACAGTGTAGAGTGTAGTATCAGCACGACCGACCCTATGTGCTGGCAAGTGTCGAGCCTAACCTCGGCGAAGTAGTGACGAGACTAGGACAAGACTACCAAATAAACCTGTGCAGTTATATCATATACGACAAATAATAATAACATAAACTAGCAATTAAAGATGGGAAGGGTAAACATGCTGTGGGGAAATATCATGTACAAACAGAATTTCAGTAAAGAAGCATAAGGAACACCATAAATCAATTATGAGAAAGAATAAGGAAAAACAGTAACAAGTGCACGACATCACCCTCCGTGCTTTTACTCTCATTCTCACCATAAGAATCAATATATTCGGCACGACATCACTCTTCATTCTTTTACCTCACATAATCATGGTACAATATTATCCTTCGTATATTATCACTCATATCATGGTGCGTCATGACCCTTCGTGCTTTTACATTTACAATATCTGTCAGCATCACCCTTCATGCATTAACACTCACTCACAAATATCACACACGGCATCACCCTTCGTGCTTTTACACTCTTCCTTACCCAAGTAACAAGCACAAAGCAATTCGGGCAATGGAAATAATGAAATCACCATAGAATCCCGGCAAGGGAACAATAGTAAAACAATAATATCTAGGCAAGGGAAACAATATCATAGCAATAGCGTCCTGGCAAGGGAAACAATATCATAAGCCTCTTCTCTTTTCCACAATTACTTCACAACTCAATTCTCAACTTGAGCCAATGTTCTATAATGTTCACTTAGAATACTTCCATAAGCCTTGTTCACATTAGAAAGTATCATATTAAGCATGGACAATACATAATGGAGTCACAACAATTATAGTATAAGACTCACGAGCATGCTTGACACCAACGTATAGATACTCGTCACCACACCTATACGTCGTACTCAACAATTAACACATAACAAATAAGACCAAGACTCATATTCCCTCAAGCTAAGGTTAGACCGAACACTTACCTCAAAGCCACGAACACAATTAAGCCTTAACTACCGTTTTACCTCTCGATTCCACTTCCAATTCGCTTGTATCTAGTCACAATTTACTTAATAACATTAATAAATGCTAAATAAACCAATTCTAATGCATGAAAATAGGTTTTCTAGTGATTTTTCCAAAAAGTCAAAAATCGAGCCCGGGCTCCCTTGGTCCAAACCCGAAATTTGGACCAAAACTCGATTACCCATTCACCCCAAGCCCGGATATACAATTGATTTTGGAATCCGACCTCAATTTGAGGTCTAAATCCCCAAATTTCAATATTCCTAAGTTCTACCCAAAATTTTCAATTCCACCATGAAAACCCTAGATTCTAGGATTAAATCTTGTAAAAAGAAGTGAAAGAGTGAAAGAAATGAGTTAAAAATCACTTACTTGTGTTTTGGGAAGAAAGAGTGTTTGAAAAATCGCCTCTTATGTTTTAGGGTTTTGAAAAATGAAAAAGAATGGCTGAAAAGTCCCGTTTATATATACCCCTCTCAGACCCTCACCGCTGACCGAATAAAAAGGATCGCGGCCGCGGAGCTCCACCGCGGATCGCGAAATATTGAGCGCGGACGCGAAGACATGGCCTTACCCACTACTAACCGTGAAAACCCCACCGCGCTTGCGAAGATTCACCGCGGACCGTGAAGCTCACTTTAGAGACCTGCAACTTCTCTGAACTTGCACAGTTATGTTCTAAGTCAAAATTCACTCAGTGACTTATCCAAAACTCACCTGAGCCCTCGGGGCTCCAAACTAATCATGCAAGCAACTCTAAAAATATCATACGGACTTGCTCGTGCTATCAAATAATCAAAATAACATCAATAATTACGAATTCAACCTCAAACTCATACAATTACTCATGAATATTGAAATTTTCATTTTCTCTCAACTATAGGTCTGTTTATACCAAACCACTTTCAATTCTTAACAAATTCCTCAAATCCAACCAAATTATTATTTTAAACTTGTACCGGGCTCTAGAACCAAGATACGGGCCCGATACCATCAAGAAATTACATTAATTCACTTCTAAAAGCTTTTATATTTTACAGCAACAATATTTCTTTAACAATTCTTTTCTCCAACTTAGGGCCTCAGAATTCGATTTCGGGCATACGCCAAAGTTCCATATTTTACTACGGACCATACGGGACCATCGAATCACGGGTCCGGGTCCGTTTACCAAGAATATTGACCAAAGTCAACTTTAACCAATTTTAAAGGCCAATTTCATAAATTTTCTTATATTTCACATAAAAGTTTTTTAAAAACGCGCCCGGACTGCGCATGTAATACGAGGTGTGACAAAATGAGGTTTTCAAGGCCTCGGATGCAGAATTTACTTTTTAAAACAAGTGATGATCTTTTGGGTCATCACACGCGGCCGCACAATTCTTGTGTGGTCCGCACTTCAGGCAAGCCTTCAAGTCTTGGACATTCTCACACTCTCTGAACATTTGAATTTTTGTTAGTGCAGACCATGTTCTGCGGCCACACAATTTATGTGCGATCCACACATCTGCTTAAAGTCTGATGGGCTTCTTAACTAGTTCTACGGCTGCAGAGGAAGTCTACGGTCTGCACTTTCTTTTGCGGACTCAGAAATACCTTTGCGGACCGCACTTCTTGTGTTTTGTGCCCCTTCTTGCCTTGTGAGTCAGGACACTCCTTTTTGAGTCGGATTTCTTCATGAAAGTCCAAATTTCCAATATTCCTACAATTTGCACACTTTCGTTGGTGTTGGGAACATAAACCAATACTTTCATACTAAAATGAAAGTAGAAAGGTGCTAATAAGTGGTTAAAATCTGCACTTATCAATCCCATTCGGAGGCGAGTCCTTAGTTATCAAGGATCAATTTCTACAGGCCCTCATAAGCAAGAAAGTTTGCCTGTAAAAAAGATTATCAAGTTTAGAAATCCCGTTATAGCAGATAAATAGAAACCAAGTAATAAGAGAGCAAGTACAGTACCGCTGCCGCATTATGCATAGCATTATTCAACAAGTACTCTCCCGAAAGGGAGTGTATTTTCTTCCTATATTTCTTTAAGCCAGCGGCTTCAGGTAGTTCGTAAGCTCCACCGGCTTGGATAGCAGATGGCACTCCTTCGAAACCAAAAGAGTGACACCCTCCCTCCCCGGGGATCTGGGGAAGCTGGCGAGTAATTGTGCCCCAAATTCCCATGGTGGGTAGACCGGGGAGGAGAAACACCTTTCTTTCAAGTGTCTATTGCCGGTGGAGGATATACAGTAGGTGCTGGTGGCAAAGGTACAACTGGTGTTGAGGGGCGTGAAGTTGTTGTCGTTGAAGGTTGAGAAACACCTACGGCAGAAGCAGCGTTGATTATTGTTTGGTTATTGTTCGAAGCCAGAAGAGGCCCAGGGCAAGTTCCTTGGACCAGAAACAACAACAAGGCTTAGAATGCGAGAATCAGCATCCTCTACTATGTCCATCTCGCACCAAAGTGCTTGGACCTTATCTACAGTTGGGTTTTGAAGCTCTACCGGCTGAGCTTCCGATTGAGCTGATGAAGTTATTTTTCTCCTTTAGAGGGGAGCCACTTCATCACTAGCTTCTCCATCTTCCACAACAACTACTATGGCCGGCTCGGTCGTTGTTGTCTTTATTTTCTTATTTTGAGCCCTAGCCGAGGAAGAATATCACCTTATTAGTTGCTTGTTATCTGGCTGGGGACTCCAAGAGGAAGCACACTTACCGGAAGCAAGTCCTCGGGCATTGCTTCGGGCAAGGGCACTTTGTAGCACCCCTCGCAGCCTCCTCGGGGTCAGCTAAAATATCAACCTCAAGGTAGGTGATAGAGCCCAGCAAGAGCCTGAGTCAAACAAAAAATGGGGTTAGAAAAGTTATCTATGTTCGTACTAAGACAAAAGGAAGAAGGACTCGGGTTACCGGGGTTCTTGGCCTTCCACCCATATTTGGGAGCCATTTTCTTCCACCGGCGGGATTCTGGTGTTGTAATATCCAGAATCCTCTGAACCTACTAGTCCAGGACTTTAACCCGTGGTGGTTCCCATTGGGTAGCTAAAACAAAAGAAACGAAGAGGTCAACAATAACGCAAAACAAACTTTTCACGAAAGGAAATGAGCCAAAAACTTACGAAAACTGTTCCACGACTCAGGAAAAGACAGGGTTGTGGTCGGGATGATGTCCATGATGGTGATGATGACAAATTGCTCCATCCACACGCGATCATTATCATCGTTCACGCTGGTGAGAAGAGCGTGATGGCCACGTTTGCTGAAGTTTATTACCCTCCCACGGAAACCTTTGGGGGAGTAGAGATTCATTATGTGTGCCAGGGTTAAGATTTTCCCAGTTTCACAACTGGCATAGGAAAGCCATTGTTCACCATATAGACGGTCCTACTTGTGCTAAGTAGACCCGATACGGGTGGAAGAATTCTAAGATTATGGGATCGAGCCCTTCACTTGTCCCCAAGAAAAACGGACCCAAAGTAAAGGGGTACATATAGACATACGTAAAACCTTCCTTGGTGAAGGTAACCCGCTCTATCATATCTGAAGTGAGGATGTTAAAGTTTGGGAAGTTGCAGTCCTGTTTCACAGTAGGAATACTGAAAGGGCGATTAGAGGAGGGGTACCTACTAATGGCCTAAGTCCGTGGAGACGCAGATGGAACCTTCTCTTATAAGTCATTAACGGTACTCACGTGTTTGGGTATGATGGTATTTATAGTGGGAGGCTCGGAATCAACCTCAAATTTTTTGTCTTTGTTTTTCATCGGGCCTCCACCGAAGAGAAGACCAAAATCTCTAAAAGATTCAGTAGAAGAAGCTTTGGTAGTAAAAAGGTAGTAAAACTTTTAGAAAATGTTACAGAAGATGAATGTTTTCTAAGCAAGAGGAGATTGAGTGAAGAGAAGATGATAAACTTATGAAAATTTTGGAAGTCATGAAAGAGGTAAAATGATGAGTATAAGTAAAGATATAGACGACAAAAATCATGGTCATGATTACCTCGAGAACCAGCGAGAATATTGATGGATCGTAGGGAAATACATGTTCGGAGTATTAAATGCGAGAAGATGTGCTTTCTTTCAAGCGTCAGAGACTGTTCATGATATTTCCCGTCGAGAAAGGGATCTTCACCAACTTTCCGGTGACACTAAGATATGTCACCAGAAACATGGGAAACTATCTATATAGGGTAAATTGGTTTATAATAAATGTTCAAATGATAGCATGACACGTGGAACTAAAGACAGGTAAAAGGCGGATCAAGCAACAACCAGTACCGAGAACAATAACTGCATATTTGCCATCGGATAGTATTCAATGAAGAGTATCCTCTAACATTAAGTGGGTAATCCTTGCAGAGAATATTTGCATTCATAACTTGCCGTTACATATTCATCAATGATTCCCTTATTATCATTTAAGTGGGGCTTGACCCTAGGATCTTGTTTCCCTAGGTATAGCTATAAATAGCATGCTCAACAACCATTGTAACACACGAAATTCTTGGAAAAACATATGTTGTATTCCATTTTCGCTCTCAGTAAAATAACTTTATCTGGTCTTTTACATTGTTCTAATTTCTATCCTCTGAGACGCTGCTTTCGGAGCCAAGCTTGTCATCTTCTTCAATTTTAATCGCTAAGTCTTACTTTTAATCTTATTTATTTACCATTTTTTGGACCAAATCAGTTCGTTTATCTATAAACCACATAACAAATTTAACTGTATCGCTTTATGGGTAAACAGTTTGGCACCCACTGTGGGGCTTCGACAATTGCGTAATTGCTTTGATCCTTACATTTGTTACTAACTTGTTTGATTTTATCCTTACCAAGAAATCAAAAATGGCAACTAATGATGTCAACATCATGCATAAAGTCGAGGGACACGAAAATTTACAACCATTAATTCTTGTTAGCCAAGTTATCCTAGACTAGGTCCCTCTTTCTCAAGTAAAGGCGTTAGGGTTTTATGAAAATACATTCAAAAAATATTCTAACTTCCGTTCAAACTTTTCTTCTTGTTATCAATCATTTTTTATAATGTCTGAAGAGTCAAAAATAAGGGTTTCATTATATTTGGGGAATATTGGGGGGTGAGGTTGTAGTGGAGAATAACTCTGTGAGGTATAGTTTATCTCCACAGTGTCATGTTAAATTGCCGCTTACAATGGAGTACAATGCATTGGTATCGTTGGTATTACTCCGCACTATATATAACACGGTATTACACTGCGCTATACTTTAATGGCAGAAACACCGTTAAAGTATAACGCGGTGTAATATCGCGTTATATATAGAGAAAGTAACTTTTTTTTAGTAGTAAAAACGCATTTTGAATTCAAAAATCCAACATTTAGGTGGGGAAGAAAAAGTGGGATCTAGATGATGTGAAAAAAATATAATTAGTAAGAGGTTTTTAAATTTGAGTAAAAGACATATACAGTCAAACTTCTCTATAACAGCCTCGTTTATTCCGAATATTTTTGGATGTTATAGCGAAGTGCTGTTATAGAGCACATATATTATAACATAACATGAAAATTGGTTCCGGAAAAAATTTGACTTTTATAATGAAGTATTGTTATATAGAGATATTGTTATATAGAGGTTTGACTGTATTTGGTCATGTCTAAAGGGTTCCCGAAATACACTTCTACCAACAAAATATGTATATATGATCATTAACATGATTAAAGTGTCTACTTGACCGCTCATGACAAATTTAAGTATCTATATATCTATGTGCTTCACCTATTTTAACTCTTAGCTAGCAAGAGGCACGCTAATCATTCATATAGTCTCTTGTTGATAACATTGAATTTATTAGAGTCGTGTCATAATGCTCTTAGTTAATTCACACTGATCAAATCAAATACTCTCTCCGTTTCAGTTTATGTACTCTCTCCGTTTCAGTTTATTTGAACTTATTTCCTTTTTGATCCGTTCTAAAAAAATAATCCATTTTTAAATTTAAAAATAATTTAACTTAAACTTCCAATTCTACCTTTAATGAGAAGCTTTTATAACCACACAAATACCCTAGACACATTTTTTACTTGTTTAGGACCACAAATTCAAAAAGTCTTCATTTTTTTAAACTCCGTGCCCAGTCAAACATATTCACATAAATTGGAACGGAGGGAGTAACTAACATCATAATTTATTAACTTTTTTCTTTTTATTTTTTCTTGCTTATCTCTTATAATTTTCTAATTATTTTTTTTTGATAGTATATTTTAATAAATATATGTCATGGTCTACCGCAACTAATTTTAATTAATAGGTAGTGCTGTCAACATATCCGTATTTTCTGATATTATTGCACCATTTCAAACGTTGGACCGCATAACTTTTATACGTTTCTAGTTTCAAATAGCAACTAATTTCAATTTAAGGAAATCATATACAAAAAATTAAATAGAAAAATAAAAGAAGATCAATCCAGCAACCTCTCATAAGTAGAAGGGGACCTCAGTGAAAAAGGACGACAGAGATATCATATGTGCATCTGGGAGGAGGAATGGGACTTATTAGTTATCTACGTATATTTTTCATTATCAATACACTTTTAACGTGTTGTAGCACGTTAGTTGCATCATTTTTCAGATTATTAATCCTATTTTTTATGATCTAATAATATAACAAAAAGATTACAGTGTGAGTGCATGCATTAGTGACACCCACATCTATTACCATCCCTATATTTGCGCTGAAGTACTACGTTTTGTTCCTTTTAAAACTTAGTTGGCTCATTTTCTACATTTGAAAAATATTATGTAAAGTAAATTTAGGTTCTTCCAAAAGTACAAGTTTAATTAGGTAGGAAGATTTCGAGTTAAAATAGCACGGTCTAGCCAGTTTTCGGACTGGTCATTCAAAAATAACCAGCGTTTGTCAAATCAATGAAAAATAACCATTATTTTGCTGTAACAGAGACCGGTCCAGTATAATATATTGGAGTTCGGTGCACCTGTGTATGAACTTCCAGCATATTGTGATGGACTGGTATACTTTGTTGGCTCCAGCATAATATACTGGAGAGTGGAGCACCGGTGCTCTAAACTCCAGTATATTATGCTGGAACGGTATATTATACTGGAACTCCAGTATATTAGACTGAAGTTCCAGTATAATATATTGGAACTCCAGTATATTATGCTGGAGTGTTTTTTCGGATTTTGAACAGTATTTACGTCCAGATTTATCTTTACATGAAAAGTGGCTAAATTTCGATTACTTTTGAAACTGTGACTATTTTTGAATGACCACTTGTAAAACTGGCTATTTTTGAATTTCTCCCAGATTTCGATCTCTACTTGCAGTATTTCGGCCCATCTGGAAAAACTATAGCATATTTGGTGTCACACCTCCTTTTTACACACCTGAAGGTAGTACAAGGGAGTTTTTTTCAATTAAAGTGACATTATTCGAAATGAGATTAATTTATTCAATTTTGTTCAGAGTCGCCTCTTGGGATAGTTTATTTGGTGTCCCAAGTCACCGATTTATTTTAAATCCCAAATCGAGGAAAATTTCGACTTTCCTTTTTGAAGTATGCGAACCAGAAATTCTGAATAAGGAACTCTGTTAACCCGGAAGAAGGTGTTAGGCATTCCCGGGTTCCGTGGTTCTAGCACGGTCGCTTAAACATATTATAATTGACCTATTATCTGATTTATTACATGTGTTAAACCTATTGTGCATTTTTCGTTATAACTGCTTTTAATTATTTTAATCCCTTTTAGGTTTTATGGAATTATTTCTTGAACAAGTTACGATTGTCGTACACTTGCCGTTTTGGAACACATCGAAAACCACGCTAAATGAAATGCACCCGTTATTCGCAATATTTTTTATTTTATTAATATTCGAAGTTGTTATGATCGGGTTACATGAAATGCACCCCCGAATTTGGGAATTAGGTATCATGACTATGCTACGGGAACCGTACCCATAGTCACGATAGTTAATTAATCGCGCCTAAAGCAAGTTACGATGTATTTATAAATTAATATTCTAGGCTAACTTTGAGATTATTTGTGAAGCAGAATTATGGAAATGGAATTGATGTAGAGTTCAAGAAATATTTTAGCTAAACAATTCTAACATAAAACTTATGAATTACTACCAAATTCAAGGCATAATGAATAAATAAAGCTAGGTTCTTTCAGTGGCGGAAGACAACGCTTCTTATTCCCTATTCACATGAATATTATGTTAGCTCATTCATTCTAAAAGAACACATGTCTCTGCTAGAATTTAACTGAAAAATAGTCCTTCAAATGCATATAACTTGGAAATGACAGAGAAATTAAAAAAAAAAACTAACAAAATCTTCTTTGATCAATCACAATGGAAAGAACATTCAATAAATAACGCGAAGTAAAACACATGTTGGGAATTAAACTCAAAAATCAACATACTAAAGAGTGGAAGAAATACTACATGAATTTATCTCAATTAAATAGACCAAAGCAAAATTAATCATCTTAGAAAACAAACAAAGCAGGATTTGAAACTAGGTAAGAATAAAAATGGACCTTTATTAATGAATTTGAGGTTGAGAGTTTGCAACTCGACAGAACAGAGACAACGACCAAAAATGAGCAGCAAATGAACTCAAACAACAGGAACCATCGACCAGAGAACTTCCACGCCGACCTCGACGGACTCGACCCTTTCACGGACCCATAGCATGAACATTGCGAGGACGATTTGTTGGTTTTTTATGGATTTTTGGACTGGTTTTCGAAGCTGTTGTGCTGAAGTTTTGGAGCTGGATTTTGGTGTGAATTCCAGCTCGTTTCACGGTTGTTTGGTGGCAGAATTTCAGCTGGGTTTGGGCCGGTTTTTCAGGTTGTTTTTGAAACTATTTTGAGGAGTATTTTTAGCTCGTTTTGAAGTTATTTTGAGCAGATTTAGTGGTTGTTTTGGGTCAGTTTGGAGCTGGATTTTGGGGCGTTTCTGGGGCTGATTTGGTTGTAGTTTAATGTTGGTTTCTGGACAGTTTTTCAACTCGTTTTTGGAGCTGTTTTGAGGTCATTTCTAGGGTGGATTCGAGCTCGTTTTTGGTGCAAAAGTGGGGGTCCGTTGGGTCTGCTTTCAGCTGTGTTTTTCATGGAGAGAATGGAGCTGGTATTTCTGCTTCTTTTTCAAGGAGAGAGAGCAGATGGGTGTCTTAAGGTTGTGAATGGTGTGAGTGGAGGAAATATTTTGGGGAGAGTGGGGAACATGAGTGGGGAAAGTGGGGAGAGTGGGGAACATGAGTGGGGAAAATGGGGAAAGTGGGTAGTGAGTGGAGAAAGTGGATAGTGAGTAGAGAAAAATAGGAATAAATTCAAACATGGTAAAAAATAAGCTGCTCACATTTGGCCAAGCTTTTCTTAAGTTAAAAGTGTTTCTCTTTTTAAAATTAAGGTTTTTGGCCAAAATTTTAGAATGAAAAAAGTGTGCTTTTAAGTAGGAGCAATAGTGTAGTTTTTGAAAAGCAGAAAAAAGTAGTTTTTCCCCAAAAGTACTTTTTGAAATACTTTTGAAAAAAAAAACACTTAGAAACACTTTTTAAAAACTTTATCAAACACTAATTGATGCTCAAAAGTGCTTTTTAAATTAATTGTCCAACACAAAATTATTTTTCACTGAAAGTACTTTTTAAAAAAATACTTTAGAGAAAAGTATTTTTCAAGATAAGCAAATTTAAAAAATTTGATCAAACGGATTATTATTCGCGGTTAAGTGGGACGTTACTTAGTTAGTGATATTATGCATCTATCTAATCAAGTAAAAAAGGTCGATCCATTTTGTCCTAATATAATGGTGACATATACTTTACCTAACAAAACAGACGTAAGTAGCACTTTTCAAATATCAAGCATAGCTACCAAATTCCATATCGCACTTTGATTATGGAGTACACTAGTTGTCATTAAATTACTTTGTCCTTTATGGCTAAGGGTTTGTTTGGCTAAAAATCTTCTCATCTTTTACTTATTCATATTCATTAACAATATACTATTTTTCAGAGAAAACACGATCTCTCTTTGCTGAAACTTGGAAAGGGGGGTTTCTCTATGCTAAAAACATTTCTGGAGTTCTCCTAATTTGCTGAAGCTGTGTTCCATCCATTTTAACGCGGCAGCATCAGAAACATATAATATTAAAGTTACGTCTCACTTGTACAGCTCTTTCTATTTGATGGGAGCCGGAACCAAAATGTGGTTCTTTTTTACTCAAAAAACGAAAATAAGTGTTAAAAAAAAAAGTAACCAAACTATATATAACGCCACAAAAAGTGGCGCTATACAGTAACGGTAACTGCACCGTTATTGTATAGCGCCACTTTTTGTGGCGCTATATTAATTAAAGGCTGACACATCTTACATAGCGCCACTATTAATGGCGCTATACCCCTTATTACCTGACCCCACCAATAATTTCTGGGTTCAATAATTCAAAAGCGTATAAAGCCACTTTTTGTGGTGCTATATACAAAAAAAAAAAAAAAACCTCTCCGGCTAGCCATTTCCTATATAAACATCGTAGAATCGCATATCTTCATTCAAAAATTTTTTTTAACTCTTGTTGGTTTCTATTGTTGTTAAATTCTCCAGCATTTTTTCATTATGTCTAAGAACGTAGAATAAGAGTATCATTATATTATATTGGGGGGGGGGGGGTGAGGTTGTGATGGAGAATAACTCTGTGGGCTACAGTTTACCTGCTAAGTGTAATGTTAAATTGCCACTTTCAATGGAGTACAAAAACATTGATATCGTTGTTATGCAAAAAAATGAGTGTGAGAAAACGTTCAGTGATACTCAAAGTAACCGGAAGATATCTGTATTCCGTTACGCCGCAAGGGGTTGCTTTTTACTCAGAGTTTAACATCGACGATGATGACACTCTGAGTGATTTCCTGAGGACTCCGGATGAATGCCGGGAATTTCTTGTAATCACAATGTTGGAGATGTACGTGAAGGTCTAAGACGTTCCAAAAAACGAGGTTGTGCGTAGTAGAGATAACCCCCAGTCATCGGGTGGTTATTCTGGATCAGTTTTTGCCGGACATGTTCCGGGGGAAAGATTTTTTCTTGATTTAAATTTATCATCGTCGGCGAATGAGTAGCGAGAAAATAATTTATACCATGCTTTCCATAATTCACAAGAAGAGTGGTAAACTTCAATTTTCATTTGTGTTAATTATGTATTTTTTGGCGTATTGAATTAATTTTAACGCTCATTTATTTAATAGGGGGTACCGACCGGATATGAATTTTACAAGTGGCCCATCCGGTAGTCATCACCTAACTGAAAACGTCCATCATAGAATGTCATCACATTACGACTTGTAAGTGAAATGACATAGCCATATGTAAAGCATTTATTAATTTAGTAGCTTATATTTTTGTTGAAATGTGCAGTGAAAACGAGCAAGTTGAACTACCCGTACTCACTCAATTGCCCGAAAACGACGTATTACATCAAGATCTGGCAGATGCACAGAGTGAGGAAGAGAACAGCGATTACGATAACAATGCCGATGAATCGGGAGATGAGACACCATTTGCTCGTGAGGATGGTGATGAAGAGGACGAGAAGGAAGGACCCGATTTGAAGAGAGCCTCCCATAGACGAAAAGTGTACGAGTCTGAAGTGTCGTTTCATTCAAGGGAGATTCCTTATATTGATAACTTGCCAACCGTGCCGGATATGGAAGCTCTCACAAGGGATTTTGATGAAATCCGGACAGCAATGTGGGACGAGTCTAGACCAACGGTGCTTTCAAAGGGGATGCTTTTTCCTGATAAAGCATGCGTAAGCAGGGCTTGTAAAATGCACAATGTTAAAGAGTGTCGTGAGATGTAGGTATCGGAGTCAAGTCCGACGGTATACAAGGCTATTTGCCGCAGGTGGTTTTGGCCATGTAATTGGATGTTGCGTGCGTCGAAGAAGAAGACAGGTATGTGGAAAGTGGGTAAATACATTCCCACCCACACATGCGAAATGGACACTTTCAACGGGAATCACTTCAACTTGGATATTGACTTGATATCTCTTGTACTTATTCCGCACATCGAAGCGTCCATAAGGTATAAAATCAAAGAATGCATTACAGCAGTCCACCAGGAACATGACCACACAATTACTAAAAGAAAGGCATATCTTGGGCGCAAAAGAGCTTTTGAAATAGTCTATGGTAACTGGGATAAGTCATTTGCGGATCTGCCTAGGTACATGGCTACACTGCATCACTTTAACCCCGGAACAATTGTTGAATGGAAGCTTGAGCGGAGTCCGGGTAAACCAGAATATATATTCAATTACGTATTCTGGGCGTTTAAGCCAACAATTGATGGTTTTCCGTATTGCCGGCCCGTAATATCCATAGACGGAACTCATGTCTATGGAAAGTACGATATCAAGCTATTGATAGCCGTGGCAGTGGATGCTAATGGACAGATATTTCCTCTAGCCTTTGCTATTTGTGCCAATGAAAGCACAGAGACATGGACAATGTTTTTGAACCACCTGAAAGAGCACGTTGTCAAACAACGTTCATGTATTTGTCTAATATCTGATTGGCACGGGGGTATATTAAGTTCTGTGGAGAACCTTCCTGCATGGCAAGAATCTTATGCATACCATCGTTACTGTGTGAGGCACTTGAAGGCCAATTTCCAGAAGGCACATCCCAAAAAGGATCTACATGATTTGATGTGGATAGCAGCAACAGACCACCAACAGCATAAATTCCGGAGGCATATGGATTCTATCAGGCAAGAAGACGAGGCAGCATATCGTTGGTTAATGCGACATGTCCCTGAAAAGTAGACGTTGCATGCAGATGGTGGCAGACGCTGGGCAATTCTTACTACAAACATGTCAGAGTCCTTCAACGGGTTATTAAAGTCGGCAAGAGGATTGCCCGTCACAGCCATGGTGCGTATGTCGTTCAAGCAGATGGTAGAGAGGTTTGTGCAACGGTCTGCAGCTGCAACGGAATTGATGGAAAGGGGTGTTGAATTTATGCCAGTGCCTATGAAGAGATTAGAGAAATACAGACGGTGAGCACATTGGCATTCCTTTTTGAAATATGATAATGAATGAGGTATTTTTGAAGTTCGCACCGCTATCCTGCATAATCGGGGTAATAATGTACATACTGTAAATGAATTTACAAGGTTATGCTCATGTGGGAAATGGTCAATCTACCACATGCCTTGCTCACATGCCATCAAGTGTTTTCAACGTGTTGGTTATGCGGAGACCAACTATATTGATCAATAATATAGTGTTTCCAAATACCTAAACACATATAGTGGTCAGTTGCAGCCAGTGGGTGCTGAGCATTACTGGCCCCCAGAACCATTTAAAATGGTGTGTAACAAGTCCTATTTGCGTAAAAGACAGGTGCAGAAGAGAACGCGTATACGGAACCAAATGGATGTTAGTGATACCGTATATGCGCGCAAATGTGGTATATGCTCGCAAACAGGACACGACCGTAGAAAATGTCCTTTGGGTGGCAACAGTAATCAAGCTCAGGGCGGGTGTTCTTCTATTGTACCTAACTACCCATGAGTTCATGTTGTAATAATTAGTTGTTATGTATACGATTTAAGTATTTATGAAATAAAATTTTCTTGTTTGTTAATTATGATTTGTACTTTCCCATTTTACCTATTTAAATAATAATTTAATATAATTATCGGTAGTAGGGGGAGTAGCTCCGACGTCCATATATGCTCGGATCTATGCTGGGGCTGTAGGGGTAGTAGCTCCGACGTCCGAGGGCCGGGATGTATAGGTGCATCCATGCCGTCAACTGTAAATTCATAATTTTTAATAACTATCATTAATAATTATGTGTTTTTTTATAATTTAAATTCATATTTTTTAACAACTTAATTGTAAAAATTATATATATACTTATGGGTTCCGGGCTAGATTTTCTGAGGCCCAGTGGTACCAAACTATCATTAATAATTTTATCTTTTTTTATAATTTATATTCATATTTTTTAATAACTTAATTGTAAAACTTATATATATATATATATATATATATATTATATATATATATATATAATTTTTATAATTATGGGTTTCGTGCTAGATTTTCTGAAGCTCAGTGGTACCAAACTATCATTAATAATTTTATATTTTTTTAATAATTTTTATTCATATTTTTTAATAACTTAATTGTAAAATATATATATATATATATATATATATAATTTTTATAATTATGGGTTTCGTGCTAGATTTTCTGAGGCCCAGTGGTACCAAACTATCATTAATAATTTTATATTTTTTTTTATAATTTTTATTCATATTTTTTAATAACTTAATTGTAAAAATTATATATATAAAATTATGGGTTTCATGCTAGATTTTCTGAGGCCAGTGGTACCAAGCTATCATTAATAATTTTATGTTTTTTTTATAATTTATATTCATATTTTTTAATAAATTAATTGTAAAAATTATATATATATATATAATTTTATATATATACCTATTGGTTCCGAGCTAGATATTTAGAGGCTCAGTGACACAATATAAGATAATTAAACAAAATGAATTCTAAGCTAAAATACTACACAATACTACGTTACAAGGCTCTAAGTTTTATTACACTAAAAGGGTCTACGTTTTACTACGCTAAAAAGGTCTACATTTTACTACGCTAAAAAATAATCTAAACTAAACGGCATAAGAACACATAAATATACATGAGGATATTAACAAACATATTTTTTAGACTAATTTACATATTTTTATACAATACTAAAATTAAATTCGGATAAAATTTAACATGCTAGTTTCGAAAAAAATAAACACAAACCGAAATAGAACACACAAATCAAGTAATATGCATTGTTATAAAAGTTTCAACTTAAAATAAATCGAAATACCTCGATTTAGAATTTTCGGAATGTAAATAGATCGAAATTTTGACGCTGGAAGAGTGAAGCCACAATAACACGAAGTGGGACCACCAATCTTCAACTTTTATGTGCCGGGGGGACCCAAATTTTTTTTTATTTTTAAAATGGGGCAGAATCGGGGGGACCGGAGTTAAATAATGGAGATGAAACGAAGAAGAAGAAGACGGAGGAATTTTTAATAAGGCGTATAACGCCATTAATAGTGGCGCTATGTCAGCCTTTAATTAATATAGCGCCACAAAAAGTGGTGCTATACAGTAACAGTGTAGTTACCGTTACTATATAGCTCCACATTTTGTGGCGTTATATATAGTTTGATAACTTTTTTTTTTAACACTTATTTCCGTATTTTGAGTCAAAAAGAACCACATTTTGGTTCCGACTCCCTATTTGATGGCATCGTACGGACTATAGTAACTTCAAGTTAATATGCACTAGTATTTGAGTACAACAATTACAACAACCCACTAGTGAGGTACAGTAGTACTTGCTTATCATAATCAAATATTTACAAATATTTGGTAAATTTTTTATTATACATAATCTCAACAAAAATTACTGGATTCATGTGAACACATAAGTCACTATAGATCTGTGCTCCTTTCTTAATTAACAAAAACAGATCGAGAGAAATAGAAATAGACTGGATATAAATAAAACCAGAAAAATATTTTTGTGTCATACATACTCTTTCTCATAATTAAAACCAGTCACTCACACTACACAGTAGTTGAGCCGTAATATCAATATTGTTGCAGATTTGATGTGGAAGAAGGCCATGTACATGATCGGCCTGATCCGGACAATCTGCATTGACCTGAGTTGTTTTGGTTTTGATGATTGACAAAGGAACACATGTATGAACCAGGTCCATGGACAATGTACACAAGGCACGGTCAAATTCAAGCAAGAGGCATGCACGTACAAGGGATATATAAGTATAAGTGCTTATATCTTATATTCCATGAACGATAAGGGTGCATAATTGATAAGGAGCAAGACCTCTTACTTGAAGAGAACTCTATCATAGATAAGAAAGAAGTTACAGATTGAAGCTAACGAGAACTCTAACACCAAGGAAAAGTAAAACATCTAGTTAATCCTAATCCTACTAACTCAATATATTTCAATTGTATTTTTTTTACAGGTGACGCACATACGCTGAAGTTAAGCAAGAATTGGCAGCAAAATAGCAAGGCAATTTACAAGCAATTCATGTGTGTTTCAAGAAGTGCGAACTTGAAGCTACATGAACCAAATAAAAGAACCAGTTTCATGTGCCTGTCTTTTATTCTAGTTCAATTGTAATAGGACTTTTGAGTGTGGCTCGTTGCTACAAGGGTTAGAGCCAATCCTTAAATTTACAAGTGTTTTATAAACATTGTTGTTTGACTCAGAGTTGTAGTGAAGTTTTGGGAAAAATGCTACTGAAAAGTAGGTTGTGAGTTTTTTTTTCCCACCTTTTGAGCCGGGTATTTTCCATATAAAAATATTTGTGTTTTTATTATCCGCATTATTTATTCCGTAAAAGTAAATTAAAGAACACATAGAAGAATCAGATTCTTCTATAAATTAGTGTACGCGAAAATTCAACACCACCCAAATCACCCCTCTTGTTTGGTACTAAAATATAAAACATCAATACGTTACAAGTCTTCTCATGGTGCAAGCTCGCCAGGTTCAAAGAAAAATTATGAGCAAATGGCCAGTGGCCAGTGCCCAGTTCAAGATCATCATTGCAATCAAGATATTCTAAACCTCTCAGTACTGGATTGACAAGTTTTTACAGTACGTTTTTTTGCACCCTTACGCTTTAGACAGAAACTGAAAATCTACTTGTACTAATTTCCTACGCCAAGCATTCGTTGGAAACTATGTCATATTGTAGATGACTATATATTATTGAAAATTTGACCCTAACTTAAAGAGCATAATTTCTACGTTCCTTAAGTGTAAAAAAATTATATAATCAAATTATGAAAGCTATATATAACTCTTTATAAAAAGTTAGATTAGTAACCAAGAAAAAGGACAAGAAACCAACTGCTACAACTGTAAAATATTTTTACATACTGTCAGTCAGTGTATATAAACTAAAAAAATATGTTACAGCAAACATAATCATGAACAATAGGGCGAGGAAGTAAACATATCTATTTAATGGAGTACTTGATCTTCAAATTGGTTGTGACGATGATACAACTTATGGCAAGTTGATACAAGCACTCAAAGTAGTGTTTAGCTTCTCCATTGAGAGGGTCAGCCAAGGAGGTGCACTTCAGCAATATTTCTAGAAAAGAGAACCTTAATTTGTTAAGCTACAACTAGCAAAGAGGTCACTTTCCTAAAAGAAAAAAGAAAGGAAGAGCTTGTGGGAAAGAGGGAAAAAGAAAGAAAAAAAGAGAGGAGGTGACAGATAAGAGAGGAGGTGACAGATGATAGGCATGATGTGTTCTATTAAGTAAAATATAATAATGTGGTTAAAATTATGCTTAATTAAACAATAGGGATTATTTTGATAATAAAAAAACTAGATTTCCTTTACTAGAGTTATCAATAAGGGCTGGCCCAGCCCAACCCACGCATGCTTTGGCATTTGACGAATTGGGTTGGGTCGGCCCACTATTTCGATGTGCCTTAAAATGGTCAGTCCATGTAATGATTCGGTCGGTCGTTTAGAGTATTTTAGCTCCGTTCTCCTACTTAGTGCCTCATCTATATTATATTGTGATTATGTGACTTGGCAGGGTGCTTGGTTTTGGTTCGGGTGAGTTTCGAAGTGAAATGGGACACTTAGTCCCAAAGTTGGAAGTTTAAATTAAAAGAGTTGACTGTAGCTTGACTTTTGTGTACACGAGTCCGGAATGGAGTTTTGACTGTCCTAATAGCTCCGTGGCAATTTTGGACTTAGGAGCGTATCCGGATGTTGATTTGAAGGTCTGTAGGTCGTTTCGGCTTGAATTGGCGAAAGTTAGAAAGTTGAAGGTTTGGAAGGTTGAGAAGTTTGACCGGGAGTTTACTTTATTGATATCAGGGTCGGATTCCGATTCCGAAAGTTGAAATATGATAGGTCTGTTATATCATTTATGAGGTCAATCGGGGTTGTTTTGGCATGAATAGGCGTTAGTTTTGAAAGTTAGATGTTCATAGTTTCTATAGACTTGAGTTGGGTTACGATTCGTAGAATCGATATTGATTGATGTGATTTTTGGCCTTGAGTAGATCCGTTATGTGTTTTGAAACTTGTTGGTACATTCGGACGGGGTCCTCGGGGCTCCGAGTGTGAATCAGATTAAAATCAGACAAATTTTAGACTTAGTTCTTTGTTGAAGCTTCAGCTATTTTGGTGTCATCAAACCTGCAGTGGGAGTGGCCGCAGTTGCGGACTCGCTGGTGCTAGTGAAGCAATGCAGAAGAGGAAAGGGATAGCTCGGGCCTAGGGTTGTAGAAGCAAAGACCCTCCGCATGTCACCCTGTGCAGGGTTGCCCCTTGTTACGCATGAGCGAAAACACAGGTGCACGTTATCCTCTACAGAAGCAGATCAGCCTGGCCTCAGTGGGAACCTTACCTGCGATGGATTTTTCCGCAGGTTCGGGGTCGCAGGTGCGATAGTGTGCCCGCAGAAGCGAAAATTGCCGGGCAAAATAGGGTGTGCTCGAGGGTTTAATTCCATTCTTCATCATTTGACCTAGAGAGCTCGGTTTGTGACGATATTTCGAGGAATTTTCAAGAAAATCATCGGGGTAAGTGATTGTAACTCGGATTTGGCTATTACACATGATTTCATTATTATTTTCGTCATTTAATTAGTGATTTGAGTTGGAAAATTTGGGGAAAATTGTGAAACTTCTTAGACCAAATTTTGGGGATTTGAAAGGCGATTTAAAGTCATATTTGAGTAATTTTTGAACGGTTGGATTCGTTATCGAATGGGTATTCGGATATTTCATGTTTGGTTGGGTTCCGAGATGCGGGTTCGGGGTTAACGTTTTGAGTTGAATTTTTGTTTCTCTTTAAAGATTTCAACTTTATTATTCAGAATAGCTTCCTATAGTTTGTATTTATTGTATGAAGTTGTATTGGCTAGATTCGAGTAGTTCAGAGTTGGATAATCGTGAGAAAGGCTTACTAGTGGATTAAGTTAGCGTATTTTGAAGTAGGTGTCTAGCGTAACTTTGTGTGGAGAAATTACCCCCTTAGGATTGGTGTTGTTTTGTGTTAATTGTGATACGTGGAAGCCGTGTACGCAAGGTGACAAATGTGTACACGGGTTAAATGTGGCAATTGACCGGTTTTAGCTATGAAGATTCTTTCCATGCCTTTAGTTGAGTTGCCATTACATGTTTTATTCATCATTATTAGTCTATCTTCGTATGCTTTACTTGACATCGTTAATACTTGTTTTATACTAATTGTTTTTATATGTTTATTTGAAGTTATTGTTCTCTCAATTCCTTATTCATTATTTAACCGTTGAGTTCTTTTACTTGGAGTTGTTATTTCTTGGAATATCTTATTGGTGAATTTGGTATTGAAGTTATAAAGGCCGTGATCTGCATTGAGGTAAAGTTGTAAAGTTGTTTGAAATACCATTCTTGTTGAGTTATTCACTTTCAGTTGCTATTGTTGAGATCCTTATATATAATATGGTTGAGCCCTGGGCTATTTAATGTGGAAACACTATTATTATTGACTTCTTTGGGCAAGTTATAGTATTGGGCACTTGAGGTGCAATTTGTGATATATTGTGATGTTGATACGCATGCGGTGGTATAAGGATTGGGGTTGAAACACATGCAGTAAGATAAGGTGGGCTTGATACGCGTATTGCTAGTATGGAAACTACTTGAAACCACGCGATCTAATAAGATGGGATAAAACGCGGGTAGCTATTTTGGGAAAATTATTTTCAAAACTCAATGCAAGGCTCCTACGGTGATATAATGAAAGACTGTGATTTGATTTGTGGAATGAGACTATGAGGCGGTACCTCGGTAGTGATTCTTGTTGATGCCTTTCGTCACATCACTTGTGTTTTGTTGCATTGCTTCTTTGGCATTCTTATTAAGTGTATTGATGTTTTAATTGCCTAAGTTCGGTGTAGCTATTCTTGTTATATTTATTTATTGTATGTTTTTCATTATTTTTCATTATGATACTATCATATACTTGTTCAGTTTTCTTATTTATTCTAGTAGGTGTCTTGACCTGGCCTCGTCACTACTCTACCGAGGTTAGACTTGATACTTACTGGGTACCGTTGTGGTCTACTCATGCTACGCTTCTGCACATCTTTTGTGCAGATCCATGTACTTCATACCAGCCTAGGCACTAGTGAGTCGAGCTTAGATTAGAGACTTCAAGGTTTATCTGCCGGCGTCTGCAAGCCTCCGAGTCACCCTCTATCTAGTTCTATTTCATTTTACTTTTTATAGATACTCGGAGGTTCTTGGGATCAATTATTGCCGCTTGCGGAGTTTGCCTATAACAACAACTACCAATCGATGTTCATATGGCTCCATATGAGGCCTTGCATTGGAGGCGATGTCGGTTTTCGTGATGTTGTATTCATGGTTGGAGAGTGGGTTTTGCTCCGAGTTTCTCCCATGAATGGTGTTATGAGGTTCGAGAAGAAGGGCAAGTTGAGCCTAAGTATATCAGACATTTTGAGAATCTTTAGAGGATTGGTGAGGTGGCCTACAAGCTTCCATTGCCACCTAGTCTAGCTACAGTTCATCCCGTATTCCATGTTTCTATGCTCCGGAAGTATCACGGTGATCCATCCCATATGTTAGATTTCAGCTCAGTCCAATTGGACAAGGATTTGTCTTATGTTGAGGAGTCGGTGGCCATTTTGGACAGGCAGGTTCAAAAGTTGAGGTCGAAGAGCATTGCTTCAGTGAAGGTTCAGTGGAGTGGTCAACTAGTTGAGGAGGCAACTTGAAAGACCGAGCACGATATGTATTGTCGTTATCCTCATCTTTTCACCACTTCAGTTATGTATCTATATTCGTTTGAGGGCGAACATTTGTTTTAAGAGGAGGAGGATGTAACGACCCGGCCGGTCATTTTGAGTATTTTAGCCTCCTTCCCTTATTTATTGCCTCCTCTATGTTATATTGTAGTTATGTGACTTGTCAGAGTGTTTGGTTTTGGTTCGGGTGAGCTTCAGAGTGAAATGGGATATTTAGTCCCAAAGTTAGAAGTTTAAGTTGAAAGAGTTGACCGTAGTTTGACTTTTATGTAGACAACTCCGGAATGGTATTTTGACTGTACCAATAGCTCCGTATGGTAATTTTGGACTTAGAAACGTGTCCGGATGTTGATTTGGAGGTCTGTAGGTTGTTTCGGCTTGAATTGGCGAAAGTTAGAAAGTTGAAGGTTTGGAAGGTTGAGAAGTTTGACCGGGAGTTAACTTTATTGATATCAGGGTGCGATTCTGATTTCAAAAGTTATAATAGGTCCGCTATGTCATTTATGACTTGTGTACAAAATTTAAGGTCAATCGGAGTTGTTTTGGTATGAATCGGCATTAGTATTGGAAGTTGGATGTTCATAGTTTCAATAGGCTTGAATTGGTTTGCGATTCATAGAATCAATGTTTTTTGATGTGATTTTTGGCCTTGAGTAGATCCTTTACGTGTTTTGGAACTTGTTGGTACATTCGGACGGGGTCGCCGGGGCCCCGGGTGTGAATCGGATTGAAATCGGACAAATTTTGGACTTAGTTGTTTGCTGAAGCTTCAGTTGTTCTAGTGTCATCGTACCTGCGGTGGAAGTGTCCACAAGTGCGAATTCGCTGGTGTGACTTAAGCATCGCAGAAGAGGAAAGGTCTATCCCAGGCCTGGGGTTGCAGAAGCGGAGACCCTACGCAGATGCGGGTGCGCAGGTGTGCCTATGTTCCACAGGAGTGGAAGCACATGTGCGCGTTATCCTCTGCAAAAGTGAATCTACCTGACCTTAGTGGGAGCCACAACTGCGATGGATATTTCCGCAGGTGTGACAGTATGCCCACAGCTGCGAAAATCATTGGGCAGAAAAGGGTTTGTTCGAGGGTTTAATTCTATTCTTCATCAGTTGACCTAGAGAGCTCAGTTTGTGGCGATGTTTCGACGGATTTTCAAGGAAATCCTCGGGGTAAGTGATTGTAACTCGGACTTGGCTATTATACATGAATCTATTGTTATTTTCGTCATTTAATTAGTAATTTGAGTTGGACAATTTGAGGGAAAATTGTGAAACTTCTTTGACCAAATTGTGGGGATTTGAAAGGCGATTTGAAATCGGATTCGAGTACTTTTTGTATGGTTGAACTCGTTATCGAATGGGTATGAAGATTCTTTCCATGCCTTTAGTTGAGTTTCCATAACATGTTATATTTATTAGTATTAGTCTATCTTCACATGCTTTACTTGACATCATTAATACTTGTCTTATCTCTTACTTGGTAATTGTCTTTACATGTTTAGTTGAAGTTATTGTTCTCTTAATTCCTTATTCATTATTTAAACGTTGAGCTCCTTTACTTGGAGTTATTATTTCTTGGAATATCTTATTATTGAATTTTGCTGTTGAAGTTATAAAGGCCATGATTCACATTAGGGCAAAGTTATAAAGTTGTTGAAATACCATTATTGTTGAGCTATTCACTTTTGGTTGCTATTGTTGAGATCCTTGTATATAATATGGTTGAGCCCTGGGCTATTTATTGTGGAAACACTATTATTGTTGACTTCTTTGGTAAGTTGAGGTATTGGGCACTTGAGGTGCAATTTGTGATATGTTGTGATATTGATACGCATGCGATGGTATACAGATTGGGGTTGAAACGCATGCAGTGAGATAAGGTGGGCTTGATACGCGTATTGATAGTAGGGGAAATACTTGAAGTCACATGATGTGATAAGATGGGATAAAAAGCGGGTAGCTATTTTGGGGAAATGATTTTCAAAACTCAATGCAAGGATCCTGCAGTGATACAAGGAAAAATTGTGATTTGATTTGTGGAGTGAGACTACGAGGCAGTACCTCGGTAATGATTCTTGTTGATACCTTTCGTTACATCACTTGTGTTTTGTTGCATTGCTTCTTTGGCATTCTTATTAAGTGTATTCTTCCACGATGTCTTAATTGCCTTAGTTCGGTGTAGCTATTCTTGTTATATTTCTTTATTGTATCAGTTTCATTATTTTTCATTATGATATTGTCATATACCTGTTCAGTTTTCTTATTTATTCCAATAGGTGTCTTCACCTGGACTCATCACTACTCTACCGAGGTTAGGCTTGATACTTACTAGGTACCGTTGTGGTGTACTCATGCTACACTTCTACATATCTTTTGTGCAGATCCGAGTACTTCATACCAGCCTAGGCACCGGTGAGTCGAGCTTGGATCAGAGACTTCAAGGTATACATGCGGGTGTCCTTAGGCCTCGAAGTCACCCTCTATCTAGTTCTATTTTATTTTCCTTTTTATAGATATTGTTGTATAGGGATGTTCAGTATACTTTTGTAGAGCTTGCATTTCACGACTCAAAATCTAACTAGCCGTGATGGCACCTAATCCAACCTACTAGGTAAGCCAATTATCAACTATCCAATTTAATAAGATTTATTAAGATAAGAAATGATAATACAACTGGTTTTATACAAAGAATTTTCCAAGGACTGGTAGTACAAATCGTGAGCCTCTAAGATTTAGATTTTTACAAGATTGAACTGAAATAAGTACAACCACTGCTTAAATGTAAACGAACATAATTCGAATATAATACGACCAAGGACAAGTGATAGTCATCACTAGAACACAATTATATCTTCAGGTCCAACTGTCACACCTCCTTTTTCCGCACCCGCTAGGGTGCAAGGGAGTTTTTTCCAATTAAAGGACAATCGAAACGGGATTGATTTATTTATTTCAGAGTCGCCACTTGGGAGATTTAGGGTGTCCCAAGTCACCAATTTTAATTCCGAATCAAGGAAAAGAATGACTCCATATTACAGTCTGCGTACCAGAAATCCGGATAAGGAATTCTGTTAACTCGGGAGAAGGTGTTAGGCATTCCCAAGTTCCGTGGTTCTAGCACGGTCGCTCAACTGTTATATTCGGCTTGATTATCTGATTTTATACAAATATGAACTTATGTGCAAATTTTAGCCTTTTACCACTTTCATAATTATTATTATTATTATTTTTTACAAGGAATTTCAACGTCGTGAAAACATATCTTGAACCACGTTACATCAATGCACACGTGGTTGTTGACATATCTCGACTCAGTTGAGATTTGGATTTAGGTCACATAAATTTGCACCCGAGTTAAGGAAAGTGAATTATTAAAAGCGCGCTTAAAACAACTAGCGTATTGTTATTTTGGGGAAGTCCATAAAATTCGCTAAACGAACTGTCCCGAATTCTAAGTACTTTAATATATATGTACATTTAGAGGGCCCCGTACCTTGTGCATTTTTGTTTGTCGAGGCTCGTCCCATTTATTATTAAAAGGAATTTACAACGTCATGGAAATGCATCTCAGACCACGCCACAATCAATGTGCCCGTGATTAGAAACATATTTTCGATTCCGTTGAGATTTGGATTTGGGTCACATAAATGTGCACCCGAGTTTAAGGAGATAACATTATTAAATACGCGCTTAAAAAGACTATCGCGTTATTATTCTGGGAAGACCGTGAGATTTGCTAAACGGCCCGCCCTGGAAGCTAAGTGCTTTGATATATACATTTAACGAGGGCCCCGCAGCTTGTGCGTTTTTATTTGTCGAGGCTCATCTCGTCTTCATTTTAAAAGGATGCCCTATAGTAGCTACGTTTCTTGTCGCGTTTGTCTCTACTAATTGGAAGCAGAAATAGCCCTAGTTAATTACATGTTTACAGGTTATTTATAGCAGGATTCCGAATGCTTTTACAAAAATCAGAAACAGGGCCTCGCCTACGGGCAAGCGATCGAATGCTCATGGGCCCAAACCCAGCTTATGTAGGATTGGCCAGGCCTGGGCCACTGATTTTCCGACGAGGACCTGCTTGGTCCGTTTCAACTTGGGCTCGACCTTCATGAGGTTGAGACCGTAAACTTATGTTCTTTGTTCTAAAGGTGTGGCTTATCAATTATAATAAGGCAGTTTATCAAAAGGGAAGGAGATTAACTAATGATGGATAATTTTCATGCCTTAATGGACATGCTAATCACCGACATAGCTAACTTCTGAGCTATAGCTTATTATACTGTCAAACCTTTCATCTATCAACCTACACACATACTAAAATATCAAGTTACCCTACAATTGACATTTGCTATGTATGAGAGCTAACTCAAGTATCCAAACAGAAATGTAAACTACTATACATCCCGTGATATTCAGTATACAGGCTATGTCTAAAATAAACAATCTTCAACTCTTCTCTTTTGTATTCATGCTCAACTTGCAAATTACATGGACACTATTAATCGTGTACAAGTGGTCGAGCAACAAACAAGCAATCCCAGAAAAACAGAATGGTGAACCAACAGAAAACCAGAGTATTCAATGTAACAACACCAACAATTCAACAATCACCAACAGCTCGGCAAATAACCAACAACAATCAGCAAAGATAGCTTGACCAACTTGAACTCTTATACAGTTTTCAGACATTACTCATTCACATTATTCTGAAATTTCTTTCTGTTTTTTTTTCTCTGAAGACTAAAAGTCCAGCCCTTTCTTAGCTAAAAATAGCTCTATTTATAACCTAAAAGAGAACCCCCTCAGGTCTGCCTAGAATTTCCAGCCTAAGGTCTGCCCATCCCCTTCATTCCCCAGGCCTAAGCATCTTCTTGATGCAAGTCATTTGGTTCCCCACGCCTGGCCTATTTCTCTATTCAAGAGTCATGGGTTTAGTTAAGTATTAAACTCCCATACTCTTATGTTTTGTCCCCACTAATACTAGATTAATAGTATTTCTGATTAAACAATTGATAGCCCATTAATCCTGAATGTTTAATCAGTCTTTGCCCAACCAAGATTACCCAAAAGGCCCTTGATGACGTTAGGTCAGTCCTAACAAACAGGTCGTTCACAACTCTGAAGAGAACCCCTCCCACAGCTAACAAACAGACCTATAATCAGTCCAACACAACCCTTCAACTAAATCAGCCAGTAAGAGTTAGGTCGTTCACCATTTTAATACTGTGAAACAAACGACAACATGTGTCGAGTCGACTTTGCGAGTTATAACGTATACTAATTAGTCGCTAATCAACTAAACTCAAGACAGAACAAACTGAGTGATTCAGGCATTTTTCGAATAATAATGGAACTTTACGACACTTAATTATTTGACGACGTTACTCAAATCGACTATACGAACTAATATACGTAACAATTAATTGACAAACAACACAGACTAAACAAGGCACAAATTTATTTCAACATTCGGGGCATTTAACATGGAGTTTATGAAACTTAACTGGTCGACAGCATCAGTCGAAGCAAACAAACATCTTATAACACTCAATTAACATTTGAGAAAAGAAATCGACCAAACAAAAGGGTCTTTGAAGATGGACAGAAAATAATAAAAAATAATCTAGAACAAATCCACAAACATATGCATAACACCTAAACAAGAGGAAAGAAAAGACGATTACATCGGAAACTTACCTCAAACAAAACAGGTTTGGTTTTTTAGGGTTCTTGAACTCAGATTTGGGATTTGAAAAGTTCTGCTTGTATTTGACCGGAACCAAAGCTGATTAGGGTCTGAGGGATGTTAGGGGAGTGACTAGGGTGAATTTGGGACTCATCCGGTGACTTAAGGTTTTGGCTCGAATATTTGATCGAAGATTCGAGCACCCTGGAGGTGATTCGAAGTTAAATGGTTAGGGATTTGTGTTCAGGGTGGCTCGTAGGTCCCGTGGTGTAACTATGGTAGCCACCGGCATCCTGGCCGCCGGATTTATATGGAAAGGGGCACCAGGGCGGCTGCTAGGGTTTCAGGGGTTTGGGGTCCTTTCTGAGAGAGACGAAGGAACGGGGTGGGGCTTGGGTAGGGGGCGGGGTAAAAGGGTTAGGTTTATATATGCATTGAGGGTTTAGATCCTGGCCGTTGGATCAAGTGAGATCTATGGCCAGGATCTATTCACTTGGGAAGAACGATGTCGTTTGGGTGTGTGGTAGGTGCGACCGGGTGGGGGACTGGATTGGGTCAAATTTTGACGGGTCTAGGGGAAGGCCTGGATCCGTTGGATCAAAGGGGTTGGATGGCTCAGATCAATTGCCTAAAACGGTGTCGTTGAGGGTAAATGAGCAGCCTGATCAAGACCGTTCGTTTGAATAAGATCAACGGCTCCAACAGGGATGCTGATACGACGTCGTTTAGGTCCATACTTGGGCAGGCCTGGTCTGAACTGGACCTGTGTGCTGGTGTTGGGCCTCACTTTGGGGCCCAATCCGATTTTCCCACAACCTTTTCCTTACAACCCAATTAACAAAATTAAACTAAAATTCCTAAAATAAAATTTTGTAAAAATTAACGATGAAATCATACACATGTTGGTTAACACCTATAATAATTAATACACAATTTAACGTTAAATACAAATTACTCAATGAGCAGACACATTTTCTTTTCTTTTTTGGAGTAACTTTCGTGAAGCAAAAATCACGTGCTTACACCAACTCCCGCCGTACGCAGCAACATCAACATCCAACATCTACACGCAAGGTGCAGAAGTGTAGTATGAGTACAACCGACCCCATTTACTCCATAAGTAACAAACCTAATCTTAGGTTGAAAGTAGTGACGAGCTGGGACATGGGTCAAGGTCCAACTCCAACAACTAACCATAGTTTATAAAAATATAATAAAAAACAGTACAAGAAAATAGCTCAAAGATAAGATGCTCAACTCATTCACAGTTACGAAAAATAGACATGCTTTTCAAGTATAACAGTAAATCTCAAATCTTTCACCGAAAACCCCAAAAACATATGAGTAAATTTGAAAACTGTGATTTCTCCAAAAGCCTTTCACCAATAAATAAGATGTTTCATATTCAGATAGCATGAGAAAAATACATCTTTATGCCTACATATCAATATACAGGTGAAAGCTTGCATGTGCCCAAAACCGGACAGTAGAAGGAAATGCATCTAAATGCATGTATCTCAAGTACGCACGTCAAATGCAATGTATATTAGTGATGAAATCATGTACTCACAGTCTCAGAGCACTCAATATCACTGTCTCATATTCCCTCTCACCATGCTCAGCACTCAGCACTGTACAATACCTACTGCGTCGTGCAGCTCGATCCACATATAGCCATAATGTCTGTTGCAGCGTGTAATCAGATCCATACATACACACACACACACACAGATATATATATATATATATAAGGCTTGTTGCGGCGTGCAACCCCATTCACATATATATAGCCACAAGGCTCGTTGCGGCGTGCAATTCGATCCACATATATATAGAAGCGATACTTAGTATGTACTTTGATTTCATTGTTACATCAGATGCAAGTCTTAGTATGTACCTGGATATTGGATACAACAGAAGAAGCAAGGGGTCAGTAGGGCAATAGAAGCGATACCAAACAGCAGCAGTAACAGCAGATACCAATAGAACAAAAATCCCAGTGCAAGAGACCAGTAAAGCCAATGGAGGAAGGGCAGAATGAAACAAATTCCCAGTAGTATGGAATCAGAGATCCAGGCAATCCAATTCCAGGAGAAACAAACAATACGAATCCAAACAATAGACTTAGCCGATACTTGAAAGAAGACAGAACTGATTTGGACAGTTTGAACAAACTGAGAATCGAACAAACAATAGGAAGAAGACAATTTCTGATTTTTGTGATATCCCTTTCCCTATCTCCTTTCTTTTCAAATTCTAATGTCAATCCTCAGTTTTGAAATCTATTTGGGTTATCAAAAAGAATTCTTTTCCAGTTTCTGTTTTTTTTTTCAGAATTTGAACTCTCAGATGTTCCCTCTCAGTGTCTCCCTCTATCTCTGTATGCTCTGTCTGTGTATCTCTCTCAGTGTATATCACCCTCTCTTTCTTTCAAATTAATCCTCACAGTGTGCCTCCCTCTATATGTCTGTACTCTCTCTTTTTCTCTTCAGCTCTATTTTGTGTATCCCTATCAGCTCTCTCTTTTTCTCTTATATCCTCACAGTGTGTGTCTTTTTCTTTTTTCTTCTTCGGTCCCCCTTTTTATCTCTGTATGTCCTCTCTTTTATAAGCCTTAACCTTACCCCTTTTACAGCCTGATAGATTAAAAGAAACCCCTCCCATGTGCCATCTTTTTTTCAGTTCCACTTTAGTTAATTAAGTATTAAACCCCATCATTCCCTTGGCAGTATTGAACTTTCCCATTTTATTAACTAAAAGCAAACATGGGCAGCAGGATGTAGTCTGACAGCACATGCTGTCAAACTATTTAATTCAAAAGGGCCTTTGTGCCCATGTTGTGCACATGCCCTCCAGTTCAGATTACCATTACAGCCTAACCTTAGATTTCTGAAATCACATTAGCAATTATAAGTAACTAACTCAGTTCTTAATCGATTAAGGCAATGTTCAACAGAAGCAAATCGATTTATTTTGTTCGGACAGTTGAAACTAATTGACGACACATGTCGACTCGACTATATTAATTATAACACATACAATCGTAGCCAAAAATCAGACATTTAACAGTATCACACAAGGTTCGAATTATACTGACTAAGCAGAATTGTACTCGAGGGGTCAGCGAATCAGCTCAAATTTGAAGCTTAATTATTCGCACAGCACGTACACATATACACATTCAGTAACAAGTAGAAGAAAGAAACAAATCGAACACAAAGGCTCGGGCAAGGTGGATAGGACACCATTAACAAAAATCCGAAACAACCATTACACAACAACAATAACAGCCTTTCAAACAAACATGGACTAACAGAACAAAGAAAAGAGAACATAACTCACCTTAAATCCCGAAAAATCAAAACCTTAACTCGGACTCGGTCAGACCTTTCTTAAGGCTGAACGGACTTTAATCGAAGTGTTTCTCAGATGAGAAACACTTCGATTAAGGTCCATTAGACCTTAATCTCTTCGGCTTGGACAAGGTGGGCCAGTGACGGAGAACCACAAAGTTCCAAAAATCAGATCTGGGATTCATGCTTCCCTGATCAGATTCGGACCAAACCAAGCATGGTTTGGTCACGAGGGGGGTCTGGGGAGTGTCTGGTATGAAACTGGGATTAAACTGTGTAGATCGAGTTTTGACTCGAATCTTCAAATGAAGATTCGAGAAGGTGGGGAGGGATTCGAACTACATGGTTAACAGATCCGTGTTCCGGATGGCAAGGGGGTTCTATGGTGTTAAGGGCGGGGTCACCGGCGTTCATGCCGCCGGTTTTCATGGTGAAGGATATAGGGGCGGCTCTAGGGTTTGATGGGGAAGATGGTGAAGACGGGAGCTGGGGTGCTGGATAGGGGGGCAGGGTATGGTAAAGGGTTTATATAGTTAGTGGGTAGGTGGATCCTGGCCGTTAGATGAGATGCGATGAAGGGCCAGGATCCTTCAGCTTGAAGGAAACGGTGTCGTTTCATCTTTTAGAGGGTTTGGGTCGATCCGGGTGGAAACGGGTCGGGTTCCTTAGTGGGTTATGGGGAATCGATCTTGACCGTTGATCAATTTGAGATCAACGGCCCAGATCAACCTGTATTAATACGACGTCGTTTGGACTCTCTGGGTATCAGCTGGACTGGACCGGGCAGGCCTGGTTTGGGTATTGTTTGTTTGGGCCAATTTTAATAAATTGGCCCAATCCGGAAGAAGAAGATTATTTTTTTTATTTTAAAACAAAACTAAGCAAAAAAAATCAAATTAAAAATTAAATACACACTCAATACAATTATTTGCACACACACTAGAATATTTCAAAACAGGTAAAATCAAACAAATCAAAAATCACGGACGAAGATGATTTTCTATTTAACGACCGGATTACGTTTCGAATTATGCATGACACACACATTTTGTATTTTGTCTTAAATAAATAAATAAATAAAATAAAAATGGGCAAAAGTCACAAATAAATCAACAAAGTGCCGTACAGAAATCCAAAAATTGTACAGCAGGACCAATTTTTATTCTTTTGGAGCGATTGTCGCGCAAAATAAAAATCACGTGCTCATAATACTAAGTAGCGGATAATATCATTAAAGTGCGGAAGTACAACCCGACACAGCCCTAACCGGGGTGTCACAAATCACGAGCATCTAACAACACGGAAACCCTCAACTGTGACTACAAAGTTTAAATACTGAACTAAGGACATAATGAAAGAGAAAGGGAGGAGCTCTAGGCTGCGAACGCCAACATCTACCTAAAGACTCCTCGAATATCCGCCTGAAGCTAGAATGAATCAACACTCGGGAGCGGGACCAGCTACGCCTGAATCTATACAGAGGGTGCAGGGAGTAAAGTGAATATCCCGACTCAGTGAGTAACAAATGTAAACAACAACTGAAAGTAAGAAAACACGTAAGGCATAAGGCATTCTATAATGAAGCAGTAAAATCATTTAAAAATAGTAAACCAGTGAAAAGTCAAGTAAAATCCTCTTTCAACAAGTAAACAACTAATTGACAGGTAGTTAAGGTAAAGTAAACAAATAGAAGTTCTCCCCTCGGCCACACTATCAAAGGATCCGCCCCTCAGGCGACCTCTCAGAACAATACCAGCCCCTCGAGCTCAATCTCACATCACAATGGGTACCCGCGCTCACTAGAGGTGTGCAAACTCCTGGAGGGGCCCCTTACGGCCCAAGCGCAATATCGAGCCACCTCATGGCATCATCACTAGGCCCTCGGCCTCATATCAATCAAGCCACTTCGTGGCGTACGTATCTCAGGCCCTCAGCCTCATAATTAGTATCACATGTTTCCTCACAACATAGGCCCTCGGCCTTACTCAGTCAAAAGTCCTCACAATCCCCTCGGGCAATAGTAAAATAGTGTTTCTCAGCCCAAACATCATTTAAAATAGCATTTAAGTCTTAAAAAACGGAGTAAACATGGCTGAGTATGAAAATAGTGGAAAATAACATGACTGAGTTCAAGTAATGAATCAAAACGGTGAGGAAGTATGAATAAAAATCTGCGAAGGGTTCAATTAGTTGGCATGAAGCCCAAATATGGCATTCAGCCCAAATCATGATGATAACAAATAAATTTCAATCAAATACGCGGTAAAATCATCAATCGGGATGGACCAAGTCACAATCCCCAATAGTGAACGACCCTATGACCGTAATCAAGCATGTGTCTCACCTCAATATAGCACTACGATGTGCAATACGGGGTTTCAAACCCTTAGAACATCATTTACAATTATTACTCACCTCGAACCAGCAAAATCTACAGCTCGCGACTCGTTTGCCTCTCAAATCGGCCTCCACTCGCGTTGAATCTATCCAAAATCAGAACGAGGACGTCAGAATATGCTAATGGAACGAAGCCCAAGCAAAAACAATCAATAAAGGGCACAAATCCCGAAATTACCAAAACCCGACCCCCGGGCCCACGTCTCAAAATTTAGAAATTTTTACACCAATAGATTCCTTATCTTCCCACGAGTTCATACATATCAAAAGTTCTCAAATCCGACCCCAAATGGTCCTCCAAATCCCCAATCAAAAGTCTAAATCTCCAAGCCCTAGTTCTTCAATTTTAGGCTTAGATTCCATGATTTCTAGGTGGAATTCACATAATAATCGAGTTTTTAGTCCAAAATTCTTTCCTCAAAACGTTTCCCCCTTGAATCCCTCTTCAATCGCCTTCAAAAATCTCCAAAAATGAGCAACTATGGAGGAAATAAGCCCCAACATCGCGGACAAGACGAGTTTAAAAACCTTCTGCCTAGGCCCAATTTCCTTCTTCGCGAACGTGGTCAAACCCTCGCGTTCGCGAAACACAAATTTACTTTGACCAACTTTTCCTCTTACGCGAACACGACATGACCATCGCGAACGCGATCGTTCCTCATACTTACTCTTCGCGAACGCACTACCTCTCCCGCGAATGCGATGAACAACTTGACCTTAACCCAGCTGACCCAAATTCCTCTACGTGAATGCGAAGCCCTTCACGCGAACGCGACGCATCACTTCCCAGCCCTCCGCAAACACGAAGCCCTTCTCGCGAACACAAAGACCAAAATTCCACTGACTTCCTCTTACTCTTCGTGAACGCAAGGGTCCACTCGCGAACGCGAAGAGTAAAAACCTGCAATAGCTGACCTGCAACTTTTGCAATTTCATAAACTCCAAAATGATCCGATTGACCATCCGAAACTCACCCGAGGCCCCTGAGACCTCAAACAAAGGCACCAAGATATCCTAAGACCTTATTCAAACTTGTTCCAATCATCAAAACACCTCAAACAACATCAAATCACCCAAAATACATCGGATTCAAGCCAAACTTTCTAAAATCTTCTGAATTCCGCTTTTGATCAAAAACCCAACAAAACCACGTCCGAATGACCTGAAAGTTTGCACACACATCCCAAATGATCCAACGAAGCTACTGCAACTCTCGAAATTCTATTCCAACCCTTGTATCAAAATCTCGCTTACCAACCGAAAATTGCCAAAATATCAATTTTGCCAATTCAAGCCTAATTCTACTCCGAACCTCCGAAACCCATTACGATCACACTCCTAAGTCACAAATCACCTCCCGAAGCTAATCTAACCATCGAAACTCACATACGAGCCCTATAACACATAGGTCAACATCCGATTGACTTTTCTAATTTAAACTTCCTCAAAAGAGACTAAGTGTCTCTAACCTTACCAAAATTATTTCGGATTCGATCCGACCAACCCGATACCACAAAATACAGATAACGAAACATAAAGAAGTAGAAATAGAGAAAATGGAGTAGTAACTCATGAGACGACTGGCCGGGTCGTCACAACAAGGGATCTCCCGGGATGCCGTCTCGTAGTCCCAAAGTAAAAACACACAGCAACAACACAAGAATACCCAACTAAGCTAAATTTTGTACCAAGTAAATAGTTAATTCCAGCCTAACATGCTTCACATAATGTAATTAAGGCAGTTTAAGCAAATAGGCAATTAAGTCAACTAAACATGCTTTTCTAAACTAGCAATAGGCTAAATTCGTAGAATAAAATAGGAAAAAGAACTCAATTGAAATACTTAAGGAAAAATCGGATTTTCAACAATTAGCTCAAGTACACGCTCGTCACCTCGCGTACAAGGCATTTGAATTATCAAATATATCATATCCTAAGGGGAAGGTCCCCCACACAAGGTTAGACAAGCCACTTATCTCGGACTAGTTCAAATCAACCCGAAACCAAGCTCTTGCCACGAGTACTCGACTTCAAATGTCCCAAATCTATTCAATTCAATCGCACAATATAAATAACACTTCAAGTAACTAATTCTACAATTAAATTCTAAGCTAATACACGAAATTAGGTAAAATGACCAAAATGCCCCTCGGGCCCACATCTCGGAATCGGTTAAAATTTATAGTTTCAGAATCCTCACATACTCACGAGTCTAACCCTTCCAAAATTATCTAAATCTAATGTCAAATCCCCAATCAAAACTCAATTTCTTGGTCTAAGAACTTTTCCCCAATTTTCATACAAGTTTCGAAATTAAAGGATGAATTTAAGTGTAGATTCATGGAAATTAGTCTAAACCGAGTAGGACTTACTTACCCAATCGCCCAGGTGAAAATCTCTTCAAAAATTGCAATCTCCTGAGCTCCCAAGTCTGAAATATGAATTATGGCTTAAACCCTCGATTTTGGGTTTTAAAAATCTGCCTAGGGATTCCCTTAATCGCGAACGCGGTCAAACCTTCGCTTTTGCGAAGCACAAATTGACGTTCACCATTTTTCCTTCTTCGCAAACGTGTCCCCTTCTTCACGAACGCGAAGGCTCAGCTCCCAGCCCATCGCAAACGTGGCCCCCTTCTCGCGAACGCGTAGATCAAGACCCCAGCCCTTCGCGAACGCGGGACCTTCCTCGCGAACGCCAAGGCCAAACCTTCAGTTCCACATCCTATCCCTTCGCGAACGCGATGGCCAGTTGTGAACGTGAAGAACAACTAGTCTGCAACACACCAGCAGTTTTTCTGCAATTTAAACATCAAGAAATGGTCCGGTTAACCACCCGAAACTCACGCAGGGCCCCTGGGACCTCAAACAAACATACCAACATATCCTATAGCCTCATTTGAGCTTGTTCCAACCTTCAGAGCGCACAAAAAAACATCAAAACACCTATTTCTCATCGGATTCAAGCCTAAGAATTCCAAAAACTCTAAAAGAACGTTTTCGATCAAAAAGTCTATCAAACCTCGTCCGAATGACCTGAGATTTTGCACACATGTCACATTGAACACTATGGAGCTACTCCAACTTCCATAATTCCATTCCGACCCTCGGATCAAAATCTCGCTATCGAACCAGAAACTTCAAAAATTCAACTTTCGGCATTTCAAGTCTAAATTAGCTATGAACCTCCAAAATACAATTCGAACATGCTCCTAACCCCGAAATCAGCCAACAGAGCTAACGAAACCATCTGATTTCTATTCCGAGGCCGTATTCACACTGTTCTAACTACGGTGAACTCTCCAACACTTAAACTCTCATTTAGGGACTAAGTGTCCCAAAACTCTCCGAAACTCAAAACCGAATATCCCAGCAAATCAAATTAGCAGAAATAACTTGGGGAAAGCAGATAATATGGGATCGAGGTGTAAATTCTTAAGACGACCAGCCGGGTCATCACAGGCGGAAAGTGTGCTATGCATTCGTGATAGCTAGTCCGCATTCGCGAAGGTCTAGGGCCGGTAACCTTTGCGTTCGCGCGAGGCGACTCGCGTTCATGTTGAGGAGCCTGGGCTAGGCTGGGCTGCTGACTTGTTCTTCTCTTTCGCAGAGTAGCCCTCGCATTTACGAAGGGTAGGACAAGCCAACCTCCGCATTCACGAGGCCTTGGTCGCGTTCGCGATGTAGTGTCTCCAGGAGAGCTGGGCCATTTGCCTTCGCAAACACGAGGCCCCTTCCGCGTTTGCAATGAAGGAGGTAGCTGGGCAGTGATGTTTTAAAACAGGACTTAGGTATTTATGAGGTCATTTATTTCACTCTTGGGCGATTTGAGTGCTCTTAAGGAGGGGATTTCGACCTAGCTTTGTGAGGTAAGTAATTTTTACCTAATGCAAGTTTAATACATAGTTTATGGATAGATTATAACATGTAAATTAGTGAAAATTATGGGTTTAGATGAAAACTTAGGTGTTTGATAAAAATGGGATTTTACCACGAAAATGGGTATTGAACTTAGTGAAAATCATATATTTATGCTCCTAAGCTTATGGGTAACAACTTTATTTGAAACTTTCGGGAATCCGGGCACGTGAACCAGGGGTAAATTTTAGGAATCTTGCATTTAGAGCTGGGTAATCACATTAATGGTTGGGATATGAACTTTTGAGCATAAATTAATTTATTTATATAATATTTGACTAGTTTCGAATCGTTTGGCATCAAATTTAGAGGTTTGAGCACATTCTTAAATTAGAAAGTAGGCTTTAAGACTAGGTAAGTCTCCTTTCTAACCTTGTAAGAGAGAATTAATACCATAGGTTAATTAAGTAAAATATGTGTACCTATTTCTGGGGGCTACGTACGTACGAGGTGACGAGAGTCCGTACAGAGCTACTATCATGCTATTGTCCGGGTAGTTTAGGACCCGTATCATGCTTTATCTGAAATATTTTCACCCTTACTTGCTAATTTAATTGCTTAAGTCATGGTTGAATTTGATAAAAGAATTGTAAAAGACTAAATTCACTTACTTGAAGATTTAATGGAATACTTGAATGTAAATGAAAAGTTCGTGTCTTCTTTAAAAATAATTGTAATATGTGGATCGGGCCAAGCGCCTCGATAGCAGATTAAATAAGTACATCTATGGTTCGCGCCATTCGACCCTTTGGTAGTACACAGTTTAAATATTATGTTGGATCGGGTCGTACGACCTCGGCATAATTCACGCATGATAATTCTTTGGAACTCTCCATGATTGATATTGCTTAAATGCCTTGAAATGTAAGCTGTTAAATGATAAAACCGAATTTGGAATTAATATTTGTGAAAGTAGGACTTATTTAATGTTTTTGAGCTTTTGGTATTATTCATGAAATCCATGCTTAGCATAACATTTTAAATATATTATTGTTCGCCCATAGTAAGTGTCAAAGTCAACTCCTCGTCACTATTTCTTCGAGGTTAGACTGGATACTTACTGGGTACATGTTATTTATGTACTCATACTACATTTCTATATACATGATCTAGGGTAGGTGCATCTAGTTACCTGTCCGACGTGCATACTTGATCCTGGTTCGAGATTTCACGGTGAGCTGCCCCCTTCCGAGTCGTTCAGTAGGATAGCCATCTTTTAATATTGTACTAGTTGTCCACATACTTGTGACACTAGATCTTGGCACATATTAGTAGACTTACGATTTTGGGTTGTATTTCTATAGTTATGATTTTCTTTAGTTTTTTCCGCTATTGGTTGCTTTAAAAATTCGTTATTTATCAAATGCTTTAAATTTAAGGAAAGTTAGCTGTTTGAATCACTTAATAAAAAAATGGAAAATCACTAAGTTGTTCGCTATTGGCTTGTCTAGCAACGGTATTGGACGCTATCACGGCCTGACATGGAGTTGGGTCGTGACACATGACATATCCAACTCCAACAGATCATCTTCATCAACCACCCTCTTGTGAAACAAAGATGTCTTAACATCTTTATTTCATCCAAATATATAATTATATGCAATGTTAATTAGTTAAACATTAAGAAATAACAAAAATTTAAGAACAAAAAGTATTTATATTCACATTAGAATATATTACAAGTTTGAGATTAGACAATTCTTCTTGTTATTTTTAATTTCACATATTTTTTTTAATATTTTTTAATTAAATATGTTATTAAGCCCATGGGCCGACCCAACCCTGCCTCAGTAAAGCCTCATGGGCTACTTGGATCGGGCTTAAAAGCCTCATTTTTAAATGGGCACCAAAATCTTAGTTCGATCCTTTTAAATCACGGGATGGGTTGGGCCGATCAACGGGCCTAACCCATATTGACGACTCTATCTTTGACCTTAGTAGGATTATAAAAGAGTAAACAACTTCTGAACTTTCTTTTGAAGTCACAAAAATAAGTTGTAGAAAATCTTTATTTTTGTAAAGGAACTTGGGATAATATTCCAATAAAATTGGGCCCATATTTTTTCAATTTACTCGGTATAGCCCAGTTTGTACATAATTTGAAAGAAAGTTTTCAATCACTAACCTAGTAATATTTGTCTTTTTTCATTCTCTTTCCACGCCTCTTCATTACAGACCAACATCTTTCATCTTCATCTTCTATCCTTTCTAATTTTTAGGTCTAGTTCCCATCTTCATATTCTATACTCTATAATTTTTAAATCTACCTTCCATCCCTATTTTTTCACCTCTCTAATTTTTAGATCTAACTTCACCTAATTCTTTTTTAATTCTCTCAAACTTTCATAATGCAAAAAAGATGAAATTTTAGAGTAAGATAAAAAATATGAAGTAAGTTGTTTGTTTGAAAGGATTTTAGGCAGAAAACATTTGACCTATTAATGATTTCAATAATCTTGATTGACAAATCTCGAGTCTCTTGCTGTGAGCATTTGGTATCGAGATGTGAGTCTGTCACGATCCTAACCCCGAACTCGGTTGTGATGGCGCCTCTCGTGAAGACAAGGCCAACCAATTGAACCAAATTCTCATTTTAAGCAGTTAATCAACATGAAAACAATATAAGCGTGATTAAATGATTCTAAACAGCAGAAAATATTGATAAAGGTGCGGAATATCCAACCCGACATAGCCCTAACCGGGGTGTCACAAGTCACGAGCATCTATAGGCCATTATACAAGTCTGATAAATCCAATATTTAGTACAAGTGTTTGAATGAAATAGAGATGACAAGATAGTAGAGACACGGGGCTGCGGACACCAACAACTACCTCGTAGTCTCCGAATACCTCCTGGAACTGGAGGAATCAACACCCAGGAGCGGAACCAGCGATGCCTGAATCTGCACACATGGTGCAGGGAGTAATGTGAGTACTCTGACCCAGTGAGTAATAAATATAAATAATGACTGAAGGTAAAAAAAACACGTAAGGCACAAGGCATTCTATAATGAAGCAGCAAAAGAATCACTTAAGCAATAAGACAGTGAAGAGGCAAGTAAGAATTCAACAAATAAAGCAAGTAATTGACAGGTAAGTAAACAAATAGAAGTTTGCCCCTCGGGCACTGTAACCACAATCCGCCCCTCGGGCAACAATCTCACATCACATTGGGTACCCGCGCTCACTAGGGGTGTACAAACTCTGGGAGGGGCCCCTTACGGCCCAAACGCAATATCAAGCCATCTCGTGGCATCAAATCTAGGCCCTCGGCCTCATATCAATCAAGCCACCTCGTGGCGTATATATGTATCTCTGGCCGTCGGCCTCATATTAGTATTAGTATATCCTCACATCTGGCCCTCGGCCGTACTCAGTCCAAAAATCATCACAAGCCCCTCGAGCATTAGTAAAAACAGTATTTCTCAGCCCAAAACATCATTCGAAATATCATTTAAGTCTCAAAACTGAGTAAAAATGGCTGAGTAGTAAAATAGTGGTAAATAGCATGACTGAGTTCAAATAATAAGTCAAAACAGTGAGGAAATAGTGTTAAAAATCCCCGAAGGGTTCAAATAGTTGGCACGAAGCCCAAATATGGCAATCAGCCCAAATCATGATGATAACAAATAAGGTTCAGTCAAATACGTGGTAAAATCATCAATCGGGACGGACCAAGTCACGATCTCCAATAGTGCACGACCCCACGCTCGTCATCAAGCGTGTGTCTTACCTTAATATAGCACCACGATGTGCAATCCGGGGTTTCAAACCCTCAAAGCATCATTTACAATCATTACTCACCTCGAGCCGGCTAAAACTCTAGCTCGCGACGCCTTTGCCCCTCAAATCAGCTTCCACGCGCGTTGAATTTATCCAAAATCAGAACGAATACGTCACAATATGCTAAGGGAACAAAGCCCAAGCGAAAACAATCGAAAATACCCAAAATCCCGAAATTAGCAACACTCGATCCCCGGGCCCACTTCTCGAAACTCAGAAATTTTCACATCAACGAGTTTCTTATCTCCCCACAAGTTCATACATACCAAAAGTTCTCAAATCCGACCCCAAATGGTCCTCCAAATCCCCAATCAAAAATTCAAAATTCCAAGCCCTAGTTCTTCCATTTTTAGCTTAAGTTTCCCTGATTTTTTAGGTGGATTTCACAATAGAATCAAGTTTTAGGTCCAAAATTCTTACCTCCAATCGATTTTCCTTGAATCCCTCTTTAATATCCTTCAAGAACCTCCAAAAACGAGCAGCTATGGGTTAAAATAGACCCAAAATCTCGGACAAGACGACTTAAAAACATTCTGCCCAGGCCTGACTTTCCTTCTTCGCGAACGCGGTCAAACCCACACGTTCGCAAAGCACAAACTCGTGTGACCAGATTTTCCTCTACGCGAACGCGTAACACCCATCGTGAATGCGATGCTTCTGCCTACTACACCTTTGCTAACACGGACAACCTTACGCGAACGCGATGAGCAAATTACCTTGGGCCCATCTGACTCAATTCCTTATACGCGACCGCGAACACCTTCTCGCGAACGCGTTGCACAACTTCGCAACCCCTTCGGGAATGCGGCACCTTCCTCGCGAACGCAAAGGATAAACCTTCACCTCCCTCAGCAGACTCTTCACGAACGCAAGGATCCTCCCGCGAACGCGAAGACCAAAATGTCTGCACCTGCTGGAATTGATTTTCTGCAATTTCCCAAACTCCAAAATGGTTTGATTGACCACCCGAAACTTACCCGAGGCCCCCGGGACCTCAACCAAAGGCAGCAACACATCCTAAAACCTTATTCAAACTTTATCCAATCATCAAAACATCTCAAACAACATCAAATCACTCAAAGCACATCAGATTCAAGCCTAAGTTTCTAAGATCTTCCGAAATATGCTTTTGATAAAAAACCCAACCAAACCACGTCCGAATGACCTGAAATTTTGCACACACATCCAAAATGACACATTGAAGCTACTGCAACACTCGAAATTCCATTCTGACTCCAATATCAAAATCTTGCCTAACAACCGAAAATTGCCAAAATAAAAACTTCGCCAATTCAAGCTTAATTCTACTCCGAACCTACAAAACCCATTCCGATCACGTTCCTAAGTCATAAATCACCTCCCGAAACTAACCGAACCATCAGAGCTCACATCCGATCCCTCTAACACATAAGTCAACATCCAATTGGCTTTTCTAACTTAAACCTTTTCAAAAGAGACTAAGTGTCTCATTTCTTGCCAAATCCTCTCCGAACACAAACTAATCAACCCGGTCACATATAACACGGATAACGAAGCATAAAGAAGCTGAAATTGGGGAAACAGAGCGGTAACTCATGAGACGACTGGCTGGGTCATCACATCCTCCCCAACTTAAACAAACGTTCGTCCTCGAGCGAGTCAAGAAACATACCTGAAACCTCAACAAGTGAGGACATCTGCTCTGTATCTCCCGCTCGGTCTCCTAGGTAGCCTCCTCCACGGGCCGACCTTTCTATTTCAGTTTTATTGAAGCTATATCCTTTGACCTCAACTTCCGAACCTGACGACCCAAAATAGCCACTGGCTCCACATCATAAGTCAAATCACCATCCAACTGAACGGTGCTGAAATCCAAAACATGAGACGGATCCCCAATATACTTCTGGAGCATAGAAACATGAAATACCGGATGCACACTCGACAAGCTGGGTGGCAAAGCAAGCTCATAAGCCACCTCCCCAATCCTCCGAAGCACCTCAAAAGGCCCAATGAACCGAGGACTCAATTTCCCTTTCTTCCCAAATCTCATAACACCCTTCATGGGTGAAACCTTCAACAGAACCTTCTCACCAACCATGTAGGACACATCTCGAACCTTCCTATCAGCATAACTCTTTTGCCTCGACTGCGCTGCACGAAGCCTCTCCTAAATCACCTTCACCTTCTCCAAAGCATCCTATACCAAATCAGTCCCCAATAGTCTAGGCTCACCGGGCTCGAACCAACCAACTGGAGATCTACACCGCCTCCCATAACAAGACTTATATGGAGCCATCTGAATACTCGACTGGTAGTTGTTGTTATAAGAAAACTCTACAAGCGGTAGAAACTCATCCCATGATCCTCTGAAATCAATAACATAAGCACGGAACATGTCCTCCAATATCTAAATAGTACGCTTGGACTGCCCGTCCGTCCGAGGATGAAAAGCTGTGCTCAACTCTACCTGAGTATCCAACTCTCTATGTATGGCTCTCCAAAACTACAAAGTAAACTGAGTACCTCTATCTGAAATGATGGAAACTGGGACACCATGCAAACAAATAATCTCTCGGATATAGATCTCTGCCAACCACTCTGAAGAATAGGTAGTACACACAAGAATGAAGTACGCGGACTTGGTCAGCCGATCCACAATCACCCAAATAGCATCGAACATCTTCAAAGTCCGTGAGAGTCCAACAACAAAGTCCATAATGATCCTCTCCCACTTCCGCTCAGGAATATCCATCTGCTGAAGTAAGCCACCCGGTCTCTGATGCTTATATTTCACCTGCTGACAATTGAGACACTAAGCTACAAATCCTACAATATCTTTCTTCATTCTTCTCCACCAATAGTGCTTCCTCAAATCCTGATACATCTTCGCGGCACCCAGATGAATAAAATACCGCGATCTATGGGCCTCCTCCAGAATCAACTCCTGAAGCCCATCCACATTGGGCACACAAATTCGGCCCTACATCCTCAGCACCCTATCATCACCGATGGTCACATCTCTGGTATCTTCATGCTGAACTCTGTCCCTAAGGACAAGAAAATGCAGATCATCATACTGGCGCTCTCTGATGCGATCATATAAGGAAGACCGAGAAACCACACAAGCCAATACCCGACTAGGATCCAAAATATCTAACCTCACGAACCGATTGGCCAAGGCCTGAACATCAACTGCAAAAGATCTCTCCCCAACTGGGATATATGCCAAACTCCCCATACTCACTGCCTTTCGGCTCAAAGCATCGGCCACCACGTTGGCCTTTCCTAGATGATACAATATAGTGATATCATAATCCTTAAGCAACTCCAACCATCTCCGCTGCCTCAAGTTAAGATCCTTTTGCTTGAACAAATGCTGAAGACTACAATGATCAGTGAACACTTCACAAGATACGCCATACAAGTAATGCCTCCAAATCTTCAATGCGTGAACTATGGCAGTCAACTCCAAATCATGAATGGGGTAGTTCTTCTCATGGGGCTTCAACTGACGAGAAGCGTAAGCAATAACTCTACCCTCTTGCATCAATACACAACCAATCCCAATTTTTGAAGCATCATAATACACGGTATATGAACCTAAAGCTGATGGCAAAACCAATACTGGAGTTGTGGTTAAAGTTGTCTTGAGCTTCTGAAAGCTCTCCTCACACTCGTCCGACCATAAAAATGAAATACCTTTTTGAGTCAACTTGGTCAAGGGAAATATGATAGATGAGAATCCTTGAACAAACTGGCAATAATAGCCTGCTAAACCAAGAAAGCTGCGAATCTCTATGGCTGAGGACGGTCTGGACCAACTTTGAACCGCCTCTATCTTTTTTAAATTGACCTGAATACCCTCGTTGTACACCACGTGCCCCAAGAAAGCCACTGAACTGAGCTAAAACTCACACTTGGAGAATTTTGCGTAAAGCTTCTCCTCCCGTAATCTCTCCAACACGACTCTCAAATGCTCCGCGTGCTCCTCTTGACTACGCGAGTATACTAGAATATCATCAATGAAGACTATGACAAAACGAATAGAGATAAGGCCGGAACACACTGCTCATCAAATGCATGAACGCTGCTGGGGCATTGGTCATCCCAAAAGACATCACCAAGAACTTATAATGACCATATCGGGTCCTGAAAGCCGTCGTAAGAATATTTGAATCCCTGATCTTCAACTGGTGATAACCCGAACGGAGATCAATCTTGGAGAACACCCTCGCTCCCTGAAGCTGGTCAAATAAATCATCAATGCGAGGCAAAGGATACTTGTTCTTAATTGTTACCTTGTTCAATTGCCTATAATAATTGCACATTCTCATTGTGCCATCCTTCTTCTTTAGAAAAAGAACCGGCACACCCCAAGGTGACACACTAGGCCGATGAATCCCTTATCTAGGAGTTCCTAAAGCTGGTCCTTCAATTCTTTTAACTCCGCTGGTGCCATAAGATACGGCGGAATAGAAATGGGCTGAGTGTCCGGCACCAGGTCAATACCAAAATCAATATCTCTGGCCGGTGGCATGCCCGGTAGGTCTGCAGGAAGCACATTGGGAAAATTCCTCACAACTGGAACAGAATGAATACTGGGAGTCTCAGCTCTGACATCCCTCACAAACACTAGATATGAAAGAAAACCCTTCCCAACCATACGTTGGGCCTTCAAGAAAGAAATCACTCAACTAGGAACTTAATCAGTCACACCTCGCCAGTCGATCTGTGGCACACTCGGCATAGCCAATGTGACTATCTTAGCATGACAGTCCATAATAGCAAGGCACGAAGATAACCAATCCATGCCCAAAATGACATCGAAATCCACCATACTCAGTAATAACAGATCCATTTGGGTCTCCAGACCCCCAATAGTCACCAAACATGACCGGTACACATGGTCTACAACAACAGTATCGCCCACCGAGGTAGATACATGAACAAGTAAAGTAAGAAACTCACGGGGCATACCGAAAACGAGCAAAGTATAATGACACATAAGAAAAGGTTGAACCGGGATCAAATAATACATAGGCATCTCTGTGGAAGACTGAAACAATACCTGTAATGACAACATCCGAAGCAATAGCGTTTGGTCTACCTGGAATAGCATAGAAATGAGCCTGACCACTGCCTGATCGACTTCCCCCTCTAGGGAGACCCCTGGCTAACTGAGCTCCACCCCTAGATGGCTGAGCAGGTGGTGATGAAGAAACTAGCGCTGAAGCCGATGACTGGCCCCTCTGTTGGGATGAACTAGTAACCCGACGAAGACATTGCCTCCACATGTGGCTCGTCTTGCTACACTCATAACAACTCCCAGGTGCTGGAGAAGGGGATCGAAGGGAACCCCTTACACTGGAGTGACTAGCAGATGCACTCGGCATAGAAGAAACTTGAACCGATGGAGCACGAGATGAACTCTAGGCTGGAAGGGCGCTGCGTGATGACTGGCCCTGCTGAGATCCATGATAACCACGACCCAAAGATTCCCCACAATAACCTAGGCGAGCTGACTGAGTAGGCCTGAATGAACGGCCTCTACTGTGCTGAAACTGGCCCCTCGAAGGAGCACCACTATAGCTGCCAGATCCTCGAGGCCTCTTGTCCTCCCTCTCCTCTCGCTCTTGACGGTGAACAGTCTCAATATCCCAGGCGATATCAATAACCTCCTCGAAGGTAGCACCCATCACTCTCTCTCTAGTCATAAGAATACGGAAATGATAAGTAAGACCATCAACAAATCTCCTGATCTTCTCTCGATCGGTCGGAACCATCCAGTGGCATGATGAGCCAACTCAGAAAACCTCGACTGATACTGTGACACAGTCATATCCCCCTGTCGCAACCACTCAAACTATCTACGCAACTCCTCTCTGCAGGATTGTAGTACATACTTCTCCAGAAGAGAATGGAGAACTACTGGCAAGTAAGGGGCGCTGCACCAACAGGCCTACGCCTCTTATACGCCTCCTACCAAGTGAAGGCAGCCCTAGAAAACTAAAAGGTGGTAAATGCCACACCACTAGACTCAAGAATCCTTGCTGTACGGAGCATCCACTACCATTTATACAAGAAACCCTAGGCATCCTCGCCCTCTACTCCACTGAATGTCGGAGGCTGGAGTCTACAAAACCTCTCAATCGATGTTGCTCATCATCCGACATAACTGGCACAACAAACTCTTGAGCTGGTGCAACCGGCTGGGCTGGAGGTGCCCCCAGCATCTGAAGTCCTTGCACTACCTGCTCGGGTGTGCGAGCAGCGGGAGTCTGATTTCCTCCCCTAGCCTGTGAAGTAGCTGCAGTTGTAGTGGCTGAAATTGCTCGAGCTAGGCCAGTGCAAACTGATAAGATCTGTGCCAAGGCTATTGAAGACCCGGAATCACGATGGGCACAGCTGGTGCCTGAACTGGTGCTGCTGGAGCATCCATAGCTGGAGCCTGATCCTGAGCTAGGGCAACTGGTGGATCTGCATGTGCTACCCTCGCTGCTCTGCCTCTGCCATGACCACGACCGCGTCCACGATCTCTGGTGGCTTCAGTTGGTGGCACTGGTAGTCTTCCACCCCATCCGGTAGCTCGTGTCCTCACCATCTGTGAGAGAATAGAATAAAGAAAGTTTAGTACTCGGGCCAACAAGTTCGCACGACAAGAATTTCAAGAATATGAAGTTTTTCCAAAAGGTTCTGAAGCCTCTCGAGAATAAATACAGACGTCTTTGTACCGATCCGCGAGACTCTACTAAACCTGCTTATGACTCATCAGACCTATGTAACCTAGGCTCGGATACCAACTTGTCACGACCCTAACCCTGAACCCGGTCGTGATGACGCCTCTCATGAAGACAAGGCCAGCCAATTGAACCAAATTCTCATTTTAAGCAGTTAATCAACATGAAAACAATATAAGCATGATTAAATGATTCTAAACAGCAGAAAATATCGATAAAGGTGCGGAATATCTAACCCGACACAGCCCTAACCGGGGTGTCACAAGTTACGAGCATCTATAGGCTATGAAACAAGTCTGCTAAATCCAATATTTAGTACAAATGTTTGAAGGAAATAGAGATGACAAGATAGTAGATACACGGGGTTGCGGACGCCAACAACTACCTCGTAGTCTCCGAATACCGCTTGGAACTGGAGAAATCAGCACTCAGGAGTGGAACCAGCGACACCTGAATCTGCACACATGGTGCAGAGAGTAATGTGAGTACTCCGACCCAGTGAGTAATAAATATAAATTATGACTGAAGGTAAGAAAACACGTAAGGCACAAGGCATTCTATAATGAAGCAGTAAAAAAATCACTTAAGCGATAAGACAGTGAAGAGGCAAGTAAGAATTCAACAAATAAAGCAAGTAATTGACATGTAAGTAAACAAATAGAAGTTTGCCCCTCGGGAAACAATCTCACATCACAATGGGTACCCGCGCTCACTGGGGATGTACAGACTCCGGGAGTGTCCCCTTACGGCCCATGCGCAATATCAAGCCATCTCGTGGCATCAAATCTAGGCCCTCGGCCTCATATCAATCAAGCCACCTCGTGGCGTATATATGTATCTATGGCCCTCGGCCTCATATCAGTGTCAGTGTATCCTCACATCTGGCCCTCGGCCGTACTCAGTCCAAAAATCATCACAAGCCCCTCAAGCATTAGTAAAAATAGTATTTCTCAGCCCAAAACATCATTTGAAACATCATTTAAGCCTCAAAACTGAGTAAAAATAGCTGAGTAGTAAAATAATGAAAAATAGCATGACTTAGTTCAAATAATAAGTCAAAACAGTGAGGAAATAGACCAAATATGCCAATCAGCCCAAATCATGATGATAACTAATAAGGTTCAGTCAAATACGCGGTAAAATCATCAATCAGGATAGACCAAGTCACGATCCCCAAGAGTGCCCGACCCCACGCTCGTCATCAAGCATGTGTCTCATCTCAATATAGCACCACGATGTGCAATCCGGGGTTTCAAACCCTCAGAGCATCATTTACAATCATTACTCATCTCGAGCCGGCTAAAACTCTAGCTTGCGACGCCTTTTCCCCTCAAAACAGCCTCCACGCACGTCAAATCTATCCAAAATCAGGACGAATATGTCACAATATGCTAAGGGAACAAAGCCCAAGTGAAAATAATCGAAAAATACCAAAATCCCGAATTTAGCAAAACCCGAGCCCCGGGCCCACTTCTCGAAACTCAAAAATTTTCACATCAACAGGTTCCTTATCTCCCCATTAGCTCATACATACCAAAAGTTCACAAATCCGACCCCAAATGATCCTCCAAATCCCCAATCAAAAGTCCAAAATTTAAAGTCCTAGTTCTTCCATTTTTAGCTTAAGTTTCCATGATTTTCTAGGTGGATTTCACAATAGAATCGAGTTTTAGGTCCGAAATTCTTACCTCTAATCGATTTCTCTTGAATCCCACTTTAATCTCCTTCAAGAACCTCCAAAAACGAGCAGCCATGGGTGAAAATAGACCCAAAATCGCGGACAAGACGACTTAAAACATTCTGCCCAGGCCTGACTTTCCTTCTTCGCGAACGCGGTCAAACCCATGCATTCGCGAAGCACAAACTCATGTTGACCAGATATTCCTCTACGCGAACGCGTAACACCCATCGCGAACGCAAAGCTTCTACCTCCTACACCTTCGCGAATGCGGACAACCTTACGCGAACGCGATGAACAAATTACCTTGGGCCCATCTGACTCAATTCCTTATACGCGATCGCGAACACCTTCTCGCGAACGCGTTGCACAGACTCACAACCCCTTTAGGAACGCGGCACCTGCCTCGCGAACGCGAAGGCTAAACCTTCACCTTTCTCAGCAGACTCTTCGAGAAGCGAGGGCCAAAATGTCTGCAACTGCTAGAACTAATTTTCTGCAATTTCCCAAACTCCAAAATGGTCCGATTGACCACCCGAAACTCACCCGAGGCCCTTGGGAGCTCAACCAAAGGCACCAACACATCCTAAAACCTTATTCAAACTTGATCCAATCATCAAAACACCTCAAACAACATCAAATCACTTAAAGTACATCGGATTCAAGCCTAAGTTTCTAACATCTTCCGAAATACGATTTTGATCAAATACCCAACCAAACCATGTCTGAATGACCTGAATTTTTGCACACTTATCCAAAATGACACAACGAATCTACTGCAACTCTCAGAATTCCATTCCGATCCCTATATCAAAATCTCACCTAACAACCAGAAATCGCCAAAATAAACACTTCGCCAATTCAAGCTTAATTCTACTCCGAACCTCCAAAACCTGTTCCGATCATGCTCCTAAGTCATAAATCACCTCCCGAAGCTAACCTAACCATCAAAACTCACATCCGAACCCTCTAACATATAAGTCAATATCCGGTTGGCTTTTCCAACTTAAACCTTCTCAAAAGAGACTAAGTGTCTCATTTCTTGCCAAATCTTCTCCGAACTTAAACTAGTCAACCCGGTCACATAAAACACGGATAACGAAGCATAAAGAAGTTGAAATTGGGGAAACAGAGAGGTAGTTCATGAGACGAATGGCCGAGTCGTCACAGAGTCCCAAAAATCATAACTTTGCCATTGACGAAGCTAAAGTTTTCATATCAGAAAGTTTCCGCTATGAATTCGTGCTTCAATCCGGATGGTTATTGATTAATAAAATTATTATTGATCGGGTGAGACAACTTTCAAGGGTTTGGGGTTCATTTAAATTTATCTTGAGTTGATTAGTTCATCATCATCATCATCATCATCATCTTTTGTTGATAATATTGGTGTTAAACAGAGGTGTAGTGGTGGACATAAGGTATTTTCCAATAGATATGTTGTATAACTGGTGTTTATACACATTTATATATATTGTATAATTATGTATAAATAGGTACAAGTGCGTAGATTTGTGTTTAATGATGTATAATTATATTTTTTCAGTTTATTATTGTATAAGAGGTCTTCATGAAAGTTTAACACTTTTTTTATATGATAAATTTTGTGTTGAAATAAAGATTTAATGATGGCTAGAAAGTTTTTTTCTAGTGTAAAATATGCACGCTGAATTTATGTACATTCAGTGCATATGCTGTATATACTCATACATATGATGTCTGAGGGTTTCATTGGCTATACGGATGAAAATCACAGTATTTTCACCATCATCGAGCTATAATCGGTGGATAATATGTAGATATATGTATGTGTGTGTGTGTATATATATATATATATATATATATATATATATATATCAACAATTTTATTGTCGGTTTGGTAAACTTCTGACAATAAGAAGATGAAGAGAGAGAAACAAAAGTAAAGATAGCAAAATCACATGATGACTTGACTTTTTGTGAGATAGTCACATTAAGAAAGAGAAAATAAACAAATAGGAGAAATAGAAAAAGAAAAAGAGATGTGAGAAGAGTGATGTCAGGAGATGATGTCATATTATAAGGGTTTCATGGGCTACACGGATGAAAAGTTAAAATGGTAACTACGAGAAAAGCACCTATGTGGGTGTTATTTCTGTGAAATTATCTCTTTTTTAAATGATTGTACATAATTGGACATTTTTAATTATTAATACTGCTTTAATTAGCTTTCTTATGTATTTGTGCCATTTGTTCGGGCCCGCGCAGTCCAACCTAGCCCAAGCTTCACGGGGCTTTTAAATTTTGTGGGCTAGAGCGGACCGGCCTGCCATCTAAATGGGCCTTAAAATGGTCAGCCCAACTCAGCCCCAAGAGGGCCGTAGGCTAGGGAGGGTCGACCTTTCAATTTTTTTTAGAAAAAAGATTTCTTCAAATCTTTAAATATTTCTTCATGACATAGTCTCTTAATCATATGTTTGTTTAGAGCGTACATGAATCTTGATATTTGACAATGAATCTCGTAATTGAACTATAAATTCTCTATATCTTTAGTTCTTTTTTTTTTAATGTTACATGAATATTTTTTTAATACTTTTCTTTTACTTTCCTCGGGTTCAGGGATTGCTTCAATAAGTTTATATGTTGAAGATTCTTCATTTTGGTTTAATATCATTTGCTAATTTCATCATTATAGTCCATAAATTTTTTTGCAAATCATAAAATTTGCTAGAGTTGTCAATTTTCTTTGGATACTAAAAACTTGACCTTTTTCTATACTGAAATGCAGTTTAATTATTAATATTATTAAAGTAACCAAATTTATTATTGGGCACTTAAAGTAATATTTTTTTTTTGAAAAAAATTATTATTGACCACTTAAAACTTTCCTAATTTATTGTTAATTAAGCAACAAAAAAACCTAATCTTGTCATACTACATGCATATCAAAAATCTAAATTCTAGTTGATATGGAAGGGTAAATGAATAATCTAAGGTTGGAAAATGGGGATTATAGTGTCACGACCCAAAACTCTCTCCGTAAAACATCGTGACGGCTACGACTAGGTAAGCCTAACAAATTACAAAAATAACAAAAATGAAAGTAAAAACTTAACAACTAACTCAAACAGATAACTAAATAACTGATAACAATACCGCTCGACATGTACAATAACCAACACTCTAGTAATACACAGTATTCCCAAAACCTAGAACATCATAAGTCAAAAGCTACAGAAGAAAACTAGTATCTCTATACACCAGAGTCTAAGAAAAAGTAGAACGAAAGATAAATGACATAGGAGGGAATAGAGGGAGACTCCGAGGTCTACGGACACGACAAATATACCTTAAAGTCTCCAAACTATCACTGCTCACTGATGACGTGGCTGATAAGAAGTACCTGGATGCACACAAAATATATGTGAAAGAGTACCATGAGTACACCACAACGGTACCCAGTAAGTGCCAAGCCTAACCTCGGTCGAGTAGTGACGAGGTCAGGTTAGGGCCCACAGGTATATAATAAATAAAGCAAGAGAATGTAGCAATAAAATAAGAGACTGGAATTTAACAAAAAGGAAAACACAACAAAATAACAGTACAACACATATGAGTAAAACAGCAGGAGATCTCCCGAGATACCGTCTCGTAGTCCCAAAAGTAAATATTACAAGGAGATCTCCCGAGGTACTGCCTTGTAGCCTCAAAGGTAAAGGTGTAGGGGGATATCCCAAGGTATCGTCTCATAGTCTCAAAAGTAAACACATAACTCAAACCGATAAATACAATAATTAACAACAAGAATTCCACAGTTAAGACTGATAAAGATCAAGGAAAAATAGGAAATCAACTAGGCATGCTGCACAGAGTTCAAATAAGCAGTTAAAACACGTAGACATGCAATATTAGACTAAACAGGATAACTACACATGCTGGTATAACTCAATTAAGATGAAATCAGGTTAAAACTCAGTAATAACTGGATTTTTACAATAATTAGCCCCTTTACGCACTCGTCACCTCGCGTACACGATGCTCACATAACACAATCATACCAAATCCTAAGGGTATTTTCCCTACACAAGGTTAGGCAAGCCACTAACCTCGAACCAGACTCAACTAATCAGTAAGAATGCCTTCTCCATGATTTTTCGACTCTCAATGGCGCAAATATAGCCAAAAGCAATTGCATATCATAAATATAGATATAAGAAACTAATCTAATCAATGAAATCATGGCTTTAGCAAAAAATTAGAAATTCTCCCCAAAAGGTCGACCCAGGTCCATGCCTCAGAATCGGGTAAAAGTCAAAAAATATGAATGCCCATTCACTCACGAGTTCACTCGTACTAAAATTATCCAAATCCGAATTAAAACTCAAAAACTTAGTTGATGAACTTTCCAACCTTTTCCACAATTTTCCAACAATTTCTTAAGAATCGTTACCCCATAGCTTTCTATGAAAAACTCTTGAATTATCGCCTCAATCCAAGCTCTCAAAGTCCCAAAATTGAAAATGAGATAAAACCCTCGAACATAGCCTTTTCTGCCCAGCGATTTCGCACCCACTGGCTCTTAGTCGCATCTGCGATGCCACACCTATGGAAAAACCATCGTAGGTGCGGATACCACTTATGGCCAGGGTTTCTACTTCTTCAGACCAGGGACAGCATCCGCAATCCCATTTCTGCTTAGACCCTTCCTTTTCTGTGATCCCAAGCCTCCCAGGCCTCTTTGTTTCTGCGCTCAAGCTTCCGTAGAAGCGACTATGCTTTTATGGACTTCAAGTCACACCTACAACCACAGGACAAACTCCTCCGGAACGCACCTGCACCCTTGGCTCACTTCTGGAAGCTCGCACTTGTGGTCATTCTTGCGCAGGTGCGATTACACCAAAACTGGTGCCTTCAGCCATTCTATCAAAACCAAATTTGATCTGTTAACCATCCGGAATCCACCCGAGGCCCCGGCGACCTCAACCAAATATACAAACAACTCCTAAAACACCATACAAACTTAGTCAAGCCCTCAAATCACATCAAACAACGATAAATCACGAATCACCCTCCAATTAAAACCTAATGAATTTTGAAACTTCAAACTTTAACAACTGATGCCAAAACCTATCAAACTCTGATTGACCTTAAATTTTGCACACAAGTCATATTCAACATTACGAACCTACTCAAACTTCTGAAATCGGAATCTGACCCCTATATCAAAAAGTTCACTAATTGTCAGACTTCCCAAAAATTCAACGTTCGCCATTTCAAGTGTAATTCAGCTATAAACCTCCAAAATACAATCCGGGCATGCTCCTAATCCAAAATCACCCAACAGAGCTAACAGAACCGACGAAACTCTATTCCGGAATCGTCTTCACACAGTTCCGACTATGGTCAAAATCCTAAAACTTAAGCTTCCATTTTAGGGATTGTGTCCCAAAACACTTCGAAACCAAAAACAGAACCTCCTGGCAAGTTACATAAGCAGAAAAAGATATGGGGGAAGCAGTAAATAGGGGATCAGAGCTAATACTCTCAAAACGACCGGCTGGATCGTTACATCCTTCCCCTTTTAAAAAATCATTCATCCTCGAACGAGTATAGAGATATACCTAAAGTGGTGAAAAGATGAGGATAACGGCTGCACATATCATGCTCGATCTCTCAAGTCGCCTCCTCGACCGGCTGACCCCTCCACTGAACCTTCACTGAAGCAATGTTCTTTGACCTCAACTTTCAAACCTGCTTGTCTAAAATAGCCACTGGCTCCTCAACATAAGATAGATCCTTGTCCAACTGGACTAAGCTGAAATCCAACACATGAGACGGATCATCGTTATACTTTCGGAGCATAGAAACATGAAATACCATATGGAATCCTACCAGGCTGGGAGGCAAGGCAAGCTTATAAGTAACCTCCCTGACACGCCAAAACACCTCGAACAGGCAAATAAACCTTAGGCTCAACTTTCCCTTCTTCTCGAACCTCATAACACCCTTCATGGGTGACACTCAGAGTAGGACCCGCTCTCCAACCATGAATGCAACATCGTGAACCTTCTAATCTACATAACTCTTCTGTTTGGACTGGGCTGTACGAAGTCGACCCTAAATCACTTTAACCTTCTCCAAAGCATCCTGAACCAAGTCTGTACCCAATAGCATAGCCTCGCCCTACTCAAACCAACCCACTGTAGACCGACATCTCCTACCATACAAAGCCTCATACGGTGCCATCTGAATGCTTGACTGATAACTATTATTGCAGGAAAACTCTGCAAGTGGCAAGAACTGATCCCAAGAACCTCCAAACTCCATCACACACGGACGAAGCATATCCTCTAGTATCTAAATAGTGTACTCGGACTGTCCGTCCGTCTAAGGGTGAAATGATGTGCTCAACTCAACCCAGGTACCTAGCTCATGCTGTACGGCCCTCCAGAACTGTGATGTAAAATCCCGGTCAGAGATGATAGATATCGGCACACCATGAAATTTGACAATCTTTCGAATATAAAATCAAGCCAGCTGCTCAGAAGAATAAGTAGTCATCACAGGAATGAAATCAGCCGACTTGGTCAGCCTATCCACAATCACCCAAATTGCATCAAACTTCCGCTGAGTCCGTGGAAGCCCAACAACGAAATCCATAGTGATCCGCTTCCATTTCCACTCCGGAATCTCTAATTTCTAAAGCAACTCACCCGGCCATTGATGCTCATACTTCACCTATTGGCAATTTAGGCACCAAGCTACATATTCCACTATGTCCATCTTCATTCTCCTCCACTAATAATGCTACCAAAAGTCCTGATACATCTTCGTGACACCTGAATGAATAAAGTACTGCAAATTGTCAGCCTCCAGGAGAATCAACTCACACAAACCATCTATATTAGGCATACATAGCCTGCCCGGCATCCTCAATGCAACATTATCTCCAATAGTGATCTTCTTAGCATCACTGTGCTAAACTGTGTCCTTAAGGACAAACATATGGGGTCAACATACTGATGCTCCCTAATTCAATCATATAGAGAAGACTGAGAGATCATACAAGTCAACACTTGACTCAGCTCGGAAATATCCAATCCAACAAACTGGTTGGTCAAGGCCTAAACATCCAATGCCAATGGCCTCTCTGCTACTGGTAGATATGCTAAGCTCCCCAAACTCTCCACCCGGCGACTCAAGGCATTGACCACTACATTGGCCTTCCTGGGATAGTATAGAATAGTGATATCATAATCTTTAAGCAGCTCTAACCACCTCCGCTGACACAAGTTAAGATCCTTCTACTTGAATAGATGCTGCAAACTCCAGTGATTGGTGTAGATCTCACAAGGGACACCGTACAAATAGTGCCGCCAAATCTTCAAGGCATGAACAATAGTTTCTAACTGAAGGTCACGGGCAGGATAGTTCTTTTCATGCACCTTCAGCTGTCTGGATGCGTAGGCAATCACCTTACGGTCCTACATCAACACCGCGCTGAGACCAACCTGCGACACATCATAATATATAATATTAGACCCCGAACCTGAAGGTAATACCAATATTGGGGCTGTAGTCAAAGCTGTCTTGAGCTTTTGAAAGATCTCCACACACTCCTTTGTCCACCTGAACGGAGCATCCTTCTGGGTTAGCCTGGTCATAGGAGCTGCAATAGATGAGAAACCTTTCACAAATCGACGGTAATACCCCGTCAACCAAAACAATTCTGGATCTCTTTTGCTAAGGACGGTCTTGGCCAACTCTACACTACTTCCACCTTCTTTGGATCCACCTTGATCCTATTACTCGATACTTCATGACACAAGAATGCCACTGAGTACAGCCAAAACTCACACTTCAAAACTTTTGCATATCTTCTTTTCTCTTAAGGTCAAAGCACAGTCCTCAGGTGCTGCTCATGATCCTCTCGAATCCGGGAGTACACCAGAATGTTGTCAAATGAATATGATGACGAAAGAATCAATATAAGGCCGAAACACACTGTGTATCAAGTGAATGAATGTTGCCGGGTCATTGGTCAGCCTAAACGACATCACCAGGAACTCGTAGTGACCATACCGAGTCCTGAAAGCAGTCTTTGAGATATCTGGCTCTCTAATCTTCAACTGATGATAGTCTGAATGCAATACAATCTTGGAAAACACCCTGGCACCCTGTAACTGATCAAATAGGTCATCACTACGAGGCAATGGATACATGTTCTTCACTATGACTTTGTTCAACTGGTGATAATATAATGCACATACGCATATAACTATTCTTTTTCTTCATAAATATGACTGAAGCACCGCAAAGTGACACACTGGGCCGAATGAAGCCCTTATCAAGCAATTCCAGTAACTGCTCCTTCAACTCCTTCAACTCGGGAGGAGCCATATGATATGAAGGAATAGAGATGGGCTGAGTTCCTGGCAACAAATCAATACCGAAATCAATATCCATGTGGAGTGGCATGCACAGTGAATCAGGTGGAAATATATCTGGAAAATCTCTCACTACTAGAACTGACTAAACTGTATGGTATCATACTGACATCTCTCACATAAGCTAGATACGAGTCACACCCCTTCTCAAAAATGAAATAACTTTGCTGGGAGTATAATCTAAGGTACCTCTCAACTCCAACCGTGGTAATCCTGGCATAGCCAATGTCACGGTCTTAACGTGAAAATCAAGGATAGCATAATGGGGTGATAACTAGTCCATGCCCAAAATAATATCAAAGTCTACTATGCTAAGTAGTAATAAATCGGCTCTGGTCTGAAAACCACTAAGAATAACCAAACATAACCGATACACACGGTCAACAACAATAGAATCTCCCACAGGTGTAGACACATAAACAGGACAACTCAAAGAATTACGTAAGATCATATAAGAGGACACATAGGAATAAGTGGAGCTTGGATCATATAAGACTAATGCATCTCTATGACAGACCGAAACAATACATGTAAATACAGGGTCAGAAGCAACGGCCTCTATACGAGCAGGAAGAGCATAATATCTGGCCTGGCCTCCCCCTATAGGGCGACCTTTACCTCCCTGACCTCAACCTCGAGCTGGCTGAACAGGTGGAGTGGTAGCTGGTGCTGTAATCATAGCTTGAGGACCCGATGGAGCATGCAGTGCTTGAGTAGTCTGTAGAGGTACACCCCTCCTAAGTCTGGGGCAATCCCTCACCATATGGAGAGCGTCATCACACTCAAAACAAACTCTCAGAAGGCATGGCTATTGTGACTGGCTCAGGCCAGGTCGGCTGGACTGACCACTGAAAACACCCTGTGCGGGAGGTAAACTAGACAATGATGGTGCATAATAAGGCTTTTGGGGCCTAGGAGTAGCAGGAATACCACTGGCGGTTGGAAGTGCTGAGTGAACAGGGAGACTCACATAGCCCCTACCATGACGAATTGTAGTTAGGGCATGAGTACCACTATAAGTGCCAGACTTTCGAGACCTTTTGGCCTCTCTCTCCTTTCTCTCTCCCGAGCAAGCATGCCCTCCAATCTCCTAGTAATATTCACAACCTGCTGGTAGGAAATATCTATCTCCAACTCTCGGGCCATGCTAATCCAGATGCTGGGATGGAGCCCCTCGATAAATTAATATACCCTCTCTCGAACTATAGCAACCAAGGCTGGAGCATGCCTAGACAAATCACTAAAGCGAACCACATACTCTTACATAGACATAGCACCCTGCCTTAATTGTTCAAACTCGGTGCGCCATGTATCTCTAAGACTCTAGGGAACATAATCCCTCAAGAACATATCCAAGAACTGAGTCTAAGTAAGTGAAGCTGCCTCAATCGGACTACCCAACTCATAAGCCGCCACCACTGATAGGCCGCTCCTCTAAGCTGGAACAAAGTGAAAGAAAGCCCACTTGACTCCACTACACACATAGAACGGAGGATACAGTGGCACTCTTCAAGAAAACTCTGGGCATCCTATGACGACAATCCACTGAAAGTAGGAGGGTAGTACTTCTTGTACCTCTCAAGCCTGAGTTGCTTCTCCTTAGAAGCTGCTGCCCTACCCTCGGGCCGAACTAGGACTACCGGCTACATAAGTATGATCTCTAGAACCTGGTCGACCTGAACCCGCTGCTCTAGAGTACGGGCAGCGGGAGTCTGTGCTCCTCCCCCGGCCTGAGATGTGGCAGGAGCAAGTGGAATCAATCCAGCTTGAGCCAAGGTGTTGAACATGCTCAGGAATTATGCAAGGGCCTCCTGAAGAGCTAGTGTAGTAACAAGCGTCTCAGGTGCCTGCGCTCCGACTGGAAATACTAGTGGCTCCTCTGTAGCAGCTCGTGCAGGTGCTCTAGCTGCACCACATGGATGTCCTCGGCCTCTACCTTGGCCCCAGCCTCTCCGGCTCTAGTATGGTGTGCGGGTACTGGTCATCAGATCCGCCTATACGCATCCTCACCATCTATGAGAGAATAGAAGACAAAAGTTTAGAATTTCGAAGTCAACAATTTCGCATGACAAGGAATCAAAAGAAATGAAATTTTCCTAACAGTTCCATAGCCTCTTGAAGATAAGTACAAATGTCTTCGTACCGATCTGTGAGACTCTACTAAAGTTGCTTGTGACTCACGATACCTATGAACCTAGAGATCTAATACAAACTTGTCACGACCCAAAACTCCCTCCGTAAAACATCGTGATGGCACCTAGTCTCTACGACTAGGTAAGCCTAACAAATTTCTGAAATAAAAAAAATAAAAGTAAAAACTAAATAACTAACTGCAACAGATAACTAAATTACTGATAACAATGCCGCCCAACATGTACAATAACCAACACTCTAGTAATGCACAGTATTCCAAAACCCGGAACATCATAATTCACAAGCTACAAAAGAAAACTAGTATCTCTATATACCAAAGTCTAAGAAAAAGTAGTACGAAAGATAAATGACATAGGAGGGAATAGAGGAAGACTCCGAGGTTTGCAGATGAAGTAGATATACCTTCAAGTCTCCAAACTGTCACTGCTCACTAATGACGTGGCTGATAAGAAATACCTAATGTCACACCTCCTTTTTCCGCCCCAATAGGGGTGAAGGAGTTTTTTCCAATTAAAGGACAATCGACACGGGATTTATTTATTTATTTTAGAGTCGCCACTTGGGAGATTTATGGTGTCCCAAGTCACCGGGTAAATCACGAATCGAGGAAAAGAATGACTCTGTTTAACAGTCTGCACGCCAGAAATCCGGATAAGGAATTCTGTTAACCCGGGAGAAGGTGTTAGGCATTCCCGAGTTCCGTGGTTCTAGCACGGTCACTCAACTGTCATATTCGGCTTGATTATCTGATTTTATACAAATACGAAATTATGTGCAGATTTTAACTCTTTACCGCTTTCATTATTGTTATTATTATTTTACAGGGAGTTGCAACGTTTTGAAAATGTATCTCGAACCGCGTCACAATCAATTTACCCGTGGTCGTCGACACACTTTAACTCCATTGAGATTTGGATTTGGGTCACATAAATGTGCATCCGAGTTCAAGAAAATTAAATTATTAAAGGCGCGCCTAAAGCGACTAGCGTATCATTTACTTTGGGGTAGTGCCGTGAAATTTTGCTAAACGGTCCATCCCGAAGTCTAAGCAATTTTAAAGGAAATATTTACTGAGGGCCCCGCAATTTTTGTATTTTTATTCGGCGAAGCTCATCTCATTCTTATTATTTTTTTTAAGGAATTTGCAACGTCATGGACACGCATCTCGAACCACGTCATAATCAATGTACCCGTGATTAGAGACACATTTTGACTCCGTTGAGATTTGGATTTGGGTCACATGAATGTGCACCCGAGTTTAAAAAGGTAAGATTTATTAAAATGCGCGCCTAAAGCGATTAGCGTATTATTATTTTGGGTAAAGTCGTGGAGTTCGCTGAACGGCCTATCCTGAGTTCTAAGGAATCAACACATACATTTTGTGAGGGCCCCGCAATCTATGTGTTTTATTTGGCGAGGCTCGTCTCGTTTTATTTAAAAGGTCGTCCTCTAGTGGCTATGTTTTCTATTGAGTTTGTCTCTAATAATGAAAAAAGAAGAACGGTCCAACTTTATTTACATGCTTACAAGTTAGTTATAGTCGGGTTCCAAATATGATTTGCAAAATCCGAAACATGAACGCGTATATGGGCATTTGTTTTGATACTACGGGCCCAGGCCCAATGTGCATAACGTGAAATTCGACTGGGCCATCCTTATTCCAATTGGGCCTAGTTAACCTATTTTATATATGTTTGACATTTATAAGGGGGCTGAAAATGTAAAGTACTGCTTGTCTGATCAAGCAATATTCCTACCAATTCGAAAACAGGCCATTTGTTTAAAGAAGTAACTATCGGATACCTAACATGCTTCTCGACAACAATGATGAACTAACAGAACATGGCTACTGCAACATTAGTCCCTTTTAATTATAAGCAAAGCATAGAGTTCTCCAACTAAATGATATGTATAAAGGTTCAGTTACATCACAGCTAGCTACATGGTTCTAGTAGAAAAAGTAAATTATCATACATACAACTAATGTTCAGTATATTTCTAAAGTGAATTCAAAATAACTTCAACTTTTCATTTTTGTATTCATGCTTCAAATTTCAGCCTACATTGACCAATGTATCAGTTGTGTACCTGGTATAGGAAAGCAAAAGAAGAAGAGGAATGATCAGTGGAAGCAGTAGCACACACACAGCAACACAGCAAGCAGGAAAGCAGCAACACAACCCCAGCAGTCAGATTTTTGTTACCAACAGCAAACCCAGCAAAACAAAATCCAATAATACCCAGTAGGAGAAACCAACAACAGATTTAAACCAAGCAGAAGACCAGTGAACTTTCAGACCAACAGAAAACCAAGAACGCTCAACTGAAACAATATTCAACAAGTAGAGAAACCAGGAAGAACTAAACTGAAACCCAGCAGTGTCCCAACACAACAGACTGGTGCACGAAAGTAGTAATTTCTAATTTTTGTCAAAACACTCAAGAAAAGCAGCCTCAAACTCTTTAATTTAGAAGTTTATCTTTAACACTCTACCTCTCTCAATTTCTGATGTCCAACCTTAAAACCAGTTTTTTTCTTTTTCCTCCAGAATCAATCCTCTCGAAAATTCCCCCCCCTCCCTTCAAACTGTCCTCAATGAGCCTGTTTATAGGCCAGAAATGGCAAGCCCCCAGGCTGCCTTCCCACTCTGCCCATACCCCCTTAAACTAATCAAAATGCCCATGATATTCCTGACAGACTCTCCATACCGCATGTTTTTCTCTTTTTTAATCAAAGTTATGGGTGTTTAACTTATTTTAATCAACCTCCCCCATGCCATTTAATCTTGTTCCCCACTATCCTCAAATAATATGTTAGTTTTGATAGTATTTTAATACCCTACTGTCAGCCCAATTTAAACTAACCATCTTCTGATCTTTTCAAACCCCAAACTACCCCTTTAACCCCTGGTTATTACTGTTTTAACCTAAGCTTCAGCAACCTAAAGTTTGAACTTCTGAAAGTTCAAACTCAAACTATCTTAAACTGAGTTCCATCTATTGTACTGCAGCTACAAACCATTCACAGATAGTTTCAAACAATCAGCTAAACGACAATGGTTCGATCAATCACATGAAGTTATACGAATCAGAATATTTGAACATTCAGTCCTATGAAACTAATCAACGACGTTTATCTAATCGGCTATACTAATTATAACATAGAACAATCTGTCGATTAAACAAATAATACGAACAGGGCATCAACTTCCTTCAACAACTTTGCACGAAACAGGGAATCTATATGAATTATCCATTCGACGATATTAATCAAATCGAATATGTATCTCACCATACGTATTTAACAATAGACAGAAGACTAATCGACCAAATAAAAAGGTCTTATGAAGATGGAGAAAAATTAAAAGAAAATATCAGAAACATCATCAAACTAACTAATCAGGTTAACAAATATAAACATCATTAAAAGAAAATAGAAAAGAAAAAGGAAAACTCACTGTGGAAGCTCAACAACGAACGACCCAGGCCTGAACTGGATTTGACCATTCGAGGTCGAACAGACTTTAATCGAGGTGTTCTCAACCGAGAACACTTCGATTAAGGTCTATTAGACCCCAACCCTCGGTTTAAACTGGCAGGATTCCCAAAGTTCTTGTGTTCTAGGGTTCGAAGAGCCCGATTTGGGGCTTGAGGATTTGTGGGTAGATTCAGACCAAACCAAACTTGGTTTGGTCACGAGTGAGGGCAGGGTAATGACTGGTGTGAATCTGGGGTGGGTTGGTGTAGATCAGGGTTTTGCTCGAACCTTCAAACGAAGATTCGAGGCGATGGGGAATGATTCGAGGCAAGGGGGTAACGGATTCGTGTTCAGGGTGGTTGGGTGCATCAGGGGTGTTATTTTGGTGGTCACCGGCGTCGTGGTTGCCGGGTTTACGGTGAGAGCGTATGGTGGCGGCTAGGGTTTGGAACGGGGGGTTTGGGTTTGTGTTTGGGACGATGGTGCACAGTAGGCGAAGGGGGGGGGGTGTTTGGTTTGGGGGGCGCGGGGTGTGATGAGGGGTTTATATATGGGACGTGGCAATTAACTTGAGCCGTTAGATCAAATGATCTCAACGGCTTGGATTAATTGGTGAGGGAAAGGACGGGGTCGTTTGGTGTAGAAACGGTGTCGTTTGGTTTTAATGAGGGGCTGGGTCGACCCGTGTAAGCAGGTCGGGTTACGGGCGCGATCGTGGACCGTTGGATGAGTATGGATGAACGGCTCAGAGCAAACGCCCTATGCGGCGTCGTTTGGGGGCGTCCCTGGAAGGCCTGGTTTTGGACTGGGTCATTGTATTGGTTTGGGCCTGATTTCAGTTGAATTTTCGGCCCAAATCCGATATTTTCCTTCTTATAATTAAACAAAAATTCCTAAAAACCAAAATCAAACTACACAGATATTAATTAACACCTAACAACAGTTATCACACGAATTAAAACATTTAATAAAATCACCATGACAACAAAAATAGAATAAAAATGCATATTTTTGGGATTTTTGCTTTTAAAACCAAATAATGGTTAATTAATTCCTAAATGTACCATTTTTCCTAAATGCATGCAACATATATTTTTGTATATTTCTTTTAACTATAGCAAGGTGAGCATTTACGGACAAAACAATTATCAAAATGTCACACAAATCCTCAAAATTGTACCCGAAAGTAACTTGTTTTATTTCTTTTTCGATTTCTTTTGGAGTAGTTTCCGTGAAGCAAAAATCACGTGCTCACACCTAGATCTACACACAAAACATGTACAGAAGAGTAACATGAGTATACCACAATGGTACCCAGTAAGTGCCAAGCCTAACCTTGATTGAGTAGTGACGAGGTAAGGAGAGGGCCCACTGGTATATAATAAATAAAGCAAGAGAATGTAGAAATAAATAAGAGACTGGAATTTAATAAAAAGGAAAACACATCAAAATAATAGTACAACACGCAGGGGTAACACAACAGGGGATCTCCCGAGAAACCGTCTCGTAGTCCCAAAAGTAAATATTGCAAGGAGATCACCTGAGGTACTGCTTCGTAGTCTCAAAAGTAAATATGTGCAGAGAGATCTCCCGAGGTACCACCTCGTAGTCTCAAAAGTAAAGGTGAAGGGGGATCTCGCGAGGTACCACCTCATAATCCCAAAAGTAAACAAACAACTCAAACCAATAAATACAACAATTAACGGCAAGAATTCAACAGTTAAGACTGATAAAGATCAAGGAAAAAATGAAATCAACTAGGCATGCTGCACAGAGTTTAAATAAGCAGTTAAAGCACGCAGACATGCGATATTAGACTAAACAGGACAACTACACGTGCTGGTATAACTCAATTAATATGAAAACATGTTACTACTCAGTAATAATCAGGTTTTTACAACAATTAACCAATGTATGCACTCGTCACCTCGCGCACACGGTGCTCACATAATACAACAGTACCAAATCCTAAGGGGATTTCCCCCACACAAGGTTAGGCAAGCCAGTTACCTCGAACCAAGCTCAATCAATCAGTAAGAATGCCTTTTCCATAATTTTTCGACTGTGAATGGCCCAAATCTAGCCAAAAATAATTAAATACCATAAATATTTCTATAAGAAACAAATCTAATTAATGAAATTAAGGCTTAATCAAGAAATTAGAAATTCGCCCCAAAAAGTCGACCCATGCCCACATCTCGGAATTGGGTAAAGGTCACTAAATATGAACACCCATTCACTCACAAGTTCACTAGTACCAAATTATCCAAATCCGATATCAAAATTCGAGTCAAAATTCAAAAACTTAGTTGATGAACTTTCCAACCTTTTCCCCAATTTTCTCAACCCAATTACTTAATTAAATGATGAAATCAACTATAGATTAGTGAAATATAACCATAAATGAGTTAAGAATGGTTACCCAATAGCATTATCTGAAAAACCCTTGAATTATCTCCTAAATTTGAGCTCTTAAAGTTCAAAAATTGAAAATGAGATAAAACCCTCGAACTTTGCCTTTTCTGCCCAGCAATTTCGCACCTGCTGGCTCTTAGTCACATCTGTGACGCTGCACCTGCAGAAAAACCATTTACACTTATGGCTAGGGTTTCTGCTTCTGCGGACCAGGGACCTCACCTGCTATCCCACTTTTGTGGAGACTTTTTCGCTTTTGCGGAGACCCTTCCGTTTCTGCGATCCCAAGCCTCCAGGCCTCTCCTCTTGTGCGCTAAACTTCCACAGAAGCGACCCCTTTTCTGTGGCCTTCATGTCGCACCTGCGACCATAGGACAAACTCCTCCAGACTGCACCTATGCCCCTTGGCTCGCTTCTACAGGCTCACACATGCGGTCAATCTTGCGCATGTGCGATAACACTAGAACTGGTGCCTTTAGCCATTCTCCTAACACATCCGAGGCCCCCAGGACCTCAACCAAATATACCAACAAGTCATAAAACGCCATATGAACTTAGTTGAGCCCTCAAATAATATCAAACAATGCTAAAATCATGAATCACCCTCCAATTCAAACCTAATGAACTTTGAAACTTCAAACTTCTACAACCGATGCCTAAACCTATCAAACCATGTCTGATTGACCTCAAATTTTGCACACAAGTCATATTCGATATTATGGACCTACTCCAACTTCCGAAATCAGAATCCAACCCTGATATTAAAAATTCCACTTCCAGTCAAAATCTCTAAAAATTTAACTTTTGCCATTTCAAGCCTAAATTAGCTATAGACCTCCAATTCACAATCCGCACATGCTCCTAAGTCCAAAATCACCTAACGAAGCTAAAGGAATTGAAAAAAACTCCATTCTGGATTTGTCTTCACACAGTTCTGACTACGGTCAAAATCCTATTACTTAAGCTTTCGTTTTAGGTACTAAGTGTCCCAAAACATTCCGAAACCAAAAACAGAACCTCCTATCAAGTCACATAAGCAGAAAAAGATACGGGGGAAGTAGTAAATAGGGGATCAGGTCTAATACTCTCAAAACGACCGGCCAAGTCGTTACCATTTTTATCTCAAGTCCAAATATATGGACTTATTTTCAAGAAGCACAAGAAGTCGAACAAGCTCAAGATTGATTTCAAGAAGCCAAGATTTTTTTTCTTTTTAAAATAAGATTTATTTCATTCCTTTTACATTAAGGATTTTTCTTTTAGAGTGAAGACCCTATCTACTGCTTCCCCCCGTATCTTTTTCTGCTTATGCAACTTTCGGGGAGGTTGTTGTTGCGGTTTCTGAGTGAGTTGGGACACTTAGTCCCTAAAACGAAAGCTTAAATCAAACGATTTTGGCTGTAGTTAGAACTATGTAAAGACGACTTCGAAATGGAGTTTTTCCAATTCCGTTAGCTCCGTTGGGTGATTTTGGACTTAGAGCGTGTTTGGATTGTGAATTGGAGGTCTATAGCTAATTTAGGCTTGAAATAGCTAAGTTGAATAATGGAGATTTTGACCGGAAGTGGACTTTCTGATATCGAGGTTGGATTCCAATTCCAAAAGTTTGAGTAGGTCTGTAATGTTGAATATGACTTGTGTGCAAAATTTAAGGTCAATCGGACGTGGTTTGATAGGTTTCAGCATCGGTTGTAGAAATTTGAAGTTTCAAGTTCATTAAGTTTGGATTGGAGGATGATCCATGATTTTGTTGTTGTTTTATGTGTTTTGAGGGCTCGACTAAGTTTGTGTGGTGTTTAGGACTGGTAGGTATGTTTGGTTGAGGTCCTGGGGGCCTCGGGTCGATTTCGGGTGGTTAATGAATCATTTTGGACTTAGGAAAAATCGCAGATTTTGTGAAGTCTCCAGTTCTGGTTTCCTTCTTCGCATTCACTAGGGAATAGGAGCTGGAGGCAGGAGGAGAATTCTCTTTGAGTTCGCAAAGTGGGGGCCGCGTTCGTGAAGGTTTAGTTCAAGCAGTGCATTACGAACATGTGAAGGGCATCGCGTAGAGAAAGTGGAGTAGTTGGGTCCCCAGGCCTTTTGCCTACGCGTTCACGATGTTGGTCCCACATTCCCGTAGGATCGAGCTGAGTGGTCTTCACGTTCGCGACAAGGGGATGGCATTCACGATGAAGGATTTTGGTCCGAAGTAAGTTTGTGCTTCGCGAACACGAGGGTTCTTCCGCGTTCGCGAACAAGGATTGCCTGGGTAGAATATAACATTTCAAAATCGAGGGTTTGGCCATTTTTATTAAAACTTCAGATAGAGAGCTCGGATTTGGACGAGATTTTGAGGTATTTCGGAGATATCGATTAGGTAATAATTCTACAATTGATTTTGGTTATATCCCACTAATCTATCGTTAATTCCATCCTTTAATTTTGGATTTGGGTTGAACATTTTGGGAAAAATAGGAGAAGTTCTTCAACTAAGATTTTGGGTTTTTATTTGGATTTTGACATCGGATTTTGGAAACACTATTATTGTTTACTTCAGTGGCAAGTTGTGGTATTGGGCACTTGAGGTGTGATTTGTGATATGTTGTGATATTGATACGGATGCGATGATATAAAGATTGGGGTTAAAACGCATGCGGTGAGATAAGGTGGGCTTGATACGTATGTTGCTAGTAGGGAAACTACTTGAAGCCACTCGATGTGATAAGATGGGATAAAACGCGGGTAGTTATTTTGGGAAAATGATTTTCATAACTCAATGCAAGGCTCCTACGGTGATATAAGGAAAGATTGTGATTTGATTTGTGGAATGAGACTACGAGGCGGTACCTCGGTAGTGATTCTTGGTGATACCTTTCATTACATCACTTGTGTTTTGTTGTATCGCTTTTTTGGCATTCTTATTAAGTGTATTGATATCTTAATTGCCTAAGTTCGGTGTAGCTATTCTTGTTATATTTCTTTATTGTATGATTTTCATTATTTTTCATTATGATACTATCATATACTTGTTCAATTTTCTTATTTATTCTAGTAGGTCTCTTGACCTGGCCTCATCACTACTCTACAGAGGTTAGGCTTGATACTTACTGGGTACCATTGTGGTGTCCTCATGCTATGCTTCTGCACATCTTTTGTGCAGATCCATGTACTTCATACCAGCCTAGGCACTAGTGAGTCGAGCTTGGATTAGAGACTTCAAGGTATACCTGTCGGCGTCTGCAAGCCTCTGAGTCACCCTCTATCTAGTTCTATTTCATTTTCCTTTTTATAGATACTCGGGGGTTCTTGGGATCAATTCTTGCCGCTTGCAGAGTTTGCCTATAACAACAACTACCAATCGAGTGTTCAGATGGCTCCATATGAGGCCTTGTATGGGCGGCGAAGTTGGTTTTTGTGATGTTTTATTCATGGTTGGAGAGTGGGTTTTTCTCCGGGTTTCGCCTATGAATGGTGTTATCAGGTTCAAGAAGAAGGGCAAGTTGAGCCTAGGTATATCAGACATTTTGAGATTCTCTAGAGGATTGATGAGGTGGCCTACAAGCTTCCATTGCCACCTAGTCTAGCTACAGTTCATCCCGTATTCCATGTTTCTATGCTCTGAAAGTATCACAGTGATCCATCCCATGTGTTATATTTTAGCTCAATCCAATTGGACAAGGATTTGTCTTATGTTGTGGAGACGGTGGCCATTTTGGATAGGTAGGTCCAAAAGTTGAGGTTGAAGAGCATTTTTTGTGATGACCTGGTCAGTCGTCTTAAGAATTAATGCCCTGATCCCCTATTAACTGCTTTCCCCAAGTTTGTTTCTGCTATTTTTATTTGTCGGGATGTTCGGTTTCGAGTTTCGGAGAGTTTTGGGACACTTAGTCCCAAAATTAGAGCTTAAGTGTTGGAAAGTTGACCGTAGTCGAAACAGTGTGAATACGGCCTCAGAATAGAAATCTGATGGTCCTTTTAGCTCCGTTGTGCGATTTCGTGCTTAGGGGAGTGTTCAGATTGTGTTTTGAAGGTCCGTAGCTAATTTAGGCTTGAAATGCCGAAAGTTGAATTTTTGAAGTTTCTAGTTCGATAGTGAGATTTTAATCCGAGGGTCGGAATAGAATTCCGAAAGTTGGAGTAGCTCCGTAATGTTTAATGTGACGCGTGTGCAAAATTTCAGGTTATTCGGACAAGGTTTGATAGACTTTTTGATCAAAAACGTACTTTTAGAGTTTTTGAAATTCTTAGGCTTGAATCCGATGAAAAATAGGTGTTTTGATGTTGTTTTGAGCGTTTCGAAGGTTGGAACAAGTTTGAATGATGTTTTAGGATTGGTTGGCAGGTTTGGTTGAGGTCTCGGGGGCCTCGGGTATGTTTCAGGTGGTCAATCGGACCATTTCAAGTTGTAAAATCTGTTGTTGGGTGTTGCAGAAAAATGACCTTCGCGTTCGCGAGTAGGCCCTCGCGTTCGTGAAGGGTTAGCAGGTGAGGCTGAGGATTTAGCCTTCGCGTTTGCGAGGGAGTCTCCTCATTCACAAAGGGGCTGGGGTCTTGTGCATCGCGTTCGCAAGGTGATGTCGCATTCGCGTAGAGGAAAGTTGGGCGGCTAGGTTGATTTGTCCTTCGCATTCATGGAGGGGACGTCGCGTTCGCGTTGAGTATGAGAGCTAAGACTTCACATTCGCGAGCTGTGTGTCGCGATTACGATGAAGGAATTTTAGTCAAACTAAATTTGTGCTTCGCGAACGCGAGGCGTTGACCGCATTCGCGAAGAAGGATTTGATGCCTGGGCAGAATGTTTAAATAATCATTTGGTCCTCGATTTTTGGGTTATCATTCACCATTATTGAGCGATTTTGGAGCTCTTTGAAAAGGATTTAAGAGGGATTCAAAGGGAATCACTTGAAGGTACAATTTTCAACTTCATAATTCGTTTATATGTGATTAAGGACCTAATTGGTGGTGAGAAATTTGGGGGGAAATGGGTAATTATGGCTTGAGATTGAGAGACCTTAACATGGGTATTTGAGGGGCTAATTGAATTACGATTTCAGTGTTCTTGTTATGTATAGACTCGTGAGAGTACGGGGTTTCTGAAAATGTATATTTTACCCGATTCCGAGATGTGGGCCCGAGGGGCGTTTTGGTCATTTTACCTAATTTCGCGTATTAGCTTAGAATTGCTATGTAGAATCAGATACATGAAGTGTTATTTATGTTATGAAATTGAATTGAATAGATTTGGGCCATTTGGAGTCGAGTACTCGTGGCAAGAGCATGGTTTCGCATTGATAATTGAGCCGGTTCGAGGTAAGTGGCTTGTCTAACCTTGTGTGGGGGACCTTCCCCCTAGGATTCGGTATATTTGATATTTGAAATGCCTTGTACATGAGGTGAAGAGCGCGTACTTGTGCTAATTATTGAAAAATCCGGTTTTCGTTAGGTAAATTTCAATTGTGTCCCTTTTCCTGTTTTATTTTACTTGCAATTTAAGCCTGCTGTTAGCTTAGAAAAAGCATGCCTAATTGACTTAATTGTTTATTTGCTTAAATTGACTTAACTGAATTATGTGAAGTATGTTAGGTTAGAATTACTTGTTTACTTGATACGAAATCGAACTTACTTGAGTATTCTTGTGTTGCTGCTGTGTGTTTTACTTTGGGACTGCGGAACGGCATCCTGGGAGATCCTCTGTGCATATTTATGGTTTGAACTGATGTGGGATACCGAGAGATCCTCAGCACATATATTGAGGATACCAAGAGATCCTCGGGATACCAAGAGATCACTAGCACATATTGAGGATACCGAGAGATCCTCAAGATTCCAAGAGGTCCCTGGCATATATTGAGGGTACTAAGAGATCCCTGGGATACTGAGAGATCCCCCGATTATTTCCTTGTGATTGTTTTTGCCTCTGTTTTAGTTATTGAATTCCTTGTTTTCCTGTATTAGATTCTTATCGTTAGTTTTCAACTGTACTGCTTATTTTATACTGTCATGTCTTATATTCTTTATTTTATCTCAGTAGGTCCCTGTCTTTCTTTGTCACTACCCGACCGAGGTTAGGCTTGGCACTTACTGAGTATCGCTGTGGTGTACTCATTCCCTTTTTGCGCATATTTTTCATGTGCAGATCCAGGTACTGCGACTCAGCCTTATCACCCTTGAGGTGAGGTGACTGCTCCAGTGACTTCGAGGTATATCTGCTGCGTCCGCAGACTAAGGAGTCCTTTTCTATTCTAGCTTTTAAACATTTGCCCGTCTATATTTCTTTTTCGTGTTAGATATTCTGGAGTTAGAGTACCGTCTAGTGATCCTTAGCTTGTGATTCATGGGTTTCTGGGTCTTGGAGATATGTATTGGTTTCTGAGATTTAAATATTGTGTATGCCGAGCGATACTTTTAAACACTTTTTTATCACTCTTCATTCTGTTTTAAGTTATTTTTATTTTGCACTTTGGTTATCTTCCACAATTTAGGCTTGCCTAGTCGTAGAGGACTAGGTGCCATCATGATGGTTCAATGAGGGCGAATCGGGCCGTGACATTGCTTTACCGAAGGTTCAGTGGAGGGGTCAACTAATCAAGGATGCGACTTGGAAGACCGAGCACGATATGTGTTGTTGTTATCCTTATCTTTTCACCACTTCAGGTATGTATCTACACTCGTTTGAGTATGAACATTTGTTTTAAGAGGAGGAGGATGTAATGACCTGGCCAGTCGTTTTGAGTATTTTAGCCTCGTTACCTTATTTATTGCCTCCTCTATGTTATATTTTAGTTATGTGGCTTGTCAGAGTGTTTGGTTTGGGCGAGCTTCAGAGTGAAATGGGATATTTAGTCCCAAAATTAGAAGTTTAAGTTGAAAGAGTTGACCGTAGTTTGGCTTTTTGTGTAGACGACTCCGGAATGGAGTTTTGACTGTCCCAATAGCTCTGTATGGTAATTTTGGACTTAGGAGCGTGTCTGGATGTTGATTTGGAGGTCCGTAGGTTGTTTCGGCTTGAATTGGCGAAAGTTAGAAAGTTGAAGGTTTGGAAGGTTGAGAAGTTTGACCGGGAGTTAACTTTATTGATATCGGGGTGCGATTCTAATTTCGGAAGTTGGAATAGGTCCGCTATGTCATTTATGACTTGTGTACAAAATTTAAGGTCAATCGGAGTTGTTTTGGTATGAATCGACATTAGTATTGGAAGTTGGATGTTCATAGTTTCAATAGGCTTGAACTGGGTTGCGATTCATAGAATCAATGTTTTATGTGATTTTTGGCCTCGAGTAGATACTTTACGTGTTTTGGAACTTGTTGGTACATTCGGACGGGGTCCCGAGGGCCCCGGGTGTGAATCGGATTGAAATCGGACAAATTTTGTGACTTAGTTGTTTCCTGAAGCTTCAGTTGTTTTGGTGTCATCGTACCTGCGGTGGGAGTGGCCACAGGTGCGAACTCACTTGTGTGACTTAAGCATTGTATAAGCGGAAAGGTCTATCCCAGGCCTGGGGTCGCAGAAGCGGAAACCCTATGTAGATGCGGGTGCGCAGGTGTGCCCATGTTCTGCATGAGCGGGAGCACAAATGTGCGTTATCCTTTGCAAAAGTGAATCTACCTAGCCTTAGTGGGAATCGCAATTGCGATGGATTTTTCCGCAGGTGTGACAGTATGCCCAGAGATGCAAAAATCGTTGGGCAGAAAAAGGTATGTTCGAGGGTTTAATTCTATTCTTCATCAGTTGACCTAGAGAGCTTAGTTTGTGGCGATGTTTTGAGGGATTTTCAAGGAAATCATTGGGGTAAGTGATTGTAACTTGGATTTGGATATTATACATGAATCCATTGTTATTTTCGTCATTTAATTAGTAATTTGAGTTGGACAATTTGAGGGAAAATTGTGAAACATCTTAGACCAAATTGTGGGGATTTGAAAGGCGATTTGAAGTCAGATTTGAGTATTCTTTGTATGGTTGAACTCGTTATCGAATGGGTATGAAGATTCTTTCCATGCCTTTAGTTGAGTTTCCATAACATGTTATATTTATTAGTATTAGTCTATCTTCACATGCTTTACTTGATCATTAATACTTATCTTATCTCTTACTTGGTAATTGTCTTTACATGTTTAGTTGAAGTTATTGTTCTCTTAATTCCTTATTCATTATTTAAACGTTGAGCTCTTTTACTTGGAGTTATTATTTCTTGAAATATCTTATTATTGAATTTTACTGTTGAAATTATAAAGGCAATGATTCACATTGGGGTAAAGTTATAAAGTTGTTGAAATACCATTACTGTTGAACTATTCACTTCTGGCTTCTATTGTTGAGATCCTTGTATGTAATATGGTTGAGCCCTAGGCTATTTATTGCGGAAACACTATTATTGTTAACTTCTTTGGCAAGTTGTGGTATTGGGCACTTGAGGTGTAATTTTTGATATGTTGTGATATTGATACACATACGGTGATATAAGGATTGGGGTTGAAACGCATGCAGTAAGATAAGGTGGGCTTGATACGTGTGTTGATAGTAGGAGAACTACTTGAAGTCACGCGATGTGATAAGATGGGATAAAACACGGGTAGCTATTTTGGGGAAATGATTTTCAAAAATCAATGCAAGGATCCTATGGTGATACAAGGAAAGATTGTGATTTGATTTGTGGAATGAGACTACAAGGCGGTACCTCGGTAGTGATTCTTTTTGATACCTTTCGTTACATCACTTGTGTTTTGTTGCATTGCTTCTTTGGCATTCTTATTAAGTGTATTCTTCCACGATGTCTTAATTGCCTTAGTTCGGTGTAGCGATTCTTGTTATATTTCTTTATTGTATCGTTTTCATTATTTTTCATTATGATACTGTCAAATACCTGTTCAGTTTTCTTATTTATTACAATAGGTGTCTTGACCTTGCCTCGTCACTACTCTACCGAGGTTAGGCTTGATACTTACTAGGTACCGTTGTGGTGTACTCATGCTATACTTCTGCACATCTTTTGTGCGGATCCGGGTACTTCATACCAGCCTAGGCACCGATGAGTCGAGCTTGGATCGGAGACTTCAAGGTATACATGTTGGTGTCCTTAGGCCTCGAAGTCACCCTCTATCTAGTTCTATTTTATTTTCCTTTTTATAGATATTTTTGTGTAGGGATGTTCATTATACTTTTGTAGAGCTTGCATGTCACGACCCAAATCTAACTAACCGTGATGGCACCTAATTCAACCCACTAGGTAAGCCAATTATTAACTATCCAATTTAATAAGATTTATTAAGAGAAGAAATGATAATACAACTGCTTTTATACAAAGAATTTCCCAAGGACTGGTAGTACAAATCATGAACCTCTAAGATTTAGATTTTTACAAGACTGAACTGAAATAAGTACATGTCGACGCCCCCTTTTTCTCTAACCGTGGGGTCAGAAATCGGGTATACGACATTGGGAGGACAACTCTATTCCCTTTCGAGAATTGGGTTTAGAAGTTGATGAGTCGCCACCTAATGATTATAGTGCATTAGGAAACTTTTTAGAAGAGTTTGAGATGAAGAGACCAAGGATTAGGGTAAGGCTAGAAATTATCCCGAGGGGAAGGTGTTAGGCACCCCTCAGGATCTACAAGTGTGGTTCCCGGCCATGCTACAACTGTGACTTTACAAGTAAACAATCAAGGCTCAAATAAGGACTTGCATACAACATTGCAATTAGGTTGAAACTTATGAAAGTAAGTAGAAAGAGAGAAAGGATTTGAAAAGTTTAAACAACTCTAAAGGAAGCGAATAAAGAAAAGAGGGTCCTAGGTTTGTGATTAATATGGATCATTTCAATGCAATATCCAGCAATCACTCCTCAGAAGAGAGGTCGCACGTGATATTAGCGCACCGGTCATCATATCCATATTCTACCCTTCCCACCCCGTTAAGGTATTAAAGCACAGAATGGTATCGTTACTTATTGCATGCTCCCAATCCTATCAATCTCGGAGGCATTGAGACTACTAATCCTGAAGGGGAGGGAGTTGGGGCTTTTATGGTTTTAAAAGGATAAAATTCTAGGGCGACAAACAAAACACATAAAGCAGATATGGGAAAACACATAACAGTTGAAAGGCTCAAATAAACCTCCTCAAGTCAGAAAAGCATAGAGTTTAGCATGTCTTACATGTACTAATTAGGTCTGAATTAAACTTAAAAAAATGCGTGAGGCAGACTGATTTATTACATACTTCAGATAAGAAATCCGAATCAGACCTGCCTGCTGGTTGGAATTGTCAAAGACTTATGCACTTATGGCTTTTACCCTAAAGCTTGCATGATATCTAATAATGCAAAGTATACTGATTTTAATGAAAATCTTTACTGATTTTAGAAAAAGGGATCTACAAATTTTAAGACGGGTTTTAGATTCGAAACGAGGCTGATTCAATTAACTGATCCTATAGGCAAGGTTTCTAAGTGTCATTGATCTTAAACAGTTGCAAGAATCCTATAGACATGATATCTAAGCGTTACTGATTTTAAACGTTTATAGAAGTGCAAAAGCCCTATAGGCCTGGTGTCTAAAATACTGATTGTTATTTAAACCTATATACACGTTTGCCTAATGATAGATGCATATGCAGAATACAGAAAGTCCAATAGGCATGGTGTCTATATGAGAATGCAGAAAATCTTATGGACATGGTATCTATGTGAGAATGCAGAGTTTCAATGATTTATAAAATGCAGAACTTTAAAACATAGCAATTCCTATAGGCATGATCTCTAGATGAGATGCAGAATTTTATAAATGATAACCCCTATACCACACTTTTCCACTAGCCGACCCCAAATGTTTATTACAAGATTATTACAAACCAGAATTGATAAAAGAAAAATAAAATAAAATTACATCAGAAAACTAAAAGTCTCAACCAAGGAGAGCCTGATTCGTACTTCTGTCTGAAGCATGAAGTAAACCAACTCCAAAGATCAAGTTCCAAAGCCTTTCTCTTATTTGGGATGTGTCAAAGTTCCAAAGAGTCTCAAAGGGGCTCGGGGAAATGCTTACACCCCAAATATATTTCAAAATCAAGGACATAGTGTAGTGTGGAAGGGCCAGCCCTCAAATGTCCAAGTTCAGAGGGAACTCAAGGTCCCAAAGCAAGGCTCATAGGAGAGGGGGGCAGAACTTAAAATCTAAGAGTAGGTGCAAGTGCAGGGGAGGGGGAGTGATAAGCTAGTGGTCATGCCAAGCAACTTGAAGTACTGGCACACCCCTGACCAACTTGTCATTTCAAGTTGAGGAGTTAGGGCTTACTGAAAGCCAGGCTCAGGCCTGGGCAACCATTTAAGAGGCTACCAGATCATGAGCCTTAACTCAGCATACATAGGGGTAAGGGTAGGGGATTCATAACAGAAACATTAGACAAAGGAAAAGTGGGTAAAGGACATGATCAGCAATAAAACATACTGACACCATTTACTTGGGGTTAAAATTCCGTTCATGGACAACAACTCATGTTGCCATGCCCTGAATCCCCATTTACAAACACATAGAGGGTAAAGGTATAGGGATCAAGCATTCGCAAGAAAGTAAAGCAAACAGCAGCATATGAACATGTCAAGCTTTGCAGGTAATAGGCATAGATGTAAAGGTTCTAAGTAAACACATTAGGATGATTTCTAGGGACTGAATCAAGACATACCAATAAAAGAGCGAGAGCAGGATGCAAAGACAAAGTAGTAGTAGTATATTAGCCTTGACTTTCACCCAGCTAATAATAAGCAGGAGCAGAGAACAGCAGTAGAGAAGAGAGCAAGAGGGAATGCAGGTTTTGAAAGTAGTAGTAGTGTGTAAGAGTATTCAATTCGAAGTGTGTTGTAAAAAGTGTTGAATTGTCCCTTTTATAGTGCAGAGAAGAAAGTAAGAAAGGTAAGAAAATAGTTTACAATCAATCACATAGAATTTCCCTTCAGCTAAGAGATTTGATTTCAAACGGGTAGAAGATAGTTAAGGAAAGAATTTGATCAGAATCTTTTCCAAAGTTGTACAAGAAGGGAAAATACATAGGAACTATTTAAGGAAAGAGTTTGATAGCAACATGGTTTGTGCAAATAAGGAAAGGCAATCAATCAACAGTCAGTAGAATCAGAATTTGAGTTTTGGTATGAATGAACCCAACCAAAAAAGGTGAAGAAAGGTTTAATGAAAGAAAATCAGTAACAATCAATCAAATCCCATTAGAGGATTTCAGAATCAATCAATTAGTAGTTGGCAAAACCCCTTTGAAGAAAGAATTCCTCATATATAAACCACACAAACATGTCAAACAAAAAAGAACTGTCATGCTAATTAGAAAGAATCTAGTATAGAAAAGTTCAGAGTTATAAACAAAGAGGCTCAAATTCAGTACTTAGACTCAAACTTAGTTTGAGAAAATCCAGGGTTCCATAATAGAACCCTAGTCCGAGAACGAGATTAAACGGTCGATTCCCCGAGGAAGAGGTTCGTCAAATTTGGAGTGAGTGTCAATATCTGATGGCAAACACTTAAAAGACCTCATCTCGAAGATTTCGCCAAGTCGTCCCAAGAGCAGTGGGATTGGTTAGCAAAGGAAGAAAGCTATCGGGTTGAGATTGGTAAATTAAAGCAACAAGTCGAGAGTCTGAAATTCGAGAGTCGTGTACAGGTTACCGAGGATCAAGGTGAAAAGAATAGACTAGCCAGATAAAATGACGCTCTTAAAGCCCAAGTCCGACAGTTGAAGATAACCATCGAAAAGCAACCGAGGAGCCAATCCGATGAACAATTGGTAAAAAGATTGGAAAGCGAAGTCAGAGAATGGCGGGATGAGCTAGGAAAAGCTGAAAATGTCATGGCAGAACTCAAACACAATGGGCGACAAGAACCGAAGAGCGTCACCAATACTTGAATCAGTTGAAGAGGGACCATGAGAAAATTGTTTCCAATTTAAAGAGAAAAGTAGTTGCCCTTGAAGGTAGAGCGGTTAGGCAGGCTAGAGACTTCGAAACTGAGAGCGGACATTGTTACAACTTGTTAGCCCAAATGGAGGCAGAAGTGCAACAGCTGCAAGACCAGCACTTGCAAGACTCCCGAGCTTTAAAGACGTGCAGCGATCAGATAAGACGCTTGCTCATAGAAAAGAAGCAAACAAAAGACAGGATTAGAGCCATTGCTCATGCTATTGTCAGGAGATGCCGGGTTTGTGAAGACATGACCCGTACTACTTTTATCTCAGCAGTGATGATCTATGTGAAGCGAACCATGAATGAGTTAGAGCAGCTTGAAAGGGATTTGGATCCTAGACCCGCGGCGAGGCCGAACGACGCCCCGCAGATACCTAAGTTTGAAGCACTAGAATATGCATAGTCCGTGTCTTTGAGTGTCTACCATGTCGAGTCAGTCTTTTGTACGTCCGGATTGAGTATGTTTGCAGCTTAGAGTTTTTGTTTGCTTTCAGATTGCGTTTGTTAGTTTCTTTCCAAAACAAAAGATGTCGAGTTTGTAAGAGTCTGTTTATTAATGAAAGTTGAGCATTTTATTTCCACCCATATTTTTACATTTATCTGCACGAACTACGCTTGGTCTGATTCGTGCGAGGTCACGATACGTAGGCAATCTCTATAGGATTCGACCGTAATTTAAAAAAAAAAAAGAAGAATATATATTTGTCAGAGCAAAAATAAGCTGGGATGATGCATGAGGTCAGAGCAAAAGCATGTTAGAAATGATTAAATGCCTAGGAGCATTGCATCCCCCTAACGTGCAATTACAATATCTGTTAAGACTCTAACACTGACAAGTTTGTTGTTTTTCCAATATCAGTTAGTTGTTAGAGCGTACTGGCACCGTACCATTATCAAACAAGATCAAAAGGTCCTATACCAGAAAGCATGACTGGGTCAGACAACAGCATTGAGTCAGAAAAAACGGCCAATCAGATGCTGAAGGAAGCCCTGGAGAAAATGGAAAAAATGAGGCTAGAAATGAATGAAATGCAGATAGCCTTAGCTAGAGCCCAGAAGGGGCAAGAACTACCCGTTACTCCTACCCTCCAACCAGTACACACGCCGGAATACCCCTCTCCCGGTCCTTCAACAAGTTTCCCAAGCCATCACTATTATCAGGGAAGAGAGGCTTATGATTCCCAAGCTCCACCTCCCACTCAAAACCCTCATCCGCCAAATGTTCCCGTCTTTGTGGCACCTCCCCCAGCTCCACTACATAGATCATCCAGTGAGCCGCTATTCCAAGCTCACGACACCCAATATTACCCTCCCGAACCCACTTTCAAAGCGCCTGAGCCATATACCTCCTCTCCCCATTTTGAAATCCCGGGAGAAGTTGAGAAACCAGTTAAGAATGCAGAACAAGAGGAGGTGATTCGTAAAGTCAAAAGCCTGGAGCAATCCTTCAGGAACATGCATGGTTTAGGAAACCAAGTTAGTGTCGCATACAAAGATTTGTGCCCTTTTCCTGATGTACAGTTGCCTGCGGGGTTTAAAATGCTGAAGTTTGACTTATATGAGGGGCACGGTGACCCAGTAGCCCATCTGCGTGGTTTTTGTAGCAAAATGAGAGGGGCTGGGGGAAAAGATGAGTTGTTGATAGCATATTTCGGGCAAAGCCTGAGCGGGTCAGCGCTAGAATGGTACACGAGGCAAGACCCCGGCCGATGGTATACATGGGATGATTTGGCCCAGGCATTCATCGGCCATTTTCAATATAACCTCGAAATAGTCCCTGATCGTCTGTCATTGTTGAAACTAGAAAAGAAGCCTGGGGAAAGTTTTAGAGAGTTTGGTTTCCGCTGGAGGGAACAAGCTGCAAGGGTTGATCCTCCCATGCGGGAAAGTGAGATGGTAGATTACTTCTTGCAAACATTGGAACCTACCTATTTTGGTCATCTAGTGACATCTGTCGGGAAGTCGTTTAATGAAGTGGTAAAGATGGGAGCCATGATTGAAGAAGGATTGAAATCTAACAAGATCTTGAGCTACTCGGCTTTGAAAGCAACCACCCAGGCCATCCAAAGCGGTACTGGTGGTGTGCTGGGAAAGAAGAAGAAAGAAGAAGTTGCTGCAGTTGAAGCTAATGTTTGGTCCAGGCACAATAACCGTCCACTCTACTACAACCAACCCAGACCCCATCACCCAAACTATCAATATACCTCATATGGTCCACCGCAACACTATTATCCACCACCAGAACCACAATTTTCTATTCACCACGCCCAGACCTACACTCAACCCCCAGTGCACTCGCAATGGCGTACACCAAGTCCCCAAAATACACAGCCACACCCACAAAACACCTATCCACCTCCCAGGGCTAACAGACCAGGAACCAGCTTTCGCCCAAACCAAGCTTTTAGAAATGAGAAGGCCCCAAACAAAAAAACATTTACTCCGCTGGGAGAATCTTACACTTCTCTTTTCCACAGATTGAAACAGTTGGGGATGCTGACCCCAGTTGAATCCAAAGCACCAAATCCTCTTCCCAGAAACCTGGACCACTCTGTTAGCTGCGAGTATTGCTCAAGGATGCCGGAGCACGATACTGAAAAATGTTGGAAGTTGAAAAACGCAATCCAAGAGCTCATTGATAATCGTCGTATTGAGGTACAGGCTCCAGAGGCCCCAAACATCAATCAAAATCCGTTACCAGCGCATTATGAGGCCAACATGATCGAACTGATACATAAGGGGGCAGAGCCTAAGAAACCTTCGCAGGTGTTTATGGTGATTCGTTCTACGGAAACCAAAGAAAAGACAGTGAGTGCAAGGCCAGTGGTTTAGTTAAAAGCAGTAGAAGACAAGCCAGTGCTAGTAATGGGAAAGGGACCGTTTGTGGCCGAGAAAAAGCAGGAGTCAGTCAAGATAGTGGTACCAAGGTCAGTATCCACGCCCGTGGTGGTTGTGAATGGAGTCTATATAGAGCCGGTTGTCATAAAACCGGTAGTCCAGTTACCCATGGTTGATAGCAAAGCCGTACCCTGGAAATATGACAAAGTAGTGGTGACATACAAAGGAAAGGAAATTGAGGAAGAAAGTTGTGAAGCACAGGGACTGACCCGGTCAGGACGTTGTTTCGCCCCTGAAGAGTTGAGAAAAGCTAAGGGCGCAAAAGACAATCCAGTGCCAGTTAAAAAAGCTGTAACGGAAGAGGAAGCGGAAGAGTTTCTGAAAAAGATGAAAGGACAAGATTATTCCATTGTTGATCAACTGAGAAAAACACCGGCCCAAATCTCGTTGTTGTCATTATTAATTCACTCTGATGAGCATTGCCGAGCTTTAATGAAGATATTGAATGAGGCTCATGTGCCTGACAAAATCTCAGTAAACCATTTAGAGACAATTGCCAACAAGATCTTTGAAATGAACAGGATAGCATTTTCTGATGATGAATTGCCTATGGAAGGCACAGAACACAACAAGCCTCTCTATTTGACGGTCAAATGTGAAGGTTCAATGGTTACTCGGGCACTAATCGATAACGGGTCGAGCGCTAATATTTGCACGTTATCCATATTGAACAAGTTAAAGATTGATGAGGATAGAATCCGCAAAAATAGCATTTGTGTTCGAGGGTTCGATGGAGGGGGAAAAAACACAGTAGGGGATATTGTACTCGAATTGACTATTGGCCCAGTCGAGTTCACGATGGAATTTCAGGTGTTGGATGCTGCAGTATCCTATAATCTTTTGTTGGGTCGACCGTGGATTCATGCGGCAAAAGTCGTGCCCTCCACACTGCACCAAATGATCAAATTCGAGTGGGACAGACAAGAAATTGTGTTACATGGGGAAGATCCCACATGCGCCGTGAATGATGCCATTGTACCCTTTATAGAGACCGAAGATGATAAGGGGCCATGGGTGTATCAGATCCTCGACACGGTTCCGGTGAGCAGGTTGCTTGAGGGTAAAAGCATGCCATGTCCCAGGGTGTCAGCTACGACCGTCATGGTAGTGTCAGAAATGTTGAATAACGGGTTCGTGCCCGGGAAGGGTTTGGGGGTTGAACTGCAGGGCATTACTCAACCTGTGTCTTTGCCCAAAAATTTGGAAACCTTCGGGTTAGGGTTCAAACCAACAGCGGCAGATGTCAGAAAGGCCCGTAAATTGAAGAAGAAAGCTTGGGTGCTCCCTAAACCAATTCCTCGATTGTCCAGGTCCTTCGTCAGGCCGAATATCAAGAAACAGTCATTGGCAAAGATATCGGGTTCGTTAGTTGAGGCGGATGGGAATTTGGATAAGGTGTTTGAGAAAGTATTTGTTGAAGTAAACATGGTTGAGGCCGGGGAAGGGTCAAGCAGAGCAGACATACAGTACATCGGACCACGTGCTAACATCAGCAATTGGGAAGCTACTCCTCTTCCAGTTCGGAGGGAGTCGTGGTAGTGGGTTTTGTTTTCCTTTTTGTCACCTGGATTATTCCAGGGTTTGTAATCCAGTTGTTATGTTCCGTCCGTTTGGATGAGTTAAAACCTTGTTGTCTTTACGTTTAATGAAATGCAATTTTCTTCATCCCTAATTCTCTTTCCATTTTCGTTTCTTTTCTTTGTACAATTCTCTTTATGCTGATATCAATGACATGACATGCATGAGGAATCTTCGGCCCAGTTTTAAAAGCCAATCTAATTCAGAAGTAATAATACAAGAGAACGAGTGTGATGATGGGATGGATTGTAATAATGATGAAGCTTATGAGGAAATTAGTAAAGAATTAAGCCACTTTGAAGAAAAACCCAAACCTAACTAAAATAATGTACGGGAAACTAAAATAAGTGTTCATTTGGATCCACAACTCAAGGAGGAGATAATTAAAGTATTGCATGAGTACAAAGATGTTTTTGCATGGTCATATGATGATATGCCGGGTCTAAGCACCGATTTGGTGGTTCATAAATTGCCCACTGATCCAGCACTCCTCCCTGTCAAGCAGAAGTTGAGAAAGTTCAAAACAGACATAAGTGTGAAGATCAAAGAAGAGATCTCCAAGCAGTTTGAGGCAAGGGTCATTCAGGTTACACGGTACCCCACTTGGTTAGCCAATGTCGTGCCTGTGCCAAAGAAAGATGGCAAGACCAGGGTGTGCGTCGATTATCGAGACCTTAACAAAGCAAGCCCAAAAGATAATTTCCCACTGCCCAACATCCATATACTGATCGACAATTGTGCCAAACATGATATTGGCTCTTTTGTGGATTGTTATGCGGGTTATCATCAGATTCTAATGGATAAGGAAGATGCAGAAAAGACGGCATTCATCACGCCGTAGGGAACGTATTGTTATCGGGTCATGCCGTTTGGTTTGAAAAATGCTGGGGCAACTTATATGAGGGCCATGACAACTATCTTCCATGATATGATACATAAAGAAATTGAGGTATACGTGGATGATGTGATCGTTAAGTCTAGACAGCAATCTGACCATGTCAGAGATTTGAGAAAATTCTTTCAAAGGCTTCGTAGATACAATCTTAAGCTCAATCCTGCGAAATGTGCTTTCGGAGTGCCATCTGGGAAGTTGTTGGGATTCATAGTTAGCCGGAGAGGTATTGAATTAGACCCGTCAAAGATCAAAGCTATTCAGGAATTGCCACCTCCAAGAAACAAAACCGAGGTGATGAGTTTGTTGGGAAGACTGAACTATATCAGCAGGTTCATTGCTCAGCTCACGGCAACATGTGAACCAATTTTCAAATTGTTAAAGAAAGATGTCGCGGTCAAATGGACTGATGAATGCCAGGAGGCTTTTGATAAAATAAAAGGGTATTTGTCAAACCCACCCGTGCTGGTCCCACCAAAACCAGGGAGGCCTTTGATTCTATATCTGACAGTTGTGGACAGTTCATTCGGCTGTGTACTGGGGCAGCATGATGTTACGGGCAGAAAGGAGCAGGCTATCTACTATCTCAGTAAGAAGTTCACATCTTACGAGGTCAAATATACTCATCTGGAAAGGACATGTTGTGCCTTAACTTGGGTGGCACAGAAATTGAAACATTACTTGTCATCTTACACCACTTACCTTATATCTCGCTTGGACCCATTTAAGTATATTTTTCAGAAACCCATGCCCACAGGAAGGCTTGCAAAGTGGCAGATCTTACTTACAGAGTTCGACATTGTCTATGTGACACGGACTGCCATGAAAGCACAGGCATTAGCCGATCACTTGGCTGAGAACCCCGTTGATGAAGATTATGAGCCTTTGAAAACTTATTTCCCTGATGAAGAGACAATGCACATTGAAGAATTAGAACAAGATGAGAAGTCGGGATGGAAACTTTTCTTTGATGGGGCTGCAAATATGAAGGGTGTGGGAATAGGAGCAGTACTTATTTCGGAAATAGGTCAGCATTACCCCGTTACAGCTCGGCTTCGTTTCTACTGTACAAACAACATGGCAGAATATGAGGCGTGTATATTGGGATTGAGATTAGCTGTGGATATGGGTGTACGGGAAGTCTTGGTCATGGGTGACTCGGACTTACTGGTACACCAGATTCAAGGGGAATGGGAAACACGGGACTTGAAGCTTATACCGTATCGACAATGTCTGCATGAGCTTTGCCAGCATTTTCAGGCCATAGAATTCAGACACATTCCAAGGATTCATAATGAGGTTGCTGACACTTTGGCTACTTTGGCGTCAATGTTGCACCATCCAGATAAGGCCTATGTTGATCCATTGCAGATTCAAGTCCGTGATCAGCATGCTTACTGTAATGTGATAGAAGAGGAAATCGATGGAGAGCCGTGGTTCCATGATATCAAAGAGTACATCAAAGCGGGAGTATATCCAACGCAGGCCACCGGTGATCAGAAAATAACAATTCGACGGTTGGCAAGTGGGTTTTTCCTTAGTGGAAGAGTACTGTACAAAAGAACGCCAGAGCTTGGTTTGTTGAGATGTATAGATGCACGGCAGGCCACAACTATCATGACTGAGGTGCATTCCAGAGTTTGCGGACCGCATATGAGTGGGTATGTTCTAGCAAAGAAGATTCTTCGAGCAGGTTATTATTGGTTCACGATGGAGCGAGATTGTATCAGTTTTGTGCGTAAGTGTCATCAATGCCAAATACATGGAGATTTGATTCATGCTCCACCATCAGAATTACATACGATGTCCGCGCCATGGCCCTTTGTTGCATGGGGCATGGATGTTATTGGGCCAATTGATCCAGCAGCATCAAATGGGCACAGATTTATCTTGGTAGCTATAGATTATTTTACCAAATGGGTGGAAGCGAAGACATTCAAGTCTGTGACCAAGAAGGCTGTAGTTGACTTCGTGCATGCAAATATCATCTGTCGGTTTAGGATCCCAAAGGTAATCATCAAAGATAATAGGGATAATCTTAATAGCCATTTGATGAAGGAGACATGTGAGCAGTTTAAGATTGCTCACAGGCACTCTACTCCGTACCGTCCCAAGGCAAATGGTGCGGTTGAAGCGGCCAATAAGAACATAAAGAAAATACTCCGGAAGATGGTTGAAGGATCTAGACAATGACACGAGAAATTGCCTTTTGCATTGTTAGGATATCGCACCACCGTGCGTACCTCGGTAGGGGCGACTCCTTACTCATTGGTATACGGTACCGAGGCGGTAATACCCGCAGAAGTGGAAATCCCATCTCTGCGAATCATTGAAGAGGCTGAAATCAATGATGATGAATGGGTGAAAAGTCGTCTTGAGCAGTTGAGTTTGATCGATGAGAAAAGATTGGCATCAGTGTGTCATGGCCAACTGTACCAACAAAGAATGGCAAGAGCATACAACAAAAAAGTACGTCCAAGGAAATTTGAAGTCGGGCAATTAGTACTGAGGCGGATCTTGTCTCATTGGTCTGAGGCAAAAGGAAAATTTGCCCCAAACTGGCAAGGACCATTTGTAGTAACCAGAGTGTTGTCTAATGGAGCATTGTATTTGACAGATGCGGAAGGAAAATGTGTAGAAATGACCATCAATTCCGATGCGGTCAAGAGATATTATGTATGATTTCTTTATTTTCTAAATGTATCTGTTCGTATTTGGCATATCTTAAAGATTGAAATGATGAAGGCATTTTGTTCTGCTATCCAAACACTCATATCCCTTGTTATCCCCTTCGAGCCTTACTTATTTTTCATGCACCTCTTTCGGAATCAGCGTCATTATCAGAGAACACAAGTGCCAAACATAAAAAGAAAAAGGAAAAAAAAAAGAAAAAGAAAAGAAGAAAAAGAAAAGAAGGAAAAAAAAAGGGAAAGAAGAGAAACATAACAACGTAGTCTCTATGAAGTGAACTGCGTTTGACTTGATCCCGAAAGGGTACGTAGGCAGCCTTACTCCAAGGTTCAGTCATACCAAATAGAAATCTAAAAATCCCCAAGCAAGAAACTGGGGCAGAAGTGGTGACTGTTATGAAAGTTGAATTCCGAAAGTTGTAAGTTGAACCCATTGGAATTGTTTTGAGCCTTTTATTCCTTTCTTTCTAACTCAATCCAAAAGCCTACATTACGGTCCAAAGAAAGACCTTATGATCAGTTTTGAGAAATGCCAAGATGAACAGGTAGGAATAACCCACGACAGGGGCAACACTCTGGTTCGAGCAAGAAGAACAAAAAATAAATGAGAGAGTCTTATGGGTGAAAACCCTCACGGGCACCGTAAGGCGACGGGAGCTGAGAAAAAAATAAATGAGAGAGTCTTGTTGGTGAAAACCTTTATGGGCACCTCAAGGCGAAGGTGAGATAAGAAATGGAAAACTGAGAAAGGTATGTTGATAGAAACCGTTTCGCGGGACCGCAGGGAAACAAGGTTAAGGTCTAGATAAATCAAACAAGTGATGGAAGTTCTGGGCAATGAGGTACGGCAATTGAGAGTTGTTTGTTTGGACAGATTGGGCTGATTAATCCAAAATGCATGTCTTGACCATTGGTACTAGTTGTCTCGTTCAGATAAGTTTCTTTTCCTTCTCTTTTCAAACAGTCATCTGGTTTTGGATTCTTCTTATCCTTAACTCAAGAATCATTGCATTTCATTTTCTTTTGAGGGTTTTATCTAGATGAGATGTTTAAGTGCCAGTTTTGTTCAATGCAAGCAGAAAGGACTTCAAAGTTAACTACCAGCTTCTAGAATTGTAAAGCACAACGTAGTCAGAGCATGTCAAAAACAACTTAATGTCAAGTGGAATACAGGGAATAAACAGAAGTTTCATCGGTGAAATGATTGGGAAATGTCGTGGGAAAGGCGAAAGCTCAAATAAAAGGTCAGAAAAGTGAAATAACAGCAGGGGTGTAAAGCATTTAGGTCGCCAGAGGTTGGGAAATTTAAAAGTTGGTCAGAAAGTCAAGCGGTTCAGGGTCAGTGCGTGGAAATTAGTCAACACAAAGCAAGGCAGTGGAAGGATTTTTCAGCAAGAATGCCATCAACTAACCATAGTTTTAAACTGACGAAATTTTCTTTGATTAAGCAGGGGGAGAAAAGTTAGTTGTTGAAGAGGAATTCTCCAGGAGGGAAAAACAAGCACTAATTAGGATAAATGCAAGTTGTCAGGAGTCCGCCTATAGAACAGAGACGTATTTTTCTAGTTTGACGTCAGGAGTCCGCCTGAAGAACGGAGACATACAGTTTAAATTTTAAAAATCAGGAGTCCGCCTGGAGAATAGAGACATTCATTTCAAATTTAGCAATCAGGAGTCTGCCTGGAGAACAGAGACGTACTTTTCAAGTTTGACGTCAGGAGTCCGCCTGAAGAACGGAGACATACAGCTTAAATTTTAAAAGTCAGGAGTCCGCCTGGAGAACAGAGACATACTTTTCAAGTTTGATGTCAGGAGTCCGCCTGAAGAACAGAGACATACAGTTTAAATTTTAAAAGTTAGGAGTCCGCCTGGAGAATAGAGACATTCAATTTCAAATTTAGCAATCAGGAGTCCGCCTGGAGAACAGAGACATACTTTTCAAGTTTAACGTCAGGAGTCCGCCTGAAGAACGGAGACATACAGTTTAAATTTTAAAAGTCAGGAGTCCGCCTGGAGAATAGAGATATTCAATTTCAAATTTAGCAATCAGGAGTCCGCCTGGAGAACAGAGACATACTTTTCAAGTTTAACGTCAGGAGTCCGCCTGAAGAACGGAGACATACAGTTTAAATTTTAAAAGTTAGGAGTCCGCCTGGAGAATAGAGACATTCAATTTCAAATTTAGCAATCAGGAGTCCGCCTGGAGAACAGAGACATACTTTTCAAGTTTAACGTCAGGAGTCCGCCTGAAGAACGGAGACACACAGTTTAAATTTTAAAAATCAGGAGTCCGCCTGAAGAACAGAGACATACGGTTTAAATTTCAAAAATCAGGAGTCTGCCTGGAGAATAGAGACATTCAATTTCGAATTTAGCAATCAGGAGTCCGCCTGGAGAACAGAGACATACTTTTCAAGTCTGATGTCAGAAGTCCGCCCGAAGAACGGAGACACACAGTTCAAGTATTGGTTGAAGTCAGGAGCCCCCCTGGATAACAGAATGGTGATTTATTGGTTGAAGTCAGGATCCTGCCTGAAGAGAGGAATGACGTTTATTTTTAAGGTTGTTGTCGAAGTTGGGAGTCCGCCCATAGAACAGAGGCATACATTTTAGTCTTTACATTTCAAGAGTTGAAGTTGGGAGCCCGCCCAGATAATAGAGGCATACATTCAGTCTTTTCATTTCAAGTGTTGAAGTTGGGAGCCCGCCCATAGAACAGAGGCATACATTCAGTGTTTTCATTTCAAGTGTTGAAGTTGGGAGCCCGCCCATAGAACAGAGGCATACATTTTAGTCTTTACATTTCAAGAGTTGAAGTTGGGAGCCCGCCCAGATAACAGAGGCATACATTCAGTCTTTTCATTTCAAGTGTTGAAGTTGGGAGCCCGCCCATAGAACAGAGGCATACATTCAGTCTTTTCATTTCAAGTGTTGAAGTTGGGAGCCCGCCCAGATAACAGAGGCATACATTTCAGTCTTTTCATTTCAAGCATTGAAGTTGGGAGCCCGCCCAGATAACAGTGATACATTTCAGTCTTTTCATTTCAAGCATTGAGTTGGGAGCCTGCCCAGATAACAGAGGCATACATTTCAGTCTTTATATTTCAAGCATTGAAGTTGGGAGCCCGCCCAGATAACAGAGGCATACATTTCAGTTTTTAATTTTCAAGTGTTGAAGTTGGGAGCCCGCCCATATAACAGAGGAATACATTTCAGTTTTTAATTTTCAAGTGTTGAAGTTGGGAGCCCGCCCATAGAACAGAGGCATACATTTCAAGATCAAGTCAGAGGACAATAAAACAGAAGGTTACAAGCACCAACGCACATTTCATCTAACCTTCATTATTATCTTTTAGGGCTGACGAGATCAATATAAATGGTAGACCTAGATCATGGTCAACCAGCAATAAAATAGGACGGCATGAATATACATAGCAGGGGATGACCAGACAATCAAGAAACTACATATAAGGTATGAGCTACCACGCTACTATGAAAGACTATACAACAAAAACTAGCCGACAAGGCATACCAAACTATACATGAGCCGACACCTGTCTATGAGCCTCTAAAAGAACATAAGTGTTGAAACATAGCCGGAACAGGGCCCCGACATACCCATAATGTCTATAACAAAAATTGCATACCAAGACCAAGGCAAGTCCGGAGAAGGGATCTCGCCAATCACCGCTGAACTGGACAGTCTACTGTGGTGGGGGAGCTGCACCTGTCTGTCTATCAGGACCTGCAGCACGACATGCAGCGTCCACAAATAAAAGGACGTCAGTACGAATAAAGTACTGAGTATGTAAGGCAAGGAACCATAAATACGATCAGTAATGTAAGCAAGGATAAAGAATATACCACCTGTAACATCTTAGTACCTCTGAGGGCTACTTACATGAAATGCATGATACATATGTATAAATACATAAACCTTTAAAGCATTCGCCTCTGTGGGCATCATCATCATCATATCGTACCCGGCCATAATAGGCTCGGTAGAATCGTACCCGGCCACGTGGAGCTCGGTAAAACCCAACTGATCAGTGGTTGCACAATAGGTGCAGTACCCGGCCAACTATAGCGTGGCTCGGTAGAGTAAAATAGATACATATATATAATGCATGCTCGACTCATGGAATCACATTCTAAACCTTTCGGAGTGACGTAAGGTCGGTATCCTCTGTACACGTTATTAGGACTAACTCTTCACTATGAACCTTATAAGAATCAGGAAGTACCAACAACATTGATAACATAAGACTAAGAGAAGCGACATTAACATCAATCGTTCCATAAGAGGGAAAACAATGTAAGTACTGCTAGCTTCTAAGAGTAGAGTATCTTGGAAGATCGTTCATTACATTATGTGCAATCGGAGTCGTGCAAAAGAAGGAAAGGGATAGCCTCACATACCTTGTATATACTGCCCCAATCTCAAGCTATGCAATTGTCAAAACTCCTTAGTCTACAATAAGAGAAACGATACTATCGTTATCATTTAAGCGTCATAACTATTATGTCATCGACCACAACCTATTTTACGATGAAACGAACAGCACCTCCCCTATATATATGACCTCACACCATTCAAAACAGTCACCAAACAGCCCAAACAACATCAATAATAAACATATTGAGCCTCCCAAAATAGTCCACACATAGCCTAATCACTCCATACATACGACGACCACCGTAGTCGTGTCAAACAACCTGGAAATGTTACGAATAACTATCAGCTCATAACCCTACATATATATGGTGTTTCTCCACACCCTTCCTCCTCCAAAACTCCACAAGATAGTAGTAAAATACGCAGCCCAACAACAACGCAAAACAATCCACAAAACAATAACATTACTACCAAGCCTTTCGATATATATCTCACAAGTTCTAGCTTCAATGGCTTAGCCGCAACTTGGATAATCTTAAATACATATAGAGTAAGAGGTTCCTTACCTTTATACAGAAAGAACAACTCCAATTTGACCTTAAATTTCCATGAAATATCCCTCCAATGCTGCCACAACAACAAAAAAGCAAAACTAGCGATCAATTAGTGTTTTTCGGCACTAGAATCACTTTAGAAGGCTTGAAATCACCTAGGATTGATATTAAGAACATGAGGGAGTATTTACAGAACATAAACCCTTTAAAACAACCTCCCACACGAGCTGGAACAACACAAAAATGAGCAACAACAAGAAGAACAAGAGACTTACTAGCGCCACGGAATTCCCGACACTTGATTTGTGTTGTTTGCCCCTTTTTGGGTCTTGAATCTTGAGAGAACCTTGAGAGGATGTTCCTAGGGTTCTAAGGTCTGAAAATAGTGAAAATAAATGACTTAAAACGGGTTGGGTCATCCTATATAGGTCCAAATATCTTAAACCGACTTAGTGGGCCCCATAGAGAGGTGCTTGGCGCAGTCTCGCGAAAACGTGAATATCTCTCTACTCCAAGATCGTATCGATGAACGGTTTAATGCGTTGGAAACTAGACTCATAGATCTTTAATTTGGTTGGTAGATCACCCCGTAATTCCTTGATTATGATAAAAGATTAGAAACATTTGACCTAATGTTTAAGTAAAATTATGAACCTAAGTTGCGACAACTTTTGTCGACTTTTGTTTCATAACTCGTTTGACTTCAAGACTTATGATACGGATATTATATGATTAAAATACCTTCATAAATGACCTCTTGAGTGTATTAAGCACCGCTAGATTACCTGAAAATTTAAGTTACAACATCCTTGATTCGTTTAACTTCTAATACTGGTTAATCACCCTTATACACTCTTGTATCACTTAAGACCAATAGGATTGACTTCTTATCATCTCAAAGATAATTCCTTCTTGGATTTATGTTAACTAATATATGGCATGAACTAACACATGTGGATATGGGTTGTAACACCCTCCCCCCTTAGGAACATTCGTCCTCGAATGTAAGGGTTTATGGGGAGTTTAAATCATCGTGGATTCCAATGGAAATTTCCGATCAATTTTCCCCTATAAAATGGTCACTAGCAAAACTTCCAAGTAATTAAGCCCAACATATGGCTTCAAAAGGCTACACAAAGCATTATGCGTATTTACATTATCTACATATCACCATTTTGTATTAAGGAGGAGTATTCTCAAATTATTACTTACCTCATAGAGCCGTTTCTTCTTCCAATGTATCCTGTCTTCCACCAGCATCCTTGTTATCTTTATTCTGGAATAAGTAAGGGTATTTAGACTTCATCTCCTCTTCTTCTTCCCATGTCATTTCTTCCATATTTTTGTTCCTCCACAATACTTTGACGGAAGCTACATCTTTTGTTCTCAGCTTGCGGACTTGCCGATCTAATATTGCTACTGGCACTTCTTCATATGATAGGTCCTCTGTAACTTGTACATCTTTGATAGGCATGACTCGAGAAGGGTCTCCAATACATTTTCTCAACATAGATACATGGAATACCGGGTGGACAAATTCCAATTCGGATGGCAATTCTAACTTATAAGCAACCTGTCCAATCCGTCGAAGAATTTTATACGGCCCGATATACCTTGGACTCAGCTTACCTTTCTTCCCAAAACGCATAATACCCTTCATTGGTGAGATCCTCAGGAAAACCCAATCACCAACCTCAAACTCTAGATCACGACGTCGGACATCAGAATAAGATTTTTGCCTGCTTTGTGCCGTCCTCAATCGCTCCTGTATCAATTTCACCTTCTCAATAGCTTGGTGAATCAAATCTGGCCCATATAATTCTGTTTCACCGACTTCGAACCATCCAACTGGTGATCTACATCTCCTCCCGTATAGTGCCTCATACGGGGCCATTTTAATACTGGAATGGTAGCTATTGTTATAGGCGAATTCTATGAGTGGAAGATCATCATCCCAATTCCCCTTAAAATCTAGAACACATGCTCGTAGCATATCTTCCAGTGTCTGAATGGTACGTTCAGCCTGTCCGTCAGTCTGCGGATGAAATGCAGTGCTGAGATTTACCTGTGTGCCTAAACCCTTCTGGAAAGACCTCCAAAAGTTAGCCGTAAATTGAGCTCCTCGGTCTGATATAATAGATATGGGCACACCATGAAGCCTAACAATCTCCTTGATATACAACTTTGCATAATCTTCAGCCGTGTAAGTTGTCTTCACTGGCAGAAAATGGGCACATTTTGTAAGTCGATCAATTATCACCCAGATGGAGTCAAACTTATGATAAGAGTGAGGTAATCCAATAATGAAGTCCATATTAATTACCTCCCACTTCCAGGTCGGAATCTCTATATTTTGAAGCAATCCACCGGGTTTCTGATGTTCTATCTTTACTTGTTGACAATTGGGACACTGGGCTACAAATTCTGCAATAGACTTCTTCATATTATCCCACCAATACTGCTCCTTGACATCATGATACATCTTTGTCGAGCCGGGATGGATGGAATATCTGGATTGATGAATCTCATTCATAATCTTCTCTCGCAACCATGCCACATTAGGCACACACAATCGGCTCTGGTATCTCAGTACCCCATCTTTTCCGATCCCAAAAGCCATATTTTTACACTGTTGAATGCTTTCTCTTAATCGTACTAAGATAGGATCTTCATATTGTCGTGCTTTACCTCGGCTACCAAAGATGATTCTGATGTATTCTGTACAGTAACACCTCCGTCATCAGAGTCTAACAATCTGATTCTCATATTGGCTAGCTGATGAAGCTCTTTAATCAACCCCCATCTACCTGCCTCAATATGTACTAAGCTTCCCATTGATTTACGGCTGAGAGCGTCTGCCACAACATTGGCTTTACCGGGATGATACAATATCTCGACGTCGTAGTCTTTCAATAATTCAAGCCACCTACGCTGCCTCAAATTCAACTCTTTCTGCTTGAAGATGTATTGTAAACTCTTGTGATCTGTGTAGATGTCAACATGTACGCCGTATAAGTAGTGCCGCCATATCTTCAAAGCATATATTACTGCAGCCAATTCCAAATCATGGGTTGGATAATTCTTTTCATGCTTCTTCAATTGTCTTGATGCATAAGCAATCACATTCCCACGCTGCATCAATACGCACCCCAAACCTATACCTGAGGCATCACAATATACCACATAATCTTCTGTTCCTTCAGGAAGAGTGAGCACTGGTGCAGATGTCAATCGATTCTTCAGCTCCTGAAAACTACGTTCATAAGTGTCAGACCACTGGAATTTGGTAGCTTTTTGTGTTAACTTAGTCAATGGTGATGATATAGAGGAAAATCCTTCTACAAACCGCCTATAATATCCTGCTAGTCCTAGGAAGCTGCGGACTTCTGATGGTGTTGTAGGTCTCGGCCAATTCTTTACTGCATCAATCTTCTGAGTGTCGACACTAATACCCTCATCAGATATCACATGGCCAAAGAATGCTACTGAGTTCAGCCAGAATTCACATTTGGAGAGCTTAGCATATAACTTATGATCCTGAAGCGTCTGTAATACTATCCGCAAGTGGCCCGCATGTTCCACCTCCGAACGAGAATACACTATAATGTCATCAATGAATACAATCACGAACACATCAAGATAGGGCCTGAATATAGTATTCATGAGATCCATAAAAGCTGCTGGGGCATTTGTTAGCCCGAACGACATCACCAAGAACTCAAAGTGCCCATATCTTGTCCGGAAGGTCGTCTTTGGAATATCCTTCTCCCTAACCCTCACCTGATGATACCCTGAATGTAAATCAATCTTAGAGAAATACTTGGCACCCTGGAGTTGGTCAAACAGGTCATCAATTCTTGGAAGTGGATACTTGTTCTTTATAGTAGACTTATTCAACTGTCGATAGTCGATACACATCCGTAACGACCCGTCTTTCTTCCGCACGAATAGGACTGGTGCACCCCAAGGTGAAGTGCTAGGCCTAATAAAGCCCTTATCCAGCAAGTCCTTCAACTGCACCTTCAACTCTCGCAACTCTGCCGGGGCCATTCTGTATGGAGGAATAGAGATCGGTTGAGTGTCAGGTAACACATCAATGCTAAACTCAATCTCCCTTTCAGGAGGAAGGCCTGGGAGTTCATCTGGGAAAACATCTGGGAATTCGTTAACCACAGGGATTGATTGTAAAGTAGGCGGTTTCGCCTCCGCATCCCTAACGCGAACGAGATGATAAATGTAACCTTTTGAGATCATTTTCCTTGCCTTAAGATAGGAAATAAACCTACCTTTCGGTGTAGCAATGTTCCCTTTCCATTCAATGACGGGTTCACCCGGAAATTGGAACCTAACCATCTTCGTACGACAGTCAACATTTGCATAGCATGAGGCCAACCAGTCCATTCCCATTATCACATCAAAATCAACCATTTCTAACTCAAATAAATTTGCCGAGGTTTGACGACTACAAATCATCACAGTGCAACCTCTATATACCCTTCTAGCAATCACAGAATCTCCTATCGGAGTAGATACCGCGAGGGGTTTACTTATCAATTCAGGTTCAATGCCAAACTTATTAGCCACAAATGGTGTAACATATGATAATGTAGATCCCGGATCAATCAGCGCATATACATCATAAGAAAACACAGATATAATACCTGTAACAACATCTGGAGACGACTCGAGATCCTGTCGACCTACTAGAGCATAGGTTCGATTTTGAGCACCACTCGAACTCGGCACTGCACCTCTACCCCTACCACGACCTGTCGACTGCTGAAAACCCCATGCTGGAGGTCGAACTGATGAGGAAGAACCAGACACAGATCCAGTCGGCTGAGCCATACCATCACCTCCTCTATTAGGACAATCTCGCATCATATGGCCAGGCTGCCCGCACGAATAGCATGCATCAGAACCTCGACGACACAGTCCAAAGTGGGCCTTGCCGCACTGATCACAATGTGGTGTTGGGGGTCTCATCTGACTAGTATCCCTGTGATGTTGCGAGCTAGATGCCCGCGAACTCTGACCTGGACCAGAATAGGATCGATCATATCGAGGCCTCTGAAACTGTGGATGAGCACTAGCTACAGGTGGCGCCGAACTCCTCGAAAATTGTGGCCTGATGCGGCCTCTGAAGTCATCAGAATACCCTGCAAATCTCGCCCTCTTATGCTGGCCTCTATCCTGCTCCCTAACTGCCCTCTGCTGGCGCTTACGATCCTCTAGGGTCTGGGCATAAGCTTGAATACGGGAAATATCCATGCCCTCCACCAAGGAGGCTGTCGTACACTCATTTATCAGATGTGGTCCCAACCCATTCACGAACATATGCACCCTATCACTCATCCCGGCCACCATATGGGGAGCATACCTTGCCAAAGAATCAAACTGCATATTGTACTCTCGCACACTTATATTACCTTGTCTAAGGTTCAAGAACTTATCAGCTCTAGCTCGTCGTATCTCAACTGGCAAGTAGTGACGAAGAAATGCCTCAGAAAATTCCTTCCACATAGTTGGAGGAGGGTTCGGACCCCTGGATCTCTCCCAACTATCATACCAGAGAACCGCTAAATCCCGTAGCCGATAAGAAGCCAACTCTACTGCCTCTGTATCACTAACATGCATAACCCGAAGTGTACGATGAACCTGGTCAATAAAAGTTTGTGGGTCCTCCTTGGGGTCTGATCCGGTAAACACTGGAGGGTCTAAATTAATAAAATCACGAACTCTTGTACTAACTGGTTTCTCAGCAGCACCTGTATTCTGCCTCTGAGCCTGAGCAGCTACCAAGCTAGTCAATAACTGCAAAGCACTCTGCATATCCTGGTCTGGAGTGCCAGACGGAGGAATTGGAGGTGCTGGGTGCCTTCTAATACCCTCTGGAGGAGATGGAGTAGATAAGGTATGAGAGGGCATCTCACTTTGAGCCTCACTTTGTCCTGCTCTGACTTGGGGCACCTGACTGGTACCCTCTCCCGCTGCTGTATCAAGCCGTCTACTAATCGTTTGCTTCCTAGTCGAAGGCATCACTGAAAAAAACAAGGTGAATATTAGAGACGAACACTTACGACTCAACTCTACGCACGATCTAGATTCAGGAAGAAGGTAACAACCCTAGATGTCATGTAGCCTCCTGATTATAAATGTGGCGCGCTACACATCCATAATCAAGACTCTACTAGACATGGCTCATAGACAACCCCTAGGACAGACTTGCTCTGATACCAAGTTTGTCACGACCCAAACTGAAGGGCCATGACTAGCACCCGACCACACTTGCCAAGCACCAACGCACATTTCATCTAACCTTCATTATTATCTTTTAGGGCTGACGAGATCAATATAAATGGTAGACATAGATCATGGTCAACCAGCAATAAAATAGGACGGCATGAATATACATAGCAGGGGATGACCAGACAATCAAGAAACTACATATAAGGTATGAGCTACCACGCTACTATGAAAGACTATACAACAAAAACTAGCCGACAAGGCATACCAAACTATACATGAGCCGACACCTGTCTATGAGCCTCTAAAAGAACATAAGTGTTGAAACATAGCCGGAACAGGGCCCCGACATACCCATAATGTCTATAACAAAAATTGCATACCAAGACCAAGGCAAGTCCGGAGAAGGGATCTCGCCAATCACCGCTGAACTGGATAGTCTACTGTGGTGGGGGAGCTACACCTGTCTGTCTATCAGGACCTGCAGCACGACATGCAGCGTCCACAAATAAAAGGACGTCAGTACGAATAAAGTACTGAGTATGTAAGGCAAGGAACCATAAATACGATCAGTAATGTAAGCAAGGATAAAGAATATACCACCTGTAACATCTTAGTACCTCTGAGGGCTACTTACATGAAATGCATGATACATATGTATAAATACATAAACCTTTAAAGCATTCGCCTCTGTGGGCATCATCATCATCATATCGTACCCGGCCATAATAGGCTCGGTAGAATCGTACCCGGCCACGTGGAGCTCGGTAAAACCCAACTGATCAGTGGTTGCACAATAGGTGCCGTACCCAGCCAACTATAGCGTGGCTCGGTAGATGAAAATAGATATATATATATAATGCATGCTCGACTCATGGAATCACATTCTAAACCTTTCGGAGTGACGTAAGGTCGGTATCCTCTGTACACATTATTAGGACTAACTCTTCACTATGAACCTTATAAGAATCAGGAAGTACCAACAACATTGATAACATAAGACTAAGAGAAGCGACATTAACATCAATCGTTCCATAAGAGGGAAAACAATGTAAGTACTGCTAGCTTCTAAGAGTAGAGTATCTTGGAAGATCGTTCATTACATTATGTGCAATCGGAGTCGTGCAAAAGAAGGAAAGGGATAGCCTCACATACCTTGTATATACTGCCCCAATCTCAAGCTATGCAATTGTCAAAACTCCTTAGTCTACAATAAGAGAAACGATACTATCGTTATTATTTAAGCGTCATAACTATTATGTATCGACCACAACCTATTTTACGATGAAACGAACAGCACCTCCCCTATATATATGACCTCACACCATTCAAAACAGTCACCAAACAGCCCAAACAACATCAATAATAAACATATTGAGCCTCCCAAAATAGTCCACACATAGCCTAATCACTCCATACATACGACGACCACCGTAGTCGTGTCAAACAACCTGGAAATGTTACGAATAACTATCAGCTCATAACCCTACATATATATGGTGTTTCTCCACACCCTTCCTCCTCCAAAACTTCACAAGATAGTAGTAAAATACGCAGCCCAACAACAACGCAAAACAGTCCACAAAACAATAACATTACTACCAAGCCTTTCGATATATATCTCACAAGTTCTAGCTTCAATGGCTTAGCTGCAACTTGGATAATCTTAAATACATATAGAGTAAGAGGTTCCTTACCTTTATACAGAAAGAACAACTCCAATTTGACCTTAAATTTCCATGAAATATCCCTCCAATGCTGCCACAACAACAAAAAAGCAAAACTAGCGATCAATTAGTGTTTTTCGGCACTAGAATCACTTTAGAAGGCTTGAAATCACCTAGGATTGATATTAAGAACATGAGGGAGTATTTACAGAACATAAACCCTTTAAAACAACCTCCCACACGAGCTGGAACAACACAAAAATGAGCAACAACAAGAAGAACAAGAGACTTACTAGCGCCACGGAATTCCCGACACTTGATTTGTGTTGTTTGCCCCTTTTTGGGTCTTGAATCTTGAGAGAACCTTGAGAGGATGTTCCTAGGGTTCTAAGGTCTGAAAATAGTGAAAAGAAATGACTTAAAACGGGTTGGAGTCATCCTATATAGGTCCAAATATCTTAAACCGACTTAGTGGGCCCCATAGAGAGGTGCTTGGCGCAGTCTCGCGAAAACGTGAATATCTCTCTACTCCAAGATCGTATCGATGAACGGTTTAATGCGTTGGAAACTAGACTCATAGATCTTTAATTTGGTTGGTAGATCACCCCGTAATTCCTTGATTATGAGAAAAGATTAGAAACATTTGACGTAATGTTTAAGTAAAATTATGAACCTAAGTTGCGACAACTTTTGTCGACTTTTGTTTCATAACTCGTTTGACTTCAAGACTTATGATACGGATATTATATGATTAAAATACCTTCATAAATGACCTCTTGAGTGTATTAAGCACCGCTAGATTACCTGAAAATTTAAGTTACAACATCCTTGATTCGTTTAACTTCTAATACTGGTTAATCACCCTTATACACTCTTGTATCACTTAAGACCAATAGGATTGACTTCTTATCATCTCAAAGATAATTCCTTCTTGGATTTATGTTAACTAATATATGGCATGAACTAACACATGTGGATATGGGTTGTAACACATACATTTCAAGATCAAGTCAGAGGACAATAAAATAGAAGGTTACAACAAGAATCCCCAGCAGGAAACAATAAAATCCCAGCACCGAGAAAAAGAAGGTCACAAGAGGCTCAGCACAAATTCAGGTGCATAACTCAAAAGGAAGAAAAGACGCGTTTTAAAAGAAGCAGCTGGTGAACATTAAATCATGCCCAGCATAACAAGTCTGATGAAGAGAGCCGTACCCACCAGAGGAACCGCCAAAAAGCTTAATGAAGAAAGCCATGTCCCCAGCGGACCGAACAAAATGATGAAAACTGGTATTCAAAAAAAAAGCCAAGGGCCAGAAGTCTTTGTAAAAAGGCACTAGAGGAAACACAAACCGACAAAAAGCAAGGCAACCGGAGCAAGGGGGAAAACAGATAAGATTCTGTAATTTCTAGCTTAGTCTAGCTTCTTATTTTTTAAGCATGGTGTAATAAGGAGGTCAGCAAACAGTAAAAGTAGCATGCAACAGCAGTAACATTGCAGTCCCATGGTAGTCCCAGCTACCAAGACTTCCCGAACTACATTGACCTGATTCCTGTTTAGCCCAGGATATGTAGGAAACCTTTGAAGCAAAGTTTCGGTCAAATCTTTTTCAAAAAATGCTTCACACGGAGTACTCGGATGGGCAAAAATCGCTCGCTTTATCTTTGCACAAAAACCCTTCATGTCTTCGGGCAAAGAGGAGCAGCTGTAAGCACGTGATTTTTGCCCAATATGAGAATTACTCCCAAAAAATTCAAAAGTAAAATGATTTTTCTTTGATGTGCAATTTTGTGATATTTTGAATAATTATTTGTATTTGTCTGTGCATGTTTATTTGCTAAATTAATAAAAAATACAAAAATATGTCGCATTTTGCATGTAGGATTTAATTCTACAATTGTTAGTGATTAAATTTGTTTTACAAAAATTAAAAATTACAAAAATAGGCATCGTTTGCATTTTTAGCATTTAATGTCCAAATATACAATTTTATGCTTAATTAATACTTAATTGTGCGTTAATTGTTATTGAGAGTTAATTTGCGCTTTTATAACTTAATTTAGTTCTTAATAATAGTTTAAATATTTTTATAATTTAGTTTTAGAGAAATAAAAGAAGAAAAGAGAGCGAAAATATAAAGAAAGTCGGAATTGGGCCTCTTCTTCGATTTCAAGCCACAGGCCCAAAAATGGCCCAATCTTCCCTGCGACCCAGTCTATTTCGAACTGGGTCGACCCAGTCCATAACCCAACACCCCTATTATCTTACAAACAACACAAAACAAAAAAAAAAAAAGAAGAAAACCCTAAAAAATACTAACCCATCTGCCACCCCCCCCCCCCCTTCCCTTTGCTTCTTCTTCTCCAAGTTTCTCCAAAGCTCATCCATGGCTTCCCCCTCAACCTCCCATGGCTGCCCTTACCTTCTTCTTCATCCACTCAGAACAACCAACTCAACCACACATCCACAATTCTCTACAGTACAAGACAACGAAAATGGCGAGTCTTAAAGTTCCAACTTCAGTTCCAGAACCTTATGAAGATGTTGAGCAACTCAAAAAAAGCTTTTTGCTGGATGGGGTACAAATGAGGAACTTATTATTCAGATTTTGGCACATAGGAATGCAGCACAACGCAAGTTAATCTAGGAAACTTATGCTGCAGCTTATGGAGAGGATCTTCTAAAGGACTTGGATGCCGAACTGTCAAGTAATTTCCAGCGTGCAGTGCTTCTGTGGACTTTGAGTCCTGCTGAGCGCGATACATACTTGCTTAATAAAGCTTCTAAACGTCTGCTTCACCGCTGCTTCGCCGGAAAAACCTCGGCCAAAATGGAAGGAAAACCCAATGGTTGCTTGCTTCATCTCCTTCCTCGACGAGCAGCTACTGCTCTAGTTTCATTTCTTCTGCTTCTGCTACGTCCCAATAGAACTCGTTGCTGCGTCTGCACGATCATCATCTTCAACATCGAGCTCCCCACGACTGCCCGTCACGGTTGCTGCCTCTGCGTCGTTCGCTTCAAGCTCGAGCTGATGCTCCGTTTCGATGAAGGAGAAGGCTACTGGTTGCTCAGCTGCTGCCTCATCGTCCAAACACGCCACTGCTGCTACTGTTTCTTCTCCTCCGAGCTGCTGTTCCTCCGCCGTGGTTGTCGCTGCTACTGCTTCAATTTTCTTCTGCTGCTGCTCGCGTTTCATGGCCAGCTGCGGGCTGCTTCATCTTCTCTTCGTCTTCGTCGTCATTTGTTCTAGCTTTGGTCGAGGCTCGTCGAAATAGTCCGTACGTATTTCGTTTCGATCCGGTTAGTAGTTTTTGAGTTTTATTTTGTCCGTATTTCGTTTGGATATTTTTCGAATCTAAAATCGGCGAATGTTTGTTTTGTTCATGTCTATGGTTAGATATTTGATTTTTTGTTTTGTTCATGTTCATATGTTTTGTTAAATTAATTTTCAGATTTCAAATGGAAATTTAATTAGTGGTTTTTCATGTTTATTTCATGTTTGTTTTGTCGTTTAAGTAAAAGATGTTAGTCTAATGTTGGTGAGATACAAATTGAAGTTTAATTAATTGTTTCTTCAATTTGTTTCATGTGTTTATGTATTTTTAGAAATTGTTAATATTGTTAAGTTCAAGCTTAAGTTCATAATTATTTCTTCGTCGATCTTGTTATTTGTCTAAAAGAATTTAGTTGTGTTAAGGGAAATATATTGATTTAATCGTTTGAATCTGTCATGCTTGTTGTTTAATATAGATTTCATTCATGTTCATACTTTGTTTGTTTGATCTTGAATCCGAAATTTGTATAGCTTGATTTCTTGTTTACCATTTATGATTATTTCTTGAATTTGTCTCATAATCTTATTTAAAGTTTAATATAGGAATTGTTGGTTGTAATGTTGTTAGAATTAATTTTAAGTTCAATATGATTGAATTTAGAAATCTAAATATACTTGTTTGTTGTTGTTGTTGAATCCGAAAATAGGATTGGTTGTTGCTAAAATATTGTTCAATCAAATTTTAGTTGTTCTTTGTTGTTCAATTTGTGTTCATGTGATTTGTTGTTGAAATGTTGTTAAAATCATGTTCATGTGATATTGTTGTTATGATGTTCATCCGTGTTCATATTGTTGTTTGAACATTGTTAGAAATTGATCATATTGTCTATATTTTGGTTAAGTTTGATTAATTGATGTGTTATAGCTGATGGGTAGTTTGGTAAATTTGTAATACGTTCAGGGGTAGTTTGGTAATTTCAGTAAGGTCGGAAGGGGTAGTTTAGGAATTGTACATTTTGTAATTGTTTATTTGAAGCATGGGGGACAAAATGAAATGGGGTGGGTTGTGATATGATTATTTAATATAAAGGGAGGACAAGATTTAATTTAAAGGGGAATCTTGCATTATTTTATGTTAGGCATGGGGGACAAAATGAAATGGGGTGGTGTGATATGTTTATTTAATGTAATGGGAATGAGTGGGAAGATAATGGGTTGGGTAGAGAAAAAGTATTGATTTTAATTAATTGAAAGGTTTATGGGATGAGTTATATATGTGAAGTCTTGAAATCAAAAAAAGAATACAGAGAGATAGAAAAAAAAATACACAGATACGAGAGAGAGAAACAAATCTGAAAATAAGAGAGAGAAAAGGGCTGAACATTTAAGAGATAGAAAATTCCGAAAAATATTTAAGCTTTCAAAATAAAATAAAAACACTAAAAAAAATATTCTGCTTTCTTTTGTTGTTTGAAATCAGAATTAATTGTTGTTTCATCAAAGCTGGAAGATTTTGTTTTTTTTTTGGATTACTACTCCACTGGTTTGTTACTGTTGCTGGGCTATTGTTGCTGTGTTGTACTGATTTTACTGCTGCTGCTGATTCTCATATTCATTTTCTTTTGCTTCCAATATCAGGTACACAACTGAAAAGCTGGTTATTGTAATCCGAAATATGAAGCATGAATACATATGAAGAATGAAAATTTGAAGTTTTAATTTCGTTTTTTTTCTTTGTTTCTTTTGTTGATTGTATTTAAGCTATTTCATGAATTACTAAATAATAGCTGGAATAAGAAAATAATATCATAAGTTAGTCTGTAATAAATCAGTTCGGCAAAACAGGTTAATTCACTAACTATGAAGGCTTCAAGATTGTAGGTTGATCATGAACAAGTAGCTAAATTTAGTTAAAACATGAATTTAAATTAAACATCGTAAATTAGGCATTAAGGCATGACTTGAGCTTAAGCAAGATTAGAAGAACGTTTAAGTCTAATAAAATTTCTAATAAGCTTTAGTAATTATGGTTAAATCTAGTTTCAAATGAGTGTGAATAATTAATCTCAATAATATTTTTTTTTTAAAAAAAATAATAATAACAATGCTGAGTTTTAATCTAGCTATATTTGTTTATTTTGAATATTAGTTGTTGAATTTTTATTTTATTTAAAATTTCGAAATTAAGAGTAAATTTTTTTTTCACTCAATATTTTTATTAACTAAGCAATTAGCATGTCATGTTTTCTTAAAATTATAAAAGCTAGTAATTAATTAGGATTTTTCTTTCTTTATTTTAGAGACTAATTTTTATAGAAAAAATGTAGTCGCTTTAAGATTTGTCCATTTAAAATAAATGAGATGAGCCTCGCTTAATGAAATGTATAGATTTCGGGGCCCTCAATAAATGTACAGTTAATTGCTTAGAATTAGGGAGGAGCCGTTTTAGCAAATTTCACGGCCCTACCCAAAAATAATGACACGCTAGTCGCTCTAGGCGCGTATTTAATAATGTTATTTCCTTAAATACGGGTGTGCATTTATGTAACCCAAATCTAAATCTCAACGGAGTCGAAATGTGTCGATAACCACGGGTGCAATTGATTGCGACGTGATTTGAAATACGTTTTCACAATGTTGCAATTTTTCGTAAAATAATAACAATAAATAAAAAGAATAATAAAAGCGGCTAAGGGATAAAATTTGCACATAAGTTTATAATACGTATTATATTAGATAATCAAGCCGAATATAACAGTTAAGCGACCGTGCTAGAACCACGGAACTCGGGAATGCCTAACACCTTCTCCCGGGTTAACAGAATTCCTTATCCGGATTTCTGGTGCGCAGACTGTAATACAGAGTCATTCTTTTCCTCGATTCGGGATTAAAATAGGTGACTTGGGACACCCTAAATCTCCCAAGTGGCGACTCTGAAATAAAGAAATAAATCCCGTTTCGACTGTCCTTTAATTGGAAAAACTCCCTTGCACCCTCGCGGGGGCGGAAAAAGGAGGTGTGACAGCTCTGGCGACTCTGCTGGGGATCGAACCCAGAATCTCTGGTTCAGGGTTCAAGAATTCGCTTGTTTTAAGGGACTTTAAGTACAATTTTGTCTTTAACCATGCTAATGCATGCATTAGTAGCCTTGGTATTACTAATGCCATGGTTTTTTATGCATTACTTATGCATAGGTTAATGTCAAGTAGGGGTGTACAAATGAAACCGACAAACCGCACCAACCCGATAGTCCGAGTCAAACCGAGAAAAAAAAATCTAACTATGGTTTGGTTTGTGTGATGACCCAAGAGATCTTCACGTATTTTTAAAATGAATTCTGTGTTCCGAGACTTTAAAAACCTCTTTTAGCATTACCTCGATTTGCGTGCGCAGTATGGGCGTGTAGCCGAAAAGCTTATATGTAAAAATCTATGAAAAATGATAAGTTTTGACTATAATTGACTTAATTTTACTTCGGTCAATGTTTTGGGTAAACGGACCCGGACCTATAATTTGACGGTTTCGAAGGATCAGTAGGAAAATATGGGACTTGGGCATATGCCCGAAATCGAATTCCGAGGTCCCAAGCCCGAGAAATGAAATTTCAAAGAAAATTATTTTCTGAAATTGTTTAGAGGATTTGGAAATGAATTTTGATTAGATCATGTTGGTATCGGGACTGTATTTTTATTCTAGCGCCTGGTACAGGTCTTATATGTGATTTAAAATAATTTTGTGATGTTTGGTAAGAAACGGATGTCATTTGATGTGATTCGGACATTAAATGCAAAATTCGATGTTTTAAGAAGTTTGAAATAATTCATTGATTTTGAGGTTTAATTCGATGTTAATGATGTTATTTTGGTGATTTGATCGCACGGATAAGTTTATATGATGTTTTTGAGTTAGTACATATGTTTGGTTGGGAGTCCCGAGGGCTCGGGTGATTTTCGGAAGCTTTTAAACTCTTAAAAAGCCAGGTTTTCAGTTGTTGGTGTTCTAGTATATTCTTCTTCGCGTTCGCGGGAGGACCCACGCGAACGCGGTGAGTTAATTATGTTGAAGGAAATTCCTTCTACGCGAACGCGAGACCCAGGTCGCGAACGTGAAGCTTTGGGGGGTTTTCCCTTCGCGGGCCTGGTATCGTGAACGCAAAGGCTTATGGCCTGGTCAGGGGAGAGGAAAACTTATACCTACGCGAACGCGACCACCTGGACGCGAACGCGAAAGCTCGAGGAGTTACTTCTCTGCGAATGCGAGCCGTCTTCCATGAACACGAAGGTCTGTCAGACCTAACTCATCGCGAATGCGATGACCAAATCCGCCCAGTTATTTTAAAAGTCCAGAAACAGAATGTATTACGAGATTTAACCCATTTTTCACAAACTTCTTCTTCTCCACACCTCTTGGGCGATTTTTGAAGAACTTCTTCACCATAACCTCTTGGGTAAGTAATCTTTGACTTGTTTTCTTCCATTTTTATCAACACCCACTAGATTTCTAGGCCTACAATATAAGATTAAGGGTAGAAAATTAGGGATTTGGGTAGAGTTAGGGCTTTTTGATTATTTGAGAATTTGACCTCATTTTGGAGTCGGATTTCAAAACAAATTATATATTCAGGCTCATAGGTGAATGGGTGATCGGGTGTTGGTCCGAACCTCGTGTTTTGACCAAGCGGGCTCAGGGTCAATTTTTGGATATTTGGGAAGAATGATTAGGAAGCTATAATTAAGTATTGGAATTAGATTGTATAGCATTTATTGATGTTATTAAGTCGATTGTGTATAGATACGATTGATTTGGAGCCAAATTCGAAAGGAAAAGCGATGTTTGAGGCTTGAGTTGGCCGTGAAGTTCGAGGTAAGTGTTTGGACTAACCTTAGCTTGAGGGATTAGGAGTTGTGTCCAATTTGCTATTTGTTTCTTGTTGAGTACGACGTATAGGCATGGTGACGAGTATCTATACGTTGGTGTCGAGCATGATTGTGAGTCTTATATTGTGATTTTCATGACTTCGTTGTATTATTCATGTCTTGGTGAGGATTTTCATTTGTTGTGTAAAGTTGTGGAAAGAATTGTGACCTATGAACATTGAGGAGCGTTGGCTCCAGTTGTATAACGAATTGTGAATGTATAAGTGATAATTGAACCTTTATAGCATTGTCTCGAGTTGTGAAGTGAATTGTGAAGAAAAAGTGAGAAAGAGAAGAGATCATTATGTTGTCCCCTTGCCGGGCTAGTGTTGAGTTGTGGTTCCCTTGCATTGTGTTCTGTAATTACGGATGCTTAGGTTGATAACTCTTTGTGTTAGGTAAGGATTATGGTTATTCTCGGGGAACAAGTTTGGTTATAGCTGAGGTAGTTAGATGTTGGAAGAAGTTTGGTTATAGTTGAGGTAGTTAGATGTTGTAACAAGTTTGGTTATAGCTGTTTCTCCCTTGTCGGGACGTAATTACTTATGTTGTCGAATCCCTGGCCGGGATAGTGTAGACATTATTGATCCCTCGTCGGGACTCTTGTTATGATTGTTGTTGATTTTATATGTGGATCGGGTTGCACGCCGCAACAATATTATATGTGGATCGGGTTGCACGCCGCAACAATGTTATATTGGATCGGGTTGCATGCCGCAACAATATTATATGTGGATCGAGTTGTACGCCGCAACAATATTATATGTGGATCGGGTTGCACGCCGCAATAATGTTATATTGGATCGGGTTGCACGCCGCAACATTATTATATGTGGGTTGGGTTGCACGCCGCAACAATATTATATTGGATCGGGTTGCACGCTGCAACAATAATATATGTAGATCGGTTGCACGCTGCAACAATGACAAATAATATAGATCGGGTTGCACGCCGCAACAGTGTTGTTATATATTGGGGTCGAGTTGCGCGCCGCAACAATTATTGATACAAGTGTGCCTAGTTTGGATATTAGTTTCTTTTGTTTTGTTGTGGACTCTAAGCTGCCCTTAGACTGTTACTCTGGATTTACTGTTAATACTGGTATACCCCCGCAGCATGTTTCCCCCTCCCATCTTTACTTGCTTATTCCTTCTTTACTTTCCGCTGCATATTATATAACTGCACAGGTTTATTTGGTAGTCTGGTCCTAGCCTCGTCACTACTTCACCGAGGTTAGGCTAGGCACTTACTAGCACATGGGGTCGGTTGTGCTAATACTACACTTTGCACTCTTTTGTGCAGATCCCAGTGTTGTAGACTTCGGACCGTAGTGAGATTGCTGACTCTTGTTCATCAGGCGACCCGAGGTAGCCTTGCAGGCGTTCGTAGGCCTTGGCGTCTCCTTTCTATCTACCTTCCTGTTTCTTACATGTATTCCCAGAGACAGTGCTGTATTAAATTCTTTCAAACCTTTATTTGTACTATTCTTAGACCGTCTGTGAAACTGTGACACTAGTTCTGGGTAGTCGAGACATCAAACAGTTGTAATAAATATTCATGTTCAGATGGCTTATTGTTTTCTTCCGCTTATGTTAAATTCCGTTGTTTAAATGTTATTTCTTTGTAATTATTAAAGAGAATAAAACTAGTAAAAAGGTAGATGGTTCAATAATTGGCTTGCCTATCTCACATTAGTAGGCGCCATCACGACTCTCGAGGGTGGGAAATCCGGGTCGTGACAGTTTGATTTGGTTTGGTGTTGGAAAAAAACCCCGACCATAATTGGTTTGGTTTGGTTTTAACTAAAGAAAGTCAAACCGAAACCAAACCAACCCGACATTACATATATAGAAATCTTAGATATATTTAATATATAAATATACTTATTGTGATGTAATTTATAAATATTTCTTTATTTTGTTTCATAATTTTATCTTCTAAGGTATTATTTCAAGGTTGGACTTAGAACTTTTGAATGTTCCAATAAGTTTTATAGCCATTAGTATTAGTAATTTAAATAATGCTAACAAAATCCCAAACCAAAATCAAATCAATACTAATGCTAACAAAAAACATTCAATTCAATACTACGAATGACAATGTATTGAATATCTATTTTTTATTTTGCAATAATTTTTGATAAAAATGCATAACCAATTTTTATTTTTTCTTTAGCGTTCAGTCATGTAATTAATACTCCCTTATTAGTCTACTAATTTTAGCATGACTTAGTACTATTAGATTATTTTATTTTTATTATGGCTTTTTAATTAGCAATATTTATAGTACACAATTTTGTTGTCTTTATTGTTGAATATTTTAGGATAATGCCATGACACATCTCATATTTTGTATTATTTTCTTGGAAAATACTTTATATAGTTGTATCTTACTAGGATTAAAGAAATATTTTGAGCCAAGTTATATTTTTTGTTCTACGAAGATTTTATTGAAAAAAAAACCCGAAACAACTCGAATAACCCGAGAAAAACCGAGATTGAAAAACCCGAGTTTTATTTATTTGGTTTGGTCTTTAGATTAAATAACCCGACACAATTGGTTTGGTTCGGTAATTGCAAAATCCGAACCAACCCGATCTATGTACACCCCTAATGCCAAGTAGATGTATAACTACACAGGTTGAAAAAATGTACCAAACAAAGTATTACTAATGCATAGAGCTAATGCTTGCATTATTTTTTCTAATACCTCCTACCAAACAGCCCCTAAATCTCATCATCGAATATTGCATAAGTAATACAATGTCTAGTCTCTCCTACGAGCAATAATAATTATTGTATAATTTCATACAATATTTGGTTCAGAGGCGGAGCTAGAACAGGACCTAAGGTTCTGTCACGACTCAAAAATTCAACTAGTCGCGATGACACCTAACCCAACTTGCTAGATGAGCCAATTAACAATAATCCAATTCAAATGAGACTTACTAAGAAAATAAATGATGAAACAACTGAAACTTTTATATAAAATCCCAAGGATTGGTAGTACAAATCATGAACTTCTAAGATTTAGAGTTCATAAAGCTAGTATGAATAAAATACATCATCTGTTCGAAATGTACATACACAGATTTTTATAAATCTAAAGCTACCATGAACAAGAGGCGGCTTTAACCGGAATGCAGGTTCATCTTCAATGCCAGCTCCCTCCATACATAGAAACATCAGCTCCAAAATCGGCACGTCAGGTGAAAAAGTGTAGTATGAGTACAACCAACCACATGTAGTCAAAGAGTAACAAAACTAACCTTAGGTTGAAAGCAGTGACGAGCTCGGAAAAACGGTTAGAGTCCAACACCGATAGCCAAGAACAACTCATAACAATATAATAAAAATAGTACATGAAATAACTCAAGATATGATGCTCAGCTCGTTCACATTTACGGAAAATATGCATGCTTTTAAGGTATAATAGTAAAACTCAAATCTTTCACCGAAATCATCGAAATATGGACATATCAAAAAAACTGTGATTTTTTCCAAAAACTATCAACAATCAGATAAGATATTTCATTATCAAATAGCATGAGGAAAGTACATCTCTATGCCTGCATGTCAATGTGCATGTGAAGTCATGAATGTCACAATACCGTTTAGCATGAGAAAATGCATCTTTATGCCTACATGCCAAGTATGCATGTCAAATGTAACGCCTCACAGTGATAACTCCTGTACTTACACTCTCAGAGTACTCAATCACTCTGCACTCGATACACTCAATCATTCGGCACTCGGTACCTACGCTTACTGCTAATATGTCAGACTCCGGAGGGGTCGATCCTGCCCAAGCGCTAGTATAAGCCAACATGGCCTGCTGCGACATGCAGCCCGATCCCATCAATATCACTCATAATCTGGCCATCAGGCCCCAACTCAGTCATTAATCGCTCCAGTCTCTCGGGCTCACAAATCACATGCCAATTAGCCCAAACAACGATAACATGATATGACAACAAATGATAACAGAGACTAAGATATGATATACAAATGAATGAATATGACTGAGCATGTAATTGCAATTTAAGTAAATAACTCAACAATAGATATGACCTCAGTGGGTCCAAACCGAATAAGCATATAGCCTAAATATAATTTCTAACATGATTCACAACTCATACGATCAAACAAGTAGGGAGAACAAGGACGTAACAAGGTATAACAACAAAATAAGTCCGGTCATAGTCTACTAGTCGACTAAAATCATGATTTCCTCAGTGTACGCCCACACGTTCGTCACCTATCATGTGCGTCACCTCAATACATCTTTTATAAGACAGCTCCCAAGGTTAAATACCCTCAAATCCAAATTTAGATAAGTTACTTACCTCGAACAAATCGAATCTAATACCGAGCAAACCAAAACAATTCTCTAGAAATGCCACCTCACGCGTACCAACCTTTAAAAGTCAACCAAAAAGTCAAATCTGAGCCCGTACATCGGAGCCCAACAACCCATTCAATTGCGAGTCCAACCATACTAGTTTCACTAAAATCCAACTCTGAATCTATGTTCAAAGCTCAAAAATGTACTTTATGAAGGTTTAGACAAAAAAATCACAATTTCTCTTTCGAAATCATCAATCAAATGCCAAAAATAAAGATAAAATCATGACTCCTATGAATCTATAGCTCTGATACCAACTTGTAACGACCCAAGTTTTCCCCTCCGTGAACTGTCGTGAAAGCACCTAGTCTTGATGACTAGGTAAGCCTAATATTGCGAAAATAAAATAAAAACACAAAGATAACAGCTAACGCATATAGTTAATAAGCAGAAACGATGCCGCTTGGCATATACAATAATCACTTTTTCCCCAAAACCCGGAATGTCACAATGTCACAAGCTTCTAAGAAGTCCTAACTCTTCTATACATCATTTTTACGGAAAAGAAGAAAATGAACATAGGGGATAGAAGGGGACTCCGAGGTCTGCGGATGCGGCAGATGTACCTTGAAATCTCCTGAAGCAGCAACCACACAGCTAGACTCGAGGCTAATAGCTAGTACCTGGATTTGCACACGGAAAACATGTGCAGAAAAGAGCATGAGTACACTACAATGGAACCTAGTAAGTGCCAAGCCTAACCTCGGTCGAATAGTAACGAGATCAGGTCAGGGCCCTACTTGTATGAATATAATGAAATAAGACAGAAAGAATATTACAGTAAAATTAAATACAGAAATCTAATAGGGATAGAACTCAATGGAAACCAACAACTCAAAACACAGTCAAAGCAACAGGGGGATCTCCCGGGATACCGTCCCGTAGTCCCAAACGTAAAAGTCCAGGGGATCTCCCAGAATACCGTTCCCTAATCCCAAAGTAAATATGCAGTGTTGGGGGATCTCTCAGAATACCATTCTCGTAGCTCCAAAGTAAATATGCAACTCAACCAAACAGAGATAAGAGTTACAACAAGAAACCACAATTTAGACTAAGTCTGATTCAAAGAAGAACGGGAAATTTCTGTAAAACATGCTGCATGGTGTTCAGATAGACAACAAAGGCAGTTAAGGCACGTAAGTATGCTTTCCTAAACTAAACAGGATAGTTACATATACTAGTATTTCTCAATTAAAGGGAAAACATATATATGCTCAATGAAAATGGGGGTTTTCAACAATAGCCCGTGTATGCACTCGTCACCTCACGCACACGGTGGTCACATATCAACCTGTACCAAATTCTAAGGGGAGTTCCCCCCTCCCCCCCACAAAGTTAGGCGAGCCACTTACCTCAAACTAAAGGCCACTCAAAGCTCAATCACAGATTTTCCTTTCAAACACGTCTCCAGAAAAACAATATCTAGCAAATTACCAACCAAATGTTTCAAAATAAGCCTTAAGAATCACTCACGATAACAAAGGACTCAATTTAGGTCATATTGAAATAGTCAATACCCGGGCCCGCTTGGTCCATACCCAAAATTTGGACTAAAATTCGATTACCTATTTACCCCGAGTTTAAATATACAATAGGTTTTGGAATCCGACCTCAACTTAAGGTCTAAATCTCCAAATTTCGAAATCCCTAATTTCTACACAAAAATCCCCAATTCCACCTTGAAAACCTTAGATTCTAGGTTGAAATCTTGTAAAATAAAGTGAAAGATTGAAATAAACTAGTTAAGAATCACTTACCTATGATTTGAGGAAGAAGAAGTCTTTGGAAAATCGCCTCTTGTGTTCTAGGAAAATCGCCTCTTGTGTTCTAGGTTTTGAAAATTTTAAGAATGATTGAAAATTCCCGTCCAAGTCTCATTTACCCAGCTGCAGATGTCGCAAATGCAATCTGCGCTTTGCAAATGCAAAGCCCGCAAATGCGAGAAATCATTCACATTTGCGAAGATTCCCACAGTCCTGCCTTCTTCGCAAATGCGAACTAAGCTGACCACAAATGCGATCAAACTATCACAATTGCGAAAGTTGCCTCCCCCTGTCCCCATCGCAAATGCGAAGGAATGTTCGCATTTGCGAACATGAGCTGGCCCAGCTTCTCTTCGCATTTGCAATGAGAAGCCCGCAAATGCGAACTCTTAAGAGATTACAAATGCGATGATTGACCTCGCATTTGCGAGGTCTGAGGCCTGCAACAACAACCAGTAGTGTTCTAAGTGCTATTTTCACTCCGTAGCCTATCAGAAACTCACCCGAGCCCTCGGGGCTCGAAACCAAACATGCACACAAGTTTTAAAAGATCATACAAACTTGTTCGCGCGATCAGATCACCAAAATAACACCTAAAACCAAGAATTAAGCACCAAATCAAATGAAGTTCTCAAGAACACTTTGAAATTTTTATTTTCTCAAACGGACGTCCGAATCACGTCAAACAATTCCGTTTTTCATCAAATTTCACAGACAAGTCTTAAGTATTATATTAAACCTGTATCGGGTTTCGAAACCAAAATACGGACCCGATACCAACACGATCAAACATTAAGAATTTCTTAAAAACCATTGAATTTTCACTTTTTAGACTCTCAATTTTCAACAAAAATTCATAACTCAGGTTAGAAACCTCCGATTCCTTCTGGGCTTACGCCTAGGTCCCATATTTTAGACCCACCGAGACTGTCAAAATACGAATCTGGATCTATTTACCTAAAATGTTGACCGAAGTCAACTCAAATGAAGTTTTTAATCAAAAATTCTTATTTTTATTAACTTTCAACATAAAAGCTTATAGGAAAACACGCCCGGACTGCGCACACAAACCGAAGAGGAATAAAATGAGGTTTTTAAGGCCTCGGAACACAAAATTTGGTTTTAATTCATATCACATTCTCCACCTCTAAAATAATGATTCGTCCTCGAACGGACATAGAAAAGTACATGGGCTAGTAAAAAGGTGGGGATATCTGCTCCGCATGTCCGACTCGGACTTCCAAGTTGCCTCCTCGACCGGCTAACCCAACTACTGAACCTTCACTGATGCAATGTTCTTTGACCTCAGCTTCCGAACCTGCCTATCCAAATTAGCCACCGGCTCCTCAACATAAGGTTGATCCTTGTCCAACTGGACTGAACTGAAATCCAACACATGAGACGGATCACTGTGATACTTCTGGAGCATAGAAACATGGAATACCGGATGAACTCCCTCTAGACTGAGAGGCAAGGCAAGCTCATAAGCACCTCCCCAATGCGCCGCAACACCTCAAAGGGACCAATAAACCTTGGTCTCAGCTTTCCGCTCTTTCTGAATCTCATAACGCCCTTCATAGGCAAAACCCGAAGCAAGACACGCTCTCCAACCATAAATGAAATATCGTGGACCTTCCGGTCCGCATAACTCTTCTGTCTGGACTGGGTTGTGCGAAGTCTATCCTGAATCACTTTAACCTTCTCTAAGGCATCCTGAACCAAGTCCATTCCCAATAATCTAGCCTCGCCCGGCTCGAACCAACCCACTGGGGACCGATACCATCTAGCATACACAGCCTCATATGCTGTCATTTGAATGCTGGATTGGTGACTGTTATTGTAGGAAAATTCCCCAAGTGGAAATTCCCCAAGTGGCAAGAAATGATCCCAAGAACCTCCAAACTCCATCACACACACGCGGAGCATATCCTCAGGAATCTGAATAGTGCACTCAGACTGTCCTTCCGTCTGAGGGTGAAATGTTGTGCTCAACTCCACCCGAGTACCCAACTTATGTCGTACGTCTATCTAGAACCGTGATGTAAACTGTGTGCCCTGATCAGAGATGATAGATACCGGCACGCCATGAAGACTGGCAATTTCGGATATAAACTCGAGCCAGCTACTCGGAAGAATAAACAGTCATCATAGGAAGGAAATGAGCAAGCTTGGTCAGTCTATCCACAATCACCTAAACTGCATCAAACTTTCGCTGAGTCTGTGGGAGTCCAACAATGAAATCCATAGTGATATTCTCCCATTTCCACTCCGGAATCTCTAACTTCTGAAGCAACCCACCTGGTCGTTGATGCTTATACTTCACCACCTCCTGGAAATTTAAGCACCGAGCAACATACTCCACTATATCCTTCTTCATTCTATGCCACCAATAATGTTGCCTCAAGTGTTGATACATCTTTGCGGCACCAAGATGAATAGAGTATCACGAGCTATGAGCCTCCTAAAGAATCAACTCACACAAACTATCAACATTAGGAATACATAGCTTGTCATGCATCCTCAATGCACTATCATCCCCAATAGTGACTTCCTTAGCATCGCCGTGCTGGACCGTATCCCTAAGGACAAGCAAATGGGTGTCATCATACTGATGCTCCCTGATACGATCATAAAGAGAAGACCGAGAGATCACACAAGCCAATACTCGACTAGGCTAAAAAATATCTAATCTCACTAACTAGATGGCTAAGGCCTGATCATCCAATGCCATGGGCCTCTCTATTGCTGGTAGATAAGCTAAACTCCCCAAACTCTCTGACCGACGACTCAAAGCATCAGCCACCACATTGGACTTCCCCGAGTGGTACAGAATAGTGATATCATAATACTTAAGCAGCTCTAACCACCTCCTCTGACGCAAATTAAGATCCTTCTGCTTGAACAAATGCTGCAAACTCTGGTGATCAGTATAGATCTCACAAGGAGCACCGTACAAATAATGGCTCCAAATCTTCAAGGCATGAACAATAGCTGCTAGCTCAAGATCGTGGACATGATAGTTCTTTTCATGCACCTTCAGTTGTCTGGACGCGTAGGCAATCACCTTACGATCCTGCATTAACACCGTGTCGAGGCCAACTCGTGACGCATCACAATAAACTGTATAAGACCCCGAACCTGAAGACAATACCAATATTGGAGTTGTAGTCAAATCTGTCTTGAGCTTTTGAAAGCTCTCTCCTCACACTCTTCCGTCCACCTGAACGGAGCACCTTTTTGGGTCAGCCTGGTCATGGGTGCTGTAATAGATGAAAATCCCTCAACAAATCGGCGGTAATACCTCACCAAACCAAGGAAACTCCGGTTCTTTATAGTTAAGGACGGTCTGTGCCAACTCTGCACTGCTTCCACCTTCTTCGGATCCACCTTGATCCCTTAACTCGATACCACATGACCCAAGAATGCCACGAAGTCTAACCAGAACTCATATTTTGAGAACTTTGCATATAATTTCTTCTCTCTCAAGGTCTGAAGCACTGTCCTCAAGTGCTGCTCATGATCCTTCTAACTCTGGGAGTATACCAAAATGTCGTTTATAAATACAATGACGAATGTATCAAGATAAGGCCGAAATACACTATAAATCAAATGCATAAATGTTTCTGGGGTGTTGGTCATCCCAAATGAAATGACAAGGAACTCGTAATGACCATACCGAGTCCTGAAAGTAGTCTTCGAGATATATGGCTCCCGAGTCTTCAACTGATGATAACCTGAACGCAAATCAATCTTGGAAAACAATCGGGCACCCTGTAACTGGTCAAATAGGTCATCAATACAAGGCAAAGGATACAGGTTCTTCACTGTAACTTTGTTCAAGTGGCGATAATCAATGTACATGCGCGTAGAACCATCCTTTTTCTTCACAAAAAAGACAAGAGCACCACAAGGTGACACACTGGGCCGAATAAAACCCTTGTAAAGCAATTCTTGTAACTGTTCCTTAAACTCCTTCAACTCAGGAGGAGTCATACGATAAGTGGAAATAGAGATGGGTTGAGTGCCCAGCAACAAATCAATGCCAAAATTAATATCTCTATCGGGCGACATGCCAGGAAGATTAGCTGGATACACATGGGGGAAATCCCTCACTACTGGGACTGAATCAATTGTGGGGGTATCAATACTGACATCTCTCACATAGACTAGATACGCTTCACACCCCTTCTCAACCATTCGTTGAGCTTTAAGAAAAGAAATAACCCTACTGGGGGCATAATATCTGGCCTAGCCTCCCCCTCTAGGGGGACCTCTACCACCCAACCTCCACCTTGTGATGGCTGAGCAGGTGGGGTGGTAGCTGGTGCTATAATTATAGCCTGAGGATCTGGTGAAGCACGCTGTGGCTAGGAAGACTGTGGAGGTGTACCCCTCCTAAGTCTAAGGCAATGCCTCACCATATGGCGTATGTCGTTTCACTCAAAACAAACTCTGGGAGGACGTGGCGGCTGTAACTGGCTCAGGCCAGGTCTGCTGGACTGACCGCTGATAGCACCCTGTGCAGGAGACACACTAGATATTGGAGGTGCATAATCAGGCTCCTAAGGTCTAAGAGGAGCTAGAATACTGCTGGCGGCTGGAAGAGCTGAATGAATGGGGCAACTCACATAAACCCTACCATGACGAACTGCAGCTGGGGCACGGGCACTAGAATAATGGCCTGACTCTCAAGACCTCTTGGTCTCTCTCTCCTCCCTATGCCGAGCAGGCATGCCCTCTACTCTCCTAGCAATACTCACCACCTGCTATTACGAGATATCCATCTCAAGCTCCCAGGCCATGCTAGTCTTGCTGTTGGGGATGAGTCCCTCAATAAACCGACGAACACTCTCTCGAACTGTAGAGACCACGGTCGGTGCATGCCTAGCCAAGTCACTAAAAAGACCGCGTACTTTGAAACAATCATAGTACCTTGGTGCAACTGCTCAAACTCCGCGCGCCATGCGTCCCTGAGGCTCTAAGGGACATACTCTCTCAAAAACACGTTGGAGAACTGAGTCCATGAAAGGGAAGCTGCCTCAGCCGGACTATCCAACTCATCAGTACGCCACCACTGAAATGCTGCCCCTCAAAGCTAAAAGGCAGTGAAAAGAACCCCATTCGACTTTGCTATGCCCATAGTGCGGAGGATACAGTGGCACTCCTTTAGAAATCCCTATGCATCCTCTGATGCTAGACCACTAAATGTAGGAGGTTTATATTTCTTGTACCTCTCAAGCCTCCGTTCTTCCTCCTCTGAGGTTGCCGCCCTACCCTCGGGCTGAACTGGGGCTACAGGAGGTTTCGGTATGACCTCTGGGATCTGATCAACTTGAACCCGCTACTCTGGAGTATGGGCGGCGGGAGTCTATACTCCTCCCCGACCTGAGATGTGGCTGCAACAAGGGGAATCAACCCTGCCTGAGCTAGAGTGTTGTACATGCTCATGAACTGTGCAAGGGTCTCCTAGAGAGCTGGAGTAGTAGTAGTAGGCATATCACGTGCCTGTACTCCGGTTGGAGCTACTGGTGGCTCCTCTACAATAGCTTGTACGGGTGTTCTGGCTGTACCATGTGCACGTCCTCGACCTCTACCCCGGCCCTGACCTCGAGCGGCTCCAGCAGGGGGCGCGGGTGCCTGGTCATCTCCGGTAGCACGTGTCCTCACCATTTGTGAGAGAATAGAAGACAAATGTTTAGGATTTCGAAGTCAATAATCTTGTACAACAAGGAATCAAATGAAGTGGAATTTTCCTAACAGTTCCATAGCCTCCCAAAGATGAGTACATACGTCTCTGTACCGAACTCTGAGACTCTACTAAACCAGCTTGTGACTCACGATTCCTATGAACCTATAGCTCTAATACCAACTTGTCACGACCCAAGTTTCTCCCTCTCTAAATTCTCGTGACGGCACCTAGTCTCGATGACTAGGTAAGCCTAATATTGCGGAAATGAAATAAAAACACAAAAATAACAGCTAACGAATATAGTTAATAAGCAGAAATGATGCCGCTTGGCATATATAATAATCACTTTTTTCCCAAAACTCGGAATATCGCAATGTCACAAGCTTCTAAGAAGTCCTAACTGTTCTATACATCATTTTTATGGAAAAGAAGAAAATGAACATAGGAGATAGAAGGGCACTCCGAGGTTTGCGGACGCGGCAGATGTACCTTGAAGTCTCCGTACAACAGCAAGCACTCTCAGCTAATAGCTAGTATATGGATCTGCACACGGAAAACATGTGCAGAAAAGGGCATGAGTACACCATAATGGTACCAAGTAAGTGCCAAGCCTAAACTCAATCGAGTAGTGACGAGATAAGGTGAGGACCCTACCCAATTACCCAGACAAATTTCCAGAGATGAACTTGTCAAAATCCTTCCTGATTCCTGGATCACAAATTATGAGAAGTTAAGAACTCTCCATCCGGTTCAGGATATGTATCAGTTGTATCTTTGGGTTGAATCATTTGGCAAGAGAAGATGGTTTTATTTGGTTTTTTGAGATGGGAATGGTCAAAGCTTATGCAAACGGTATAAATATAATAAAATAAGACAAAAAGAATATTACAGTAAAAATAAATACGGAAATCTAATAGGGATAGAACTCAATGGAAACCAACAACTCAAAACACAGTCATAGCAACAGGGGGATCTCCCGGGATACCTTCACGTAGTTCCAAACGTAAAATGTGTAGGGGGGTCTCCTAGAATATCGTTCCGTAGTCCCAAAGTAAATATGCTGTGCTGCGGGATCTCCCAGGATACCGTTCCGTAGCCCCAAAGTAAATATGCAGTACAAGGGGATCTCTCAGAATACTGTTCCCTAGTCCTAAAGTAAATATGCAGCTCAACCAAACGAAGATAACAGTTACAACATGAAACCACAATTTAGATTATGTCCGAGTCAAAGAAGAAAAGGAAATTTCGCTAAAACATGTTGCACGGTGTTTAGAGAGACAGCTAAGGCAGTTAAGGCACGTAAGCATGCTTTCCTAAACTAAACAAGATAGTTACATATACTAGTATTACTCAATTAAAAGAAAACAAATATATGCTTAATGAAAATGAAGTTTATCAACAATAGCCCATGTATGCACTCGTCACCTCACGTACACTGTGCTCACATATCAACCAGTACTAAATCCTAAGGGGAGTTCCCCCCACAAGGTTAGGCAAGCCACTTACCTCAAACTCAAGGCCACTCAAAGCTCAATCACAACTTTGCCTTTCAAACACGTCTTCAAACCAACAATATCTAGCAAATTACCAACCAAACGTTTCAAAATAAGCCTTAGGAATCACTCACAATAACAAAGGACTCAATTTAGGTCATTATTGAAAAAGTCAACAAACGTCAACACCCGGGCCCGCTTGGTCCAAACCCGAAATTTGGACCAAAATTCGAATAAGCATTTACCCCTGGGTCCAAATATACAATTAGTTTTGGAATCCGACCTCAATTTGAGGTCTAAATCCTCAAATTTTGAAATCCCTAATTTCTACCCAAAAATCCTCAATTCCACCATGAAAATCATAAATTCTAGGTTGAAATCTTGTAAAATGAAGTGAAAAATTGAAATAAACTAGTTAAGAATCATTTACCTATGATTTGGGGAAGAAGAAGTCTTTGGGAAATCGCCTCTTGTGTTCTAGGTTTTGAAAATTTGAAGAATGAATGAAAAATCTCGTCCAAGTCTCATTTACCCAGCTGCAGATGTCGCAAATGTGACAAATGTGACCTGGGTTTTGCATTTGCGAGACCCCCAAATGCGAGAAATCTATCACATTTGCGAAGATTCCCACAGTCCTGCCTTTTTCGCAAATGCAAACTAAGTTGGTCGCAAATGCGATCAAAGGATCGCAATTGCGAAGGTTGCCTCCTCCTGTCCCCATTGCAAATGCAAAGAAATGTTCGTTGGGCCAGCTTCTCTTCGCATTTGCGATGAGAAGACCGCAAATGCAAACTCTTAAGAGATCGCAAATGCGATGATTGGCCTCGCATTTGCGAGGTCTGAGGCCTGCAACAAAGACCATTAGTGTTCTAAGTCCTATTTTCACTCCGTAGCCTATCCGAAACTCACCCGAGCCCTCGGGGCTCCAAACCAAACATACACACAAGTCTTAAAATATCATACGAACTTGCTCGCGTGATCAGATCACCAAAATAACACCTAGAGCCACGAATTTAGCACCAAATCAAATAAAATTCTCAAGAACACTTTGAAATTTCTATTTTCTCAACTGGACGTCCAACTCACACCAATTTTGTTTTTCATCAAATTTCATAGACAAGTCTTATGTATTATATTGAACTTGTACCGAGCTCCGGAACCAAAATACGGACCCGATACTAACAAGATCAAACATTAAGAATTTCTTTAAAATCATTGAATTTTCAGACTCTCAATTTTCAACAAAAATTCATAACTCGAGCTAGGGACCTCCGATTCTGATTTCGGGCATACGCCCAGGTCTCATATTTTTATACGGACCCACCGAGACTGTCAAAATACAAATTTGGGTCTGTTTATCAAAAATGTTGACCGAAATCAACTAAAATAAAGTTTTGAATAAAAAAATTCTTTTTTATCAACTTTCAACATAAAAGTTTTCCGAAAAATGCCTGGACCGCGCACGTAAATCGAGGAGGGATAAAATGAGGTTTTTAAGGCCTCAGAACACAGAATTTTATTTTAATTCATAAGATGACATATTGGGTCATCACACAAGACCCGCTCTTCCATTATTCTCGCTTCTGCACCTCGTAGATGTGTTCTAGTTCACCGCACCTGTGACCTTCACGCCCATCATGCCACTTGCGCTTTTGCGATGACCCGTCCGCATCTACATCCAAACTTTCGCAGATGCAGGAACACCAGCACCATCACTTCTTCAACAATGCAACATTAGAAAAAATTATCCGAACCACGTCTGAAACTCACCCGAGCCTCTCGGGGTCCCGTCCAAACATGCCAATAAGTTCCAAAATATAACACCAACCTACTTGAGGCCTCAAATTACACATAATAACATCAAAACGACGAATCGCACCTCAAATCGAACATAATGAACTCTCAACTTCCAAATCTCGTGTCGAACCATATCAAATCAACTCTGATTGAACTCAAATTTTGCACACAAGTCCCAAATGATATAACGAAGCTATTCCAATTCCCAAAAATACAATCGGAACCCAATATCATCAAAGTCAACTCCCTGTCAAAATTATGAACATTCCAAACCTTTAAATTTCCAACTTTCGCCAAATAGTGTCGAAACCTTCTAGAAATATCCAAATGCAAATTCGGGCATATGCCCAAGAGCCAAAATCACCATCCGGACCTAACGGAATCATTAAAACACCGATCCGGGGTCAAATACACAAAAGTCAAACTTGATCAACTCTTCCAACTTAAAGCTTTCTAGATGAGAATCATTCTTCTAAATCAATTCCGAATCACCTAAAAACAAAACTGACGATTCACACAAGTCATAATACATCATATGAAGCTACTCAAGACTTCAAACAGCTAAACGGAATACAAATGCTCAAAATGACCGGTTGGATCGTTACAGGTTCGGTCGTAGCTTTTGTTAATACCATGTGTTTGTCTTAAGAAATTCGTCGAACATATATATTTTATTAATTTAGAACCCTGTAACTTAAACATATTGGATTCTCAAACCCAAATCCTAGCTCTACCTCTAATTTGGTTGGTCTTATTAATCTTTAGACATAGCTAATCGTGACATATAAGTTATACAAAAATTTATGTATTATTTTATGTAGGATTAAATAAAAAATAAAAATATATATTAGTAATATATGAATTAGTATAATTAAGACAAATTTTAAGTAATTAAGAAAACACTGCATAATGATTCCCGTATTATTTTTCATCACATAATATTCACGGCATTATTATTCACTATATAAATAATATTGTAGGTTATAATTCTTGCATAACTATTCCATGAACCTAACATCCTTTAGTCTTTTAGCTGGAGGAGAATGATATAGTATTATAAACAATATATGTTAAGGGAGAGTTCTTTTAGCTCGAAAATCCACGGGAAGTTTGTCTATGTTATCAAATACTTCAAACTTTGAGGACTCAAATCCTGCTATTAATTAGTCTTGTAGTATTACAGATTCCCCGTGAAACAATACGAAAATTAAGAATTCAAAAAAAATACCAAAATTAATTAAGCTCTGTCTGTTTTCTTTTTCGTGGTCTAACTTTTCTTTAAAATTTAATTTTATTGATCCTCTTCTATTCTATGTGTACTCCCTTTCACAAGTTACAAAAGTGTGTCCAGTGTAATCTGCCTACTTATCTTTTGGTATCATAATTTGACCTCAACATGCGGCACTTCAAAATAGTATATTGTATTCTATGATAGGAGTCAAGTAAATTATTTATTGAGCCATAAGGCGGTTGTTTGATCCAAAATTTAGATCTAGATTTAAACAATTATATTTTCTAATATAATAAAGTTAATCTTAGACAATATTAATATCCGAAAGATTAATTAACCGATTATGTAGCAAGATGTTACGAGTACTATTTGAGTAGCAATAAATGGTAACAATAAAGCAATATTCAATGACCCAAGAACTAAGATGTTAACATTAAATAGCAATAAATAGTAATGAATGACATTTATGTAAATAAATGCATAGGAGTCACCCGAAAGTGGTGAGATTCTTTGATATCCCCTATGACAAAGATAGATGATGATAAGCCTTAGAATATTCGGATCCTCTTTGGATCGTGGGAGAAAAGATAGATAAAGATCTCAAGAAAAAGTATATTTTGTATGTCAAAGATAAAACAAGAATCTTCAGAGAATGTCAATGTGTTATTTTTTTAGAATGAGTGTCCAATCTGTTCTACAATCCTCTCTCTCTTTCTATTTATATGGGCGCATGGGCCATAAACCCCTAATAGTATAGATGAGAGGAATATTCCCTAGAATATACTCTGTAAGGTCTTATTTCTAAAACTAGTCATTACTGCTCTGTTGAAGGGAGTACTCATCATCGTCCTTATCCTTTGTCGAGTCTACTCGACCTTGCCTTCGTCCTCTGTTGAAACCAAATCGATGACGCATGACAGCCTTCGAAAGCTTTCTTAATGTTGACTTTTTTTTGGTGGAATGAAAATTTTTATTCATCTCCACCAAAATGTACAATGAAAGATCATACTCTAATTCCTAGCTATATAAAAAATCTCATATTTACTCTTTTAGCCTATCTTGTACATGCATTTTTCTGCCTATATCCTATCTATATGTATATTTCTTCCATCCACCTTCTATCATTACCATTTTTCCACTTGATGAGTATTTCCACCACTCTAACTTTGCATTCTTCTTTGATTTGCTCACATACACTGTGTGGTCCAGGGACTGAACTCTGCCATAGGGCTTCATTCCTCCCTTTCACACATGATAGTTAGTTGCTGCCAATACTGCATATGACAATTTCCTACTCTGTTTGCCTCCCATTTTCCTAGCTACTCTTCTATATAGGGACTTTCCTTCAAGGTTTGTGATCCTTACCTTTAGCCACTGTAGTATTGTAGTGATGCATATTTTTTAGAATTGACACTCATAGAACAAGTGTTCAACAGACTCTGGTGCATTTCCACATAATACACACAGGTCATTGTTGATACCCAATTTTCTCTGTATATTTTTTATAAGCAAAATACTTTCAAAATAGTAGGTATATACATATATAAGTATGTCCCAAGGTATTAATATTTTTCTCTTAATTTTAATAGATTTTTAAATATATTTACTGCCCTATTTTATCAAGAAAAACTCAATAATTATCCCCAAATTTATCATTTTTGGGTGATTCACTTATTGGATTCTCATATTTATATTAAAATATAGTTGACATAATTTTTACATAGTTTTACAAGTTTATTTAGTATTTTTAAAGCTAAATTGCTTATAATTGCGATATTAGCCTATTTTAAAATTTAATTATTTTCATAATTATAAAATTGACTCCAATATTTTTAATTTGATAATTACGTATTATTAATCATTTTAGTATCTTTAATTTATTTTTAGAAATTATTTTACTATTTTTATAAAATAAATAAGGAAAAAATGGCTATTTAAATGCTAGCCCTATTTATTTCAATTTTAGCCTTATTTGAACCTCCAGTTAAACTCAATTTTAAACCCAATTACCCTTACCCAATCCCTATTTGAACCGGCCCAATTCCTAAACTACCCGCCCCTAATCCAGTTAAGTTCAACCCGCCCGGCCCCCCATTAAATCCAGGTCGTTGATCAAAATGATCAACGACCACAATCCCTCCTTTCCTTTATTAATCCACCAACACCCCTCAACCTTAAATCATTTCACCTAACCAGCCGCCTCTGAAACCCTCCCCTCTCTCAAAACACTCTCGAACCTTCTCTAACCCTAGCCGCCTCCCATCACTTCTACCTTGAAACCCACCGGGATCTATGGCTTCTCAGGCTATGAAAGTCTTATACCCACATCCTTTTGCTCCCACGCGCTTGATACCTGAAGATTCGAGGCCTAACCGTGAAGGGTTGAACACAAACCTCTGTCGATTCGAGGTTCCAGGGTTATCTCCGGCTTTGCTCCGGCGTACCAAGGTTATCTGAGCATGTTTCTGACCTCTCCGACTCAGATCGGTGGCCTTTCAAAGTCTTTATCATATCTAGAATTCTTCTAAAGCCCTAACCCTACGAGATTTTTCTCCGATTTCTTTAGATCCGTTGTGTATCTGTGCTCTCCTTGAGTTTTCAAACGATTTCCCTAACTTTTCTTTCGAAAATTACTTTTTTAAAAATCTTTCTTTCCGATCTAGGGTTTTCTGAAAAAAAATTTAAGTGTTTCTCTTACTTTCTTTCCCTTTTCTTTTGTGTATTTTCCTCTACTATGCTCCTATGTTTTTATCTACCACGTTCTCGTATGTTCTCCTACTGTGTTCTGTTCTTGTACGTTCTTCTACTGAGTTTTTATACTCCATTCTTGTATGTTCTTTTACTGTGTTTTATATACTCCATGCTTGTATGTTCTTCTACCATATTTTCCGTACTGTATTCTCATATGCTTTTCTATTATGTTCTTGTATTTTTTTTCTACTATGTTCCAACATGTTTCTCCTACTGTACTTTCCTGCTAAGTTCTTAAGCTTCCTTACTTTCCTTCTACTAAGCCATGTTTAAGTTTCTTCTGAAAAACTTCTTAAGCATGTTCACTGTTCCTATCAGGGTTTCTCCTCTATTGTTTCTTTGAGTGCTTCTACTGTGTTCTTCCTGTTACCCTGATATCATGCTTTCTCATGAGTTTTACTGTTGATAGAAGCAAGCAAGAGGCTTCAGTTCTTCTCTGAAACCTCTGAGCCCGCTTCGAGTACTTGTCTTTTCATCTCTATACTTGATTCAAGGTGGAAACCCTAGAATTTAGGGGTTCTGCCGAGGTTTGATTGAACTAGGGTTTTATTTTAGAACCCTTAACTCTTTTAGATTGACTTTGAGTCTTTGACTGAGTTTGGACATCTTTGTTTTCATACAATGCTGAACATTTTGCTAAACTCTTCCACACTGGATTTTTTCTACTGATTTACACGGCAGTCTTCTTTCATGCTCACATGCTCCTTATATATGATGAATTTTCCTCTAAATGGTTTTCAAATTTGCAATTAGTGCAAGCTTCCTTCTAAATATAGCCTGATTGATTTCTTTCCATTGTTTACTGATTTTCTTTATGACGCGACCTAAGTGAAACTCTTATTTATCTTTTCTGACTTGGTTTATTCATACAACATCTCTAACCCTTTTGATTTACTGGTTGTTAACTAATCTTCTTACCTTATTTGCACAAACCGTGTATTTTAAAACACTGTCCTTAAATAACTTTTATGTATTCACCCCTAATAGCCTACTCTGCACAAAGTGTTTGATTAATTTCTTTCCTTAGTTAGTTTATACCCGTTTGAATCTGAATCCCTTAATTAAGGGAAGCCTTGTGTAATTGATTGGCAATCAGTTTTCAAACTACTTTCTTACCTTATTTTTGCCTGCTTTCTACACTATAAAAGGCACGACACTTCATACTTCACACTTCACACTACACACTTCACAATTCATAATCTCTTCTAAATTCTCACTCTCACATAATAGAATTCTTCCTTCTTGTCTGCATTCTGACTTTCACAAGACAACTGTTTTTACCTATTTGTTTCTTTGAAACTGGTATGTCCTAATTTAACTTCAGCATCATCACAATGTGTTTACTTACAGCTTTCTGCATCTATGTCTACTTTACTACTTCTACAGAGTTAAATACTTAGACTAGCATGTTGATTTCCTTTTGCTTGTTTCTGCTATGAATCCCTATTCCCTATTTCCCTTCATGTGCTTTGAGTTACATTTAAAACATGGCAATATGCAAGTTATTGTCTATGGTTTGAACTTGATCCCTTAGGGGATCCTAACCTCTAAACAATGTGTTCCAGTAGGCTTATGGGTATGCCAGCATCTCCCATTGTTGGGTTTCACCCACTAACCTACTTTTTACCTCTTGCAACTCCCCATTCCCTATATCCATATGTGTACTGTCTCCTTTCCTCTTTCCCCCTTTCAGAATTCTGCACTTGCACTCTCTCTTAGTTTCTAAGTTTTGCCCCCCTCTTGTGAGCCTTGCCTTGGGACCTTGAGTTCCCTCTGAACTTGGACACCGGAGGGTTGGCCCTTCCACACTGCACCATGGCTTAATTATTGATACATTTAGGTGTAAGCACTGCCCGGAGTTCATATGAGACTCTTAGGGAACTCTGACACACCCCAAATAGGAGAAAGGCTTTGAAATGTGATCTCTTAGAGTTGATTTACTTTATACTTCAGATAGGAAGTATGAATCAGGCTCTAGTTGGTTGTACTTTTTAATTTCTGATGTACTTTTCCTTTACTTTACTTTTCTGGGTTGTAATAATTTTGTAATAAAACTCTCGGGGATGATCAGTAAAGAGGGAGGGTAACTATGTATGCAAAAAGGGGTAGATAACCTTCCTATAGGAGTTTATGAATTTCTGCATTCTTATGTAGATACCATATCTATAGGAATCTTGCATTCGCGTCTAGATACCATGTCTATAAGGATTTCTGCATAGATACCATGTTTATAGTAATCTTGCATTCCCATGTAGGTACCATGCCTATAGTTTATTTCTGAACTTCTGCATAGCATATAAATATCCTGCCTGTAGGAATTTCTGAATTTCTGCACATCATGTAGATATCCTGCCTATAGGTTCTTTCTGAATCTTTCATATGCATTCCTCATCAGGCAAACATGTTCGTAGGTCGTAAATAATAAACTGCAATTAGATATCATGTTCATAGGCTTTAAATGAAATTTAGCATCTAGATGTCATACCTATAAGTTTTCTGCATTTTTTACTATGTTTATAAGAGTGTCCAAAATCGACAACACTTAGAAAGCATGCCTATAGGAGCCTTAATCAAAATATGAATCGTTTTGCTTACTTATAAGTCTAAAACCAGTAACAATGACGAATGATCTTTTGTTAAAACTTGCCTTTCTTTAATAACAGACGATTTTCTTAAATTAGTATGTATTCATGTTAGTTTCATTATTTCTGGAATCAGTAGATATCATGCCTATAGGGGTCTTCGTCTACACTTAGGCAAGCCATAGGGTGAAAGTTTATAAACTGAATCAGACTTTTTATCAGCTACAATCAGCAGGCAGGCCTGATTCGGGCTTCTTATCTGAACTATGTAATAAATCAATATGCCTATACCGTTTAAGTTTTAATCAGACCCTAAACAGTACATGCAAGTCATGCTACATTATGTGCTTTCTTTGGTTTAAAGGAGGTCTATTTGAGCCCTTTTATTTGTTTATATGCTTCCCCAAACTCGTTATATATGTTTTGATTGTCGCCTTAGTATTTTACCTTTTTGAAACCATAAATAAGCCCAATACCTCCTCCCTTTAGGATTAGTAGTCCCAAGTGCCTCTGGGGCTGATAATATGGGGACGGGTAATAGCATGCAATAAGTAAGCAAGACCATTCCGCGCTTTAATACCTCAACGGGGTGGAAAAGGGTAGATATGGATATGATGACCACACGATAACATCACGTGTAGCCCCTCACTTAGGAGTGATTACCGGATGTTGTGTGGGATGATCCATATTATTAATAAATCTAGGAACCCCTTTCCTTTGTTTTCTTTGTTTCTTTTAAATCTTTTCAAACCATTTCTTTTAAGAAAATCAACTCGTTTTAGTTCTTTTTTCTTACTTTTGTTTATTTGTAACCATTACGTGAAAATCCTCTCTTGTTTGAATCCTTTATTTGCCTATGTGTTATTTGCACTTAAGTCACAACAATAGTTTGGTCGGGAACCACACTAGTGGATCCTGAGGGGTGCCTAACACCTTCCCCTTGGGGTAATTCCAAGCCTTTACCCAATCTCTGGTTACTCAAAACAAACCCCTCCTAGTGTCCTAATGCACTTTAATCATTAGGTGGCGACTCTTCAGTTCAAAACCCAATTCCTGAATGGGAACGAGTTGTCTCCCAAATGTCACAAACCCAATTTTTGAGAGAAAAAAGGGGAGGCGCGATAGCGTGGCGACTCTGCTGGGGATATCCTTTAGGCTTCTACCATTTCAAGCTATTACTGTGACTTTACATTTCTTATGTGCCTTATTTGTTTAGTACCTTTAAGCATTTAATTCCCTTTTCTACCGCAAAAAAACTAACTTGTCTCTTGTTTCTTTCACTGATTTCCTTTACTGCACTCCTTTATTACTATTTTAAATTATTGTAATTATTACTTTATGAACGTGCAAATACATGATGACTTGTTTTAATTATTGCATATGCATGTTTCCAACATCATATTCCATTTGTGCCAAACAAATACCATAGCAACGCTTATAATGAGTGGTTGCGCTCTTCCGCTATTATCACCCTTTAAATCTGGCAAAGGTGTATTTGCGGTAAAACCAAACGATCAACGGTGTAGTCGACGGTTCTGTGCCTTTCCCTCTTGAGTTGTCCGCTCAAGGGTACTAGTCTAAAACCCCGTAGAAACCTTACTCTGTTTAAACTGTGCATGCAACATGGTCAAACCTAGCCGAGTCAGTTATGTTGTCCGCATAATAACTCTTTAAGATAGCCTTGTCCAAAGTCCACTGGGTTTTCCAAAAACCCAAACGGACACTATCACGTTTTGTGCATTTATTTAGAGAACTAAATGATTTTATGCCAATTATTGGTATTTAATAGTCGAGTCTAGTGGGGGTAAGGACCTAACCCTTTTGTATTGCAGAAACATGAGGCACAAAGTCTCCAGATTCGGCATGGTCACAAACATCCACCCAAGGTTGCTAAGATGGTGGGAAGATCTTCATTCCAGTGATCAGACTCTTGTCCGAAAATACCTAGGAAATCTACCTTCCCTTCTGGAGGTCCAACCCAACAACAAAATCATAGAAGCTGCTACTCTGTTCTGGGATTGTGATAGGTCTGTGTTTCACTTCGGAGAGATTGAGATGATACCCCTGCTATAGGAAATAGGAGGATTGGCTGGTATACCATGGGAGACCCCGAGTTTGTTAATGCCGGAAAATTGCAAGGGTAGAGGTTTTCTCAAAATGATGAGCCTAAAGAAGAATCCAGACTTGACATGTTTGAAGGAGTCCTACATTCCCTTTGATTATTTGTACGAGAGGTACGGTCACAACAAATCCTACCGTACATATCCGGATGAGTTCGCCCTTACATCGTTGGGGCATATTTACCGAAGGGTCTTTGTCTTCATGTTCTGCTTCTTGGGGATGATAATGTTTCCAATGAAGAAAGCAAGGATCCACACCAGGCTATCCATGGTCACCAAAACTTTGATGGAGGAAGGGAATTGGTGGACAACCATTTAGCATAGTGCCCCTGATCATCGCAGAGATATACCGAGCCTTGGAAAAGTGTCAACAAGGATCCCCACACTTCGGAGGCTGCAACTTGCTACTCCAGCTCTAGCTCATGGAGCATCTTCAAAGGGGTGAATATCGGCAAAAGATACAGCGTAGAGACTAGGACGATCATATAGCCTTCCATCAACCAAGGCGAACGAACTACATGCCCAACATGTTTACTTAGCCAGAAGATGCCAAGGGTGGGTGAAACTGTTTGAAAATCTAACTGAGGATCAAATACAATGGATGTTCGAGTGGTTCCCTACTGAAGAGTTCATCGCCCTATTCAGGGACGCACCATTTCTGATACTGATCAGTTTGAGAGGAACCTACCCTTACGTCCCTCTCTGAGTTATAAGACAAGCTAGTAGGAAACAGGTTATACCAAGGGTCGACAAGATGAGTCACTTCCGGGATGACTTCCAAGCTGATGATAGTCCTTATAAGTGCCAAGCTTAGTATATGTGGCATTGAAAGATCATCATGGGAAGAGATACTATCGAACCAGACAAATACCATGCTAGCTGCACCCCATACTATTCAGGCTGGCTGGAGGATAATCACAATGGTCTGGGCCAACCCGGGTTTGTTCGAGGTCATAGAATCATCGATGAAAGGGCTGAAGCACATGTCAAATACAACCAACTGCGCAAGAGGATTCGGGAATGTGAAAGCGAGCACCGTGAGATTTAAGAAGCCCACCAAAAACTGATTGAAGAGTGGAAAGACATGGCTGTCAGTGCCAACAAACGATTAGGATACCTGGAACGAGGTTTAGTGGAGTTGGAAAGGAAGTTTCTTAAGAGGATCGAGGACTGCCAGAATGCTGAAGGAAACGAGGGTGGACACCTGGCCAGAGCCTACCTGCTGCTGGGACTTCGCGAGCTGGTGAAGCTGCTCGATGGAGCCAAAGATGCCGAGTCTGGGGAAAGTCCTTCTGGGACCAAATAGATGGGAGTTTTCTTTTACTTTGTAATAAGGCCAATGGCCACTAGTGACATTTTATTACTTGTTATTTAGTATTGTTTTGGAATTCGTCTACTCTTTATCAATAAAATGAGGCATTTAGCATTCTAAGTTCTCCAAATCAATTTGTCGCTAGGCCTACCTCAGGCATAACGAGGCTACCAAATTAGGACGTGATTTACATTCTTGCACTATGTGTTTAAATATCGCAACACTTTCTTATAGTCCCCACTGAATTGTTACCTTTTGTTTTTACTTTTTTATTTACTCCCCTCCCCAAAGGTTAGTTCGTGAACTCTGGCATCGTCATCATATTCCACATGATCAAAGGGCCCTCCACCCACTCCTCTTAGTCCTATCAGAAGCAGGAATAAAGGAAAGATGGAAGATTTGAACAACATTAGAAAGGAAAACTCAACTGAACAGGTAGAGGTCACTCATGGTGCTCAGGTCTCCAAAGAAAGTGCGTCCCAACTCGAGAAAAAACAGGTGAAATTTCAAGAGGAACTTGATCACGTTCGGAATCTGGAAAACTTGTCATTTTCCCTCACCACTCTAGACATCAATTTTCCAAACGCTCAGAACCCCACACCTCCACAAACCATCACAAAACCACAAAACCATCCCGCTCCTCACCACCACTGCAACACTCCGCTACTCATCCTAGAACCTCTGAATTCCACAAATGACCATTTCCACCATAACACCCTCATCTATGTGGAAACCATGCCACCCTCCACCCAACCTGTCTCAAGCACACCTGAGTCTGATGATAAAGACTCACTCATCAGGAACCTGTCTGTGGAACTCAAGAAATTAACTAGTTGAATTCAGGGTGTCGAAGGAAGTAAGGGGGTTGAAGGGTTGAACTACGAAGATCTTTGCATACAATCGAATGTCCAAATGTTCGAGGGGTACAAACCTCCTAAGTTTGAGATGTTTGATAGTACAGGGGATCCGAGAGTCCACTTGAGAACATACTGCGACAAGCTGGTCGGAGTAGGGAAAGACGAAAGGATTCCCATGAAGCTTTTCATGAGGAGTCTGAAGGGAGATGCTCTGTCTTGGTACATTAGCCAAGACCCGAAGAAATGGTCGAATTGGGTGAGTATGGCATCTGACTTTATGGACAAGTTCAGGTTCAACGCAGAAAATGCTCCAGATGTGTTCTACATCCAGAACTTAAAGAAGAAGCCCACGGAAACATTCCGCGAGCATGTCACTCGCTGGAGATCAGAAGTTGCTAAGGTCAGACCTACTTTAAAAGAAGAACAAATGAACAAGTTTTTCGTCCGGGCTCAAGACCCGCAGTACTATGAAAGGCTGATGTTGATTGAGAGCCAGAAATTTTTTGACATCATCAAGCTAGGGGAAAGGATCGAGAAAGGCATCAAAAGTGGTATGGTTACAAACTTTGAAGCTTTGCAAGCTGCCAATAAGGCTTTACAGTCTGGTGGTACGTCCAAGAAAAGGGACGTAGGCATCGTAATGGTTGAACAAAGAGCCAAATACCCTATCAAATACCAAGCCTATCCGATACCTCCACTCACATATCAGCCTGCCCCGAATTACCAAGCACCATCACCCTCTTACCAAACTCCACCACCTACTTACCAATCACCCCCACCTCTCACATATCAACCTACTACACCCAGATATTCCCAACCCGCACATGTCTACCAAGCCTACAATGCTCAGCCATCCCACTATCAATCACCTCCCACATGTCAAAACTTTCCTAGACCTCAACCAAATTTCGACCGCAGACCCCCCAAACAGTATACCGCCATTGCTGAACCGATTGACCAGTTGTACGAAAGGCTCAAAGCTGCTGGTTATATCACCCTTATCCCTGCTATAAACCCTGAAAACCCTTCTTAGTGGGTCAATCCAAATAAATCCGGTGCATACCATTCCGGCATGAAGGGACATACCATTGATGAATACCGCTCTCTGAAAGATAAGATCCAGACTCTGATCGATAACAAGATCATTGTAGCAAAGGAGCCTACTCCGAACATCTGCAACAACCCTCTATCGGACCATAAGGGTGGAGGTGTTCACATGATTGAAATAGAGGATGATTGGGATCCCAAAGGATCGATCGGTTTAATCACAGAAGGTGACGAACCAAAGAAGCCAATAGTCACCCTCAATACGATTGTAGTCCAGACTGAACCTTCTGGGGATGCCGAGGTAAACATGTCTGTACCACTTGAATTTGAAGCACCACCCCCTGCAAAGACGCCAACACCAATTAAATTCGAGTTTGGGTCTCTAGCAAACGCACATACACCGTTTGAAGTTGCAGTTTTACCCTCCAAAACACATGCTCCGTTCAGAGTAAAGGTGCTCATCCCAGTAGCAATGATGGCCGTAACATCGTTCCATACAAATGGCATACCTTTGGATTACATAGCCGAGGCGAGAAGGAAAGGGAAAACTAAATTCGGGGAAACGGTTGCGGCACAAGGTATGATAAAAACCGGTAGGGTTTATAATCCGGAGCATTTAGTTGAGCCGAGTAAGCAGGCCTCTAGTTAGCCGACCATCATTGAAACCGGACCCGATGATCTCTGGAGAAATATACAAGATAAGGAATACTCAGTCATTGATCAGCTGAACAAAACACCGACACAGATTTCTATCCTAGCTTTGCTGCAAAGTTCCGACATACATAAGAATGCCTTGTTGAAGGTGCTGAGTGAGGCACATGTACCAAGCAACATCACCGGAGGAGAAATGGAAAACATGGTAGGGCAGGTATTAGAAAGTCACAACATCACTTTTCATGAAGATGAGCTGCCACCAGAAGGGTTGAGTCACAACAAAGCGTTGCACATCACCGTGCAATGCGAAGATTATTTTATCACTAGGGTCCTGATTGATGGAGGGTCCAGCCTCAATATTTATCTGTTGGTAACACTCAGAACATTGGGAAAGGGTCTACATGGGATCAAGGATGGGGCCATCAACGTCAAAGCTTTCCACGGTTCCCAAAGATCCACCATTAGGGAAATCAGCATGTATTTGCAAATGGGGCCTACTTGGTTCGACATTGATTTTTAGGTCATAGACGTGCCGACATCTTACAACTTGCTATTGGGACGGCCGTGGATTCATGCCGCTGGGGCCGTAGCATCGACACTACATCAGGTGGTGAAATTTGAGTGGAACCACCAAAAGGTGATCATTTACGGTGATGGTAGCAATCCTATATACAGTCTCCAAACCATCCCAGCGATTGGAGGAAGGATAAAGATAGGCGGGGAAACCTATCACCACATCGAGCGAGTCAACGTCGTTGACAAAGACAAATGGTAGGACAACAAAATTGAAAGCATATTAAACTGTAGCGGATATGAGCCTAGCAAGGGACATGGCAAGAACCTCCAAGGAATCGCCAAGCCTATCAAACTGAAGAAACATGGAACCACTTTCGGTCTAGGATATGAGTATACTTGGGAGGAATTCAACAACTGGTTGCCACCATGGCGCGGTCCATACTACCCGCTGGAGCAGCCAATACCATATTTGGAGTAGACTTTCCAATCGGTCGATGTTATATATGGGTCAGAAGAAGAGGAAGCACTGGCACCAGTTGGGAATTTGTTCTTAAAAGATGATGGCATGGATTGTTGTGTCATTTTCGAGAAGGAGGGGGAGGAAGGCCCTTCCATACAGGCCTAAGCCGAGGAGCATGCCTTAACAATTGGACCATCAGAACCACCAGATCTCGGAAAGCCTCAGGGTAGCAAGGCTGAACAAAGCATCATGCACTATCATTATTTTTACTAATTGATTTTCCTTTCGCATTTTTGAATTTTCGCAATAAGATCTTCCCAATGTTCAAAACAGTTATGAAATTAATCAAAGCATTTCGATTTCCTTAAAAATCTTACTCTTATTATTTTCTCTCACTACTTTACTTATACAGCACTACTATTACCTATATTGATGAACCAATGGCTGTGACATGTAATGAGACAACGCAACAAATGGACATAGATTCAAAGGAAGATGATATACCGGAAGAGATTGTTAAAGAGGTTGAAAATTTTGAGAACAGACCTAAGTCCAACCTGGACGAGACCGAGATTGTTAACTTGGAAGATGCATAAAATATCAAAGAAACTCGGATCAGCATTCATTTGTTACCGTCAGAAAAGGAAGAATACACAGAATTTCTGAAGGAATATGAGGACATATTCGCCTGTTCATATGATGACATGACTGGTCTAAGTACATCCGTTGTAGCCCACAAACTGCCAACTGATTCGACATGTCCACCGGTAAAACAGAAGCTCAGAAAGTTTAAACCCAACATGAGTCTGAAAATCAAGGAAGAAGTCACTAAGCAGGTAAAAGCTAAGGTCCTCAGGGTAGTAGAATATCCGATATGGTTAACCAATATTGTGCCGGTGCCGAAGAAGGATGGGAAGGTCAGAGTCTGTGTCGACTACCGGGATCTCAATCGGGCCAGTCTAAAGGACGACTTCCCCTTGCCGAATATACACATCCTGATCGATAATTGCGCCAAGCATGAGTTGCAATCATTTGTAGATTGTTTCGCTAGATATCATCAGATCTGGATGGACGAAAAAGATGCTAAGAAAATGGCTTTCATTACACCATGGGGAATGTACTACTCCAAGATGATATTCATGTTAAAGAATGTAGGGGCTACCTACATGAGGGTCATGACTACTATTTTTCATGATATGATACACAAGGAGATTGAGGTGTATGTAGATGATGTCATCATAAAGTCCAAAAAAGCCACTGACAACATGGAAGATTTGAGGAAGTTCTTCAACAGACTGAGAAGATACAACCTGAAACTGAATCCCGCAAAATGTGCATTTGGGGTTCCTATAGGAAAACTACTTGGGTTCATTGTGAGTCGCCGAGGAATAGAACTGGATCCATCTAAGGCCAATGCTATTCAAGAATTGCCACCGCCAAAGAACAAGAAGGATGTAATGAGATTCCTAAGAAGACTTAACTACATCAGTCGGTTCATAGCACAATCTACGGTCATCTGTGAGCCGATCTTTAAGATGTTAAAGAAGGACGCCGCTACCACATGGACTGATGATTGCCAAAAAGCTTTCGACAGAATCAAGGAGTACCTATCAACACCACCAGTCTTAGTTCTTCCTGAGCCGGGTAGACCTCTATTACTCTACCTTGCAGTATTAAATGTAGCGTTTGGTTGTGTTATGGGGTAGCATGATGAAACAGGGAGGAAGGAGCAGGCCATCTATTACCTCTGTAAGAAGTTTACCCCGTACGAGGCTCGGTATTCTCTGTTAAAGCGCACCTATTGTGCTTTGACTTGGGTAGCTCAGAAGTTGAGGCACTACTTCTGTGCCTATACTACCTATCTCATATCAAGGATAGATCCCTTGAAGTACATCTTTCAGAAGCCCATGCCCACTGGCAAGCTGGCCAAGTGGCAAATCCTGTTAAGTCAATTTGACATTGTCTACGTGTCTCAGAAAGCAATCAAAGGACAGGCACTAGCAGATCACCTTGTTGAAAATCCCGTGGACGGAGAATACAAACCCCTGAAAACATATTTTCCTGATGAAGAGGTATCATTCATAGGAGAAGACATTGCAGAATCTTATGACGGTTGAAGAATGTTTTTCGATGGAGCAGCAAATTTCAATGGAGTTGGCGTAGGAGCGGTCCTATTATTAGAAACCGGTCAGTATTATCCAGTATCTGCCAAACTCAGGTTCCCCTGTACCAATAATATGGCCGAGTATGAAGCCTGCATCTTAGGACTCAAGATGGCCACTGACATGAACATCCAAGAGTTGCTAGTAATTGGGGATTCAAACTTGCTTATACATCAGGTCCGAGAAGAATGGGCGCCCAAAAACTCCAAGATACTCCCTTATCTGTATCATGTGCAGGGGTTGAGAAAGAGGTTCACAAAGACGGAATTCCAGCATGTTCCCAGGGTCCAGAATGAATTCGTCGATGCATTGGCTACCCTATCATCCATGATACAACATCCAGACAAGAATTTCATTGATCCCATTTCGGTAAAGATCCATTATCAGCCCGCTTACTGTGCTCATGTCGAAGAAAAAGCAGACAGAAAGCCTTGGTTTTATGATATCAAGGAATACTTGGCAAAAGGAGAATACCCAGAGCTCGCAAACGTTATTCAGAAGCACAAACATCGGAGGTTATCCAACAATTTCTTTCACAACGGAGGAATCTGTACAGGAGGACTCCTGATTTGGGATTATTAAGGTGTGTCGATGCAAAGGAAGCATCTAGGCTATTAGAGGAAATTCATGCAGGGACCTGCGGTCCACATATGAATGGCTTTGTTTTAGCAAAGAAAATATTTCGAGCTGGTTACTTTTGGATGACTATGGAAACAGACTGCATCCAGTATGTCTGAAAGTGCCACCGCTGCCAGATACATGCAGACATGATAAAGGTGCCTCCAAATGAGCTTAATGCAACAAGCTCGCCGTGGCCGTTCGCCGCCTGAGGAATGGATGTTATCGGACCAATTGAACTTACCGCATCAAACGGACACAGATTTATCCTAGTAGCAATTGATTATTTCACCAAATGGGTTGAAGCAACATCTTATAGGGCAGTAACTAAGAAAGTCGTGACGGATTTCATCCGCGACCGTATCATGTGTCGGTTCGGAATTCCAGAGTCAATCATTACTGATAATGGCTCCAACCTCAACAGTGATTTGATGAAATCCATGTGTGAAACCTTCAAGATCAAACACAAGAATTCTACAACTTACAAACCTCAGATGAATGGAGCTGTAGACGCTGCCAACAAGAATATCAAGAAGATACTAAGGAAAATGATAGAGAAGCATAAGCAGTGGCACGAGAGGCTCTCATTTGCATTATTGGGATACCGCACCACAGTCCGCACATCGACAGGAGCAACCCCCTATATGCTGGTTTACGGTACAGAGGTAGTCATTCCCGCTGAGGTGGAAATTCCCTTATTAAGAATCATACAGGAAGTAAAGCTAGACGATACAGAATGGGTGAAAAATCATTACGAGCAGCTAGATCTTATAGATGGAAAGAGAATGAATGCAGTTTGCCATGGTCAACTTTATCAGAACAGGATGTCCAGAGCCTTCAACAAAAGAGTCAAGCCGAGACAGTTCACATTGGGGCAACTGGTGTTAAAGAAAATCTTTCCACATCAAGATGAAGCCAAATGGAAATTCTCTCCCAACTGGTAGGATCCGTACATGGTTCACCGGGTTCTAACAGGAGGAGCTCTCATACTTGTAGAAATGGACGGAGAAGTTTGGCCAAAGCCGAACAATTCAGACGCAGTCAAGCGATACTATGTGTAGCCTTTATGCTTTCCTTATATGATGTAATTTGAACTACGCATGACCGGATTCCCGTTTAAGAGGGGATACGTAGGCAGCCCTGTGGGTTCGGTCACAATTCAATAAAATTTTCATTTCCCCCGCTATTGGAAATTTGGGCAGAATTTTAAGGAGGACCCTCAACATTCCGGAGTGATTTTAGCCATTCGCCGCGAGCAGCTGTCAGAAGAAGTAACCCAGTAAACTAGGGCAGAATTTTGATGAAGACCCTCAAAATTCCGTAACAAGAAAGGATGAAATGTCTTGGACCACGTCGCATGTCGTTGGTTCATCTAAAAGAAATTATCCTTAATTATGCACTTATGTTATGCTTTTACTAGATCATGCATGTTTATTACTAAAATTTCCTTGTTTAGCAATGCTACCTCAATGATACGTACAGTATTACCAGATCAAAGCCGAGCAGGTCAAGCAAGGCCGGCAGGGGATATAAACTAACTTTTCCCCCTTTACAAACTCACGATTTTTCTTTGGATGCAGGCACTTGAGTTGCAAAATCATCAAATATACTATACGCTCACTCACAAAGTTCAGGAATACAACTCTCCAAATCGTTCCACTTGCTCGCAACTGCTATCCGCATAACAGTGTCCCCAACATGCACAATATCCCCAACAATCATGATACTGCAATATGCTATCAGCTAAGAAAACTCTGTTGCCATTTGCAATTTTTACTTCTTGCATAGGGCTACCATTCTGCCTTTCGAGACTAAGCTCTGTCTCCATCTGCATTCCCTGCATTGCATAAGGCTACCATTCTGCCTTTCGAGGTTATGCTCTACCTCCATCTGCATTCTCTGCATTGCATAAGGCTACCATTCTGCCTTCCGAGGTTAAGCTTTACCTCCATCTGCATTCTCTGCATTGCATAAGGCTACCATTCTGCCTTCCGAGGTTAAGCTCTACCTCCATCTGCATTCTCTGCATTGCATAAGGCTACCATTCTGCCTTCCAAGACTAAGCTCTGTCTCCATCTGCATTCTCTGCATTGCATAAGGCTACCATTCTTCCTTCTGAGGTTAAGCTCTACCTCCATCTTGCATGGCTAAAAGATTGCCACTTCATTTACATCTTCCATGGCTGAAAGATCGCCACTTCATTTACATCCTGCATGGCTGAAAGATCGTCACATTATTTACATTTTGCATCGGCTGACAGATCGCCACTTTATTTACATCTTGCATCGGCTAAAAGATCGCCATTTTATTTACATCTTGCATGGCTAAAAGATCGCCACTTCATTTACATCTTGCATCGGCTGAAAGATCGCCACTTCATTTACATCTTGCATCAGTTGAAAGATCGCCACTTTATTTACATCTTGCATGGCTGAAAGATCGCCACCTACTACATCTCATAGGCTGAAAGATTTCCAAATCATCCGAAGGCATCATTGTTCGGAGGCACCATTTTCATAGCCCGAGAATGCCATGTCATGGCCTGAGGACCCTTTTATATTTTGCATATCATTATTCAAAGGCATCATAGTTCGGAGGCATCATTTTCATAAGCCCGAGAGCACCATTTCATGGCCTGCGAATCCTTATTATATGCTTTATGGCCCAGGACGTCATGGTCTGAGGACGTCATCCTAACCGTCCAAAGACAACATTTCATGGTCCGATTGGAACTTGTATCATGTTTAAATTTCCGCACAACATATGGTTCACTTGCAGGTAAACCGTTGAGAAACGACCGTCTTAGTAGGAGCAATCCCGCTCCAGTTCCCGCAGCCCTATTAGACTTTAACCATCCATCCTAACCCAAATATCGCGTCCAACTTGGAAAATCTCCATCGGCATATTCCGCCGACGGATCCTCGACTACATATGGCCTGATTCTTGTAAGACCAGGGATATGTAGACAGCTCAGGAGCCAGAGCTCAGTCAAATTCTTCAAACCATTCCGTTCGGTCAAAATTGGCCATCATATCTTTACCTGATAACTCTTTTATCCTTCCGGGGTAAAGAGGGGCAGCTGTTGATACCCAATTTTTCCCTGTATATTTTTTATATGCAAAATACTTTCAAAATAGAAGGTATATGCATGTATAAGTATGTCCCAAGGTTTTACTATTTTTCTCTTAATTTTTATAGATTTTTAAATCTATTTACTGCTTTATTTTATCAAGAAAACCCCAATAATTATCCCCAAAATTATCATTTTTGGGTGATTCAATTATTGGATTCTTATATTTATATTAAAATATATCTGGCATAATTTTTGCATATTTTGTACAAATTTATTTAGTATTTTAAAGCTAAATTGTGTATAATTGCGATATTAGCCTATTTTAAGATTTAATTGTTTTCATAATTATAAAATTGACTCCAGTATTTTTAGTTTGATATTACATATTATTAATCATTTTAGTATCTTTAATTTATTTCCAAAAATTATTTTACTATTTTTATAAAATAAATAAGGGAAAATGGCTATTTAAATGCTAGCCCCGTTTATTTCAATTTTAGCCTTATTTGAACCTCCAATTGAACCCAATTTTAAACCCAATTACCCTAACCCAATCCCTGTTTGAACCGGCCCAATTCCTAAACTACCCGCCCCTGATCCAATTAAGTTCAACCTGCCCGGCCCCCCATTAAATCCAGGTCGTTGATCAAAATGATCAACGGCCACAATCCCTCCTTTCCTTTTTTAATCCACCAATACCCCTTAACCCTAAATCATTTCACCTAACCAGCCGCCTCTGAAACCCTCCCCTCTCTCAAAACACTCTCGAACCTTCTCTAACCCTAGCCGCCTCCCATCACTTCTACCTTGAAATCCACCGGGAACCATGGCTTCTCAGGCTATGGAAGTCTTATACACACCTCCTCTTGCTCCCACGTGCCTTATACCTGAAGATTCGAGGCCTAACCGTGAAGGGTTGAACACAGACCTCTGTCGATTCGAGGTTCCAGGGTCATCTCCGGCTTTGCTCCAACGTACCAAGGTTATTTGAGCCTGTTTTTGACCTCTCCGACTCAGATCGGTGGCCTTTCAAAGCCTTTCTAATTTCTACGGTTCTTCTGAAGCCCAAACCTTTCGAGGTTTTTCTCCGATTTCTTTAGATCCGTTGTGTATCTGTGCTCTCCTTGAGTTTTCAAACGATTTCCCTAACTTTTCTTTCGAAAATTACTTTTTTAAAAAATCTTTCTTTCTGATCTAGGGTTTTCTAAAAAAATGTTTATGTGTTTCTCTTACTTTCTTTCCCTTTTCATTGTGTATTTTCCTCTACTATGCTCCAATGTTTTTATCTATCACGTTCTCGTATGTTCTCCTACTGTGTTCTGTTCTTGTATGTTCTTCAACTGAGTTTTTATACTCCGTTCTTATATGTTTCTTTTATTGTGTTTTATATACTTCATGCTTGTATGTTCTTCTATCATGTTTTTCGTACTGTGTTCTCATATGCTTTTCTATTATGTTCTTGTATTTTTCTTCTACTATGTTCCAGCATGTTTCTCCTACTGTACTTTCCTGCTAAGTTCTTAAGCTTCCTTACTTTCCTTCTACTAAGCCCTGTTTAAGTTTCTTCTAAAAAAATTCTTAAGCATGTTCACTGTTCCTATCGGTATTTCTCCTCTATTTTTTCTTTGAGTGCTTCTACTGTGTTCTGCATGTTACCTTGATATCATGCTTTCTCATGAGTTTTACTGTTGATAGAAGCATGCAAGAGGCTTCATTTATTCTCTGAAACCTCTGAGCCCGCTTTGACTACTTGTCTTCTCATCTCTGTACTTGATTCAAGGAGGAAACCCTAGAATTTGGGAGTTCTGCCAAGGTTTGATTGAATTAGGGTTTTATTTTAGAACCCTTAACTCTTTCAGACTGACTTTGAGTCTCTGACTGAGTTTGGACATCTTTGTTTTCATACAATGCTAAACTTTTTGCTAAACTATTCCACACAGGATTTTTTCTACTAATTTACACGGCAGTCTTCTTTCATGCTCACATGCTCCTTATATATGATGAATTTTCCTCTAAATGGTTTTCAAATTTGCAATTAGTGCAAGCTTCCTTCTGAATAAGGCCTGATTGATTTCTTTCCATTGTTTACTAATTTTCTCTCTGACACGACCTAAGTGAAACCCTTCTTCATCTTTTCTGACTTGGTTCATTCATACAAAATCTCTGACCCTTTTGATTTACTGGTTGTTAACTGATATTCTTACCTTATTTGCACAAACCGTGTATATTAAAACCTTGCCCTTAAATAACTTTTATGTATTTACCCCTAATTGCCTACTCTGCACAAAGTGTTTGATTAATTTCTTTCCTTAATTGGTTTATACCTGTTTGAATCTGAATCCCTTAATTAAGGGAAGCCCTGTGTAATTGATCGACAATCAGTTTTCAAACTATTTTCTTACCTTATTTCTGTCTGCTTTCTACACTATAAAAGGCACGACACTTCACACTTCACACTACACACTTCACAATCTCTTCTGAATTCTCACTCTCACATAATAGAATTCTTCCTTATTGTATGCATTCTGACTTTCACAAGACTATTGTTTTTCCCTGTTTGTTTCTTTGAAACTGGTATGTCCTAATTTAACTTTAGCATCACCACAATGTGTTTACTTACAGCTTTCTGCATCTATGTGTACTTTACTACTTCTGCAGAGTTAAATACTTAAACTAGCATGTTGATTTCCTTTTTCTTGTTTCTGCTATGAATCCCTATTCCCTATTTCCCTTCATGTGCTTTGAGTTACAGTTTAAAACATGGCAATATGCAAGTTATTATCTATGGTTTGAACTTGATCCCTTATGGGATCCTAACCTCTAAACAATGTGATCCAGTAGTCTTATGGGTGTGCCAACATGTCCCATTGTTGGGTTATATCCACTAACCCGCTTTTTCCTCTTGCAACTCCCCATTCCCTATATCCCTATGTGTACTGTCTCCCTTCCCCTTTTCCCCTTTCAGAATTCTACACTTGCACTCTCTCTTAGTTCCTAAGTTCTGCCCCTCTCTTGTGAGCCTTGCCTTGGGACCTTGAGTTCCCTCTGAACTTGGACACCTGAGGGCTGGCCCTTCCACACTGCACCATGGCTTAATCCGTGATACATTTGGGTGTAATCACTGCCCGGAGTTCATATGAGACTCTTAGGGAACTCTGACACACCCCAAATAGGAGAAAGTCTTTGAAATATGATCTCTTGGAGTTGATTTACTTCATACTTCAGACAGGAAGTCTGAATCAAGCTCTCCTTGGTTGCACTTTTTAATTTCTGATGTACTTTTCCTTTACTTTACTTTTCTGGGTTGTAATAATTTTGTAATAAAACTCTTGGGGATGATCAATAAAGAGGGAGGGTAACTATGTATGCAAAAGGGGGTAGATAACCTGCCTATAGGAGTTTATGAATTTCTGCATTCTCATGTAGATACCATGTCTATAGGAATCTTGCATTTGCGTATAGATACCATGTCTATAAGGATTTGTGCATAGATACCATGTTCATAGGAATCTTGCATTCTCTTGAAGGTACCATGCCTATAGTTTATTTCTGAACTTCTTCATAGCATATAGATATGCTGCCTATAGGAATTTCTGAATTTCTGCACATCATGTAGATATCCTGCCTATAGGTTCTTTCTGAATCTTGCATACGCATTCCTCATCAGGAAAACATGTTCGTAGGTCTTAAATAATCAACTGCAATTAGATATCATGTTCATAGGCTTTAAACAAAATTCAGCATCTAGATGTCATACCTATAAGGTTTCTGCATTTTTTGCTACGTTTATAAGAGTGTCCAAAATCGACAACACATAGAAAGCATGCCTATAGGAGCCTTAATCAAAATATGAATCGTTTTGCTTACTTATAAGTCTAAAACCAGTAACAATGACGAATGATCTTTTGTTAAAACTTGCCTTTCTTTAATAACAGACGATTTTCTTAAATTAGTATGTATTCATGTTAGTTTCATTATTTCTGGAATCAGTAGATATCATGCCTATATGGGTCTTCGTCTACACTTAGGCAAGCCATAGGGTGAAAGTTTATAAACTGAATCAGACTTTTTATCAGCTACAATCAGCAGGCAGGCCTGATTCGGGCTTCTTATCTGAACTATGTAATAAATCAATATGCCTATACCGTTTAAGTTTTAATCAGACCCTAAACAGTACATGCAAGTCATGCTACATTATGTGCTTTCTTTGGTTTAAATGAGGTCTATTTGAGCCCTTTTATTTATTTATATGCTTCCCCAAACTCGTTATATATGTTTTGATTGTCGCCTTAGTATTTTACCTTTTTGAAACCACAAATAAGCCCAATACCTCCTCCCTTTAGGATTAGTAGTCCCAAGTGCCTCTGGGGCTGATAATATGGGGACGGGTAATAGCATGCAATAAGTAAACGAGACCATTCCGCGCTTTAATACCTCAACGGGGTAGGAAAGGGTAGATATGAATAGGATGACCACGCGATAACATCACGTGTAGCCCCTCACTGAGGAGTGATTACCAGATGTTGTGTGGGGTGATCCATATTATTAATAAACCTAGGACCCCCCTTTCCTTTGTTTTCTTTGTTTCTTTTAAAAAAAATTTAACCATTTCTTTTAAGAAAATCAACTCTTTTTAGTTTCTTTTTCTTACTTTTGTTTATTTGTAACCATTACGGGAAAATCCTCTCTTGTTTGAAGCCTTTATTTGCCTATGTGTTATTTGCACTTAAGTCAAAACAATAGTTTGGCCGGGAACCACACTAGTGGATCCTGAGGGGTGCCTAACACTTTCCCCTTGGGATAATTCCAAGCCCTTACCCAATCTCTGGTTACTCAAAACAAACCCCTTCTAGTGTCCTAATGCACTTTAATTATTAGGTAGCGACTCTTAAATTCAAAACCCAATTCCCAAACGGGAACGAGTTGTCTCCCAAATGTCACAAACCCGATTTTTAGAGAAAAAAAGGGGGCGTGACATCCATTTGTATTGATTCCTCTGCGAGCTAGCCTATCCTTTATGAGTAACTTCTTTTGCACAGTCAGCCAGCATATAAAGCTGTGTTTTGGAATGTTTTGTTTCCTCCAGACCCATCTTCCGCATTGGCAAGTATCCAGATTTCCCTTCAACCATGAATAGCCTTTTTGGATTGTATACTTCCCTGTATCTGACTGCCATACTCCAGGAGTATATCCCCCTGCCAATTTGTCTATTATGTGACATATTTTCTTCCCATACTAGCTACTGTCATGTGGTACATTGTAGTGCCACCAATCTACATCTTTTAGATAGATATCATTAATCCATTTGACCCACATAGAGTCAGTCTTTTGAGTTATGTCCCAGACATACTTCCCTATGGTTTCCTCGTTCCATACCACATAGTCCTTTATTCCAATCCCCCTTCTTGTTTTGGTCGACATACAAGGTCTCAGGCCACTAGTGGTACCCTGTTTGTTTCCACCTTACCATCCTGCAAGTAATTTCGACAGATTGTTGTAATGCTTTTAAGAACTGCTTTGGGAAGTATGAAGATAGATGCCCAGTATATATGGATATGCATCAGCACTGCATTGATCATTTGCACTCGTCCAACATATGACAGATTTTTTTAACCCCAACTCCTTATTCTAGTAATTAGTTTGTCCACTAGCACTTGACATCCATTTTTGATAGTTTCTTAGATGATATTAGTACACCTAAGTATTTAAATGGGAGTTTGCCTTTGCTATAACCTGTTATTTCATACAAATCTTCTATCTCCTTTGCCTCCACTAACCCTTGACATCTAGAGAATGATTGAAGCTCTCACAACATTAGTATCACAGATTGGAACTCCCCTTTGCAGAAAAGGAGCACATCATCTGCAAAGCAGAGATGATTGAGCTGCAAGCTTCTACACTTGGTAAGAAAATGAAATCCCACCTGTTGTGCCACTAGTTTCATTATCCTTGAGAAATACTCCATACATATTACAAATAATAGAGGAGATATAGGGTCTCCTTGTCTCAGGCCTCTCTTCCCTTTTATGTTCCCATATAGCCCTCCCTTTATAGCCACAATATACTGAGGAGTTGATATGCACTCCATAATCCATCTTATGAACTTCGTAGGGAAGTTAAGTGCATGTAGAATCTCTTTCACAAAATCTCATTCTATTGAGTCATAGGCTTTCATGAGGTCTATTTAAATCAAACAGCTCTTGGTTGCTACTTTTCTATTGTATAGCCTTACCAGATCTTGACAAATCAGTATATTCTACATGATTGTTCTTTTGGCTATAAAGGCACTATAATATTCAGAAATGATATCTGGCAGGATGATCTTTAGCCTATTACACAACTTTTTGGATATGACTTTATAGACTGTGTTGCAGCAGGCAATGGGTCCATAGTCCCTAACTACCTCTGCATGGCTGCTCTTAGGAATCATTGTGATTACTGTGCTGTTGATTTTCTTTAGCAACTTCCCTGATGTGAACAACTCTAGCACTGCTTCCTTGAGGTCTTTGCTAGTTATGTCCCAGCTATCTTTGAAGAATTTACTCTCATATCCATCAGGACCTGGAGCTTTTTCCCTATCAATTTTCCATAAAGCCTATTTGACCTCCTATGTTACACCCCGCAATATTAGGATGATGTTACGTCCTGCAGTATTATATTACGATGATGTTACGCCTTGCAGTATTACATTATAATAATGTTACGCTTCGCAGTATTAAGTTACGATAATGTTGCACCCTATAGTACTACATTACGATGATGTTACGCTTCACAATATTAAGTTACGACGATGTTGCACCCTGTAGTATTGTACGTTGAATTTATCGTAAGGTAATTGACATCAGTCCAAGTAAAAGATTATTTGGAGATTATAAGGATTATGTTGTTTCACAAGTGATAAATAAATTCGTGAAAGTGAAAGGATAAGCAAATCAAAAAAAATGAATTTCGTCGAAGTTTGATATTTTGGGATAAAATACGGCCAAGCTAAAATACCCGGTATTCATGGACTAGTACCATACAAGATACCACATCAACCATGATAGTAAGGTGTATAAGGTGTGTTAAAAATGAGTAGTATTTTAAATAATTTGAGATGATTCTTAATTATGTGGATAATTGGTTAATTACCGGGTAACAGGACATTACCTAATTAATTAGTGGATAAAGATTTAAAATCACCCACCTCTATGTGGCAACAAGCCACTTTCTAATCAAATGACTCTTAGTCATTTGAGATTAGGTGGCACCATAATAGGTTAGTTACAATACACTTCAATTATAAGCCACCTAATATGTTACTTACAAGATACTTCAAAGCTAAGACTTTCAAACACAACACTTAAGACTTTCAGACGTGAACCTTTGCACCTTAGCCAACGTGATTTCTTCTTAATTTCCTACAAATTCCTACAAAAGTACTATAACCAGATGTGATTTCTTCACTTCTAATGTTATAACGTGATTTCTTCTTAATTTCCTACAAATTCCTACAAAAAGCACTACAACTAGATGTGATTTCTTCACTTCTAATGTTACAACGTGATATTTTCAACCAATAAGATTTCTTAGCACAATAGCAACGTTGGGTCTTTGTGATTCTAAGGGAGTACGGTGCAACCTTTTTCAAGAATATCATATGGATTTTTACTTACTCCAGGTATGTTAAGGTTATCCCGTCTTTCTTTTGGCATGATCCATATGGTACAAATGAAACGAGCAAAATACGCAACTTTCATAAATGACTCTATTCATATAAATAATAGGGGTGTCTATATTCTTGATTTCCTATGTGAATTATTATTATATCTTTTGTTCATGGGTCTAAGAAAAAAATTATATATTTGATAAAGTTTATCCGAAGGGCATATTGATTTTTATGGCATTTGGAGAAAATCTTATTAACATATTTCTTATGCATTTCATGCATTTATATATGTACATTGACCCATGATCAGATGGCGTTATATACGCGTATATATGTATATATATGTATGTATATATGTATATATATGTATATATATATATATGTATATATATATATGTATATATATATATGTATATATATATATATGTATATATATATGTATATATGTATATATATATGTATATATATATATATATGTATATATATATATAAAAGTTTATGGCATTATATACGTACCACCACCTGATCAGCTGGTATATGTTGATGATTTTGCCCACAGTGGCCGAGATAATATGATGGGACGCCCTTAGAGCCTGATGATGTTATGAAATATGTACCTATGCACGACATGACATTCATACGCATATGCATGACACTATAATTATTTCATGATTTATAAAGTTATCCAGACTTACAGGTGGAGTCATTTACTTTATATTTCCTCCATATCTGTTATGTACTTATTTATGTGCCTTACATACTCAGTACATTATTTGTATTGACGTCCCTTTTTCCTGGGGACGTAGCGTTTTATGCCCGTATTTCTCGATAGACAAGTCGAGAGTCCTCCAAGCAGGCGATCAGCTCAGCGGAAGATGTTGGTGCACTCCATTTGCTTCGGAGTTGCTTGTTTGGTCAATATAATTTAAATGTGTATTTTTTGGTATAGCGGGGCTCTTTCCCGACCTTTATGACAATTATGTGTCCTTATAGATAGATGTCATGTACGTAAAATATTGTATGGCCTTGTCTGCCTATGTTCAGTATACGAGTGGTTATTTTGTCTTTATAGGCCCGTACATCATAGGTATAAGTTTGGATTACATGTTGGATCGTCCATTATTGAGTATTTCTCTATGTTTTATTGTACTTATCTCATGACAACCGCTTTGGCTCATTTACCTATGATAGTATGATATAAAAGATACACTACGTAGGTACTCGGTTGAGTAAGGTACCAGGTGTCCATTGCGGCCCATCAATTTGGGTCGTGACAAAAGTGGTATCAGAGCAGTTCTGTCCTAGAGAGTCTACAAGTCATGTCTAGTAGAGTTTTGTTTATGGGTGTGTTATGCACCACACTTATAAGCAGGAGGCTACATGGCATTTAGGATTGTCACTCTTTCTTCTTACTCTAGATCGTGTGGTAGAGCTCACTTATAAGAATTCAAATTCCGAAATTCTATTTTATTCGTAATAAGACAATACCTACATCCAGAAAGAAGGTTGGAAAGAGAGATAGTTGTGGAAGAGCTGAGTTAGAGAAATTGGATATTTGTATGATGCCTACGATAAGTAAATGTGAGGTCTTTGGCAGATTATGGGTGTACTGAAAGGTGTAAGCTTCCTGATAAGAAGCCTTAAGGCAAGAATACCTATCCACCTTAATGGTGAAAGACAATGACAGATTCAAAAGATAAATACAAGTTTCAACAAGCAAGATGAAAAAGAGTAGGAGACACCCAATTAATGAAGGTTAACGTTGTTTATAATTCAGGTAGAGGAACATAAGCTTTTTGAGTTATATTCAGCTGTAACAGAGGTATGTATAATTGGTCATACCCCGTCTCAATTATTCCCTATAGGGGCTAACAGGTGTAGTTTAAGAAAAGGACGGAACATCAAGATCTAGCTGGTTAGAATAATCAAAAATGGTGAATGGATTGTTTGTGTTAGTTGACATTTATGAAGGGTATTACAAATGTACCAATAGATCTTCTTATGAGACACCCAGATGGTGCACTCTAGAATATTACGATTAGATGTGAATACTAACATTCAAAAGACAGGCACTAAAAGCCTGTATATGATAAATATTACCTTAGTGTAACTCTTATCCCAAGTAGAGCGAGGACGTTGAGTAACCCAAAGAGCCGATGAATGAAGCAAAGAGAGTTAAAAGAGAAAGAATGTCGTGTTGAAGTTTTCACAAGAAAGGGATATGTATAAATATTAGCAGAGTAATGAGAAGAGAGATAAGGAAGCATTATGAATAAGGTGTGATACATGGATAACGACGGTAGGAAAAAAAAAGAAGAAGAAATGACAGTATTACAGAGCGTAGTCAAGTGAATAAAGAGACGAGATGTGATAGGCCTTAGGATAACAAAAGAGTATAGGCCATGAAGTCATATCCTTATTTTAAGAAGTAAGTTCGTGACTCTAACGTGATTACCAATAGGAAAAGCTAGACCCCAGAATAATAGAGATCAGTATGGGCTGGTGAATAAGATAAAATAAACATGAATTAGGGATTTAGTGATTTGATAATGGTCGACATCCTGAGAATTTCAGATTTCGTGTCGGCAATAATAGAATGGACAACAGAAGACGATTCACGAGAAATTCAGAGAATGGCTATTCAGAAAGACGCTTCCCTAAAGCAAGCAATGTGAGCAAAGTTAAGCTTAAGTGATTGTATGTGCCAGTTACACTAAACGTCACCATCACGAATGAGAAATTTTGTTATACTTAGTACAAAATATTACCCAAGTGAGTAAGGGTCATCGATGATGTGAAAGGACGCCAAAGATGAAGAGGAAAAACATCTATAGGCAGGTTGTCATAGCTCCAAGTCATAGTATTCCCCTAAAGGGGGAATATGGAATGATAAAGGAAGAATGCGATAAAAATGAGAAAGGGATAAGATTGCACTTATCTAAATGTTACAGATATGCTATGATTCCAGGACGTTATGTAAGCACGAAGTCGAAAAAGGGGGGAAGTAAGGGTTCCTACCCGGGATATTATTGATAGATAAGGAGCCGGCACGCGAGGTAAGTTAAGACAAGGAAATAACCCAAGAAAGATTATGCAGAATATGGATATAAGAATGGGCCGACGAGTAATTAGTAGTTGATTCAGGAACAGCCTAGTCATGACTAGACAAGAAGTTATGGACAAATAAGCAGATCATGCAAGATGGATATAGTAAACCCCAACATAGAGAATTCAGCCTCACAGTAATGTCATTATAATACTTGAGATATATTCAAGTAGGAGTTGGGGTAGTTAAAGGTACCGTATAAGTGTTACAGGGATAAAAGAAAGTGACACTGGGAAGGCAATTAAAATGTTAGTTCAGAAGCAACCCTCAAGTACAAGGGCATGGAGGTAAGCAACTACAAATAATTATAGGAAAGGAAGGATATCAAAAGGTCTGTAATAAGCTCACATCTTTACGAGGGTCAAGGGTTCTCTCTAAGTACTACAACAAAAGACTAGCTGAGAAAATAAGGAAGAAGGCTTCAACTTAAGCACAACGACCTAAAAAGGAAATGGTCGTGTAACAACAGTCTCACAATAACATTGTAAGCACTCCAAAGGAAAGTGGCACCTATTGTGGCTAATGAACGAGAAGTAAAATTAAAAGTAATATTCGAGATCATATGAGTTTCACAAAAACTCTGGCATATATGGGCACTAAGATAAGCTAAGTATGGACGTAACAAGGGGCAGAAAGACCAGGAAAAAGTAATAGCATACGTTGAAAGAAAGCTAAGAAGGAACGAAAGAAATTATCCGATCAATTATCCAGAGTTGGTTACGATATGAACGCACTTAACAAGTTTGTAGTTTTATATATGCAGCATATACATTGATAATCATACAGCCATAGACGATTCCGTTATAAGTTAAAAGAAGGAATTGAGTCCATGTCGTAGACAAAGCATTTAATTGTTAGGAGATTATATCCTGGATATTCTATCTAGTACATGAAGTACTAAAGTAATAACTAATACCATGAGCCGCATATCAAAAGATAGCTTACGCATACATGAAGGTTGATCAAAGGGAAGAGGAAACTAAAGAGTTGCATTAACTAAGTAAATCAGGAGCCTGATTATTGGACCTAGAAAATTATAGAAATCATGATCGAGAACATTGCAGGACCAGCCTTAATATCAGAGGTACAAGAGAGATAGTACAACAATCACAGCCTATAACGGCTCTACGATAAAGCCAGTTAGAAAAGTAACAGCCTCATAAGAAGTTAGTATGGAGCTCTCACCGGAATGTAGTATTATAATAGAGCTTCAAGTTGTGGTGTGAATCATACCTATGTGGAAGGGAGGTTATGAAGGAGATAGAAGATATGATGCAAGATTTAAGTAAGTAAGGTAAAGGTGAATAACGTACGAGATCTTAAATGCAGAAAGTTATGAATGGTCCATAGTTCGGATAGAAGGCTAGAAGCGCGGGGATTCAATATCCAGGAATGATAGCGGCATCGTCTGTGGCATATCTCATGGCCTATGGTTTCTAGGTATCGAGGATGCTAATTAAGACAGTAAAGAAGATTTAGAAACGATGTGATGTCTCGCTTGATGTTCCATAGTGACATAAGGAAACCTATGATACAAGCAAGTTGAAAGAAGGTTGCGAGTAATATAAATAAATATGGGTAGGTCGCGAGCTTAAGTATGGCAAAGTGGCAAGGTTTTAGGAAGTCAAGAGTAAGGATACGAAAGGGCGAGTGAGAAGGTGACGATAATGGATAAGTCCTCAGGATTAAACCCATGAAGCGAGCTAATGGTTTCTCTAAGTCATAGAAATCTCAGTATAGCCTGAATGAACTCAACTAAGACTAATATCATTTGAAAGAGATGAGGGTGTAATTGTGGTAGATAAAGAATGACATTTGGACCTTCGTTTGAATAATGATTTTGAAAAAAAAAAGAGAAGGAGAAAAGATTTCATTAACAGCACGAGATTAGGATACCCCTCATAAGGTGAATTACTTTGCGACACTATGAAATACGATTATGGAAATCACTTCAAATATTCCTCAATGCAACATAAGCCCTAGCGGCAATGTATTAAGTAAGAAGTTTCAAATCTTCAAATGGATGATTGTAGATCAACATTGAGGTAAATCAACAATAGATAGATACAAGTTACAAAGTATGACATGAGATTACGACATCCTTCTTAAGACGAACGGTAATGAAGGAGCATTAAAGGACTGAGATTTATACCTAAAGGATAGGCAACAAAAGTAATTGGGACCTTGGTAAACATACCTCAACAATGATAAATTGAAGTAAAAACATTATGGTATATCATGACCCATGTAAATGCAGTAAATCCATACGAATGGATGACCATATCTATGAAATAAGATATGGCCATATTCGCAAGTTCTACAAAGTATCGAGCAAAGAACTTCAGTACACCTACAGATGCCCATAGAGGCATCCTATTAAGCCGTGTATATGTTTACAAAGTAAAGCCTAGAGATTAGATTGACTAAAAGCTAAAAGGAAAACGGAAAAAAATGAATCGCATAAGCGCACTTACAAAGCCAGGGTCATACAGGCTGCTTGACAGGAGGTAGCAGCAGTTGCGAGATTAGAAAGATTTCGATCACAAGTCATGATATGAGCAAAAAGACTAAAGGGGGAATACCATAGACTTTGAATTTATTCACAGAGCAACTACTTATGGCAAGGAGAGTATTAAGGTATTCACAAGAGCTATAAGTTATAAAAATGATAAAAGCATCAGTCAATATTCGAGGAAGAATATTCCAAAGGGGGGAATGATGTTACACCCCGCAATATTAGGATGATGTTACGTCCTGCAGTATTATATTACGATGATGTTATGCCTTGTAGTATTATATTACAATAATATTACGCTTCGAAGTATTAAGTTATGACAATGTTGCACCCTGCAGTATGATATTATGGTAATGTTATGCTTTGTAGTATTAAGTTACGACAATGTTGTACCCTATAGTATTATACGTTGAATTTGTCGTAAGGTAATTGACACCAGTTGAGTAAAGTACCGGGTTCCCGTTGCGGCTCATTGGTTTGGGTCGTGACAACCTCCTTCTCAGTGAATTCTTCAGTTAACATGTTCCTCTGTGCCTTTGTCACTAATTGGCCTTTTCTAACCAGAGTACTGCAAACATGTGTTCTGCTATTTGTAGTAGACCTTAGTAGAAGTATAAAATTCCACAAATGCATCTGTTATCCCTTCCATATTAGTCACCATGTTACCCATAGAGTCCTTTATTGAAAGGATTCTATTAGTTTTCCTTCTAGCCTTCATATAACTGTGGAAGTATTTGTTATTTTGTCCCCTTGTTTCAATCATTATACTTTGCTTTTCTGTCTTAAAAATTGATCATTTGCTTCCTTTAATCTACTATACTTGTTTGCCAGTTCCTGCTCCTTGTCTATAAGACTGCTGTTGGTGGGATTTTGCTGTATTTGCTTTTGACACTCCTCAAAGTTTTTCTTTGGCTTGCTCAGCTTTCAATTCTATGTCACTGATTTAGTTCTATTCAGTTATTTGAGGACTCGTTTCAATCTATTCAGTTTCTCCACTATTTGTTACATTTTGGTCCCTCTGATTCTAGTGTTCCAGCTATTTGCCACTTTTTCTTTAAATTCAGGATCCATACTTCACATGTTAAAGTACTTAAAAAGTATGTTAATCCTCTGATTTCCATTCTCCCAGTTAATAATGGCTAGACAATAGTCAAGCAATCCCTCAGTCATATACTGAACCATAGAAAGTGGTAGCTATGATGACCAGTCCAAGTTTACCAATACTCTATTTATTTTACTAAGTGCTCTGTCTCCTCCACTTTGTTTGTTGTTCCAGGTATAATAGGCAAAGTTGATTTGAGCTCTTGGAAGCTACATGCATCAACACATTGCCTGAAGTCTCTTATTCCAGCCACTGTCACATGGCTTCTTATTTTGTCTTCCTTATGCATGACAATATTGAAATCACCCATCACAGCCCATAGTATTTGCATATGTCCACTATCTCCTTCCATAGGTTCCTCTATATCATTATAAACATATACCATAGTTACTTGAAATTTCATCCCAGTACCTTTATGTCTAACTGCACTATGTATTAGTTGATCAATATTCTCAATATATCTACCTCAAATATCATTGGCTTCCACAATAACCAAATTCTCCCCTTTGGGTGTTGTGCTAGATTTGTTGTAAACGACTATCCGTTACAAATATTAAGAGAAGCTCTATGAGCTTTTGTTCTCTTAATCTTAGTTTCCAGGATACCAAACAAGCCAACTCCACTATTATCCATAAACAGATGAATATCTCTCTGTTTATCTGGCCTGTTGAGTCCCCTAACATTCCAAAAGCCTAACTTATCCATTAGCAAGGGCTTACCATCACCCCTTCCATGTCCTGGACCAATCACACCTAGTTCTTCTTCAGGGCAGGAAGTATTGGTTTTACTTTGTTTTGGGTCTTCTTCATTCCCCCCTTTGTCAAGTGCAGCAAATGCATTCCTTGTTGGTATTGCATTTGATTCACTTTGTTGTTTCCTTATCTCTTTGTCACTGGATTTATTTTCTCCCCTATTGTTCTCCTTACCCAGTCTAGGTTCCTCTGATGCTTGTTTCTCCTTCTCAATTTGTTTCCTTCTTATTTCTACTTCTTCCTTATGCAGCTTCCTACAGTCTTGCAGATCATGTCCAAAATTCTTACATTTTGGACATAATGTAGGCTTCCATTCATAATACACCTCTTGCTTTACTATTTTCCCCAATTCATTTTCAAATATTATTTGTGTAGGATATTGATGGCTTACTAACACTCCAAGTAGCACCCTTGCAAATGCTAATCACTCTTTATTAGTTATTACTCTGTCAGCTTTTAAAGGTTTTCCTACCATCCCGGATATTTTGGTAAGAGCATTCTTCCCCTCTATACTTGATATCCAGTCCTTTGAGTCTTATTCACACTGAAATTCTGTCAACTTTTTCCTTGCTCACATCTATGTCTAGTTCCCATGGCTTCACTACTACAGGCTTTTTGTCGAACATCTGGACTCCCTCCTCAATTACTTTGATTCTGCTTTCAATTGTGTGAAATCGTACCAGAAAAACTCCTCTATTGACTTGCAATTTTATCAATACCCAATCCTCCCCATATCCTCCAAAAGTAACCATCAATTACAGCCAATGGGGAATTGGATCCCAAAACATAGGATATCACTGTTGTTTTCCAATATACAATTTCATCTTTGATATCATCCATTGTAATTTTGACGTTTTCTCCTGCCAATTCCTCATAACTTAGGTTTAGCCCCTTCTCATCCGATATTGTTCCCACAATTTTACTCTATGTTTTAGGGCTCAATTGTGCCTTACTCATCTCCCTTGTCTCCGTAATTTCTGCCTCTACTCTATCTGCCCATGATTCCCCTGGTTGAGCCAGTGGAGTCTTCGTCTGAACTAGTGGATTCGTCGCCAGAGGAGTCTTTGTCGGAGTCATTGGAGTCATCACCGATACTTGGCTTAACCCTAATGGCACAATTCCTTGGATTGCATTGATGTTTCGCGTCTTCTTCGCATCAACTGACTGTGGAATTCCATTTCTACTCGATTGATTGCTTGAATTTCCTACCAGACGTTGCTGCCCTCCCCCTCCATTCTTCGTTTTCCTCGTCATTTTCAGTGTTACCTTGAGAGGAAAAGTCATTCTAGAGAGAGAAAGTTCCTAACCCTTCTATATAAGACCACACATACTCTTCACATTATCCCATCACAAACCCTTCTATCATCTCAATCTCTACTCATCAATTTAGCTCTTTAATTTTTTTCCTTGTATTTTTTTCTTAATGTTGACTTGGCCCACATATAATTATAATAACTTTTAACCAATACATCGGAGGCATAATGTATATATATGCATAATCTTTAAAAATATTACTACTGTCTACACATATAACATGATTTTTTCTTATGAAGCAGTGTCATGACAAATTTTACTAAAGGATGTCTCCACGACTGCTCACTCATAAAACAAAGAAAAAATTAAAAATGAAGGCCGTAGCTAGGACACATATTTTGCGATTGACATGATAAGATTCCACTAGAAGACTGATATAGTAGAGGTAAAACCTTTGCACCACAGAAGAAGTTGACAAATTAAGTGGCTGTTTACTTTCAACTGCTAACTTATGAGAAGCTTCTATATATGCGGTCGATCCTCTTAAATACCATATATGTGATTGTGTCGTGATTCTTTTGTGCACGTCCCTTAAAAAAGAATAGTTTTTGACTGATTTATCCTTATTAAATATTTTCTCAATTTATGTGTCATCTCTATCAATGACATTATCCATATTAATACTAAATGCGAATGCAATTTATTATTAAGGGTAAAAAGAGAAAATATAATCAATTTTGTCTTAAACTCCTAAAATGACAAATAATTTTAGATAACTATTTTTAGTAACTATGACACATTATGAGACGGAAAGAGTATATGATATATCATCCAATCTCCTGCACTTTCCCAAGCACTTAATAGCTAACGGAAACTCTTTTCACAAGAAGAACCACTTTATTTCAACGCGCTGTGACTTTATGAACCCCTTGTAGTTAGGTAACAATAAGCATCAGACTTGTCTTACCAATTGTCACTACTCTTACTAGTAGTTCTTTTTGTACTATATAAATACAAGAGTTTTCCTCATTATTTTATATCTCAGTCTTCAGATACTCAAATTCTTTGAGCTCAGCTGCCACATACTTCTCTTTTTTAATTGAAATCAGGTTTTGACCTGAAATTAAATGGCAGTAGAAGGAGAACAACAACTTCAGACTAACGGACATGCAAAGCAAGCTGAAGAATCAGCCAACTCCATACAATCCAAAGAGCTGCGCAAAAAGAAACGCAAGAAATTCTTGATTTTTGTTGCAGTCTCTACTCTATTTCAAATTGCAATCACTCTCTTCTCTTCATTGTACATAATGAAAGTCAAAACTCCCAAGTTTCGCATCCGGTCAGCTACCTTTGATGTATTGTCAAAAAATGCAGAATATTCTTCATTCAACATCACAATGAATGCTGAATTTGGTGTCATGAATACCAATTTTGGACCTTACAAGTACAGAGACAACACTGTTTATTTTTTCTATAAGGGTGTGAGTATTGGAAAAGCCTTTGTTTCCCATGGCAAAGCTGGTTTTAAGTCAACCAAGAAATTTAATGTTGTTGTGAATCTGTCATCGAAGGATGTATTAACTAAGGACTCGCAGATAAGGAACGATCTGAATTCTGAAACTTTAATTTTGACCAGCAAGTCAAAATTGGAGGGGAAAGTGGCGCTAATTTTTGTTTTGAAGAAAAAGAAATCAACGGAGATGGATTGCACCATTACTGTAGGATTGGCTGATAAAGTGATTCGGAATATAGACTGCGATTAGGGAGTTAATTCAATTCCTTACTAAAATATTTGTAATTTTTTATTTTATTTAGTAGTGTCTTTTAATTGGATGAGTTCGATTTGATATATCTATAAACCAGAGAATTAGAAACCACTAGTTTCGCAGTGTACAGTCGTACTACAAGCTGGTCTGGTGGTGCCTGCAGAAGAGGGTTAATATCTAATAGTGGTAATCAGTTGGTTAAAAATAATAATTAAGCCTCGTATTTACAAGTAAGCTTCTCCATAAGTAACACTTGATGTAAAAGAAAAAGAAATTTTTCAAAAGATCGCCAAGTTCAGAAAATATAATCGTTTGAACAATCAAAAAATGAGAGTTTTTAGAGCATCGGCTTCATTTCCAGACTTGGGGAAATGAAGAATCTTGTTTGTTATCAGAAATCTCTTAGATCGTATATGTGTGTGTGCGAACTTCCCTACACCCGTTATTACAACTAATCACATTACTATTTTACTATGGTTATCTAATAGATTAAGATGTATATAAACATTAATTAATCATGGTTAAGTACTAGTAAATTGTGTACAGCAGAAGAGACATGCCACCCTTTTCAAGTTGGATGGTGTGAAGGCGGAGTCACAGGTATTCAAGGGGTGTCAATTGATATTTCTTCATTAGAAATTAAATTGTGCAGCTAGATAATTTATATATATGTATATATTAATTTTCCTTCACATCTTCGTGCGTTCGCTTCTTTATATTTTAATCCCCTTAATGAAAAATTTGGCTTTGTCACTAGTGGAAACCCATTTAACTAAGTCGGCAAATTAAAAGGGAATAAGAGAATGAGAAATTGGACTCTGCATAAGCTGCTGCTTAAGTACAAAATGGCAACGGAGACCTTTATCTGTTTATTGTTTTCGAAATCAATGTGAAGACCATGAAATTTGTAGCATTTGTCAACACATGGTCTGCTTTCTTCCATTAATTGTTAGGTGTTTGTCCAGATTTTCTTGTCATAATTGGTTTTTCTTTCTCATGAAGGAAACGACAACATATTTATCATAATTGGGTTTTCCTTTTCCTAAAAGGAAAATATAATTCTTCTATATTTGGCTAGTCCCTTTTCCTGTAGGAAAAGGTTTAGAGTTCTATAAATTGAAGATCTGTCATTTCTCATTCAGTATCATCCATAATGTAACTATATAGGGTTTGAGAGTCGTGTTTAGGAGGGAACTTTATGGGACAAGTGTCAGTGTGTTCACTTATGTTTGCCTCTTTTTGAGGTTGGTCTCTCGATATCTTTGTACTCTCTTTTATTATAGTGGATTGCTCATCTCCTGTCGTGGACGTAGGTCAATTGACCGAACCACGTTAAATGTTTGTGTCTCTTTTGATATATTTCTCTTCTATTATCTAACTTATCGTCGTTCAAGGTTTGTTTTACTAACTTCCGCATGACACCTGGGTTTTTTCGATCCTAACAAGTGGCATCAGAGCAAGGTTCAAGACAGGTTCATCTTGGCGGATTTAGTTCTAGCTGCAACATATTTGATAATAATCGTGATTTTTGTCTAAGAAATTTACCTGTGTGTTACGCACATTGTGACAAACTTTGTGATGGAGATGCGACCTGTTGAAGGCTATGTGAAGAAGATGAATCAAGTTTATTTTGCTAGAAAATTCAGGCCAAGGGAGAGAATTGTTAGGTGTTTGTCTAGATTTTCTTACCATAATTGGGTTTTTCTTTTGATAGTGTCACTTGTGTTTGCCTCTTCATGAGGTTGTTCTCTCGATCAACCATAACTTCATCAACTAGAGCATCCATAACATCTACACTATGATGATCATTTTGATCTTGATCAATATCTCCATCATTGTCTTGGGTTCCTTCATGTGCAATAGGTGCCTTAGCAATAGAAACTGGATTACTATCAACTAAGCTCTCATTACTCTCAGAATCTATCTTCTCAGCTTTGTCAATATCTTCAATAGTCTGATCTTCAAAGAATATTGCATCACGACTTCTAATAAGTTTGTTGTCAACTGGATCATAAAAACGATACCCAAACTCATCTTGACCATAAACGATAAAGATGCACTGCTTAGTTTTGACATCCAGTTTCGATCTCTCATCTTTAGGAACATGCACACAAGCTTTACACCCAAAAACTCTAAGGTGACCATAAGAAATATCTTTGGCATACCAAACTCTATCTGGGACATCACCATCCAAAGCAATAGCAGGAGACAAATTGATGACATAAGCAACAGTGTTAAGTGCTTCCGCCCAAAATGTATTTGGAAATTTAGCCTCTGAAAGCAGGCATCTAACTCTTTCAACTAGAGCTCTATTCATCCTCTCTGCCAAACCATTCAATCGAGGCGTCTTGGGCGGAGTTTTCTTATGACGAATTCCTTGTTCCTTGCAATAGTTATCAAAAGGACCACAATATTCACCATCATTGTCAGTACGAATGCATTTTAATTTCTTCCCCGTCTGTCTCTCAATTAAGGATTGAAATTCCTTAAACACACCGAGTGTTTGATCTTTGGATTTCAAAAGGATACACCCAGAGCTTACGAGAATGATCATCAATGAAGGTCACAAAGTAAAGTGCACCACCTTTTGACTTTACTTTAAAAGGACCACACAAATCAGAGTGTACTAACTCTAATAATTCGGTCTTTCTTGAAGGAGGATGGCTATAAAAGGAAACCCTTTTCTGTTTGCCAGCTAAACAATGGATACATCTTTTCAACTTTTCTTGTTTTATTTCAGAAAGCAAACTTTTCTTAGCCAAACATATAATTCTCCTCTCACTCATATGACTAAATCTTCGGTGCCACAATTCTAATAAAGTATCACTTTCCATCAGATTTATGGAGTCATTAAGAATAGAGCCATATGTCACATATAAATAAGAAGACTTGACTCCTCGAGCCACTACTAACGATCCCTTGGTGAGCTTCCATTGGCCATTAAAGAGGGCATTATGGTAACCTTCATTGTCAAATCTTCATGCGGAGATTAAATTGAAAGGAAAGTCTGGAGCATGCTTGACATCTTGAAGAACTAATGTTGAACCATTATTAATTTTCAAACAAACTGCGCCAACACCAAACACCTTAACTTCACTGGCATTGCCCATCTTTAACACTCCAGAATCAACAGGAGTATAAGATGAGAAAAAGTCTTTTTTTGGTGTGACATGTGAGGTAGCTCTAGAATCTACTATCCAACTCGTCTCATGGGATACCAAATTGATAACGTTTTCATCATAAGCAAAAAGAAGGTCATCTCGAACAATAGCAGCAACATTGTTCTCGTTATTTTCAGCTTTCTTTCCTTCTCTAATGTCTTGATTCAACCGACAAAACATTTTAATGTGTTTTTTATTTTCACAGTGGTTGCATGTAATATTATAGTATTTGGACCTTGACTTACTGCTACTTTTACCTCTATTCCTTGAGCCTCTTGTTCTATCTCTCCCCCGATCTTCCGTAACCAAGATATCTTCTTGTGAGGACGAACCCTGAGATTTTCTCCTTACTTCATCATTCAACACACCACTCTTGGCATATTCCATGGTCACCTTATCTCCAGGAGCTGAATTTGTCAAAGAAACCCGAAGAGTTTCCCAAAAAGTCTGGTAAGGTATTAAGAAGTTAAAATCCTTGTAACTCATCATCAAAATTAACTCTCATTCCAGACAACTGATCAAGGACGCCCTGAAAATTATTTATATGATCAAGGATAGGGCCACCTTCCTTGTACTTAAAGGTCATCAATTGTTTTAGTAGGAATAACTTGTTGTTCCCGGTTTTTGAAGCATAAAGAGTCTCTAGCTTTTCCCACAATGATCTCGCATGTGTCTCATTCACAATATGGTTGCGAACATTATCTTCAAATCATTGTCGTATATATCCACATACTTGTTGGTGCTCGAAATCTCATCTTCATCAGATATACTCTCATGTTTATGAGTTGAAAAAATGGGTAGATGCATCTTTTTCACAAACAACTCTTTCATCTTGCTTCTCCAAACGTAATAATTTCTCCCATTTAAACATACCATCTTGCTCATATTCGCCTCCATTCCGTAACAACCCAGACAAATAACTAAGGCTTTGATACCACTGTTATGTCGAGAAAGAGGCAAACCCAAAAATAAAGAAAATAAAGAACACCAAATTTTAACGTGAAAAATCCTTCAAATCGAAAGTAAAAACCACGGGATCACAAAGATCCAAAAAGCTCCACTATAACAATAAGAGGGTTACAAAAGTTCTCCAAATTGGCTACACAACAAGTGCCAAACACGAAGCAAAAATAGCAACAATAAATTAATTGAAGAAAGAGGAGAATCCACAAAAATGAAGATGTTGTTAGAGGCTCAAAATCAGATGTTACGAGCCTCCAAATCCGATCTCCATCGTTCAAATACAAGACCAAGATGTTACAAACACTCAGCCAAAATTTCAGCCCGATCCAACGGTTAATATATCGAAAAACATGATTTAAAGTTGGCTGGTCGGAATAAAAATCTGCAGCAAAACAAATACGTTTCTTCTCTTTCTCTCTTGATAAAAACTCTCTCAAAACCCACTCTTATGTTCTTAAGTCTTTCAAAGACTTGTATCAATGAGCATAGAACAGTTCTCCAAGGTTGTCCTATTTATAGATCATGAGTGGTGCTTTCTCTTAGCGCCAAAACCCACTTAAAATAGGAATAAACATCGAATCTAATTCCGAATTGAAATGAAAACTAAAAGAAAATAGAATTAGGTCATTGGGCCTTTGGATGGACAACATGGGCATGTGTTCAACATTAATTGCACATAATATTGAATTTCTTTCCCTCAAACTGGTGTAAAAACATTTAAACTTATACAAGAAATGAGCATTAGCTTGCACTTTTCTTTGCTTTTAGACACTACATATGTAATGATAATTAAGGTGTGACCTGTTATATTAACTCTCAAACTTTTTGGCGGTGACTTACCTCTTAAAATACCCAGCAGGCCAATTGTTTTTCTTGACACAAATTACTTTCATAAGATAAAATGTCGTGATAAACGTCAGAGACTTTTACCATCTTCATTAGAGTACATTAAATAGGTGTTTTTTTTTTCTCATTTTATTTTTTGTTTTGTGACTATAAAAGGTGCGTTTTCAAGTCCACTACATGGAAATGGAAAGTGTTATTTGAACGAATAGTCTTTCGAAATTGGACTGTGGATGCGGTCTTTTGGTCTTTTCGTTTTTCCTTTCCCCCATACTGGGCTGCAGCCTTGGAGCTCAAATGTCCATTACTATTTGAGCCTCTTTTATTTGAGAGATCCACAGAAATAAAATATTTACGGCTCACTTATAGCCATAGATACTATTTACAGTGTTTGGCCCACAAAATTATCGATGATATACAACATAAAGAAGACCTACGACAAATATGATTTTTCCAGTATGTATGGTTGGAATTCGTTAGAAACACCTTGATAAGGCAATATTCAAATTTTGAAAAAGATTAAAAGTGATATGGACTAGTTTAGAGTCAAATTCGTGGTTGAAATCGAGTTTAAAAATATCATTGTATTATATGTATATCACATGTTTATCATTATGTATCCATGTATATCACATGTCCACATCTAACGTTCTAAACGCACCAAATGTAAATATATGAGCGCGCAGAAAGTGCTACTTGTTATGTCAAGGAAGAGGCAAACCCGAAAATATAGAAGATAAAGAACACCCTTGTCGCAGCCCTCGAGAAGCTGGAAAGTACCCATGTGGCACACCATCCACAAGCACTCCAAAGTCTTCATTACATAACATCCATGTATCAAATTCCGCCATTTATCACAAAAGCCCATTCGATCCAAAAAGATGCTACCAAATTTTAACGTGAAAAACCCTTCAAATCGAAGGTAAAAATCACGGGATCACAAAGATACAAAAAACTCCGCTATAACAATAAGAGGGTTACAAAAGTTCTCCAAATTGGCTACACAACAAGTGCCAAACACGGAGCAACAATAGCAACAAGAGCAACAACTAATCAATTGAAGAAAGAGTATAATCCACAAAAACAAAGCTGTTGTTCGAGGCTCGAAATCAGATGTTACGAGCCTCCAAATCCGATCTTCACCGTTCAAATTCAAGATCAAGATGTTACGAACACTAAGTCAAATTTTAGCCCGATCCAACGGTTAATGAATTCGAAACGTGATTTGAATGTTGGCTGGTCGGAATAAAAATCTGCAGCAAAACAAATATTTTTCTTCTCTCTTGACGAAAGCTCTCTCAAAATCCAATCTTATGTGCTTAAGTCTTTCAATGACTAGTATCAATGAGCATAGAATAATTCTCCAAGGTTGTCCTATTTATAGATTATGAGTGGTGTTTTCTCTTAAAGCCAAAACCCACTCAAAATAGGAATAAACCGAATCCAATTCCAAATAGGAATGAAAACCAAAAGAGAATAGGATTAGGCTATTGGGCCTTTGGCTGGACAACATGGGCATATTCTCAACAAACTCCCCTTCCAGCCAAGGGGCCAGATGTGTCTTCAAGTAGAGGAACTATTAACAAGCTTCATGCATGCCAATTTTCTGCAAAACACATGCTTATATGCAAACTTAGCTACAAAGTCATCAGGCTGCTTCATATAAATCACCTCATCTAAATCACCATGAAGAAAAGCAGTCTTGACATCCATCTTTTCAACCTCTAAATCTAAACTTGCACCTAAGTCTAAAACCACACGAATAGAAGACATCTTCACAACAGGGGAGAAAATTTCATCAAAGTCAACTCCCTTCTTCTGGACAAAACTTTTAACAACTAACCTCGCCTTGTATCTAGGCGCAGAGATATGGTTATCTTGCTTTATCTTGAATATCCATTTGTTAGATAAATCTCTCTTACCTTTCGGTAATTTCACTAACTCATATGTGCCATTCTCATAGAGTGGCTTCATCTCATCTTCCATCGCTTCGAACTACTGATCTTTGTGAGTATCTTGCATGGCTTCATCATAATTCTCAGGTTCTCCCATGTCAGTCAAAAGTACATACTCTTCAGGAGGATAGCGCATGGATCTTTGCTTCTCCCTTATAGATCTTCTAAGAGAGATTTCAAGAGCATTCGAAGTAGTTACCTATGCAGGAATTGGTTGTTGATCAACCACAACTTCATCAACTGGAGCATCCATAACATCTACACCATGATGATCATTTTGATCTTTATCACTATCTCCATCATTGTCTTGGGTTCCTTCCTGTGCAATGGATGCCTTAGCAATTGAAACTGGATCAATATCAGCTAAGCTCTCATTACTCTGAGAATCTATCTTCTCATCTTTGTCAATATATTCAATAGTTTGGTCTTCAAAGAATATTGCATCACGACTTCTAATAATTTTATTGTCAATTGGATCATAAAAACGATACACAAACTCATCTTGACCATAACCGATAAAGATGCATTGCTTTGTTTTGACATCCAATTTCGATCTCTCATCTTTAGGAACATGCACACAAGCTTTAAACCCAAAAACTCTCAGGTTATCATAAGAAATATCTTTTGCAAACCAAACTCTATCTGGGACATCACCATCCAAAGCAACTGCAGAAGACAAATTAATAACATAAGCAACACTGTTAAGTGCTTCCACCCAAAATGTATTTGGAAGTTTAGCCTTTGAAAGTAAGTATCTAACTCTCTCAACTAGAGTTCTATTCATCCTCTCTACCAAACCATTTAATTGAGGCGTCTTGGGTGGAGTTTTCTGATGACGAATTCCTTTTTCCTTGCAATAGTTATCAAAGAGACCACAATATTCACCACCATTGTTAGTGCGAATACATTTTAATTTCTTCCCCGTTTGTCTCTCAGCTAAAGACTGAAATTCCTTAAACACGCTAAGTGCTTGATCTTTAGATTTCAAAGGATACACCCAGTGCTTACGAGAATGATCATCAATGAAGGTCACAAAGTAAAGTGCACCACCTTTTGACTTTACTTTAAAAGGACCACACAAATCAGACTGTATTAGCTCCAATAAATCGGACTTTCTTGAGGGAGGATGGCTATGAAAGGAAACCCTTTTCTGTTTGCCAGCTAAACAATGGATACACCTTTTCAACTTTGCTTGTTTCACTCCAGAAAGCAAACTTTTCTTAGCCAAACACGTAATCCCCCTCTCGCTCATATGACTCAGTCTTCGGTGTCACAATTCTGATAAAGTATCACTTTCCACCAGATTTATAGAGTCATTAAGAATAGAGCCTTGTGTCACATATATTTGACACAAGCCACTACTAACGAGCCCTTGGTGAGCTTTCATTGGCCATTAAAGAGGGCATTATGATAACCTTCATCGTCTAATCTTCCCGCGGAGATCAAATTGAAAGGAAAGTTTGGAGCATGCTTGACATCTTGAAGAACTAACGTTGAACCATTATTAGTTTTCAAACAAACTGTGCCAACACCAAACACCTTAACTTCAATGACATTGCCCATCTTTAACACTCCAGATTCAACATGAGTATAAGATGAAAAAAAATCTTTTCTTGGTGTGACATGCAAGGTAGCTCCAGAATCTACTATCCGGCTCGTCTCATGGGATACCAAATTGATGATGTTTTCATCATAAGAAAAAATAAGGTCATCTCGAACAATAACAGCAACATTGTTCTCGTTATTTTCAGCTTTCTTTCCTTCTCTAGTGTCTTGATTCAACTTGCGGCAAAACCTTTTGATGTGTCCTTTCTTGCCACAGTGGTTGCATGTAATATTATAGTATTTGGACCTTGACTTACTTCTACTTTTATCTCTATTCCACGAGCCTCTTGTTCTATCTCTCCCCGGTCTTCTGTAACCAAGATATCTGCTTGTGAGGACGAACCTTGAGATTTTCTCATTACTTCCTCGTTCAACACACCACTCTTGGCATATTCCATGGTCACCTTACCTCTAGGAGCTGAATTTATCAAAGAAACACGTAGAGTTTCCCAGAAGTCTGGTAAAGTATTAAAAACCCAAAGTCCTTGTATCTCATCATCAAAATTAACTCCCATTCCAGACAGTTGATCAAGGACGCCCTGAAAATCATTTATGTTATCAAGGATAGGGTTGCCTTTCTTGTATTTAAAGGTCATCAATTGCTTTAGTAGAAACAATTTGTTGTTCCCGATTTTTGAAGAATAAAAAGTTTCTATCTTTTCCCACAATGATCTCGCATGTATCTCGTTTACAATATGGTTGCGAACATTATCTTCAACCCATTATCGTATAAATCCACATACTTGTTGGTGCTCGAAATCCCAGTCTTCATCGGATATACTCGCGGGTTTATGAGCTGAAAAAATGGGTAGATGCACCTTCTTCACGAACAACAAGTCTTTCATCTTGCTTCTCCAAACATTATAATTTTCCCATTTAAAAACATCATCTTGCTCATATTCGCCTCCATTCCGTAACAACCCGGATAAATAACCAAGGCTCTGATACCACTGTTATGTCGAGGAAGAGGCAAACCCGAAAATAAAGAAGATAAAGAACACCAAATTTTAATGTGAAAAACCCTTCAAATCGAAGGTAAAATCCAGGGGATCACAAAGATCCAAAAAGCTCCACTATAACAATAAGAGGGTTACAAAAATTCTCCAAATTGGCTACACAACAAGTGCCAAATATGGAGCAACAATAGCAACAAGAACAACAACTAATCAATTGAAGAAAGAGTATCATCCACAAAAATAAAGTTGTTGTTCGAGGCTCGAAATCAGATGCTACGAGCCTCCAAATCCGATCTCCACAGTTCAAATTCAAGATCAAGATTTACGAATACCCAGTCAAAATTTCAGCCCGATCCAATGATTAACGAATCGGAAAACGTGATTTGAATGTTGCCTGGTCGGAATAAAAATCTACAGCAAAATAAATATTTTTCTTCTCTCTTCTCTCATGATGAAAGCTCTCTCAAAACCCACTCGTATGTGCTTAAGTCTTTCAAAGACTTGTATCAATGAGCATAGCATAATTCTCAAGGTTGTCCTATTTATAGATCATGAGTGGTGTTTTTTCTTAAATCCAGAACACACTCAAAATATGAATAAAGCGGATCCAATTTCAAATAGGAATGGAAATAAAAGAGAATAGGATTAGGTCATTGAACCTTTGGCCGGACAATATGGGCATATGCCCAACACTACTCTCATATTGGTAGACGCATTACTTGTTGTTTTGGACAATTCTCATCTTGTAAGCTAACTCTTGTGATTGAGTTACACCAAGGACGTAGTAGCTATCTTTGTGGAAGGAAAATCAGCTTCGATGGTAAACTACACTAAAGCAGACAAAAAATATTTTTTGTTTATGAACGGATTTTTAAATTCCCTAGACATAATTAGAAATCTTCGGTGATAATTATATATTTTCTTGATTCCCTTATATTAAAATTTTGACTTTGCAATTGAGTTACGCCTAAAGTCAATTTTCTATAACATTCTTTTTTTTTCCCTTTCGGTTTCAACGCAATATATGCATCGCTTTAAACTGCCTAATTCTATTTACTATTCTTTTGTTTGATCTACTACACTTTCTAGTAGTATTAAAAAGATAATGTTTGCTAGCATAATCAGCTACCTTCCTTTAGTTTAATTTTTCTTTTTTTTGATTTACCTTATTGATTTGATAGCTAATTAGTTGAAAAAGGTTAACCAACACGAGTCTCACAAAGCGTAAGAGTTGCTCTTAATTACATCCATTGAATGGTTGCGTTTATAGTAGCCATCATAATGTCACTTACGAGAGAACTGTTTTTAACATAATCAAGACATGAAACTAGTTCTATTAACTCTGCTTAATGACGAGAATTAGAAAGAGGAGACACGAGACGAACAAGAAGACAACTCTATAATATATTGTCCTTAAACCTAGGAATGGTGTCGAGACTTTATTTCGTGGTATGTCCTCATACATGGTATCTCCCTTCTATTTTATCTACACAAAACTAGTCTAATAATTGTTTGTGTTTCCTAGAATCTTGATTGCACATTAATTTGTACCTAAATAACTCTCACCTTGATTTTTGTCTCTTCCATCATTCATAGCCATTTAATGAGTCCTAAGTTGTAGTGTAATAAGGTCAACTTTACAAATTGTCTCAGTAACCGTCCAATTTCTTGTAATTGCTATGTTCCATAATTTTTTTCAACTTAAGTTGACAAGAGCAACGTGGAACTTAAACTACATAACATCATTTACACTTTCCTTATAAACTAAAAACTTCCTTCATAAGATCAAAGACATCTCCCAATTGCATTCTCCGAAATTTGTTTCTTCGACGATTGATGACAGGTGTACTTATTTTAATTAATATTTTATCCGTATTAGAAAAATATATTGCTTTATTAATATATAGAAAATGAAGTTCTTGACTATGTATGTGTTACGTTGTTGGCATATTCCCTAAAGTTAGTGGCGGCAAAATGGTTAGAAAAAAATAGTTGTTCACCCATATTATTTATTAAAAAATGAGTTGGATAATGAACGTTTTAAAAACGGGTTAAATATAGATAAAAATCATATTATCCACTTCGAAAATGAATAACCAATGAATAAGTAATGGGTAACTAATGGATAACTTTTACCTTTGTAAAGACTTAAATTGGGGCCCTCAAGCTTGGGAGACTATGATTTCTCTCAAAAGTGATCATATTCAAAAAGTAATGGATAATATGGTTGGTAATCATATTATCCGCCGGTCAACCCGTTTCTTATCCGTTTTTTATATTACTCGTTTTCGACCCGCTCATATTCGACCCGCCTTGCCCGTTTGCCACGTTGCCACCCCTACCTAAAGCCAATAACATATCAGTGAAATCACACAAGTAGAGTTACAAATAGAATCTGGAAAAGGTAGTGCATGTGCACAATTTACCCTTATCTTGTGAAAGTAGAGAGGCTATTTCCGATAGATTCTTGACTCAAGAAAAACATAAGCACAATACTCATACAAATGAAATACGTTAATGGAGAAGAAGCCGTGGAAAAGAAACAATAATAACAACAAGAAAAATAAGATAATCGAAGCAAAAAATAACAGGTAATAATAGAAAACTTAGGAAAACTCGGACAAAAAACTTATGGAAATAATAAATTTAGGCATGTGCTGAAGTAATATGGGATATTTGTTTTGTTCCTGTTAATGGAGACGTAATCTATAGCGGGATCAGAGCAAATCTATGGTTTTCTCGGATAAGTAGCTAAGACTAGTCTCCTTCTTTGTACTGATGCACAGTATGCTTCCACTGATCATACGAATGTAACACTTTAATTTGCTACCGTCATGCGTTATGTCTTTATGCATGTCATTGGTTCTTGAATTCTAAGTTTTTCATTTTTATATTGTCCATTAATATTTGGGGGAAACTAAATGTTATTTCCTTAGGGATCTCCGAACGAAAAGCCAAAATAAATTCAATGAATCATGAGTGAGATATTCAGAACAGAACTTACTAAAAAGGCACTTTCTGGAGAGTGTGGATGTTGTAGTTTTGACGTTTCTCTACTGTGGGTATGGCCAAAGGATTTTGAATAAGTGGACTTATGATTTTTCTTTTGTTAATATTTTGTGGAATATGGTACGCATTGGCTTTAATATTATGTTCAATTTAAGAATCAAAATCTCATGGTCTCACTAGTCAATTTATAAAGAGACCAGCAACGCTTACCAAGGATCATGAGTTAAATAGATAATTAATTTTTTTTAGTGAATTTGGTTAATAATTGAGCAATTTTAAGTTAATCGAAAAATTTAAATTCTAGTCTTGAAACTTAAAAGATAATTTCATATACTAAAAGTTAGTAAACGAGAAAGTAATGTTATCAAGTGCCTCATTAAGTAAGAAGAGACATACGACCCGTTTGTCCAGAGATATTTTTTCATTTTTTTCGATTTTTTTCAAAAGCGTGTTTTCCCAACTCATAAAACTGCAACGTTTTTTCAAGTGAAATGCATATTCAAATATAATTTCAATTTTCTAATATCATTTTCCAACGTAACTCCAAACACTATTTTTTTTTTTCAAAAATTACAATTTTCATGTCCAAATGCCTACCTAATCTCACTTACTATACATTATTGTAAATGTAGGTTAATCACTCTTAAAAGTTTCAGCAATCCAACAATTAAAAACTTCAGAGGCATTTCATTAAAAAAGCGAATAACGAGAAGAGTATAAACTATTGTATTTGATTAATGAACTTAAAATAATACTAGTAATTTTGGAGTTTACTTATGCTTGATGTGATAGTGGGGAGCCAATGATTCTTATGATATTCTATTTTCGTAGACTGATTTAATAATAGCCTACAGACTTACAATACTCTAATAAGAGTGGCATAGCTTGTATACACTATTCACAAACATAAATTGATAGCAACATATTATAGTTTTAGACATTAGAGTTTAGATAATCTATAGAGACAGAAAGCAGTCTCATTAATTTGGTCCAAAGAAAGTAAAATTTGCAAACTCACTCTTTCCTTCTTTATATGTAGCTCGCTTTATTTCTTTTTCTACTTTTCCTACTCTCACGTTCTTTTATCACTTTATAATTACATTTATGTGGAACCATTTTTTTTCTTTTTAGCTTTAGACAGTGTTCCTAAAGGAAATTTGAGGAGGACTTTTACAAAGATAAGGAAAAAGAAGCAAGTCAAAACTTTGAGGCAATTGAGCCAACCTGACTAACCCCTTCAAAAGGAAAAAGAAAGGGTAAAGCTTTAAGGCCCGTTTGTCCACAATTTTTTCTTCTTTTTTCAAATTATATATATTTTTAAAAATATTTTATCCATGAAATTTTACATGATTTGAAATTTTTTAGAAAATGAGTTTTTCAAAAGACCACTTTTTCAACATTTTCAGGAATTTTTTTTCCCTACTCACAATACTATAATATTTTTTCAAGTGAAATATATGTCAAAATATAATTTCAAATTCCAAATATAATTTTTCAACTTAACTCCAAATACTATTTCTTTCAAAAATTATAATTTTATGTCCAAACGCGTACTAACAGCTTGTTTGGATGTATCGTATTGTTACTTTAAATACAATGTTTGTTTTGATTGTTATTTAAATTTTATTGTATCGTATTGTATCGTTAAATTCGTCATTACATAACGACGAAATGTGTCACTTTATGTAATGACCGATTTGGTGTGGTCGCTTCGTTACTTTGTCTCTTTCTCTCAATCTCGCCCTTCATTATTATTAAATAATTTTATTTTATCGTTTACCTTACTTTTTTATATAATAATTTTACCATGCATTAATTTTTCTTTAAGTTTATTCTTTATATTGCGGATGCGTAATATCATGAAATGATAACAAACGACACAATCTATCTAAATATTATATTTATCAAATGATACATTATAATATAATATTATGAAATAATAAGTAACAACCATCCAATGAACAAGCTGTGAGACTCGCAACGAGCGTGCCCACACTTTGGTCCTTATATTTTAACAAAGCAAAGAAGCCAATGTCTTTGTCTATCGGTCAGAAGTAAATAATATTATCACAGATTGACAACGAAAGAAAAGAAAAAGTTGGAGTGTCCCTCACAAGAAAAACAAAGGCAGCATTGCTTATATCGTCCCCTTTTTATGAGTCTTTTCTTGTTGGAAGTTTCTCGTCACTATCCTCCTCTGAGAGCTTCTCTGCCCCAAAATCCGTTCAATCTCTTTTACTCCCTTTTTCCTTCTTTTAGTTTGTCTCTTGCTATACCCTGATTTTCAGCTCTGTAAAAAGGACTGTTTTTATTGGTACTCTTTGAGTTTAAAAAAGACATATACTGCATATGAGATATGGATATTAGAATTTTAAGCAAGTTAATATATATTTTTTGCTGGGAACCATCCAGTTTCTAAATTCGGATGTGTGGGTGGGATTCTATTAAGGAACGGAATAAAAACTGTAGAGGATAGGAGAGGGCATCAACCTTGCTCCTAGATGCAAGTTAATTCAAAGTAACACAAAGCCTATTATTTTTTAATAACAATTAGTGTAAACTTCGTATAAATATACATATTTGTGAAATTTTCTGTAATTGAAAAACGAGTATCCTAAGGGTTATTAGTTCACAGTCAAATAATGCGAGAAATATAACATAAGATTGTTATCGTAATAAACAACATATGGCGTGAAGATAATAATGATTTTTAAACATTACCAATTGCATAATGGTTGTTAATAGTTAATATACATTATTCTATTCAATATTCATTCCTATATATAAAAAAAATGCTTTCATAATCACAGAAAAAAATGTATTTGAAGTTACAGTTAAAAAAGAGTATTTTGAATTTGAATGTAAAGTTTTATGTGAGAATTTAATGTTCTTATACACCAAACTAAACAACCCCTTAGGCCATCTCCAACCCTTACCTATCTTACCTCCATTTTCTCATCCAAAATACAGTAATCTCCAAAATGCATGAAAGTTACACCAATCATTACTCTATTTTTACTTCAAAAAAAATATATTTTATTTTATATTCTTCTCTCTTCAATATTATATTATTATCTTTTATGTAAATTTTATTTTCTTATGTCTATTAAAGAAATTCTATCTTTTTTTCTTTTTTACATATTCATCATATATAATTTAATATAAAATTATTTTATACCATAAATTTTTAAATAATATAATTTATAAGAAAATATTATAGAATCCAAATAAAAGTGAAATCATTGAGATACAAGATAATTAAATATTAACCAAAGTTAAGATATAAAATTAATATTATAAAGATATTACATAAAAATAATTAGGTATATATAAAAGAGATAAATTAAAAAAATTAAATAATAAAAATAATAATAAAATATACATGAATAATAATGGGAGAAATGATCAGTATCTCATATTTGGAGGAACTCTATTCATCCCAGTCTTAAAGACAAAAATGGAGAAGTGTTGAGCTCCATATGGCAAAAATTGCCCCACCATGGAGAAGTGGGGAAGGTTGGTGATGGGCTCAAGCTATTGAAAAAGTTACGGTCATTAATATCTATAGTGTAGGCTTGGAATTACTAGTCTACAACACTTAATTTTATATTGGTAAAATAAAAATTATAGTACTACCATTAGGGGAGGACGAGACCTTTAGGCTTATAGTAGGGAACGTTGGGGAATCTTTATCTGATAAGAAAAAGGCTGTCAAATATGAAGTGTGAAGTTTATTGGATGCAACCAAATATCCTGTTAGGGCTCGTTTAGTTGGAATACGATTTATATCGGTATAAGTTATATTGTGATAAGTTATGCTAAAATTATTGTTTATTCACTGTTTGGTATATTGTATTAAGCATGACAATTTTATAATTTCTAAGAAGAATGTATAAGTTATAACGGTGCTAATTACCCCACTATCTATAAGGTATAAGTTATTCCGGTATTAAAATTAACACTGTGATAACTTATATCTGATTTGCTAACCAAATAGAATATTAAAGTAGTATTAAATTTTTATATCACCCCTATACCTTCTTATACCTCGTACCAAATGACTCTTGCTACGTTAAATTAACCTCTAGTCCGTAGTCTGTATATATGCAGAAGCATACGAATTACTTATTACTCTTCTATTTTTTAATATTTAAATCAACTGAAACTGTGCCTCTCACATGAGGATGACTCTAATTCTCCTCCGAAAAATATTATTTGTATCTCATATAACTTATATTAATTGTATAAGATTTTTTTTGTGTTATAAATTTATGGACCGAGTTAGAAAAATTGCCTCGTATTAAAATTTTCCTTCCCCTCTCTATATAAAACGATGAAACCAACAAAGGTCTTTGCATTATTCCTCACTCCTCAGTCTTTCCTCCCTCTCAAAAAGTAGTGAAGTTTACATCAACTCTTTGCTTTCACAGCCTAAAATCCATTTCGAAAGCTGCCTTTATTTATAGCCCCACGTTTTCACTCTCTTTGCCCATTCTGATCTCACATTTTCACCATTCTCACTTGTTGAAATCAATGGAAGCTTTTAACCTACTCAAATTCTGGCGAAATACCAGCACCGATACTGCTGCTGATGATCGGGACATTGTCTCTGAACTCGATGATTTGGACTACGTACGCAACCCGGCGATTGAAACTGATGAAGAAACCGATGACGATGAGGACTCCTTCTTCGAGTTGGTGTTTACTGGACCAGATAGACGCCCCAAAGTAGACAACAACAACCCAAAGTGCATTTCTGTTAACAGTCCCCGCAACCCTGAATCCCCCAGAGACGTTTTCTTTAAACAAAAACCCTTTGCAATCGACTCCAACTCAAAGCCTCAATCTCCGATTTGGATCCTCAAATCAGCCCCCAAGTTTCGGGTCTTCTTATTGGGCTTCAGGAAGTCTAAGCCGGAGAAAGTGGGCATTGACGATTCAGCTACGGCAAGCCCAAAGATTCAGAGCAAACGCTTTACGGCGAAATGCAAAGCGGAAGAGGTTCCGGTTCCAATGAGCCCTGTTTTTACAAGAGACAACAGTTTAAGGAGCAAACTGCAGAAAGAGAAAGAAGAAGATTTGTCAGTTGACGAATCGTTGAAGAAGTTTATAAGAGCTGATGTGCCCAAGTATTTGAAATTGATGAAGCCTTTGTACGCCAGAGCTTCAAAAAGGTACACCGAAAAAATTGGAGTATCGCCATTGTCTTCTCCGTCGACGCAATCAATGTGCTCCTCACCCAGAAAAGCATCAGAGGAGGGAAAACAGGGGAACCGAGTTGCTGCATTTGGAGCTGTTCGTAAGCACCTAGGTAAAAGCCGGTCTGCGGCGTCTACATTTGCCGGAGCTTCACCGTCGCCGATGAACCGGAGAGACGATTCACTTCTGCAGGAGCAAAATGATGGAATCCAAGGCGCTATTCTTCATTGCAAGAGATCTTACAGCTCAGTTGCAAAAGGTACATATTATGTCCATAAAGTTTTCTATAGTGCACTTAAGTCCTTAATTTTTTCAAATTGTGTTTGGTTACTTTAGATTTGACTAATAGTAATTCTAAACTTTACAGACTGTTCGATGTTATTACCAAGATCTGGAAGTGAAGATCTGCCAAGAGCCTCTTGGGAGGAACTGAACAGATGGAGTATCTGAATAGTAGTAATATTTTGAAAGTGTAAAGATAGCGGGAATAGGAAACTAAAGGCTTTGTTCTATTCCCTTTGCTCTGCTATCATTAACTATTTTTGTTTGCATCAGTAGTATTCAGTACAAGTAGTGTTGAAAATAGAGGAAATAGGAGAGTAGTAGTAGGATATTAGAGGAGCAGTGGCTCTGAGACGTCACATGAGAACGTCCGTCCAAGTAATGAATAGTGTTTTGGTTTATGTAAAGTGACTGTAAAAGTATCTCAAATGGAAATCAGGAGATATGATTTTGTAAAGATCCACATCTTTTAAGTGTGCCTCTTCTTTCTGAGGCTTTCTGTCAAGTGTAAATTTTCAAGTTTTGTTATTATGTTTTTACGGAATCAATGTTATCATCAATGTCACTGACGTTCCAACGTTACAGCTGCTGCGAGCTGGACTGCGCATGACTTGCCTTGTGTTCTTGTTTTCTCCAGTTTAATGATTCACTTGTAGGGTGTAGCTAGAAATGGAGTGCTCCGTCTCCTTTATCTGTGAGTCAGACAAACAAGTTAGACTCATATAACTACACTCAATTTAATTCTTTCTAATACGTCCTTAATTGTTTTTTTCCCGGCTAAAGATAACTTGTTTAGCAATGCCTCCAAGGGCAGAAGTAAGAACAATATAAAATAGAAAGTAAAGTTATTTTATTTAGCTTAAAAATAGAATGTAGCATAAGTTTTGCCAAATATTTCCTTTTCCTACAATGTCTGTTGAGAATGCTATTTATAGCTAAACCTAGTGAAACATGATCCTAAGATCGAGCCCTCTTAAATGACAATAAAGAGGTCCATTAATGAATATGTAAAGATATGCTATGAATGCAAATATTCTCTGAAACAGCTGCCCATTTAATGCCTGAAAATATTCTTCATTAAATACTTTTCGATGACAAATATTTAATTCTGCTCACATTGATCATGTTCCCCTTGGGGTCAGCCTGATGTTGTCACTTGCAGCTATTTTTTCCCGTCCCACTTACTACGCAATTTATTTTATACCTGTCTTCCATTCCACGTGTCACGCTATCGTTCGAGTATTAATATAAATCAATTTTACCCTATACAGATAGTCCCCCTGTTTTCCAGTGGCATATCTTTGTGTTATTACGAAGTTGGTGAAGATTTCTTTCTTAGCAGAAAAACTTCTGAAATCCTTGTGAACAGTCTCTGACACTTGAAAGGACGCATGTCTTCTCGTATTTATTTCCCTAAACACGTGTTGCCCCACGATTTCGCAATATTTTTGTCACTTATTGAGGTAATCATGACCGTAATTTTTGTCGTCTATATCTTTACTTATACTCATTATTTTACCACTTTCACTTCTAAAACTTTTACAAGTTCGTTATCTTCTTTGCATTTATCCTTCTTCTCTTCTGCTCTCATCTCGTTCCGACTTTCTTCAAAATGTCCATCACTATTTTGCTAACATGGCTTCTTTTACCGAGTCTTTCAAAACCTCTAGTCTTTTCTTCGGTGGGAGCCCGAAGAGAAGCAAATATAAAGAGGTGGATGCCGATACTGATCCTCCTACGGTAAGCACCATTATCCCTAAATATCTGAACACCGTCAACGACTTCCAAGAGAAGTTTCCCTCCGCATCTTCGCGGACTTGGCCATTAGCAGGTATACTTTCTCTATCTGCCCTTCTTATATTCTTACTGTGAAGGAAGACTGTAACTGCTCGGACCTTAACGTCATTTCTCCTTACCTGATAGAGCAGGTTACCTTCACCAAGGAAGATTTTACGTATGTCTATACATATCCTTTCACTTTGGGCCCATTTTCTTTGAGCAGGGGGTTGACCCTGTAGTCTTGGAATTCTACCATCGGTACTAGGTTTGCTTGGCACAAAGTAGGACCCTAAATATGGCAAATGCTGGTTTGCCTACGTCGGTTATGCATCGAGACTGGGAAAACCCTAACTCTAGCGCATATGATGAATCTTTACTCCCCAAAGATTTTCCGTGGGGGAGTAATCAATTTTAGCAAACGTGGCCACCACGCTCTTCTCACAAGTGTGGATGATGACAATAACCCTAGGTGGATGGAGCAGTTTGTTATCATTGCTACCAAGGGTATCCGGCCATAACTCCATCTTTCTGAATTGTGGAATCATTCACGTAAGTTTGTAATTCATTCGCCCTTTTTCTTTGTAAAAAGACCGTCTCCCGACGTTGTTGACCTTTTTGTCTCAGTTGTTGCAGCTACTCAGTGGACACCTCAAGGGTTCAAGGACTTGACCGATGGGTTCAGAGGATTCTGGTTATCATAATCCAAAAACTCGTCGGTGGAAGGAGATGGCCCCAAAATATGAGTGGAAGGCCAAGCACCACGGTAAACTGAGTTCTTTTTTCTTGTGTCTCTTTCTTTCTTATGTCTTTTACATGAGTGGATTTGCTAACTAAATCTTTTGCTTGTTTCAGGTCTCCCACATGGCTCTGTCACTTGCCCCCAAGTGGACGTTTTGGCTGACCGCGTGGAGGCTGCAAAAGTACTACAAAGTGCCCTCGTTTGAAGCGGTGTATGTAGTCCATTTAATGTTATTGTTATTTTTTCTTCGTATTTGACATTATTGAGTGGTAATATATTGCCAATACGAAGGATTCTTATGAAACTGATTTTGTTAAACCTTCATACATATTTTTAATAAGAATCTAATAGATAAAATTTTATTAATTTTAAAATCTTAAATATTAAAATTAGCATTGAAGGTATTGTAGTCCAAAAAATAGGTTATTGCAGTTACATTATTTTCCTACATGTTTACCTTGAAAATGGTAATTACAATTAGATTTGATTTTGTGATTCTAACAATACGTAATTTATCTTAATGCTAGTTGTTAGGAAATAAATACTGAGTGTGAGACTAGAAAATAAGATAAGATCTTGAAAATAGTATGTTATGCAAACAGAGTGGCCAAGAGACGGGGTCTCGAGCCAGCCTATACTGGGCCTCGAGGTCGAGCTAAAGTTTTAGGCTGTGGATAGCCGATGAAGGCCTAACAACTCTAAAAGCTTTGATGAGTGCTCTTTATGATCAGTGATGAGTAATAAATGAAGAACAATCAATGAAATACAATGAATGTAAGCAATAAATCAAAGGAGAGATAGTGGAGAATGTTTAAGTTAGAGAGCAAAGAATGTTCTTATTCTTGTATTGAATATCATGTGTGCAAGAAATAGCAAGGGTCCCCTTTATATAGGAGGGGGATCCCAAAATAGTACATATGCATTTATTACAAAGATAAACGGCTGGTACAACCATTTAATGCCACGGTACAGACTTGTACTATTCTTATAGACTTGGTCAGCTCTAACCACTTGCCTTGGGAATCTCCTACTCATTCATCATAGCCGCCGATTTGCTCTGCCCGGAGGTCAGACATAGGGAACCCTTGGGGTCGAGGCTCGAACTGTGCTTCAGGCCTCCTAAAGACGAGCTATGGGATGTCATAATAATCATAAAATCGGGCTCTCCGATTTTAGCCATATACAGATAGTCCTCGCGTTTTTTAGAATGGAATGATATGAAACGACTTTAACATCGTTCTCCTCGAGCTTCTCACGATGACGTCATGCTTATAAGTAAGCTTTTGTGATGATTGAGACGTCCCATCGGTTCATCTTTCCAGAAACATTCAATGCACCGCTGATTTATTTTTCCAAAAGCGATGTTATCGCCTCCGATCCGTTTCCCAAAAAGCATTGATCGCGCCTGTCGATACATTTCCAAAGGCGTTGATTGTGTCATCAGTTACGTTACTGCCTTTCTATAAATGAAAGCTTACTTGAACCAAAATTCCACCCAACCTTACTTCAACAGCCTTTAACCATTTTCTTCTCTTCATCCTCATCCAAACTCTAACTTCCATGGTTCAAGCCGGTGACCGTAAGTTCACATGGCAACGGTTTTGCCAGTTATGTCATGGTTCTTTTTCAGAGCTTTTTCCCACTGAGTGGGATCGTTCTGGTTTTTTGTTGTTGTTGTTGTTGTTGTTGGTGGCCCGAAATAACGAGAGAGGGGCTTCATATTATTCCCGTATTAGAGGATATGTGGACCATGAACTGCTGCTTACCTCTCTTAACTTCAACTTGGTGTGGCGCTTCACTCCTTTTGCTTTTTATGGAGTGAAGTGGTGCCATCTACTAACTTTTGCATCCCGCACCATTACAATGTCTCAGGAAGTGGCTTCCCAATAGTAGTGCTGGCGAGTCCCACAATCGCCAAATTTTTCACCAAGCCACAATTTTCCCTGCCTATTAAAAGCTTTGGCTCTTTGATAGGCTACAACCTCTTCCTCATCTATTGCTTCTTCGGAGGAGATTCTCAAAGACGTCGTTCGGAAGATCGAAATGAAGTTCATTCTCGTAGATGTCGCTCCCGTGAATGTACCTCCGAGAGTAGATTAGGATTTTAGAATGTTGTTTTCTGCTTCTTTGTTTCTATGTAAGGACCCCTCATGGGCTTTTGTAACCGTCTTTTATCAATATAAAAGTTGCTTTGATTTGCCTTTGGCTTGTGCTGGACTTTTATTTTGCTTTTGATTGGCCCGAACACTGGAACCGGACATTGTAATCCCTCTGGTTCTTGATTAGTTAATATGATATTTCTTGAGATTCTTTGTCACCCCTTGGACTAAGTCTGGATTGATCTGGTACAAACTTAGGCCGGCGGGACTTCTGAGTTCGAGTTGAGCGAGAGCAGGGTTCCGATTTTCTTTGAAATAGGGGTTAGCCCATTTAGTTCTTGTCGCTAATCCTCGAGTGAGAGTTTGCTCGAACTCGGGCAGCCTCGAAAACTCGATTTCAACTTAAAATGAAGATAGCTGTAAGGCGTTATAGATGGCCCATAAGCGAGGATACACTTGAACTCGGATGGCCCCTGAGCGAGGATGCACTCGAACTCGGATGGCCCCTGGGCTAAAGTAACTGAGAGAGCATTTAAATTGATCAGAACGCGAAGATAACCCTAAGTCTTTATTAATAATTCTCGAGTGAGAACTGACTCGGGCTTAGGTAGCCCGAGGGCCAAAGAATCGGGTTAATTACCCGCACTTGTAATAGCAGAGATCCTCGAGATAGGGTAACATTTTGAGGTTGTTTGACTTCTATCGAAGATATCGAGTTACCCTAGCATAGGTTCACCAGTCGTTCTGGAGGATAATATTGATGATGAGGTTCTTTGTGGAGGAAGCTGGGCTTAAGTTCACCCTTAGCCATCTCATCAGATTGTACTGGCCCTTTCATTACCGAGGCCTGATAGCTTTACGATGTCTATCCACCAGGCCCTTTGTTGCCGATGATGAAGAAAATAGGGACCGAGGGTGGATAAATAGATTTGTCCTAGTGCGGGCTGTCGATATTTTCTCCGTGGAGTTCCAGCTGTTTCCTGAGAAATGGAATTTCACACGTAAGTGGTACACTTGTGTTTTAGTAATTTTTGTTTATGGTGGAGGTAGACTCCGTAAAGATGTTTTCCTTTTCCTTTGTACAAAAATTCCTTGGATTCCATACGAGGTCCCCGACCTAGCGGATTGGACTTGAAGCTAGAAGCTCGCTTGACCTACGATGAGCGTAAGTGATGAGACCTGTCGAAGGGTAGATGAGAGGAAAAATACCACGGTACGTGCTGTGTGGTTTATTTTCTTTGAAAGGTACTTTCTTTTAGGTATATTAAGTCCGTCGCCACATGCATTAGAGAATTTCCTGAAGTGAGACTGTGCCCCCCGGAGGGGAGAAAGGGTCATCAGCTTCGGGGCCGAGTAATAATAATAAACGGAAGGAATCCTCCAAGAGCAAAAGTGCTCATAGCGAGGCAAGCTCTGCCCGGAGGCTCAAAAAAGATGTATCAGTTGAGCCCGCAGCACCCGAGGCTTCTAGCCTTGGGAAAATGGTTCCTTCTTTGCCGCTGTCTTCTTCTCTCGTCGAAGGTACTTTGAGGGACACAAATTTTCTACCGCCGTCTTTTTCTCCCGTTGAAGGTACTTCGCTGGATGTTCGAGGCCAGGGCCTGCCTAATTTGAGCTGGGTCTCGATTGATCATATTCCTATCGAGAGTGGTCTGGTTGGGGCTAGTAAGACCATGCTAGTAGATGTACGTTCAACCTTTGAGAAGGCTCAACAACTCTGTTCTGTGGTGAGTTTTGTTGACTTTGTTGGTTTTTTGCTTTTGCATTTTCAGTTTCTCACTGAGCTTCTTCATAAGCCTTTGACAAGCTCAAGTCCGAGCTTCTCCTCTGTGAATCCAGGTTGCGGAAGGCCTTAAACGGGGAAAAATCCCTCAGGCTCCTTTGTGATGAAAGGGATAAGGATTTGAGACACCTTCGGTACGAGATGAATCGAAGCCTGAACTACGAAGGCCGCCTCGAGAAACAGGTAACCTTTGTTCCAAGGGAATGCATGCTTCTTCTTCTATCCTCTGAGGTTAATATTTTGATACTTTAGCTGCAGAGCAATACGGATGACCTGGAATGCCTTTGGGGCGAAGTCGGCTAGGCCAAGTATGAGTGTGATGAGCTAAAGGCTCAGATAGATGCCCAAGTTGCAGCCAAGAAGAATGTTTTGGCCAAGGCTTCTACCCTCAAGGTGCAGTTCCAGAACGCTCACAAAAACAACTTGGCCAGACGAGCAGGATTGCAAGTCTCGAGTCTGAACTTTTGAAGATGAAGGCCGAGGTTGTGGACACCGGGGCCGAAGCCGAAGAGATTCGAGATAAGGCTGACAAGAAAGTGGCCGTCTATTTAAAAGATGCTACCAATGCCCAGGCTGAGTTTAGAGGGGCTTACGATCAGGAGAGCAGAAGCAATGAGTATGGCCGGTGCAAATTCCTGAGGGAAACCCTCGAGGAAATCCATGCTAAGGGCTTCGATCTCTCCGAAGAGAATGAGCAGGCCAAGGCAGATGAATACGATGCCAAGTTCCTCGTATTTGATGCCGAAGATAATGAGGGAGAGGCCGACGGGGCCGTAGTCCCCGAGGGTAAAGTAGAATAGGCCATTCTTTTCTTATTCTGTGTATAGGTGATCGAGGCCAACCCTGCACAACTATTGAGTAGCGAGAGAGGGTATAAGCAGCTTTTACCCGATTAAGGTCGGGATCGATTTCCATAGGGAGCTAGAAGTTGGAGTTTAGTTTCTATCTAATTGAGAGTTGTGTATGTGTTCCAAATTACACTTCTAAACATTTTTGGGTTTTTGTTTTACTTCTAATTTTATGAAACTACAATGCTAAATTAAACTAGAATAAGCTAAGAGTAAACTATTGCGAGTTGTTCAAATGGTTAAAAGGCAATACGGTAGTGACTTTCGCCTAGGTGGTCAATTGACGGGTACTTGAGTCTAAGGCATGATTGACACATTTGGGGAGTATGATATAACTGTTGCACAATTTTACCCGCTCTACACCTCTCGGTGGTTCGAGTGATTTTGCCCAAATTGATTTTCTCAAGACCAGTTGGGTATGCAAATTTGTACAAGTAATCAAGGTTCAAGTCGGGTATTACTATCTCTAGGTTTAACCCTTTAATTGGGGCTATCAATCTCTTGAGTACGCCCCAATTCCTTGTTGGACCAATTTCAAAGACTTGGGCTCTCTTTCTCAAAAAGAGCCAAAGTCAACTAAATACAAACTAGTGTTTGCAACCACCAATTCAGCAATTAAACATGCAATTGGACCAAATATCAAACACCAATAGTCAATCTAGCCCTAAAACACAAGACTCCTCAATTACCCACACTAGGGTTGAGCCACAACCCTAACTTATGGGTCTAGCTAGTCATAATTGAAGAAGAAAACAAAGAAATAGATGAAGAAGAGCTCATATTAATTAATTGCTAAGATAAACTAGAAGATTCAATGTTGAAATGAAGCTAAAATTGCTCAAAATAGCCAAAACTATCGAAGTCACAAGCGCAGCAGTACAAAATCTATCTGATGACCTAAAAATGGGAAAAGAAGCTATTTATACTAAGCTGAAAAATCTGGACAAAATACCTCTGTGGGGCTAGTGCGGACCGCACAAAATCACGTGCGGCCGCACTAGGGCTCTGAACTTGAAAATCCAACTCTCTGAACTCGGGCAATGCGGACTGCACAGAATAGAGTGCGGACGCGGTGGCTTCTAGTGCGGTCCGCATGAAATGGAGTGCGGACTACATTGGCTTTAATCTCCAAACTGGCACTTCTCTGATCCTTGATTTTGCGGACCGCACTAAATCGAGTGCGGTTGTAGTTACTCCAATGCGGACCGTATTAAATCTCATGCGGCCAAATTGCCTTTTGTCCTGGAAATCAACCACTTTGAACCTCACTTGTGCGGATCACACAGAATGGTGTGCGGCTGCATTGGGCCTGTTTTGCCTGAGCTTTGTCTTGTCTTGGTACTTGTACAAGTTTCACTCCTTTTTGAGCAGATCTTTGATATCTTATCACTTTGTTGATCAAATCTGCAATCAAGCACAACTTGTGAGCCTTTTGGGACTATTTTGTACAAATTTCTAATCAAAACATAAGCAAGAAGGAGTATAAAATGTATCAAAATACATGGTTATCAACTCCCCCAAACTTAAGCTTTTACTTGTCCTCAAGCAAACAAAATAAGACCCACCCCTTAAGGAAAAATCCAGGAAAATTCAGATGTCCTAAAGTGACCTCATCTAGCATCAATTGGGACTAACAATTGCCCTAAATACAAATGAATCATTAACAACGTTTACCCTTTTAAACACCATGGATTAAGTGCGACACAAGAGCATCAAGAGTTGACTCAACATATCAAAGAACTCTTTCTATTACTTTGGTCATCGTGGAACCCAAACTCACACATCCTCTACTCTCCCTGAGCAAACCTCACCTTTAGAATAGTAGCACTCAGAACGAGGTTAATGGAAAATCACTCATCTCTCTCAAGGAAAAGTCACAAGTCCGGCTCTAAGTACCATATGCTTGCCCCTTATATGAGTCACCACTAATGCAAGTTTCATTCAACTCAAGATCATATAGGGCTTTTGTGGAGACATAGTGAAGGCTTTTTGGTTTAGTGTAGGTAATGTTTGGTCTAAGTAGGTTCCATCTTCCCTTAAGCACTTCTTTTATTTCATTTTGGCTCAAATTCATTTGACTTTTTTTAGTCTTTTCACTTCTTTCTAAGTGGTTAGAGAGACACACTGTTACTCTTTCTTATGCATTTCAAATCTTTTATCCTTTCTCAACTTTCCACACATTTCATTATTTGCTTTTCTTGAATCCCTTTTTATTCAATTCTACTTTGAGCATTCTTTTTGTCTTTTTACTTTTTTTTCTTTTTTATTGCCTTTCCTTTTTTTATTTGGTACCTTTTTACCACTTTGTTGCCATCCTCGTCCCTCCCCCCAAACTTATACTTTTGCCATGTGCTAAAGGAAAGATCGGGTACCAAGAGAGGGTATCTTTTAGAACGGGTAAAGGCTTGTATCATGGTTCTTTGAAGGAAAAAGGTCTAAGGCTCAAAAGGGTTGACTAGGGATCTTATCATTGGTAGGTTATTGAAGTGTTCAAGCTATCATTTGGACCAAGGAGAGCCTATAATCATGTCTCAAGTCAAAAGTCACTTAGGATTTTGCCTCAACAAACATTCAGGGTAAGTTCTAGACCAATGGCTCGAGACTTGGACTTGCAATGTGATTTCTCACCACACAAGCTACGAAATAACTAAAGACATAGATTTGAGGGCCCACAACGACCTTAGATAAGATTTGAGCGCAATGGTCCCAAAAAATCACTTGATGATTATCGGTCAATACAAGAGTCTCAAGGTCACGACTTTCACCATCCTAAACACAACAATTTATTTTTGACCATGAGATCAAAGGCAAATGTGCTAGGCCCAAGTGAAGCTGTGCTTGAGGCACCTTTAACCACTAACTACTAAAAGAGAAAAGAAAGACGGACTCAAACCATTAAGAAGGTTGGCACGCCATCCATCATTGGAAAGAGACACCCGGTTCACACAAACTCCACCTTTGGAAAAAAACTGTGACATTAAGAAAACCAAAAGCTTATTGCAAACGTTCAAAACAAGAAGCTACGAATAAAAATAAGGAGCTACGGAAAGGAAAAATGCGAAAAGTAAAATGAATATTTACAAGAGGGGATTTAATCGAATATACAATAGATGAGATGAATATGTACAATGTAACATAACTTTATATACAAACCCAAAGTAAAATAAAAGCATGAGAAATGTAACGAAATGTTAAAATTATATACAAACCACAGATGAAAATAAAGAAAGCATAAAAATTGTCAAATATATACAATAATCCAAATCCATAAAAGTAGGGCCTACCCCATGAAATGAAAGCTGGCATTGTCCCCAATGCCAACTAAACCAAATAAGCACCAAAAAGAAAAGGGAAAGTGATATAGAGACTCCCTATGGCCCGCCTGTCTGCATGGGATCCTGAGTGGTCCCTGGGTCCTCAATATGCTCGGGAACCTCAGATTGGTTCCCTATGACCTACTGCTCTACTACTAGGACCTAGGCCTGGACCTGGACAGGCTCCTGAGGTGCATCCTATGGCTGACTGGAGGAGGTCTCCGGTGGGTCTGCCAACTGGATGACTGCATCGTCTACTCGGGGAATCATCCTCTTCCTCTTGGGAGGCCTCTGGGACTACTCAGGCTAGGGATGAGCTGCTGGTACCGGGTCCTGTAGCAATAAGTCCAAAGGCAGATGATCTGCCTTCATCCTGTCAACCTCAACCCTCAGCTCTTTTACGGACTCCTTGGAAGCCCGCGCCTTCCTCAACTTCTTGTGCTCCTTAGCAAGCTACTTGAGAGCCTTGCTGTGTGAATCAACGGCATTCATGAGCACTTTCTGGGTGTCAAAGATTTTCTTATGGTTGGCCAAAATCACCTTGAGGGCGTCCTCGAAAGACTGCGAGACCTTCGGAGGCGGAGGTGGAGGTGCCGACTGAGCTTCTACTGTAGTAGTGAGGATAGACAACTTGGATGAAGCTGTCTGCATCCAGTTGTTGATGTTGAGAAAAGCCTGGCTCAGTTGGTGTGCAGTCACTGGGTAGTCTCGGTAAGAGGGTATCTCGGGATCTGCTGAAGTGGATGGACCAGGAGGAATGTCTGCGGAGGTGGAAGCAGGCTGAGTAGGAGCCACTACCACAACTGGCTCTTCAGACTGGCTAGTTGGAGCAGTAGCTGTTCCCTTGAAGTTCTTGCTCTTTGGGTTGTCATCACCCTGCATACTATACCATGAAAACGGGGCCTTTGCTTTCACTTTGATATCAAACAGCCTCTTTTCAACTTTGAGGTCCTTGAAGTACATGGTCAAGAAGCTAGGGATGGGGTAGTTTCTGTCACCCTCACTAACTACCTGCGTATTTACCCGAGACATTACCTTTTCGACATTAATCAGGTACCCCGCCATGATCGATGCCACCAAAACTGGCCGATGAAGAGGGAGGGAGTTGTCATGAGTGGTGGGGTCCAATCTGCTGCACACAAATGTTTTCCACCCCTTGGCTTCGAAATTCAGACTTCTTCTCAAAATTTTCACTCCCGCATTTAGCCAATCGGGGGTGGTACCTGGGATTTCCAGATACTGTGCCAACCAGGGACGGACCTCCTCGGCCAATTCCATCTTTGCCATATACAGTGCCTCATCATCCTCATCAAAACCGAGGTAATCATTTATTGTTTTTCTGTCAAAAAGCACCTTCAGATTTCGCACCTTGGTCATTTTTGTGCCCTTTTTGATGTGGGTAACATTGGTATAGAATTCCTTGACCAGGTGCTCGTTTGCATCCTCACAGTTGTTTAAGAAATACTCCCAACCCATTTTCTCTCTAAAATGACTTCTCACATTAGGGTTGTGAGGTAATAAGTCTCTATCAACAAAGCTCCTCTCCGAGATCAACTTTCTCACTGGCCACCATTCCCTAAATTTGTGATAAGCTACCTCGCTCACAAACCGGTCTTGCCATACCTCCGAGTTTTTAGTTCGTTCTACCCCGCCAACTTGGGGCTCATCCCCTTCTCCTACTACCTCTTCTTCTCATACTGCACCCTTTCCGGATAATGAAGCTATGGGAGAGGTGGAGTATTCATCCCCACTGCCTTCAGCTGAGCCCTTAGATGACCCAGAAGATACATTTACTGATGTTTGGGCAGTGGGGAAAGGTGGAGGAGTGTCTCTTAGCCTTTTCCTCTATGGCCAATCAGGGATGTATTCTGGCATAGAGTCTGAAGATATCTCTCAGGAGGGCTCGTACTCACTCCCAGACATGTCAATGGCCCTATCAGTAGATTTAATCATCTTTATCATGTTTTTAATGTTTTGGCGGGCTTGAGGAGTCAGTCTTATCATTTTCTATTTCCCTCCCCGGGAGGATTCTCCTCTACCTGGTTGTTTAGAGCCCTTGCCTCTATGTTTCACCATTGTCTGCAAACAACATCCATTAGGCTTGTTAGTATCAGTACAAGTAAGTAAGATCAGAGTTGCAGAAAAGGTTGCAGACAGTTGCAGAAATCACACAGTGCGAACCGCCCAAAATGGATTGCGGCCGTACAGAGGCCAATGCAGACCGCGCAAAATGGCAATGCGGTCCGCACAGAGGTGGGGTTCAGACTACCCACTCTCTGTATCTAGGCAATGCGAACTGCACAAAATATAGTAAGGCTGCACAAGGACCAATACGGACCGCACAAAAAGTAGTGCGGCCGCAGTCCTTGAAGATCAGATTACAGACACTCATCAATGCGGTACGCACAGAATGCCATTGCGGACTGCACTAAAGCACCACAGACCGCACAGAATCGACCGCGGTCCGCACTGAGTGCCCAGAAGCAACACTAACTTAGGGTTCAATGTATTTTTATTTTAAGTCCAATTTTACACCTAAGAAAGGTTCCTATGTGTTTGCCCAATGTTTCTGACTACCTAATCCTACTTTAATCAAGAAATTAACTAACCTAATTTTACCAAATCAAAGAAGTACGGGCATAACAGAAGGGAAGCAAGAAAAACAAAAATTAAAAGAAATTAACAAAATTAAACAATTAAAAAGAAGTTAATGGTACCGGATGTGAGATGAACTAAAGGTAAACGAGTCCAAGCAGTGAATTACGAGCAAAAGGAAAGATGAACATTGCTTTTATGAGTTCTGAGAGCAAAAAGTCGAAAAGTGTAAAAGGAGGATCTCAGGCCCAGCTTACAACCTAATGCGGACCGCACAAAATGGACTACGGTCCGCACCACATAGCATTTTTTAAGTTTGAGAAGGCAACCTACTGCGGTCCGTACAAAATACCGTGCGACCGCAGTGGTCCACCGCGGACCGCACAAAACGTAATGTGGCCGCGGTGGCAAACTTCAGAGAGCTGGACTTTTCGTCCTTCATCAGTGTGGTCCACACTAAATGTAGTGCATCCGCATTGAAAACTTTAGAGACCTAAACACTTTTTTCACTATGTCCTGTACTGCATCAACACAATCTTGTAGCATCTCACAACTAGTTAGTCCAAAAATAAATCCTATACTACAATGAAAATCAAATAAAAACAAGAAGAAAAACACATGGTTTGTCTCCCAAGAAGCACCTGATTTAATATCGCGGCACGACGCAGGTCACCATCAAATCATTTTAGATGAAGAAGTGCCACCATGTAGCTGTCATCAATTTTTCCCAAGTAGTCCTTGACCCTATTCCCATTCACTCTTAAAACTTCCCCATTTTTATTATTTAAATCAAGTGCACCAAACGGGGTCATGCACACCACTTCAAAAGGTCCACTCCATTTAGACTTAAGCTTTCCCAAAAACAGACGTAACCGAGAGTTGAACAAGAGAACCAAATCACATACTTTGAACTCCTTGCTACGAGCATATTTATCATGAAGGTACTTTATCTTGTCCTTGTACAAGGACGAATTGGAGTAGACATAGAATCTGAATTCATCAAGTTCATTGAGCTGCTCCACACAAAGATTGGCTACAATATCCCATTCAAGATTTAGCTTCCTCAAAGCCCACATGACCTTGTGCTCTAACTCGACCGGTAGATGACAAGCTTTCACAAACACAAACCGATATGGATACATACCAATCGGAGTCTTGTAAGTAGTCCTATAAGCCCATAGAGCGTCATCCAACTTCTTTGACTAGTCGGTCCTATTTGCATTGACCGTCTTTGACAATATGCTTTTGATTTCCCTGTTGGAGACTTCAACTTGACCACTTTCTTGAGGATGATAGGGATTAGAAACTTTGTGATTAACACCATAGTTTGCAAGCAAAGTGTCAAAATCTCTATTGCAAAAATGAGACCCCCATCACTTATGATTGCACGAGGAGTACCAAACCTTGTAAAAATGCTTTTCTTGAGAAATGCAACAAAACTCCGGGCCTCATTGTTGGGAAAAGCCACGGCTTCAACCAACTTTGAAACATAGTCTACCGCCACAAGAATGTATGTGTTCCCACACGAGCTAACAAATAGGCCCATAAAATCAATGCTCCACACATCAAAAATATCAACCTCAAGAATGGTATTGAGAGGCATCTCATCTTTCTTCGAAATTCCACCCGCTCTTTGACATTCATCACACCTCTTTACAAGTTCACTTGTATCTTTGTACAAAGTTGGCCAATAAAACCCACAACTAAGTACTTTGGAAGCCGTCCTCGCCCCGCCATGATGGCCACCATAGGGAGAGGAATTGCAAGCCTCCAAGATATTCAATTGCTCTTCCTCTAGGACACACCTTTGGATCACACAATCCGTGCAAATCTTGAAAAAGTACGGCTCATCCCAATAGAAATGCAAACTATCCCTCTTGAGCTTCTTCCTTTGGTTAGAAGAGAGCTCACACAGGATTATACCAGTCACAAGGAAATTAGCAACATCGGCAAACCATGGCATATCATTCATTGACATTGAAAGGAGTTGTTAGTCGGGAAATGAATCATTGATGTCTAGGCCATCACGAGGCCTCCCATCCTCCTCCTAGCGGGACAAGTGGTCCGCCACTTGGTTCTCACTACCCTTCCGGTCCACAATCTCTAAATCAAACTCTTGAAGTAACAAGACCCATCACATCAGTCTAGCTTTGGATTCCTTCTTTGTCATCAAGTACCGGAGTGGGGCATGGTTAGTATGAATAATAACCTTAGCACCCATAAGACACGGCAGGAACTTTTCCATTGCGAAACACAATAGCCAAAAGTTATTTCTCGATCACCGTGTAGTTCACTTGATCATCATTCATTCTCTTGCTCAAATAGTACATCGGATGAAATATTTTGTTCACTCTTTGACCCCAAAACCGCCCCAACCGCAATACCGCTTGCATCACATATGAGCTCAAAAGGCAAGCTCCAATTAGGTGCGGTAATGATAGGAGTGGTGGTCAACTTATACTTGAGAAGTTCAAAGGCTTGCATACATTTTTCATCAAACATGAACTTAGTATCTTTTTCCAACAACTTGCACAAGGGATTCACCATCTTCAAAAAGTCTTTGATAAATCTCCGGTAGAACCCCGCATGCCCAAGAAAACTTTAGACTCCCTTGACAGATGTAGGGGAGGGAGCATTGAAATCACATCAAATTTTGCTTTGTCTACCTCAATACCTGCTTTGAAATTTTATGCCCAAGAACTATGCCCTCTTCCACCATAAAGTGGCATGCCGAACACCAAAAAATCTTGCTCAAGACCCTGAACGAAGCGTACATACCAGTTGAAACTTCAGTCAAACAACTGGAACGAATGACGGAGAGGTTCTTCGCAGTTAACCAGGTTTCTTTCAGCAAGAACGACTTACCTCCAGAGGGAGCAGCTCACAACAAAGCCTTACATCTGACAGTTAAATGCGAAGACTACTACGTCAAGCAGGTAATGTTGGATGGAGGTTCAGGTGTTGACATTTGTCCGCTCTCCACGCTGCAGAGAATGGAAATTGGGACTGGAAGAATTTGCCCCAATAATGTCTGCGTAAGGGCTTTTGATGGCGTCAAGAGGGACACCCTCGGGGAAATAGACTTGGTGTTAACTATAGGACCAGTGGAGTTTGAAATAACTTTCCAGGTGCTTGACATGGATACGTCTTACAATTTTCTCCTCGGCAGACCTTGGATTCATGCGGCAGGGGCTGTGCCTTCCACTCTCCACCAAATGGTGAAGTTTGAATACAAAGATCGGGAAATTGTGGTCCTTGGAGAAGACGAACAGTCTATTTATCGGGGCCCATCCATCCCATATCTTGAAGCGAGGTAAGGGAGCGAGCACACGGTTTATCAGGCTTTCGAAGTTGTGCTAGCAGAGCAGTATGAAGAAGGAAGACCTTGCCCCTAACCTTTCTTGTCCAACGCCTCAATCATGTTGGCTAAAGAAATGATCCGACATGGATTCAGGCCAGGGAAAGGGCTTGGTCGAGCACTGCAAGGAATAACGGAACCCATCACCTTGCCTTCCACCAAGAAACTTTTTGGGATAGGTTTTCAACCCACTCCAAAAGATGAAGAGTGGGCAAGGAAGAGGAAAAATGAGGGTTGGAAACTGCCTCGACCATTGCTAGATTTATACGAGACTTTCGTCGGACCGAAATACATCGAAGAAGAAGACGATGAGGTTTTTACGGCCGAAGAGATTGAGGAGATATGTGGGGTAATGAGAGGCACATCATCAATAATACCCAATTGTCTCTTCATCGTTCTATCTGCCATTTGTAATCTCATGGAAGTCGGCCTCGAATGCCCAATACCCAAAGTCTTGAAAACGGAATAGGGCATCAAATTGATACTAGCCCCCAGATCACATAGAGCTTTAGCAAAATCCGCACTCCAATGGTGCAAGGAATGGTGAAAGCACTGGGATCTTGAAGCTTCAGGGCCATTGAATGCACTATTGCACTATCTTGGTGAGTTATCTTTATAGTTTCACAATCCATAGACCGCTTCTTTGTTACCAAGTCCTTCATGAATTTAGCATAGCCTGACATTTGTTCAAGATCCTCCACCAAAGGCACATTGATGGATAAGCTCTTCATCATGTCAATAAACTTTTTAAACTGATTTTCATTTTTCTGCTTCGCGAACCTTTGAGGATAAGGCGGAGGTGGCCTTGGCAAAGGAGCCATGGCTTTAGGCACAACCAGCTCCGACATGTCTATTATGTGTTCCCTAGACGGGTTCACATAATTTTGAGTTTCCACCTTGACATCTTGAATATCAATCCTCACTTCTTCATTCACATTTTCATCAATCACATTTTCAACCAGCAAAGGAGCTTCATTTTCTTGCAACTCAACATCATTATCTACAATTTTCTTTTATTTTGAGGTATGCACATCACTGCCTCTCCCACTTCTTGTTGTTACCGCTATAACATGATTGTTCCCACCCTTCGGGTTCACTGCCGTATCACTTGGTAAAGCACCCTTAGGGCGAGTATTTAAAGATTGTGAGATTTGGCCTAACTGTACCTCCAAGTTTCTGATAGAGGTATTGTGGAAAGCCAACTGAGCATCCGAGTCCACATTCTTCTTCATCATCTGTTCGAACATCATTTCAATTCTACCCATATCATTGCTAGAAGAACTAGGACATTGAGATGGAAATGGGGGTGGATTGTTCAGTTGTTGGTATATTGGGGGCCTTTGAAAGCCTTGCCCCCGGTTTACTTGGTTTCCATTGTTCTATCTACCTTGATTTTTATTACTACCCCAATTGTTGTTATTACCATTCCAATTTCCTTGGTTGTTTTGATTTTTGTTCTGATTGCCCCAATTATTATTTTGGTTGTTGTTTCCCCAATTACCATTGCCTTGTTGTTGATTACCCCAATTGCCTTGGGGTCTCCATTGTTGTTGGTTGGAAGAATTGCCTCTTTGGCTTTGATAATTATTCACGTATTGCACCTCTTCACTTTGTTCATCATAACCATCATTTTGAAATCCACCATAATCATTGTCAAATTGCTCCGAATTCCCTTGGTTCTGTTGACCTCTTTGTCTTCTTTTGTTGACAAGCATGTTAACACCCTCCATGGCATTCACTTGGCGAGGATTTTGAACTTGTTGCAACTGTGCCTTTGCTAGTTGGTTCATTGTAGTTGTCAACTCAGCTATAGCCTGCCCATGATCATGTAATTCCTTGTGCAAATGAATAAGCGTGGGGTCACCCTGGGGCGCATTGGCTCTACTTTGCCATGCGGAAGAAATGTCAGCCATCTCGTCAAGAATGTCACAAGCCTCATCATAAGACAGCTTCATGACGTTGCCCCCAGCAAGTTGGTTCACTATGCATTGGTTTGTGGTGTTAATACCCCAATAGAAAGTCTGTTGGATCATCACCTTAGTTATATCATTGTTGGGTAATTCCTTCACCTTTGTTCTATAACGCCCCCAAATCACATGCAAAGGTTCCGTGGGCTCTTGATTGAACACCAAGATCTCATCTCTCAATGTAACCATATTCCCTGGTGAGAAAAATTTTGCAATGAACTTATCCGCCAACTCATCCCAAGTAGTGATGGAATGGTTAGGAAGTCGCTCAAGCCAATCAAGTGCTTTCCCTCTAAGTGAAAATGGGAAGAGTCTCAACTGGAGTGCATTCTCGGACACATTAGTTTGCTTACTCCCCCAACATGTATCCACGAACCCCTTGAGATGTTTGTAAGTATTTTGATTTGCAGCTCCCGTGAAATACCCACGCTACTCTAGTAAGGTCAGCATCACATTGGTTATTTGAAAATTTTCGGCCCGGATTCGGGGTGGGACAATAGCACTTGCATAGCCTTGGTTCGGAAGCACTCTAGGAGCCACTCTTGGAGGTGGTGGAGGAGGGTCTGGAATATTGTCATTTGCATTAGCATTAGCCTGGCGGCCTCTGCATTGTCCTTCAGGTACTAGAGCCACCTCATCATCTCCGACGTCATCTACCTCCTCCCCCGCAATCATATTTCCAAGAGGGTCATTGGCGTTGTTTGTTGCCATTTGGTACCTAAAGTTGTGACACACACAAATTAATAACAAAGAAGGAAAGAAGAACAATATACAAAACTAGTTAGATAGATAGCCAAAACCGTTAGCTCCACGGCAACGGCGCCAAAAAGTTTATCGAGCCCAACCCTGCACTACTATTGAGTAGCGAGAGAGGGTTGAAGAAGCATTTACCCGATTAAGGTCGGGATCGATTTACACAGGGAGCTAGAAGTTGGAGTTGAGTTTTTATCTAATTGAGAGTTGTGTATGTGTTCCAAATTACACTTCTAAACATTTTTGGGTTTTTGTTTACTTCTAATTTTTTTCAAACTACAATGCTAAATTAAACTAGAATAAGCTAGGAGTAAACTATTGCACTGGCGTAGTGACTTTCTCCTAGGTGGTCAATTGATGGGTACTTGAGTCTAAGGCATGATTGACACATTTGGGGAGTATGATATAACCGTTGCACAATTTTACCCACTCTACACCTCTCGGTGGTTCGAGTTATTTTGCCCAAATTGATTTTCTTAAGACCAGTTGGGTATGCAAATTTGTACAAGCAATAAAGGTTCAAGTCGGGTATTACTATCTCTAGGTTTAACCTTTTAATTGGGGCTATCAATCTCTTGAGTATGCCCCAATTCCTTGTTGGACCAATTTCAGAGACTTCGACTCTCTTTCTCAAGAAAAGCCAAAGTCAACTAAACACAAACTAGTGTTTGCAACCACCAATTCAGCAATTAAACATGAAATTGGCCCAAATATCAAACACCAATAGTCAATCTAGCCCTAAAACACAAGACCCCTCAATTATCCACACTAGGGTTGAGCCACAACCCTAGCTTATGGGTCTAGCTAGTCATAATTGAAGAAGAAAACAAAGAAATAGATGAAGAAAAACTCATATTAATTAATAGCTAAGATAAACTAGAAGATTTAATGTTGAAATGAAGCTAAAATTGCTCAAAATAGCCAAAACTATCGAAGTCACGAGCGCAACTCAGTACAAAATCTATCTAATGACCTAAAAATTGGAAAAGAAGCTATTTATACTAAGCTGAAAAATCTGGACAAAATACCCCTGCGGGGCTAGTGCGGATCGCACAAAATTACGTGCGGCCGCACTAGGACTCTGAACTTGAAAATCCAACTCTCTGAACTCGGGCAATGCGGACTGCACAGAATAGAGTGCGGACGCGGTGGCTTCTAGTGCGGTCCGCATGAAATGGAGCGTGGACTGCATTGGCTTTAATCTCCAAACTGGCACTTCTCTAATCCTTGGTTCTGCGGACCGCACTAAATCGAGTGCGGCCGTAGTAACTCCAATGCGGACCACATTAAATCTCATGCGGCCACATTTCCTGTTGGCCTGGAAATCAACGTCTCTGAACCTCACTTGTGCGGACCGCATAAATTGGTGTGCGACCGCATTGGGCCTGTTTTGCCTGAGGTTTGTCTTGTTTTGGTACTTGTGCAAGTTTCACTCCTTTTTGAGCTGATCTTTGATATCTTGTCACTTTGTTGATCAAGCCTGCAATCAAGCACAAATTGTGAGCCTTTTGGGACTATTTTGTACAAATTTCTAATCAAACATAAGCAAGAAGGAGTATAAAATGCATCAAAATCCCTAGTTATCACATGCTTTCATTAAAAAAGGTAGTCACACAGCAAAAAAAAAAGGAAGAAGAAGAGGTTGAGATTTCATGCATCTCCCTTTGCTTGTATGTGTCTTTCTTTGTCTTGTATTTCGACGTTTGTCAATGATTAGCCAGATGAATTGGCTTTGAGGCTTGTTAGGCTGGCCCGTAGGCTTTTACGCATTTGGCCGGCATGACTGTTAATGTGGGCTGGTGCTTAGGCTCTTATGTGTTAGGTCAGTACGACCTTTAATGTGGTCTGGAACTTAGGCTCTTACGCGTTGGATCAGTACGACCTTTAACTTAAGCTGGCGATAGTGGCTCTTACATGTTGGGTTGGTACGACCCTTAATTTAAGCTAGCGATAGTGGCTCCTATGCGTTGGGTCATTACGACCCTTAATTTAAGTTGGCGACAGTGGCTCTTACGTGTTTAGTCGGTACGACCCTTAATTTAAGGTGTCAACAGTGGCTCTTACGAGTTAGGTCGGTACAACCTCTAATATATGCTTTATTTTTCCCTCGTTAAAGACTTTTTGAAATTTTTGTGTTCGTCCGACTCTTCGACGGTTCAATAAAGACCTTGATTGTGAGTCATTATGTGACGATAAATGAGCACCTTGGGAGGTTTCGCTCTATAGATGAATTATTTCGAAGCCTTTTCATTATTTGGAGCTGATATGATCAAAACTCTTTTGCTTATACCGAGGGTAGCCTGATTAACCGGTTCTTTTCGAAGTATTTTTGAAGTAATTGAAGGCCTGTGATTTTATGGTGACGGTCGGGCGTCCCCGAGTCGCGTTAGTTTGGCCGGAGCCTTATGACTGTAGTTATTATGTTTGGCCGTAGCCTTTTAGTTCCCGAGTGAAGTAGCTTCGGCGTCTATATCGAGGGTATGACCTTTTAGGGGTCTTACAAGTTTGAATATGTAGCATTGACTTTAAGATCGGGATTATGCCTTTTGTAAGGTCTTATAAATTTGAGCATGCCTTGCTTGAGGTCTTACAGATAAGTTACTTGGCACAAGTATAATTCATGCCTTGATTGAGGTCTTACAGTTTTTGTGTTGCCTTTTGGAGGTCTTATGAGCACGAGGTTGCCCACACGGGGCCTTATGGCCTCGAGTTTTTGACAACTCGATGGGTGACAGTCGACGACATTCCCCGAGACATCGAGCGCCTTTTTGGCTCTATAACCGTTCTTTGTGAACTTTGATGTTGCCTCGTTGAGGTCTTATGAGCTCAAAGTTTTCCAGCCTGGAGGACTTACTGCTTTGAGTTTTTGATGTCAGTCCCCAAGTGTTCGGGAAATTTCTGGCCCTGGAGCAATTTCTTGTAAAAATAGCATACTTCTTTGAAGAGCGAAGCGTTTTTAGTGGTAAAAGATACTCCTTTGATTACTTGGTACAAGTATACATGTTTTCATCATCAAGGGTTCAAATATTCTATGCGGACACGGTTCATTCGATCGTTTGGCCCGATACATCATTTTCCTATTAAGACCCTTTTTGGCTCATCTTGACTTCTTCGAGAAGGTGATCTTCCGGAGGGATGCCCCCTAGTGCTTGAGATTGATCGAAGAGAAGCCTTGAATACTTGTGAAGTTCTCCTTAGGTAGCATATAGATGTTGCCTCGTTAAAAACCTTATCGGTAAAACCCTTCTTGGGATAAAATCCGACCAAAGGAAAAGAGTGAAACGCATGCTTTAAAACATAAGGTCCTCAAGCTGGAAGGTGCTTCGATTCTTCTTATCCGGACGCCTGTGCAAAGGTTAGTATAAAACGTAAATAAAAAGGGAGACGGTTATACCTTAGCTGTGATGGCGCTCGAGCCTCGATATGCTTCAACCGCTCTCTTTGGGGACGTGGTACGGTCCTTCTCTTATTTACTCGGGTGCAACCGAGCATATAGCTCATGATTGCTACGTCATTTTTTTCTTATCCTTTGGCTACTTCAATATTGAAGGTGTCGATGTCGGTGCCACATCTTGCACTACAAACATCTCTCTTGCAGCAAGTTGCTCCCCGTATACCGTTTTTATTCCGTCCTTTGTTGGAAACTTCATCATTTTATGAAGGGTTGATAGTACTGCTCTCATGCAGTGTATCCATGGCCTTTCGAGCAAGGCATTGTATCTCATGTCTCCTTCGATGATATGAAACTTGACGTTTTGGGTTGTTCCGGTCACGTTAACTGGGAGGGTGATTTCCCCTTAGTTGTCTCACTCGCCATGTTGAATTAGTTGAGGACTCGAGAGGAGGGAACGATCTAGTCGAGAAGTCCGAGCTGCTCCACCACCCTCGACCTGATAATGTTGGCCAAGCTACCTAGATCCACAAGTACACGTTTAATTTGAAATGTATTCACAAGAAAAGAAATTACCAATGCGTCGTTATGAGGCTGAGATAGGATCTTGATGTCCTCGTCATTGAATGTGAGAGCATCCTTGGGTATGTAACCTCGAGTTCGATTTTCCCTGGTGATGTATATTTTTGTTCTTTTGATAGTGGGTTCCTATGGGATGTCGACTCCCCCAACAATTATGTGGATGACATGTTGTAGTTCTTCTGTTTCATTTTTCCCGTTCGCCTCTCTTTCCCGAAATTAATTTTTGGCTCGGTCGCTGAGGAATTCTTAGAGGTGCCTTTTGTTGATTAGTTGGGCTACTTCTTATCGGAGTTGTCTGCAATCTTCGGTCCTATGATCGTGTGTGCCATGAAATTCGCACACCAGGTTAGGGTTCCTTTGCGACGGATCTGATAGCATGGGTTTTGGCCATCTAGTGTCTCTGATTTTGCCGATGGCTGATATGATGTCCGAAACATCAATGTTGAAGTTGTATTCAGACAATCAGGGTGCCTCTGTTGGCCCTGTGTATCTGTCGAACCCGGCTCTGCTTACGAGTCCCCAAGGATTCTGACTTCAGAGTATGTTACGCCTTGGGGCGTTTCTTCGACTTTAGTATATGGTTGGTACATTTCCTTGTTTGGCTTTGGTTACTTCGCCAGGAGCCTTCTAGGATATACTGAGCCCGAGGGGGATCCTAGTTGGTCATCCTCGACCGTAATCTTTGATTGATATCGGTTGTGGACATCCTCCCAAGTCATGGTGGGATATTCAACCAAGTTTTGCTTTTGTTGCTTCGAAGCTATCGAGCTTCGTTCATTCAAATCTTGGGGGAAGGCCTGCACTGCCCATTCATCGGAGACTGGTGGTAACTCCATTCGCTCCATCTGGAAGTGAGATACAAACTCCCGCAACATCTCGTTTTCTCTCTGTTTTATTTTGAAGAAGTCGGACTTTCTTGTAGCAACCTTGATGGCACCGGCATGTGCCTTAATAAAAGAATCTGCCAGCATGGTGAATGAGTCTATCGAATTTGGGGACGGGTTGTGATACCACATCATGGCCCATTTTGAAAGTGTTTCCTCGAATTTCTTCAACAGGACGGATTCAATTTTGTTGTCCTTCAGGTTATTTTCCTTTTACGGCACAAGTGTAGGCAGTGACGAGCTCGTTGGGATCCGAGGTTCCGTTGTACTTCCGGAGATCGGGCATTCTAAATTTCTTCAGGATGGGCTTTGGATCTGCACTTTATGGGAATGGATTTTGTACGAATTTCTTTGAATCGACACTAACCAGGATCGGGGGTTCGCTCGGGATCCGATCGACCCTTGAATTGTAGGTCTCCACCTTTAATCATTAGCTTCTATCTTCTTTCCGCCCGATTTAATCCTCTTTGTGAGGTCCTTGATCATCTTCATAATAGCAGGGTCGATTGTTGACCCGTTGTTGCTTGATCTTTTTGGTACCTGTTCGACTTGAGGGGCCGCTTCCGGTGCTGCTGTGATTTGAGTTTTTTTGTGGCTTTGTAGTTGAGCAATCGCCAGCTGTTGTTCCTGCAACATCTCAAAAATGACGTGAAGGCTAACCTCTTATTCCTCCTGAGCAGGGGTCTTCTAATCTTCTTGTTGGTTTTCTTGGCGTATACTCCTGTTAGTGCGGGAGCTTACATCGACGTGTTGGGCATTGCGTGAGACCACATCTATGAGAATTGGTTCTGGTGCATCCTCAGGGTTTCTTGGTGGTACACCGATACCTGGAACAGCTACACCATTCTCCCCATGGTCCTCAGAACCGTTGTTTTCATGTGCATTTACCGAGTTAGACATTTTGACCTGAAATCAAAGATTCTTGGGCAAGAAAAAGTGTAAAAAATATCTTGTGTTTTCAGTAAACCAGCACGAAAACAATCACTGTTATTTTTAGCCCCACGATGGACGCCAAACTGTTTACCTTGAAAATGGTAATTACAATTAGATTTGCTTTTATAGTTCTAAAAATACGTGATTTATCTTAATGCTAGTTATTAGTCAGTAGATGCTGAGTGTAGGACTAGAAAATGAGATAGATCTTGAAAATAGTATGTTATGCAAACCAAGTGGCTGAGAGTCGGGGTCTTGAGCCAGCCTATACTGGCCTCGAGGTCGAGCTAAAGCATTAGGCTGTGGATAGTCGATGAAGGGCTAACAACTCTAAAAGCTTTGATGAGTGATCTTTATGATCAATGATGAGTAATAAATGAAGAACAATCAATGCAATACAATGAATGTAAGCAATAAATCAAAGGAGAGATAGTGGAGAATGTTTAAGTTAGAGAGCAAAGAATGTTCTTGTTCTTGTATTGAATATCATGTGTGCAAGAAATAGCAAGGGTCCCCTTTATATAGGAGGGAGGATCCCAACATAGTACATATGCATTTATTACAAAGATAAACGCCTGTTACAACCATTTAATGCCACTGTACAGACTTGTACTATTCTTATAGACTTGGTTAGCTCTAACCACTTGCCTTGGGAATCTCCCACTCGTTCATCATAGCCGCCGATTTGCTCTGCCCCGAGGTCGGACATAGGGAACCCTCGTGGTTGAGGCTCGAACTGTGCTTCGGGCCTCCTTAAAACAGGCTATGGGGTATCATAATAATCATAAAATCGGGCTCTCCGATTTTAGCCGTATACAGATAGTCCCCGTGTACTTGTTGCTCCCTATACGAACTTTTTAAAAGAATTATAGGTAATTTGCCATAACTAGGAAAGTACATAGGTGGGATTGATTGAATTTTTTCATCTATCATAGCAAACTGACTATGTCGCATTTTTAAATTTATAAACCAACGAAAGTCGGCCTTTTCCAATATCGATTCATTTTTTTTTTCGATTTGGTTCGATTTTTTCTCCGATAAGGTCTCTACAACATAAAACATGTTATTCATACTTCCAAATATTTCTCACATCCTAGTAAGTTATGATAATTATATGGCTTTTTCCTGTAAAATAACAAAAAATGTGAGATGAATCATGCATTATAGCTAAAATATAGTATCACCAGCAATAATGATAATGAAAACCCATAAAACAAGTAATGTTAATAAGTGAATATGAAAATGAACATAGTTTAATTCAAAATTTATTTGAGTTACTATACATCTATGGGTTCAGGAGCGAGGCGCCTTGTTCCAAGCGGTATCACATTTTTCCTCGCTTCGTCGAATTTTTTTTCATAATATATATGTAGAAATAATAAACAAAATTAAAATATAAGTATAATTATAAAAGATAACATTGTTTGTCACTACAGTAATTTATTTATTTATTTATTCACTTTTTCACATATTGACACCCTTACGAAAATTCCTGCATTCGTCACTATATGGGTTATGATTCTATAGTAGGCCATTGCATCATTAAAAATTTATATGTCTAAACATGAACAATATGTTACTCCTATAAAGCATAAACTATGAAAATTATTAAGAAACACTATTATAATAAATATTTTTATGTATAAAATATTTTTAAAAAGGTATATACATATAATATTGATTTGGTTCGGTTTTGTTTGACCTTTTTAAATTAAAATCAACTTAAATCAATTATGATCTATTTTCTTTTAATATCAAATCAAATCAAAACTAGATCGTTCAATTTTTTCTTCTATTTAACTCAATTTATCGATTTAGTGCGAGTTGTTGGATTTGGAGGAGCACCCCTGTCACGACCCAATTTAGGATTGTGACCGGCGCTTAGGAGCAAGTGCTCCCAAGTAAGCCTTATCAGTAATTTTACAGAAAATCAGACAGAGTTTCCCTTGTTTTTGGACCATCCCAAAATATTTCCTGTCTCAAATCAACAACCAACCATTCTAATATCATACCAAACAATTGACAACTTGTCAATGAATCAATACAAGTCTCCACCATAACTAAACCACCAACTAACAACTAGAAATAGTAATTTATCTCCAACTTTGATAAATGAGAACGATACTCAACATCAGATTATAATAACAAAAGAATACCCATAATACTAAAATAATGGATATGGAGCAACTCTAAGAGTTTAATGAAAAGATTATAACAATAAATAAAATCTCTGCCCACGCGAACAAGTGCGAGGCTCACCGAGAAATATCAACATGTGCGCTCTAATTAACGAAATCCTCGCCTGCGTCAACATCTGTCTCTGTAAAAAAAAATTAGAGGGAAATGAGTCGCTAGCTCAGTGAGTAATAACACTTAACCACAACCGTTTTTATTGGGGACAAGTCAGGAAACATGCTAGCATCTCAAACAGAAAATAACATAAAAATGCCCTTTTAAAATAATAAATAATTTTCAGCCTCATCACGCTTTTCTTGTAGTAAATTATAATTAACAATTTAGTAATAAGTTCGGTAACCACTGTATAATATCAGTATTCACATTTTGGGAGGTTTCAATGAACGGATCATGTAATCGGTATAACTGTGGACTTTTTTGCAAGAAGTCATATATAACGGTAGTCCCTACTCGAGGGAAATTGGTAAAGGTATGCTAGTTCTACCTTCCCACTAGCGAGAGCTATAACGGTAATCAAAAATTACAAGGTGAACCAGGTCTAACGACCTGCCGTTAGCTACGGGATCCTTCAATATTTACTCCTATTTATACTTGTCTATGTAATCCGTATATACTCGTAGAAACTATTTTAAAACAATATAGGGCATTTCGGTTCTTATCAAATCATATGATTTCCTTTCGATAATAGTAAATTCAAGTAATGGTAAAACAAATCTAGTGATAACGAAAATATTTAAAACCACAGTATTCATCTCAAATAACTATTTCGGTATCATATCGAGTAAAAGACTTGTTCCACATGCAACTCAAAATAATCGGTAACATATTCATATTAAAAATCATGTGTAAATCATGCAAGTTATGACAAAATAAATTGCGGTAAGATTACTACTCACTGTACTCGTGCCGAAATGTCAACTGCTTCACCTCAAGCAACTCGTACAAATTCCTCCAATCAATCTATAATTACATAATATCGATCTCATGTTAATTTCCTTTTTTAGGATAATTCATATCTATTTTAAAATACCCAATCCTCCGAGTTTTATACTTTATCATCAATTCGCCGAATTATATTTACCCATGCTATGAGTAATTTAAATTAGTCCAAAATCTTTTAAGTAAAAATATATTTATATGGTTTATTCCCTTTACTGTTCAATTTCCTTAATCATGTGCATAAATTGAAACTGAAATAACTTTACTTTCCATAATATTCCTTCTTAATTAGTACCTATCTTTTGTACTTAATACTAGATTCATAACATTCATACCCAAATTCACTATTGTCAATGCAATACAGTTTAACACCAAAACTCAATCTTTGTACCCTAACTTAATTTACACCTAGCAAAGATCATATATAATGAGACTAGTTTAAGTACAAATACATCAACACCCTTCTTTTTCCAAGTGAATTTATCCTACAATAACATTGACCAACTTTCAATTACATAAGTTGCCCCAAATAACTCTAATTGGTATTAAACTTCTTATACCTTGTGAAACCTTTAAAATATATGAATTGAGATAAAAATAATTACCAGGAGAAAAGAACCTACATGAGAAATTCGATTATTACCCGTAAGAACCAGTGCGTATTTAAAATTTCTCAAGGTTTAGTTCCATCCTTCTTCTTCTTCTTCTTCTTCTTCTTCTTCTTCTTCTTCTTCTTCTTCTTCTTCTTCTTCTTCTTCTTCTTCTCCCTTTTGGAATTCTGTTTTTTTCTCGGCGTTCTGAAGCTTCTGCTTCAATGAAATCGGCAGCCTCTTTTTGCCCTTTCTTTTCTTTTGGCAAATGGGCTTCGACCTTTTTTCCTTACTTATCTCTATTTTTATTATTATTATTATTATAATTATTATTATTATTATTATTATTATTATTATTATTATTATTATCATTTTCATTATTATTATTATTATGACCAATACACTCTTATTTAAAAATATAGGGTATTACATCCTCCCCACCTTATGAAATTTGGTCCCCGAATTTAGCTCAAATATGTACATGTAGACTGAAACAATTGGGGGTACTTGACTCACATAGTGTCTTCTATTTCCCAAGTAGCTTCTTCAACTGTATGATTTCTCCATAAGACTTTCACGAACATGATTTCTTTTGATCGTAGTTTTCTTATTTGTCTATCAACAATAGCCATTTGATCCTCCTTGTAAGACAACTTCTCATCGAGTGGTATAGTTGGTGCTTCAATCACCTGAGATGAGTTTGATATACATTTTCTTAGCATTGAGATGTGAAACACTGGATGAATAAAGGACAACTCAGGAGGAAGTGAAATACGATAAGCCACCACTCCCACTCGGTTTAATATCTCATACGGTCCTATAAACCTGGGGCTCAACTTGCCTCTTTTCCCAAACCGCATCACACCTTTAAAAGGGGATACTCGTAGGAACACTTTGTCCCCAATTGTGAACACTAAATCTCTTCTTCTCTTATCAGCATAAGAATTTTGTCTACTTTGACCTGCAAGTAATCTCTGTCTGATCAACTGGACCTTGTCCATATCTTCTTGTACTAGGTCGGGTCCCAATAAGTTAGTCTCACCAGCTTCAAACCATCCGATAGGAGAACGACATCTTCTACCATACAATGCTTCGTACGGTGCCATTTGAATACTGGAGTGGAAGATATTATTGTAAGCAAATTTAGCTAAAGGTAGATAAGCATCCCAACTACATCCAAATTCAATAATACAAGCTCTCAACATATCCTCCAAGATCTGTATAGTACATTCAGACTGCCCGTCTGTCTGTGGATGAAATGTAGTACTAAGATCTACTCGTGTACCCAATGCTTCTTGAAAAGATTTCCAAAAGCATGAGGTAAATTGTGATCCTCTATCAGAGATGATGGATATTGGAACTCCGTGAAGTCGGACAATTTCGTTCATAAATATCTGTGCATACCTGACTCCACCATATGTAGTCTTCACCGGCAAAAAGTGTGCTGATTTCATCAGTCGATCTACAATCACCCATTCTGAGTCATAACCTCTAATGGTTCATGGTAGCATGATGACAAAATCCATAGTAATTCTTTCCCATTTCTGCTCTGGAATCTCAATTTGTTGTAGTAGTCTTGTGGGTCACTGATGCTCAGCCTTGACCTACTGATATGTCAAACAACTAGAAACAAAGTTAGCAACATCTTTCTTCATACCTTCCCACCAATAAAATTGCTTCAGGTCATGGTACATTTTGTTGGATCCAGCATGTATAGTGTATTTAGAGTTGTGGGCTTCTTCAAGAATAGCATGTCTGAACCCATCTACGTCTGCTACACACGTAGCCTGTCACCCATTCGAAGAACCCCATCACTTTCAACAATCATATCCTTACTTTTACCAGCTAAGACCTCATCTTTGTATTTACATAATCATTCATCCTCATATTGGGTGGCCTTAATGCGCTCAACTAATGAAGACTTAGCCTGAGCACAAGCCAACAATGCCTCTGAATTTCTGACACTAAATTTGAAACCTGTATCTTCTAGTCTCTAAATTTTTTTGGCCAAAAGTCTCTTTGCAAGGGCTATATGTGCCAAACTCCCCATATATTTTCTACTCAATGCATCAGCGACCACATTGGCTTTTCCAGGATGATACAAAATAGAACAATCATAGTCTTTGAGTAGTTCCATCCAACGACGCTGCTGAAGATTTATATCTCTCTGCTGAAAGATATACTTCAGATTTTTATGGTCAGTATAAATCTCACAAGTTTCACCGTTTAGATAATGTCTCCAAATATTTAGAACAAATACCAATGCAGCCATCTCCAAATCATGTGTAAGATAATTTTGCTCGTGATTTTTCAATTGTCTCGAAGCATAATCTATAACACGACCATTTTTCATGAGAACATATCCTAATCCCACCATCAAGGCCTCACAGAATACTGTAAATCCCTAGAACCTGATGGTAAGACTAATATTGGTGCAGTTGTCAAACATGTTTTGAGTTTTTGCAAGCTCTGCTCACATTCCTACATCCACTGAAACTTTGCATTTTTCTGTGTTAGCTTGGTCAGCGGCGCCGCTATTCTAGAGAAATCCTGCACATAACGCCTGTAATAGCCTGCTAAGCCTAAAACACTACGAATCTTTGTAGGAGAAGTAGGTCTGGGCCATTTCTGCACAGCTTCAGTCTTCTTAGGATCTACCATAATTCCATCTTTGGATACAACATGCCCCAAAAATGCTACCGAGTCTAGCCAGAATTCACACTTCGAGAACTTAGCATAAAGCTGATGTTCTCGCAATGTCTGCAACATAGTCCTGAGATGATTCTCGTGTTCTCCTTGGCTACGAGAATCTATCAGTATATCATCAATAAATACTATTACAAATCTATACAGAAACGGATTGAACACCCTATTCATTAAATCCATGAATGCAGCTGGAGAATTTGTCAGTCCGAAAGGCATCACAAGGAACTCATAGTGCCCGTATCGAGTTCTAAAAGTAGTCTTAAAAATACCTTCATCTTTGATTTTAAGTTGATGATAACTAGAATAGAGGTCAATCTTTGAAAAGTGGGTAGCTCCTTGTAACTGATCAAACATATCATCTATACGAGGCAAAGGATATTTATTGCGTATTGTTATCTTGTTCAACTGCCTGTAGTCAATGCACATTCTCACAGATCCATCTTTCTTCTTTACGAACAGTACTGGTGCACCCCATGGTGATACACTAGGTCTAATAAAACCCTTATCTAACAAATCCTGTAACTGTTGCTTTAGCTCCCTCAACTCTGCTGGTGCCATTCGATATGAGGGAATTATGGGCTGTGTGTCAAGTAGAAAATCAATATCAAAGTCTATTTCTTGTACTAGAGGCAATCCTGGTAAATCCTCAGGAAATACATCAGAGAATTCTCTTACTATTAGTACATTTTCTATACTAACTGTTTCCTTTCTTGTGTCATTTACAATTGTTAAGAGACCCAAGCAACCTTTCTTTATAAGTCCTTGAGCCTTCATAAAAGATACAATTTTGCAAGTCTCTGGAACCTGACTCCCTCTTAGAATAAAACTGGGTTCATTTGGTATCTCAAACTTAACTATCTTTGCATGACAATCAACTATAGCATAGCAAGAAGATAACCAATCCATTCCCATCAACATGTCAAAGTCAATCATATCAAGTACAATAAGGTCAGCTAGAGTATCTCTACCTTTAACCCGAATTTGACAAGCACGATACATGTATTCGGCTAATAGAGACTCTCCAACAGGATTAGCAACTAGAAAAGGATCATTCAATAGCTCAGGCTGTCTACTAAACCTCAAAAAAAATTATGAGGACACATAGGAGTGGGTAGATCATGGATCAATCAATGCAATGCTGCCAAAAACTCTCGCCTGACCTCTACCAGCATTGCCTTGTCCTTAATTCACAGTAGCACGGTCTCCATCACCTCGACCTTTATTTCCTGTACCTATAGCACCTGAAGTATTACGAGTAGTCTGAGTTGGTCCAACTGACTGAATAGAAGCCTGGTTGAAATTTCTTGGAGGCTGAGGGCAATCCCTCAAATGATGTCCCAACAGGCCACACCGAAAGCACTCTCCAGTTAGAACACGACATTGGACCAAATGTGATCTACCACAAGTCTGGTAGATTGGAGTAGTAGCATATATCTGCCCAGAATTACGATGTCCAGAAAATGATGGTCCTCTATTACCTTGTCTGTAATGTGGTCTGTATGTGGACTATGAAGACATGTGTGTCCATGTTTGAGAACCCTGTTGTTGTTGTTGTCCCTGATTTCCTGCTCTTCTATTTTCACTAAAACCACCACTGAAAGCCCCTCCTATCTTGGCCTTCTTACGTAAATCACTAGTTGCACGCTCCTCACGTCCCTTGTTTTCAATATTTCTAGCAAGGTCGACTACATCAGAGTAGGATAAAGTCTTCATCTGTGGGGCTACTGCAGTGTATAGATGACCAACCAATCCATCAACAAACCTCTGAACTCGAGCTTCTTCGGTAGGCACTAAGTGGTAAGCATATATAACCAGCTTACAAAACTTAGTGTTATATGTTGACACATCCATATCCGAAGTCTGAACCAATCTCAAAGTCTCTAGCATATTGTTGTACTAGACTGTCACGAAGAAAATGATTCTTAAACAACTTAGTGGACTCGTCCCATGTCAGTGGTGGTGCTCCTGCTGGCCTTCCTAGCAATACTGTTTCATACCATGTGTTGGCCATATCCTCTAGTTTGTATGTTGCGAGCTCCACGGCTCTTTCCCTAGAACATCCAAGAGCACGTAATGCCTTAAGTGTCCCATCCAAGAAACTTTGAGGATCTGCTAAATTATCGGAACTTGTGAATTTTGGTGATTTCAATTTCAGAAACTCTTGTAGGGATACTTCCTTATTCCCAAAAGTTCGAGTTAGTGCAGGTGCTTGTGTTTGTAAAGTAGACTGAGGAGCTAAACTTCCTCCTTGAGTAGGCACCAATGCCTCTAACACATTTAATAACCTTGCCACTACATCTGGGGGTATGACAACAGTAGTACAACAGTTGGCACTGGTGATGGAGCGTTCTGAACTCCCTGCTCTTGCACTTGATCTGGCAAAACAGCATGGGTTTGACCCATGTTCCCAACTTGAGGTTGATGAGCAATCTGTCTTCTAGTTTGATGAACCCCAACTTGACCGCCACCCTAGGTAGCACCACGTCCAACACCACGTCCAGTAGATGAGGGTGTGCATGTCCTAGCGATATGCGAAAGGAATATTCCAAAGTCAATCTCAAGTTATCTCAATGCACGATCAAAGAATGAAAGAAGGGAAAACATTCCTAGATGTTCAGTAGCCTCAGGATCATAAGTATGGGTGCCTACATACCCATGACCAAGACTCTACTAAACATTGCTCTATGCCTCAGGACTTAAAGCCTAAGCACTGATACCAACTTTGTCACAACCCAATTTAGGATTGTGACCGGCGCTTAGGAACAAGTGCTCCCAAGTAAGCCTCATCGGTAATTTTACAGAAAATCGGGCAAAGTTTCCCTTATTTTTGGACCATTCCAAAATTTTTCCTGTCTCAAATCAACAACCAACCATCCTAATATCATATCAAATAATTTACACTTGTCAATTAACCAATACAAGTCTCCACTATAACTAACCCACCAACTAACCACTAGAAATACTAATTTATCTCCAACTTTGATAAATGAGAACAATACTCAACATCAGACTATAGTAACAAAAAAATACCCATGAAACTAAAATAATGACTATGGAGCGCATCTAAGAGTTCAATGAAAAGACCATAATAATAAATAAAATCTCTGCCCATGCGAACAAGTGCGAGGCTCACCGAGAAATATCAACCTGTGCGCTCTAATTAACGAAATCCTCGCCTGCGTCAACTGTTATCTCTGTAAAAAAAAAATTAGCGGGGAATGAGTCGCTAGCTCAGTGAATAATAACACTTAACCACAACCGTTTTTATTGGGGACAAGTCAGAAAACATGCGAATATCTCAAACAGAAAATAACATAAAAATGCCCTTTCAGAAACAATAGATAATTTTCAATCTCATCACGCTTTTCTTGTAGTAAAGAATAATTAACAATTCAGTAATAAGTTCGGTAACCACTGTATAATATCAGTATTCACATTTTGGGAGGTTTCAATGAATGGATCGTGTAATCGGTATAACTGTGGACTTCTTTGCAAGAAGTCATATATAACGGTAGTCCCTACTCGAGGGAAATTGGTAAAGGTATGCTAGTTCTACCTTCCCACTAGCGAGAGCTATAACGGTAATAAAAAATTACAAGGTGAACCAGGTCTAACGACCTGCCGTTAGCTACGGGATCCTTCAATATCTACTCTCATTTATACTTGTCTCTGTAATCCATATATACTCGTAGAAACTATTTTAAAACAATATAGGGCATTTTGGTTCTTATCAAATCATATGATTTCCTTTCGATAATAGTAAATTCAAGTAATGGTAAAACAGATCTAGTGATAACGAAAATATTTAAAACCACGGTATTCATCTCAAATAACTATTTCGGTATCATATCGAGTAAAAGACTTGTCCCACATGCAACTCAAAATAATCGGTAACATATTCATATTAAAAATCATGTGTAAATCATGCAAGTTATGAAAACACAAATTGCGGTAAGATTACTACTCACTGTACTCGTGCCAAAATACCAACTGCTTCACCTCAAGCAACTCGTACAAATTCCTCCAATCAATCTATAATTACATAATATCGATCTCATGTTAATTTCCTTTTTAGGCTAATTCATAGCTATTTTAGAATACCCAATCCTCCGAGTTTTATACTTTATCATCAATTCGCCGAATTATATTTACTCATGCTATGAGTAATTTAAATTAGTCCGAAATCTTTTAAGTAAAAATATATTTATATGGTTTATTCCCTTTACTGTTCAATTTCCTTAATCATGTGCATAAATTGAAACTGAAATAACTTTACTGTCCATAATATTCCTTCTTAATTAGTACCTATCTTTTGTACTTAATACTAGATTCATAACATTCATACCCAAATTCACTATTGTCATTGCAATACAGTTTAACACCAAAACTCAATCTTTGTACCCTAACTTAATTTACACCTAGCAAAGATCATATATAATGAGACTAGTTTAAGTACAAATACATCAATACCCTTCTTTTTCCAAGTGAATTTATCCTACAATAACATTGACCAACTTTCAATTACATAAGTTGCCCCAAATAACTCTAATTGGTATTAAATTTCTTATACCTTGTGAAACCTTTCAAATATATGAATTGAGATAAAAATAATTACCAGGAGAAAAAAACCTAGATGAGAAATTCGATTATTACCCGTAAGAACCAGTGCGTATTTAAAATTTCTCAAGGTTTAGTTCCAGCCTTTTTCTTCTTTTTCTTCTTCTTCTTCTTCTTCTTCTTCTTCTTCTTCTTCTTCTTCTTCTTCTTCTTCTTCTTCTTCTTCTTCTTCTTCTTCTTTCCCTATTTGGAATCCTGTTTTTTTCTCGGCGTTCTGAAGTTTCTGCTTCAATGAAATCGGCAGCCTCTTTTTGCCCTTTCTTTTCTTTTGGCAAATGGGCTTCGACCTTTTTTGCCTTACTTATCTCTAATTTTTAAGTTATTTTTTTTATAATTATCATCATCATCATTATTATTATTATTATTATTATTATTATTATTATTATTATTATTATTATTATTATTATTATTATTATTATTATTATTATTATTATTGTTATTATTATTATTATTATTATTATTATTATTATTATTATTATTATTATTATTATTATTATTATTACAACCAATTAGTAACTGCAACTACCTCTAAGCACAAAAGGTGAATATAGATTCGGTTTTACTATGACAGAAGTGAAGTAAAAGAGAGGGGTAAGTATTCGGTCAAATCCAAAACGTTAGCTTTTCAGAGGTTTGAGAACAGAACGGACCACACCTACAAATCTACAATTGCTTACGCCCTTGGCTACTACTTTTATCTCGTGTCCGGAACCTAAATATTATTTTTTTGGACTCAAATTACATTAATAGGTATTTAAAAAAAATATATTTCTATATATAGCGTGCAAATACAAAACTCTATACATTAACTGTAACGTCTGCCGTTAAGGTATAGCGTGTTGTAATTGCACGCTATACATATAGCGCCCCAAAAAAACGCTATACCCTGTATATGGATCACCCAATAAGTGAACTGACAAACACAATAATTTAAATGTGTATAGCGTATATTTAAAGAACGCTATATGGCAAAATATTTCCATATCCCGGGCTAGCCATTTCCTATATAAAGTGGTTAGGATTTTAGAAAAATTCATTCACATAAAATTCTAACTCCCGTTCAATTTTTTCTTCTTGTTAAATTCTGAAGCATTTTTTTGTAATGTCTGAAGAGCGTAGAATAAGAGTTTCATTATATTGGGGGGGGGGGGAGGTTGTGATGGAGAATAACTCTGTGAGGTATAGTTTATCTCCACATGGTCATGTTAAATTACCACTTATAATAGAGTACGATAAATTGATATCGTTGTAATGCAAAAAAATGGGTATGAGGAAACGTTCAGTGATACTTAAAGTAACCGAAGATATCCGTATTCAGTCACTCCGTAAGGGGCTGCTTTTTACTCGGAGTTAAACATCTATGATGATGAAACTTTGAGGTCTTTTCTGAGGACTCCGGATGAATACCGGGAATATCTTGTAACAAATATGTTGGATATGTACGTAAAGGTCGAAGACGTTCTAAACAATGAGGTTGCTGGACAGGTTCCGGATAACCCCAGTCATCAGGTGGCTATTCTGGAGGAGTTTTTGCTGGACAGGTTCCGGATGAAAGAGTTTTCCTTGATTTAAACTTATCCCCGCCAGCTTTACATAGTTCACAAGACAAGTGGTAAGCTTCAATTTTCCTTTGTGTTACGATGTACATTTTTGTTGTATTGAATTTGTATTAACGCTTATATATTTAACAGGGGGTACAAGCCGGGTATGAATTTTACAAATTATGAACCCAAATTTAGTTTTGGTGTGTTGGATCATGGTGGTCCATCCGGGAGCCATCACCTAAATGAAAATGTCCATCATGGAATTTCATCACATTACGACTTGTAAGTGAAGTGATACGGCTATATGGAAAGTATTTATTAAATTCAGCATCTTATTATTTTGTTGATTGTGCAGTGAAAACGAGCAAGTTGAACCAAATGTACTCACTCAATTGCCCGAAGATGACGTATTAAATCGGCATCTGGCAGATGCACAGAGTGAGGAAGAGAACAGTGATTACGACAACAATGCTGATGAATCTGGAAACGAGACACCTTTTCTTCGTGAGGATGGTGATGAGGAGGATGAGAAGGAAGGACATGATTTGACGAGAGAGTATGCTCCACCCCCCTAGACGAAAAGTGTACGAGTCCCAAGTGCCGTTTCATTCAAGGGAAATTCCTTACCTTGATAACTTGCCAAGCATGCCGGATGTGGAAGCTCTCACAAGGGATTTTGATGAAATTCGGACAGCAATATGGGATGAGTCTAGACCATCGGTGCTGGCAAAGGGCATGCTTTTTCCTGATAAAACGCGCCTAAGCAGGGCTTGTAAAATGCACAACGTAAAAGAGTGTCGTGAGATGGCGGTATGGGAGTCAAGTCCGGTTGTCTACAAGGTTGTTTGTCGCAGGTGATTTTGGCCATGTCATTGGATGTTGCGTGGGAGCAAGAGTCTGTGGAAAGTGGGTAAATACATTCCCACCCACACATGCGAAATGGACACATTCAACGGGAATCACTTCAACTTGGATATTGACTTGATTTCTCTTATTCTTATTCCACACATCGAAACGTCCATAAGGTATAAAATCAAAGAGTGCATTACAGCAGTCCACAAGAAAGATGACCATACCATTACTAAAAGAAAGGCATATCTCAGGCGCAAATGAGTATTTGAAATAGTCTATGGTAACTGGAATAAGTCATTTGCAGATCTGCCTAGGTACATGGCTGCACTACAACAGTTTAACCCCAGGACGGTTGTTGAATGGACGCTTGAGCGGATTCTAGGTAAACCAAAATATATATTTAATTACGTGTTCTGGGCGTTTAAACCAGCAATTGATGGTTTTTCGCATTGTCGGCCCGTAATATCCATAGACGGCACCCATGTCTATGGAAAGTACGATATCAAGCTATTGATATCCGTGGCAGTAGATGCTAATGGACAGATATTTCCTCTAGCTTTTGCTATTTGTGCCAATAAAAGATAAGAGACGTGGATGCTGTTTTTGAACCACTTGAAAGAGCACATTGTCAAACAACGTTTCGGTATTTGTTTAATATTTGATCGGCACGGTGGTATCTTAAGTTCTGTGGAGAACTTGCCTGCATGGCAAGAACCTTATGCCTACCATCGTTACTGTGTTAGGCACCTTAAAGCCAATTTCCAGAAGGCATATCCCAACAAGGATCTGCATGATTTGATGTTGATGGTAGCAACAAACTACCAACAACATAAATTCTGAAGGCACATGGAATATATCAGGCAAGAAGACGAGGCAACCTATCATTGGTTAATGCGACATGACCCTGAAAAGTGACCTTGCATGCAGATGATGGAAGACGATGGGGAACTCTGACTACAAATGTGTCAGAGTCTTTCAACGGGTTATTAAAGTCGGCAAGAGGATTGCTTGTAACAGCCATGGTGCGGATGTCGTTCAAGCAGATGGAAAAGAGGTTTATTGAAAGGTCTATAGCTGTAACATCATTAATTGAAAGGAGTGTTGAATTTATGCCAGTGCCGATTCATTTTTGCAGTATGATAACGAAAGAAATATTTTTGAAGTTCTCACCACGATCCATCAAAATCGGGGTAATAATGTACATACTGTAAATGAATCTACAAGGTTATGCTGTTGTGGGAAATGGTCTATCTACCACATGCCTTGCTCACATGCCATAAAGTGCTTTCAACAAGTTGGTTTAGGTGTAACCAACTATTTTGATAAAAAATATAGTGTTGTGAAGTACCTAAACACATATAGTGGGCAGTTGCAGCCAGTGGGTGCTGAGCATTATTGGCCGCCTGAACCATTTAAAATGGTGTGTAACAAGTCCTATTTGCGCCAAATACAGGTGAAGAAGAGAACGCATATACGGAACCAAATGGATGTTAGTGATACCGTTTATGCACGCAGATGTGGTAATGCTCGTAAACAAGACACGACCGTCGAAAATGTCCTTTGGGTGGCAACAATAATCAAGCTCAGGGTGGGTGTTCTTCTATTGTGCCTAACTATCAATGAGTTTGTGTTGTAATATTTAGTTATTTTGTTTATGTTGCAAGATTTATAAAATAAAATTATGTTTGTTAATTATGAGTTGAATTTCTCCATTTCAGTTTTTTAATGATAATAAAAAAAATTATATATTCGGAAGAACTGGAAACAACATTGAACTTTCATAAATCTGATTAATTTATGACTGTGTGTTGTCTTGTCGATTTGAAAAAGCTGCCCAACTGACATAAAGTTGTTTCGTACCCGTTAGAACATTTAACACGCAAAGCATAGGGTAGGTAAATACTACGTTATGTCTATATATAGAGCGGTTAAATACTACGTTATATGTGTGTGTGTGTTGTCATGTCGATCTGACATAAAGCTGTTTCGTACCCGTCAGAACATTTAACACGCAAGGCATAGTGTGGTTAAATATTACGTTATGTCTATATATAACGCGGTTAAATACTACGTTATGTGTGTTGTCTTGCCTATAAATGACGAGCTCATTCTACATATTTTCTTCGCTCAAAAATAACTAATAGCAAATCTTCCTTGAAAAGCAAGTTTTTTTAACAGAAAAATGTCTCAGCCTATTTAAGTCCCAAGGTGCAAGTGCGGAAAAAAATACCAGATGCAAAGTTGTAGGTATAATGGTGCAGCTGGACGCCGCTTCTGGGAATGTTTGAACAAGTTTTATAAGGTTCTTGGCGGACCTATTTGCGATTTTGAGGTATGGATTGATGAACCTTGTCATCAGGAATACTACAAAGGATTGTTGAATGATCTTAATGTTTTGTGTTTAAAATAGTGGGAACGTGAAAAACAACTTAAAAAAGAAGTTGTGGAGTTGAAAGCGAAACTTAAAGAGGTAGAAGAAAAGAAAATAAGCTGTTAGAATAATTTAAGTGGTTGGAGCAGAGAATAATGGGCGGCAGTGACTAAATGTATGTGTTTAGTGTATCAATTTATCTTTATGTGTGTTGTGTGCATTTTTATTAAGCTAAAGTAGTTGTAATGAACTTTATTTTCAGTCATTGTAATGAAATTTTACTTCTTTACGACATGTGTTTGTGTTGTAGTATGAAACTAGCTAATTAATGGAGTAATAAAAAAGTAATGCACATATTATATAAAAGTTGTTATTAATGTATATACAAAAATATTATTTACATATAATACAAAAAAAGAATAAAATCAATGTGTCCCGCATCCAGTGTGCTTCAACGCAACCGCTGGCCTGAGGCGCATCGCATCCCGCCTGGGTACGCTATCAGGATCTTCATCATCAAGTCGCCTCCTTATAGCCGGATGCGCCGCTGCATGATCATCAGTGGTGCTGACAGCATCAGAAGAAGGGGCTGTTAGTCCAGTAGAAACTATATAAGAATAAAAAGCTCAGAATAACAAAGTATATAATAAGTCACAACAATTTGAATTGTCGTACCACTATCTCGTCGGGCTCCTAAATGTAATCATCTGTCACAGCCATGTCAACATCGTGTTCAGCCTTAAAAAGGAAATTAACAAAGTTATGGAAAATAAAGACAAAATTCTAATTCAATACTATGAAAACCATACCTGCGAACGTGATGATGAACCATAACTCAGCCGGCGCCCACTATGTAAATCTCGGGTCGGCCGCTCCTCAGCAACAGTAGATGGGCCTGGAAATTATGTATCCCAATCTACTCCAGAAAGGTGCGTGCCCGTGATCAATAATTGATCCGACGGGGTCACCTGCGAAGTCTCTAGAGTGAGATCCATCCCAAGGCTGTATGACGGCATGTCCATCTCATGTAGGCCACCCGGCAGATCGGCAGGAACATAATCAGCAGGGGCCTCAACGCCCCCTTGCTGGGGACCATCTCCTCTCCGCCCATCGCCACATCGTCCGGCACCCCCGCCTCGTCGGGCACCACCACTTCGTCGGGCAGCTCCACCTCGTCGGGCACCACCACCTCGTGCCATACCAGGGCCTCGCTCATACTGCTCTGGATCCACATAATCAGGCATGTGTGCCAAACGCTGATCCTCCCGGACTCGCTGCAGTGTCCGGGCAGCCAACTCTACAAATCGACGGCTATAATCCTGCAAGGCGTCAGTAGGATCGCCGACATAATCCTGCATCTGCAGTCGCATCTGATAGACTGTGTGTAGTCCAATAGCCTGCACAACGTATGAAATATAAACTACGTATATTGCACTAAAATACAGTTATATAATGAATAATAATAGAAAAACATACCAGGGCCTTGTGTCGCCCGACGTATGGAACGTACCGCCAGCAAGCCTGATGAATAGGGTTCCCGATAAAAATTCGGGTGACGTGCCGGTACCAGGACATATACCTCTGAAGATCAACCTCCTCGATATATGTAGGTGGGGGCGGAATCATCTAATCTCAATGGTCCTAAATATGGATATGCGCCGCTAACCATGCCATAAATGTGTCGTCCGCCCTACAACGATCATCCCTCTGATAATGTGTAGGCTCCAATATAGGCCCCCTCGGTATATACTGCGGGCGGCCAAACTGTCGCAGTACCCGCCCCGAGGCATGATGCTCCACAATATTGAGGCATATAAGTGGGGCAGAAGTGCTCCAAATCAATCGACCGACTGAGCAATAAGGTGCCAGAGAAGCTATCAAATCGTCGTTGTATGGCGTCCATATGAACTATCAAATAAGAACATGAAACGTGAGTATGCGCAACACTAAGTTAATCTACACCAGGTAAGTTTGGGTACATATTTACCTGTGTGCCCTCCAGCAGATCCAACACATCCCTGCAGAGGGGGAGATTATGATGAGCATCATACTCTCGTGAAAGTGTACGGCAGAGAACCCACCTCCTGGCTAGAGGGAGAAACAGAAGTGCTACAGTAGGAGGTAATTGTGGTCGCGGTGGCTAAAACTGCAAGAACCGCTCCCAGGCCAAAACCTAACATACAAAGTTGACGTAATGTTTAAGATAAAGTCTAATTAGGTAAAGTTGGAACTGATGAACACTTTATTTGAATATGTTGTCACTTGTAGAAACGACATAAACCCACAAACATCTCTCTGAGTGCCCATGCTCGCCCGACACATCTGCCTATACATGTAGCCGAGAACAGCAACACCCCAGCTGTAATAGGGTAACTCATCTAGAAGATGAAGATGATGCAAAAATCTAAGGCTAACTAGGTTCCTCGAAGTGTTCGGGAACAAGACCCCTCCAAATAGAAGAAGTAACAACAACCTCGTATACTGGGTGATATATATCTCCTCTATATCGTTGGTGATATCAGGGTGGAGTAGCTCCAGGTGCTATCTAATAGGGGTCAAAGTCAACCGACTAGCACCCGACGATGAAGTCTCGTCCTGTGGCCTGAAACCCGTAAGTTGTTGCAGCATGTACAAATAAGTATCACGCGACATATATCTCATAGCAATAGGCAGTGAAACGGGCAGGCCATATAAAACCTCAACGTCCTGCAGCATGATGGTAGCCTCGCCAATGGGCAGGTGAAAAGTGTGCGTCTCCGGTCGCCACCGCTCAATCAATGCCGTGATCAAAGCTCAATCAACCTGTATCCGCCCGATCTCAATAATCCTATAGAATCCCGTATCCTAGAGGCGATGGACTACACGCTCGTGGAGATCTTTGTGACTCAGAAAATCCCACAGGTCGTCCACTCTCCTAGCGCGGAGAGTCTGGGACAGTAACTCTCCCTCCCATATATGGGCGGACCTATGATCGCCCTGAAGCACTAATAGCTCACGAGAGTAAGGGCCGGGATGTATAGGCGCGTCCATGTCGTCAATTGTAAATTAAACAACATTAATTGTATGTTGATTATTTAGTTGTACAAAGTATGTATAACAATTGGGTTCCAAGCTCGATATTTGAGGCCTAGTAGCACCAAACTATCATGAATATTTATGTGTGTCAAATTTAATTTTTTGATAATTTTATGTGTGTTTTTTCTATAATTTTGATTATTTAATTGTACAAAGTATATATAACAATCTATCATTATAAGAAATACTTAAACTACAAGGATTCTACGCTAAAATACTATACAGTTTACTATGCTAAAAGTTTATACATTTTAACGCTAATAAATAAATTAAATATAAACAACAAATACATTTTAATCACATAACATTAACAAAAATACATATAACATACTAGTTTCGCAAATAAAACACAAAACGACATGAAAACACTAATATCTAAATTCGGATATAAACATAAAAAATTAAATCTCATTTTTACATTTTTTTAGAACACTAATATCTAAGTCCGGATAAATATAACATACTAGTTTCGCAAATAAAACACAAAACGACATGGAAACACATTCAATAGGCAGTGATATACATTATTATACAAGTTTGGACATAAAATAAAACGAAATATCTTGATGTAGTGAGTGTCTTGTGTGAAAATTTGAAGACGAAGAAGATAAACCACAATAATACAATGCTCTACTACGATGTGGAACCTACGTTCTTAACCTTTTGTGTGACGGGAGGGGCCCACAATTTTTTTTAAAGAACGGGCAGTGGGGGGACCCGAAACAGTGGAATTTTAAAAAATGTGGGGGAAAGGGTGTTCGGGGAAGAAGACGAAGGACAATATTTAAATTGGGGTATAGCGTATGAAAAGAAAACGCTATATATAGCGTACAATAACAAGACGTTATGTATGACAGTTAAATCGTCAATATGTATAGCGTGCAATTACAACACGCTATACCTTAACGGCAGATGTTACCGTTAATGTATAACGTCTTGTATTTGTACGCTATATATAGAAATGTATTGTTTTTAAACACTTATTAACTTAATTTGGGTCCAAAAAAATAATATTTTGGTTTGACTCTTTTTATCTCCTCTACCCTCTTACCTTTTTCGCTCGGTCCTCAAAACTCTTTCTTGCTGCAGTAGCTTTTTCAGTCACGAAAAGTATAAGGCCTATTGCAATTTGGCAGCTAGCTGGATGATATTATAGTTCTAGAATTTCCATTAACTCTTTAATTGAATGCTTACAACTGTGTATTAAGCTACTTATTTTTTCTTTCTGTTTTCAATCATCTAAACTTGTTAACCCGGCCGTCTAATCGAATTCGTGCTGAGTAGACCTAGTGGGCGTTTGGACATAAGAATTGTAAAATTTAAAAAAAAAAGTGAATTTTTTTTCAAATAAAAATGGTATTTAAAAATTAGAGTTGTGTTTGGATATGAATATAATTTTAAGTTGTTTTTGAAGCTTTATGAGTGATCTGAGTGAAAATTTTGAAAAATAGTTTTTTGGAGTTTTTTCAAATTTTTGAAAAATTCCAAAATTCATCTTTAAGTGAAAATTAGAAATTTTATGACCAAACGCTAATCTCGAAAAAAGTAAAAAAAATTCGAAAAAAAATGAAAAAAATTCTTATGTCCAAACGGGCTCCTATTAAAGAATAAAAGCAAGGAATTCTCCATTCCTATGATTCGATCCAAGCTACTTTTCATTTACCTAAAAGGATATTATTCCATTTGATATCTAAGATGAATTGTGTATGATAAAGGTATTTCAATGAAGTAGACACATATTCGTCATATGTACCAAACTGCTCCAAGATTTTTGCAATATAATTTTTTACTGAGTCAATTTCTTCTGTCCACTTTCACAATCTGTTTTGATTTTACATATACAATTTTCCTTTTTTCATCAACAAGATGTTTGTAAGATAGTTTGTTATTGGCAAGTTGGAAGTGGGACGTTTCTTACTCGTACCGTGCCTGTTAGCCTCGGAACTGATCATTATGAAATAGCGCATAACAGACACGAGATTGACTCAACAGGCACGAGATTGTCTCAATAGGCACGAGACTGACTCAACAGGTACGAGATTGACTCAACAGGCACGAGATTGTCTCAATAGGCACGAGACTGAGTCAACAGACACGAGATTAACTCAACAGGCACGAGATCCTAGAGTTAATTATTTATTTGAATTTTAAATTCAAAATTCGAATAAATAGTCGTGTCTGTTTGTGAAATAAGACATCTTTTCTGAAAGGGTCTATTGGTTGCCTATAAATACACAAGAATTCCAACGAAGTGCATATAGAAAATCACAAGTGTTATTGCAGGCTTTGTTGTATCCTGAAGAGAATCGTTTTGTATTTTCCCTAAATTAGTATACATGCGATAACTCTTTAAGGACAGTCGATTTTCACTCCTCAAAGCCAATTTTGATTATTATTTATCTAACAATCTTAAAGAGTTATTCTGCTATGGAGAAATTGATGTCTGTTGTTGAGAATCCGAAGGAGTTCATCAAACTTGATCGCTTTGATGGAACGAGCTTTACCCGTTGGAGAGACAAGATGATATTCTTGTTGTCCGCTCTCAATATCTACTATGTTCTTGATTCTGCCTTGCCTCTGATGCCTGAGCCCACAACAAAAGATTCTGACGTAGTCAAGGAAGAAAGGAAGAAACGAGAACATGATGAACTGTTGTGTCGCGGCCATATTCTGAATACTTTGACAGATCGACTCTATGATCTTTACTGCAATCTGAAGTCGCCAAGAGAGATTTGGACTGCTCTACAAACTGCATACCAGAATGAAAAACGAGGTATTGACAAATTCCTGGCTCTGCAGTATTTTGAATTTAAAATATTTGATACTAGGCCTATAATGGATCAGATTCATGAACTGCAAATCTTAGTATCAAAACTAAGTGATCTTGAAGTTAAAATTCCTGATGCACTTCAAATAGGTGCTATTCTTTCGAAATTGCCTTCCTCTTGGAATGACTATAGAAAGAAAATCCTACATTCTATGGATAAAATGACTGTGGAACAATTTCGTACTCACATTCAAATTGAAAGTGAGACTCGTGCTCGTGATGTTATTAGTCAGCCTTCGAGTTCCGCAGTCAATTTTGTCAGTCAGAATGGTTCAGGAAGTGGGAACAAACATCTGAAAGTTTCCAAAAAGTCTTCTTTTAAAAAGAGAAAGAACTTTAGTTGTCATCATTGTGGAAAGAAAGGCCATATGATTCGGGACTGCAGATATAGAAAGGCAGGAATAAATTTCAATGCAGGCAATACCGAAAAGTCTAGAAAGATTGAAAAATCTGGAAATTCTGAAAAGGCAAACATAGTGGAAAATTCTGCCCAAGGACTAGTTGCCATGGTTTCCGCAATGCAAATTGGTATGGTCACAGAGTTGAATGTGGCTACCGCTGCTTTAAATACTCAAGACTGGTGGCTAGATTCGGGTGCTACTATTCATGTCTATTATGACAAGAAGATGTTCAAGACATATGCAGGATTCTGAACAAGTCTTGATGGGAAACCATGTTGCGGCAGATGTTGCTGGAAAAGGAAGTATTGAGATTAACTTTACATCTGGCCAGAAGTTGACGTTACTGAATGTGTATCATGTTCCTGATATGAAGAAAAACTTAATGTCTGCTGCTTTGCTGTCAAAGAAAGGCTTCAAGATAGTTATTGAGTCTGATCATGTAATAGTGTCTAAGAATGGTGTTTTTGTTGGAAAAGGCTATAACTGTAACGGCATGTTCAAATTGAGTATTAATGAAATAAATTATGTTTCTGCTTACATCGTTGAGTCTGATTCTTGTTTATCGCATGCTAGACTAGGACATTTAAATTTTGGCTCCTTGAATTATATGACCAAAAATGGTTATATCTCATGTAAAACTCAACATATAAAATGTGAAATTTGCATACAAGCAAAGATGACAAAGAAACCATTTCGTAAAGTTGAAAGATCCACAGAACTATTAGATTTAATACATTCAGACTTGTGTGAATTAAATGGAGAATTAACTAGAGGAGGCAAATGATATTTTATTACTTTTATAGACGACTTCTCTAGATTTACATATGTTTACCTACTTAGAACTAAGGACGAAGCTTTTCAAAAGTTTAAAGAATACAAGTCTGTTGTGGAAAATCAAAGGAGTAGGAAAATTAAAATTATTCGTAGTGATAGAGGCGGAGAATATTTTCCTAACGAATTTAATAAGTTATGTGAAGAGCATGGCCTAATACATCAAATGAGTGCCCCTTATACTCCTCAACAAAATGGGTTAGAGGAAAGAAAAAATAGAACTTTGGTGGATATGGTTAATGCTATGTTACTTAATGCACATTTGCCACATAATTTATGGGGCGAAGCACTACTAACTGCATGTTATATTTTAAATAGAGTGCCTTCAAAAAGTATGCATATTTCGCCTTATGAGCTTTGGAATGGTAGAAAACCAAATTTAAATTATTTTAAAGTGTGGGGGTGTATATCCTATTATAGAGTACCTGACCATCAAAGAACAAAATTGGGTCCTAGAGGAATTAAAAGTGTTTTTATAGGATATGCACAACACTTTAAACTTATAGACTGCTAGATCTAGAATCTAATGTCATTATAGAATCTATACATGTTGAATTTATTGAAAATAAATTTATAAATGACAATGTTGATGAAATGACTGAAATAAATGGAAAACGTATTGATGCTAATAAATTGTCGCTTTCTGAAATTATTAAAACTAAGGAAAGAAGTGATGATATGCAGATAGAACCAAGGAAAAGCCAAAGAATAAGAAAGGAAAAACATCTTGGTTCTGATTTTATTTCTTCACAATCTATAGTATTTCTTGTTGAAGGAGATAGGACAAACGTTGTAATCAAATTCCAATTGTATTAAATGTTGAAGAAGACCCAAAGACGTTTCAAGAAGCAATGTCTTCTAGAGACGCTGCTTTTTGGAAAGAGGCCATTAATAATGAAATGGACTCAATTATATCCAACAACACTTGGGTTTTGGTTGATCTTCCTCTTGGATCAAAACCTATAGGTTGTAAGTGGGTCTTTAGGAGAAAGTACAATACAGATGGTTCTGTCCAAACCTTCAAAGCAAGATTAGTTGCAAAAGGTTTCACTCAAAAGGAAGGCATAGACTATTTTGATACATATGCTCATGTTGCAAGAATAACATCGATTAGAGTCCTTTTATCTTTGGCCTCTATCTATGATCTTTACGTACATCAAATGGATGTTAAAACAGCCTTTTTAAATGGGAACCTTAGTGAAGAAATATATATGCAACAACCTGAAGGATTTGTTCTTCCGGGAAACGAGAAGAGAGTTTGTAAATTGATAAAGTCTCTTTATGGTCTTAAACAAGCGCCTAAACAGTGGCATGAAAGATTTGATAGTGTAATACTATCAACCGTATTCGTACATAATAATGCAGACAAGTGCATTTACTCTAAATTTACAAAAGAATATGGAGTAATAATTTGTTTATATGTCGATGACATGCTGATTTTTGGTACGAATCTATAAGGAATTACCGAGACCAAAAAGTATCTAACCTCAGTTTTTAAAATGAAGGATTTAAATGAAGTTGATACTATTTTGGGAATCAAGGTCAAAAGAGATAACAAGCAAGTGACTTCGTCACAAGCACATTATATAGATAAAATCCTTATAAATTCAGTCATTTAGGAATAAAGGGGTATAATACTCCTTATGATTCTAGTGTTAAGCTAACTGCAAATACTGGAAGAGCAGTAGCACAGTTGGAGTATGCAAGTGCGATAGGTAGTATGATGTATGCAATGCATTGCACTAGACCCGACATTGCATTTGTTGTTTGTAAACTTTCAAGGTTTACCAGTAATCCAGGTAATGATCATTGGAAAGCAATAAGTAGAGTACTTGGATATTTAAAATATACAAAGCACTTAGGCATTTGCTATAATGGTTTTCCTAATGTATTAGAGGGATATTCTGATGCAAGTTGGATTACAAGTATTAATGATAATAAATCCACATCAGGATGGATATTTACTCTAGGCGGTGGAGCCATTAGTTGGGCATCCAAGAAACAAACATGTATTTCCCATTCTACAATGGAATCTGAATTTATTGCATTAGCAGCTGCTGGAAAAGAAGCAGAATGGCTGAGGAATATGTTACTTGATATAAAGTTGTGGCCACAACCTATGCCAGCCATTTCCATATTCTGTGATAGTGAGACTACAATGTTTGTTGCTCACAATAAAATATATAATGGGAAATCGAGACATATAAGCTTGAGACATGCTTATATAAGAGAATTAATTACAAATGGAGCTATAGCTATAATATATGTGAGATCAAATAAGAATTTGGCTGATCCACTTACGAAGCCATTAGGTAGAAATGTAGTACAACAAACTTGTGGAGAGATGGGGCTGAGACCCTTAAATTAAATACAAGGAATATGAACCCTACTTTGAGTTAGTATACAGTCTAACAATATAAGTTCAATGGGTAATAACAAGTTACTTGTATTGTTTAAGCACTGATCTCCTCTTTAGGAGCCCTAATTCTAATGTACTACTTACTGTTATATGAGGAGTTAAGGAGTTGTTAAATGCTTGTTATAACAGGGGCATAAAGACAAACTCCAAAGTGCATACTGTTACATGAAGAGGTTGATTAATCTTAATGGAATTATTAATGTCTGGAGTAACAGGGACATATTAACTAATTCCACCTATATGAATATTGAAGTGGTGCCGCTTCTAGCAAGATTTAAAGGGTTGATCTTGTAAATATTCATGAATTCAGGATGAGCACATGGCCGTAAACGTGCTAAAGTGAATACTGGATTTTCTAAGCTACTAGATAACGCTGTGTGTGTGGTATTTTAGGTTTTGGCACAAGGATTTGTGGTTCAAATCTTAAGATACCATTAATTTCGTCAAAATTTTAAAATACTTACACTAAAGGAAAGTTCAAATCTGTAAAAGATACTTTCAATTATTCACAAGTGTTATGAAGTGAAATAACAAACTAGAGGGGGATTGTAAGATAGTTTGTTATTGGCAAGTTGGAAGTGAGACGTTTCTTACTCGTACCGTGCCTGTTAGCCTCGGAACTGATCATTATGAAATAGCGCATAACAGACACGAGATTGACTCAACAGGCACGAGATTGTCTCAACAGGCACGAGACTGACTCAACAGGCACGAGACTAACTCAACAGGCACGAGATTGTCTCAATAGGCACGAGACTGACTCAACAGACACGAGATTAACTCAACAGGCACGAGATCCTAGAGTTAATTATTTATTTGAATTTTAAATTCAAAATTCGAATAAATAGTCGTGTCTGTTTGTGAAACAAGACATCTTTTCTGAAAGGGTCTATTGGTTGCCTATAAATACACAAGAATTCCAACGAAGTGCATATAGAAAATCACAAGTGTTACTGCAGGCTTTGTTGTATCCTGAAGAGAATCGTTTTGTATTTTCCCTAAATTAGTATACAAACGATAACTCTTTAAGGACAGTCGATTTTCACGCCTCAAAGCCAATTTTGATTATTATTTATCTAACAATGTTTAATCACAAATTCTTTCTTCAATTGTATTTTAGTTCATCATTAGTCGACGTATTTTTAACTTTAATTATTATGTCATCAACATACTAGCAAATGGAAGCAAACAAACTATCATCAATTTAATGAAAATATACACAAAAATTCCTCAGTAATCACTGTCAACTTTAAATGAATCAAACCTTTTGTTTCGCCGTCCTGAAAACTATTTCAAACCAAACGACGATTTCGTCTAAATGAATACATGATCTTCTTTTCATTTCTCAACAAAACATTCATGTTGCAGCAAATAAATTTGTTCTTCCAATTTATCATGTAAAAATATAGTCAAGCTACTCTAACTCTGAAATTTTCGTGACAACTAATGGAAGTAATATATGAATGGAACTACGTTTTAATCAGGGTGCAGCAAGAGACAAACTAAAAGAAGGAAAAAGGGAGTAGCATTTCGAGTAAAAAGGATTAAACGGATATTGGGGCAGAGAAGCTCTGAGCAGAGGACGGTAACAAGAAACTTCCAAAAAGAAAAGACACTGTAAAAGGAGAAGCCATAAGCCGTGTCTTTGTTTTTCTGAGAGGGACTCTTTACCTTTTCTTTTCTTCCTTTACAGTTGCATAGTCATTTACGGATACCCTCAAAATAGATAACAATTAAATTTGTATGCAATTTTAAGGATATGCGGATAAATACAACATAAATAATAAAAAATGCTAGATAAATGAGCAAAAAACAGAATGAATAATCAAACCAGTCATAACGTTATGGGCAGCTTGAACTTAAATTGGGCAATAGTTTCTGCCCTCGGTAGGGTCCTTGGTTCAAAGCCGATCAAGAACAAAGAACAAAAGTAAAATAAGGACTTTTTGCAATAGCTAGAAAGCATGGAAATGAGTTTGGGTTGCCTTGGAATGCGTGTTATCATATGTCCTATTACATAAAAAGCTTCCCCTTTATATAGTAGGAGAGTTTCATCCCTAATACTATTATAAAAAAAGGTAAAAATCCTCCTTTCTTGTTAATTACTGTCTTACTGATATGTTACCGACATCGGGCGAGATCTGTGCCGTGATATCTGGTTGGGTGCGGATATCACGATCCTCTGTTAGTCGTGTGCAGCCGTTTGCCATGTTTTCCGATGTCTTAGAAATTGTTCTGGGTTCGGGGAGTGTTGCCTCATCAGGTTCAATGGTAGGCATCCCCGTTCAGGCCTTGATATAAAGAATTTCCAGCTTCGATTTCAATTTCGTATATTCATACTCTTACTTCGTTTGATTCGCCGGGAAATTGGGGTGTGCGTTAACCCCAGTTTCCTAAAGAGTAAGTCCGCCTGCCTATTTTCACTAGGGTGATATGGCGTTAATAGTATCTTTTTGATCTTGTGGTCTTCGAAAAGTTTATATACCTTTCTACCGATGAATTATTTTCCATTATCGCAAACGACCTCTGCCGGTATCCCAAATCGGCATATTATGTGGTCCAAGATGAAGTCAATGACTTCCTTGTCTCGGACTTTTCGAACGCTTGAGCTTCGGCCCATTTGAAAAAATAATCGATTATGAACAGTATGAATTAAGCCTTATCGGGTACCCATATTAGGGGACCGACGATGTCTATTCCCCACTTCATAAATGGCCACAGAGACAAAACCGAGTGAAGTATTTCCCCCGGTTAATGTATTATCGAGGCGTGTCTCTAGCAGTTGTACACTTTCGTACAAAGTCCTTTGCATCTTTCTCCATTTTGGTCTAGTAATAGCCGATCCTGATTAATTTATGAACCAATGATTTTGTCCCCGAATGGTTCCCGCAAGCGCCTTCGTGAACTTCTCTCAAGGCATATTCGGTATCTCTCGGCCCCAAGCATCTGCCTAGTGGACCGTCGAATGTTCTTCTGAACAATATGCCTTGACCAAGCTAAATCTGGCAGCCTTGGTACTGACGACCCTCGATTCTTTGGGATCATAGGGGAATTTTTTAGTCTTCAAGTAGTCCATGTATTTATTCCTCCAATCCCAAGTTAAACTCGTCAAATTTTCTTCAGTGTCCTTCTATCACCAACTTCATTAGTTGTACTACCATTCCCGAACTGAATTCATCGACATCAACGGACGACCCCAAGTTAGCCAGAGCATCGGCCTCGCTGTTCTGATCTCGGGGCACGTGCTGTAGGGTCTATTCGCTAAATTGATGCAGTGTTACTTGTAATTTATCTAAGTATCTTCGCATTTGTTCCTCTTTCACTTTGAACATCCAATTGACTTGATTTACCATGAGGAGGGAGTTTTACTTAGCTTCGATCACCTCGGCCCCAAGGCTTTTAGCCAATTCGAGACCTGCAAACATGGCATCATACTCGGCCTCATTGTTAGTCCATTTCACAGTTTTAACAGACTGCCTAACTACATCTCCCGTAGGTAGTTTAAACACGATGACGAGCCCGGACCCCTTTTTGTTCGAGACACCGTCCGTAAAAAGGGTTCGAATTCCCGAGGTAGTCCCCGAGGTTACAATAATTCCCTTTCGACTTCGGGTATTAAGACCGGCGTAAAGTCGGCCATGAAGTTTGCCCAAATTTGAGATTTTATGGCGGTTCAATGTCGATACTAGATATCGTACCCACTATTTTCGACAGCCCATTTGGCCAGTCGGCCCGAGAGCTCGGGTTTATGCATGATGTTCCTCGGTGGGTAAAAGGTTACGACACATATGGGGTGGCATCGAAAGTATGACTTTAACTTTCTGAATGCGCTTAGCAAAGCGAGCGCCAACTTTTTCAGGTGAGGATAATTTGTCTTGGCCTCACCTAAAGTTCTACTGACATAGTAAATAGGAAATTGCATACCTTTCTCTTCCCGAACTAATACTCCACTAAACGCCAACTCGAAAACCGCCAATTTCGTTTGCCTTTGGAGTGTGCAACAAGGGCGGACTCGATAGGTATTGTTTGAGTTCCTCCAAAAAGCTTTTCTAGAAGAACGCCAAGTAACGGTACTAGGCGTTGATAGGTGGCATCTTCATTTTTTATACTAACGGCATTACCTTATAACAGTAGGTACCGAACTTAGTGATAAAAGAAGTCTTTTCCTGATCGCTTGGGTCCATCTGAATTTGGTTGTACCGTAATAGCCATCGAGAAAACATAGTATCTCGTGTCTAACCGTCGCATCGATCATCCGACCGATGTTAGGCAAAAGGGAAAGAATCCTTGGGGCATACCTTATTTAGATCTTTGTAATCTACCCACATTCTTAGCTTATTTTCATTTTTAGGCACTATTGCTACGTTAGTTAAACCAGTCTGAGTACTTAATCTTCCAAATGGATCATATTTTAAGGAGTTTAGATACCTCGCCCTTGATGAGTGCATTTTTGACCTAAGACTACGGCCTCCTTTTCGTCTTAACTGAATGGAACTTCAGGTCCAAACTCAGCTTATGAGTGGTTACTTCCGACGGGATCCCTGTCATGTCAAGATAGGACCAAGCAAAATAATTTATGTTAGCTTTAAGAAAATTAATGAGTTTTTTTCCTAAGCTCAGGGGTTAACCCCGTGCCCAGGTATACCTTTCGATATGGTAGGTGTTCAATCAACGTGACTTGTACCAACTCTTCGACCGCCGATTTGGTGGTGTCGGTATTATCAGGAGCTATGAACGATCTCAGAACTCTATAATCATCCTCCTCGTATACTCCTCGTTCCTCTGAACCTGCCGGGACGAAAACGATGGTTGCTATTTAACTTTCGCCTTTCTGATCGACTCTGTGTTCTTTGAGATGGCATGCACCAGGAGTATTTCGTCGACTATGAATATCTCCTTTGTAGCCGGCTATTCTCCATAGACCATCTTGATTCCTCCCAGCGCAGGGAATTTCAGTGCCTAGTGTAAGGTAGAAGGTACCTACCTCATGTTATGAACCCATGGTCTTCCAAATAGAGCGTTATATCTCATGTCCCATTCACAGAGAACTTCGTTTCTTGGATCGTCCTAGCGGTATTCACCGGTAGGGTTATTTCCCCTTTAGTAATTTTTCATACCATGTTAAATCCGTTCAACACCCGTACTGCTGGCACTATTTGATCATGTAACCCCAATTTCTCTTTGACCCTCAATCTGATGATGTTGACTGAGCTACCTGGATCAATCAACATACGTTTAACTCGAAATTTATTGATAAGTACGAATATTACCAATGCATCATTATGAGGTTGTACAATGCCTTCAGTGTCTTAGTCGCTAAACGAAATGGTTCCCTTCGGGACATAATCTTGGGTGCGCTTTTCCCTCGTGATGGATACTTTAGTACGTTTTATCATTGGACCTTGAGGGTCATCGAGCCCTCCAATGATCATGTTGATGACGTGCGGAGGTTCCTCCTGTTCGGTGTGTTTATTAGTGCCCTTATTTTTAATTGATTTTTTGCTTGATCACTTAGACTACACGACAATTCTTCTCTCAATTGCCGACAATCCTCAGTCCTATGGCCATGAGTGCCAGATATTTACTCATCAAGTTAGGATCTCTCTGGGTAGGGTCCAACTGCAATGGTCGGGGCAACTTGGTTTCCTTGATACGCTGGATGGATGATAAGAGGCTAGCAACATCAATGTTGAAGTTATATTCCGACAATCTTGGTGTTTCCCTGTCCCCGAGCGGCCTTTCAAAACCATTTTTTCTCATCAATCCTCGGCTATTCAACTGTTATGAACCAAAGGGTCATCTTATGTTTTCGAAACTGAATCCAGGTTCTAAGGCCTTGAAAACCTTATTTTCTTTCTCCTCGATTTGCGTGCGCAGTCCGGGTGCATTTACAGAAAACTTTTATGTGAAATTTAAGAAAAATATTGAAATTTGCCTTTAAAACTAATTAAAGTTGACTTTGGTCAACATTTTTGGAAAACGGACCCGGACCCGTGATTTGACGGTCCCGTAGGGTCCGTCAAAAAATAATGTAATCGAATTCCGAGGTCCCTAGCCCGAGAAATGAATTTTTGAAGAAAATTGTTTGTTGGAAAATAAGGATTTTTAGAAATGGAATAGTGCGTAATCTTGATGGTATCGGGCTCGTATTTTGGTTCCGGAGCCCAGGACAGGTCCGTTATAATATTTAAACCTTATATGTAAAATTTAGTGAAAAAACGGAAGTAATTTGACGTTATTCGGACCTATGGTTGAGAAAATAGGAAGTTTGAATTATCTTGAAAATTTCATGAGTTTTGGTATTAAATCCGTTGTTTAAGATGTTATTTTGGCGATTTGATCGCACGAAAAAGTCTGTATGTTGTTTTTAGACTTGTGTGCATGTTTGATTTGGAACCTCGAGGGCTGGGGTGAATCTTAGATAGGCTACTGAGTGTTTTGTACTTGGAAATAAAAATTTCAGGTGCGATAGTTCTGGTGTTGGCATCTGATCTTGCAATTGCGAGGAAAACAGTGATCGCAATTGCGAGGCCTTTATCATGAATGCGAAGAAGGACTGGGCTGGCTTAGTTCGCAAATGCGAACATAACTTTGCAATTACAAAAAGACTCTGGGTGATCGCATTTGCGGTCTTTTTGACGCAATTGCGAAGGTTGGTGTTCGCAATTGTAAACATTCCTTCGCAATTGCGAAGGCAGCAGTGGTATGATGGTTCTCGCATTTGCGAAGCTTAGGTCGCAATTGCAATATCTACACCTGATCAAAAGATCATTTGGACGGAATTTTCACTTCACTTCTCAAATCTTCAAACTCTAAGATCCCATAGGCGATTTTTTTAAGGAGAGTTCTTCCCCAAATCATAGGTAAACAACTTCTAACTCATTTTCTTCAATCTATTTCATCTTCTTACATGATTTCATATCAAAATCTAGGGTTTTTCATGGGAAATTGGGTGTTTTTGGGTAGAATTTAGGAATTTCAAAATTTGGGGATTTAGACCTCAAATTGAGGCCGGATTTCAAAACCAATTGCATATTTGGGTTTGTGGGTGAATGGGTAATCGAGTTTTGGTTTGAACTTCGAGTTTTGACTAAGCGAGCTCGGGGTTGATTTTTGAATTTTTGGGGAAAACATTGGGAAATCTATACTCATGTATTAGAATTGGTTTATTTAGCAGTAATTGAAGTTAATTAGTTAATTATGCATAGATTCGGGCAGGTTGGAAGTGGAAACCAAAGGAAAAACGGTAATTGAGGCTTGACTTTTGGCCGTGGAATCGAGGTAAGTGTTTGGTCTAACCTTAGCTTGCGGGAATAGGTGATGTTGTCTTACTTCCTACATGTTTAATTGTTGAGTACGACGTATAAGTGTGGTGATGAGTATCTATACGTTGTTGTTGTTGGGTCATGGCATGCAAATGAGCCTTATACTTGTACCCATTTTATTTCTTATCACGTATTGTTCATGCTTAAGCTGGTTACTCTTCATGTTGAACAGGTTGGTTGTATTTTCTTTTTATTGGGTAATTGTTGAGTGTTGACTCATGCTGAGACTTACAATGTGAATTTAACTATTGAAATGAGATTGGTTATAGCTGATTCCCTTGCCGGGATATTATTGTTTCTATTGTTTGGGTGAGGAAAGAGTGATAAAACCCAAAGGGTGATACTGTGCACATTCATACTTATGCATATGGTGAGGAAGAGTGATAAAGCATGTAAGGTGATGCCGTGCACATTTACATTTATTTTGATGCATATGCTGAGGAAGAGAAATAAAGAACGAAGGGTGATGTCGTGCACATTTCTATTATTCATATGGTAAGGAATAGTGATAAAGCACGAAGGGAGATGCCGTGCACATTTCTATTATTGATTGCATGGTGAGGAATGAGAGTAAAAGCACGAATGGTGATACCGTGCATTTCCTATTTGTTGTGATTATTTGTTGTTATCGGTTCAAGTGCATTAATTGTTTAATTTCCGTTACTACTATGAGTCCTTATTATGGTACCCCCTATAGCATGTTTCCCCTTCCCGTTAATTTCTGTTTAGCTTCTATTATTGTTATTCTGTTAGTATATTGTCTAACTGCACAAGTTTATGTTGGTTGTTGTGTCCTAGCCTCGTCACTACTTTGTCGAGGTTAGGCTCGGCACTTACCGGTATATGGGATCGATTGTACTAATACTGCACTCTGCACTTTTTGTGCTGATCTCGGTGCTGGTCCTTGTGAGTAGAGTTGGGTGGCTACCTTTAGTCCATTGGAGACTCAAGGTAGTCCTACAAGTGTCTGCAGGCCCTGACGTCCTCTTCAATCCTATTTCTTTTCTGTTTTATCTACTTTTGAGACAGTTGTATATTTCTTTGTTCAGACCATTGTTTGTAGTATTCATATACTGTCCATGAGTTGTGACACCAGTTCTAGGTGGAGTTTTATTATGGTTTTGTTATTGTATTAAAATAATCTGTTAGATTCTGTTATTCCGCATTTATTCCGCTGATTTACTTTTGTTAACTTGTAAATTGTTAAAAGATAAAGGAAAAAGGTAAAATATTCTGTAACCTTGGCTTGCCTAGCGAGTACAATGTTAGGCGCCATCACGGTCCCGACGGTGGGAAAATTTAGGTCGTGACAAGTTGGTATCAGAGCTCTAGGTTGCTTAAGTCTCACAATTCACGGACAAGCTTAGTAGAGTCTGAGGGATCGGTGCAGGGACTTCTATGCTTATCCCCAGAGGCTACAGAGTTTAGGAATAACTTTATATCTGTTTTTCTCTATCGTGCAATTTGTTTTCTCAATGCTAATTGAACTTCTACTCTGTTCTTTCATAGATGGAGAGAACATGTACCGCTTCATCAGCTGATCAAAATCCCGAGCCATTAGCGGCAGCTCCTTCGAGGGGCAGAGGACGAGGCCGAGTCCATGATAGAGGCCGAGGCAGGGGCAGGACTCAGCCCAGAGTAGCAGAACCAGAGGCAGAGCCTCAGGTAGTGTTTGATGATGAGGTTCTGGCCCAAATCGTTCCAGCGTGCCCAACTCAGGTTCCAGAGGGGTTCATCGCTACCTCGATACTCCAGAATGCTCTGGTCCGTCTAGTGGGTCTTATGGAGAGTGTCACTCAGGCAGGCATACTTCTTGTGGCACCAACCGTCTCTCAGACTGGGGGAGGAGCATAGACTCTCGCTACTCGCACTCCGAAACAGAAGGCTCCCTAGTTTTAGACTCTAGTAGCTCAGTCTATTGGGGTTGTTCCACCGGGTTTTGTAGCTCAGACCGGTGATGGAGCAGCTATGTCTTCTGATGCTCTGTGGAGATTGGACAGGTTCACCAAGTATTTCACTACTACCTATGGTGGTACATCTTCCGAGGATCCCCAGGACTATTTAGATAGCTATCATAAGGTTCTACGGAACATGGGGATAGTGGAGACCAATAGGGTTGACTTTGCTGCTTTTCGTCTATCAAGTTCCGCAAAGAAATGGTGGACGGATTATTGTTTGGCCAGTCCAGCTGGGTCTCCTGCTTTGACTTGGGACTAGTTTTCGCAGCTATTTCTCCAGAAGTTCCTCCCCGTCACCCAGAGAGAGGAGTATTTTAGGTAGTTCGAGCGTCTTCAGCATGGTTCTATGACTGTCACACAGTACGAGATGAGGTTTATTGATTTAGTCCATCATGCTCTTCTTATACTCCCCACCTAGGGAGAGAGGGTGAGGAGGTTTATTGAGGGACTCGCTCAGCCTATTAGATTGCTGAAGGCTAAGGAGACAGGGTGCGAGATTTCTTTTCAAGATGCGGCCAATGTGGTCAAGCAGGTTGAGATGGTTCTAGCTCAGGGGAGCGATTAGGGGTTTGACAAGAGGCCTCGTCATTCTAGCAGATTCTATGGTGCCTCGTCTGGAGGCAGGGATTCTTTTGGTATGGGCCATCCTCCCAGGCTGTTTCATTCAGTACTTCAAGCTTCTCACGGTGCCTCATGTGGCCGTAGTTTTTATATGTAGTATTCTGATCAGCTACCCTACAGTGCACCACTAGCTCCTATCAGTTCACCTATGCTCCAGAGTTTTCAGAGTGGTTATTTATACCGTCAGGGTCTGGCATGTCGTGTGAGGTGTTCACAGATCACAGGAGTTTGCAATACTTGTTCAAGTAGAAGGAGCTAAATTTGAGGTAGAGGAGGTGGTTGGAGCTATTGAAAGACTATGAAATCACCATCTTATATCATCCTAGGAAGGCTAATGTAGTGGCCGATGCTTTGAGAAGGAAGTCCGCCAGTATGGGCAGCCTTGCGTATATTCCTGTCGGTGAGAGACCGCTTGCTTTGGATGTTCAGGCTTTAGCCAATTAGTTCGTGAGGTGGATGTTTCTGAGCCCAGCTATGTTCTAGCTTGCACAGTCGCTCGTTCTTCATTATTTAAGCGTATCAGAGATCGACAATATGATGATCCTAATTTGCTTGTCCTTAAAGGCACAGTGCGACACGGAGGTGCCCAGCAGGTTACAGTTGGAGATGATGGGGTTTTGAGGATATGGGGTCGATTTTGTGTGCCTAATGTGGATGGACTTCGTGAGTTGATTCTAGAGGAGGACCATAGTTCCTGGTATTCTATCCATCGGGGCGCCGCTAAGATGTATCAAGACTTGCGTCAACATTATTGGTGAAGGAGGATGAAGAAGGATATTGTAGCGTATGTAGCTCGGCATTTGAATTGTCAGTAGGTAAAGTACAAACATCAGAGACCTAGTGGTTTGCTTAAGAAGATTGAGATTCTTGAGTGGAAGTGGGAGCATATCACTATGGACTTCGTTGTTGGACTTCCACGGACTTAGAGGATGTTCGATGCAGTATGGGTTATTGTGGATAGGCTGACATCAACGCATTTCATTCTGCTGGTAGTTTCCTATTCCTCTGTGCAGTTGGTAGAGATTTATATTCGTGAGATCGTTCGTCTTTATGTTGTGCCCATGTCTATCATTTTTGATCGAGGTTTGCAGTTTACCTCACATTTTGGAGGGCAGTGCAATGTGAGTTGGATACGCGGGTCAAGTTGAGCACAATATTTCATCCTCATACGAACAGTCCGAGCGTACTATTCAGATTTTAAGGGATATGTTTCGCACCTGTGTGATTAACTTTGGAGGTTCTTAGGATCAGTTCTTGCCATTAGCAGAGTTTGCCAACAACAACAACTATCAGTCGAGCATCCAGATGGCTCCCTATGAGGCATTATATGGTAGGTGGTGTCGATCGTTGGTTGGGTGGTTTGAACCGGGGGAGGCTCGTTTGTTGGGTACAGATTTAGTACAAGATGCCTTGGATAAGGTTAAGATTATTCAGGATAGACTTTGTATAGCAGAATCCAGGCAGAAGAATTATGCCGACCGTAAGGTTCGTGATGTGGCATTCATGGTCGGAGAGAGAGTGTTGCTTTGGGTATCGCCCATGAAGGGCGTGATAAGATTTGGGAAGAAGGGCAAGCTAAGCCCTAGGTTCATCGGGCCTTTTGAGATCCTTGATCGAGTGGGAGAGGTGGCTTACAGACTTGCGTTGCCGCCGAGTTTATCAGCTGTGCACCCAGTGTTTCGTGTGTCCATGCTTCGGAAGCATCACGCCGATCCATCCCACATGTTAGACTTCAGTATTGTCTAGTTGGACAAGGATTTGACCTATTAGGAGGAGCCGGTAGCTATTCTAGACCGGCAGGTTCGTCAGTTGAGATCGAAGAGTTATTCATCGATTCGTGTGCAGTGGAGAGGTCAGCCTGTTCAGGTAGCTACCTAGGAGTGTGAGTCCGATATGCAGAGCCGATATCCCCAACTTTTCACCAACTCAGGTATGGTTGTTTTAGAGGTGGAGAATGTGATGACCCAAAGGGTCATCTTGTGTTTTAGAATCCGAATCTGGGTTTCGAGGCTTAGAAAACCCCATTTTCTTATTCCTCGATCTACGTGTGCAATCCGGGCGCTTTTCCAGAAAGCTTTTATGTGAAATTTAAGAAAAGTATTAAAATTTGCCTTTAAAACTAATTAAAGTTGACTTTGGTCAATATTTTTTAGTAAACGGACCCAAACCCGTAATTTGACGGTCCCGTAGGGTCCGTCGAAAAATATTTGACTAGGGTGTATGCCCGGAATCAAATTCCGAGGTCTCTAGCCCGAGAAATGAATTTTTGAAGAAAATTGTTTGTTGGAAAATATAAGGATTTTTAGAAATGGAATAGTGTGTCTTGATCGTATCGGGCCCGTATTTTGGTTTCGGAGCTCGGTACAGGTCTGTTATAATATTTAAACCTTATCTATAAAATTTGGTAAGAAACGGAAGTAATTTGACATGATTCGGACCTATGGTTGAGAAAATAGGAAGTTTGAGCTATCTTGAAAATTTTATGAGTTTTGGTGTTAAATGCGTTGTTTAAGATGTTATTTTGGCGATTTGATGGCACAAACAAGTCTGTATGATATTTTTAGACTTATGTGCATGTTTGGTTTGGAGCCTGGAGGGCTCGAGTGAGTTTTGGATAGGCTATGGATTGTTTTGGACTTGGAAAAAAAATTGCAGGTGCTACAGTTCTGGTGTTGGCCTCTGATCTCTCAATTGTGACACCAGAGTTCGCAATTGCGAGGAAAACAGTGATGCAAATTGCGAGGCGTTTATCGCAAATGCGAAGAAGGCATGCACCGACTTAGTTCGCAAATGCGAACCTAACTTCGAAATTACGAAGAGGGTCTGGGAAGGGGGGTGATCGCATTTGCGATCTTTTTATCACAATTGCGAACATTCCTTCACAATTGCGAAGGCAATAGTGGTGTGATGGTTCACGCATTTGCGAGCTTCACGATTGCATAACTCAGGTCGCATTTGCGACATCTGCACCTGATCAAAATATTATTTGGACGGAATTTTCACTTCACTTCTCAAATTTTCAAACCCTAAGCTCCCATAGGCGATTTTCTTAAGGAGAGTTCTTCCCCAAATCATAGGTAAACAACTTATAACTCATTTTTTCAATATATTTCATCTTTTTACATGATTTCATCTCAAAATATATGGTTTTTCATGGGGAAGTGGGTGTTTTTGGGTAGAATTTAGGAATTTCGAAATTTGGGGATTTAGACCTCAAATTGAGGTCGGATTTCAAAACCAATTGCATATTTGGGTTCGCGGGTGAATGGGTAATCGGGTTTTGGTTCGAACTTCGAATTTTAACCCAGCGGACCCGGGGTCGGTTTTTGACTTTTTGATGAAAATATTGTAAAATCTATACTCATGCATTAGAATTGGTTTATTTAGCATTAATTAATGTTAATTAGTTAATTATGCATAGATTCGGGAGGGTTGGAAGAGGAAATCAAAGGAAAAGTGGTAATTGAGGCTTGACTTTTGGCCGTGGAATCAAGGTAAGTGTTTGGTCTAACCTTAGCTTGAGGGAATATGTGTTGTTGTCTTACTTCCTACGTGTTTAATTGTTGAGCACGACGTATAGGTGTGGCGACGAGTATCTATATGTTGTTGTTGGGTCATGGAGCAAATGAGCCTTATACTTGTAGACATTGCGTCTCTTATCACGTATTGTTCATGTTTAAGCTGGTTATTCTTCAGGTTGAACAGGTTTGGTTATATTTTCTTGTTATGTGGTAATTGTTGAGTGTTGACTCAAGCTGAGACTTACATTGTGAATTTAACTATTGAAATGAGATTGGTTATAACTGATTCCCTTGCCGGGATGTTATTGTTTCTATTGTTTGGGTGAGAAAAGAGTGATAAAGCACGAAGGGTGATGCCGTGAACATTCATAATTATGCATATGGTAAAGAAGAGAGATAAAGCACGAAGGGCGATGTCGTACACATTTCTATTATTCATATGGTGAGGAATAGTGATAAAGCAAGAAGGGTGATGCCGTGCACATTTCTATTATTGATTGCATGATGAGGATTGAGAGTAAAAACACGAAGGGTAATACCGTGTGTCGCACCTCCTTTTTACCGCGCCCGCGGGGCGCGTGGGGAGTTTTCTCCAATTGAAGGACAGTCGAAACGGGATTTATTTAATTATTTCAGAGTCGCCACCTGGGAATTTTAAGGCGTCCCAAGTCACCAATTTTTAAATCCCTGAATCGAGGAGAATATGACTCTGTTTGTTATTCTGCGAACCAGAAATCCTGAGTAAGGAATTCTGTTAATCCAGAAGAAGGTGTTAGGCATTTCCGAATTCCGTGGTTCTAGCACGGTCGCTTAACTGTTTTTATTATTGGCTTAATTATCTTGATTTTTACTAAATACGTTTTTATTGCATGATTTTACTACCGCTTTTACTTATTGTTTACAAATATATAAACGAATTACGCGTACGTATATTCATATTATATACCTTTTATAATTACCGGGAATCGTGCCACGCGTACGTGTACACAATAAAATTTGACCATATTATTTCCTTTATTACAAATTCATATGTGCGTGATTTAAAATAAAATTATGAACGTCATCATCCTTATATTTAGACAATGAACTGCACGTCTCGGTTTATATGAAACTATTTTGACATCCTCGAAGAAATCCCTTATATTAAATATTAGCTCGAAATTGCGCGTACGCATAATTCGAATTGCTTTTATCGGTATAATCAGGTTACGCGAACGTATCCCTAATTACACCAAATATTCTTAACGGTATTATGAGTTTTCACAAATTGTTTGTTATATCCACACATTTTATATGAGAATACTGAGAAATTCATATTTAAGGGATGTCTTTGAATTCTTTTAAAAGAAATTCACAATTTATTAAATGTTGTCCGTCAATTATAATTTCCGGATATAAATTGTATTCAACCCAACTATTCAGATTCAAAGAAAGAATAAAAATATGATTTTAGCAAATACAACATATATATGCCAAAGAATGAATTGTATATGAAACTGACAAAAATGATTTATGAAGGGAAGAAGTATTTTTGAACAATTTTTCATTATTTATTTTAGTACCAATTCTATTTCTAATTGTCATGGATATAAAGTATTGCAATTTGTATATCTCATCTTATTCTCATATACTTGCTTTTAATCTAATAGGCCTAATTATTTTGTTAATTCTGCTTATGGTTAAACGTAAGATGTATATAATCGTCGAACCGATTGGATTCTTAATTTATGTGAACCATTGTTACTAACTTTCACATTATAACATTCCTAGGCCATTTGTTAATTTTTTTTTTTAAAAAAAGGAACAAATCTACCTAATTGACTTAATAAAGTGATATTGCATACAACATTATTCGCCATATTTTGACGTTTGCGAACATAGTGGAGGATACTAATGCAACTTCCGACTATTGATGTTAACCATAATCACTATTACACCATATATGAATAAAATGCAACCAATCATTATCTAGCCTTAAACAACAATTAACTAATAAAATAAACTAATAGCATATTTTCTTGATATTTCCATATTATGCTATACTTAGCTAATAATACCATAAAGTTTAAATAATGGCCAACTTTACGCCAAGTTTCCGACCTTGACAGTTCAAATATAACTAAACTAATGAGATTTCAGAACGGCTAACATTATTACAAAGCTTTATATGAATTTCAAAATAAGACAATGAACTCATAGCTACCAAATTGAATTCACTACTAGTTAACTAACATGAAATAAAAAAATGAAATTTAAACTAATGAACTTGGACAAATGGAAAACAGAATTGCAATTCAAGCTTCATTGATTTGTCATGCTGAATCTTTTTCCAACATAGAACTTTAAGAGATAAATACCTGGAAATGAAGGTAGAAGAAGTAAATTTTCAGCAGTTGCAGCAGTAACAAAACCAGTAGAATGTACCGATAACACAACAAGTCTGAACAAGACCCGTTAACCCAGATGAACAGTGACAGAAACTTGAGGGAAAGATTTCAGATTCAAACTGAATAATATTCACACAAAAATAATTGCACAAACAACGGACTGATTCTAGGAGGATAACATTTTTTTAGATTTCAATTTCTTCCTGTTTCAGATTCCTGTTTCTGACTATATTTTCTTTTTTCTGTTTCTGTTTTCTTCTTCCTATTTTTTAAAACTCTCCTCTTAAAATCTGATTTTTTCTTCTCCTTTCTTTCTTTCTGTCTTTCTCTCCTTTCTTTCTCTCTCAAAGACTGATCTTTTTCTCTTTTAAAATCTTCCTGAAAGCTCTCTTTTTTCCTTGTTTTTCTTTCTTCAAAGAGCTCTCTTAAATCAGTCCCAATCCCCCTCTATTTATACAGGGCTGTCCTGTACCCTTCTAGTGCTGCCTGGACCCTTTTTCTCCTTTTAAAATCAGAAAGTTTTCCATTAAAACTGCTTTTGAATACTTTAAATCTAAGTGCTCTTATCCTGATTTTTCAGCAGCCCCATTATCCTTTGTTTCCCACTATCCTATTAAATTAAAAACCATTAACAAACCACTTTCAGCCCACTATTATGTCACATTACCCTTACTGTTTTATCCCAGAAAATGTCCCAGATTTCCTACTGTAATTACTGTTATTACTGCCTTAAATTCAGAATCTAACAATACAGATTTTAAAATTTGTTTAAGCAGCTATAACCAATCCTAAAGTTTTGGACTGAATCCTAACTAAGAATGTAACCTTCTAACACAATTACATCTAATCAACATTTGTAAAATCACACTGAATTCAGAACTAACATCATAACAACATATCAATGAAATCATTATAACAATTCAGACTGGACTTAAACATTGAATCAAGATCAAACATACACAGGAGCATTGTCAATATACTGACAATGCCCTGTTCAGAAAACAATATATACACATCATACATTTGAATTTACTGATTTGCAAACAAACATGATTTAATTGACAAGTATTAATCAGTAGACTATTTACAACATTTGTCCATAATCAGTCTAAAACAATAGAAGCAGACTGTTTCCATTAGCATTATCATAAATGAGAATTCACAATATAACTAATCGACGAACTTAATCGAGTCGATTACTCACATTGTAAATAATCACGAACAACAGAAACAATTTCATATTTTGAGCATATAGACGGGTATGAGACAAAAAATGACAGAATTAATCAAAACAAAAATGTGAAAAATTAACAAGTTATTAAAACAAACGAAAATACATACAGAATACACAAACAGAAATAGAACAGTACCTCTGAATTTTAATCAAACTCGAATTCAACTTGGCTTCGGATTTTGTTTGAAATCAAACAGACCTTAGTCGAAGTATTTTCCACTGAAAATACTTCGACTAAGGTCGATTAAACCTCAATCTTTCGTCTGAAGTGAACAGAATCCAAAAGTCTGGTATTTCTAGGGTTCTTGAAGGTTCGATTTGGGACTTAACCATTTCTGGTCAGATTCGAGGGGGACCAAATACGACACAAGGGTGATGGTAGCCTAGGGGTCATTTGGTGTCAGTTTAGAACGGATCTGAGTTTGTTCTTGTTTGGTCCGAATCTTCAAAAGAAGATTCGAGAAGCTCGGAACTGATTTGAGCCAAACAAACTTCAGATCCATAACGTGGCATGCTAGGGGGTACTATGGTGTTATTTTGGAAGCCATTGGAAAGGTTTGAGTTTTCAGACCCACCTTCGATTTAGTATTCGAAGAGTTGGGGTCTGATTCGAAGGAAACTAAGGTCAGATTTGTGTAGAGGATGTTTAGGGGGTTCTAGGGTGTTATTTTGGTGACCGGCGGCGTTGATGCCGCCGGGTTTCAGGCGGTGGGATTCTAGGGCGGCTAGGGTTAGGGGTGGGTCTGAGGAAGATGATGATGAACAGTGGAGGGGGGGGGGGTTTAGTTAGGGGGCCGGGGTAAGGATTATGGGCTTATATAGGGACGGGGTGTGTTGATGCTGACCGTTAGATCTAGTAGGATGAGAGGTCAGGATTTATTCACTTAACCAAATGATGTCGTTTGGTTTAAGCTGGGGGGACGGGTTGAACCGGGTATCGGATTGGGTACGGGCTATGGGTTACGGTTCGTGGGATCTCAGCCGTTGGTTGGCTTTGATCCAACGGTCTTGATAAAGTGTGACCAAACGTCGTCGTTTGGTCTTGGCTTTGAATTGGACCGGACAGGCTGTTTGGATTGGGCTGTGGGGGGTAATTTGATTTGGGCCTGGATTTTAATCCAGGTCCAATTTTTATTTTACAACTTGTATATTTTTTATTTTCTAATTTTATTATTAATTAATAAAATCCTAATCAAAAATTATAAAAACAAAATTATCATTACAATAATATTAATTATCTTTTAATAACCATTAACGCGTAGATAAAACATTAATCACACAGTGGAATATAAAAAATAGAACGAAAATGCATATTTTGGTGATTTTATTTAAATTATCCTTCAAATACATAATTAAATCCTATATGCATGCAACATGTATTTTATTTTAATTTTCATTTTATTATGACAAAGTAAACATTTACGGACATAACACAAATATTTAACACCACGCAAATTCAAAAATTATACAGTAAAAGAAATTTATTTTATTTTTTGATTTATTTTGGAGTAGTTTTCGTAAGGCAAAAATCACGTGCTCACAGCTGCCCCTCTTTGTGCGGAAACTCGAAGAGTTTTCGTGCAAAGATAAAGTGAGCGGATACGAGCGATTTTTGCCCGTTCAAATACTCCGTGGGAAGCATTTTTTGAAAGATTTGATCGAACCTCTGCTTCAAAGGTTTCCTACATATCCTTGGCTATAAAGGAATCAGGTCGATGTAGTTCGGGAAGTTTTGGGTAGCTGGGACTACCATGGGACTGTGATGTTACTGCTGCTTCGTGCTGTTTTTACTGCTTGCTGACGTCCTTATTACACCTTACTTCAAAGGTAATGCAAAAATTAAGCTAGATTATGGTACAGGAATTATAAAAAATCTTATCTAGATCATGCCCTTGCGTTTCTTGTTGTCTTGATATCTTGGTGACTCTTGGGCATTTGGCTTATTCCGTATTCCTTTTCATTGTGTCCCGTATTTTCTTTTGGGACTCTTGTTGTTTCTTGCTGGGGATTTTGTTGGACTCCTCTGCTTTATTGATTCTAAATGTGCTCCTTTATCATATGAGCGGGCTTTTGATTTTAAAACTTCAATTGCATTCCCTCGTTCTCCAGGTGGGTGCCTTGACTGCTTCTTTTCTTTCTTCATCCTCATTCTCCAGGTGGACGCCTGACTTCTTTTTAACTTCTTCATCCTCATTCTTCAGGTGGACGCCTGACTTCTTTAATTCTTATCCTCGTTCTCCAGGTGGACGCCTGACTTCTTCAATCCTTATCCTCGTTCTCCAGGTGGACGCCTGACTTCTTCAATTCTCCATTCTCATTCTCCGGGTGGACGCCTGACTTCTTTAATTCTCATCCTCATTCTCCAGGTGGACACCTGACTTCTTTAATTCTCATCCTCATTCTCCAGGTGGACGCCTGACTTCTTCTTTTCTCATTTCAACTTACAACTAGTATTACTTTTTTTACTAAGAGTAAAACTAGTACAAATTATATTTTAAAACATTGAAGGTAGTGTCTACGTCCAACTCGATGTCTAAAAGTTACATTTTTTCTTATAAACCTAAGAGAGGGCACCCGTAAACCTATGTATTTAGTGTCAACTATATATGATTAATTAAGTACATATTTTAGTTCTATACTTTATCATCAAATTATGTTAAATTTGTAAGATTTTCTTACGTTTATTGGTGGCCCAATAAGTTTAAGGCACATTATTTATATTTAATTAATGGACAAATCTTATCCGTCCAATCGGTTACTTGATGGACCTACCAGATTAAATAAGAACCTCTATAAATTTGTCTTCTCCCCACCTATTAGGTTTACCGTATTTTTCAATTCACTTTTCCATCACTAAAGTCGGCGGTAATGAAAGTTAGGGTAAAGGGTGAGAAATCAATTTCAATTAACGCTTCCGCTTCACGATGATGACTTACGATTCAGGTATATTTTTGCTATAACGATTTTGTGTAAGATTATCATGTTCAAAATCCTAGTATAAATTAGTATTTATGCTTACATGTGGTATCAGAGCATGGATATTTGAACTGATAATCTTCGGTTACAAACTTTATATATATGTTTGATTGCGGTATTGTTATGAAATAAAGATTTTATCACGAGTACGAGTTTTCTGTTCATGGACAAAGCTTCAGTGATGGATCATAATTTTAAGGAAAGCGCAATCAACTCCAATACTATTACCTCTCTTATCTCACCTTTTAAAATAGTATATTTTATCTTGTAATCACTTCTTTAATGAAAAGCATATACTATTCAATTTGGATGACCAGTTTTGAGTTCGAAAGTCAAACTGCCATTTATTATTTATGAATTAATTGAACATGGAAAACAACTGATATAGGGTTCTGACCGGCATACCTTGAATTGATTTTATTCATTGGATTGTGGCCCACCAAATATAAAATATAAGAGTAATAACGAGATGCCTTCTGTTGAGGTAATTGATCTAATCCTTGCCTTCAGTAATTAACTAATATGAGTTTTGGCTCATATTTGCTATATCTTAGCCGTAAAATAATTTATTTTGGACTATTAGTTGATAAGCTATTTATTATTTATTTTATGTATGTGATTAATGCATATATAATTTGTTAGTCACTAAAGTGACCAAACTACATTGTTTAAAGTATTCACATGCATAAAATCTTATGATCTCTATTTTGTGTGCGCACTTATGAAATATAATTTTTTAGTCACCAAAGTGGCCAAACTAGTTTGTTTATGAAAATGTGCATGCACAAAATTATAGTTTATCCATAAAATTAATGAAATGCCTATAATTAAAAATTAGTGGATAAATTAATTTTCACGACTGCTAGAACTTAAGGATTTACCCAAAGGCGAATCAATTATTCTATGAATAGTGAATATGATGAGGTAAATTAATATTCCTAGTCAAATATATATTGTCTATCCAAAGATGGCATATATTTTTGGTTAAAAATATTTAATTACCTATTAACGACTAAATGACATTTAAATTATAATAGTGTGTCATAGTATTTACCCAAAAGAGAATTGCGATATGCTTTAACTGTTTTGGTTGAATCCATATTGATTTGAGAGCATCTGGTATCTACTTTGCAGCTATTCCTCTTCATTCGCATGCTTCGTCTGTTACTGTGTTCAATGGATTGAACTTGTCTGAATGGCGTGAACAAGTCCAGTTCCACTTAGGTGTGATGGATCTTGACTCGGATCTGCTGAATGATAAGCCCGCTGCCATTACTGATTCGAGCAGTGCGGATGGGAAGTCTTTCATAAAGCATGAGAATGCTCTAACATGCCAAGCCTTATGTTTATGCGAATGAATATTGCCAACAACATTAAGAGCACTATTCCACAAATAGAAAGTGCCAGGGAACACCCAAAGTTTGTGGAAGAACGTTTTCGTTCTGCAGATAAGCCTCTCGCCGGTATACTAATGGGTGAACTCACGACCATGAAGTTTGATGGGTCGCGTAGTATGCAAAACCATATCACCGATATGACTAACATTGCAGCAAGACTTCAGACCTTGGGGTTGAAAGTGGATGATTCCTTCTTGGTTTAGTTTATTCTGAACTCGTTGCCTCCTGAGTATGAACCTTTTCAAATTAACTAAAACACTATTAAGGATAAGTGGAATGTTAGTGAATTATCTAGTATTCTTACTCAGGAGAAGTCATGACTTAAGAAACAAGGGAATCATTCAATTAACCTCATGGGTCAAGGAGCTGGTAAAGGACTTAAAGTGAAGGCCAACAAGTTCAAGAAAAAGAAAGCACCTGCTAAGGCTCCACATGATGCTAACAAGGAACATAAGACAGATACGTGTCATTTCTGTAACAAGGAAGGACACTATCAGAAAGATTGCCTGAAATGTAAAGCTTGTATCAAAAAGAAAGGTACAATTAGTGCTTTTGTATGTTTCGAATCAAATTCAGTAGAAGTTCCTAATAATACTTGGTGGCATGATTCTGGTGCAACTGCTCATGTATCTACTACGTTGTAGGGATTCCTTACGATCCAAACTACAAATCCAAATACGAATTTCTTGTTCATGGGAAATCGTATGAAGGCTCCAATTGAAGGCATAGGGACTTATCGTTTGATCATGGAGACTGGACGTCACCTTGATCTATTACAGACTCTTTATGTACCTTCAGTTTCTAGGAATTTGATTTCTCTTTCAAGACTTGATGTTTCTGGACTTAATTTAAAGTTTGGAAATGGATGTTTCAATTTATATAAGAATGATATTTTTTTATGGTTCTGGTTTCTTAGTGATGGTTTATATAAGCTGAAACTCGATATTGGTTTTTCTGAATTCCTTGTTACTGTTCAACATAATATTGGAACTAAACGTAGTTCACTAGACGAAAATTCTACTTACTTCTGGCATAGATGTTTGGATCATATATCCAAAGAAAGGTTATAAAAATTAGTAAAGAATGAGATTCTTCTGAATCTAAATTTTATTGATCTTACTATATGTTTGGATTTCATTAAGGGAAAGCAAACCAAGCATGGTAACAAAGGTGCCACAAGAAGCACCCAACTTCTTGAAATTATATACACCGATATTTTTGGACCCTTTGATGTTCCATCTTTTGTTGGAGAAAAATATTTTATTACTTTTATCGATGACTTTTCATGTTATGGATACATCTATTTGCTGAAAGAAAAATCTCAAGCAATAGATGCTCTCAAAGTGTTTATTAATGAGGTTGAAAGGCAATTAGATAAAAAGGAAAAAATTATTAAGTCAGATAGAGATGGTGAATATTATGAAAATTATAATGAATTAGGACAATGTCCGGGTCCATTTGCAAAGTTCCTTGAGGAACATGGCATATATGCACAGTATACTATGCCAGGAACACCTCAATAAAATGGTGTTGTAGAAAGACGTAATCGAGCACTTAAGGATATGGTTAGGAGCATGATAAGTAATTCCTCATTACCCAAATCATTGTGGATGTATTCTCTTAAAACCACTGTATATTTATTAAACAGAATTCCTAGTAAGGCAGTTCTAAAGACCCCTCTTGAACCGTGGACAGGAAGGAAACTTAGTTTAAGGCACCTGCATATTTGGGGTTGCCCAGCGGAAGCTACAGTTTATAATCCACAAGAAAACAATTAGATTCTCGAACATTAAGTGGTTACTTTATTGGTTACCCAGAGAAATCTAAAGGGTATGTGTTTTACTATCCAAACCATAGTTCGAGAATTGTTGAAACCGGTAATGCAAGATTCATTGAGAATGGTGAAGTTAGTGGGAGTGTTGAAAAGCAAAGTGTGAAAATAAAATAGGTGAGGGTCAATATTTTATTACCCACGAATGTGCCTATTTCCACACAAATAACAAATATTGTTCCAATTGTTGAAGAACACTTTGAAAACACCGAGCAATATTTTGATGAAACACTTCATGAAGAAACTAACTCACATATATCTGACACAAATGAACCACAAGAAATGCCATTAAGAAAATATCAAAAAGTTAGAAAATCGATTACTTCAGATGATTACGTGGTTTATTTGCAAGAGCCAGATTTTGACATTGGTCTTAATACGGATCCGATTTTATTTTCACAAGCCATAGAAAGTAATGAGTCTGACAAATGGATTGATGCCATGAAGGAAGAGTTAAAATCCATAGAATACATTAAAGTTTGGGATCTTGTTGAATTTCTAGAAAGTTATAAAAGAATCGGGTGTAGATGGGTCTTTAAGACCAAACGCGATTCAAATGGCAATTTTGAACGATACAAAGCCAGACTTGTTTCCAAGGGTTATACTCAGAAAGGAGGCATTGATTATAAAGAGACCTTTTCACCCGTCTCAAAAAAAGACTCGTTAAGAATTATTATGGCTTTGGTAGCTCATTATGATTAGGGTTACACCAAATGGATATGAAAATTGCCTTTCTTTATGGAGAGCTCTAAGAGGAAGTTTATATGGACCAACCATAGGGTTTTGAAACTAAAGGAAAAGGTCAAATGGTGTGTAAACTTAAAAAGTCAATATGTCACGACCCAAACTACCATGTCATGATAGCGCCTATTGTCACACCTCCTTTTTGCGCGCCCGCCCCCGAAGGGTTAAATGCGCGAGGGGAGTTTTTCCAATTTAAGTGACAATATTCGAAATGGGATTATTTATTTAATTTAGAGTCGCCACTTGGGAAAGGTTTGGCTTTTGGTGTCCCAAGTCACCGGTTTATCTTGAATCCCAAATCGAGGAGATTTTCGACTTTTCCAAATGAAGTCTGCGAACCAGAAATTCTAAGTAAGGAATTCTGTTGACCCGAGGGAAGGTGTTAGGCACCCTTGAATCCCGTGGTTCTAGCACGGTTGCTTAAATTGTTATAATGGCTAAATATCTGATTTAAATACATGTTATGACTTACGTGCTTTTATTAAGTTTAAACCGCTTTTATTATTATCTTTTATTTTTTATAGAATTGCAACGTCGTAAAAATGCATCTCGAACCACGTCACAATCAATGCACCCGTGGTCGTCGACACATTTCGACTCCGTTGAGATTTGGATTTGGGTCACATCAATGTGCACCCGAATTTAAGAATATAGTTTACTTAAACCTTGCCTAAAGTCTAAACGTGTTATTATTTTGAGAAAGGCCATGAAATTCACTAAACGGCCTGTCCTGAATTCTAAATATTTATTATGGTTAATTGTTGAGGGCCCCGCAATTTACGTTTTTATTTGGCGAGGCTCGTCTCTATTTTAGAAAGGATATTCTAAAGTGGCGACATTTCTAATACATTTGTCCCTAAAATTAGAGGAAAAGGTACATGCTAATTTAATTATATGCTTTGGCCTGATCCGGATTCTTATGATTAATTATTTACAAAGTTAAGAAAACGTTATACTTTAATGGAAAAATGCTTTAATCTGACAAGAAATCGCATACGAGCTAACGAAATATAACACTTAATCCGAACATTTCTCGAGTTGAACTTAACTAAACTTATTTAGGCTAGATTAAAGGATTTAGCTACTAGATATTGTTACCAATGGGACTTTGAATGTGACCCTATGTACTGCCTAATGGAACCCAAAAAAAACTAAAGGAAACAGAAACAGCATTGTACAAGGTCGGAGTATACGTACCCCGTACTAACAAACAACTGACGAACTAACATGAAGGGCTAAACTCAATCGAGTATCAGTACATACTTTCACACTATTGAATTATAAACTAATCAATTTTTTACAGACTCGTTAATGTACCATGAATATTACAACAAATACTTGAACTTCTTCAACCTTTTTCATTTCATGCTTTCAAACTGTTTCAGTTACATCAATATGGGACTTGAAATGTGTACCTGAAATGCTGAAATGCAAAGAGGAAGAAGAGAATAACAGGGAAGATCAGCAGCAGCAGGAATCAGAGTAACAGCAGCAATCAAAACAACACAGCAGAGCAGATTCTATTGCAAGGGATGGGACTATAGTTGAAGAGAAAGTAGCCAAATGAAGCAGCACACAGTGTGGTGGAAACAGAACTCCAGACAATCCAATTCCGAGATACACCAAATGCAACAAAACACTAACAGTAATCTCGATTGAAACTTAGAAGAAGCAACACTACCTAACAAATTGACAACAGATGAACTTCAGACAAACAAAACCAAGTTTCTGATTTCCTATCTGTTTTATCTCTTTCTTGCTCTCTTTCTATTTCTGTATATATGTGTATCTATGTATGTCTCCAAACCTCTCTTCTCAGATCTCTCTTGATCTCCTCTATCTTTTTTCTTAACAATTTTTTTTTCCTCCTCTATGTATATTGTGCCTCTCTTTTATAAGCCTTAACATCACCCCTTTTACAGCCTGTTAGATTAATTAGATACCCCTCCCATGTGCTGCCCCTTTTTAGTTCCACTAAGATATTTAAGTATTAGAAACCCATCACATTCCCTGGCAGACTTACCCTTTTGAAAAAGGTTTAATACTTCTTAACTAAAGCAGGGTAATGGGCAGCAGAATATATCTGACAGCATGTGCTGTCGATTATTTTATTCAAAAGCCCTTATGCAGGGCACAGGCTGTGCACAAATGCACATGTGGTGCACAAATGCACATGTTGTGCAGAAAGTGCACATGCCCTCCAATTCAGAAGTTAAACAAACATTCCTTTTACATTTCTGATTCAAATTAACAACTATAAGTAAACAAACTCAGTTCCTAATCGATTCAAACAAATGTGTCCAGAAGCAAATCGATTTGTTATTGTTCAGGCAATTGAAACTAATTGACGACACATGTCGACTCGACTATATTAATCATAACATGCACAATCGTAGCCAAAAATCAGACATTTAACAGTATCGACACATGATTTGAATTATACTGACTAAACAAAGTGGTACTCGAGGAATCAGTTGATCAGTCAAAATTTGAAGCTCAATTATTCGCACAGCACATACATACATACGCATTATCAGAATAGGAGAGGGATTCAAACAAACACAGAGGTTCAGGTAAAGTGGACAAACAACAGTTGATAAAAATTCAAAGACACAAATTAAAACAAAACATGAACAGACCTTTAATCAATCAGATGAACCAAAACAAATAAAGAAAAGAAAGCAAAACTTACCTTAAACCCCGAAAAATCAAAATCTTACCTGGATTCGAACAGACCTTTCTTAAAGCTGAACGGACTTTAATCGAAGTGTTTCTCATATGAGAAACACTTCGATTAAGGTCCATTAGACCTTAATCTCTTCGGCTTGAACGGATATGGACCAGTGACGAGGAACCCTAAGGTTCCAAAAATCAGATCTGGGATTCATGCTTCCCTGATCAGATTCGGACCAAACCAAGCATGGTTTGGTCACGAGGGGGGTCTGGGGAGTGTCTGGTGTGAAACTGGGGTTAAACGGTGTAAGTCAAGTTCCGACTCGAATCTTCAAACGAAGATTCGAGAAGGTGGGAAGGGATTCGAGTTACGTGGTTAACAGATCCGTGTTCCGGATGGCAAGGGGGTTCTATGGTGTTAAGGGTGGGGTCACCGGCGTCCGTGCCGCCGGTTTTCATGGTGAAGGATACAGGGGCGGCTAGGGTTTTTGGAGGGGGAATGGGATGAGGACGAAGGTGACCTAAAGCCGGGGTTCGGATAGGGGGGCAGGGTAATGTTATGAGTTTATATAGTTAGTGGGTAGGTGGATCTTGGCCGTTGGATGAGATGTGATGAAGGGTCAGAATCTCTTGGCTGATAGGGGACGGTGTCGTTTCATCTTTAGAGGGTTTGGGTCGGTCCGGGTGGAAACGGGTCGGGGTCATCAGTGGGTTATGGGGAGGTGATCTTGGCCGTTGATCATTCAGAGGTCAACGGCTCAGATCAGACTCAACCATTACGACGTCGTTTGGACATCCTTGGTGTCAGCTGGACTGGACTGGGTTGCACAGGGGTTTTGGGCTGAGTTTGTTTGGGCCAATTTGTTTAAAATTGGCCCAAGTCCGAAAAGATTTCTTTTTTTATTATTATTATTTTATTTTCTTCTTTATTTTAAAAACAAAAACCTAAGTAAATCAAATTAAAATTAAATAAACACTTAATACAATTGTTTGCACACACCTTAAAATATTTTAAAACAGGTAAAATCAAGCAAGAACGAAATCACGGACAAAGATGCCTATTTATGATTTTCTATTTAACAACCGGATTACGGTTCAAATTATGCATGACACATACATTTTTTGTATTTTGTTTTAATAAAATAAAATGGGCAAAAAATCATAAATAATTAACAAAGTGCCATGTAAAAATCCAAAAATTGTACAGCAGGACCAATTGTTATTATTTTTTATTTCTTTTGGAGCGATTGTTGCGCGAAACAAAAATCACGTGCTCACAGCTGCCCCTCTTTGTTCGGAAACACGAAGAGTTTTCGTGCAAAGATAAAGTGAGCGTGTATGAGCGATTTTTGCCTATGGACTGCTCCGTGTGAAGCATGTTTTTGAAAGATCTGACCGAATCTTGCTTCAAAGATTTCCTACATATCTTGGGCTAAACAGGAATCAGGTCAATGTAGTTCGGGAAAATTTTGGTAGCTGAGACTACCATGAGATTGCAATGCTTGCTGTTACTGTTGTTGCTGTTGTCACTGCTGCGTCACTGACCGCCTTATTACAACCAAAGGAAAATTGGAACTGAACTAACTACTTATATGCATGTCAAACTGCGAGTTACAAGATTCCTATCTATGATTCTTTTGCGACTTGATCTTGGGTCTTAGCTGATTGTGCTTGGAGACTTTGATCCGAATCTTGATGCTTGCGAGTTGCGGCGACTTTTTCAATCTTTGGGATACTGAGTGAAACGCGACTGGCAGAGTTCAGGGCCTCAAATCAAATGTTGGAGTCGATCCGCCTTCCATTCACTCTGATGTCTCGGGATATCTTCTTTTTGTCTTTTTCTTCTTTGATTCTGAGTTGAAACTCATCTCGTGGGTCATTTCGATCCGTGTGGCTCGAGGTTAGACCTGCAGGAGAAAACACACAAACGAATGAAATTTTCTGCCCCAGTTTCACTAGGAAAATTTCGTGAATTATTCGCCAGGAAGTTCATAAAATTGACGAAGGAAGATAAAAATGCTCAGTTCAGGGTTGGAGCCCTAATACCGACTAGCTGGGGAGAAGTTCAGTTTTAGAGTTGAAACTCTAATACTGACCAACTGGGGAAAAGTTCAGCTTAAGGGTTTAAAACCCTAATGCTGATTACAGGAAACAGTTCAGTTTAGGGTTTAAAACCCTAATGCTGGCTGAAGGAAAAATTCAGTTTAGGGTTTAAAACCCTAATGCTGACTAAAAGGGAAAAACTCCGTTTAGGGTTTAAAACCCTAGTGCTGACTAAAGGAAAAATTCAATTTAGGGTTTAAAACCCTAATGCTAACTGCATGGAAGAGCTCAGTTTAGGGTTTAAAACCCTAATGCTGGCTGAAAGGAAAAAGTTCAGTTTAGGGTTTAAAACCCTAATGCTGATTGCATGGAAAAATTCAGTTTAGGGTTTAAAACCCTAATGCTGATTGCATGGAAAAGCTCAGTTTAGGGTTTAAAACTCTAATGCTGGCTGAAAGGAAAAAGTTCAGTTTAGGGTTTAAAACCCTAATGCTGACTAAAGGAAAATTTCAGTTTAGGGTTTAAAACCCTAATGCTGACTAAAGGAAAAATTCAGTTTAGGGTTTAAAACCCTAATGCTGATTGCATGGAAGAGCTCAGTTTAGGGTTTAAAACCCTAATGCTGGCTGAAAGGAAAAAAGTTCAGTTTAGGGTTTAAAACCCTAATGCTGACTAAAGGAAAAATTCAGTTTAGGGTTTAAAACCCTAATGCTGATTGCATGGAAAAAGCTCAGTTTAGGGTTTAAAACTCTAATGCTGGCTGAAAGGAAAAAAAGTTCAGCTTAGGGTTTAAAACCCTAATGCTGACTAAAGGAAAAATTCAGTTTAGGGTTTAAAACCCTAATGCTAATTGCATGGAAAAATTCAGTTTAGAGTTTAAAACCCTAATGCTGATTGCATGAAAAAGCTCAGTTTAGGGTTTAAAACCCTAATGCTGGCTGAAAGGAAAAAAGTTCAGTTTAGGGTTTAAAACCCTAATGCTGACTAAAGGAAAAATTCAGTTTAGGGTTTAAAACCCTAATGCTGATTGCATGGAAGAGCTCAGTTTAGGGTTTAAAACCCTAATGCTGGCTGAAAGGAAAAAAGTTCAGTTTAGGGTTTAAAACCCTAATGCTGACTAAAGGAAAAATTCAGTTTAGGGTTTAAAACCCTAATGCTGATTGCATGGAAGAGCTCAGTTTAGGGTTTAAAACCCTAATGCTGGCTGAAAGGAAAAAAGTTCAGTTTAGGGTTTAAAACCCTAATGCTGACTAAAGGAAAAATTCAGTTTAGGGTTTAAAACCCTAATGCTGATTGCATGGAAAAAGCTCAGTTTAGGGTTTAAAACCCTAATGCTGGCTGAAAGGGAAGAAAGTTCAGTTTAGGGTTTAAAACCCTAATGCTGACTAAAGGAAAAATTCAGTTTAGGGTTTAAAACCCTAATGCTGATTGCATGGAAAAGCTCAGTTTAGGGTTTAAAACCCTAATGCTGGCTGAAAGGAAAAAAGTTCAGTTTAGGGTTTAAAACCCTAATGCTGACTAAAGGAAAAATTCAGTTTAGGGTTTAAAACCCTAATGCTGATTGCATGGAAGAGCTCAGTTTAGGGTTTAAAACCCTAATGCTGGCTGAAAGGAAAAAAGTTCAGTTTAGGGTTTAAAACCCTAATGCTGACTAAAGGAAAAATTCAGTTTAGGGTTTAAAACCCTAATGCTGATTGCATGGAAAAGCTCAGTTTAGGGTTTAAAACCCTAATGCTGGCTGAATGGAAAAAAAGTTCAGTTTAGGGTTTAAAACCCTAATGCTGACTAAAGGAAAAATTCAGTTTAGGGTTTAAAACCCTAATGCTGATTGCATGGAAAAGCTCAGTTTAGGGTTTTAAAACCCTAATGCTGGCTGAATGGAAAAAGTTCAGTTTAGGGTTTAAAACCCTAATGCTGACTAAAGGAAAAATTCAGTTTAGGGTTTAAAACCCTAATGCTGATTGCATGGGAAAAGCTCAGTTTAACAACTGACCTCTTTTTTTTTTTTTTGAATTTTCTTGTTTTAGTGAAAGACAAAAGGGAGTTTCGTGGGAACTTACCTTTCGAGTGAATTCCTTATTGCCAAGAGATTTCTTGTATCCATGTACCTTCTTTTTTTGGGCGACACCTGCTTCTTGCACGGTTGTTTTGGATTAAACCTGTTTCAACTTTTCAAACAAAGAACAATTGTTAGTTCGGAAATGACGGTCGGTTTGGTGACCTTGATCGTTCCTGGTTGCTTTATTGCGTCTTCATTTCTGTTGCGAAGTCCCGCCATTGATTTGATTCATATGTCGGAACCTTTTAGACTGCTCAGGCTTGTATTTCCATTCTGTGATGATTCGTCTCGTAAGGCTCTTTTCCTTTCTCTCTCTTTTTTTGTGTCCCGTTTTACTTGGAGGTTCTCAACGGGGATTTTATTGGAGGTATTCTGTGGGGATTTGTACAAAAGGAAGCTCTGTGGGGGAATATTTACAAAGTGGATTCTTTGTGTGGATTTTTGTACAATGGGGCATGCTGGATATTTGTTTCAAAGCGGTTTTTCTAGGATTTGTTGGGGTAAGATCTTTGGGGAATTTTTACAAAGGGACTCGCTGGGGATGTGCTGGGGAGATTCCACATTTTTTTTTTTTATTTTTTTTTCTATTTTTTTATTGGGGATACTCTATGGGAGATTGTACAAGGAGAGACTCTGTGGGGATTTGTACAGAGGGAGACTCTGTGGAGATTCGTCCGAAGGCGGACTTGCTGGGGGAGATTTCTCTCTTTCCTCTTTACTTTAAACACCATCAAACATCATGATTCATCAGGCTTGGGCAATCGTACCAACGAAATGAGGCGTTTTCCTTCATGGGACGGGATTCCGTGCAAACAAACCAGCCACCTGCCCTTTCCGGTGTATCCTGAACTTGGGGTTAAAACATAAAAGGGATTCGAAGAGAAACAAAGAAAGGAGAAAACAAATTTCAGGAAAGGAGTGTCCCTTTTGGGGCGAGAAAGACTTATCTGAGGAAGATAACGCTGGCTTTAAATGACATGACATGCTCTTTGGACTGGACGCCTGACCTTCCATGAACTTGCGTTTCCCTCAACCAGAACGGATCTGTGATTCCAAACCGGTGGAGCTTTGCCGAGACCTTCTTGGGGTGGAGTCATTCTTTTTCGGCCAACAGCGCCCTTTGCGGGTTTTCGCCAGCTGACCTCTCTCATTTCTCTTCCTGTCATCGCTTGATAGCACTCTTTGCGAGTTTTTACTAAACAAGCTCTCTCATTTTGGTTTCTCTACTCCTGTCGCCACGTGGTGCCCGAAGGTTTTCACCGACGAGACTCTCTCATTTTTTTCTTTCTCGATTCAGAGTGTGCCCGTCTCCATTTGCGACGCTTATTGATTTCCCACTATCTTTGGTAATTGATCTGAAAGCTTGTGCTTGGTAAAGAGAGGCAGATGATACTAACTTCTAAACTGCTCGACGTGCCTCGGTTTCAATTTCAGGGTGAATGGGATTTTATTGTTGGTGTGACTGAACCTCAGGGAGAGGCTGCCTACGTATCCTTTCGGAATCAAGTCAAACGTAGTTCAGGCCTCAATCAATGTTTTTTTTTTGTAAGCGGCTCAAAGGTTTGTAGAGAGAATTGGGTAGTGTTTGGGGAGTAGTGGGGAATAAAACCTTCGTCATTTCAAATGCGTCATGACTACTGGAGTATAATTCAGACGTAGTATCTCTTGACTGCATCCGCATTTACTACCGTGTCGGGGTCATTTCCTTCGATATCACCTAAATACAATGCTCCTCTCGGCAATATCTTCCTTATGATGTATGGGCCTTTCCAATTTGGAGCAAACTTCCCTTTTGCTTCCTGATGATGTGGCAGAACACGCCTCAGTACCAGCTGACCTACTTCGAAATTCCTGGGTCGGACTTTCTTGTTGTAAGCACGGGCCATTCTCCGTTGGTACAACTGTCCGTGACAAACCGCGGCCATTCGCTTTTCATCGATCAAAGTCAATTGCTCTAACCGAGTCTTGACCCACTCGCTGTCTTCGATATCTGCTTCGACAATGATTCGAAGCGAAGGAATTTCTACCTCTGCCGGTATCACAGCCTCGGTCCCATAAACCAAAAGATAAGGGGTCGCTCCTACTGATGTGCGTACCGTAGTGCGATACCCCAACAATGCAAAAGGTAACTGCTCATGCCACTGTCGGGAACTTTGGATCGTTTTCCTCAAAATCTTTTTGATGTTTTTGTTTGCCGCTTCCATAGCACCATTGGCTTTCAGCCGATAAGGAGTAGAATTCCTATGCGTTATCTTGAACTGCTCGCATACATTTCCCATCAAGTGACTGATCAAGTTTGCTGCATTATCTGTAATGATAGTCGCAGGAATACCGAAACGACAGATAAGATTTGAGTGTACAAAATCCACTACAGCTTTTTTAGTGACCGACTTGAGAGTGACAACTTCTACCCATTTTGTGAAGTAATCGATGGCAACCAGTATAAACCTGTGTCCATTCGAAGCCTTCGGTTCGATTGGTCCAATGACGTCCATGCCCCAGGCGACAAATGGCCAAGGTGCAGACATGGGATGTAGCTCCGTGGGAGGTGCATGAATCAAATCACCGTGCACCTGACACTGATGACACTTCCGAACGAAGCTGAAGCAATCCTTTTCCATGGTCATCCAGTAATAACCTGCTCGAAGGATTTTCTTTGCTAAGACATACCCGTTCATGTGAGGTCCGCACACGCCTGCGTGTACTTCGTGCATGATCTTTCTTGCCTCCTCGATATCGACACATCTTAGAAGATTGAAGTCCGGAGTCCTCTTATACAATAATTCACCGCTTAGAAAGAAACCACTTGCATGCCGCCTAATGGTCCTCTTTTGATCTCCAGTAGCGTGCTCGGGGTACTCTTGTGTCTTCAAGAACCTCTTGATGTCATGGTACCAAGGCTGCGTATTTGATCCCGCCTCGATTACATTGCAGTAACCGTGTCTTTCCTTGATTTGGATTTCCAAAGGATCGACGTGGGCGTTGCCCGGGTAGGGTAGCATTGAAGCCAAAGTAGCAAGTGCATCTGCCAGTTCATTGTGACACCTCGGGATATACCTGAACTCTATTGATGTAAAGCGCTTGCTGAGGTCCTCCACATGCTGTCGGTAAGGGATAAGTTTGACATCCCGAGTTTCCCATTCGCCTTGGGCTTGCCGGATAATCAGGTCAGAATCTCCCATAATAAGTAAATCTTCGACATCCTGATTGATCGCCATATGCATGCCTATGATGCAGGCTTCATATTCAGCTGTTTTATTTGTGCAAAAGAAATGAAGTCTAGCTGTGGCGGGATAATGCTGACCAGAAGGCGAGATCAAAATTGCCCCAATCCCTACACCCTTGGCGTTCACGGCTCCATCAAAGAACATCTTCCAAACATGAGCTTCCTCCGAGACCACTTCTACGGTGTTTACTTCTTCATCTGGAAAGTAGGTATCCAATGGCTGGTATTCCTCATCGACCGGATTTTCGGCCAAATGATCTTCTAACGCCTGGGCTTTCATTGCCGTGCGAGTGACATAGACTATGTCGAATTCCGTAAGCAAGATTTGCCATTTAGCCAGTCTCCCAGTAGGCATTGGTTTCTGAAATATATACTTCAAAGGATCCAACCTGCTTATGAGGAACGTAGTGTGGGCTTGGAGATAATGTCTCAACTTTTGAGCAACCCATGTGAGAGCGCAGCATGTCCTTTCCAGCAGAGTGTATTTGGCCTCGTAGCCGGTGAATTTCTTGCTCAAGTAGTAGATTGCTTGCTCCTTCTTTCCGGTTACGTCGTGTTGCCCGAGGACGCAACCGAAAGAGTTCTCCAAGACTGTTAGATACAAGAAAAGTGGCCTTCCCGATTCTGGAGGGACCAAGACCGGGGGATTCGAAAGGTATTCTTTGACTTTATCAAAAGCTTCTTGACATTCAGTGGTCCATTTAATCGCTGCATCTTTCCTTAACAGCTTGAATATGGTCTCACACGTGCTTGTCAGCTGGGCAATAAACCGACTGATGTAATTCAACCTGCCCAACAGACTCATCACGTCTTTCTTTGTTCTCAGGGGAGGTAGATCTCTGATGGATTTTATCTTAGTTGGATCTAGCTCGATTCCTCTCCTGCTTACGATGAAGCCCAAAAGTTTGCCTGACGGAACTCTGAAAGCGCATTTGGCTGGGTTCAGCTTCAAGTCGTACTTCCTTAATCTCTCGAAGAATTTCCTCAAGTCTTGGATGTGATTATCCTGTGTCCTGGACTTGACTATCACTTCGTCCACGTACACCTCTATTTCCTGATGCATCATGTCATGGAAAATGGCAGTCATGGCCCTCATGTACGTATCCCCAGCATTCTTCAAACCAAATGGCATGACCCGGTAACAGTAGGTGCCCCAAGGCGTGGTGAAGGCAGTTTTCTCGGCGTCCTCTTCATCCATCAATACCTGATGATACCCAGCGTAACAATCTACGAAAGACTGTATCTCGTGTTTGGCGCAATTATCAATGAGGATGTGGATGTTGGGCAGCGGGAAATTATCTTTAGGACTTGATCTGTTCAGATCTCAGTAATCTACACATACCCGAGTTTTCCCATCCTTTTTTGGTACTGGAACCACATTCGCCAACCATGTTGTATATTGGACTACCCGAATCACTCCCGTTTTCAGTTGTTTGGTGATCTCCTCTTTAATCTTGTCGCTGACCTCAGTTTTGAACTTTCATTGCTTTTGTTGAACTGGAGGACAATCAGGATGAATCGGCAATTTATGAACCACTAGATCAACACCTAGTCCCGGCATGTCATCATATGACCAAGCAAACACGTCTTTAAATTCAAAAAGAAGATGAATTATCGCCTCTCACGTTTTCTTGTCCGTGTGAATGCTTATCTTGGTCTCCCGAACTTCTTCCGGGGTTCCTAAATTTACCGGTTCAGTGTCATTCAGATTTGTCTTAGGTTTATTCTCGAAATATTCCAACTCTCGGTTTATCTCCCTAAAAGCTTCTTCCGTATCATATTCTGGTTCTGGGTTCATTAATTTGCAGTTAAATAGCTCATTGTGACCTGGGCGTGAAGTCCGCAAGCATGTCATATTTAAAGCCGCATTATTATAACTGAAAAGAAAGGTAAAAGAAAAAATAACAAAAATCAGAACAAAAGAAAGAATGGGAAAGCAATGATGATTTTTTTTATTTTTCTTTGGAAAGTTGGAGGACAACAATGTTTACAACTTAGGAATTCAAAACAACAATTGAAAGGAAGAAAACGCTCAAGTTATGTCCTGGAGATAACTTGCGACACATGGAAAGGTGGCAGGACAGGTCTACCCGGACTTCCGTCTAGTCGGGAATGGCGTGGCCTCCCAGTTTTGAAGTTTGGCATTCGGCCCCATGTACATCATCTCAGCAATGCTTGTGCCTTCACCTGGTTGAACCATGTGGACCTCGTAGAGCATCTCTCTCATCGCCCCACATATCTCCTCGATTTCCTCAGCTGTGAAGACCTCATCATCTTCTTCTTCAGCGGACCTTGGCCTGATGAAAGTTGCATATAAATCCGGCAGTGGTCGAGGTAACTTCCAACCCTCATTTTTCCTTTTCTTTGCCCACTCTTCGTCTGCTGGAGTAGGTTTGAAACCTAGTCCAAAAGGTTTCTTGGCGACTGGCAAGGTAATGGGTTCTGTTATTCCCTGAAGGGTTCGTCCAAGCCCCTTCCCTGGCCTAAATCCGTGCCGGATCATCTCTTTGGCCACCATAACCGAGACGTTAGACAAGAAAGGCTGGGGGCAGGGTATTCCCTCTTCGTGCTGCTCTGCCAGTACAATCTCAAAAGCTTGATCGACCGTATGTTCGCTCCCTTCTCTTGGTTCCAGATATGGGATGGATGGGTCCCGATAAATAGCATACTCATCTTCCCCATGGACCACGATCTCTCTGTCTTCGTACTCGAACTTCACCATCTGGTGAAGAGTGGAAGGCACGGCTCCTGCCGCATGGATCCAAGGTCTGCCAAGGAGAAAATTGTAGGATGTATCCATGTCGAGCACCTGGAAGGTTACTTGAAATTCGACTGGTCCTATGACCAACAACAGGTCTATTTCTCCCATGGTATCTCTCTTGATGCCGTCGAAAGCCCTTACGCAGACATTGTTGGGTCGGATTCTTCCGGTCCCAATTTCCATTCTTTGTAGCGTGGAGAGCGGGCAAATGTCAACGCCTGAGCCCCCATCCAACATTACCCGCTTGACATAATAGTCTTCGCATTTAACTGTTAGATGCAAAGCCTTGTTGTGTGCCGCTCCTTCCGGGGGTAGATCGTTCTTGCTGAAAGAGATTTGGTTGACGGCGAAGAATCTTTCCGTCATCCGCTCTAATTGCTCAACCGAGGTTTCAACTGGCACATATGCTTCATTCAGGGTCTTCAGTAAGATCTTTTGATGCTCGGCCGACCTCATCAATAATGATAGCATGGACACTTGCTCGGGGTACTTGCGCAGTTGATCTATCACTTTGTAATCCGGCATTTTCATTTGTTGGAAGAACACTTTCGCTTCTTCAACACTTACGGGCTTCTTTGGCGGGAAGCGCCTTTGTGTGGCGTTGTTCAGTTCTTGGGTGTTTGAATACCTTCCAATGAAAGTATTTCCTGGAAGTTCTCCCATGACCTCTTTACCTTTGTACATTACCAAAGTCTTTTGATAATTCCACGGCACTGTGGACGGGTTGGTCATTGGCTTTTGTGGCACGCGTCCGATAACTACTGGCTCATTCAGCCGAGGTGGTTGAATCGTCCCCCGGACCACATAGGCCCCTTTCGGCACGTACATAGGTTTTGTCTTTTTGATTGCTAAGTTCTGCGTCTTCTCAGCTCGACCTCGTGGTATGTAAAGAACTTCATCCCCTACCGGTACCACTTTCTTCTCCACCTTCTTTTCAAGTTCTTTCTTTATAGCCTTGGCCTCCTCCCCCTTTCCTGGTTTTTGGTCTGTTTCGGGCCTCTTCCCCGTGTCGACAATGGCAATTATGGATTTCAGAGCAGGGTCGAATTCTTTGTCTTCGCAAATCATTCCGATCAGCGGCCCATTATTATGAGCAGGCAATGGATTGTTAGTCACATTTGGGATCTCTTCGTCCCTTAGCACTATTTTCCCTTGCTCTATCAAATTCTCGACCACTCTTTTCAACGACCAGCAATCATTTGTATCATGTCCCTCGGCCCCTGAATGATAGGCGCATCTGACTCCAGCTTTGTAAGAAGGTGATGTCGGGTTTTGCCTTGTTTGAGGGATTGGTTGCAAGAAACCCAATTGGACTAGCTTAGGGAACAAAGTAGAGTATTGCTCACCGATGGGCGTGAAAGTCCGCCATCGAGGTGGCTCCTGAGGGCGAAAGTTATTCTTCGGGGGTTGTGGGTTATAGTGGTTGCGGTAAGGAGGCTGATTTCTGGGAGGTGGAGCTGGGCCTCGGTTGGCTTGTTGTGGTGGATGGGCATAAGGTTGGGCATTCATGACCATATAAGGTTGATGAGCATATGCCAAATTGGAGTGGGGGAAATTGTGTTGTGGGGTTCTTTCCGGGAAACGGGGCCTGGGATGACGATACTCCCTTGCTTCCGAGGCTGCCATAATTGTTTCTTCTTTCTTCTTCCCTCTGGTCATTCCTCCCGACCCGCTTTGGACGGCCTGGGAGGTTGCCCTTATGGCTGCTTGACTCAGAATCCTACCTGTTTTCAGACCATTTTCTACCATCTCTCCAATCTTGATCGCTTCCGCGAATGGCTTACCCATGGCTGACATCATGTTTTGGAAATAGTCAGATTCTTGAGCCTGGAGAAAAGTAGTGACCATTTCCACTTCATCCATGGGAGGCTTCACTCTTGACGCCTGTTCACGCCACTTAATAGCATATTCCCTGAAGCTTTCTGAAGGTTTCTTCTTCAAATTCGACAGCGAATTTCGGTCTGGCGCAATGTCGATGTTATACTGGAATTGTTTCACAAAATCTCTGGCGAGATCATCCCATATATGCCATCAGGACATTTCCTGGTCCATATACTATTCCGAGGCTGTCCCTACTAGACTTTCCCCAAAATATGCCATTAGCAGTTCTTCTTTTCCGCCGGCTCCTCGCAATTGGTTGCAGTATTTCTTAAGATGTGCAATGGGGTCACCGTGCCCATCGTATTTCTTGAACTTCGGGGTCTTGAAACCCGCTGGCAGGTGCACGTGAGGGAACATGCATAGGTCGGCATAAGAGACGCTCTTCTGTCCGCTCAATCCTTCCATATTCTTCAAACTTTGTTCAAGGCTTCTCATTCTCTTGCCAATCTCATTTTGTTCTGCAATTCTGGGGTTCTGATCTTGCCCGGGTGTCAGCTCACACTGAGGCGGTGGAGGATTAGTGCTGGTAGCGAACCTAGTTGGTTCCATTGAGAACGATGGTGCTTGGAATGTAAAAGAGGATGAGTCAAAGCTTGGCTTGTACGTGGTAGGCTGTGCCGTAATCGGGCAAGGCGATGCAGTAAAGATGTTCATGCTTGCATCAGTGGATGACATTCGGGGATGAGGCTCAGAAGGCGATCCAGCAGAGAAGGCTGAGGTGGCTGGGTACCCGAATGAGGTAGCAGGATAATTTATGGGGACATTAGAAGTCCCACTCGACCTGGAGAATAATTCAGGGAATCCGGGGACGACACTTGGCGGTTCTTTCCCATTACTCCAGTCGTCCAACATTTCCAACATGCGGAGCCGTAGGATTCTATTTTCCTCCGCAGTTGCGGATTCAGGTGTGAGGACGGCTGAGATCGAGCTTTCCTCAGAAACAGGGATTGTTTGCAATGGAATTTCTGAAGACATTTCCACACTTCCCTTTGACCTGGTGAAGTAAGCATGAGTACTGCTTCTGGTCCTAACAAAGGTAGTTGAACACTTCTCCTTGACCTCGTGAAGTATGAGTGCGAGGCCAGACTTTCACCAAACCAACCGTCTTTCCAAAAACCCTGGAATACTCATCGACGAATGCACGGTTAATTTGCAGCAAATAACAGATAGTTAATCTCACGTTGGGCATTATGCACCTATACAGTTAAGTGGATTACTATATGTTTGCTACGAGAGCATGCGTCATTCCGACATTTTTCCTCTTATTAGTTTTTCCCCTTCTTTTCTTTTTTTTCTTTTTCTCTTTTTTTTTTGTTTTTCTTTTATGTTTTTTTTATTTTGTAGTAAAAGAAATGCGACCGGATCCGATGAGGATTGCCTACGTATCACGATGCCTACGTGAATCAGATCATTACGTAGTTCGAAAAACACAAATGAGCGTAAAAGAAGCAACCTCTTTATTGTTGAAATGGTCTATTACAAACTACATTTTGCAAAAGAAAAAGCAAATTTCAAAAATAAACCTAGACTCAAAATAGGCTAAAAATCACCCTGATGGGAAAAACAGGCAGAAAATGCTAAGATACAGATTTGACTTATGAGTGCATTATGGTTTTGAAAATTGGTGTCCGCGGGGCATCGTTCGGCCTCACCGCGGTCCTAGGCGTGAGATCCCTCTCAAGTTGCTCCAGCTCATGCATAGTCTGCTTGACATAACCCATTACTACCGGGAGGACGGTAACGCTGGACATGTTCTCACATCGTAGACATCGTCTGGTGATGGCATGGGCAATGGCCTTGATCCTATCTCTGGTTTGCTTTTTCTCTACGAGTAGGCGTTTTATCTGATCGCTACATATCTTGAATAATTGAGCATCCTGTATATGCTGATGCTTCAGTCGCCGTACTTCCAACTTTATCTGGGCTATTGAGTCGTACCAGTATCTGCTCTCAATTTGGAAATCCTTGGCCTGATTAGCTGCTTTGCTCTCAAGTGTAGCCATCTCTCTCTTCATTTTAGCAACAGTCTTTTCGTGGTCGCCTTCCAATTGATTCAGGTATCGGCGATGCTCATCTGCTCTTGTATCCCACTGTGCCCTGAGCTCTGCTACGACGTTTTCAGATTTCTCCAAACCATCTTGCCATTCCCTGATTTCACTTTTTATCCTTTTTATCAGCTGCTCGTCTGATCGACGCCTTGGCTGTTTATCTGCATCCACCCTTATCTGTTTGACCTGGGCTCTGAGCATTTCGTTTTCCTGAATTAACCTGTTCCGCTCTCCCAGATTGGTAGCAGCTTGTATGTTGTGCTCATATTTCAAGCTTCCCACTTGTTGCTTTAACCTGCCGATTTCGGCGCAATAGCCTCTTTCCTTTGCTAACCAATCCCACTGCCTTTGCGATGATTCGGTGAAATTCCGGATGTGGGGTCTCTTAGCCGGCCTTTCATGCTCAAATTCCCTTCTATACAATGCAAGGTAACCTGGCGCTGTCTCTCCTTTGGCTCGATCCCGCACGCAAGTATCTGATTTCAAATATTGACACTCACTCCAGATTTGGCGAATCTTCGCTTCTGGGAATTGTCCGTTATGACTTATCTCAACTGCTTGAGTGCTAAGATCTTCCTCATGAGGTACTGTTTGGCATCTTCTGAACTGTCTCAAAACTCGGCAGGGTGCGTAAGGTTGAATGCTCTTAAGCCCCATCAGTAAGAAATGAGTTTTAGCTGCAGACATATATAGGATCTCATCAACAGGCAACCATCCCAACGTCCATTGTATTTGGCTGGCAGTAAGAGCTTGAAAGAACGAGGTCCATGCCAGGACTTCTTTGGGCAAACTGATCTCTTTGGTTCTCGTGTAAGATTCTTTTATGCAGGTCTTTTCCAGGGAACAATGGCTCAAAATCTCGGAATGATGGCAGAGGTGCTCGGTCATCCATATCTGTAGGAGCAAGTTACAACCTTCGAAGAAATTTCCCCTAGCTTTACAAGCTGTAAGAGCTCGAAAGATGTCAGATACCACCATAGGCGCGAGAGTACTGTCACTTTGCGTGAGTAAAGTGCTGACGACCCCGGATATCTTCAAATCAATGTTTCCGTCTTTCCTTGGAAATACCAGAATGCCCATGAACATCACCATGAATGCTACCCGTCTGTGCTTGTCCCACTTCTGACGAACTCCTTTGCTGCACAGTTTGTTGATTGGATTATTGAAACCCCCCTCATTACCGTACCTATCATATATGAAGCATAGAGTACAAAATCCGGCTGCCAAATCCAGGTTGTGGACTGTTCTAGGTATCTTCAATGAATCTAGGAACCGATGTACCGTGACGACTCTTGGGGCGACCAAGTATTTTTCCCTCAAGGGAAGTTCAGTATTCCCGATGTATCCGGCCATTTCTTCCAAAGTCGGGGTGAGTTCAAAATCAGAGAAATGGAAAACATTGTGCGCCGGGTCCCAATAGGTAACCAAAGCTCTTATGATATCTCCCCGAGGCTGGATTTCCAACAAACCCACAAGACCTTTCAGATATTTCTTAACCTCATTTTGTCCTTCAACACCTAGATCATTCCACCATAGCCGTAACTTGACAGGGATTTTGGTCATTATTGAAAAATGTTCATTTTGCATCGTGCTCATCCTGCACATTTATTAAAGTGATTTTAACAAAAAAATGACTTGACTCAAAATATTTTACAGAGGGGATCAAGTTTTGAACACGGCCTTTAAACACTTCGGGGACGAAGATTTTAAGGGTGTGTGGGTCAACTGGACAAAAATGCTAAACAAGACCCGAAGGTGGCTGTTTATGCAAAGTCAGCCTTCCGGCGTCCCTTTTCGGAATCATTCGGCTATTTATGACAAAACAGCGTCACCTTACTTATTTATGACTCTTTAAAAATTTGACACATCTCTTTTATTTATTTATTTATTTATTGATTTTGGCTATTTTAGCAAAATGGGGTTGAACCCGACGAGGGTTGCCTACGTATCTCACATCCGGTGAGAATCAAACCGGCGTAGTTCGGGCATATCATGAATAGAGAAAATCAAATAAACCTAGAAATCAAGAATACGTATTTTTATTATTTTTGAAAAGAGATAAAGACTAAAGAAAATATTTATTATTATTTTTTTTAGGAAATATTTGGACTATTAGTCTGAATTTATAAAAGGGGTACTACAAAAGAAACAACATTTTTTTTTTGAATTATGAATTTCCGTTTTTTTTTTTACTTTTTAAATAAATACCTTCTTTTTTTTATTTTGAAAATGATAAAAAGAAAATTTTTTTTATATATATTTTTTTTAAAATCAAACTAGAAGACAATCTCTTTTTTTATATATATATATTTTAGAAGAAATTCCGGCGAGGTTTCGACACTACTCGGACATTGGTTCTATTTTTCCAAAATAAGTAATTATCTCCCTATGCCGCTATTTTTCTTCTTTTTTTTTCAAAACCGGTCAGCATGCGGAACCGAGGCAAATAAATGCGCAAAACAAATAGGATGCAGCAGGGTGGTCTTTTCATTTCAGGTTGCCTGTCCTAGACGGACCCAACCCCTGTGTTGAGTCCCCTAAGTCAAATGCGACATGATGCAGATAAGCGTTCCTACTAGGGATCCGGCATGAAGTCAAGTTATTCTAGGTTCGTAACCTGGGTATTTGTTCTGGACTGTGTACCCGAGCGGACAACTCGAGTCGAGGAGGGGGCTACGTACCGGGGACCCGCGAGATCGTCCGGCTTTGTAACTTGTCCGACCTCTTTCTTATTTCAGGTATTGACACTAACAGAATAGGGAGTCTCGACCAGCGAGCTTCTCCCCGGAGGTAAGAAGAGAAGGGTTTCGGCACAGTTTATATACAGCTCAGATAATATCAAAGCGGTAAAAGATAACATTTAGCACGTTATGCAAAAACATGTAATAAAGATCAGATAATAAAGCCAAATATAACAATTATTCTAAGCTCGAATTCTTGAACCCTGAACCAGTGGTTCTGGGTTAATCTTCCCCAGCAGAGTCGCCAGAGCTGTCACACCTCCTTTTTGCGCGCCCGCCCCCGAAGGGTTAAATGCGCGAGGGGAGTTTTTCCAATTTAAGTGACAATATTCGAAATGGGATTATTTATTTAATTCAGAGTCGCCACTTGGGAAAGGTTTGGCTTTTGGTGTCCCAAGTCACCGGTCTATCTTGAATCCCAAATCGAGGAGATTTTCGACTTTTCCAAATGAAGTCTGCGAACCAGAAATTCTAAGTAAGGAATTCTGTTGACCCGAGGGAAGGTGTTAGGCACCCTCGAATCCCGTGGTTCTAGCACGGTCGCTTAAATTGTTATAATGGCTAAATATCTGATTTAAATACATGTTATGACTTACGTGCTTTTATTAAGTTTAAACCACTTTTATTATTATCTTTTATTTTTTATAGAATTGCAACGTCGTAAAAATGCATCTCGAACCACGTCACAATCAATGCACCCGTGGTCGTCGACACATTTCGACTCCGTTGAGATTTGGATTTGGGTCACATCAATGTGCACCCGAATTTAAGAATATAGTTTACTTAAACCGTGCCTAAAGTCTAAACGCGTTATTATTTTGAGGAAGGCCATGAAATTCACTAAACGGCCTGTCCTGAATTCTAAATATTTATTATGGTTAATTGTTGAGGGCCCCGCAATTTACGTTTTTATTTGGCGAGGCTCGTCTCTATTTTAGAAAGGATATTCTAAAGTGGCTACATTTCTAATACATTTGTCCCTAAAATTAGAGGAAAAGGTACATGCTAATTTAATTATATGCTTTGGCCTGATTCGGATTCTTATGAATAATTATTTACAAAGTTAAGAAAACGTTATACTTTAATGGAAAAATGCTTTAATCTGACAAGAAATCGCATACGAGCTAACGAAATATAACACTTAATCCGAACATTTCTCGAGTTGAACTTAACTAAACTTATTTAGGCTAGATTAAAGCATTTAGCTACTAGATATTGTTACCAATGGGACTTTGAATGTGACCCTATGTACTGCCTAATGGAACCCAAAAAAAACTAAAGGAAACAGAAACAGCATTGTATAAGGTCGGAGTATACGTACCCCGTACTAACAAACAACTGACGAACTAACATGAAGGGCTAAACTCAATCGAGTATCAGTACATACTTTCAAACTATTGAATTATAAACTAATCAATTTTTTACAGACTCGTTAATGTACCATGAATATTACAACAAATACTTGAACTTCTTCAACCTTTTTCATTTCATGCTTTCAAACTGTTTCAGTTACATCAATATGGGACTTGAAATGTGTACCTGGAATGCTGAAATGCAAAGAGGAAGAAGAGAATAACAGGGAAGATCAGCAGCAGCAGGAATCAGAGTAACAACAGCAATCAAAACAACACAGCAGAGCAGATTCTATTGTAAGGGATGGGACTATAGTTGAAGAGAAAGTAGCCAAATGAAGCAGCACACAGTGTGGTGGAAACAGAACTCCAGACAATCCAATTCCGAGATACACCAAATGCAACAAAACACTAACAGTAATCTCGGTTGAAACTTAGAAGAAGCAACACTACCTAACAAATTGACAACAGATGAACTTCAGACAAACAAAACCAAGTTTCTGATTTCCTATCTGTTTTATCTCTTTCTTGCTCTCTTTCTATTTCTGTATATATGTGTATCTATGTATGTCTCCAAACCTCTCTTCTCAGATCTCTCTTGATCTCCTCTATCTTTTTTCTTAACAATTTTTTTTTCATCCTCTATGTATATTGTGCCTCTCTTTTATAAGCCTTAACATCACCCCTTTTACAGCCTGTTAGATTAATCAGATACCCCTCCCATGTGCTGCCCCTTTTCAATTCCACTTAGCTATTTAAGTATTAGAAACCCATCACATTTCCTGGCAGACTTACCCTTTTGAAAAATGTTTAATACTTCTTAACTAAAGCAGGGTAATGGGCAGCAGAATATATCTGACAGCATGTGCTGTCGATTATTTTATTCAAAAGCCCTTATGCAGGGCACAGGCTGTGCACAAATGCACCTGTGGTGCACAAATGCACATGTTGTGCAGAAAGTGCACATGCCCTCCAATTCAGAAGTTAAACAAACATTCCTTTTACATTTCTGATTCAAATTAACAACTATAAGTAAACAAACTCAGTTCCTAATCGATTCAAACAAATGTGTCCAGAAGCAAATCGATTTGTTATTGTTCAGGAAATTAAAACTAATTGATGACACATGTCGACTCGACTATATTAATCATAACATGCACAATCGTAGCCAAAAATCAGACATTTAACTGTATCGACACATGATTTGAATTATACTGACTAAACAAAGTGGTACTCGAGGAATCAGTTGATCAGTCAAAATTTGAAGCTCAATTATTCGCACAACACATACATACATACGCATTATCAGAATAGGAGAGGGATTCAAACAAACACAGAGGTTCAGGTAAAGTGGACAAACAACAGTTGATAAAAATTCAAAGACACAAATTAAAACAAAACATGAACAGACCTTTAATCAATCAGATGAACCAAAACAAATAAAGAAAAGAAAGCAAAACTTACCTTAAACCCCGAAAAATCAAAATCTTACTTGGATTCGAACAGACCTTTCTTAAGGCTGAACGGACTTTAATCGAAGTGTTTCTCAGATGAGAAACACTTCGATTAAGGTCCATTAGACCTTAATCTCTTCGGCTTGAACGGATATGGACCAGTGACGAGGAACCCTAAGGTTCCAAAAATCAGATCTAGGATTCATGCTTCCCTGATCAGATTCGGACCAAACCAAGCATGGTTTGGTCACGAGGGGGGTCTGGGGAGTGTCTGGTGTGAAACTGGGGTTAAACGGTGTAAGTCAAGTTCCGACTCGAATCTTCAAACGAAGATTTGAGAAGGTGGGGAGGGACTCGAGTTACGTGGTTAACAGATCCGTGTTCCGGATGGCAAGGGGGTTCTATGGTGTTAAGGGTGGGGTCACCGGCGTCCGTGCCGCCGGTTTTCATGGTGAAGGATACAGGGGCGGCTAGGGTTTTTGGAGGGGGAATGGGATGAGGACGAAGGTGACCTAAAGCCGGGGTTCGGATAGGGGGGCAGGGTAATGTTATGAGTTTATATAGTTAGTGGGTAGGTGGATCCTGGCCGTTGGATGAGATGTGATGAAGGGTTAGGATCTCTTGGCTGATAGGGGACGGTGTCGTTTCATCTTTAGAGGGTTTGGGTCGGTCCGGGTGGAAACGGGTCGGGGTCATCAGTGGGTTATGGGGAGGTGATCTTGGCCGTTGATCATTCAGAGATCAACGGCTCAGATCAGACTCAACCATTACGACGTCGTTTGGACGTCCTTGGTGTCAGCTGGACTGGACTGGGTTGCACAGGGGTTTTGGGCTGAGTTTGTTTGGGCCAATTTGTTTAAAATTGGCCCAAGTCCGAAAAGATTTCTTTTTTTATTATTATTATTTTATTTTCTTCTTTATTTAAAAAACAAAAACATAAGTAAATCAAATTAAAATTAAATAAACACTTAATACAATTATTTGCACACACCTTAAAATATTTTAAAACAGGTAAAATCAAGCAAGAACGAAATCACGGACAAAGATGCCTATTTATGATTTTCTATTTAACAACCGGATTACGGTTCAAATTATGCATGACACATACATTTTTTGTATTTTGTTTTAATAAAATAAAATGGGCAAAAAATCATAAATAATTAACAAAATGCCATGTAAAAATCCAAAAATTGTATAACAGGACCAATTGTTATTATTTTTTATTTCTTTTGGAGCGATTGTTGCGTGAAACAAAAATCACGTGCTCACACCTATCGTGGTACTAGGATAACCGACTCTTTTCAAAAAACAATACGAAAATTGATTTCAAGGAAAAATTCAAGATATTTAATAATAAAACTTCATAAAGAAATTCTAAACTACGAAAGTGCGGAAACAAAAGCCCGACATCGGGGTATCACTAATCATGAGAATCTACTATAATCTGGCCGAAAATACTAAGACTAACACAGTATAGAAAGTAACTACAATTGACTATAGGAAGATAGGAGGGAGAAAAGCAGGGCCGCGATCGCTAGCAACTACCTTTCTAACTCCAAGAAGATCTACAACTGGAATAGTCAACAGCCGCTACCGGATCCTAATACGCCTGGATCTTTACACAAGGTGCAGAGAGTAACGTGAGTACGCCAACTCAGTAAGTAACAACAGTAAATAAAGGCTGAGCAGTAGTGACGGGGAATAAAGCATTTAAAGGTCATATCATGAAAGCTTAGTAAAATACAATAGGCTTTTGAAATAAGGGTTTGAATCAAATCATCTCGTTTAAACCCAGTTATGATAAAATCATTTAAAGATATTTTTCAATAGTTTTCAAATAAAGGCTCAATGCAAACTAAGAAAAAATGATGAAATCATAAACAGCCCCTCGGGCAAAACATCACTCATATACAACCCTTGGGGCAAACCTCACAGTCACTCGTGCCACTCGGGCATACCTCACAATCACTCTTGCCACTCGGGAATACCTCACAATCACTCTTGCCTCCCAGTCACTCGGCACACGGCACTCCGCTCACTGGGGTGTGCAGACTCCGGAGGGGCTCCTTCAGCCCAAGCGCTATAACAAGTCAAATTATGGCATAAACCAATTAGGCCCTCAGCCTATATCAATCATGCAGCGGCGTGTAGCGCGATCCCATAAATACCCTTATAAATCAGGCCCTCGACCTCACTCAGTCATAAACCTCTCAAGCCACTCGGGCTCTCAGTAAAAACAAGGTACTCACCCCAAAACAACATTTGTATGCATCAAAACAGAGAAATAAAGACTGAGTTATGAAATCAATAAGTATAAACATGGCTGAGTATAGATTTTCAATCAAAAACAATGAAAGGATACAATAAAAGACCTCTAAGGTCCAAACAACACTAGCATAAGGCCTAAACATGTCATCAAACTTGATTTACATAAATTCTTTCTAAAACAAGTGAAAGGCATTTAGTTTCAACAAAATATTCAACTTTATAGTAGATCGGGACGGACCAAGTCACAATCCCCAATGGTGCACGCCCACACGCTCGAAATAGTCACATGACATAAAAATTCGGGGTTTCATACCCTCATGACTAGATTTAATATTTTTACTTACCTCAAACCAATCAAATCCCTACTCCGCGATGCTCTTGCCCCTCGACTCGGCCTTCAAATTCTCCGTATCCATTCACAACCAGTACAATACCATCAATATGTGCTAAGGGAATGAATTCCACAAGAAAAACTATCAATTAGACCAAGAACCCGAAATTGGTTAAAACCCGGCCCCCAGGCCCACGTCTTAAAATCCGACAAATTTTACAAAACTAAAAAGCCCATTCACTCACGAGTCCATGCATACAAAATCTATCAAAATCCGACTCCATTTGACCCCTCATTTCACCCCTTATTTCCACTAATTACATGATTAAACAACGGAAAATCACCACATATACGAGTATTAGGGCTCAAGAAACTTACCTCACTGATAATCCCTTGAATCTCTCTTCAAAGTCACCCCCAAAAGCTTCAAAACCAACTGAAAATGGTGAAGAATGGACCAAAATTCGCGAAGGGTTCAATCTATACCTTCTGCCCAGGTTTTTCGCACATGCAACCTCTTTTCCGTGCTTGCGATACCGCACCTGCGATCAAAATCCTTGCACCTGCGAAAATGACTTAACTCCCCAACTTCTGTACCTGCACCCCAGGCCTCACATCTGCAGGCTCGCATGTGCGGCCCAACCTTTGAACCTACGCTCCCAGCCTTGGCCTCTATTATCCGCATCCGTGCCTAAATTCCACTACTACGAGCCTCGCACCTACAGTTCTAACTCCACAAGTGCGGTTAAGATAGAACTAGCAGCTTCAGCTACATTTCCAAATTTCAAACTCTCTATTAACCATCTGAAATCATCCCCAGACCCTCGGGACCTCAACCAAACCTACCAACATATCTCATAACATCAAAAAAACTTAGTCGAACCCTCGAATCAGTCAAAAAAAGGTCAAAACACCAAATTATCCGGGGGTTCAAGCCTAAGAACTTCTAAACTTCCAAATTCCACAAACAACGCCGAAACCTACGAAATCAACTCCAAATGACATGAAATTTTGCACACACTTCTCAATTGATACTACGAATATACTCCATCTTTCGGAATTCCATTCCAACCTTGATATCCAATTTTCCCCTGCCGACCAAAGTCGCCAAAATTCCAACTTGTGCCAATTCAAGCATAATTATACCACAGACCTCCAAATCATACTCTGGGCGCGCTCCCAAGTCCAAAATTACCTAAAGGAGCTAATGGAACCATCAAAATTCCAATCCAAGGTCATGTACTTATAAGTCAACATCCGATTGACTTTTCCAGCTTAAGCTTCTAATAAGGACACTAGGTGTCTCATTCTACTCCGAAATCACTCCGGGCCCGAACCAACCAACACGATATGATAAACGACTGGCCGGGTCGTTACACAATATATGGATTTAAACAAGCCTCACGACAATGGTATATAATGTTTAATGATACCATAACATCTTTTGGATTTTTGGAAAATAACATTGATCGGTGTATATACCAAAAGATCAATAGGAGAAAGTTTATATTTTTAGTCCAATATGTTGATGATATTCTACTTGCTGCTAATGAATTAGGCATATTGCGTAAGACTAAAGATTTTATTTTTAAGAATTTTGAAATGAAAGATAAGGGTGAGGCATCCTATATTATAGGAATAGAAATATTCCTTGATAGAACACAAGAATTATTGGGATTATCTCAGAAAGCTATATCGAAAGAGTTCTAGAGAGATTTAACATGAAAAATTGTTCAACATGAATTGTTCCAATTCAAAAAGGGGACAAATTTAGTCTCATTCAATGCTTTAAGAATGATGTAGAACGAAAAGAAATGGAATCAATTCCTTACTCTTCTATTGTTGGTAGTCTGATGTATACTCAGACTTGCACAAGACCGGATATTAGTTTTGCTGTCGGAATGTTGGGAAGTTATTAGAGTAACCTAGGAATTGATCACTGGAAAGCTGCCAAGAAAGTCTTGAGGTACCTGAAAGGAACAAAGGATTACATGCTCATGTATAGAATTCCAAGCATTTGGAAGTTGTTGGATACTCAGATTCAGATTTCGGTGGATGTATTTGTATGGGTCAAAATCTGATCAAGGGGGCCTCGCCTGAGAGAGGGAAATCAAGAGTCAATTAGACTGAGGTCATGCTTAAGAAGTAACATTGGCGAGCCGAGCAGCTAAGCTCGAGGTCGAACACTCAGATCGGTCAAAATGGCTAGTTTAGCAATAAGATATTTTGAAGGAATATTCTATAGAATATTCTCTACACTTGTACTTTCAGTAGGTAAGGGTTATGTTCTATATAAGTAGGAATAGAGAGAGAAGAAAAGAGGTATGTAATATTATATATGATAATCTCTATCTAGAAAAGTTGACTCTGAAATAACTACAAATATTATGTTTACAAAAGATTCGATTTGTTTTTTGTCCAAAACTCTCACATCAGATCCAAGAAAGCTTTCTATATTCCCACGTTTGATTTCCTTACATCATTGTCAGAGAGAGAATCATCCACCACATTGAATATTTGGGCGAATCATTCTCTCTATTTATATTTAATACCATTCATTATATTTATTTCTTGTCATTATCCCGTCATTCATTCATAAAAATATCATTAAATATCCCTTTGGTATTTAATAGCCTTGAATGCGGATTTACCCATTATCATTTATTTAGTTAGTTTTATAAAAAGGTTTAACAATTTTTTGTCAAACAATTTGGTGCCTTCTGTGGGAATTTTCTAGTTAAAATTTTTAGTTTCTTCTAAATCTAAAAAAGGGCGCACAAAACTTTGGAAAATCACGTATTTCCTTGTTTGCACAAATCTGATATGGCAGGCAACAAAGAGGAAAAGAGAAAAGAAATAGCCAATCTCACCGCCAATCCCCTCAACACCATTAACGAAGTAGACGATACGGAGGGTGAAGACATAACACCAAACACCTTTCCCAGGCAAAATAGCTCTCCTCCACCTCCCGACAGTGTCACGACCTCGCACGGAAAGGGTGCCTCTACGTCCACGATAGAAGAAGCACCACCAGCAGTGAAAAAGTTACTTGAGTTGTGGTTGACAAGTACACTAACCGGCTTCCTTGGCAAGCCCGCTCGGAGGTCAAATAGGTAAGAAGCAAGAGCTGGTGTTGTATCAGCAGCTGACGAACAACAAGCTCCCCCATCAGGTATTACTCACAATGTTAGTGATGCAGGTAATGAAACCCTAACAACCATTTTGAGGAAAATGGAGGAGATGGAGAACGAGAACAAAATGCTCTGTAGCCAATTGAAAGAGAGCCAAGATAGGGTACACAAAATACCAGGTGCCCCAAAACTGCTGCCAAAAAGAGACACCAGTCGATTTGTCGAGCAACTATATAGCGACGAGGCCGCACCACATGCCATACCAAAAACTTTCAAAATGCCCCCATACTTGAAAATATATGATGGCACGACGGACCTAGAGGATCATGTGACCCATTATGTCACTACAGTGAAAGGCAACAACCTCGCAAAAGAACAAGTATCATCCATATTGCTGAAGAAGTTTGGAGAGACCCTAACCGGTGGAGCCCTAACTGGGTACTCACAGTTACCTGCGCGCTCCATAGAAACGTTTAAGGAAATGGCTTACAAGTTCGTCACCACCAATGCCGGGGACAAAAAAGCAGAGGCGAGGGTAAACGATATATTCTCCATTAAGTAATCGCCTGGAGAAGGGCTCAGGGATTTCCTCTCCCGGTTTAACCGCGTAAGAATTACCCTTCCGAATATATCTGAAGGAATGGAGGTAGCCGCTTTCCAGAATGGGCTAAGTCGAAGTGGGTCATGGGCGACCAAAAAATTGCTGAGCTGACTCATGAAATACCCTCCAATAACTTAGGACGAGATACACAACGCCTATTGTGCCGAGGTAAGAGCCGACGAGGATGATCTTAACAGACCTACCCAACTTCTGACCTCGGTCCAGATGGAGTCTAGGAAAGACCAAAGAAATAACAACATGAGGAATCTAGCAAGATCCCGACCTAATTGAGAAAGAGATCAGACTTATGTCAGAGGCACCCTCATGCCGCCTCCACGCCACTATAAAGGTCTATCCAGGCCGCGAATGGGAATTCACCGAAATGAAAGAGGAATGTCGCTTTGTTATCAGCTCAAAATTTTTATGTTTCCCCCTCAAAAATAGTTTACGCACTAGAGAAGCTTGGTCCAAAAGTAAAATGACCGCAAAAGATGAAATCCGACCCAAGCACCATAAAGTCAAAGGACCTTTGCTAATTCCATCAGAAACAGGATCATTAAATCGAGGACTACATCGCCCTTAGATATGAGGTCATGAAAATGCTTCACCAAGGGCACCTTAAGGAACTGATGAGTGATCATGGGAGAGCCAACTTCGCCTGAGGACGAGAACAACACCAGGGACCGCCCAAACCACATTCCCTAGTTCGGACCATTCAAATGATCATTGGTGGAGGCAACGACACATCCATCAACAGCGTGAAGTTCACCACCACCCACAAACTCAAGCGGTCGATCACCCACGAATGGTATGACGAACTCAAAGAAAGTATCATCTTCGATAAGTCAGGTACGCACAATTTGGTCTTCCCTCACAATGACGCCCTTGTCATTACTTTATGTGTTTTTGATACTGATGTAAGATGCATTATAGTCGATGATGGAAGCGGCACGTGCATTATCCACCCTCGGGTATTTGCACAAATGAAACTCGAGGATAAGATAGTGTCACGTTGCATCACGCTAACAGGTTTTAACAATGTAATTAAATGAACATCTGGAGAAATCACACTACCCGTCCTGGCCGATGGCGATATGGAGGAGACCACATTCCACATCATGGACCAGGTACAACTTACAATGCCATCATAGGCTGACCGTGGATACACGCCATGAAAGTTGTCCCTTCCAGTTTATACCAAGTCATTAAATTTTCCACCCCTTGGGGAGTATTCTACACACGGGGAATAAAACGCACGGCCCGAGAATGCTACCGCATCGCCCAAGACTACACGTACACCCAATAATTGAAAGGAAAAGTCGAGGAAGCATAGCAATTAACAATGTCGGGGTCAGACAGTGACGAAAGGGGAGACATTATCAGAGACCCTGAAACCATAGAAGCCGCAGTGTCAACCGTAGAGGACCTCGACCCCGTCCAATTACATGATGATGACAACAGCAAGAAAGCTTTCATCGGCCATAAGCTCCAAGATCCAAGTAAATTTTACCAATTCCTAAAGAGTAACATAGACCTATTTTCTTTTTCCCATGCAGACATGTCAGGTATCCCAAAAAAGATAGCAACTCACAAGTTGAATGTCGTCCCATTTTACCCCCAGTAAGGTAGGTTAGGCAAAAGTTCAACTCTGCAATAAATGACGTGGTTCATGAGGAAGTCAAAGAGTTGTTAGTGAATGGATCTATTAGAGAATCGAAGTACCCTCAGTGGGTCGCCAATGAGGTCATGGTGAAAAATAAAAACGGTAAGTGGAGGATGTGCATAGACTTCACATATCTGAACAAAGCTTGCCCAAAAGACTCGTTTCCGCTGCCCCACATCAACTAACTCATCGACGGTATAGCTGGACACGAACTCCTAAGCTTCTTGGACGCCTACTTGGCTACAATCAAATCCTCATGGAGAAAAGGACTAGGAAAAAACCACCTTCATCATCCACCAGGGGACATACTTGTACAGAATGATGCCATTCGAATTAAAAAATGCGAGGGCAACGTACCAATGACTGGTGACAAAAATGTTCAAAGATCAACTCGGCAAGACCATGGAAGAATACATAGACGACATGTTGTTCAAGTCAAAAAGAAAAAAAGACCATATCGACCACCTGAGGGAAGCCTTCGACATACTTGAAGGTACGACATGAAATTAAACCTCGAAAAATGTGTTTTCGACATGACATCTGGAAAATTCCTTGGCTTATTGGTATCGCAACAAGGAACGAGGTCAATCTCGACCAAATCAAGGCTATACAAGGAATCCTAAAAAATCTAACCATCAAAAAGCAAGTGCAAAAGCTGACTGACTGGATAGCTGCCTTGTCAAGATTCATCTCGCGGTCCTCTTATAGGTGCCACAAATTTTTTGGCTTACTCAAAAAAGATAATGGACTCCAATGGAATTCAAGTGCGTCAACGCCTTAAAAGAACTAAAGGCCTACCTATCTTCGCCACTCTCTCTAAGGCAGAACCTAGAGAGCGCCTCCTCGTCTCCTTGGCCGTGTCCGATGTCACAATAAGTGGAGTCCTGGTACGAGAGTACAAAGGTACGCAATCTCTGATCTATTATATTAGCAAAAATTTGGTCGACGCTGAAACAAGGTACCCCTTCCTCAAGAAGTTAGCTCTGGCCCTGGTCATAGCTTCATGAAAGCTTAGACCTTATTTCCAGTGCCTCCCTATCTCGGTGATCACAACTTTCCCTTTAAGGAGTATCCTATACAAACCCGAATTGTCAGGCAAATTGGCCAAGTGGACCATAGAGCTGAGCGAGCACGATATAACCTATCAATCGTGAACATCGATAAAATCTCAAGTTCTTACCGACTTCGTCGCCGACATCAGTGAGAAGATAATGTCCGAAGTCGAAAGGGAGGCCACTAGTACTTCCACCAAAATACACGACCAATGGGTTTTGTATACCAACGACGCTTCAGGATCTTGACTGGGACTCGTGCTCAAGGTCCCAACAGGCGAAATAGTTCGTCAGTCCATACGATGGCCCGACATGACTAACAATGAAGCCGAGTATGAGGCCGTGATTGCAAGGTTAAAGTTGTCACTCAAGTATGGAGCACGGTGAGTCATCCTTCGATGCGACTCATAACTCGTCGTTAACCAAGTCACAAGGACATTCCAAATTAAAGACCAACAACTACAAAAACACTAGGCAAAAATTTCAAACTATTACCAGAGTTTGACGAATGCCAGCTCGACCAAATACCCCGAGCGCAGAACATCGAAGCGGATGGCCTCGCCAAATTGGTTGCGGCCACCAAAAGGATAACCAGAGAGGGGGACATGGTCACTTTCCTCCATTCATCAATACATCAAATCGAGGTACTATCAATAAACTTGACTTGGGATTGGCACAATCGTATTATCTCATAATTGCAGGACGGAGTGCTTCCACCCGATAAAAAGAAGCCAAGAAGCTTTGAATGTTGGTGGCCAGGTACAACATTGGCGATACCGACCTGCACAAAAGAACATTTGGTGGTCCCCTAGCAAAGTGCTTAGGACCAATATCAAACGTAGGGTGTCCTCGAAGAAGTACACGAAGGCCACTGCGGATCTCAAACCGGCAACCGAGCTCCCATCAAATGCCTCATACGAGCAGGCTACTATTGGACCACGATGAAAAAGGAGGCCGCCGACTTCATCAAAAGGTGCGAGCAATGCCAAAAATACACCCCCATGATTCACTAAACGAGCGAGCACCTTTATTCAGTTTCCACACCCTAGCCTTTCATCAAATGTGAAATGGACATCGTCGGACCCCTCCTAACAGGTCAAGGTAATGTATGATTCCTTTTAGTTTTAACTAACTATTTCTCCAAGTGAGTAGAAGCAGGTGCATTCACCCAAATACGTGAGTAATAAGTAATCACATCCATATGGAGAAACATCATCTATCGCTTCGGTATCCCCAGAGAAATCAGTTGCGTCAACGGTTCCCAGTTCACTAGAAAAAAGACCGATGAGTTCTTCGAAAAATGGCACATTAAAAGGATACTCTCCACACCATATCACCCCACAAGCAATGGTCAGGTGGAATCCCCCAACAAAACAATATTGAACATCATGAAAAAGAAGCTCGAGAATGCCAAGGGACTATGGCCGGAACTACTACCGAAAGTGGTTTGGGCATACCGCACTATGCCGAAAACGAGCATAGTAGAAACACCATATTCACTAGTCTATGGGACCGATGCAGTAATACCGATCAAAGTCGGTGAATTAAGCCTAAGGTATTCAAATGAGAGCGGGCCAAGCAATGATGAAAGTAGAAGGCTAGACCTCGACGAAGCCGAAGAGCAGAGAGACATGGCCTACAAAAGAATGATAGCTCAAAAACAACAAGCAGAGCGGTAATACAACAAAAAATCCAAGATTAGTCCACTCAAAGTCGGGGATTATGTACTCAAAGCCAAACACAAGCAAGCAAAGACCCACGAGAAGGCAAACTAGGAACCAATAGGGACGGCCCATACAAAATCACGGCAGCGGTAAGCAAAGGGACGTCCCAGCTAGAAACAATGCAGGGAAAACTACTACCAAACAATTTGAACGTCGCCCACCTCAAATACTTCAACTTCTAAGAATAGACATGTCCCGGGTAGTACTCTTTTTTTCTTACCTCAGTTTTCTCCCAATGGGGTTTTCTCAGGGAGGTTTTAACGAGGCGATGAAGAGAGCATCTCAAAGTTAAGTATAAGTTCATCGTTCGACCTCTAAACTACTTTTCCAGGTCGACCAATGAAGGGACTAGATAGACTAACACTTCTCCAATGTATGGGACTTCTCCAATGAATGAATAAACAAAGAGAAATACGCAAACACACGAGTTTTTCATCTCTACCAAGTTCATACATTCGCCAAACCAAGATTCAACATTCAATATCTCTCAAATTGACTCATATTCGACCTCGTTTGAGTCACTTAAGAGTCAAAATCCGACCTTGCTCGAATCGACTCATATTCGACCTTGCTCGGGTCGACTCAAATTCGACTTCGCTCGAATTAATTAACATTCAATCTCATTCGAAATAACTAAGAGTCAACATTCGATCTTGTTCAAATCAACTCATATTTGACCTCGTCCGAGTCAGTTAAGAGTCATCATTTGACCTCACTTGAATTGACTCATATTCAACCTTGCTCCGATCGACTCACATTCAACATCGCTTGAATTAATTAACTTTCGACCTCGTTCGAATTAACTACAAGTCAACTTTTGATCTCGCTCGAATTGACTCATATTCGACCTTGTTCGAATCACTTAAGAGTCAACATTCGATCTCGCTTGAATCGACTCACATTCGACCTCGTTCGAATTAACTAAGAGTCAACATACAATCTCGCTCGAATCAACTCATATTCGACCTCATTCATATCACTTAAGGGTTAACATTTGATCTCACTCGAATCGACTCATATTTGACCTCGTTCAAATCACTTAAGAATCAACATTCGACATCACTCGAATCGACTCACATTCAACCCATTCAAACCACTTGAGTCAACATTCAACCTTGCTCGAATTGACTCATTCAACATTGCTCAAATCGACTCATAATCGACTTCGTTCGAATTTATTAATATTTGACCTCGTTCAAATCAACTAGCGTTCAACTTTGCTTGAATTATTTAACATTCAACTTTGTTAGAATTTATTTACACTCGACCTCGTTTGAATCAACTAGAGTTCAACATTGCTCTAATTAATTAACATTCGACCTCGTTCGAATCAAATAAGAGTCGAGAACTCTTATAAAGGGAAAACATTCAAAGAAAAGCAAAAAGAGCCAAAAACATACATCAAAACGTCGGTCATTCCATTCCAAAAAATGAAGTATCTAACAAAGGGACAGAAAGACGCCCCCACAAAAAAAGAGAAGAAAAAAAAATTATTAAGAAAAGGGACAAAAACAATGTACACAAGTATCACACTATATCATCTCCGCCCGCGCCATCACCACCTTCATCGCTCGGCCCAACAACACTTTCTCCTTCATCACCCGTGCCGTTAGCATACTCATCGTCGTACCAAGCATCAGATGCAAGCCCATCCAAGTTCTCTTCATCATCACCGTTCCCCGGCGTGGCGGGGTCATAAGCATAGGCAGGCCTGACATCACTTGCTTTAACGCGGACATCTTCAAAGTCGGCCTCAAGAACCTTCCCTACCATTATCAAGTTCCTATATATGTCTAGCTTTGCCTCAGCATGGATCCACATTTCGTATAATTCACGAGGAATGTCGGGGAAATCGGAAGCATGAGAGGAAGAAGGTCGAGCCAACGATCGTGCCTTCTCAGCCTCAAGAGTGGCGACTTTCTCGCTTAGGCTCGAAACATCTTTCTCAAGCCGCGCCTCCCTTAGCGCGGACATTTCCGCATTAGTTTCATGTTCATACCTAAGGACGCGAATAAAGCTATCTAAAGCCGCCGACTTTTGCCAAAGCTGCTACCCGAGCCTCCTCGGCCCTCACAAACTCTGCCACTTTCTCAGTCAACTCACCACTCAGGCCGGCAACTCTAATTGAGCTTTGCTCGAGCTCAGCCCACAAGGACGTCACCTGCGCTTGAAGGTCGATGCACTCGACCACGACCCCCTTGCTCACCTCAAGCTCATCGTCCTTGGCTTGAGTAACCCCTCAAGTTCACTACATCTACCAATAGTTCCACAAGATCCTCGTCCTTCTGGTCCAACTCCTCCCTAAGAGATTGGAGGTTACCACCTGCTCTAAACCATGCAAGCATCTCACGGTACTTGTCACGATAATAGACCTATTTTGAAACCATCTTCTAAAAAATAACCTTCGGCTTCTCTTCTCGACGGGCACTCTCGATCTCCAAAATGATAGTCTAAAAAAGAGAAGAGAAGAAGAAGAAAATTAGTAAATATGGAAAGAAGAAAAATACACGAATTACAGGAATGATGAAAGAAACTCACCCTTAGAGCCATACCGGATATGCCCAGTGATAGGTCGGAATCTCGGAGCGCCTGAAGAGTCCTGTTTTTGGCGGCAGAGGAAAGAGGGTCAAAGGAAGGGACAATGCTCACCGTATCCCCCACCAAATAGCAGTCTAAAGGGATTACAATATAGAGAGAGGATCCATCCGTTCTCACCTCCACCCGAGTAAGACCTTTGTTGAATATCCTCACTTCCTCAGGGTCGACATTAGAGCCAAAGAAGGAACGTTGGCCTGCCTTGTTGTTGACAGATCACTCCTTAGAATGATCATAGCCGCTTCTAGTTGCTCCCCTTCTTCCACGGAGGTGATCTCCAAGTCCGAAGGAGGCACAATCTCTACATCTAAGGCCAGACCGCCTCTTAACTCAGTCGTGGTTAACTCAGGTTCACCCCCCACCGTCTCCTTTTCGACCACTCTTCCACCAACCTCTATCCTGTGCCATTTCAGTGGAGCCTCTTCATCTTCGCCCTAGTTCGACTCATCGACCAAGCGAAACAATGTATAAGTCGGAATCTCTGCTAGAAGGGCAGCAGCTTGGCGGCTAGGACCATGCGAGGTCGGGGTCCTAGGAGTAACAGAGGTCTGAACATGCTCGCTTGTAGCAACAACAAGTATAGGCCCGGCCAAAATACCTGACTGGTGAAAAGCAAGCGTAGGATCCCTCGCCCTCCTTGAAGCCCTCCAACTTACCAACGAATAAAGACAAATAAGAAACATAAGGAAAGAAAGAATGAAACAAAGGTCAAAATTGCTAAGATCAAAGCAAGGTGACACACCGGCCACTAGCCTGCACCCAAACCGGTCATTAAACTACGACCACTAACGAATCCCCACCGTGTGTGGCAAAAAGTGACTCACCCAGTCACGAATGTCAATGACTAGTGAAGGAGGGTCCCTCTCAGCTGCAAAATTAGCAAAGGAGACCCAACACATTGCCAAAAAGAAACAACAAAGTCATTTTGGGAGAAAACACTTACGAGCAAAGTTCCACTCCTCAGGGAATCTATTGGGGTTCGATACCACGTGCTCCATCCTCACGTAGAAGAAATTGGCCGAAAAATGGCGACTAGTTTTATCGTCTATTTTCACCACCAATACCTTGGTCCCACTGTGGCGTAGGTGTATCATCGTGCCCCTATGAACTTGGGGCGAAGAGGTGAAGCAGATGGTGGAGAGAAATACCACGGTTGGTCAGCTATGCATACTTTGTAAGCATAAGGTAAAGCTTGTATATATACGGAGAGAGCTGAGCAGGGCACACACCATAATAACGGAAAAAAATCCTCCACCAAGGAATGAAGAGGAAGTGTATAGCTGACAACGAACAGGTACGCGTAAAATCATAGTACCCTGGTGTACCTGCACTACATCACTACTAGTAGGGATAAGTTCAATGTGGGCCGGGATTTGCCATTTAGCTCTAAATGCAACAAGTGCCGCATCCATTTCAGAAATGATTATTTCAGATCGCCCTCAGGTAGGTTCTTGAAGTCCGATCTGGCCTTCCTCGAACATGGAATTATCTCATCCACGATGGGGAAATTCTCATCCTCCACCATTGTTATTCCTTCTTCGTGAGAAGGTATATCCACAACCGACGCTACAAGATTGGAGGCTCCCTCAAGATTAGACGGGGCACTAGCCATTTTTCTGATTGTGTATGAAAAGGAAATGCAAAGGTGAAAAAGATGATAATAGCGGAAAACGCTAAAGGGAAGAAGACAACATAGGTGCAGGAAATTTAAACAAGGGAAAGTTTGGGGTTTTAAAAGCTTAAGAAAAGCAACAGCTCAAGTAAGAAATGCACATCCCTATTTATAAGAATATGGGCACCCTGATCGAGAAATCCCAAACTCTACCTTATTAATTTCAAAATGGGAGAGGCGCGGGAAAAGACGTAACTTATTAGGAACATGCGCCATAATGACGCATAATGAAATGACATCATTTCAAACTGACGCAATGGTCAGATGCGGCTCTTGAAATGACATGTCAGCATCTCGCCATAAAAGGGTCACTCATCGGCCAACGTGCTCAGATTTCTCAAAATTGTAACTGGCGAAGTTCGCCCATCGAGTTCGTCCAAAGACAACCCCGACATGTGGAGGGACTAACTGTATGGGTCAAAATCTGATCAAGAGGACCTCACCTGAGAGAGGGAAACCAAGTGTCAATTAGGCAGAGGTCATGCTTAAAAAGTAACATTGGCGAGCCGAGCAAATAAGGTCGAGGCCGCATACTCAGATTGGCCAAAACGGCTAGTTCAGCAATAAGATATTTTGAAGGAATATTCGCTACACTTGTGTGGTGTAATATTATATATAGAGAATATAGAATATCCTATATGATAAGCACTCTCTAAAAAAGTTGACTCTCAAATAACTACAAATATTATCTTTACAAAATGATGTTTAAACTTCAATACCACACAAGAGGGGGGTGATTTGTGTGGTGATCAATTTTTTGCTTAAACTGATTATGGAGGAACCTGGTTCTTCTATGTGTTCCTTCTACTACTGTTGCGAAATAATAAATATAGAAAGTAAATAACACAAATATTTTTACGCGGAAAACACCCGGCTCAAGGTGAAAAAACCATAACCTACTACTCAGTAGGATTTTCCCCAACACTTCACTAAATCACTGAGCCAAAGCATCATTTATAAAACTCTTTGTAAACTTAAGGATTACCTCTAATCCCACTATAACATACAGCCTCTAACTGTTGCAAAGAACTTCAAGATAAATCTAACTTGAATACTCTGAGTACCTATTACAATTGCCTCTAGATAAAGCTGAAATGTACAATATAAAACACCTATTACAATTAAACTAGAAATAAAGAAACACACACAAAACTCTTTAGGGAGCTGGTTCTTCAATCTGGTTCATGTAGCTTCAGGTTTGCACACTTGAATCACACACGAACTGCTTGCAAAAAACCTTGCTATTTTGCTCTCAATTCACATTTAACTTCTGTGTTTTTGTGCAACACATGTAGTGTGAGATCATCCTACAATTTATAGAGTTAGTAGATGAAGAAATAACTAGAGTTCTGATGCAACTCTTCCTTGGTGGAAGAGTTCTAGTTGATTTCAACTTCTATCTCCTTCCCTGTCTTAGATAGTGTTCTCTTTAATTAAGGAGTCCTTATCCTTATCAATTATGCAACCTTTTTTATCAGGAGATACAAAATATACCAATTTAAGCTTATCTCCTTTACGTGCATCCCACATGCTTGAATCTGCCCGTTTCTATGCACACAGGGGATGGAACTGGAGAGATGACCCTGGTTCATGCCTGAGTTCCTTTGTCAATCTTCAAAACTAACCTTTACTTGGGCCAACAAATTCCTCATTTTTTATGATGACAAACACTGTACTTTTCATAAGCTTAGGCCTTATTTCAACTCAGGCATCAATACAATGTTAGAAATATTTTTCCTTTTTATCACTTATCATCAAGGACCAGGTAAATTAGGTTATAAACATCACTTGTTTAAAGCACAACCATTTTTCCCCTTTTGGCATCATCAAAAAGTTGCATAAAAAATGTGAGATAACCACATTTTAAAACTTACTCATGGCTATTGGGGCTACTTCAAATGCAAACATGGATTAATCATCATAGATCAAGCTAAGAATTTTAACCATCAAAGAAATATAAACAAATAATTTAGAGTAAAAGACAGTGAATTTTATTGATGATTGATAAGATTCTACCACAAAGCATAAGAAGAAATAAAAATACTGAAAACATGAGCAAAAGAAATAAAAAGTCCCGAACTGGGTCACTAGTTAATCTATACTAGGCTAGGAAGTTTAAGGCTGGGAAGAACTAGGTGCCTGGTTTTTACCTGGAGGAGTTTCAACATATCTTGAAGAATGCCATCATTCTTTTCTCTGTCTCTTGCCAGCTCAGTTCTGAGAGTATCTCTTTTAGTTTCCACCTAAACCAACCTCTTCTTCAGCCTTTCAATCTCAGCATCCTTAGCCCTACTTTCTTGCACCAAGGATCTGACCTTGCTATTCACTGGTACCTTTTTGGATGAACTAGGTTATTTAGGAGTAACATTGACTTCATAATCGTAAACAAACAGAGTATAATGGGATGAGAACTATGATACTTGTAAGGTTTCACAATCAACTGATTTCGGCTTGATGTTTCTCCCATGTTTTGTTGTTGAGGAACAAGCTCATGGACATATTCCATTGAGGAATTACATTCAGTTCTTCTTTGTTCAGTTCCCCCTGTCAGGTTGCCATAGATGGAAGAACCTATTCCAATACCTATTCATTCTTCTGGTGCAGCTTCAGCTTGGGCTATGATTTCATTTAAACTTTTCACCAGCCCAATAGCTTCATATCCATATTCATGTCTCTCAAAAAGAATGTTAGTTTCATCACAAACCACATGTACACTTTCTTCTACACACATAGTTCTTTTGTTGTATACTTTATAAGCTTGGCTATGTGAAAAATATTCCAAGAATACTCCCTCATCACTTCTAGGATCAAACTTACCTAGGGAGTCTGTTCCATTATTGTGCACAAAGCACTTGCATCCAAATGCCCTAAATGGGATATATTTGGTTTTCTCCCTTTAAGTAACTCATAGGGAGTCTTCTCTACAAGAGGTCTACTCATGCACCTATTAATTATGTAGGATGCATATTTACAGCTCTACCCAGAAGCTATGGGGAAATTTACTAGAAAGAAGCATAGTCCTAGCCATATCTTCAAGTATACTATTCGTTTTTTCAACTACTCCATTTTGTTGTGGAGTCCTAAGGGCAGAAAAATTATGATCTATACCATGCTCATCACAAAATTCAGCAAACTTAGCATTTTTAAATTCAGTTCCATGATCAGACCTAATTGATGCAAGTTGATTACCTAGTTGTTTTTGAGTTTTTCTAACAAAAGAAGTAAACATGTCAAATTCTTCATCTTTAGATGTTAAAAACAATGTCCAAGTAAACCTAGAGTAATCATCAACAAACACCGTCACATATTTTTTTCAACCTTTGCTTAATGTTCTCATTGGACCACAGAGATCCATATGAACCACTTACATCGATCTGGTCGTGCTTACCACTTTCTTGCATTTAAAACAGGATCTTACCTGCTTCCCCCTTGTACAAGCCTCACAAATGTTGTCTACCTTAAACTTGATATTAGACAGCCTTATCACCACATCCATGGAGACTAATTTGTTGAGTTGACTTAGACTTGCATGTCCAAGTCTCTTGTGCCAAAACAGGGGATCATTGTCCAACACACTTAAGCAAGTGAGTTCATTTTCTAACAAAGTGGACAGATCTACAATGTATATATTGTTTACTCTTTTTCCCTGCAAAACAATCTTGTCAGTCCTAAGATTTATCACAAAACATTTGGTAGAGGTGAATGCTACCAAGTTACCTCTTTCACACAGTTGTGATACACTGGTTAGATTGTATTTCAAGCCATCTATCAAGTAGACATTCTTAATGGAGTGTGAGTCTATCTTACCTACCTTTCCAACCCCGATAATCTCACCTTTCTAACCGTTTTCAAAGGTGACATTACCTCCTTTGAGGTCCTCAAGTGAAAGGAGCGGATTCTTATTTCCAGTCATATACTTTGAGAAGCCACTATCCATGTATCATATTTGGCTGCTCTCCTTCACTTGGACCTGCAAAAGAAAATCAGGGATTAGTCTTAGGAACCCAAACTAGTTTGGGTCCCTTTCTATAGGCAAAAGGGTGAATCAAATTATTTTTAGACCAACTTGGAAGCCTATTTTTCCCTTGAACAAATTCTTTATTCTTTTAACTAGCTTTTTCTTTTACAATGCATTCACTTTTATAGTGACCAGTTTTACCACAGTGTGTGCAAATTTTGTTCTCAGTAAGTGTGAGGTACTAGCTTTTGGGATCCCACTTAGGTGCAGGGGTCCGTAGCCAAGTCCTTTCTTGTTGCTACTATGGTGTTCGTGTAGCCACAAAAGTGCATCGGAGGACCTATTCCAATTACAGGTTCTATCTAGCTCATGCTTGACATTGCTCAGATCCTCCTTTAGGACTCTTATCTGCTTAGCTCTTTTGTTTAACTCATCTTTCGTTTTTCCTACATTTTCTTCTAAAGTGAGTTATGTGTTGTCACACCTTCTTTTTCGCCCGCGCCGCCTCAAAGGGGCGCGGAAGGGAGTTTTTCCAATTAAAGGACAATCGAAACGGGATTTATTTATTTTTTCAGAGTCGCCACTTGGGAGATTTATGGTGTCCCAAGTCACCGGTTGAATCCCGAATTGAGGAAAAGAATGACTCTATATTACAATCCGCAAACCAGAAATCCGAATAAGGAATTCTGTTAACACGGGAGACGGTGTTAGGCATTCCCGAGTTACGTGGTTCTAGCACGGTCGCTCAACTGTCATATTTGGCTTATTTATCTGATTTTTTATTCATATTAAACCTATATGAAAATTTAAACTTTTTACCACTTTTATTATTGTTATTTTTCAACGAGAATTGCAAAGTCGTGAAAACACATCTCGAACCACGTCACATCAATGCACCCGTAGTTAGAGACACATTTCGACTTTGTTGAGATTTGGGTTTGGGTCACATAAATGTGCACCCGGGTTTAAGAAGGTAATGTTACTTAAAGTACGCGCCTAAAGAGACTAACGCATGGTTATTTTGGGAAAAGGCCGTGAAGATCGCTAAGCGACCGATCCCGAGTTCTAAATAATTAATACATATATGTGTGAGGGCCCCGCAATCTGTGCGTTTTGCTAGGCGAGGCTCATCTCATTTATTTTAAAAGGACAATCATAAAGCGACTACATTTTCTCTATTAAATTTGTCTCTAAAAAAATCTAATTAATTACATACTTGAAAAGGCCGCTACTTATTTATCGGATTAAGACAAATGCAAGCTGAAAATTGCAATCGAGACAAAGGGAGATTGTTTCATGCCTTATTCTATAATTGAATATTACTAAAATTGAAATTATAAATAGAATACGGAATTTACAAATAATATTACCAAAATAAACTAATTATCCTCTAACTAATTTAAACCCACATTGTTAGATGAATTGAACCGTTGGAATTAATTGTTTACAACTATTTGAAACTGGAATTAACCTTAATCACTAATGTTTATTCGAAAGTTTGTTAAACTTAATCGTTAACTCGTCTTGTTTGAACTCAACTCATGCCTATTGGATTAATGATCTTAGCAATTACTACTACGATCCTAACTTAAAATATAGTGGGTCTACTGATTCTACGAAATTACTGGCCATTTTTGATCCTATATAATATTTACAGATCTCCATTACTAACATGATTAGAAATTCACAAGCTTTGACTCATTTCTATTCCAGCTAGCATGAATTTAGAATTATACTTCACTAATTAAACTAAATCAAAATAATTTCCAGTAATGACTATCTATCAATTCATGTGCCCATAGGCATATAGAAAACAGTTCAAACTACTTAGAAAAGTTCTAGGTACAGTCCAATTTTTAGTATAGTTGTACAATGTAAATACATGTCTAAGATGAGCATAAACATATACAATATTTCCTAATGCACATTCTGATACATTAATTGAACACACTTTAATAGGCAATCTGTTAAGCCTTTTAATTCAGCATTTTTGCAGTTTGAAGTCACGTCAGTACTAATCTCAGAAATGTGTACCTGGAAAGGGACCACAAGGAAAAAGAAGAAAAGGATCAGCAGGAACAGTAGCAACAACACAGCAACAGCAACGGAAAACAGAACAGCCCAGTAACAATGTTTAATGAAACCAGCAGAATTCCAGCAACATCCCAACGAAACAATAACAAATAACCAACCAAACTCAAGGAACAAACCAAATGAAAGCCCAGAAACACCAACAACAATCAACGGGCAGAAACAAAGTGAACCAGAAATGCAATAGGACAACCGATTTCTGACACTCTGTCTTTCAGAATCTTAAGGAAAGAAACTCAGAACTTCAATTCAACAAAAAAACCAACACTAATTCTGATTTTCAGTAGTCAAAGCAAGACCTCACTCTTTCAGTTTTTAGTTCTTAAATTACTCACCTTTTTTAGATTGAAAGACCAGTTAATGTTTAACCCTTAAATTCTGACCCCCCTAACTTGTGTCAACCTCTCCTTCTTTATAGCCAAACTTGAAGCATTTAAATTAATCCCACCATCTTCTCCCCATCCCCCTTTTGAATCCTACTACTTAATGTTTTCCCCCACTATATTAAACAAATATATTAGTTCTCACTACCATATATCTTTTCTTTATTTAATTCCCTTATTGCCCACTACCGCATGCTTTGTCCCCCACTATATTAAACAATGTATTAATTCTCACTACCACATGTCTTGTCCCCCACTATGTATTAAACAATGTATTAATTTAATATTATTAGTACTTAGTGGAGAGAACACTCAAATTAATCATTTTTAAAAACTTAAAATCCCAAAAATGCCCCTGAAACTACTACAATTTACCATTCTACCCCCATCCCTTTCAATCTGTACCAAAAACATATCAGCTATAACCAATTCACCTAATCAACGATCCAATTAACAAACAAACTCTGAATAAACAAACTCGCCAAACAAACTCCTAATCGACAACATTTATGAATTAACAACAGAGTCAGATTCATATCAACAAACTTTTCAGGACAAACAAGTAGATTTAAATCACTAAACTCAACATCAGTTGAACTCAAACTAAATCATACAACATCATAACCAAGAAGAATGATTCATACTAAATCAAAAACTACGGACCAGCACATAAACACTCGACATTAAATCACTTGATGAAAAACTAACGAACTTCAAACAAAAAATGAACACGAATTATCTCTAATACAAACAAAAACCTGGGTTCGAATTCAAACCAAACTATCGGAACACAAACACGATAAGAGAATGAAGAAAAGGACTGGAAGATGAATTCACTGAACGAAAACTAAAAGAAAAGAGAACGGAAACCTACTAGTTTGAGGTCCGGGTTCGAACGGAACCTCGACGAACAACGCCAAACGGGAACCTCAAGAGTGGTTTCATGGCTACACTGTTGTGAATGGGAAGCGGCAGAAGAAGCGACGATGATGGTAAAGCTCATAGACGACGGGGAAACAGCAGTTGGTTGTTGGTGGTTGGTCGTGGAAGTTGCTACTGGTTTGGGGGCGATGGAGGCGATGATGGTCATTTGGACGTGACGACGATGGGGCTGGGGACGATGGACGCTGGTTCGTTGCTGGAATGACGGGCTGTTTCAGGTGGAACGAGGGAGCTGGTTGGTTTCGAGAGGGATATGGTCGTGGGCTATTGGACGTGAGGGAGCTGGTTGCTTAGACGAAGAAGAATGCGAAGCAGAAGAAAAAGGCAGCCATGGGAGGGTGGTTTTGAGCTGGAGCTCGACGGTCGTTCATGGTGGTTCGTCCATGGCTGGAGTTGAAGACGAAGAAGGTGAAGCTGAAAGGGTGGTCGACGGAGCAGCCGGTGAAGCTGCACGAAGCAGCAGCTCACGTCGAGGAATGGGGAGGAGCAGGGACGACGGGGAGGGCAGCCATGGATGGTGATGGTGGAGGGGTCGTTTGGAGAAGGAGAGGAGAGGGGGCGGGCAGCTTTTTTTTAGGGTTTTGGGGTTGGGAAAATGATAAAATGAAAATGGGGGGGTTGGGATTCGTTTGGGTTATGGGGCGGACTGGGTCGGGTCGACCCGGTGGGGGTTATTTGGTTTGGGCCTGGTTTATTTAAATTAAAAGGTGGCCCAATCCGATTTTCTTCTTATTCCCAATGCTTCTTTTTTTTCTTCTTTTTTTTTCCTTAAACTAAAACTAAATTCTAAAAATCCTAAATTATCCTATAGAACTAAATTAATTTATAAAACTACTAATTAACTCTTAATAACAATTAATACACAATTAAATAGCAATTACGATAAAATCACACAACTTGGACATTAAATGCTAAAAATGCGACATACATTATTTTTTATGATTTTTGTTCTTGTAAAACAAACCTAATTGCTCCTAATTGTAGAATTAAATCCTAAATGCAAATGCGACATATTTTTTGTATATTTTTTATTAATCTAATAAATAAACATGCACGGACAAATACAAATAATTATCCAAAAATGCCACGAAAATTCTCAGAAGTGCACACAAAGAAAAAATTTTTTTATTTTGAATTTTTTGGGAGTATTTATCACATAGGGCAAAAATCACGTGCTTACAGCTGCCCCTCTTTGTCCGAAAACTCGAAGAGTTTTTGTGCAAAGATAAAGTGAGCAGATACGAGCGATTTTTGCCCATCCGAGTACTCCGTGTGAAGCAATTTTTTGAAAAGATTTAACTCAACCTTTGCTTCAAAGGTTTCCTACATATCCCTGGCTAGAAGGGAATCTGGTTAATGTAGTTCGGGAAATTTTGGTAGTTGGGCCTACCATGGGACTGCAATGTTACTGCTGTTGCATGTTGTTATTACTGCTTGCCGACCTCCTTATTACACCATGTTGAAAGAAAACAGGAAGCTAGACTAAACTATAGTTTATGAATTACAAAATCTTATCTAGATCTTCAGTCGTGCTCTTGTATCTCTTGTTACTTTGATGTCTCGGTGACTCCTCTGGTATTTCTTTACTTCTGATTTGTCTTGTATTCTTCCTTGACTGCCGATCTCGAACTGCTTATTTCCTTCTCGTGAGCTTCGCATTATTTTTCCATCGGATCTTGAACTTCCTTCCTCTGCTGGGGATTTTTGTTGTTTCCCGCTGGGGATTTCGGTTGTATTCCTCTACATTACTGACATCAACACCAATCACTTCTTCAACACCAATTACTTCTGGCTCGACTTGTGGTCTTCCTTCTGATTTCTGCTGGGGATTTTTGTTGTAACCCTCCGCTTTACTGACTTCAAACTTCCATGTATTCCTCTATTATATGGGCGGGCTCCCAACTTCTTCAACTTAAAATGTAAAGACTGAAATATATTCCTCTGTTATATGGGCGGGCTCCCAACCTCAACCAACAACTTTGAAAAATAAATCGTCATTTTGTTTTTCGGGGGGGGGGGGGGCTCCTAACCTCAACAACAACTTCGAAAAAATATCGCCATTCCTTTCTTCAGGCGGGTGAGATTTCAACAACAACTTCGAAAAATAAATTGCCATTCCATTCTTCAGGGGGGCTCCTGATCTCAACAACAACTTCGAAAAATAAATCGCCATTCCGTTCTTCAGGGGGGCTCCTGACATCAACAACAACTTCGAAAAATAAATCGTCATTTCGTTCTTCAGGGGGCTCCTGACCTCAACAACCTCGAAAAATAAATCACCATTCTGTTCTTCAGGGAGGGCTCCTGACCTTAACAACAACTTCGAAAATAAATCGTCATTCTGTTCTTCAGGGGGGCTCCTAACCTCAACAACAACTTTGAAAAATAAATCGCCATTCCATTCTCCAGGCGGGGGCTCCTAACCTCAACAACAACTTTGAAAAATAAATCGCCATTCCTTTCTTCAGGCGGGCGAGACTTCAACAATAACTTCGAAAAATAAATCGACATTCTGTTCTCCAGGCGGGCCCCCCTGATTTTAGGAAAACTAAACATTGATAATCTTAAGAAAACTAAAAAAATGGCTCCCCTTTTTTTCAAAATCGAACTTCCTTTTTTTTTTCAAATTATCCTAGAAGAAAATTCGTCAGACTAGGTTTTCTATCTTAGGAGAAAGATTCATCAGACTAAGATTTCTATCCTAGTAGAAAGTTCATCAGACTAAGATGTTTATCCTAGGAGAAAATTCATCAGACTAGGTTTTCTATCTTAGGATAAAGATTCATCAGACTAAGATTTCTATCCTAGGAGAAAGTTCATCAGACTAGGTCTTTTATCCTAGGAGAAAGTTCATCAGACTAAGACGTTTATCCTAGGAGAAAGTTCATCAGACTAAGATTGTGATCCTAGGAGAAAGTTCATCAGACTAAGATTTTGATCCTAGGAGAAAGTTCATCAGACCAGGACGTTTCTATCTTAGGAGAAAGATTCATCAGACTAAGTCTTCTAACTTAGGAGAAAGATTCATCAGACTAAGACTTCTATCTTAGGAGAAGGATTCATCAGACTAAGACTTTTATCCTATGAGGAAAAATGTGAAGATCAATGGCATGATTTTATGCACAATATAAAGACAAAAAACTTGAGAAACTTCCCTTTGTCGGCTCTTTTCTTCTTTTCTTTTTCTCTTTTTTTTTGAACCATTTTCCTTGCCCTGCTTTGTTCCTGTTTCACACAAAGAAAAATTTGTCAGTTTTGAAAATGGTGGTCAATTTGTGGCCTAGAGTCTTGAGCAGCTTGGCTTTTGCTCGATCATCTTGAGTCAGTCTCAAGAAACTTTTGTTCTGCACCAACTCTAACTGTTTCACACCCGGTACCATTTGTATTTCCGGCTCAATCAGTATTATCCCAACTGAAAATCTTTTCTTAGATGATCTTTTCTAATATCTGAGCACTTTGTCTGTCAGAGAGAATCACAAGTTATCTTTGTTTGCGCCAACCAGGCTGAGAAGAGTCTTTTGGGGGAGCCTTTGTATGAATCCTCAAGGCATGTTGACATTAACAACTGCGTTTGCTGGCCAAATTTACTTTGTACAACTGAAAAGCTGGTAGCAGATTTTGAAATTTTTTCTTGCTTGTTTTGAGAAGGACTGACTCAGGGTGAAGGACACAATGACGCAAAGAAAAATATTAACAAGAAATGCCCATGTCGGAAGGATAGAAGGAAGAATTTTTTTTTCAATAACTAGCCTTAATAATCATGACATTCATTTTGGACTCAATGGCCTGATCTATCAAACTAATCCAATCTTCCCTTTTACCATTCTTATGATCTTTGAAGTCAGGCCTATCCGTGCCAATCCTTTGCATCAACTTCACGACTCACTTTTGACTAGTAGCGCCCGAGAGGTTTTCACCAACAAGTCTCTCTCATCTATTTATCTCTGCTTACCGTCGTCTTACAATGCCCATGAGGGTTTTCACTAGTAAGACTCTCTCATTTTTCTTCTCTATTTTTCTATTTTTTTTTACTTTTTTGCGCAAACATCCTGACAGTGTTATATGTTGCGTGACAACCATTGCTCATTGCATGCTTCTCTTGGCATTCTTGAAGGCATATCGGGAGGTATTTATTTGGAAAGTTTTGTATCGGGTTGGAAAGAAAGGTCGACATGAAGGCTCAAAATAGACTCAAAATGAGGGGTTGTAGACTTACAACTCTTGGAATCGACTCTTTCAAAAGTGAAATAAAATTTTTGCCCCAGTTTCAGATGCTGGGGATTTTTTGATTTTTCTATTTTTTCTTTTCTTTTCTTCTAAATTCTTATTTGGTTGGACCGAACCGTGAGGTTGCCTACGTATCCTTATTTTTTAAGGAATCAGGTCGAACGTAGTTCAAACAAGTTGCCCCAGCTTCTATTTTTGGAGGCAGACAATCCTTTTCTTCTTTTTTTTCTTAAACTTTCTAAGAATTGCCCCAGTTTGTACTCTTGGGACATGGACTTTTTTTATCTTTTTCCTTTTTTTTTCCTTTTTTTTCGACTCTAAACTTGATTCCAAAAGAGGGTGGTCAAAGAAAATAACACATGCTCAAAGGGGTGGCAAATGATATAAAGTGTTTGGGTAGCAGAAAAAGGGCCTCCTAGCCTCGAGAATGCCAATCATGCTATCTTTTCGCGATCCCAGCATTGACGAACATGTATGTCTTCTTGGTGTGTCGTGGTCACAAGACACTTTTCATCCCTTAATGTCAAACTTTCCAACAAACTTCAATTGATTCTTCCTCAAGCCCGATCTTCACAATGATTTGAAGGTGAATTTTACTCGAACTTAGTCCCAAAGTACTTCAACGTTTAAATCAGTTCTTAAGATCTGGCCAAAATTTCCGCATGCATGTCATGTCATTAGAACTAACGAGAAAAGAACTAGAAATAGAATGACACAAAAGGACAAACTGTATTTTATTGAACAAAGATGGAAGGGTTTGACAACTAAACAAGCAACCTAAAATCTGAGTACAACCCTAAAATAACCTGGCTAAAGAAAATAGCAATAGAACAGACAGACAAGACTCATACAAATAGAATGGAGGGATAGAAGGGTTTGACTCAATAAAACAAATAAAATTTGGATCACGACCCTGAAATAACCCAGATAATAGAAAATTATCAAAACAAACTACCAAGATTCCTTCCTAGTGAGGAGGGAATGACTTTTCAATTGCTAGACTTGACATTTAGCCACAAATTTGCTCATCAAAATTAGCAGAGCCTTCTCCAATTTCAACATCATTAACTTCAGTCAGCAAGCTCCCGAGAGGATTCTCAAACTCCATGTCACCAGGCATCATCCCCACAAAGTGTTCATCTTGATGTGCAGGTAAAGGATTCTGCGCGATATTCTGGGTGTCACTATCTTGGATCACAATCAGATTTTCCTGGATCATCCTTTCTATTTCTCTTTTCAAATCCCGACAGCTTTCAACATTGTGCCCCTGAGCATTGGAATGGTATTCACACCTTTTAGAAGGGTCATAGCTTCTTGCACGGGGGTCCACATGATTTGGAGGAATAGGTGCAATCATGTCATGATACTTTAACTTCCAAACAAGCTTGCATAGGACTCTCCTATTGGCGTAAAATTATCTTTCAACCTTTGTTCCCCTTTATACCTCTGACTTGGATGTGGGTTATAGGGAACCTGAATATTTTGTGGAGGCTGTTGGAGGTTTCGTGATGCTCACGCTCGCCTTCTGGTGTGTTTTGGTAGTTGGGCAACATACTGAGGTGGAGCGACAGAGTATTGAGGGTTCTGAGGTGGATAATACTGCTCAGGGGAGTCATGGAAAACTTGAGGAGGCTGCTCATACCTTCGAGATGTTCTCTTGGGACCTCTTCTCGACCCTGATATCATCATGATTTCTTCCATCTTCTCATTTGTGTCGCTAAAATTATCAAACTCAACCCGGATAGCCTGAGTTGCGGGTTTAAAAACTGCTTGATTTATAATTTTGCCTGTCTTAAGACCATTCTCTATCATTTCTCCCATTTTGATTGCTTCTGAAAAGGATTTGCCAACTGCGGACATCATGTTTTGAAAGTAATCTGGCTCTTGCGCTTGAAGGAAGACAGTTATTAGCTCGTGGTGGCTTAACTCGAGCTGTTTGCTCTCTCCATTTAATGGCATATTCCCTGAAACTTTCACTTGGTTTCTTCTTCAGGTTTGAAAGGGAAATGCGGTCTGGGGCAATGTCGATGCTGTATTGGAACTGTTTGACAAAGGCCTGTGCCATGTCATCCCAAACATACCAGCAAGATGTGTCTTGATCCATAAACCATTCAGAGGCTACTCCCGTAAGGCTTTCCACAAAATAAGCCATCAACAATTCTTCATTTCTTCCCGCACCTCTCAGTTGATTGCAATACCTTTTCAGGTGGGCTATGGGATCTCCATGTCCATCGTACTTTTCAAATTTGGGAGTCTTGAAACCAGGCGGCAAGTGGACATCAGGGAACATACATAGATCTTTGAAGGAAACACTCTTTTGACCTGCCGACCTTTGCATGTTTGTCAACCATTGTATTAAGCTTTTCACTTTTTGGGTCATTACTTCCTGTGCCATCTTCCGGGCAGGCTTCTCAATCTTTGCCGGAAGATCAAACGAGTACAAGTGGTACTCAGTAGAGTGGTACAACTCTTGTTGTGTCGCAAATTGTGACACATGACTAGGCTGTCCTTGACCACTGGCCCATGCTTGACACATTTCGGTCATTTACTGTTTCAGTATTTTATTTTTCTCCAGCACAGTAGACTCTTGTTGAACCCTCTGACCCTGAGTCTCTTGAGCACTTGTAACAGCTTCGATGTCAGTTATCATTTTCCTTGGATCTTGTGTTTCCATCTTACCACAAACCGACCACCTCAGCTTTCTTCACAATTCAAAACAAAACATGTTAGAATGGACTCAGTCGGTCCTTATTATTATCAATATTTTTCATTTCTGCATTATTTTTTTTCACTTCTTTTTAATGGTGATCGAACCTGATGTGGGTTGCCTACGTATCATGTGGGAACATGAATCAGATCTTGCGTAGTTCGGGAAGATTAGGAATAAAGGAAATAAACTAAATTTATGTTTTTTCTGGATTTCGAATTTTCTTTTCTTTTTCACTTTTTTTTCAAAAGAAAGACTTATAAAGAAGAAAGAGAATATTTGTGGATTTTGATTTTTCTTCAGCATTCTTGCAAAGAAAGACTTCTAAAGAAGAAAGATTTTTTTTTCCTTTTTTTTGAATATCGACTTTTATTGTTTTTTTTTTGGAATTTCGATAAAAAAACTTCTAAAGAAAAAAATATTTTTGCATTTATGGATTTTTATTCTGAAGTTAGGAAAGAAGTACTTCTAAAGAAAAGGAAAGTATTTTTGAATCTTGGATTATTTTTTTTCAGTTTTCGATAGAAGAATGAAAATATTTTTGTATTATTTTATTTTTGATTTTGAGAAGCAACTAAAAGAAAATATTTTTTGTATTTTTTAAAAATTAAGGTCTCAAAGAAAAAAAATTCTAAAGAAGGAAGTAAAAGAATTTTTTTTTTTAAATTGGGGGCCGGAACCGATGAGGTTTGCCTACGTATCTCACATCCGGTGAGAATCAGACTCGCGTAGTTCGCTCAACATAAACTAAACTTGTAAACAAGACTCCTTTCTTTTATTTTTCAAATAAATCAAACTAAAAAAAGACAAAAAAAAATTCATTTTTCAAAATTTCGGCAGGGTTTTGACACTACTTGGACATTGATTTTATTTTTCTAAAAATAAGTAGTTATCTCCCTACACTGCTATTTTTCTTTTTCTTTTTTTTCACAATTTTTCAAAAAATTCCCGATTTCAGAAACCGGTCAGCATGCAGATCTGAAGCAAATAAATGTGCAAAACAAACAGGATGCAGCAGGATGGTCTTTTTTCATTTCAGGTTGCTTGTCCTAGACGGACCCAACCCCTGTGTTGAGTCCCCTAAGTCAAATGCAACATGATGCAAATAAACGTTCCTACTAGGGATCCGGCATGAAGTCAAGTTATTCTAGGTTCAACCTGGGTATATGTTCTAGAGAGTGTACCCGAGCGGACAACTCGAGTTGAGGAAGGAGCTCCTTTCCGGGAACCAAAAGGCCAGCTGGCTTAGAAACTTTCCGAGCCTCTTTTATTTCAGGGTATGACACTAACAGAATAGGGAGTCTCAACCAGTAAGCACATCCCCGGAGGTGAGAAGAGAAGGTTTCGGCATAGTTTATATGTACAGTTCAAATAATATCAAAGCGGTAAAAAAGCATCATTTTGCACATTTAGGCCAAAACATGTAATAAGATCAAATAATAAATAAAGCCAAATATAACAATTCATCTAAGATTGAATTCTGAACCCTGAACCAGAGATTCTGGGTTCGGTCCCCAGCAGAGTCGCCAGAGCTGTCACACCTCCTTTTTCGCCCGCGCCGCCTCAAAGGGGCGCGGAAGGGAGTTTTTCCAATTAAAGGACAATCAAAACGGGATTTATTTATTTATTTCAGAGTCGCCACTTGGGAGATTTATGGTGTCCCAAATCACCGGTTGAATCCCGAATCGAGGAAAAGAATAACTCTGTATTACAGTCCGCAAACCAGAAATCCGGATAAGGAATTCTGTTAACACGGGAGAAGGTGTTAGGCATTCCCGAGTTCCATGGTTCTAGCACGGTCGCTCAACTGTCATATTTGGCTTATTTATCTGATTTTTTATTCATATTAAACCTATGTGCAAATTTAAACTTTTTACCGTTTTTATTATTGTTATTTTTCAACGAGAATTGCAACGTCGTGAAAACACATCTCGAACCACGTCACATCAATGCACCCGTGGTTAGAGACACATTTCGACTTTGTTGAGATTTGGGTTTGGGTCACATAAATGTGCACCCGAGTTTAAGAAGGTAATGTTACTTAAAGTACGCGCCTAAAGAGACTAACGCATGGTTATTTTGGGAAAAGGTCGTGAAGTTCTCTAAGCGGCCGATCCCGAGTTCTAAGTAATTAATACATATATGTGTGAGGGCCCCGCAATCTGTGCGTTTTGCTAGGCGAAATCTGAAAGGTACAACATAAAACACCTACTACAATTGAACTAGAAATAAAGAAAGACACATAAAACTCTTTATGGAGCTGGTTCTTCAATCTGGTTCATGTAGCTTCAGGTTTTTTACACTTGAATCACACACGAACTGCTTGCAAAAAGCCTTGCTATTTTCCCCCAATTCATGTTTAACATCTACATTTTTGTGCAACACATGTAATGTGAGAACATCCTGCAATTTATAGAGTTAGTAGATAAAGAAATAACTAGAGTTCTGATGCAGCTCTTCCTTGGTGGAAGAGTTCGAGTTGATTTCAACTTCTAACTCCTTCCCTATGCCGGATAGTGTTCTCTTTGATTAAGAAGTCCTTCTCCTTATTAATTATGCAATCTTTTTTATCAGGAGATACTAAATATACCAGTTTAAGCTTATCTCCTTCACGTGCATTCTACATGCTCGAATCTACCTGTTTGTATGCACACAAGGGATGAACCTGGTTCATGCCTGAGTTTCTTTGTCAGTCTTCAGCACTAACCTTTACTTGGGCCAACACAAAAGATTCGATTGTTGTTTTTCCAAAACTTTCTCACATCAGATCCGAGAAAGGTTTCTATATTCCCATGTTTGATTGCCTTACATCATTGTCAGAGAAAGAATCATCCACCTCATTAATATTTGGGTGAATTATTATCTCTATTTACATTTAGTGTCATTCATTATATTTATTGCTTGTCATTATCCCCTCATTCATTCATCACAATATCATTAAACACTCCCTTGCTATTTAATAGCCTTGAATGTAGTTTTTATATTATTGATACCTATCAATCTTGGATCTAGAATTTATTGTACTTAAATAAGATTACCCATTATCATTTATTTAATTAGTTTAACAAAAAGTTTAACACTTTTTGGTCAAACAATATTGACACTAGAAAGTCTACGTTTGGTTATTTGTTTCAATTAGTTGAAGGAGCAATATCATGGAAGAGTGTCATATAGTCTGTTATAGCTATATCCACGATAGAAGCAGAATTTGTGGCATGTTTTGAAGCCACAATTCATGCATTATAGTTGCGAAACTTTATTTCAGAGCTTGGGGTTGTCGAAAACATTACCAAACCGTTGAAAATTTACTGTGATAATTCTGCAACAGTATTCTTTTCCAAGAACGATAATTACTCCAAAGGTGACAAACATATGGAATTAAAGTACTTTACCATCAAGGAGGAAGTTCAAAAACAAAGAATGTCACTTGAGCATATTAGAACTGATTTCATGATTGCAGATCCGTTAACGAAAGGTTTACAGCCAAAGATATTTAAAGAACATGTGCATAGAATGGGTCTTGGTTGTATTTATGATTGATGTATTTATGATGTTTTGATACTCTAAGCTCATTTATTTGTTTCTGATATACATTAGTGATTTCCTGTTTCTCATAATGGCGAATACATTATTGTTTTGAGATGTTACAGGATAAGTCTCAATGAGACATTATTGTGGACCATAATATTTTATAGCTTATGAACCTGATACGATAAATTACTAATGTTGTAGTATATGGAAGGGAGTATGTAGACAAATTATATATAACCGCCATAACTCACATTTACTAGTTTATCATATTGTGGTATTTATAATGGAGATTATAGAAGAGATTTCGTGATGACTCAACACATTTTTTAAGAATAAATTCCATGTTTCGAGGCCTTAAAACCTCTTTTTTCTCATCTCAATTAGCGAGCGCAGTCCGGGCGCATAGCGAGAAAGCCATTATGTAAAAATCTGTGGGAAATGATGAATTTTGACTTTAAGATGAATTAAGTTGGCTTCGGTAAACATTTTGGGTAAATGGATCTGGACACGTGATTTGACAATCTTGGAGAGTTCATAGGAAAATATGGGACTTGGGCATATGCCCGGAATCGAATTCCGAGATCCTAAGCCCGAGAAATGTATTTTTAAAGAAAATTGTTTTCTGAAATATTTATGAGTTTTTGAAAATGAAATGTGTTTACAACTTAATGGTATCGGGCCCGTATTTTGGTTCTGATTCCCGGTACAAGTCTTATATGTAATTTAAGATAAGTCTGTGAAATTTGGTAATAAACAGACTTGAGATGACGTGAATCAGATTGTATTTGAGAAAATTGGAAAATTTGAAGTTCTTAAGAAATTTCAAGATTTTGATGCTAAATTCATAGTTGTTGATGTTATATGAGTGATTTGAATGCACGAGCAAGTCCGTATGATATTTTTAGGGTGGTGGGCATGTTTGGTTCAGAGCCGCGGGGGCTCGGGTGAGTTTTGGATAGGCCACGGAGTAGAATTGGACTTGGAAAAATTGCAGGTTTCAGTTGTTCTATTGCAGGCCTGCAGGCTTCACATTTGTGAAGCCTAGCTCGCAAATGCGAGGGCTGGATCACAAATGCAAACTAGCCCAGGCCAGTATTCCCTCGCAAATGTGAGTTTTCCATCGCAAATGTGATGCCCCCCCCCCCCCCCCAGTTACTTCCTTAGTCGCAAATGTGACTCCTGTATCGCAAATGCGACATCCCATTTGCGAGAGGTATATCACAAATGCGAAGAAGACCAAAAAATAGACTGGGTCGCAAATGTGATATTTTGTTTGCAAATGCGAAGGTCTCAGAATTTTGAAGGGTTCGCAATTGTGAACCCTGGTCGCAATTGCGATATTAGAGACCTGTAAACTCATAACTTAGACGCATTTCAACCATTTTTCACACTCTTTCAAAACCAAAACACCCTAGGGCAATTTTTCAAAGGCAGCTTCTTCTCCAAATCAATTGTAAGTGATTTCTAACTAGTTTTCTTCAATCCTTAACATCTTTTTACATGATTTTAACTCAAAACAATAGTTTTCATGGGGGAAATTGGGTGTTTTGGGTAGAACCTAGGTATTTCAAATTTTGGGGGCTTGGACCTCGATTTGAGGTCCGATTTAAAAAAATATTATATATTTGGGTTCGTGGGGGAATGGATAATCGGTTTTTGATTCGAACCTCGGGTTTTGACCAAGCGGGCTCGGGGTCAATTTTTTGACTTTTTGGGAAAAACTTTAGAAAACCTATTTTCATTCATTAGAATTGATTCATTTAGCATTTATTGATGTAATTAAGTAACTTCTGGCTAGATACGAGCGAGTTGGTGGTGGAATCAAGAGGTAAAGCGATAGTTGAGGCTTGAATTGTGTCCGTGGCATCGAGGTAAGTGTTTGGTCTAACATTAGCTTGAGGGATTAGGAGTCGTGTCTTATTTGCTACATGTTTATTATGGAGTACGACATATAGGCATGGTGACGAGTATCTATATGTCGGTGTCAAGCATGCATGTGAGTCTTGTATTGTAATTGTTATAACTCTGTTGTGGTTTATTGCGCTTCACATGTTATTATCATTATTGTTCCCTTGCCGGGATGTTATTGTAATATTTTTGTTCCCTTGACGGGATGTTTGTTTTGATATTATTGTTTCCTTGCCGGAATGTTGAAACATTTCCCTTGCCGGGATGTCGTTATATTGCTCTTATTCCCTTGCCGGGATTCTTTTGTGATTGTTGTTGATCTGTATTTGGGATCGAGTGGCATGCCACCACGGAAATATATGAAATAGTAGTGGGTTGCATGCCTGCAACAAGATATATGAAATGGGAGAGGGTTGCATGCCTGCAACGTGATATATGAAATAGGAGCGGGTTGCACGCCTGCAACGAGATATATAAAATGGGAGCGGGTTGTATGCCTGCAACGAAACATATGAAATGGGAGCGGGTTGCACGCCTGCAACGAGATATAGGAAATGGGATCGGGTTGCACACCTGCAACGAGATATATGAAATGGGATCGGGTCGCACGCCTGCAATGAGATACATGAAATGGGATCGGGTTGCACGCCTGCAACAAGATGTGAAATGAAAGTGAATTCTGCATTTGTTTTCCTTTTCCTTGTTAGTAATTGGATTTTGGTTTCTTTATATTCCTCTTGATATTCTGTTGTTATTTGTTATTCCCCGAAGCATGTTTTCCCCTTCCCATCTTTAACTGTAATTATCTGCTTTTATTTTTCTGTTGTATATGATTTAACTGCACAGGTTTATTTGGTATTCTGGTCCTAGCCTCGTCACTTATTCGCCGAGGTTAGGCTAGACACTTACCAGCATATGGGGTCAGTTGTGCTGATACTACACTCTGCACTTGTGTGAAGATACTGGTACCGGAGCATTTGGACCGCAGTGAGGTTGCTGCCTTCAGTCCAACAGGTGATTCGAGGTAGTCCTACAGGCGTCCGCGGTCCTTGGCATCACCTCCTATCTTTCCTTTATCTTGTTTCCATTACTTATTTTAGAAATAGTGTATCTTTTATCTTTCAGTTTTTGTATGTACTATTCTTAGACTGTTTGTGAACTTGTGACACCAAATTCTGGGTAGAGTTGTATTTAGACTTCCACAGTTTGTATTAAGATAAATTATCAGATTTTGTCTTCCGCCTAATTATTTCCGCTATTTGTATGATATCTACTCATCACTGATAATAGTTTAAAACTGGAAAAAGGTTAAGTAATTAGAATAATTTAGCTTGCCTAGCTTTCACCAGTAGGCACCATCACGCCATCAGTGCAACACCGGTTTAGAGTTTCCAAGGTCGTCAGCCCCAGCAGCCGAGGGCTTGTTTTACTTGTGGCGACACGAGGCACATTGCTAGATATTGCCCTTGAGCACCGAGCAGTTCTTAGTAGCAGGGTTCCCGTGCTATGGTTTAGGCACCAAGTACTCCATTGCTTGTTCCGCCAGCTAGGGGTGGGGGTAGAGGTATTAGAGGTGGAGGTCAGGCAGCTAGAGGTGAAGGCCAGCCAGTAGCAGGCCGTCCTAGAGATGTAGTTCAGGGTGGTGGGGCCCAGCCCCGATGTTATGCTCTTCCAGCCAAGCCCGAGGCTGAGGCTTCCGATGCAGCTATCATAGATACTGTTCTGGTTTGTAGCAGAGATGTTTCGCTTTTATTTGATCCAGGATCTACATACTTCTATGTGTAATCTTATTTTGCACCATATCTGGTCATGCCTAGTGATTCTTTGAGTGCTCCTATTCATGTGTCTATACCGGTGAGTGATTCTATTGTGGTAGATCGTGTCCATCATTCATTTATAGTTGTGATTGGGGGTTTTGAGGCTCGTGTAGATTTGTTACTATTGGATATGGTTGATCATATTGAGGATGAACTGGTTATCACCTTAACACACTATCTTGGACTGTCACGCCAAGACTGTGACCTTAGCCTTGCCAGGTTTACCTCTTTTAGAGTTGAGAGGGACTCCTGTTCATTCTACTCATAGTGTTATCTCTTATATGAAGGCTCGGCGTATGGTCGAGAACGGGTGTTTAACCTATTTGTCCTATGTTCGTGATTCTAGTGCTGAAATTTCTTATATTGATTCTATGTCCATTGTTCATGAGTTTCCTAAGGTATTCTCTTCAGACCTACTGGGTATGCCACCCGACAGGGATATTGACTTTTGCATTGATTTGGCTCCGGGCTCTCAGCCCATTTCTATCCTTCCGTATTATATGGCCCCTCTTGAGTTGAAAGAGTTGAAGGAGTAGTTGCAAGACTTGCTTGAGAAGGGTTTCATTAGACTTAGTATTTCGCCATGGGGTGAGCCGGTGTTGTTTGTTATGAAGCAGGACGGATTGATGAGAATGTGTATTGATTATCGATAGTTGAACAAGGTTACAATCAAGAATAAGTATCCATTGCCGAGGATTGATAATTTGTTTGATCAGCTTCAGGGTGCCAAGTTATTTCGAAGATCGATTTGAGATCTGGCTACCATCAGTTTAGGATTAGGGCATCCGATGTCTCTAAGACAACTTTCTGCACTCGGTACAGACATTATGAGTTCTTGGTGGTGCCATTCGGGTTGACAAATGCCCAACAGCTTTTATGGATTTGATGAAACGAGTGTTCAGGCCTTACTTGGATTCGTTCGTGATAGTCTTTATTGATGATATTTTGATTTAGTCTCGCAGCCGGGAGGAGCACGAGCAACATCTTAGAGAGGTTCTTCAGACTATGAGAGACAGTCAATTATATGCCAAGCTTTCGAAGTGCGAGTTCTAGTTGAGTGCAGTTGCATTCCTAGGTCATGTTGTATAAGCAGAGGGTATTCAGGTTGATCCGAGGAAGATTGATGCAGTCAAGAACTAGCCTAGACCAGCATCAGCTACAGAGATCCGGAGTTTCTTGGGGTTGGCAGGCTAGTATCATCCGTTTGTGGAGGGGTTTTCGTCTATTGCAGCCCCGATGACCAGGTTGACCGAGAAGGGTGCCTAGTTCAGATGGTCACATGAGTGTGAGGCGAGCTTTCAGAAGCTCAAGGCAGCTCTAACTACGGCACCCGTGTTGGTTTTTCCCACAGGTTCAGGGCCTTATACGATTTATTGTGATGCATATCGTATTGGACTTGGTGTGGTGTTGAGGTAGGGGTGGCAAGGTCATTGCCTATGCTTCGCGGTAGTTGAAGATTCATGAGAAGAACTATCTGATTCATGATTTGGAGTTAGCAGCCATTGTTCACGCGTTGAAGATTTGGAGGCATTATCTGTAGGGTGTGGCATGTGAGGTGTTCACGGATCACAAGAGTCTGCAGTATTTGTTCAAGCAGAAAGAGCTAAATTTGAGGCAGAAAAGGTGGTTAGAGCTATTAAAAGACTATGATATCAGCATCTTATATCATCCGGGAAAGGCCAATATGGTGGCCGATGCTTTGATTAGGAAGTCAGCTAGTATAGGCAGTCTTGCTTATATTCCGGTCGATGAGAGACCGCTTGCGTTGGATGTTCAGGCTTTGGCCAATCAGTTTGTGAGGTAGGATGTTTCTGAGCCCAGCCGCATGCTAGCTTGCATAGTTGCTCGCTCTTCTTTATTGGAGCGTATCCGAGATCGGCAGTATGATGAACCTCATTTGTGTGTCTTTAGAGACACGGTGCAACACGAAGGTGCCAAGTAGGTTCCATTAGGAGATGATGGAGTTTTGAGGTTGTAGGGTCGAGTTTGTGTGCCTAATGTGGATGGGCATCGAGAGTTGATTTTAGAGGAGGCCCATAGTTCCCGGTACTCTATTCATCCGGGTGCCGCAAAGATGTATTAGGATTTGCGGCAGCATTATTGGTGGCATAGAATGAAGAAGGATATTATTGCATATGTGGCTCAGTGTTTGAATTGTCAGCAGGTTTAGTATGAGTATCAGAGGCCTGGTGGATTGTTTCAGAGGATTGAGATTCCTGAGTGGAAGTGGGAGCATATCACTATGGACTTCGTTGTTGGACTCCCACGGACTCAGAGGAAGTTCAATGCAGTGTGGGTTATTGTGGATAGGCTGACCAAGTCAGCACATTTCATTCCTGTGGCAATCTCTTATTCTTCCGAGAGGTTAGCTGAGATATATCTCGGGGAGATAGTTTGTCTTCATGGTGTGACTGTGTATATCATTTCGGACCGAGGTACATAGATTACCTCCCATTTCTGGAGAGCAGTTCAGCGAGAGTTGGGCACACGGGTTGAGTTGAGCACAACGTTTCATCCTCAGACGGACGGGCAGTCCGAGCGAACCATTCATATTTTGGAGTATATGCTCTGAGCTTGTGTAATTGACTTTGGAGGCTCGTGGGATCAGTTTTTGCCTTTAGCAGAGTTTGCCTACAACAACAGCTATCAGTCGAGTATCCAGATGGCTCCTTGTGAGGCTTTGTATGGTAGGCGGTGTCGGTCGCCGGTTGGATAGTTTCAGCCGGGAGAGGCTCAGTTGTTGGGTACAGATCTAGTACCAGATGCCTTGGATAAGGTCATGATCATTCACGATAGGCTTCGTACAACTCAGTCTAGGCAAAAGAGTTATGCCGACCATAAGGTTCATAATTTGGCATTCATGGTCGGTGAGCGAGTATTGCTTTAGGTGTCACCTATGAAGGGCGTGATGAGATTTGGGAAGAGGGTCAAGCTTAGCCCTAGGTTCGTTGGCCCGTTTGAGATTCTTGATCAAGTGGGGGAGGTGGCTTACAGGCTTGCATTGTCGCCGAGCTTATCAGTCGTGCATCCAGTGTTCCATGTGTCCATGCTTCAAAAATATCACGACGATCCATCCCACGTGTTAGATTTCAGCACTGTCCAGTTGGACAAGGACTTGTCCTATGAGGAGGAGCCAGTATCTATTCTAGACCGGCAGGTTCGTCAGTTGAGATCGAAGAGTTTTCCTTCTGTTCGTGTTCAATGGAGAGGTCAGCATGCTGAGGCATCAACCTGGGAGTCCGAGTCCGATATGTGGAGCCATTATCCCCATCTTTTCCCCGACTCAGTTACTTCCTTTTTATGTCCGTTCGAGGACGAACGATTGTTTTAGAGGTGGAGAATGTGATGACCCAAATGGTCATCACTTGTTTTAAGAACAAATTCCGTGTTCCGAGGCCTTGAAAACCTATTTCTGTCTCACCTCAATATGCATGCGCAGTCCGGGTGCATAGCCGAAAACACATTATGTGAAAATCTGTGAGAAATGATGAATTTTGACTTTAAAATGAATTAAGTTGACTTCGGTCAATATTTTAGGTAAACGGCCCTAGACCCGTGATTTGACGGTCCCGGAGGGCGTTGGAAATATGGGACTTGGGTGTATGCCCGGAATCAAATTCCGAGGTCCCAAGCCCGAGAAATGAATTTTTGTAGAAAATTATTTTCTAGAATATTTATGAGTTTTTGAAAATGAAATGTGTTTAAAACTTGATGGTATCTGGCCCGTATTTTGGTTTCGACGCCCGGTACAGGTCTTATATATGATTTAAGATAAGTCTGTGAAATTTGGTAATAAACGGACTTGAGATGACGTGAATCGGATCGTATTTAAGAAAATTGAAAAAATTGATGTTCTTAAGAAATTTCATAATTTTGATGCTAAATTCATAGTTGTTGATGTTATTTGAGTGATTTGAATGCACGACCAAGTCCGTATGATATTTTTAGGGTGGTGGACATATTTGGTTTGGAGCCCCGAGGGCTCGGGTGAGTTTTGGATAGGCCACGGAGTAGAATTGGACTTGGAAAATTGCAGGTTTCAGCTGTTCTATTCATTCCCTCACAAATGCGATGCCCCCCCCCCCCAGTTACTGCCTTAGTCGCAAATGTGACTCCTGTATTGCAAATGCGACTTCGCATTTGCGAGAGGTCTATCGCAAATGTGAAGAAAACCAAAAAATAGACCGGGTCGCAAATGCGACATTTTGTTCGCAAATGCGACATGTTGTTCGCAAATGCGAAGGTCTCAGAATTCTAAAGGGTTCGCAATTGCGACATCAGAGACCTGTAAACTCATAACTTAGACGTATTTCAACCATTTTTTACACTCTTTCAAAACCAAAACACCCTAGGGTGATTTTTCAAAGGAAACTTCTTCTCCAAATCAATTGTAAGTGATTTCTAACTAGTTTTCTTCAATGCTTAACATCTTTTCACATGATATCAACTCAAAATCAATAGTTTCATGGAGGAAATTGGGTGTTTTGGGTAGAACCTAGGTTTTTCAAATTTCGGAGATTTGGACCTCGATTTGAGGTCAGATTTAAAAATAAATTATATATTTAGGTTTGTAGGGGAATGAGTAATCAGGTTTTGGTTCGAACCTTGGGTTTTGACCAAGCGGGCCTGGGGTCGATTTTTGACTTTTTGGGAAAAAAAATTAGAAAACCTATTTTCATGCATTAGAATTAATTCATTTAGTATTTATTGATGTAATTAAGTAACTTGTGGCTAGATACGAGCGAGTTGGTGGTAGAATCAAGAGGTAAAGCGATAGTTAAGGCTTGAATTGTGTCTGTGGCATCGAGGTAAGTGTTTGGTCTAACCTTAGCTTGAGGGATTAGGAGTCGTGTCCTATTTGCTACGTGTTAGTTGTGGAGTACGACATATAGGCATAGTGACGAGTATCTATACGTCGGTGTCAAGTATGCTTGTGAGTCTTGTATTGTAATTGTTATGACTTTGTTGTGGTTTATTGCGCTTCACATGTTATTATTATTATTATTGTTCCCTTACCGGGATGTTATTGTCATATTATTGTTCTTTTGCTGGGATGTTTGTTTTTATATTATTGTTCCCTTGCCGGGATGTTGTTAAAATATTATTGTTCCCTTGCCGGGATTCTTTTTTGATTGTTGTTGATTTGTAACTGGAATCGGGTGGCACGCCACCACGAAAATATATGAAATGGAAGCGGGTTGCACGCCTGCCACAAGATATATGAAGGGTTGCACGCCTGCAACGTGATATATAAAATGGGAGCGGGATGCACGCCTGCAACGAGATATATGAAATGGGATCAGGTTACACGCCTGCAACGAGATACATGAAATGGGATCGGGTTGCACGCTTGCAACAATATGTGAAATGAAAATGAATTCTGCATTTGCTTCCCTTATCCTTATTAGTGATTGGATTTTGGTTTCTTTATATTTCTCTTGATATTCTATTGTTATCTGTTATTCCCCGAAGCATGTTTTTCCCCTCCCATTTTTAACTGTAATTATCTGCTTTTATTTTTTCGTTGTATATGATTTAACTGCACAAGTTTATTTGGTAGTCTGATCCTAGCCTCGTCACTACTTCGCCGAGGTTAGGCTAGGCATTTACCAGCAAATGGGATCGGTTGTGCTGATACTACACTCTGCACTATGTGCAGATACTAGTACCGGAGCATTTGGACCGCAGTGAGGTTGCTGCCTTCAGTCCAACAGGCGACCCGAGGTAGTCCTGCAGGCGTCCGCGGACCTCCTATCTTTCCTTTATCCTGTTTCCTTTACTTATTTCAGAAACAATATATTTTTTATCTTTCAGACTTTGTATGTAGTATTCTTAGACCGTCTGTGAACTTGTGACACCAAATTCTGGGTAGAGTTATATTTAGACTTCCGCAGTTTGTATTAAGATAAATTATTAGATTTTATCTTCCGCCTAATTATTTTCGCTATTTGTATGATATCTACTCATCACTGATAATGGTTTACTGGAAAAGGTTAAGTAATTAGAATAATTTGGCTTGCCTAGCTTTCAGCAGTAGGCGCCATCACGACTCTCGAGGGTGGAAATCCGGGTCGTGACAGATTTGTTTATGCGCAACTAATGTTCCTATATTAAATATTAATATTATTTGATTATTGTGCCAAGTGGGAGAATGTAAGATTTACTTACGTTTATTGATGACCCAATAAGTTTAAGGCTCATAATTAAATTTAATTAATGAGCAAATCTCATATGTCCGATCGATTATTTGATAGACGTACCGGATTAAATGAGAACCTCTGTAAATTGGTCATCTCCCCACCTATTAGGATACCGTATTTTTCTATTCTCTCTTCAATCATTAAAGTCGGCGGTAACGAAAGCTAGGACAAGGGGCGAGAAACCAATTTCAATTAACGCTTCCGCTTCACGTATGTTTTCTGTAATGATTTTATGTAAGATTATCATGTTCAAGATCCTGATATAAATTAGTGTTTATGTTTATAAAATTAAAATAAAACAGATAGAAAAAATCAACCGTGAATAATATTTTTCGAGCTATGTCCTCATTTTTTCCCTTCCTTCTAATTAAATGGTTAGTCTGATAGGCTCGGGTCCAGAGATTTGACTTAGTTCTTGAACGTAGCTGATCTCATCCTCTTTGTACAAATCTCATATTCTCTTTGGAGAAGATTGTCAAAAGCTAAAAAGGAAATTTTGGTTACGGAAAAAAGTACTCCTAAAGTGACGAAAAACGTGAGAAGAAAAATAGTTCCGAAAGGAGACGTGGGCTCCTAACCTAAGGAGGAAATTAATCTTGAGTTTGCAAATGTACTTTCCTTGGACCAAAGGAGAAGATTTTTTACCTTCTGTCTTAGTTTATCCATTTTATTTTTATTACTTATATGACAACATTGCAAAAAATATCTACGTTATTAGATTTCTTAAGATCTCGTACATATATTGACAGTAAGGATGATTTGATCACATGAAATGCTAATAATTAATCTTTTACAGTTGTTTAGTCTAAATTAATTACAAAAAAATTACACTGCTTGTATTTAACCTAAATCCTTATATAAAACTAGAATGCAAAGTAGTAAACTAAATGCTGCTACAAAATTTTGTTTGTGAATAGTAATTTTGTAGGCAATGGTTAGATCTATCTAGAAAAAATCGAATAAGGCCAAATAAAATCATAGCTTCGATCCCCACTATCACATCTAACAACATGGAAGTCCTTGTCTTGTACGGTGGTTGCCGCCAAATTATTTAAAAAACCATTAGCCACAAGCAAGCTATATTTAGCCTTGCTTTTCCATTTCGGATTAATCAACCTTTTGAAATTCAGATAAAAGGTAAGGTATTTCAAAACCAAATAGATTTCTTGCAGTTCAACTGCATATATAACCAAGGTTATATATAGTAGTTTAACTCTTTTTTTTTTTGAACGTAAAGGATATTATATTAATAACTAAACATCCAACATATTACACGATATTAGCAGTGTTTTGCAAGGCATCTAAGTTTCCCAAAACAGCCAACTTCAAAGAAACACTAGCACAAACATATTTGACAGAAGAAAAATTCTCCAGATCATGTTGATACTGTTGTATCGCTGGTTCCGGTGGAGTTGCCAAAAGGGAGATTTTATTTATGTTGGTCTGCATTAGTGCCATTTTTGCCAAGGCATGCGCCACCTCATTCCCTTGTCTGAAGCTATGCTTGAGTACCACCTGACTCTTCCTCCTTGTTTGCTTCATCAACCACCTGCATTCATAGATTGGTTTTGTATAAGTAGGGTGATCGTTGTCTAACATATTGATAATCTCTGATGCATCTGTCTCTATTTCCACTGGCGTTAAGTTGTGCTGCATTATGATTTGTAGGCATCCTTTCAAGGCTTGGAGCTCCACTTGTGTTGCTAATAGAGTCGAAACTTTCATGTGAAACCCTAGTATCTAGCTTCCTGTGTTGTTTCTTACTACTCCACCTATACCACCTTAGCAATTGTTGCTATTGAAAGCGCCATCTATGTTGAATTTGTACCAGCCTTTTGGAGGTTTATGCCAGTGTATCTTGATTTGTTTATGGATTGTACTATTAATACCTTTGTTTGTTAGTAGGATATATTCAACAGCATGCTTTATAACAGAGTTCCAATTTAGGCCATGATTTGTATTATTATGGTTATTGTTGTTCCTGCTTTTCCAGATTAGCCAAATTATGAAGGGTTACATATTCGCCCATTTGAGGTATGCATGGTGGAAATTATGATTTGCATACCTTATTTGGTATATCCAGTGGTTTTTTAAGGTGGAATTGAGACGAATTCCAAGGTCAGTCCAGATGTGCTTATGGAGGCACAATCCCAAAAAATGTGATGAATGGTTTCATCATGTAATTTGCATGTGTGGAATTTAAGGTTAATATTTATCCCTATAAGGGCTAGGTAGTCCCTTGTGGGGATCCTATTATGATAGCATTTTCCGGATGAAGATTTTTATTTTGTTTGGGCATTGAAGTTTCCACAGCCAGTTGTAATCTTTTTCGCATGGTTCGTATTGATCGATGAGCTTATAGCACGAAGAAGTTGAGAACATCCTGTTTGAGCTAAGGCTCCAAATATTATGATTTGAAGTAGTTATAAGAGTATTGTAATTCATAATAGCATTTATGTTATTTAAGATGCTTTTTGGCATCTCAAAAAATAGCTTTGTGAGGTCCCAATTCTTCCCCGAAATTATGTTACCAATAGTGAGTTTGTCTTCATTGAAGTTTAGGTGGCCTTCGATAGAATTTCTTAGGTTACTTATATTAGGAATCTAATTTGATTCCCAAATATTAAGGGTGGTGTTGCTTATGTTCCATCTAGTTCCTTTATAGCAATAATACCAGCCTTTCAATATGTTTTTCCATATGAAAGAGTGATGATTATTAGTTCTAGTACTCCCATATTTACTAGTTATAATTTGGGTCCATAGGGAGGTAGTGTTTAACAATCTCCAAGTTAGACTGGTAAGTAAGGTCATGTTTTTGCTTCTAGCTTTCCTAATTTCTAGTCCCCCTTTTTGTTTATCCCTCATAATAGAGTCCCAGCTCAGAAGATGGATTTTTCTTTTGTCGGGGTAGAGTTCCATTGAAATCTCTTTGTATCTTATCAATGTCCGTGATTGTTTTGTAGGGAGATAGGAGTATTGCATGATATGATTTGGTATGTTATTCAGGGTGGATGTGACTAGGGTGCATCTTCCAGCCATATTTAGCCATCTAGCTTTCCAACTTCCCAACTTCATTCTCATTGTATCAATCACAAATTGATAGTCTTTGTGACTAGGTTTCGAGTTGATAATAGGAAATCCTAAGTAGATACTAAATTTATCACTAAGCTTGATGTTGAGGATGAAAGATAATTCTTTTCTAGATATTTTTGAGCACTTAGGAGATACGATCAATTTTCATTTTGTTTTGTTAATAGATTGTCCTGAAAACAGGCAGAAATCATTAAGGCTTTGAATCATTGTGAGAGCAGTTTCAGTATTTGCTTTGCCTATGAGGGTTATGTCATCGGCAAAAAATAGATGCGATAGAGTATGACTTCTAGCGTTAATTTTTAAAGCATCCCATTTCCTAGTGTCAATTTTGTGATTGATCATGATTGAAAGCATTTCCATACATAGTATGAAAATGTATGGGGACATTGGATCACCTTTTCTAATCCCTCTTGTTGGAGTAAAGAGATCTGATTTGGTTCCATTTACCAGGACGGAGTAACTAGGAGTGGTTATGCAAGACATGATTAGGTTGATGATTTTTGGAGAAAATTTGAAGTATTTTAATGTTCTATGAACAAAAGACCACTCGATTTTGTCAAAGGCCTTTTCAAGATCTATTTTAAGGATCAGATGACCTTCTCTAGATTTTGAATTTCTAATTTAGTTAGCTACTTCTTGAATTATTAAAGCATTGTCACAAGCTCGTCTACCCTTAATAAAGCTTGCTTGGTGGGGACGAATTACTTTGTTAAGAAGAGGTCTTATTCTATTGGCAATGATTTTGGTAATAATTTTATAAATGGTATTACAGAGGCTAATAGGCCTAAAGTTTTTAAGTTATTGGCATTTTTAAATTTGGGAATTAGGTACAAATAAGTATTGTTAATGATTGTAGGGATGCGGCAGTCCTCAAAAACTTTGTGACAAAAGACATTTACATTATCCTTGATGGTATTCCAATATTTTTGATAGAAAAAAGGGTGTAGACCATCAGGACCAGGGGATTTGTAGAGTTTAAACGAGAATACTGCCTTCCTAATTTCTTGATCATTTAGGGGTAAATCTAGGCACGACAATTCATTCTTAGTGGCTAAAGGGGTTTCTTTAATATTTGTGTTCCAAGTAAATAAATATGTGAGGTGGTAAAGAGATTTTTGAAGTAGTTTATAGTATTAGTCATTATACACTGGAGGTCATCTATCCAATTATCTATGTTGTCTTTAGAAAAAAACTATTTTATTAATTCTTCTTATATTTGTAGCACTGATGTGGAAAAATTTAGTGTTTGCATCACCATCGTTTAACCACATTACTCTGGACCTTAATTTCCAGTAATCTTCTTTCAGTTTGAGGATGTCATTATATTGTTGGGTAAGGTTATCCTCTAATTGTTGGAGAAAAGGGATAGTATAGTAATTAGGACTACTTTGTATCCCTCCTAGCCTAACCAGGAGTTTTTTTTTCTCTTATGTATACTGCCAAAGTTTTCTTTGCTCCAAAATCTTATATCCTCTTCAAAAGAACTAGTTGCATCTAGTAGTCCTTTGTTAATCCAATTTTTTTTCACTAGATTAATAAAATCCGGATGGCAACATCACATTGTTTCTAATCTAAAAGGTTTGTCCATGTAATTTTTATTAATATTATTTAAGGAGACTAGAATGGGATTATGGTTCGAGTATGTCTTAGGGAGTTGTATTATAGAGACTTGGGGGTATTGGTCAAGCTAGTCCACATTAGCATACACCTTATCTAATCTTTCATAATTAATCCCTTATATTTTTTCCTATGATTTGACAACATAAACTTTGATCCTTTGAAACCTAGGTCAAGTAATTTAGAGTGATTAAGGCTTGCTATTATTTTTCTAGCTCTATTTTGATTAACAACTTTGCCTCCAATTTTTTAATCAGTTCTAGTATAATTAAAATCACCCCCATTAACCACGCCCCTTTATAATTATCAGAGATGACTTTTATGTTTTGCCAAACAATATCTCTATTATATTTAGTAGTGCTAGCATAAATAGAGCTAAATAACCAAGATTTGTGGTTAGGTTGTACCTCTATCATGGCATGAATTTCCTGATTCCTTCTTGTGAAATTGTTCACGACAACCTTATTGTGATTCCATAGGATCACCATTCCACCAGCTTGCTCTTCCGCTGACACCTCTATCATTTTTGTGAAGTTAAACTCCTCTAGAATGGATATGTGAGTGGCCATTCTAGTTTCCAGAAGGAAAATCATAGTAGGCTTGTGAGTATCCATGATTTCCCTAAGGTTCCTTTTGAAATTAGGGCTGCTAGCGCCTCACACGTTCCAGATGATGAAGTTAATTGGTTGATTCATTGATGGGGGATTGAGGAGGTTGTGGCAGTTGTCCCTCATTGCCATGGCAATTTCTCTCTTGTGGGATGGAACTAGGATGACTACATTTTTTCCTACTGTTGGATCGTGTGGGGGCCTTATATCGATTGAGCATTTGAATAGGGTCATTGGACAACTGATGACGCATTTCTTGTCGAGCCTTTCTTTGAAGATTATAATTTTTACCTCGTTTAGGCTTGAGAATGCCACCCTTGGTTCCCCCTGGTGATGGATGTGTTCTTCCTCCTCCTCTGGACCTTGTTCTTGCTCTTGCATGTTCTCCTGTGGCTGAGATTGAGCTTGCTCTTCTGCCAGAGTAGGTGGATCTTATTGTTGGACAGTTGGATATGGGGGGTATTGCACATCCCAATGAGTGAAGATAGGTTTTACCATTGACATCTCTTCCGGAGCAAAGAATGGAAGATTGAGGAGAATGTTCGGTGGCATTAGGGTTTGTGGATTCCCCGGAATATTCCACATGTCTTGCATGTTGCTTGCAAGGTTTTGGTTAATTGATGGTACCGGTGGCTGCAGGATGTTGTTTATTCGCTTCTGGTTGATGTAGTTGTTCATTGCTAGATGCATGCCTTCTGAGATTAGTTGATCTAAGTAGTTCGTGTTCTGGATGATGAGAACTGAATCTTGGCCATTGATTTGTAGGTTGAACGATATTTCATGGCCCATGAGGCCCAGCTCTATCCAAGATTGAGGTTGGTAGTTGGGAGGATTTGGAGGTTGTGCATAGATCACTGGTGAGGTAGGGATTTGTTGTGGTAGTAGATGGAGGTTGTCCATCCGATAGGGACGGTGGAGACAATGGAGTTGAATCAATCTGTATCTTCTCCGTAGGATTAGTGGTGTGCGAGGCATTTTGGGAGGAAGTGTTTACTAATATAGGAGAATGATCATCAACAATTATGGCTAATGATAGGGGAATAGGTAAGATAGGAGGAGTAGTATCTATTTGCATGCAATAATAGATTGATTTCATAGAGAATTTATCAAAATCTTCCTCAGATTTAGTCTCCGACATTTGTTGGCTTGAGTTTGCCAAGTATTTAAACTTAGAATGGTCATTAGTTTGCATGCGAATAGTGTTAAGCGGATTTATTGAGATATCAACATGATTAAGGTCTATTACTTGGGTAGGAATATTAATAACTAGAAGGTTATTGGTCGATATGGTTTTTAGAGGATTTTTACCGGGGTTATTAGTATAGATAATCATTTGGGCGTAGGAATTAGGGGGGTCTTTAGTGGAGACACGTTTCTTCCACTTGTTTGATGGTGGAGAGATTTTGCATGATTTGGAGTAGTGGTATTAACGAAACCACTGTTTTTAGTGGAAACCATGTGCCCATTATTGTTTAGCTGATCATTTGTAGTAATAGTGTAATTAAGGGGCTCCTGTGCATCATTAGTAGATTTATCCAGGTTTAACTGGATATTACTAGGATTTTTAGTTTTATCAAAATTATCAGGAGGTATAGAATTTTTATCAACATATTTTAATTTTTGGGTGTTGAGAAACTTACCTGTTGCTGCATCGAAAATTCTTACGTTTATACTTGGTGCATTGAGGAGCTTTGTTGATGTTGTCAGTTCTCCTCGATCAGTGATTGGCCCCTTCTTCCTTTTGGGAAAGGATACAGTCTGCCACTCGTTTGTAGTATTTAGTGCCATTTGCTTTTGATTTTTGCTCACCTGATTGGTCATAGGCAGGCTATATAGGTTTGAGATAGAACACTTCAAGGAAGAGTGACCTAGGCAAACACATCTTTTGCATAGGATATTATCACCCTCGTAAAGGATTAGTTGTTTGTGAGACCCAATTTTTATAAATGATTGTACAGTTTGTTCTAATGGGATTTGTACACACAACCTTGCATATCTACCTCTAATGGTAGATGATGTACATGCATCGATTTTGAGTAGCTTTCCTATAGCATTCCCAATCTTTGCCAGGATAATCCCATCGTAAAATTCGGTTGGTAGTTGTGGCAGTCTTATCCGGATAGCCATGTAGCTCTGAGTAGCCCTGGTTGCTACAAAATTTGGGGTCCATTTTTGGACAGAGAGAAAGAAATCATTGATGAACCATGGACCGTTTTGTAAAACTTTTCTTGCGTTTTCTTCTTTGTTAAATCTAACTGTATAATAATCTTCACCAAGGTCTATCAGGGAAAGGTTCTCCGTTCGTCTCCATAGATTTTGTATTTTTGCTTTGAGGTAGTGATGGAGGACTCTTTTTCCTATTAATTTAATTATCACTGAGAATTTCCATGGTTCATAGATTCATTGGATATCTGTCATCGGATAGAGCTATACTTTTTATCTCAGTTTTTTCTATCTTTTGTATATTTGGGACAGTGGAAGGGTGCGGAAGATCCATGGACATGGGTGAAGAAAGGTCTTCATTATGGATTTCATTGGGAGTTTGTATTTTCCCCAGTAGTTTATCCTTGTAGGAATTCGTTTGGTCTATAGGATTATGTTGAGAGGGGAGTATTGCAATGTTAAGGGTTTTTGGAGGAATAGGTGTTCCCAGATTGCTGGTGTTTTGGTAGGTGTTGGTCATGATTGGGAGTGTGGAAGTAGAGAGGTCACTTAAATTTCTATCTCTTTATACGATACTTGTTAGTTGCGACTAAAGGTGTTTAACGGGACGGGTTGACCCGTAACCGGACCGGCCCAGACCGGTTAAAACCGGAACCGGCCCGGTACATAAGGGGTCGGGTGGGGCTAGGTAGGAGGGGTAGAGGGGGTTGGTCCGTTTAGATTTTGGTAACGGTTAACCGGACCGGTCAAATCCGATCCACGTGAACAGTACCGTGTACTGGTTAAACCGGCCCGGCCCAGTACAACCTTTTTTTTTGTTTTTTTTTTAAAATTTTTTGAATTAAGTGGGGCCCACTAACCGTTGGCAACGGTAATACCTAGCAAGGATCCGTTGCCCAACGGGTTAATTGCATTAATAGCCTCTTTTTTCTTTAAAATTTAACCTTTTTTCAATTTACAAAATTAACCTTCTCTAAACCTATAAATACACCCCCTCTTCTTCATTTCTTCACTCAACTCTCATTTCTCAATCTCAATTTCTCTCATTCTCTCATTCTCCAATTTTCAAGATTTCAAGTCTCAATCTCAAATTCTCAATTCTCAATTCTCAATTCTCAAATCTCAATTCAATTTAAATCATGTCTCGTACTTTTAGAGTGCGCTCATATGTTTGGCAACACTTTGAGGTGGTAGAAGAAAATGAAGAAGGTCAGAAAGTAATGTGCAAGAACTGTGGTCAAGTCTTAAATTTTCGTTCAGAGTCTGGCACAGGCAGTTTAAGGAGGCATATCAAGTATTATCTTGAGCGTCCTCCGAAAATTCGTATTTAAGATTTTAAGACAATTTGTGTTATTTAAAATTATTAGACGTATTTATGCTTAATGTTTTAGTTTGTTAGATTAATTTGAAGTATTGTTAATTTATTATTCATGAAAATTTAGTTTTACTATTTTTTGTTAGTTTACTTTTTAAATGCAAACTTTAATTTTGAGTTTTGAAATAAATGTAGCACTTGCAATTTATATTAATACTTTTGTATTAATATAACTTGTAATCTTTAAATTAATACAAAGTATTAATATAACTTACAATAGTTATACAAAATACAAAAAAAAAAATACACTAAACCCGGCCCGGCCCGACCCCCTCAACCCGTAACCCGTACGGTTCAATTTTTACCCGGATGAACCCGACCCGTTGTCACACCTCCTTTTTCCGCACCCGCGAGGGTGCAAGGGGAGTTTTTTCCAATTAAAGGACAATCGAAACGGGATTGGTTTAATTATTTCAGAGTCGCCACTTGGGAGATTTAGGGTGTCCCAAGTCACCAATTTTAATCCCGAATCGAGGAAAATAATGACTCTATATTACAGTCTGCGTACCAGAAATCCGGATAAGGAATTCTGTTAACCCGGGAGAAGGTGTTAGGCATTCCCGAGTTCCGTGGTTCTAGCACGGTCGCTCAATTGTTATATTCGGCTTGATTATCTGATTTTATACAAGTATGAACTTATGTGCAAATTTTAACTTTTAACCGCTTTATTATTATTGTTTTTACAAGAATGTGAACATCGCTTAAAACACGTCTTTGGACTGCGTGACATGAAATGCACCCTCAATCCGGAACGCATTTTATTTGATGTTTTGAGATTCGGATTTGGGTCGCATGAAATGCACACCCGATCTTAGGAAAATTAAATTATTAAAGGCGCGCCTAAAGCAACTAGCGCATTATTATTTTGCGGAGGCCGTGAAATTCACTAAACGACCCTCCTGAATTCTAAGCAATTTTACACAAGTATTTACTGAGGGCCCCACGATTTGTGTTATTATTCGGCGAGGCTCATCTCATGCTTATTTTTAAAGGGAATTTGCAACGTCATGGAAATGCATCTCGTACCGCGTCACAGTCAATGTACCCGTGATTAGAGACACATTTCGATTCCGTTGAGATTTGGATTTGGGTCACATAAATGTGCACCCGAGTTTAGGGAGATAACATTATTAACGGCGCGCCTAAAGCAACTAGCGCATTGTTATTTTTTGGTAGGGCCGTGAAATTTGCTAAACGGCCCGTCCCGGAATCTAAGTATTTAATACATATATTTTGTGAGGGCCCCGCAATCTGTACATTTTTTCCGACGAGGCTCGTCTCATTTTATTTATTTTTATTATTATTTTTTATTCATTTTTTTTTGTAATTATTTATTTATTTTTAAAGGATGCCATTTCTACGCCTTTAACAATACTAAAACTTACGGCCTCCGTACAACTAAAATCTCATAACTTGTCAAGATTTAATAAAAGAAGTTAGGCGAATGAGTGTTTCGGGCGTAGTAACAACAGGTACTAATATTAATTTTGTCCAAATAAACTAAGACAATGAAGGGACGAGCGAATCAACGTCAAGCTGTGTCTTAGGACTGCTAATACAACTAAATCAAACGACATCAAGTAAACAATAATAACATAACCCAGAAATGAACTAAAATGCATACGGTGAAACATGGGCAGAAAATTATCATATCAATCGATATATTGCGACTTCGAACATTGAACGTAAAATTTCTTTATCTAATACAGTGAGGCTTACTAACCTGAACAGACAGAAACGAATAGAACCAGGGACCAAACCTCTACATCGACTTCAACGGACGGACTCGACGCGCCGGACCTCGACGAACAAAACAACCTCACCGGACTGAAGCAACGGCTGAGCTACTCAGCAACGCAGCGACGCACCAACAACTGCTGTATTTTTCGACGCAGCAACTGTTGCGTGAAGCTGCAACAAAGGGGTCGTTGGGCAGTTGACGACGAGGGGTGGTTGGACGACGCAGCAGCGATGGCTGCTGCTTGACGAGTCGTCGATGGATGCTGCTGGGGTTCGGACGGTGGTAAGGCGATGAGGAGTTGGGCTGCGGCGATGGGTTGTCGCTGTTGGTCGGGGTGCTGGGGTGACAGTGACGACGAGGGAGAAGACTGGTGGTTGACGGACACTCGGTCGTCGACTGGTGAGGCTAGTCGGAGGTGGGTTTTGGTAGGTGTTTGGACGTGGTTTTGCTGGTTTTCGTTGTGAGGGTGACGGAGGGAATGGTAACGGGCAGTAGGGTTTTGGGTGTTTGTTGACGGGGTCGAACGGTGGTGATGCTTGGTCGACGGGGGGAGCTCGCAACGGGTTGACGACGATGGTTATGGACTGGTTTGGGTAACCATGGTGGTTTGTCGAGAGTGATGGAGGAGGAGGGTGGTCGACGGACTGGGTGTGGGTAGGTTTGGTCATGGGTTTTTTGTAGTGACGGGGTGGTGTTTGGTAAGGTTTTGGCGTTGGGCAGGTGGTGTGACGACGAGGGAGGGTGCTAGGACTGGTCGGAGGTGGTCGGGAATGTGATGGGTTGAGGAGGGTGGTCTGTTGGTTTTCTTCTTGACGATGGGGGAGTCCCGGAATGTCTAGGGTTTTGCTTCTTCTTCTTTTATGAAGAAGAAGCGTGAACAGTGGTCTGTTTTCAAAAAATTCCCCCAGTCCTTTTTTGTTCGTTCCGTGTTTTGTAATGCTTTGCCCATGAAAATGAGCCCCACGCATGGTGGGGTTCGAGGCATATGTCCCCCACGCGTGGTGGGGTTCCCCACGTGTCCTGGACACGGTTTATTATGGGCTCGGTCCGAAAATTAGGCCTAAAACCGGGTAGTTTAAACCCGAATATTATTCTTTTGCTAGGACCCGAGAAATAGGAACACGTTGCTTAACTAGTCCTATGTAAGCAAAATAACTACCAAAAATAAGACTAGTATTTAAACAAAACTATATCTTTTTAAATATTTTTTAAAGATTTAAAATAGCTACAAAATATTAATGAAACTATTTTTTTTTGTAATTTTCGTTTTTCTTAAATATTAAGATAAAATATGAAGTAATATTTTTTGTATTTTTCCAAAATTAAAACGACTACAAAACATTAATAGAATTATATTTTTTGTAATTTTCGAATTTTATATAAAGTACCAAAATAAAGTACAATTTTTGTATTTTTCAAGTTTATGAGAAATGCATAAACTAAAATTTATATATATACTTTTTTTGTAATTTTTCTTTTTGCAACGAAATAAAGTAAAAATAGTTAAAATAGCTATACTAGACCCAATTTCACATATTCATACTAAAATGTGAAAATTCTCGGGGAGGATCAAAAATCACGTGCTTACAGCTGCCCCTCTTTGACTGGAAACACGAAGAGTTTTCCGACAAAGAACGACTAGCCGTGTTTTTGACCCGACCATTACTTGGACGGACTACACTTAAGGAAAGGGAGGGAATGTGACCGAGCCCTGGTATCTGAGCTGCCTACATATCCTTGGTTATACAGGAATCAGGCCACGTGTAGTTCGGGATGAGAGAGATAGTGAAGTGTACCGAGGTGAAGAGCCGATCGAGGTGCCGTTCCGTTGAGGTTCCGGTCCGCGGTCCTGTCATTACAACAAAATGAAAACTGAAAAAGACTAACTAAGCCTATCAGCTACTAGTTACAAGGATTCCTATCTCTTAAGTCTTCTGAAACTTGGTCTTGAGTCTTGAATGGTGCTTCATACAGACTTTGGATCTGAACCTTGATACTTGCTAGTTGTAGGTGCTAGTTCTTGAGCAGACCACATTTGTTCTCCACTTCCGTAATTTGGGTTCTTTTTTTTTTTTTTTGACTAGCTTTTGTTGACCCTCTGAGACTGTTGACTCGCATTCTTGGGGCGAGCTTCTTGTTGCTTCTATCTTGGATTGAGTGCTGGGGATTTTCGTTGTAGCCTTCTGCCTTCCAATGGGTTACGGCTTGAATTTGAACGATCCCGCTGTTCTACAGGCGGACCCCTAACTTCTTCAATCTTTGACATATAACAATCTTCTGCTCTACAGGCAGGCCCCTGACAATCAAAACAAACAAAACAAACAAAATTTCCTAACCCAGTTTGTACTGGGAAGGTTTGTGAGTCGTTAGCAAAATCATAGCCCACTGATACTACTGATGCAGTGCTGAGAGTGAACTAAACACTAGATTAGTATGTATTCCCTTGTTATACAGGTGGGCGCCTAACTTCAATGCTTGAAATGTAAGGACTGAAATGTATTCCTCCGTTCTATGGGCGGGCTCCCAACTTCAACACTTGTAATGAAAAAGACTGAAATGTATTCCTCTCGTTATACAGGTGGATGCCTGGATTTAGGAAAATGACTCTTTTTTTCAAAATGTTTTTTTTAGCATCTTAGGAGAAAGATTCATCAGACTAAGATTTTGATCCTAGGAGAAGGTTCGTCAGACTAGGTCTCTATCTTAGGAGAAAAATTCGTCGGACTAAGATTTTGATCCTAGGAGAAGGTTCATCAGACTAGGTCTTTTCTTTTTGGTATCTTAGGAGAAAGATTCGTCAGACTAAGATTTTATGTTTTTGGGTATCTTAGGAGAAAGATTCATCAGACTAAGATTTTGATCCTAGGAGAAGGTTCGTCAGACTAGGTCTCTATCTTAGGAGAAAAATTCGTCGGACTAAGATTTTGATCCTAGGAGAAGGTTCATCAGGCTAGGTCTTTTCTTTTTGGTATCTTAGGAGAAAGATTCGTCAGACTAAGATTTTTTGTTTTTGGGTATCTTAGGAGAAAGATTCATCAGACTAAGATTTTGATCCTAGGAGAAGGTTCGTCAGACTAGGTCTCTATCTTAGGAGAAAAATTCGTCGGACTAAGATTTTGATCCTAGGAGAAGGTTCATCAGACTAGGTCATTTTTCTTTTTGGTATCTTAGGAGAAAGATTCTTCAGACTAAGATTTTTTGTTTTTGGTTATCTTAGGAGAAAGATTCATCAGACTAAGATTTTGATCCTAGGAGAAGGTTCGTCAGACTAGGTCTCTATCTTAGGAGAAAAATTCATCGGACTAAGATTTTGATCCTAGGAGAAGGTTCATCAGACTAGGTCATTTTTTGTGGTATCTCAGGAGAAAGATTCATCAGACTGAGATTTTGATCCTAGGAGAAGGTTCGTCAGACTAGGTCTCTATCTTAGGAGAAAAATTCATCGGACTAAGATTTTGATCCTAGGAGAAGGTTCATCAGACTAGGTCATTTTTGTTTTTTGTATCTTAGGAGAAAGATTCATCAGACTAAGATTTGGATCCTAGGAGAAGGTTCGTCAGACTAGGTCTCTATCTTAGGAGAAAAATTCATCGGACTAAGATTTTGATCCTAGGAGAAGGTTCATCAGACTAGGTCATTTTTGTTTTTTGTATCTTAGGAGAAAGATTCATCAGACTAAGATTTGGATCCTAGGAGAAGGTTCATCAGACTAGGTCTCTATCTTAGGAGAAAGATTCATCAGACTAAGATTTTGATCCTAGGAGAAGGTTCATCAGACTAGGTCTTGTTTGTTTTTGGTATCTTAGGAGAAAGATTCATCAGACTAAGATTTTTCTTTTTTTTTTCTTGAAAAACAACTTAGGAGGAAATGCATCTCCTATGGGTAAAATAAACTTAGGAAGTGCGTCTCCTATTGGTAGAACTGAACTTAGGAGGTGCGTCTCCTATGGGTGAAATGAACTTAGGAAGTGCGTCTCCTATGGTGAAACTCGCTTAGGAAGTGCGTCTCCTATTGGTGAAACTTGCTTTAGGAAGTGCGTCTCCTATGGTGAAACTGAACTTTAGGAAGTGCGTCTCCTATGGTGAAACTGACTTAGGAAGTGCGTCTCCTATTGGTGAAACTTGCTTTAGGAAGTGCGTCTCCTATGGTGAAACTGAACTTTAGGAAGTGCGTCTCCTATGGTGAAACTGACTTAGGAAGTGCGTCTCCTATATTATCTGGGCGGGCTCCCAATTTCAACACTTAAAATAAAAGACTGAATATATGTCTCTATTATCTGGGCGGGCTCCCAACTTCGACACTTGAAAATAAAAAGACTGAATGTATGCCTCTATTATCTGGGGGGGCTCCCAACTTCGACACTTGAAAATAAAAAGACTGAATTTATGCCTCTGTTATCTGGGCGGGCTCCCAATTTCAACACTTAAAATAAAAGACTGAAACCAACATATCCTATTTGAGAGCGGATGAACCCAACAGATCCTATTTGAGGGCGGATGAACCCGACAGATCCTATTTGAGGGCGGATGAACCCGACAGATCCTATTTGAGGGCGGATGAACCCAACAGATCCTATTTGAGGGCGGATTAACCCAACAGATCCTATTTGAGGGCGGATGAACCCAACAGATCCTATTTGAGGGCGGATTAACCCAACAGATCCTATTTGAGGGCGGATTAACCCAACAGATCCTATTTGAGGGCGGATGAACCCAACAGATCCTATTTGAGGGCGGATGAACCCAACATATCCTATTTGAGGGCGGATGAACCCAACATATCCTATTCGAGGGCGGATGAACCCAAAAGATCCTATTCGAGGGCGGATGAACCCAAAATATCCTATTCGAGGGCGGATGAACCCAAAATATCCTATTCGAGGGCGGATGAACCCAAAATATCCTATTCGAGGGCGGATGAACCCAAAATATCCTATTCGAGGGCGGATGAACCCAAAATATCCTATTCGAGGGCGGATGAACCCGAAATATCCTATTCGAGGGCGGATGAACCCAAAATATCCTATTCGAGGGCGGATGAACCCAAAATATCCTATTCGAGGGCGGATGAACCCAAAATATCCTATTCGAGGGCGGATGAACCCAAAATATCCTATTCGAGGGCGGATGAACCCAAAATATCTTATTCGAGGGCGGATGAACCCAAAATATCCTATTCGAGGGCGGATGAACCCAAAATATCCTATTCGAGGGCGGATGAACCCAAAATATCCTATTCGAGGGCGGATGAACCCAAAATATCCTATTCGAGGGCGGATGAACCCAAAATATCCTATTTGAGGGCGGATGAACCCAAAATATCCTTAAGACTTGAAAATGTCTTACCTCGAATACTTGTTGGGGATTGGGATGAATTTTCCTTTTCTACCTTCCCCATTTTTATTATTATTCTTTTTTTTTAAGCCCTTTTTTGTTTTTGTTTTGTTTTTGCATAGCTTCTTCCTTCAAAGACTACCTCCCTTGATTTACTTACCTGTTGGGGGTAAAATGTTATCAGCTGGGGGTACCTGACTTCCAGAAAATTTTCTAAATGGAAGGAAAATTTTCTGCCCCAGTTTGATAATATCCCTTGTGGCACGCAGTTCTGGCATCAATGCTATTTCCTTTACCTGTTTCAAATCAAACAAAATTTGTTAGTTTAAAACATGGTGGTTGGTTGTGATACTCCCAACGGGATGGCTTTTCCTCTCTCCCTCCTTGCTCTGTGTTCCACAATTTGTTGGGGATGATATTATGTGCTGGGGATAATCCCTTCCTGCTGGGGATATCCATCTTCTTTTGTGGCATAGCTCGGAAACTGGCATTTTCCCGACCTTTTAGTCTAGTAGGGATTTCGCCAAATCATGCTCACTGCTCTCCTTGCTCTGTTCACGGGCCTTGTCTTTGAGGTTTATAACCTTGGTTTTGGCAAGGATATCCCTCTTGATGCTCGTCAATCCTTTTGTCAATTCCCTTTGCTGGGGATATCTTTTTTGACACTGACCTCGCGCTTGTTCCTTGCTGACTATACCATTCGGATATACTAGTCAGATCTCATCTTGGAAAGCTGATGGCATATTTTGAAGTCATTTCATACTTGTTCTGACCGGACAGACTCTATTGGGGAAAATTTTTTATGAAAGGAGAAAGATAACAGAAACAAAATAAAAGACAAAGGAAACGATGACTCTTTTACAAAAGAAACTATAAATAAAAATCTATCAAACGCAGATACCGACTCTAATGGCCATGACATGCGTATGTGGCCTATCCTCTGCCGTCAATCATCTTTTAAGATCTTCCATTGGCGATTCCCCCTCTGATTCTCAATCTTATTCGACTTGTAGTGCCCGAAGGGTTTTCACTATCAAGTCTCTCTCATTTTTGGATTTTCTCTCAGCTTTCATCGCCTTATGGTGCCTGTGAAGGTTTTCGCCAATAAGACTCTCTCGTTTTATATCTCTCTCCAGCTGGGGATTTGGAGTGTTGCTGGTATGACTCTTTCTGTTGGAGATTAGAGTCCTTTCTGCTGTGTAACAGAATGTTATGTTCGCCGGTAAGACTCTTCATTTGTCTGACTTGGCATTTTTTGAAAACTGATCAGAAGGTCTTTCTTTGGACCGTAACGTGGGTTTTGGATAGGGCTAGAAAAATGGTATTAAAGGCTCAAAAAATGTATTAATTTTGGGTTATTAATTACAACCTTCGGAATTAGATTTATTTACAACAAACGCAACTTTTGCCCCAGTTTCTTGCTTGGGGATATCTTAATTGTTTTTTTTTTCATTTTTCAAAACTATGACCGAGCCGTGAAGCGCCTACGTATCCTCTTTGAGGAATCAGGTCAAACGTAGTTCCCAATTCCTCTTTTTCATTTGACTTTCCCTTTTTTGCTTTTCGTTATCATTTTTCTTTTCTCTTTTTCTTTTGTCGTTTTTTTTTCTCTCTTTTTCTTTCATTCTTCTTTTCCCATTTTGTTGTTTTCTTTTCTTTCTTTTCTCTTACCCGCCATGCTTGCGTATTTTATTCGTTGCTACTAATTCCGAACGAGGGGTACGAAAGAAAAATAAATAAGGCTCAAAAGGGGTAACAAAGGATAAAGTGTTTAGGTAGCAGAACAAAATGCCTTCGTCATTCCAGTCTTCAAAACATGCCAAGTGCAAACAACACAATTTAAACTTGTAGTCCCTTCTGATGGTGCTGGACTTGACAATTATGTTAAACGTCTGTTTGTTCATTTGTCACTTCTAAAGCACCGTTGGGCGACACTCTCATTCTCATTATTATGAACGACCCTCATGCCAATTTAGGCGAATCTTTCTTTAACGGTTTTCTTTGTGTTTAACTTGCCCCAGTTCCACATGACTCGAGCTCTGAATAATCTCAAACCGTCCTTATTTTCTTTAAATGCTTTGATCACCTTTTCGGGGTTTTATGATTAACTTTAAAGACTAGGCCCAACTGGGTGCGCATGTCATGTCCCTAGAATCGGCATTGAATGATAAAAAGGACTAAACAAAAGAAAACTGGAAATAAAAAGGACCGGATTTTGCATTAGATTACCGGTGAAAATGGTTTGAATGACCAGACAAACAAAACAACCAGAATAAAATTCTAACCCAGCCTCGACAAAACTTGAACAAACTTATATGACAAAATGGAAAGATAGGAAGGTTTGACAATACTTGGATTACAACCCTAAGAATAATCCGAACAACCGAAATGACAACAAAATAAGCCACCAACAGCTTCTCTCTTGCTAACCAGGAACGGAGCGGCCCCCGATTTTATCAAGAACTGGCATCTTAGCCCCTGAGCTTTGCATCAATACTGCCGAGACCATTACCAGCTTCCATATCTCCGTCAACAAGTTTCCAACAGGATTCGAATGCTTCTGTCATCAGGCCTGATCCTCGCAGAGTGTGCATCATGAGGTGCAAGTAAAGGATTCTGGGTGTCACTGTCTGGCTTACCACAAACCAACCACCTTAATTTTATTTGCACAACAAACAGGTTGGAATGGACTCAGTCGGTCCTTATTATTGACAACATCTTTTTTCTTTTCTCTTTTTGATGTTTTTTTTTTCTTTTTTTTTTCCTTTTTTCATTTCTTTTTTTTTCTTTCGCTTTTTCCTTCTTTTTTCATTCCCTTTTTCATTTCTTTTTTTTCTTTTCTTTTTCTTTTTCTTTTTCATTCTCTTTTTTTCATTTTTTTTGTTGTGGTCGAATCTTATGGAGATTGCCTACGTATCATGACCCCGCATGAATCAGACCTTGCGTAGTTCGTGCCAATAAAAGATAAACAATACTAATCATTTTTTCAATTTATATAGTAAAATAAACTGAAAAATAATCAAACAAACCACAGATTCTAATTAAAGATTTATAAACTCAAAAACAAAATGCTAGCTCCCTTTCTCTGTTCGACAAATGCAACCAAATGGTTATTTTTTGCAAATGTGGCCCCTTCCAATTTTCTCATGAATTTTGAGGCCGGGGAGGATTATTTTGACACTTTGAAACTTGTCCATTCTTTTACGAAAATAACCTTTCGACAACTGAAGGATACTCTAAGGCTATTTCGGCAAGAACGGTTTAAGACGCGGCCGAAGCTGGCTCGGCTTATTATGACAAAAGACGGTATTCACATGACCGCTGACTCTTTGATTTTTTTTTCTTTTAAAAATTACAATGAATGACTTGGCGTTGTAAACACGGCCCTTCAGCGCCTCGGGGACGAAGATTTATAAGGCTGTGTGGGTCCATATCTCAAAATGACCCAAAGGTGGCTGTTTATGCCAAGTCAGCCTTCCGGCGTCCCTTTCGGGAACATTCGGCCCTTTTTATGACAAAACAGCATCACCTGACTTATTTATAACTCTTTTTATCGTTTTTCAAAAATGAGAAAAGTCAATATTGCAAACACGGCCTTTCAACGTCTCGGGGACGAAGATTTTTAGGCTGTGGGGGTCAACTGGACCAAGTCTTAAAAATGACCCCAAAAGTGGCTGTTTATGCAAAGTCAGCCTTCCGGCGTCCCTTTCGGGGACATTCGGCTATATCTTGATAAAACAGCGTCACCCGACTTCTTTATGACAAAATTAAAATTTGACATATATTTTTTATTTATTTGTTTTTGGCTATTTTAGCAAAGGGTGAGTTGGACATCACCCGACTTATTTATGACAAGATTAAATTTTTTGATTTTTAGCTATTTTAGCAAAGGGTGGGGTTGGACCCGATGAGGGTTGCCTACGTATCTCACATCCGGTGAGAATCAAACCCGCGTAGTTCGGGCGAATAAACTATTTTTGAGAGGATCCTTTACCATTTTCTATTTTTATTATTATTCTTTTTTTTTCACAACAATCAAATAGACTATTATTTTTTACTCATAACAAATAAACAAATTAACGAAAAACATAAAACATTCCTTCTTTTTTCTTTTTTTTGAGAAGGTGGGGTTGGACCCGATGAGGGTTGCCTACTTATCTCACATCCGGTGAGAATCAAACCCGCGTAGTTCGGGCAAATAAGAATAAGTAGGCAAATAATAATAAGCAGATGAACTAACCTTTTTTTTTGAATTTTCGTTTAAAAGAACTACTTTAAAAGAAGCAAGGAAATATTATTTTTTGATTGATTTTCTTTTTAAAAGAAAGACTAATATTTTTTTTTGAATTTTCGTTTTTTTTTATTCTAAAGAAAAGAAGAAAATATTTTTTGGAATTTTACCTTTAATATAAGAAATGCTTCTAAAATGTTTTTTTTTGAATTTTGAATTTTCTTTTCAATTTTGAAAGAAGAATCAAAATATTTTCGGATTTGTTTTTTTTTTTTATATTATATATAATTTTTATTTATTTTTTTTTTTTTAAAAGAAACAACTAGAAAGACTTTCTAAAAAAGTCAATAATGGAAAATATTTTTGGATTATTTGTTTTGAAAATTGGGATTCTAAAATATTTTTGGATTATTTGTTTTGAAAATTGGGATTCTAAAAACTTTTGGTAAGACAAATGTTCTTGCAACAGATAAAGATATATATATATATATATATTTGCAACAAATAGTAAAACTACTTTCAACGCCCAACTCTTTTTATTTTATTATTTTTATTTTTATTTTGACATTTTCATAAACAGATAAATAAATAAAAACCCATTTTAAAACAAAACCTTTTTTTTTATTTTCATTTTTATGGCAAAACAAACTATTTTCTTTTCTATATTTTTTTTAAAAACAAGACAGAACAATGATGATTTTTCCTCTATTTTTCCTTTGCTTTTAATTATAACAAACTAATAAGACATTCATTTTCATTTTCTCAAAATTTCGGCAGAGTTTCGATACTACTTGGACATTGATTTTTCTCTAAAAATAAGTAGTTATATCTCTACACTGTCATTTTTCTCCTCTTTTTCACGATTTTTTTTAATCTGTGGAAAATAATGAAAACATACAAAATCTTTTTTGAATTTTCATGCTTTGTTTTATTTGTAATTTTATTTTTTATATTAATTATTTCTTTCAAAAATGTGGCATGGGAGACATAATGATTTCCAAGACTTCTTGGATTCCGCAAATGCTCCCCATGCGCTTTTCCCAACATATGAAGCGTGGGGGACATATGGGAATTCCAAGACTTCTTGGATTCCACGAATGTTCCCCATGTGCTTTCCCAAAAAGCAAGCGTGGGGGACATAGGGAATTCCAAGGCTTCTTGGATTCCACAAATGTTCCCCATGCTTTGATTAAAATAACATCATGCTGGAAATGACCAAATGACCCATTCGCCCTTGACTGAATATAACATGTAGCACATAGGATGTCATAAGATGGTCTATTATTTTCAGGTTGCTTGTCCTAGACGGACCCAACCCCTGTGTTGAGTCCCCTAAGTCAAATGCACATGATGCAAATAAACGTTCCTACTAGGGATCCGGCATGTGGTTTTGTTATACTAAGTTCATAACCTGGGTATTTGTTCTAGACCTGGCTTACCCAAACGGACAGTTTGAGCCGAAGCGGGGGCAACGTACCGGGAGCACGAAAGTCTGCCCGGCCTAGTTACTTGTCCCAACTCCGTCTTATTTGGTATGACTTTAACAGAAAGGTGGGTCACGCGCACGTGTACACCATAAATTCAGAAGACTCAGAAAGAAGGGTTTCGTAGCAGTTTTATATACACAATTCAGATAATATTAAAGCGGTAAAAGCATCATTTAGCACATTAAGCATATATCATGTAAAAATCAGATAATAAATAAAGCCAAATAACAACAATTATTCTAAGCTCGAATTCTTAACCCTGAACCAGTGGTTCTGGGTTTAAATCCCCAGCGGAGTCGCCAGAGCTGTCACACCTCCTTTTTCCGCACCCGCGAGGGTGCAAGGGGAGTTTTTTCCAATTAAAGGACAATCGAAACGGGATTGGTTTAATTATTTCAGAGTCGCCACTTGGGAGATTTAGGGTGTCCCAAGTCACCAATTTTAATCCCGAATCGAGGAAAATAATGACTCTATATTACAGTCTGCGTACCAGAAATCCGGATAAGGAATTCTGTTAACCCGGGAGAAGGTGTTAGGCATTCCCGAGTTCCGTGGTTCTAGCACGGTCGCTCAATTGTTATATTCGGCTTGATTATCTGATTTTTATACAAGTATGAACTTATGTGCAAATTTTAACTTTTAACCGCTTTATTATTATTGTTTTTACAAGAATGTGAACATCGCTTAAAACACGTCTTTGGACTGTGTCACATGAAATGCACCCACAATCCGGAACGCATTTTATTTGATGTTTTGAGATTCGGATTTGGGTCGCATGAAATGCACACCCGATCTTAGGAAAATTAAATTATTAAAGGCGCGCCTAAAGCAACTAGCGCATTATTATTTTGCGGAGGCCGTGAAATTCGCTAAACGACCCTCCTGAATTCTAAGCAATTTTACACAAGTATTTACTGAGGGCCCCACGATTTGTGTTATTATTCGGCGAGGCTCATCTCATGCTTATTTTTAAAGGGAATTTGCAACGTCATGGAAATGCATCTCGTACCGCGTCACAGTCAATGTACCCGTGATTAGAGACACATTTCGATTCCGTTGAGATTTGGATTTGGGTCACATAAATGTGCACCCGAGTTTAGGGAGATAACATTATTAACGGCGCGCCTAAAGCAACTAGCGCATTGTTATTTTTTGGTAGGGCCGTGAAATTTGCTAAACGGCCCGTCCCGGAATCTAAGTATTTAATACATATATTTTGTGAGGGCCCCGCAATCTGTACATTTTTTCCGACGAGGCTCGTCTCATTTTATTTATTTTTATTATTATTTTTTATTCATTTTTTTTTGTAATTATTTATTTATTTTTAAAGGATGCCATTTCTACGCCTTTAACAATACTAAAACTTACGGCCTCCGTACAACTAAAATCTCATAACTTGTCAAGATTTAATAAAAGAAGTTAGGCGAATGAGTGTTTCGGGCGTAGTAACAACAGGTACTAATATTAATTTTGTCCAAATAAACTAAGACAATGAAGGGACGAGCGAATCAACGTCAAGCTGTGTCTTAGGACTGCTAATACAACTAAATCAAACGACATCAAGTAAACAATAATAACATAACCCAGAAATGAACTAAAATGCATACGGTGAAACATGGGCAGAAAATTATCATATCAATCGATATATTGCGACTTCGAACATTGAACGTAAAATTTCTTTATCTAATACAGTGAGGCTTACTAACCTGAACAGACAGAAACGAATAGAACCAGGGACCAAACCTCTACATCGACTTCAACGGACGGACTCGACGCGCCGGACCTCGACGAACAAAACAACCTCACCGGACTGAAGCAACGGCTGAGCTACTCAGCAACGCACCAACAACTGCTGTATTTTTCGACGCAGCAACTGTTGCGTGAAGCTGCAACAAAGGGGTCGTTGGGCAGTTGACGACGAGGGGTGGTTGGACGACGCAGCAGCGATGGCTGCTGCTTGACGAGTCGTCGATGGATGCTGCTGGGGTTCGGACGGTGGTAAGGCGATGAGGATTTGGGCTGCGGCGATGGGTTGTCGCTATTGGTCGGGGTGCTGGGGTGACAGTGACGACGAGGGAAAAGACTGGTGGTTGACGGACACTCGGTCGTCGACTGGTGAGGCTAGTCGGAGGTGGGTTTTGGTAGGTGTTTGGACGTGGTTTTGCTGGTTTTCGTTGTGAGGGTGACGGAGGGAATGGTAACGGGCAGTAGGGTTTTGGGTGTTTGTTGACGGGGTCGAACGGTGGTGATGCTTGGTCGACGGGGGGAGCTCGCAACGGGTTGACGACGATGGTTATGGACTGGTTTGGGTAACCATGGTGGTTTGTCGAGAGTGATGGAGGAGGAGGGTGGTCGACGGACTGGGTGTGGGTAGGTTTGGTCGTGGGTTTTTTGTAGTGACGGGGTGGTGTTTGGGATGGTTTTGGCGTTGGGCAAGTGGTGTGACGACGAGGGAGGGTGCTAGGACTGGTCGGAGGTGGTCGGGAATGTGATGGGTTGAGAAGGGTGGTCTGTTGGTTTTCTTCTTGACGATGGGGGAGTCCCGGAATGTCTAGGGTTTTGCTTCTTCTTCTTTTATGAAGAAGAAGCGTGAACAGTGGTCTGTTTTCAAAAAATTCCCCCAGTCCTTTTTTGTTCGTTCCGTGTTTTGTAATGCTTTGCCCATGAAAATGAGCCCCACGCGTGGTGGGGTTCGAGGCATATGTCCCCCACGCGTGGTGGGGTTCCCCACGTGTCCTGGACACGGTTTATTATGGGCTCGGTCCGAAAATTAGGCCTAAAACCGGGTAGTTTAAACCCGAATATTATTCTTTTGCCAGGACCCGAGAAATAGGAACACGTTGCTTAACTAGTCCTATGTAAGCAAAATAACTACCAAAAATAAGACTAGTATTTAAACAAAACTATATCTTTTTAAATATTTTTTAAAGATTTAAAATAGCTACTAAATATTAATGAAACTATTTTTTTTTGTAATTTTCGTTTTTCTTAAATATTAAGATAAAATATGAAGTAATATTTTTTGTATTTTTCCAAAATTAAAACGACTACAAAACATTAATAGAATTATATTTTTTGTAATTTTCGAATTTTATATAAAGTAACAAAATAAAGTACAATTTTTGTATTTTTCAAGTTTATGAGAAATACATAAACTAAAATTTATATATATATTTTGTGATTTTTTTTTTTGCAACAAAATAAGGTAAAATAGTTAAAATAGCTATACTAGACCCAATTTCACATATTCACGCTAAAAATGTGAAAATTCTCGGGGAGGGTCAAAAATCACGTGCTTACACCCGTTAAACCCGTTAAGCCCCAACCCGTAACCGGCCCGGATCGTAACCCGTACGGGTCCAAAAAACAGCAACCCGGCCCGGCCCGGCCCACCTGTTTAACACCCTTAGTTGCGACAATACCACGTCCATAGAATTAATCTTTCAGTTTAGCTATTACTACGTTTTAGGGTCTTTTTTTAAAATAAATTTGTCTAGTAAATGTTATGCATATACCCGGCGTAGAGCTACAAATAGCATGGAACAAATTAATTTCTAACACCCAAAAGACCTATATGTTATTGAAGAATTTTCAACAATCACTATTGTTTAGTGGTTATTAACTTCCTATAGCTACTATATACATACTTATTTCCTATAGCTACTATTCAATTGTTACGCTATTATATTCGCTATATTCACGCTGTTGTATTCATGAATATAGTCAGAGGCGGAGCCAGGATTTGAAGTTTATGGGTTCGGGATTGTAACCTTTTAAGTTACTGGGTTCTAAATTGATAATTCCTACATATTTAATTTATTTCTAAGATAAATACAAGGTTTGAATTAAAGCTATTGGGTTCGCCCGAACCCCTATCCCGCATACTAGCTCTGTCCCTGAATACAATAGCAAAAAGCACCTAAAAATGAGGGTAGTCCAGCTATACACGCATGTATTCACATATATTCGCGCCATCTATTCATGAATACAACAGCAAAAAACGCCTAAAATCAGGGCACTCCAGTTGTACGCGCATGTATTCACATGTACTCGCGCTATTGTATTCATGAATACAACAGTAAAAAATGTCTAAAATCAGGGTAGTCCAGCTGTACGTGCATGTATTCGCACCATGTATTCATGAATACAGCAGCAAAAGCACCTAAAATCAGGCAGTCCAGTTGTACGCACATGTATTCACATGTATTCGCGCTGCTTATTCATGAATACATCAGTAAAAAGCGCCTAAAGTCAGGGCAGTCCAGCTGTACGTACATGTATTCACATGTATTCGCACTGCTGTATTCATGAATACAGTAACGACAATCACCTTAAAAATAGGTATGTCTAACTGTCTAAGAGAGGAAAAACATAAATGGCATATTTCATGCATCAATGGCAGTATATACCATAAATACTTATTTTGATATAAAATATAAAAGGTAGCTATAGAAAATAATATTTTAAAATAATTTTATTTTATAATAAATAGGATATATACCTTTGCTGTATGAGGTAAAATTTCTTATGTTATTTGCCATAAGAGGTGGATATGATTTGAAATCAATAGGTTCGGCATCTTAGACAGAACCCATTTCACTTTTGGGAATATGAGTTCAAAAGTTAATACTTATAATTTTAGTAATTTTTTCACACAGAGGCAGAGCTAAGGGGACGGTTAGCAAAAGGAATATAATCTAGTGATCGAGTTCGAGAATATGGATTTTCAGATCTGTGAGATAAAGAATGAATATTATTATGCTCTTTTTTTATTATAAAGACTCACTTCACATTCTGTCTTGGTCGAAAATAGGGTTACCGTGGATCCGAATTACACTGCTTATAAGGTAAAATTTTTATGTATAAATATTATACGTTGAACTCTCTCGCGTTTCTACTCTTTTTATATTTTTGATCTCTTGGGGAAGATACTGCCGTCGACACTGTATGCACATATTTCTTCTTTCTGGTTTAAGGCACAATCAACATAACCAATCGTGATCAGGAATACGAAGGAGAAATATCTATGTAAAAAGCATACCCCTTTAAGCAGCAAGTCCATTTCTTGTTATATTTTTGTTTTATTAATCTTGATTTCAAAATTTCAATGTTTGCAATCGGAATTGACTGAACTACATGGTCTTTTGCCTTATAGGTCTATAGCTAGGTTATATACTACTTTAGAATAATCAACAAACGTCACCCACAAATGTAGGAATATGCGTGCTTTACTTCCATTAAATCAAGTGCGACATTAATGGTTTACTTTCAATTGTCATCATAATACCACGTTCGATAAAACACTTTTTAGCATAATGAACATTTTTATCTGGTTGTATTAACTCTGCAAAAAATAATGAGATTGATCGAAATAGGAGACACGAGACCAACAAGGAGACAAGTTAAAAATCTATTGCCCTTGGACATAGGAACGGTGTCTGAGACTTTATTTCTTTGTATGTCTTCATGCATGGTATCTCCCTTTCTATACTCCAAACTTAATCTAAGAATTGGTTAGGTTTCCTAGATTCGTGATTGCAAATTATTGTGTACCTTAGGTCACACCTTGGTTGGTCTCTATTTTGTCGTTTAATTTATATATTCTTTAGTTTCTTTGCTCAAAGAGTCCTATAATTTGTAGCGTAATAAAGTTAACCCTACAAAATTTTCTCATCACCAGTCAATTTCTTACTAATTTCTCTATATTCCTTTGCATAACATCCCCTCCCCATGCAGAGGATGAGCAGAACAACTTGGAACTTAAGTTACATAACATTGATCATTTCCACTTTTCGACAAGATAAAAGCCTATTTCTAATAATACAAAAGTAAAAGGACTGAACGAGATGGATTACATACACAATAAAAAATTAAGTCCTTAACTATGTTATGAGGATGTGAGTTAGGCATTTGCTCAAGTGGCAGGTGTAGTTTTTTTTTTTTTTTTTTTTTTAAAAAAAGGATAATGTTAATTACTTTGTTCTGCTCCCATATTCAATTAATGAATAAACATTTGATCAATTACTACCTACATTATGTCTTCTCGTATTTATTTGTGCATTCATTCATTTTGTGAATTGAAGTTTTGCTTTCCCGGGATCTCCCATAGGGAAAATAGAAAACTCAAAAGAGAAGCAAGCAACTCGATTAGTGAGTGAAATGTTCAGAATAATTTGTTAGTCTTAAGGGTTTCACATCTCTAATAGTTTTGATCGTAACAAATTTTTAAAAATTTAATCAAGTTAAAGAATAGTAACGCCCAAAATCACGGAATGGACTTATAAATGTAGTCATCCCATATAAATATGGAATTTTTACCTCCTATAGCAAAGGTTGATACCTTATTTATTTTAAATAGATACCCTTTTAAAAAATTATATTCTATATATACCTTTTGATTTTTATAGCCAAATATCTATTTATGGTTACCTCCTACTCTTAAGCCATAAAATACTCTTTGTATTATTTTTCTCTCTCATTCTTTCAGATTTTTCTCCACCCTCTCCCTCTCTCAACGCCAGTCTTTCTCCATGGTTATCTCCTTTCTCTCTCTCCGCCTCTTTCTCCATGTTTGAATGTTTAAAATGATGAGTTATCTAGGTTGGTGAGCATCCGTATAAGGAGATTGTATTGGTGGTGATCTATGTCCCAAACACTTGGGTATAAACAAGTGTGGATCTATGGTATGTTCAATTCTTAAAATATCTTGAAGGAACTGAGACCCCACCTTGATTTCCAATTTGAATGTCAGTTCCAGGTTTGGAACTGTCCATAGGACTGATTCAGTTATCACTACTGCTGGTCCCCGTGACTATCTATTCATTTAATTTATGCGAAGAGACCACGTACATGGGTACACGTACAAAAAGCTATGCAAAAGCCATGAAAGAAGGGTTTTGATCGGCGGTTGCTTCTGCTCAGGAAGTGACCTCGGCTCCGGCATCATCGTCGGACCAAGACTGCGCGTTTTCACTACCGCCGAAAATTAGGGTTTATTCTTGAACAAAGACGACGGAGTTTGGGGCTGACCAACTTGATTTTCTGTTAATATATTTCTATGTATTTTCATGTATTTCATTGTATTCATTGTCTTTTATTCATTGTAATTCGATGTATCTCGTTGTATTCCATGTATTTCATTGTATTCACTGTCTTTTTTTCAGTGTATTTCAATGTATCACGTTGTATTATATGTATTGCATTGTATTCACTATTTCGCTATATGCCATGAATGTATTCATATATATTTTTTAATTAATATAATTATGTATTCGGATGTATTATATAATTTCTCTGAAGATTGCTATATTTTTGGGGTATTTTTCGGTTGAGAATCTTTTTTATAACTAAAAATACAAAATTTGTGTGTTATAATTGAGTTTGTTGAGTTATATTAGGAGTCTATTATGTCAATTGATTCACTTTCTGTTTTAAAAACAGTCTAATCCCCTATTTCACGCTGTGAATACAGTTGAATACAATAATCTGTCCAGCTGTAATCCCATATTTTACTCCATGAATACAGTCGAATATACTCGAATACAACAACTGATTAGCTGGACTTCCCTGATTCACGCCTATTTTTGCTACTGTATTCATGAATACAACAGCTTAAATACATCAAATACATCTTATAACCACATAAAAGGTATCTATAATCCGTAATATAGCAAATGGTATCTGTAGATGGATAATTACTATTAAAAGATAGTGCTTTATAAAAATTTCTCTATAAATATCCACTGATCTAGATTGTTTTGAGATTTGGAGATAGAGGGCTGAAAAGTTCCCAAACAGGTAGAAAAATAAATATGTAAAGAAATTGAGTCAGCTATTTATACGGGTAAAATCGGGGATAGAGTTTTTACCTATGAAGAAACGAAGGGGAAGCAAGACTCGACGTGATTATAGTCGAGGCCCAAGGACCCCTCGTATCGAAACATGGGAGGAATGAAGGATGTACTTGTATTGGGCACGGTGAAATAACGGACTCAGGGCTAGAATAGTTTCTGGACCTCGAGAAACGAAGAACGGTTGTGCATGACGCTTTAGGAGACCGTGATATTCACCCTCAACCAGATATTGCAGCGAGAATCTCATCCGATGTCATTTGCGGATCGACATTTACCGAAAAAAGAAGATTTTTACCTTATTTAGACTTGTACTTGGACTAAAATTTCCCTCCTATATAAAAGGGAAGGTTTTATTAATTCTGACATATTGTGACACGCAAATCAAAACAATAAAAATTTATTTTTGTCTTTTAGTTATTTTTCAAGTGTTCTTCATTTGTTCTCTTCCTTATTCGCAGTCGAGCTTGTACCGAGGGTCCGATCGAGGACAAATTTCACTGTTCAACCTAAGATCAGGCTTGGTTATCACATTGCGTTTGGTTTGATCTTTTATTTTATCTTTAACCTATTTACCTAATGTTCTTAATCATTCGTATTGAAGTAAACCACATATCCTTAAAACCGCGTACAAATTTAATTGTTACTCATTTTTGGGGGTAAACAGTTGGTGCTCATCATGGGGCTAAGGATAATAGTGGTGATTTAATACAAATCTCCATACACCTTATTTTACGCTTGTTCTTTGAAATTTTGATTCTAGGATAGCCTAAATATATCAAACTCTCAGTCTGCACACTAGAACGTTGACGCTGGGTCAGCCAATCATGGTGAGAATAATAACGTGATACCTGCAAATGATGTGCCTCATGTCGATCCCAATGGTGTCCAAGCCACCAACCTGGTCGATGCTAACTCGCAAGTGTCTATCAACATCAATTTACCAACTGATCCAGAAAATAGCGTTCGCGGGAGACCCCTACCAGCGGCTCGAGAAGCGCCCGAAGGTAAAGGTGATGGGCTGAGCCTGCGATTGATTTTCAATATTTCCCAGGCTCAACAAGCAGCGATAGCATAGCTGCAGACCCAAAGCCACGTCCCTAACAAGGTCAAGCTCGGACAGTCCTGGGAAAATACTCGGAGGGATGAACAAGTTGTCGTGGAGACGGGTGAAGTTAGGCCCGGGTAAACTTACAAGATGATCAAGATGATCGAAGTATTGAGAAAATAGGTAGAGTAATGTGATAAAAAGATCGAGGCCAATGACAAGGAGGTAGAAACGCACAACTCCAAGGTCGATCAGACCTTTGGATCACCTCCGATATTGAAGGGATCGAACTCCAAAAAGTTTATTCAAAATCTTTTCCCTTCGAGCACGGTACCAAATCCAATCCCGAAAAGGTTTCGAATGCCCGACATTCCCAAGTATAATGGGACCACATATCTAAATGAGCATGTAACCTCCTACACATGCGGAATCAGAGGGAATGACTTGAAAGACGACGAAATCGAATCAGTGTTGCTAAAAAACTTGGGGAAACCTTGACCATGGGGGCGATGATATAGTATCACAACTTGCCTTCAAATTCTATTGATTCATTTAATCTTCTATGCTTGAAGATGCTTTCATAAAGGCCCATGTCGGAGCCATCAAGGTCAACACCAGGAAGTCAGGCCCTTTTAAGATCAAACAGAGGGATAACGTGATGCTCAGAGAGTTTATATCGAGGTTCCAAATGGAACAGATGGATCTGCCACTAGTTGCGGATAATTGGTCTATTTCAGGCATTTACTCAAGGGCTCAACCCCCGAAGTTTCATGGCCTCTCAACAGCTAATGCAAAACTTGGTGGAGTACCCAGTGATCAACTAGGCCGATGTCTAGCAGATATCAATCAAAGATGAGGGTCGACACGACCAACTAGGGGACCCTTCAGGATCTGTTTACCCTATCAGAACCGGTGACAGATCTAAGAGAACCATTGATTAGGAGCCGAGACCGGTCAGAGATCGACATCAACCGTACAACTTCGATCGTATGGGAAAGGGATTTGGGTGTCAACTGATAAGGAACGAGAAGAGGAATGATCGAAGACCAACCGGTCGGGGCCTGATGAGAAAGAGTGGGTTTGATAGGTCGCTCGGGAGTATGGAGGCACCAAAATTGTCAGAGTATAACTTCAACGTGGACGCTGCAAGTATAGTGTCAACCATAGGGCGCATCAAAGAGACCAAGTGGTCCCAACTGTTGCAGTCCGTCCCTGATAAGAGAGATCCTAATTTGGTATGTAAGTACCACATCACTTACAGTAATAGGACCGAAGATTGTCGATTGTTAAGGGAAGAAGTTGCTCGGTTGTTCAATAATGGGCACCTTCAAGAATTCCTATGCGAGCGAGCCAAAGACCACTTTAGAAATAGGGACGCTAACAAATAAGTCGAGCAAGAGGAGTCCCGGCACCTAATCAACATGATTATTCGGGGACTCAATGTCCCTCGGGAGCCCATGGTCAAATGCACTTAAGTGTCTATCAAGTGAGAAAAATGCACCTGGGATTACGTCTCCGAAGGAGCTATCTCGTTCAGTGACGAGACACCGAGGGCATCGTACAGCCTCAAAATACTACACTGGTAATATTTGCACTCATCAATAAATCCTAGGTTAAGCGTGTGTTGAGTGATCAAGGTAGCTCGGCCAACATCATCAAATCGAGGGGAGTAGAGCAACTGGGGTTACAGGATCAAGTCGTACCAGCGTCCGGGTATTGAATGGATTCAACATGGCATGTGATACCACGAATGGTGAGATAACTCTACCAGTAAACACTGTCGAGACCACCCAAGAAACAAAGTTCTACGTGATCGAAGGGGATAGGAGATACAACGCTTTGCTCGAAAGACCATGTGTCCACAACATGAGTACAGTGCCTTCGACCTTACATCGGGTGCTAAATTTTCCCACTCCGAGAGGAGTCAAAAAGGTATTTGGAGAATAGCCAGCCGCAAGGGAAATGTACGTTGTCGATGATGTGATCCCGGTACCTGTGGTTTTAACGTCGAAAAGCGCGGAGCCACCCATAAAAGAAGAAACTAAACAGCAATCAATGATAAAGGCCTCAGCCGATCTGGAAAAATAAAAAGAGCAAGAAGCGGACGATGAGGATTGGTTAGCTAACGTAGTGGTAGTACCTAAAAAGGAAATAAACTGAGGATGTGTGTAGATTATAAGGACCTAAACAAGGCATGTCCGAAGGATTCTTTCCCTTTGTCTAACATCGACCGAATGATCGACGCAGCGGTTGGACACAAGATATTTTTCTCGACTCCTACTCCGGGTAAAACCAAATTCATATGGACCCAGACAATCAAGAAAAGACTTCTTTCATAACCAAATTCGACACTTACTTCTATAACGCAATGTCATTCGGATTAAAGAACACAGGTGCCACATAGCAATGCTTAGTCAACCGTATGTTCAAAGAACAAATAGGAAAATCAATGGAAATTTATATTGATGATATGTTGGTTAAGTCCCTGTGAGCAGAGGACCATATGAAATATTTGCAGGAAACCTTCGACATATTAAGAAAGTACAAGATGAATCTAAACCCGAAGAAGTGCGCATTTAGGTTCAGCTCAGGCAAGTTTCTTGGATTTATGTTATCTAATAGGGGGAATAGAAATCAACCCTGACAAATTAAAGGCCATAAAGGACACCACCGAAGTCGACAATGTTAAGGTAGTACAAAGACTTATCGGGTGGGTAGTCATATTATGCTAGTTCATCTCGAGATCATCGGATAAGAGTCATCGTTCTTCTCACTATTGAAAAATAACAACAATTTCTCTTGGACTCCGGAATGTAAGCAAGCTTTGTAAGAACTCAAGCGATACCTATCGAGCCTTCCTTTGCTGCACACTCCGAAGGAAGGCAAATAGTTGTACCTCTACTTGACGGTTTCTGAGGTGGCGATAAGTGGTGTCCTAGTCTGGGAGGAAAAAGGTACACAATTTCCTATTTATTATGTTAGTATAACCCTAGGCAAAGCGGAAACAAGGTATCATCACTTAGAAAAATTATCTCTCGCTTTTCTAAGCGCTTCTAGGAAATTAAAACCAAAGTTTCAATGCCACACCATATGTGTTATGACCTCTTACCCACTGAGGAATGTCATGCATAAGCTCGAGCTTTCGAGCCAGCTGGCCAAATAGGCCGTAGAGATTAGCGGGTACGATATCAAGTACAAACCCCGGAATGCCATAAAATCTCAAATTTTGGCGGACTATGTGGCCAACTTTACGCTGGCCTTGATGCATGAGGTCGAAAGAGAATTTCTGCTCTCTTCAGGGACTAGCTCGGTATCGTAATAAAACACCTACGAGTAATGTAATTAGATAGTCCATTAGAATTGTAAAATTGACTAACAATGAAGCTGAGATGAAGCTATGACTACAGGTCTAGAACTGGCTAAAAGCCCGGGGCCAAAGTAATTGAAGCCAAAAGTGATTCCCTCTGTGTCCTGAATCAAGTCAACGGAATGTTTGAAGTAAAAGAGGAATGGATGCGGAGGTACTTGGACAAATTGTAGGTTCCCCTATACCAATTCAAGGAATCAAATCTGCAACACGTACCTCGGGACCAAAATAGTGAGGCCGATGCACTAACTAACTTGCAATCATCTGTCGACTTCGATGAATTTGACTCGGAGTCAATGGTACAACTTATGAACTTGTTGGTAGAAGAAGGTCACACCAAGGTAAACTCATCAAGTTTGATTAGGATTTGAGGAACAAATACATAGACTACCTAAAGATAGGAAAATTGACATTGGATCCCAAGGAATCGAAAGCCCTACATACCAAGACTACCAGGTTCAGCTTGGTCGAGGGGAAATTGTTCATAATATCCTTCTTCAGCCCACTAGCTAGGTGCCTGGGTCCGGGAGAGACCGAATATGCTATGAGAGAGGTCCACGAGGGAACTTGCAGGGACCACTCGAAGGAATAATCCGTGGTTCGGAAGTTAATCAAAGCCGGTTACTACTTGAATAAATGGAGAAATATATGAAAGACTTCCCTCGAAAATGCAATGAGTGTCAAAGACACACCCCAATAATTCATCAACCAGGAGAGATGCTTCACCTGATCCTGTCACTATCGCCGTTTATGAAATGGGGGGTGGACATCGTCGGTCCCCTGTTATGGACACCCGGTAAAGCCCACTACATACTACTCATGACTGCTAATTTTTCCTATTAGGTCAAGGCACAGGCATTCGAGAAGGTCCCGGAGAAAGAGGTCATCGACTTCGTCAGGGATCACATAATATGTCAATTTTGGATACCAGCTGAGATCGTTTGCGACAATGGAAAACAATTCGTCGGCAGCAAGGTAAGTAAGTTTTTCGAAGACCACAAAATTAAAAAGATATTATTAACGCCTTACCATACTAGTGGGAACGGGAAAGCGAAATTGACAAACAAAACTATACTCTAAAACTTGAAAAATAGATTGACCGATTCAAAAGGAAAGTGGAAGAAAATCTCTCTCGAAGTCTTGTGGGCATACCGAATGACTTCTAAGTCGAGTACCGGAGCGACCCCGTTCTCTCTAGTATATGGAGCAGAAGCCTTAATCCCGATCAATGTAGGGGAACCGAGCCTCAGGTTCCAGTATGATACCGAAATATAAAACGACAAGGCCATGACCAAGAGCCTAGAATTATTCGACGAAAGGCGGGAAGCTGCCATGGTACGGTTGGCTGCCCAAAAGCAGCGAGTAGGGCGGTGCTACAACCGAAGATCTAACCTTTGACATATTCAAATCAGGGACTTGGTGTTAAGAAAAGTAACGTTAAACACTAGGAACCCAAACACTAGGAAACTGGGCCAAAATTGGAAAGGACCGTATAGAGTTGCCGGAATAATCGGGAAAGGATCATATAAACTCAAGTCGGGAAATGGTGTACAACTACCAAACAACTGGAACGCGGAACACTTAAAGAGGTACTAGTGCTAAGGTACGAGCTCAATTCTCTTTTTAATTTCGTTATACTATGGACTAACTTATGCAGGTACTCCACCGAGGGAACGTGTGACTATTAGGCCTGAAAACACGTATTATATTATTTTTCCCTTAAACTAATTTTTTCCCAAAGTGGGTATTTCGGAAAGGTTTTTAACGAGGCAATAGTAAATAGTGCTACGTTAGTTTCGAAGGCCGGCCTAAAATTGGAGTTGTTGATCATCGGCACCGAACCAATAGTATTTGAGCCCTCACAAGTTCGGCCTCAAATACTAGGGTAAGTACCCTTAGGTTAGGATCTTTAGAAGGTGAAACCACTTAATATTAAAAGCCAAGATTTTGTGGTTAGGATTCGTTGTAAGGGTCAAACGGTCAAATGAATTGTACCAATGTAGCCCACTCTAGCATCGCCACAAGTCTTATGCGCCTCCAATTATGCACTCTACATACAAAAAAATGAAAGAAATCTTTGCTTTCTTTATACTTTATCACTACGCATTTCGCTCCATCGATGCATCACAATGGATCCTAAATCCTGAAGCCCACAAGCTAACCCAACTCGAGGACTGTCGTCCAATAAAAAATCGGATAGCTCGGGCTATCAAATCCAAGAAACACTAAGCCTATTAGGTAGGGCCCCAACACGTAAGGATCGACCAACTGATAAGTGGGGATTGACTACTTATTAGAGCCTTTTTGCTTTCGTTTTAGTCCAAAAGTGTCTAATTATAATCCGGATACTCATGAAATTGCTTAATTGCAGGAGTATTGGGAAATGAGCCACAAAGATAAAATCCAACTCAAAAATGAGTAATTTGAACTCAAGGACAAAAATCAGGTATGAAGGCCCAAGTGCGGATCGTAGATTATTATCTGCGGCCGCAGAACATGAAGGAAAGTTCATCAAGGTCTAAGTGTAAAGTGCGGACTGCACAATTATTGTGTATCCGCAGAAGCTACTCAGAGCAGAAATTCAGAGATTTGACATCTCAAGACTAATGAGATATGTGGACCGCACAAGAATTGTGCGGCCGCACTCAGAAATGTGTGGTCCGCAGAAGTGCCATGTGCGGCCGCAGTAAGATTTGTGCAGACCACAGAACTTGAGACATGCGACCGCATTCTATGATTGTGCGGCCGCAAATCCAGCTCCTGTCAAGACCCAAGTAAAGTACGTACCATTCATGGAATTATGCGGCCGTAGAACCTTCGAAAGGGCAATTTTGTTCGAAATTTTCGGCTTTGTATAAATAAACTAGTTTCACGAAATTAGGTCAAGTTTTGAATATTAGAACTCCTGTAGCCGTTTTTCCTTACTTCCTTAGGCAACTTTAGCTTACTTTGGTGATTTAACATTGGATTTTTGTCTTTAAATCTTTGAATATGAGTTTTATCATTTTTTTTCTTCTCTATTTTCTTCATCACCCATTATAAGTATCTATATTTTTATCTAGGGTTATGACTGAACCCTAGTGTACCAACCTAATGGGTGTTTAATTTATGGCTTGTTTATGGTTGGGTGCTGATTATTTAGCCTTGTTCTTGCTTTTTATTGTAAAATTAATGGTTGCAAATATAAGTTCATGCCTATTTGACTTGGTCTCTACTTGAGAAAGAGATACTTAGTCTAGGAAAACTTGGCTAACAAGAATTTGGAATGAAATCAAGAGATTGATAGTCCCAATTAAAGGGTTGAACCTAGAGATAGTAAAACCCGACTTGAGCATTTTATCAACTGTTTTGTTCAATACTCATTTGGACTTGAGAAAACCAAATTGGGCAAAATCACTCTCTTACCGAGAGGTATTGAGTGGGTAATTTTGTGTTTATAGCTATAATATACCCCACCAACAAAACAAGCTTTAAAGTTTATAACCTGTTAGGCAAATACCTAGGTGAAGGTCATAGCCCTATGTCTTTTATAATATTTGAAAAACAACCAGAAATAATATTTCCTAGTTTCATATTTTAGAATTGAAATATTTAGCATAATTTTAGAAGTATAAACAAACCATATTTGTGGAAGTGCAATCTAGATACTTCACATGCTTAGTCCAAATATATACTACTTTATCCCATTCTTATAGCTCCACGCAACGGCGCCAAAAATATAGAAATCGCAACTTAACACTTTGGCCATCGTTCTTGATCCACCATGGTGACCACCATAAGGCGAAGAGTGACAAGCCCCAAGAATTTCACTTTGCTCCTCCCCTGGTACACATCTTCTAATCACTCCATCCATACAAATCCGGAAAAGGCACGGTTCATCCCAATAGTAGTCTTGACAATCCTGTTTGAGCTTCTTCCTTTGGTTTGAAGAGAACTCAACCGGAATGACACCACTCACAAGATAGTTAGCTAGATCCGTGAACCAAGTCACCTCCTTCATAAAAATAGCCAAAAGTTGCTCATCGGGGAAGGAGTCATTGGTTTCAAGGCCATCATGTGGCCTGCCCTCCTCTTCCAAACGAGACAAGTGGTCTGCCACTTGGTTTTCACTCCTTTTTCAATATTTCATATCAATGTCAAACTCTTGCAACAATATCACCCATCTCATCAAACGTTATTTGGAATCTTTCTTCCTCATGAGATAGCGGAGTATCGCATGATCCGTATGAACAATCACTTTTGCACCCATCAAGCATGGGCGAAACTTCTCAATAGAAAACACAATGGCAAGAAGCTCTTTCTCCGTAACGATGTAGTTGACTTGGGGATTGTTCATGGTCTTTCTTGCATAATGGAACGGATGGAAGATATTGTTGATACGTTGCCCAAAAACAGCACCCATTGCTACATCACTTGCATCACATATAAGCTCAAAAGGAACACTCCACTTTAGAGTGGTAATGATGGGAGTAGTAGTAAACTTGAGCATAAGAAAATCAAAGGCTCTCATGCAATCATCATTGAAATGGAACTTGGCATCTTTCTCCAAAAACTTGTACAACGGGTTTACCACTTGTAACAACCCGACCGGTCGTTTTGAACTTTTCCACTTTGATCGCTAGTTCCCGAGCATGACTTGCCCCGTGTAACATATTATGACTTATGTAGATTGTTGGTTTTGGTTTTCAGGAAAAATCGGAATGAATTTGAAGGAATAATCTCAGTTGAAAGCTTTGAATTGGAAAGGTTTGACTAAGAGTTGACTTATTTGTATATGAGCTCGGATCAGAAATTTTATGATTTGGATAGCTTCGTTGGGTGATTTATGACTTAGGAGCGCGATCGGAATGCATTTTGGAAGTCCGTGGAAGGATTTGGCTTGAATTGGCAAAGTTAATATTTTGGCGAATTCCGGTTGATAGGTGAGATTTTGATCCGAGGGTCGGAATGGAATTATGAGAGTTGTTGTAGCTTTGTTATGTCATTTTTGATGTGTGTGCAAAATTCCAGGTCATTTGGACGTCGTTTGGTCGACTTTTTGATCGAATTCGGATTTCGGAAGTTTTGGAATTCTTAGGCTTGTATCCGAGGTTGATTTGATGTTTTGATGTAGTTTTGAGCGTTCCGAAGGTTGGAACAAGTTTGAATTATGTTATGGGGTGTGTTGGCATGTTTGTTCGGGGTCCCATGAGTCTCGGATAAGTTTTGGAAGAGTTTTTGGAAGATTTTGTCGTTTTGAGCATAAGCATGTAATGATCCAAAGATCCATTTTTAGTTCTAGAGATCGAAATTTGATTTCGAGACTTCTGGAATTTTGATAATGAATTATAGGACTGATCTGGAAAGTTTGGTCTAATTTCATCAAGTCACGATTGGGTTTTTGATACGAAACATGAGTTAATTGTTTAACAAGCGAAATGGCTATTGAATTGAGCAAATGAGCTCCGAATTGAGTTTCGACTGAAGGGCTATGTTCGTATTATTATTTGTGACTCATAGGAACAAGAATCATCAAATTCTGAGTTCGTATGATGGAGTTAGAGCCTTTTTAGTGAAAAGAAAAGCTGCTACAATTTTCTTGGCAGTTTCTGCATTTTTCGCACGTGTGAACAGTGACCGCACCTGCGTGAACAGTACCCCGTGAACAGTGTGAACAGTGTGAACAGTACCAGACAGAATGTTAAGTTCTAGAAAATAGGACGAATCTCATTTTCCATTTTTACCAAATTGGAGCTCGGGGAGAGGCGATTTTCGGGAGATTTTCAGAGAAAACAACGGGGTAAGTGTTCTTAACTTAATTTTGGTTAAATTACCCGAATCTATTACTAGTTTTGGCATTTAATTGGTGATTTTAGTTGGGAAAATCTTGAAAACCCTCTTGGTTTAATTTGAAGATTTGAGGGTCGAGTTGATGTCGGATTTTAGTAAAATTGGTATGGTTGGACTCGTGGTTGGATGAGGTTTCATATTCCGTAATTTTTGTCGGGTTCCGAGACGTGGGCCCCACGGGCGAATTTTGAGTGCAATTTCGGATTTTTAATGGAAAATGTAGAATTTCATATGGAATTAATTCCTATAATTTTTATTAACTGAATCGAATTATTGTGGCTAGATTCGAGGCATTCGGAGGTCGATTTGAGAGACAAAGGCATCGCGAGCTAGAGGATTAGCCGGTTCGAGGTGAGTAATGATTGTAAATGACTGTCTTGAGGGTTTGAAACCCCGGATTATACGCCGTTGTGTTACTTTGAGGTGACTTGCATGCTGGATGACGAGCATGAGGTAGAGCACCGCTTGGGGATTGTGACCTAGTCCATCCAGAACGAATATTTTAATGCGTATTTGATAGTTAATTGTTTGACATTATTATGTTTTTAGGTTGTATGCCATGTTTGGGCGTTGTGCTGACTTGTTGAGACCCTTAGGGGCATTTTTACTATCTTTCCTCACTCTATTTGTTTGAAAGCATATTCTCAGTCATGTTTTACCTGTTTATTGCTCAAATCTGACTTTATCACTATATTCTTAACATATGGAAATTGTTTTGGGCTGAGTTCCCTATTTTACTGGGATAGACCGAGGGTCTGATTGTGAGATTGATGACTAAGATAGATTGAGAGCCTGATGGTAAGGTTAATGACTGAGAGAGGTCGAGGGCCTAGTTGTGAGGATTATATATCTATGGATCGGGCTGCACGCCGCATCAATGTATATATATATGTATATATATATGTATATGGATATTGTGAGGATTATATATCTATGGATCGGGCTGCACGCCGTAGCATATATATATATATGTATGTATATGGATCGGGCTGCACGCCGCAGCGATACTTATATGGATCGGGCTGCGCACCGCAACAATATAGCGCTTGGGCTGTAGGAGCCCCTCCGGAGTCTGCATACCCACAATGAGCGCAGTCGACTATTTATATGGATCGGGCTGTGCGCCACAGCGATGCATGGATCGGGCTGCACGCCGTAGCGGTTACTTTGATTTCAGTTATTGTGAGAGATATACGAATCGGGCTGCATGCCGCAGCGGTTACTATATGGTACCAATTGAGCGTGAATGCTGAGTGCGAGTACTGATTGGTAAGAGTTGAGTTACGAGTGACAGAGAGGCTATCCCGAGGGGCGATAGATATATACATACATATGAGTGGTGTTTTGCCTGAGAGGCATGTTTATGGACTTATTGATTTCACTCCTCTTAAAATGAGTTTCTATCGAATATGTTGATTTATTGACTGTTTTCACTCATCTTTATATTGAGCCTTTGTCGGAAAGTTGCATAAATATTTTAAAACAACTTTTATTTAAACTGGGGTTTATGAGATGTTCAGAACTTAATCACTGATTTGACATTAGTTATTTACACTGAGATTTTCAAGTTATGAAGTGTTTGTAATTACTGTTTGCCAGAGGGGCTGTTTTACGAACTATGTTTTGCCCGAGGGGCCGATTATAAATTTAATCTCTATTATTATTTTAAATGGTATTGAACCCCTACTGAAACTGTTGGAAGGTATTTCAAAGATGATTTTTACTAAAAGTTGGATTTTAAAAGGGAAGATTGACTCGTATTATGATTTGAAAGCCTATTGTGTTTATTGAACCCAGCGTAAATGTGGATTCATTGTTTCCTACTGCTCAGCCTTTATTTACTCTTATTACTTACTGGGTTGGAGTACTCATATTACTCCCTGCACCTCGTGTGCAGATTCAGGTATATCGGAATCCGGTAGCGGGTGTTGATAGCTCAGTCGCGGAGTCATAAGAGTTAGTAAGGTGGCTGCATGACGTTCGCAGCACCGCTTCCTTCCCCTCATTGTTGTTACTGTATTTAGTACTTTTTTAGATTTTTGTTGTATTCAGACCTTGATAGTTGCTCATGACTAGTGACACCCTGATGTCGGGCTGGTATTTTATTCCGCACTGTTATTCCAGGATTTTATTATGAAACATTGTTTAATTTAAAGACTTAAAAATGAATCTTAATTCTTAAAGGGTTAAGGTGAGTGTTGTGTCGGCTGGCCTTGTTTTCACGAGAGGCGCCATCACGACCGGGCCGGTTTGGGGTCGTGATACCACTTTAGAAAAATCCTTGATGAAACGCCGGTAAAATCCTATGTGGCCTAAGAAACTCCACACGCCTTTAACTGAAGTTGGAGGTAAAAGTTTAGAAATCACCTCAATCTTTGCCTTATCAACTTCAATGCCGTCCTTTGTGATCTTGGGGTAAGTATCAACTTGATGCCCTATTCGGTTTTCAAAACTTTGGAAATTGGGCAATCAAGACCCTCATCCATGAGATTACAAATGGCGGATCATACCATGAAGAAACAGTTGGATATCATTGATGATGTGTTGGTTTGTGTTGATAAACTCATCCTCCCTGCGGATTTTGTTATTCTTGATTGTGAGGTTGACTATGAGGTGTCGATTATTCTTAGGAGACCTTTCCTTGCTACGAGGAAGGCTCTAATTGATGTTGAAGCCGGAGAACTTGCTTTCTAGGTTGGTAACGAGAAAGTGGTTTTCCATGTGTGCAAGTCCATGAGGCACCCCAATAGCAATGAGGTGTGCTCGTTGGTGGACTTAGTGACCGATGTGATTATTGATAAAACAAGTGTCATGATGAATATTGATGATACTTTGGAGGTCATATTTCTCAATTGTGATGATCAAGAAATGGAGGGTTATGTGGAATGTGTGAATGCTTTGCAAGGAATGGGGTCGTACATTTATGAGCCCCGCAAATTGTCCTTGGACCTTGAGAATAGAACCACTCCTCCAAGAAAGCCTTCAAGTGAGGAGCCTTCCCATTTGGAGTTGAAGCCATTGCCTCCACATCTTCGGTATGAATTTCTTGGCCCTTCTTCTACTTTACCGGTTATTCTTTCCTCTTATCTGACTAACGTGCAGGTAGATTCCACATTAGCGGTGCTTGATCGCGGCCTACTCCGCACTACTATTGAGTAGCGAGAGAGGGTCGGAGTAGCTTTTACCTTATTTAGGGTCGGGATCGATTTTCACAAAGAGCTAGAACTTGGAATCGAGTATCTATCTAGTTTAGAGTTGCGTATGTGTTCCAAATTACAGTTCTACTCATTTTTGGGGTTTTTTTTACTTCTAATATTATCAAAATGCAAATGGTAAATACAACTAGATTAAGCTAAGAGTTAAACTTAAAAGGGTTGTTCAAATGGTTTAAAAGGCACTAGGGTAATGACTTTCACCTAGGTGGTTAATTGATGGGTAATTGAATCTAAAACACGATTGACATAATTATGGGGTATGATATAACCGTTGCACGATATTACCCACTCTACACCTCTCGGTGGTTCGAGTGATTTTGCCCGAATTAACTTTCTCAAAACCAATTGGGTATGCAAATTTGCACAAGCAACTAGGGTTCAAGTCGGGTATTACTCTCTCAAGGTTTAATCCTTTAATTGGGGATATTAATCTCTTGAGTACGCCCCAATTCCTTGTTGGACCAATTTCGGAGACTTAGGCTCTCTTTCTGAAGAAGAGCCCTAGTCAACTAAACACAAACTAGTGTTTGCGACCACTAATTCAACAATTAACCATGAAATTAGCCCAAACATCAAACACACATAGTTAATATAGCCCTAAAATACAAGACCCATCAATTACCCACACTAGGGTTGAGCCACAACCCTAGCTTATGGGTCTAGCTACTCATAATTAAAGAAGAAAAACAAGAAATAGATGAAGAATAACTCATATTAATTAATCACTAAGGTAAATAACAAGATTCAATGATGAAAAGCAGATACAATTGCCCAAAATGGATAAGAAAGTCGAACCCACGAGCGCAGCTACGTTACAAAACTATTTGATACCCTAAAAATGGGAAAAGAGGCTATTATTCAAAGCGGAAATTTGTGGACAAAAATGCCCCTGCGGGGTTAGTGCGGACCGCACAAAATGGTGTGCGACCGCAGTAGAGCTCTGCACTTGAAAATACAGCTCTTTGCACTTGGGCAATGCGGACCGGGCATAATGGACTGCGACTGTATAGGCTTCTAGTGCGGCCGCAGTGACTCCAATGCGAACTGCATTAAATCTCATGCGGTCGTATTGCCTGTTTGCCTGGAATTCAACCTCTCTGAACCTCACTTGTGCAGACCGCACAGAATGGTGTGCGGCCGCATTGGGCCTGTTTTGCCTGAGCTTTGTCTTGTCTTAGTACTTGTGCAAGTTTCACTCCTTTTTGAGTTGATCTTTGACATCTTGTCACTTTGTTGATCAAACCTGCAATCAAGCACAACTTTTGAGCCTTTTGGGACTATTTTGTACAAATTTCTAATCAAAACATAAGCAAGAAGGAGTGTAAAATGTATCAAAATCCCTAGTTGTCAACTCCCCTAAACTTAAGCTTTTGCTTGTCCTCAATCAAACAAAATAGGACCCACCCCTTAAGGAAAATGCCAAGAAGATTCAGCTGTCCTAAAGTGCCCTCATCTAGCATCAATTGGGACTAACAATTGCCCTCAATACAAACGAATCATTAACAACTTTTATTCCTTTAAACACCATGGATTAAGTGCGACACAAGAGCATAAAAAATTGACTCAATACATCAAAGAACTCTTTTCTATTACTTCGGTCATTGTGGAACCCAAACTCACACATCCTCAACTCTCCCTAAGCAATCCTTACCTTTAAGATAGTGGCACTCAGAACAAAGATAATGGAAATTCACTCATCTCTCTCAAGAAAAATCCACAAGTCCGGCTCTAGGTACCATATGCTTGCCCCTTATGTGAGTATCCACTAATGTAAGCTTCATTCAACTCAAGATCATATAGGGCTTTTGTGAAGACATTGTAAAGTCTTTTGGTTCAGGGTAGGAAATGTTTTGGTCTAAGTAGGTTACATCTTCCCAAGAACTTCTTTTGATTTATTGGCACATATTCACTTGACTCTTTGAGTCATTTCACTTCTTTCTGAGGTGTTAGAGAGACACACTGTCACTCTTTCATATACATTTCAAACCTTTTCTCCTTTTTCAACTTTCCACGCCTTTCTTTCTTTGCTTTTCTTGAATCCCTTTTTGTTATTTTTCATATTAAACATTCTATTTACCATTTTTGCTTTTCTTTCTTTTTCATTGTCTTTCCTTTTCTTTATTTTTGTGTCTTTTTACCACTTTGTTGCAATCCTCGTCTCTCCCCCAAAACTTATACTTTTGCCATGTGCTAAAGGAAAGATCAAGTGCCAAGAGAGGGTATCTTTCAGAACGGGTATAGGCTTGTATCATGGTTCTTGAAGGAAACAGGTCTAAGGCTCAAAAGGGTTGACTAGGGACCTTATCATTGGTAGGTTATGGGTGTGTTCAACTATCATTTGGACCAAGGAGAGCTTATAATCATGTCTCAAGTCAAAATTCACTTAGGATTTCACCTCAACAAATATTCAGGGCAAGTTCTAGACCAATGGCTCGGGACTTGGACTTGCAATGCGATTACTCACCACACAAGCTATGGGATTGCTAAAGACACAGAGTCGGGGGCCCACAACGACCTTAGATAAGATTTGAGCACACCATGATTCCGAAAAACCACTTGATGATTATTGGTCAACACAAGAGTCTCAAGGTCACTACTTTCACCATCCTAAACATAACAATTTATTTTTGACCATAAGATCAAAGGCAAATGTGCTAAGCCCAAGTGAAGCTTTGCTTAAGGCACCCTTATCTACTAACTACTAAAAACAAAAAGAAAAACGGACTCAAACCCTTAAGAAGGTTGTCACGCCATCCATCATTGGGAAGAGCCACCCGGTTCACACAACACTCCACTTTTGGAAAGAACCATGGCATTAAGAAAATCAAAGTTTATTGCAAACTTTCAAAACAAGAAGCTATGAATCACAAATAAGAAGCTATTGAAAGAAAAATTGCGGAAAGTAAAATGAATATATATAAGAGGGGATTTGTCGAATATACAATAGATGAGAAGAATATGTACAATGTAACATAACTTTATATACAAACCCGAAGTAAAATAAAAGTGCGAGAAATTAACGAAATGTTAAAACTATATACAACCCAAAGATGAAAAGATAAAGAGAGCATAAGAAGGTATCAAATATATATATAGTCATCCGAATGAATAAAAAATAGGGCCTACCCCATCAAATGAAAGCTGGCATTGTCCCCAATGCCAACTAAACCAAATAAAGCATCAAAAGAGAAAGCAAAAAGGATATAGGGACTCCATATGGTCTGTCTGTCTGCATAGGCTCCTCAATGGTCCCAGGGTCCTTACTGTGCTCGGGAACCTCAGACTAGTTCCCGGTGGCCTGTTGTTGTGCTGCTGGGACCTGGGCCTGGAGAGGCTCCTGAAGTGCATCCTGTGGCTGACTGGAGGAAGCCTCTGGTGGGTTGGCCAACTAGATTACTGCATCATCCGCTCTAGGAATCATCCTCTTCCTCTTGGGAGGCCTCTGTGACTACTCTAGTTGGGAATAAGCTACGGGTACTGGGTCCTGGGGCAGTAAGTCTAAAGGCAGCTGATCTGCCTTCAGTTTGTCAACATCATCTCTCAACTTCTTCACAGACTCCTTAGATGCCCGTGTCTTCCTCAGCTTCTTGTGCTCCCGAGCAAGCTCCTTGAGAGCCTTGCTATGTGAATCAACTGCCTCAGTCAGTACCTTTTGAGTATCGAGGATTTTCTTTTGGTTTTCTAGTATCTCTTGAGAGCATCCTCTATAGACTGGGGAACCTGTGGGGGTGGAGGTGCCGACTGATCCTCTACCGTGGTAGTGAGTGTAGACAACTGAGAGGATGCACTTTGCATCCAGTTATTTATGCTAAGAATTGTCTGGCTCAGTCAGTGGGTAGTAATAGGATGTGCACGGGAGGATGGAATCTCCGGGTCCGCTGAGGTGGATGGACTAGGAGGGATAGCAGTGGAAGTAGAGGCAGGCTCAGCAGGAGTCACTACCACAACTAGCTCTTCAGACTGACCAGTTGGAGCAGTAACTGAACCCTTGAATTTCTTGCTCTTGGGGTTATCATCCCCCTGCATGTTGTACCAGGAAAAAGGGGCCTTCGCTTTGACTTTGATGTTGTAGGGCCTCTTTTCCACTTTTAGATCCCAGAAGTACATGGTAAGAAAACTAGGAAGCGGGTAGTTTCTATCATACTCAGCACTCACAGAGTATCTTACAGATGTGAGGATGGATTCAAAGCCGTTTCACACAAAGGTTCGGGAGAAGTAGCCCTTCACATGGTACTCTTTGAAAGACCCGAGGAACCCGAAGAACAAGGGTCAGCCAACTACTACCATTGTGCTAAACATATCCCAAAGGCGTCAAAAAGTGATCATGGCCTACTCCGCACTACTATTGAGTAGCGAGAGAGGGTTGGAGCAGTTTTTACTCAATTTAGGGTCGGGATCGATTTCTATAGAGAGCTATAATTTGGAATCGAGTATCTATCTAGTGTAGAGTTGCATATGTATTCCAAATTACACTTCTACTCATTTTTGGGGTTTTCTTTTTACTTCTACTATTATCAAAATACAAATGGTAAATGCAACTAGATTAAGTTAAGAGTTAAACTAAAAAGGGTTGTTCAAATGGTTTAAAAGGCACTAGGGTAATGATTTTCACCTAGGTGGTTAATTGACGGGTAATTGAATCTAAAACACGATTGACATAATTAGGGGGTATGATATAACCGTTGCACGATATTACCCACCCTACATCTCTCGGTGGTTCGAGTGATTTTGCCTGAATTAACTATCTCAAGACCAATTGGGTATGCAAATTTGCACAAGCAACTAGGGTTCAAGTCGGGTATTATTCTCTCGAGGTTTAACCCTTTAATTGGGGCTATCAATCTCTTGAGTACACCTCAATTCCTTGTTGGACCAATTTCGGAGATTTAGTCTCTCTTTCTCAAGAAGAGCCCTAGTCAACTAAACACAAACTATTATTTGCAACCACTAATTCAGCAATTAACCATGAAATTGGCCCAAATATGAAACACCCATAGTCAATCTAGCCCTAAAATACAAGACCCATCAATTACCCACACTAGGGTTAAGCCACAACCTTAGCTTATGGGTCTAACTACTCATAATTAATGAAGAAAAGCAAGAAATAGATGAAGAACAACTCATATTAATTAATCACTAAGGTAAATAACAAGATTCAATGATGAAAATCAGATAAAATTGACCAAAATGGCTAAGAAAGTTGAACCCACGAGCGCAGCTACGTTACAAAACTATATGATACCCAAAAAATGGGAAAAGAAGCTATTTATATTAAGCTAAAAATTCTGGATAAAAATACCCCTACGGGGTTAGTGCGGACCGCATAAAATGGTGTGCGGTCGTACTAGGGCACTGAACTTGAAAATACAGCTCTCTGCCCTTGGGCAATGCGGACCGCACATAATGGACTGCGGTTGCATAGGCTTCTAGTGCGGTCCGCATAAAATGGACCGCGGACCGCATAGGCTTCAATCCTCAAATCTGGCACCTTTCTGATCTTGGGTTCTGCGGACCGTACTAAATCGAGTGCGGCCGCATTGACTTCAGTGCGGACCGCAAAAAACCTAGTGCGTCTGCTTTGCATCTTTGCCTGGAAATCAACCTCTCTGAATCTCCTAGTGCGGACCGCACAGAATGGTGTGCGGTCGCACTGGGCCTGCTTTGCCTGAGCTTGTCTTGTCTTTGCCACTTGTGCAAGTTTCACTCCTTTTGAGCTGATCTTTGACATCTTGTCACTTTGTTGATCAAACCTGTAGTCAAGCACAACTTGTGAGCCTTTTGGGACTATTTTGTACAAATTTCTAATCAAAACTTAAGCAAGAAGGAGTATAAAATGTATTAAAATTCCTAGTTATCAGTGCTACAAAAGAGAAAGAAGGCTATTGGATGGACTTTGGCAGATATTCGGAGGATAAGCTCTGCATTTTACATGCACAAGATCAACTTGGAGGAAGGTGCCAAACCATCTATTGAACATCAAAGGAGACTCAGTGAAGCCATGCAAGAGGTTGTCAAAAAGGAAGTCATCAAGTGGTTGGATGCCGGGGTTGTGTACCACATTTCCGATAGTTCGTAGACTTCTCCAGTTCAATGTATCCCAAAGAAATGGGGCATGACGATGGTCACCAATGACAAGAATGAATTTATTCCTACAAGAACGGTGACCAGTTAGAGAGTGTGTATGGACTATTGCAAGCTCAACAAAGTCACATGGAAGGATCATTTTCCATTTCCCTTCCTAGATCAAATGCTTGATTGGTTGGCCGGACGTGCTTTCTATTGTTTCCTTAATGGGTATTCTGGCTACAATCAAATTCTTATTGCTCCGGAGGATCAAGAAAAAAAGTACTTTCACATGTCCTTATGGTACTTTCGCATTCTCGCAGATGCCATTTGGGTTATGCAATGCACCGAATACTTTTTAAAGGTATATGATGGCTATCTTTATGGACATGGTGGAGGATTTCCTTGAAGTCTTTATGGAAGATTTTTCAGTGGTCGGGGATTCTTTTGATAATTGTTTAGAAAACTTGGACAAAGAGTTGGTAAGATGTGAAGAAACAAACTTAGTACTCAATTGGGAGAAGTGTCATTTCATCGTTGAGGAAGGTATTTTCCTTGGCCACAAGATCTTAAAGAATGGAATTGAAGTCGACAAGGCAAAGATTGAGGTGATTTCTAAACTTCCGCCTCTAACTTCAGTCAAAGGCGTGCAGAGTTTTTTAGGTCACGCGGGATTTTACCCGCGTTTCATCAAAGATTTCTCTAAAGTGATAAACCCGTTGTGCAAGCTTTTCAATAAAGATGTCATGTTTCATTTCAATGATGATTGCATGAGAGCCTTTGAGTTGCTAAAGCTCAAGTTGGCTACTACTCCCATCATTACCGCTCCAAAGTGGAGTGTTCCTTTTGAGCTTAAGTGTGATGCAAGTGATGTCGCAGCGGGTACTGTTTTGAGGCAACGTATCAACAAGATCTTCCATCCGGTCTATTATCCAAGCAAGACCATAAATAGCGCTCAAGTCAACTACACCGTTATGGAGAAAGAGATTCTTGCCATTGTGTTTGCTATTGAGAAGTTTCGCCCATGCTTGATGGGTGCAAAAGTGATTGTTCATATGGATCATGCGGCACTTCGGTATCTCATAAGCAAGGAAGATTACAAAGCCCATTTGATGAGATAGGTACTATTGTTGCAAGAGTTTGACATTGATATCCAAGATCGGAAAGGGAGTGAAAACCAAGTAGTGAACTGCTTGTCTCGTTTGTAGTAGGGGAGGCCGCATGATGGCCTTGAAATCAATTACTCCTTCCCCGATGAGGAACTTTTGGCTATTTTTATGAAGGAGGTGCCTTGGTTGGAGGATCTAGCTAACTATCTTGTGAGTGGTATCATTCCGTTTGAGTTCTCTTCAAACCAAAGGAAGAAGCTCAAACGAGATTGTCAAGACTACTATTATGATGAATTGTACCTTTTCCGAATTTGTACGGATGGAGTGATTAGAAGATGTGTACCCGAGGAGGAGCAAAGTTAAATTCTTGGGTCTTGTCACTCTTCGCCTTATGGTGGTCACCATGGTGGAGAAAGAACGGTGACCAAAGTGTTAAGTTGCAGTTTCTATTAGCCCACTCTCTACAAGGATGCAAGTGAGCTTGTCATGCGTTGTGATGAATGCCAAAGGGCCGGTGGAATCTCAAAGAAAAATGAAATACCCCTCACTACCATCTTGGAGATTGACATTTTTAATGTGTGTGGTATTGACTTCATGGGTTCGTTTGTGAGTTCTTGTGGAAATACCTACATCTTGGCCGCGGTTGATTATGTATCCAAATGGGTTGAGGTCATTGCTTTCCCAACAATGAAGCGAGAAGTGTGGTGGTATTTTTGAAGAAGAACATCTTTACAAGATTTTGTACTCCAAGGGCTATCATAAGTGATGGGGGATCGCATTTTTGCAACAAAGCTTTCGATACCTTACTCTCCCAAGTATGGTGTCACTCATAAAGTGACGACCCCCTATCATCCTCAAGCAAGTGGTCAAGTGGTAAGTCTCCAAGCGGGAGATAAAGAGTATTTTGTCCAAAACAGTGAATGTCAACCCGACGGATTGGTCAAAGAAACTTGATAATGCTTTATGGGCTTATAGGACGACTTATAAAACACCGATTAGAATGTCTCAATAACAGTTGGTGCTTGGAAATGTTTGTCATCTTCCGGTGGAACTTTAGCATAAGGCCATGTGGGCTTTGAAGAAGTTGAATCTTGAGTGGGATGTCGCCGCCAACTTAAAAGCGGCACAATTGAATGAGCTAGATGAGTTCCGGTACCATGCATATACAAGGAGAAGATGAGGTACCTCCATGACAAGTACATTCGGAACATGGAATTTAAAGAAGGTGATCTTGTGTTATTGTTCAATTCTCGGTTATGGATGTTTCCGGGGAAGTTGAAGTCTAAATGGAGTGGCCCATTTGAGGTTGTTGGTGTGACACCCTTTGGTGCATTAAATTTGAAAAATAAAAATGATGAGATGTTTAGAGTCAATGGTCACCGGGTGAAGCATTATTTGGGAAAAGTTGATGATGGCCACGTCGTGGCAGTTCTTCATTTCAAGTAATGATGGTAATCAGCGTCGTGCCGTGATGTTAAATCAGGCGCTTCTTGGGAGGCAACCCATATATCTTTTCTTTTTCTTTTTCTTCTTCTTTAGATAGGTATTGTTTTGTATAACTAGTTTTGAAGTGTGTTGCAGGAATGAGTGTGCTTTGCAGGGACTGTGCTCAGAAAAAATGGATAAGTGTGGAAAAAATGCGGACCGCATAAAATTGAGTGCCACAGTAGAAAGGAATCTGCAGCCGCACAATTCTTGTGCGGGCTGCACAATCGGAAATCCAAAATTGCACACTCTCTGAAGTTTGCCTGTCAGAGAAATGGCCAAAGTGCGACCGCACTCAAAAATGTGCGGACCACAAATTCATCAAAAGGTAAATATTGTAATAGGTAAAGGAGTGAGGCCTCACATGAAATTATGCAGCCCGCACTCAAACTCTTGAACCCTTGCCTAACCGGTCAAGTATAAATAGTAGCATCTTCACTACTGAAAAACTTTATGAACTCTAAACATTAACACAAAGGCAAGCATATTGCAATTAAATGACTCAAGCCTCTGACACTCATTTCATTAACTTAATTCTTTCTTAGCATTATTTCACAACCAGTATGTTAAATTCATCTTTAAAAATTTTCAATTTTCTTAATTTTGTTCTTAATTAGTTAGTTACTTTTAGCCCTAAAGTAAAATTCATCATCATGTTAAACATTAATGTATTGGGTAACTTCCTACTTGCCATATGGGGGATGGGTGAACGGTTTATCATGTGTACATGATATTACCCTGTCCAATTCATGCTAAAATTTAGGAACCCTATAGTTTACTATCGATTTGTTTTGAATTGTACGGTCCGCAGATTGATAGTCTAGGCAACTTGATGTGAATTGATTGTATGGATCGCACTCTAAATTGTGAGGTCCGCAGAAATTGAACCGCGACCACAGAAACGTGTGTGCAGCCACAAATTGACCAATTCTCTATTATCAGAGAGTCGCAGCTTTGAAGCTGAAATTGTGCGGCCAGACTCAAAATTATGCGGTAGCACTTGGAATTATACGGACCGCAGAATCACCACTGCATTCGTACTTCAAAAATGTGCAGGTCGCATATTCCCATCTGTGGCCGCACTAAAAAATGTATGGGCCGCACTTCTTTACCTGCATTTGGTTTTTCCTACAGTTGACTGATACTATGACTTTAAACCATAACTGATTCATTTTGCTATGAATTGCAGACAATGGTTAGATCAAAGGGGTGAGGTGATACATCTAAAGGGAGGGGCGATCCCTCCCGAGGCCGAGGCCGAGGTAACATGCCACTCGCAGCGCAAAGAGCAATAGCAAAGAAAGCAACAGCCGGGAGAGCACCGGAGCCTGCTGAGTCCAACTCATATGTATCATCTAGGTATGCATCAGAAGGTAATTCAGTGCAAGAACAGGCTGATACACAGTTTCAGCCAAGGCAACTACTAGGGAGGTTCCAACTCAAAGATGAGCCTTCCACGTCAGCTAGCTCTTCTGAGGGTTCGGAAGATGATAGCCAGGGTTCAACGCCCTCTTTTTCACATGCCCCTACCGCACTAGTTAAAATTGATGATGATGATGATGATGATAATTTTCTGGATGATAGTCGAGCGGGAGATACCCAAGTTGCCGGCCTTGAGAGGTCGAAAAAAAGAAGTCTGGGAAGATAGATTTGTGAGCCTGACAACTTTCAACAGGTTCCGAGAATGGTGGCCTCAGAGATTGCTCGCACTTGAGCGTCAATTTGTTTTGAAGGACTTGGATAGGTACAACCCCAATGTGGAAAGACAATTTCGAGAGAGAAAAAGGTGGACTTAGTTTCCTCCATCATAGTTGGGTACCCAATCAATGTGGGTGCCATCATGTCGGCCAATATGTTTCTGATCGCTAGGCAGGGTGAGAGCTCATACCCGTATCCAAACACTATCACAGAGTATCTTACAGATGCGAGGGTAGATTCAAAGCCGTTTGACACAAAGGTTCGGGAGAAGCAGCCCTTCACATGGTACTCTTTGAAGGACCCGAGGAAGCCGAAGAACAAGGGTCAGCCACGTACTACCATGGGCCAGTTTGATGAGCCTTCGGTGGTAGTTAGAGATTTTGCAGCCATGCCTTCCACAGCAATTGGGCCTTCTAGCAGTACAGTTGTCATACCTCCACCTCCATCTTGCGAGCCATCAGCATCAGTGCCTTCATCTTCTACTTATCCACTTACAGCACTGCGAGTCTCCCAGACACTGGCGAGTCTTAACAACTGGATACAGACAGGTACTGTAAAGATGTTTGACCTATCCAGTGTTGTTGCAGCCCATACATCTACCCCAGCTCCCTAGATTCCTCCGACAGTGGAGGAGACTTTGAAGAAGATGCTGGAGAACCAGAAGACCATCATGGATACTTTGGTGGCACATGGAACAACAATTGAGGAGCTTGGGAAGCAGGTGAAAAAGATGAGGAAATCCTAGGTTTCGAAGAAGTCATTTGACAAGTTGAGTTGGGAGGTGACCAAGATAGCAGCAACTGGGGATCTTCTATTTGACTTGCTGATGGAGATAGCTCCAGCAGCACCAGAGGCACTAACTGGCTAGTCTGAGGAGCCAGACCTTGCTTCCCACACTATTGATCCGGTTCTATAGATGTTCACCAACCCAGCTACTCCTTGATCAAAGGATGACGAGATATGGTTGGAGGAGCCTAAGGGTGGTGATGCTTCTATGGACACGGAGACCACATAGGGAGTCTTCTCTACTCTTTCCCTTCCTTCATTTTTATTTTGTTAAGCATTGGGGACGATGCTTCTTATTTGGGGGTGGATTTTATTTGATTTTGATTTGATGATATTTGGCATTGGCCTGTAATAACTGATAACATTTTCTTTTCCTTTTTATTTATGTACATATTCTTCTCTCTCTATTGATGTATATATTATCTTTCCCTTTCTCAGTTTGTATATTCATTTATGCTTTCAGTAGTTTATTTTGTAGCTTCTTTATTTTGTTTTCTTAGTAATTGATGTTTAGTCTAATAGCTTCTTATTTTTATTTTAGTAGCTTCTTTTTATGTTTAAGTGATCAATAAGCCTTTAGTTTTCTTAATGCCACGGTTTTTTCCCAATGTGGTTTTTGTGTGAACCGGATGACTCTTCCCAATGATGGATTGCGTGACAACCTTCTTAAGGGATTGAGTCCATTTTTGATATTTAGGTAAGAATAATAATAATGAATAAGAGGACCTAATTGAGTAAAACCAGAAGAGCCAAGCATGCTTCATTTAGTACCAACACACTCAACTACGGGCTTATGATTAAAAATAAGTTATTGGAAAGAAATAGCTCTAGTTAGTGACTTTTTGACTCTTGTGTTGACTTAAGCAATCATCGAGTGGTTTAGTTGAACCATTAGTGATTTTCAATCTTGAATATGGTTGTTGTGAGCCCTCGACTCTATCCTCTTTAACAATCCAGCTGTGTGAGAGGTGAGATATTTTGTTGCAAGTCCAAGTACCCATGCGAATGGTCTAGAACTTGCCCCGAATGTGTTTCTAGGCAAAATTCTAAGTTTTTCTTGGCTTTAGAAGTGATTGTAGGCTCTCCTTGAACCACTTAAAATTTTTCATGTTCCACCAATATTGCTATCCCCTAGTCTACCCATTTGATCCTATGACCTTTGTCATTTGATAACCACGTTAAAAGCCTTTACTTGTTTTGTAGTGACCCTCTTTTGGAACCCGAGCTTTCCTTAACACTCTTGAGAAATAACTGGATAAAACATAAGTTTGGGGGAGAGACGAGGAGTTTGAAAGTGGTACCAAGTCACAAAAAGAGAAAAGAAATGAAGAAAAGGAAAGGCAAAGAAAAAGAAAGAAAGAAGAAAAGAAAATGCAAAAAAAGGGAATAAAGTGAAGAGTTGAAGGGATTCAAAGAAAAGCAATAATGCAAAGCATGGAAAAAATAAAGAAGGAGAAAATGGACATCATGACCAAGAAAGAGTAATGTTAAGTCTATCTAGTTCCACTAAGGAAAAAGAAAATGACTCAAAGAATCGGCAAAACATGAGCCAAAAAGAGAAAATAGAGTGCTTAAGGAAAGATGAACCCGTTCTATTTCAATATTTCCTACCTTAGTCCAAAAGCCTTCATTACATTCTAAAAAATCCCTACGTGATTTCAAGATGAGTGAACTTGCATTAGTGGCGATTTACATGAGGAGCAAACATATGGTACTTAGAGCCGTACTTCTGACATTCTTTTAAGAGAGATGAGCAAATTTTTCACAAATCCTTGAATTGAGTGCTACATTCTTAAGTGAGATATGCTAAAGGAGAGTAGAGGAGGAGGAGTTTGGGATCCACAATGACCTACATGAAAGAGCGCGCTTCCTTGATGAATAAAGTCAACTCTTGATGCTCAAGTGTCACATTAGAAATATTGGTGCTTAAAACTTCAAATCATTGTCTTGTTGATAATTCATAAGTGTTGTGGGTAATTGTTGGTCCCAATTGATGTGTGTTTGATACATCTTAGATTAGTTAGAAAAATTATTAACTTGTGGAGGAGGAAATTACTTTAATTGATTGAGGATAACCAAAAACTTAAGTTTGGGGAAGTTGATAAGTGAGGATTTTGACTACTTATTAGCGCCTTTTTCTTTCAATTTAGTCCAAAAATATTTAATTGTTATTCCGAAAACTGATGAAATATGCTTAATTGCATGAGTATTAGGAAATGAGATACAAAGATGAAATGTAACTCAAAAAATAGTGATTTGAACTCAAGTACAAAAATCAGGCACGAAGGCCTAAGTGCGGACCGCGGATTTTTATCTGCAGCCGTAGAACATGAAGGAAAGTTCATCAAGGTCTAAGTGTAAAATACGGACCGCACAATTATTTTGCGGCTGCAGAAGCTATGCGACAATAGAAGTTCAGAGAGTTGACATCTCAATACTAAAGGAATATGCAGACCACACAAGAATTGTGCGGCTGCATAAATCAGCCAAGTGGTCACACTCAAAAATGTGTGGTCCGCAGAAGTGCCATGTGCGGCCGCACTTAGATTTGTGCAGACCGTAGAACTTGAGACATGCGGCCACATTCCAGAATTGTGCGACCGCAGATCCAGCTCTTGTTAAGACCCAAGCGAAGAGCGGACAGCACATGGAATTGTGCGGCCGCAGAACCTCTGAAAGAGCAATTTTGTCCGAAATTTCCAGCTTTGTATAAATCGACTAGTTTTACGAAATTAGGTCAAGTTTTGAATATTGGAACTCATGTACCCGTTTTTCCTTACTTCTTTAGGCAACTTTAGCTTACTTTGGTGATTTAACATTGGATTTTTGTCTTTTAATCTTTGAATATGAGTTTTATCATCTTTTCTTCTCTATTTTCTTCATCACCCATTATGAGTAGCTAGATTTTTATCTAGGGTTGTGACCTAACCCAAGTGCGTAAACCTAATGGTGTTTAATGTATGGTTTGTTTATGGTTGGGTGTTGATTATTTAGCCTTGTTCTTGCTTTTTATTGTAGAATTAATGGTTGCAAACATTAGTTCATGCCTATTTGACTTAGTCTCTACTTGAGAAAGAGAGACTTAGTCTAGGAAAACTTGGCTAACAAGAATTTGGAATGAAATCAAGAGATTGATAGTCCCGAATAAAAGATTGAACCTAGAGATAGTAAAACCCGACTTGAGCATTTTATCAACTATTGTGTTCAATACCCATTTGGACCTGAGAAAGCCAAATTGGGCAAAATCACTCTCTTACCGAGAGGTATTGAGTGTTAATAGCTATAATACACCCCGACCAACAAAATAAGCTTTAAAGATTATAACCCGTTAGGCAAACACCTAGGTGAAGGTCATAGCCTTAGGCCTTTTACAATATTTGAAAAACAACCAAACAATATTTCCTAGTTTCATATTTTAGAATTGAAATCTTTAGCATAGTTTTAGAAGTATAAACAAACCATATTTGTGGAAGTGCAATCTTGATACTTCACGCGCTTAGTCCAAATATATACTACTTTATCCCATTCTTATAGCTACCTGTGGAATTTGACCCCGACTCTTAGTGGGGTAATATTATTGCATCGACTGTTTCATAACCTCGAATAGATGTGTAACTTGGATGAGATCACCAACCTAAAATAGCTCGGAGATGTTTGAAATCCGTACTCAAAAAGTAAGGTCCTTATGTATGATTAATACCTATTAAACGGTTACCCTCATCCAAACACCATCGTATATGACTAAAACACTCAAGTGTATTAAAGTCCTTCGATTTTTATCGAAATTTCGACACCACAAACAATTCGGAGTTACTATCAAAATCGGGCCTCATTCGGGCTTCCAAAGAATGGATGCTCCAGATTATGTCTAATTATATTCTAAGGAATTAAGGATGATCTACAAATAAAAAAATACAAATAGATGTTGAAAAGTGAAAGACACAGTGTTGCCAAAGATAAACTTTTATATAGACATTTCAAAAAAGAATTATAAAGGCACGATAAAATGGCCTTAAAATAAACAAAAAAGAAAATGTACAAAAAAAAGAGCTCCACCTAATCTTCACTAGAGCTCAACTCGGCATCGAAACCGTCGGGACCTTTGAGCTCATAATGTCTAATTTCCTCGACCTCAAGCCTCTTGTCTTCTTCAATCACAGCTGACAGATTAAAACCGCGAGCGTGAATTTCCTCGACGGTCTCTCTCCGAGACAACCGCTTTACATATTTGGCCTTTGTTATTAAATGGGCCTAGGCTATCTCCACATCAGTTTTATATTAGGCTAGCATTTCTTCGACCTCGAAGGAATCTAAAAAGGTTCCCTCCAATTTGGACTTCAGTGCAGTATATTCCCGGGCAAGGTCTTCCCATTCCAAAATGGCTAAACGCAATTATGCCTAAAGTTCGTCATTTAGCCGAGACCACTTGTCAGCCTTGTAATTTTCCACCCAGAGCTGGTCATTGACCGATGCTAGCTCCTCTTTTGTGGCCTCTTTTTTTTAGGCCAGCAGGTCCATCCTGCTCCTCAGAACCTCGGCTGTAGTTTTGACTTTGTTGATCTCGGCCTGGAGCTGGTCAATAAAGTCTATCTTCTCTTGGACTTGCGAGGTTGCATCGTTAGCCAATACGTATAACCTATTATTTTTAACCTAAAAGATACTTACCTTCTCAACTGACAGTCATGACACTATTCATACACATCGTCGGCATGCTCTCGTTTCATGGACACGGCCTTCTTCTATGTTTTTTCCAGCTCGGCTCGGAGAATTGGGAGATCTTTGAGGCCCTTGTGTTTTTGTTCACGGAGAACCCTATACATGCCCATCCGGCAAACTTGCTCTTTGAGCTCGAACTCGAGCTGGATGACTTCCATTCGAGACTAAAGGAAGCTTTCATGGTGGAGCAGTGAAGCCTAAAAAATGATAAGATCGTTAGAGCATGCTGAAGCTAAGCAAGATTCACAAAGGACATAAGGAATAGAAAACTTACCCGGTTCAGTGCATGTTGTGCCTCGTTGAAGAGGCTCGATGTGCCTTGGTTCTCTTCAATCACCAGGCAGCAAAGATAGCTGGCACACCTACCGAAGCGGACAACATTCGGATGTATGCCAGGATACTAAGCACGGCCATTCATTTACGGTCGAGGTCTACATTCGGATCAGGATACTGCCTTACCGGCTTCGGGCTAGAGCTTCGATCGCCTGCTCCTGACCGCACATCTTTTTTTTGAATCTTCGGGTGACCAAGCTCGGAATAATCCTCCAATGCGCCCATGTCTACGCCATCAAAAAACATGTTGAGAGCCTCATCTACGCCCCGTGCCATCTCATTTGATTTCTCTTTATCAGCATGAGCCTCATAGAACATAGACTCTATATGAGACGGCGAATCTGCGATATCAATGACACCGGCTATTCCCTTCGGGGCGAGGATAGTTTCTCGGGAGGTCATAGCCTCTGATTTTCCTTCTGGCCACCTCGACATCTGTGGCTGGGTTAGAAGTTGAGGGACGGTCTGTAGAGGCACATATATTGAAGTCTTCACCATCGGATTCTGGAAAATATAAAGATTTTAAGGTGAGGATGAAGGTTCGAAGGTGAGAAAACGGACTCAGACCTAGTGCAGTTTTTGGACCTCGGAAAATGAAGAATGGTTATTCATGCCGTAGTAGGAGACCGTAATACTCGCCCTTAACCGGATATTACGGCACGAATACCGTCCGATATTAACTGCGGATTGACATTTACCAAAAAGAGAAGATTTTTACCTTATTTAGATATGTAGTAGGATTGAAATTCTCCTACTATATAAGGGGGAAGGTTTTCTTTATTTTGACACATTGTGACTGATAACTAGGGATTTTGATACATTTTACACTCCTTCTTGCTTATGTTTTGATTAGAAATTTGTACAAAATAGTCCCAAAAGGCTCACAAGTTGTGCTTGATTGCAGGTTTGATCAACAAAGTGACAAGATGTCAAAGATCAGCTCAAAAATGAGTGAAACTTGCACAAGCACCAAGACAAGACAAAGCTCAAGCAAAAACAGCTCCAATGCGGCCGCACACCATTCTGTGCGGTCCGCACAAGTAAGGTTCAGAGAGATTGATTTCCAGGCCAACAGGCAATGCGGCCGCATGAGATTTAATGTGGTCCGCATTGGAGTCACTGCGGCCACACTCGATTTAGTGCGATCTGCAGAGCCAAGAATCAGAGAAGTGCCAATTTGGAGTTTGAAGCCCAATGTAGTCCGCACTCAATTTCATGCGGGCCACACTAGAAGCCACCGTGGCCGCACTCGATTTTGTGCGGTCCGCATTGCCCGAGTTCAGAGAGCTGAATTTTAAGTCAAGAGCCTTAGTGCGGCCACAAATGATTTTGTGTGGTCCGCACTAGCCCCGTAGGGGTATTTTTGTCAATATTTTTCAGCTTAGTATAAATAGCTTTTTCCCCCATTTTTAGGTTATCAGATAGTTTTGGTACTGGGCTGCACTCGTGACTTCGAAGATTTTAGCTATTTTGAATAATTTTAACTTCATTTCAACATTGAATCTTCTAGTTTATCTTAGCAATTAATTAATATGAGTTTTTCTTCATCTATTTCTTTGTTTTCTTCTCTAATTATAAGTAGCTAGACCCATAAGCTAGGGTTGTGGCTCAACCCTAGTGTGGGTAATTGATGGATCTTGTGTTTTCGGGCTAGATTGACTATGAGTGTTTGATATTTGGGCTAATTTCATGTTTAATTGCTGAATTGGTGGTTGCAAACACTAGTTTGTGTTTAGTTGACTTTAGCTCTTCTTGAGAAAGAGAGCCTAAGTCTCTAAATTTGGTCCAACAAGGAATTGGGGCGTACGCAAGAGATTGATAGCCCCAATGAAAGGGTTAAACCTAAATATAGTAATACCCGACTTGAACCTTGATTGCTTGTGCAAATTTGCATACCCAATTGGTTTTGAGAAAGTCAATTCGGGCAAAATCACTCGAACCATCGAGAGGTGTAGAGTGGGTAAAATCGTGCAACGGTTATATCATACTCCCCAAATATGTCGATCATGCCTTAGACTCAAGTATCCGTCAATTGACCACCTAGGCGAAAGTCAGTACCCTAGTGCCTTTTAACCATTTGAACAACTTGCAATAGTTTACTCTTAGCTTATTCTAGCTTAATTTAGCATTGTAGTTTGATAAAATTAGAAGTAAATAAAAAACCCAAAATGTTAAGAAGTGCAATTTGGAACACATACACAACTCCACTTTAGACAGACACCCGACTCCAACTTCCAGCTCCCTATGGAAATCGATCCTGACCTTAATCGGGTTAAAGATGCTTCGACCCTCTCTCACTACTCAATAGTAGTGTAGAGTTGTCCTCGATCACTTTTTGGCGTCGTTCCCGGGGAGCTAACGGTTTTGGATATCTATCTAAATAGTTTTATGTACTGTTCTTCTTTCCTTCTTTGTTACTAATTTTGTTTGTGTCACAACTCAGGTACCAAATAGCAGTGAACAACGCCAATGACCCTCTTGGAAATGTGATTGCGGGGGAGGAGGTAGATGATGTCGGATATGATAAGGTGCCTCTTGTACCTCAAGGACAACGTAGAGGCCGCCAAGCTAATGCTAATGTTAATGACAATATCCCAGACCCTCCTCCGCCACCTCCAAGAGTGGCTCCTAGAGTGCTTCCAAACCAAGGCTATGCAAGTGCTATTGTCCCACCCCGAATTCGGGCGGGCAATTTTCAAATAACCAATGTGATATTGACCTTACTAGAGCAATGTGGGTACTTCACAGGCGCTGCAAATCAAAATGCTTACAAACATCGCAAGGGGTTCGTTGATACATATTGGGGGAGCAAGCAAACTAATGTGTCCAAGGATGCTCTTAGGTTGAGACTCTTCCCATTCTCACTTAGAGGGAAGGCATTGGATTGGCTCGAGTGACTTCCCAACCATTCCATCACTACTTGGGATGAGTTGGCGGATAAGTTCATTGCATAATTTTTCTCACCGGGGCATATGGATGCATTGAGAGAAGAGGTCTTGGCATTCAAGCAAGAGCCCACGGAACCTTTGCATGAGATTTGGGAGCGTTATAGAACAATGGTGAAGGAATTCCCCAACAATGATATGACTTAGGCGATGATCCAACAAACCTTCTATTGGGCATTAATACAACAAACCAATGCATAGTGAACCAACTTGTTGGGGGCAACTTCATGAAGCTGTCGTATGATGAGGCTTGTGACATTCTTGACGAGATGGCTGACACTTCTTCCGCTTGGCAAAGTAGAGCCAATGTGCCCCAGGGTGACCCCATGGTTATTCATTTGCACAAGGAATTACATGATCATGGGCAGGCTATAGCTGAGTTGACAACCACGATGAACCAACTAGCGAAGTCACAGTTGCAACAAGTTCAAAATCCTCGCCAAGTGAATGTCATGGAGGGTGTTAACATGCTTGTCAACAATAGAAGACAAAGAGGGCAACATAACCAAGGGAATTTGGAGCAATTTGACAATGACTGTGGTGGATTTCATAATGATGTTTATGATGAACAAAGTGAAGAGGAGCAATACGTGAATAATTATCAAGTCCAAAGAGGCAATTCTTCCAACCAATGACAATGGAGACCCCAAGAAAATTGGGGCAATCAATAACAAGACAATGGTAATTAGGGGAACAACAACCAAAACAACAACTGGGGCAATCAAAACAACCATCAAAACCTACTAAGGAAATTGGAATGGTAATAACAACAATTGGGGTAGTAATAACAATCAAGGTGGATGGAACAATAGAAACCAAGGAAACCGGGGGCAAGGCTTTCAAAGGCCCCCAATGTACCAACAACCGAACAATCCACCCCCATTTCCATCTCAAGGTCCTAGTTCTTCTTGCAATGATATGGGTAGAATTGAAATGATGTTCGAACAGATGATGAAGAAGAATGCGGACTCAGATGCTCAGTTGGCTTCCCACTATACCTCTATCAGAAACTTGGAGGTGCAGTTAGGCCAAATCTCACAGTCTATAAATACTCGCCCTAAGGGTGTGCTACCAAGTGATACGGTAGTGAACCCGAAGGGTGGGAACAATCATGTTATGGCGGTAACAACAAGAAGTGGGAGAGGCAGTGATGTGCATTCCTCCAAATAAAAGCAAATTGTGGATGATGATGTTGAGTTGCAAGAAGATGAAGTTCCTTTGGTGGTTGAAAATGTGATTGATGAAAATGTGAATGAAGAAGTGAGGATTGATATTCAAGATGTCGAGGTGGAAACCCAAAATGATGTGAACACGTCTAGGTAACACATAATAGACATGTCGGAGCCGGTTGTGCCTAAAGCCAAGGCTCATTTGCCAAGGCCACCTCCATCTTATCCTCAAAGGCTTGCGAAGTAGAAAAATGAGAATCAATTCAAAAAGTTCATTGACATGATGAAGAGATTATCCATCAATGTGCCTTTAGTGGAGGCTCTTGAACAAATGTTGGGCTATGCTAAATTCATGAAGGACTTGGTAATAAAGAAGCGGTCTATGGATTGTGAAACTATAAAGATGACTCACCAAGTTAGTGCAATAGTGCATTCAATGACCTCGAAGCTTGAAGATCCCGGTGCTTTCACCATTCCTTGGACCATTGGGAGCGCGGATTTTTCTAAAGCTCTATGTGATTTGGGGGCTAGTATCAATTTGATTCCCTATTCCGTTTTCAAGACTTTGGGTATTGGGTAGACGAGGTCGACTTCCATGAGATTACAAATGGCAGATAGAACGATGAAGAGACCATTGGGCATTATTGATGATGTGTTTGTCCGGGTGGACAAATTTATCTTGCCAGGTGACTTTGTAATCTTGGATTGTGAGGTAGATTATGAAGTTCCTATCATTTTGGGGAGACCTTTCCTTGCTACGGGGAAGGCCTTAGTTGATGTGGAAGCAGGGTAACTCACCTTTCGGGTGAGTGACGAAAAGGTGGTCCTTCATGTTTGCAAATCGATGAAGTAGCCCAATAATACCTAGGTGTGCTCTTTTTTGGACCTCGTCATAGCAGTGATAATTGACGACACCGGTGCAATGATCAATGTGGAGGACCCTTTGGAGGCCGTATTGTTGAATCTTGATGTCAATGATGATGAGGGCTGAGTGGAGTGTGTGAACACTTTACATGGAATGGGCTCTTACTCTTATGAGCCTAGGAAATTGTCTTTGGACCTCGAGAATAGAAAGACTCCACCAACTAAACCTTCAATTGAGGAGCCTTCGGTGTTGAAGTTGAAACCACTGCCTCCACACCTCAGGTATGAGTTCTTAGGCTCAAATTCTACTTTGCCAATTATTTTTTCCTCTTGTCTTACTAACATGCAGGTTGATGCTACATTGGCGGTGCTTCAAAAGCATAAAAAGGCAATTAGATGGACTTTAGCTGATATTCGGGGGATAAGCTCTGCATTCTGTATACACAAAATTATTCTGGAAGATGATGCAAAGCCCTCCGTGGAGCATCAAAAGAGGTTGAATGAGGCAATGCAAGAAGTTGTGAAAAAGGAGGTGATCAAATGGTTGGATGTTGGGGTTGTGTACCCTATCTCTGATAGCTCGTGGACTTCACCGGTGCAATGTGTACCGAATAAGGGTGGCATGACCGTGGTTGCAAATCAAAATATGAGTTGATTCCTACCAGAACCATCACCGGTTGGATGGGTATGTATGGATTACCGCAAGTTGAATAAAGTGACCCGCAATGATCACTTTCCTTTGCCTTTTCTTGATTAGATGCTAGATCGACTTGCTGGGCATGCCTTCTACTGTTTCTTGGATGGGTATTCTGGTTACAACCAAATCTTGATTGCTCCAGAAGATTAGGAGAAGACCACATTCACTTGTCCATATGGCACCTTTGATTTCTCTAGGATGCCTTTTGGATTGTGTAATGTACTGGCTACATTTCAACGGCGTATGATGGTCATTTTCACTAATATGGTGGAAGACATTTTGGAGGTGTTCATGGATGACTTTAGTATTGTGGGAGACTCATTTGATAAATTCTTGAAGAATCTTGATAGAGTTTTGGCCCGTTGTGAAGAAACCAATATTGTTCTCAATTGGTAGAAATGCCGCTTTATGGTGGAAGAGGGCATAGTTGTTGGGCATAAAATATCGAAGAATGATATTGAGGTAGACAAAGCAAAAATTGATGTGATTTCAAGGCTCCCTCCCCCTACATCTGTCAAGGGAGTTCGAAGTTTTCTTGGGCTTGCGGGGTTCTACCGGAGATTTATCAAAGACTTTTCGAAGGTAGTGAATCCCTTGTGCAAGTTATTGGAAAAAGATGTTAAGTTCGTGTTTGATGAAAAATGTATGCAAGCCTTTGAACTTCTCAAGCATAAGTTGACCACCACTCCTATCATTACCGCACCTAATTGGAGCTTGCCCTTCGAGCTCATGTGTGATGCAAGCGATGTTGCGGTTGGGGCGGTTTTGGGTCAAAAAGTAAACAAATGTTTCATCCGGTGTACTATGCGAGTAAGACAATGAATAACGCTCAAGTAAACTACACGGTGACCGAGAAAGAACTTTTGGTTATTATGTTCGTAATGGAAAAATTCCTGCCGTATCTTATGGGTGCTAAGGTTATTATTCATACCGAACATGCCGCACTCCGGTACTTGATGCCGAAGAAGTATTCTAAAGCTAGACTGATGCAATGGGTCAGTTACTTCAAGAGTTTGATTTAGAGATTGTGGACCGGAAGGGTAGTGAGAACCAAGTGGCGGACCACTTGTCCCGCTTGGAGGAGGAGGGGAGGCCTCGTGATGGCCTAGAGATCAATGATTCATTTCTCGACGAACAACTCCTCTCGGTGTCAATGAATGAGATGTCATGGTTTGCCGATGCTTCTAATTTCCTTGTGACTGGTATAATCCCGTGTGAGCTTTCTTCTAACCAAAGGAAGAAGCTCAAGCGGGATAGTTTGGATTTCTATTGGGATGAACCGTACTTGTTCAAGATTTACACGGATGGTGTGATCCGAAGGTGTGTCCCGGAGGAAGAGCAAGTGAGTATCTTGGAGGCTTGTCATTACTCTCCCTATAGTGGCCATCATGGCGAGGTGAGGATGGCTTTTAAAGTTCGTAGTTGTGGGTTTTATTGGCCAATTTTGTACAAAGATGCAAGCGAACTAGTGAAGAGGTGTGATGAATGTCAAAGAGCGGGTGGAATTTCGAAGAAAGATGAGATGCCTCTCAATACCATTCTTGAGGTTAATATTTTTTATGTGTGGGGCATTGATTTTATGGGTCCATTTGTTAGCTCGTGCGGGAACACATACATTCTTGTGGCGGTGGACTATGTTTCAAAGTGGGTTGAAGTCATGGCTTTGCCCAACAATGAGGCCCGGAGTGTTGTTGCATTTCTCAAGAAGAGCATCTTTACAAGGCTTGGTACTCCTCGTGCAATCATAAGTGATGGGGGTCTCATTTTTGCAATAGAGCTTTTGACACTTTGCTTTCAAAGTATGGTATAAATCACAAAGTTTCTACTCTCTATCATCCTTAAGCAAGTGGTCAAGTTGAAGTCTCCAACAGGGAAATCAAAAGCATATTGTCAAAGACGGTCAATGCAAATAGAATCGATTGGTCAAAGAAGTTAGATGACGCTCTATGGTCTTATAGGACTGCTTACAAGACTCCGATTGGTATGTCTCTGTATCGGTTGGTGTTTGGGAAAGATTTCCATCTACCGGTCGAGTTAGAGCACAAGGCCATGTGGGCTTTGAGGAAGCTAAATATTGAATGGGATGTTGCAGCAAATCTTCATGTGGAGCAGCTTAATGAACTTGATGAATTCCGATTCTATGCCTACTCTAGTTCGTCCTTGTACAAGGATAAGATGAAGTACCTTCATGATAAATATGCTCATAGCAAGGAGTTCAAAGTTGGTGATTTGATTCTCTTGTTCAACTCTCGGTTACGTCTGTTTCCGGGAAAGCTTAAATCAAAATGGAGTGGACCTTTTGAAGTGGTATTTGTGACCCCGTTTGGTGATCTTGATTTAAAGAACAAAAATGGGGAAGTTTTTAGAGTGAATGGGCATAGGGTCAAGCACTACTTGGGAAAAATTGATGACAGCCACGTGGTGGCACTTCTTCATCTCAAATGATTTGATGGTAACCTGCGTTGTGCTGCGACGTTAAATCATGTGCTTCTTGGGAGGCAACCCATGTGTTTTTCTTCTTGTTTTTCTTTGATTTTCATGGTAGTATAGGATTTATTTTTGGACTAACTGGTTGTGAGATACTACAGGATTGTGTTGATGCAGTACAAGACATAGTGAAAAAAAAAGTGTCCCGGTCTCTAAAGTGTTCAATGCGGACGCACTACATTTAGTGGACGCACTGATGAAGGATGAAATGTCCAACTCTCTGAAGTTTGCCACCGCGGCCGCATTACATTTTGTGCGGTTCGCCGTGGACCACTGCGGCCGCATGGCATTTTGTGCGGACCGCAGTGGGTTGCCTTCTCAAACTTGAAACATGTTGTGTGATGCGGACCGCAGTCCATTTTGTGCGGTCCACACTGGGTTGGTAAGCTGAGCCCCAAGTCATTTTCTATAAATAGGGCTTGAGGCCCTCCTATTACAGTTTTCGATCTCTTTACTCTCAGAACCCCTAAAAACACTGTTCTTCATCCCTTTTGCTCATAACTAGGTGCTAGGAATCATTAATCTTCACTAAATCTCACATCTGGTAACTTGTCTTCTTTTTTAATTGCTTTAGCTTTATTATTCTCCTTTACGTTTTGTTTTTCTTGTCTATTATTTTGTTCTTCCCTTATTCTTTTGATGGTTAGGTTAGGGTAGTTGACTTTTTGATTAAAGTAGAATTAGGTAGTTAAAATCATTGGGCAAACACTTAGGGACCTTTATTAGGTGTGAAATTGAACTTAAAATCAAAATACATTGAACCCTAAGTAAGTGTTACTTCTAGGCACTCAGTGCGGACCGCGGTCGATTCTATGTGGTCCGTAATGGCATTTTGTGCGAACCGCATTGATGAGTGTCTGTAATCTGATCTTTAGGGACTGCGGCCGCACTACATTTTGTGCGGTCCACATTGGTCCCTGTGCGGCCGCACTACATTTTGTGCGGTCCGCATTGCCTGGATACAGAGAGTGGGTAGTCTGAACCCCACCTTTGTACGGACCGCATTCCCATTTTGTGCGGTCCGCATTGGCCTCTGTGCGGCCGCACTGCATTTTGTGCGGTCCGCACTATGTCACTTTTGCAATTGTCTGCAACTTTTTCTTTTCTGCAACTTTGATCTTAATTATTTTTATTGATACTAACAAGCCTAATGGATGATGTTTGCAGGCAATGGTGAAATAAAGAGGCAAGGGTTCTAAACAAGCTGGTCGAGGTGAATCCTTCCGGGGAGGGAAACAGAAAATGGTAAGATTGACTACTCAAGCTCGACAAAACATTAAAAATATGAGGAAGATGATTAAAGCTGCCGATAGGGCCATTGACATGTCTGGGAGTGAGTACGAGCCCTCCCAGAAGATATCTTCAGACTCAATCCCAGAGTACATCCTTGACTGGCCGGAGAGAAACAGACTAAGAGACATTCCTCCCACTTCCCCCGCTGCCCAAGCGTCAGTAAATGTATCTTCTAGGTCGTCTGAGGGCTTAGCTGAAGGCAGTGGAGATGAATACTCCACCTTTCCCATTGCTTCATTATCCGGAGAGGGTGAAGTAGGAGAATAGGTAGTAGGAGAAGGGGGTGAGCCCCAAGTTGGCGGGGTAGAACGAACTAGAAACCCGGAGGTGCGGCAAGATCGGTTTGTGAGCAAGGTAGCTTATCACAAATTTAGGGAATGGTGATCGGTGAGGAAGTTGATCCCGGAGAGGAGTTTTGTTGATAGAGACTTATTACCTCACAATCCCAATGTGAGGAGGCAGTTTAGGGAGAGAGTTGGTTGGGAGTATTTCTTGAACAACTGTGAGGATGCAAACGAGTACCTAGTCAAAGAATTCTTTACCAATGTTGCCCACATCAAAAAAGTCATAAAAGTGACCAAGGTGCGAAATTTGAAGGTATTTTTTTACGGGAAAACGATAAATGATTACCTCGGTTTTGATGAGGAGGATGAGGAACTGTATATGGCAAAGATGGAATTGGGCGAGGAGGTTCGTCCCTGGTTGGCACAGTATCTGGCAATCCCAGGTACCACCCCCGATTGGCTAAATACGGGAGTGAAAAGTTTGAAAAGAAGTTTAAATTTCGAAGCCAAGGTGTAGGAAACACTTGTGTGCAATAGATTGGACCACACTACTCATGACAACTCCCTCCCTCTTCATCGGGTAGTTTTGGTGGCATCAATCATGGAAGGGTACCCGATTAATGTTGGGAAGGTAATGTCTCGGGTAATTACACAGATAGTCAGTAAGGGTGACAGAAACTACCCCTTCCCCGGCTCTTGACCATGTGCTTCAAGGACCTCAAAGTTGAAAAGATGCCATTTGATATAAAGGTAAAAGCGAATGCCCTGTTCTCATGGTACAGTATGCAAGATGATGACAACCCAAAGAGCAAGAACTTCAAGGGAACAGCTACTGCTCCAACAGGTCAATCTGAAGAGCCAGTTGTGGTAGTGGCTCCTAATCAGCCTGCCTCCACCTCCGCAGATATTCCTCCTGGTCCATCCACTTCAGCAGATCCCGAGATACCTTCTTCCCGAGCCTACCTAGTGACTCCACACCGACTGAGCCATGCTTTTCTCAGCATCAACAACTGGATGCAAACAGCTTCATCCAAGTTGTCTATCCTCACTACTACAGTGGAAGCTCAGTCGGCACCTCCACCTGTGCAGGTCTCGCAGTCTATCGAGGATGCCCTCAAGGAGATTCTGGCCAACCAGAAGAAAATCCTTGAGACCCAAAAAGTGCTCACTGATGTTGTTGATTAGCACAACAAGGCTCTCAAGGAGCTTTCTAAGGAGCACAAGAAGTTGAGGAAGACATGGGCTTCCAAAGAGTCTGTAAAGGCGCTGAGGGTTGAGGTTGACAGGATGAAGGCAGATCATCTGCCTTTAGACTTATTGCTACAGGACCCGGAACCAGCAGCTCATCCCCATCCTGAGCAGTCCCAGAGGCCTCCCAAGAGGAAGAGGATGATTCCCTGAGCAGACGATGCAATCATCCAGTTGGCAGACCCATCGGAGACTTCATCTAGTCAGCCACAGGATGCACCTCAGGAGTCTGTCCAGGTCCAGGCCCAAGTCCCAGCAGCAGAGAAGCAGGCTATAGGGAACCAGTCTGAGGTTCCCCAGCATATTGAGGAACCAGGGACCACTTAGGAGCTCATGCATACAGACGGGCCATAGGGAGTCTCTATATCATTTTCCCCTTTTCTTTTTTATGCTTATTTGGTTTAGTTGGCATTGGGGACAATGTCAGCTTTCATTTAAGGGGGTAGGCCCTACTTTTATGGATTTGGATTATTGTATATATTTGAAAGTTTTTATACTTTCTTTATTTTTCATCTTTGGTTTGTATAGAATTTTAACATTTTGTTACATTTCTCGTACTTTTATTTTACTTTAGGTCTGTATATAAAGTTATGTTACATTGTACATATTCATCTCATCTATTGTATATTCGATTAAATCCCATCTTGTATATATTCATTTTACTTTCCGCAATTTTTCTTTCTTAGCTTCTTATTTATATTCGTAGCTTCTTGTTCTGAACATTTGCAATAAGCCTTTGGTTTTCTTAATGCCATGGTTCTTTCCAAAGGTGGAGTTTGTGTGAACCGGGTGGCTCTTCCCAATGATGGATGGTGTGACAACCTTCTTAAGGGTTTGAATCCGTTTTTCTTTTTGCTTTTTAGTAGTTAGTGGTAAGGTTACCTCAAGAAAAGTTTCACTTGGGCCTAGCACATTTTCCTTTGATCTCATGGTCAAAAACAAATTATTGTATTTAGGATGGTGAAAGTCGTGACCTTGAGACTCTTTTGTTGACCGATAATCATCAAGTAGTTTTCGGGACCATTGTGTGCTCAAATCTTATCTAAGGTCGTTGTGGGCCCCCGACTCTGTGTCTTTAGCAATCCCATAGCTTGTGTGGTGAGAAATTGCATTGCAAGTCCAAGTCTCGAGCCATTGGTCTAGAACTTGCCCTGAATGTTTGTTGAGGCGAAATCCTAAGTGAATTTTGACTTGAGACATGAGTATAGGCTCTCCTTGGTCCAAATGATAGCTTGAATACTTTCATAACCTACCAAAGATAAGATCCCTAGTCAACCCTTTTGAGCCTTAAACCTTTTTCCTTCAAAGGACCATGATATAAGCCTTTACCCATTCTAAAAGATAGCATCTCTTGGCACCCGATCTTTCCTTTAGCACATGGCAAAAGTATAAGTTTGAGGGGAGAGACGAGGATGGCAACAAAGTGATAAAAAGGTACAAAATAAAGAAAATGAAAGGCCATGAAAAAGAAATAAAAGAAAAAAGACAAAAAGAATGCTCAAAGTAGAATTGAATAAAAAGGGACTCAAGAAAAGCAAAGAATGAAAGGTGTGAAAAGTTGAGAAAGGAGAAAAGATTTGAAATGTACAAGAAAGAGTGACAGTGTGTCCCTTTAACCCCTTAGAAAGAAGTGAAAAGACTCAAAAAGTCAAATGAATTTGAGCCAAAATGAAACAAAAGAAGTGCTTAAGGGAAGACGGAACCTACTTAGACCAAACATTACCTACCCTAAACCAAAAGCCTTCATTATGTCTCTACAAAAGCCCTATATGATCTTGAGTTGAATAAAACTTTCATTAGTGGTGACTCACATAAGGGCAAGCATATGGTACTTAGAGCCGGACTAGTGACTTTTTCTCAAGAGAGATGAGTGATTTTCCATTAACCTCGTTCTGAGTGCTACTATTCTAAAGGTGAGGTTTGCTTAGGGAGAGTTGATGATGTGTGAGTTTGGGTTCCACAGTGACCAAAGTAATATAAAGAGTTCTTTGATGTGTTGAGTCAACTCTTGATGCTCTTGTGTCGCACTTAATCCATGGTGTTTCAAAGAGTAAAATGTTGTTAATGATTCATTTATATTGAGGGCAATTGTTAGTCCCAATTGATGCTAGATGAGGGCACTTTAGGATAGCTGAATCTTTTTGGCATTTTTCTTAAGAGGTGGGTCTCATTTTGTTTGATTGAGGACAAGCAAAATCTTAAGTTTAGGGGAGTTGATAACTAGGGATTTTGATACATTTTACACTCTTTCTTGCTTATGTTTTGATTAGAAATTTGTACAAAATAGTTCCAAAAGGCTCACAAGTTGTGCTTCATTGCAGGTTTGATCAACAAAGTGACAAGATGTCAAAGATCAGCTCAAAAAGGAGTGAAACTTGCACATGTACTAAGACAAGACAAAGCTCAGGCAAAACAGGCCCAATGCAGCCGCACACCATTCTGTGAGGTCTGCACAAGTAAGGTTTAGAGAGGTTGATTTCCAGGCCAACAGGCAATGCGGCCACATGAGATTTAATGCGGTTCGCATTAGAGTCACTGCAGCCGCACTCGATTTAGTGCGGTCCACAGAACCAAGAATCAGAGAAGTGCCAGTTTGGAGTTTGAAGCCCAATGCGGTCCGCGCTCTATTTCATGCGGACCGCACTAGAAGCCACCGCGGCCGCACTCGATTTTGTGCGATCCGCATTGCCCGAGTTCAGAGAGCTGAATTTTAAGTCAAGAGCCTTAGTGCGGCCGCACGTGATTTTGTGCGGTTCGCACTAGCCCCACATGGGTATTTTTGTCTAGATTTTTCAGCTTGGTATAAATAGCTTTTTTTCCCATTTTTAGGTTATCAGATAGTTTTGGTACTGGGCTGCGCTCGTGACTTCGAATATTTTAGCTATTTTGAGTAATTTAAACTTCATTTCAACATTAAATCTTCTAGTTTATCTTAGCAATTAATTAATATGAGTTTTTCTTCATCTATTTCTTTGTTTTCTTCTCTAATTATGAGTAGCTAGACCCATAATCTAGGGTTGTGGCTTAACCCTAGTATGGGTAATTGATGGGTCTTGTGTTTTCGAGCTAGATTGACTATGGGTATTTGATATTTGGTCTAATTTCATGTTTACTTGTTAAATTAGTGGTTGCAAATACTAGTTTGTGTTTAGTTGACTTTGGCTCTTCTTGAAAAAGAGAGCCTAAGTCTCTGAAATTGGTCCAACAAGGAATTGGGGCGTACTCAAGAGATTGATAACCCCAATTAAAGGGTTAAACCTTGAGATAGTAATATCTGACTTGAACCTTGATTGCTTGTGCAAATTTGCATACCCAATTGGTCTTGAGAAAGTCAATTCGGACAAAATCACTTGAACCATCGAGAGGTGTAAAGTGGGTAAAATCGTGAAACGGTTATATCATACTCCCCAAATATGTCAATCATGCCTTAGACTCAAGTATCCGTCAATTGACCACCTAGGCGAAAGTCACTACCCTAGTGCCTTTTAACCATTTGAACAACTCGCAATAGTTTACTCTTAGCTTATTCTAGTTTAATTTAGCATTGTAGTTTGATAAAATTAGGATTAAATCAAAAACCCAAAAATGTTAAGAAGTGCAATTTGGAGCACATACATAACTCCACTTTAGACAGACACCCGACTCCAACTTCTAGCTCCATGTGGAAATCGATCCCGACCTTAATCGGGTAAAAGCTGCTTCGACCCTCTCTCGCTACTCAATAGTAGTGCAGGGTTGGCCTCGATCAGTGACACGCAAATAAAAGCAATAAGAGATTATTTTTGTCTCGTAGTTATTGTTCAAAAGTGTTCTTTATTTGTTCTCTTCTTTATTCGCGGCTGAGCTTGTACCGACGGTCCAATCATAGACAAATTTTACTGTTCAATCTAAGATCAGGCTTGCTCATCACATTGTGTTTGGTTTGATCATTTATTTTATCTTTAATCTATTTATATGTTGTTCTTAATTGTTCGTATTGAATTAAATCGCATATCCTTAAAACTACGTACAAATTTAATTGTTATTCAATTTTTAGGGTAAACAAGCTAAAAAATGAACAAAAAGAAAACTCAATAAAAATTCAAGCTCCGAAAATCAAGCATAAAAGAAGACTAAGGGGTCATTTGGTAGGAGGTATTAGAAAAAATAATGCAAGTATTATGTCACGGGCTTAACTCTAGTAAGCGACGTGCGGACAACTAGACAGCCGTTACTGCTTCTAGTCTCAGTCCTAACGAAATAGCAAGCACAAAGTCGTGCTCAAGATAAGGCAAACACACAAAAAGCTGGAAAGACAATGAAATGAAAGGCACACAAAGAATGGGAGGCCAAGGCCAATTTTCTGATTTACTTGATAAACAAAGGAAAAATACAAAGTGTATATGAGTTGCCTTCTAACAAGGCCTAAGCATGCCTATTTATATACAAAACTGTCCACTGATGGGTATGGTTGGCAATGGACCCGTCCAGCTGTGAAGCACTGCACTAAGTGACTTCCATCATTATGTTGGCAAGTTTCCTACCTGTGGCCCCGTCCAGCTGCTGTGCACTAATTCCTGCTGGCCCAGATTGGCTCCCATGATTGTGCTGACAGGTTGTGGCCTTACCCAGCTGTGCAGCACTTATTTTTGTTGGCAGAGGGTGGCTGCCATAATTGTCCCAGTGGGTCGTGGGGTCGTGTCCTCCATGTGTAGAGATTACCTGGCTTTTGGCAGCCAGGTTTGACTCGGTTTGTGGCCCCTTAGGCGGCAAAATCAGTAACGAGTTTGGCGGGTCGGCACACACTCCCCCACTTGAAATGGCGATGACCGCAATGCCACAAAGGCTCAAGTAATCATGGACTTGATCTTTGAAATGCCATAGATCCTCGTACTTTTCCCATGATGCCTCCTCCGGTGACTGTCCCTTCCAATGAACAAGAAATTGGGCACTCGAGTTGCCCCAACCTTTGCCTCGGACTAGTTGGTGATCAATGATCGCCTCAATCTTCTTGTCAATGGCAGAAGGTGTGATGAAAATTCGGGCACGGCTGGACTGCCCCCGTTCCGCATCATCCTTGTCTTCAAAATATGGCTTGAGCTGGCTAGCATGGAAGACGGGATGGATTTTCAAGTGATGAGGCATGTCAAGCTTAAAAGAAATCTTGCCAACCTTGGCAGTGATTTCAAATGGCCCTTCGTAGCGTCGAATCAAGTTTTGACTGACGCCTCTCAATGATTTGAACTGTCGGGGATTGAGTTTAACCATCACTTTATCCCCGATTCTGTAGTTCACCGAACGCCTCTTACGATCGGCAAACTTTTTCATCTTGTGGGCGGCCTTATCTAAGTAAGACCTCGCCATATCCATTTGCTCCTCCCAAGCTTTCGCCATATGAAACGCCCCTGGGTTCCTTAATTCTGCACTCGTGGGTAAAGATTGAGGAGCGTTAGGCTGCTGCCCCTTTGCAAGTTCGAAAGGGCTCCTCCCGGTCGATTCACTGCGTTGCAGGTTGTATGAAAACTGGGCAGTGTCAAGTAGCTTGGCCCAGTCCTTTTGGTTGGAACTAACAAAGTGCCTCAAATATAGCTTCAAGAGAGCATTGATCCTTTCCGTTTGACCATCCTTTTGTGGATGAAAACTGGTGGAGAAGTGCAACTCCGATCCCAACAAGTTGAATAGCTCTCTCCAAGAGGCACCGGTAAAACGAGGATCACGATCGCTTATGATGTGTTTCGGAATGCCCCAATGTTTTACCACGTCTCTGAGAAACAAGCGTGTTGCCTCCTTAGCTTTGCAATTAGCGGTGGTGGCAGTAAATGTTGTATATTTTGAAAACCGATCGACCACTACCATGATTGTGCCAAAGCCCTCCGAGTTTGGCAGATACGTGACGAAATCCATGGTGACATTGTCCCATGGTTTTTTCGCTATTGGTAAAGGCTCAAGAAAGCCTCCCGGTACTTTGTGTTCAACTTTTTCCTGTGGCACACAAGACACGTTCGGACGTACACTTCAATGTCATCCTTTATATGCGGCCAATAATATGATGCCTCTAACAATGCCAAAGTGCGCTTTTGGCCTGGATGTCCTGCCCAAACTGTGTCGTGCCCCTCTTTGATTAAGGTTCGCCTAAGGTTGCCCCATTTAGGCATAAAGATGCATCTGCCGGTAGTATACAGAAGACCATTTTCCACCCAAAACTTCTTTGTCTTGCCTTGGCTGTCCAAGTCAAGAAGTTGCTTTGCCACCGGATCATGTTGCATTCCTTCCTTGATTGCATCAAGGATATCGCTGCTGGTTGTGCTGACAATTGGTGCCAGCACTGCCTTCTGACTCAATGCATCGGCAACAATATTAGCTTTCCCCGGCTTATACTCCAAGGAATAGTCAAATTCCGCCAAGAAATTTTGCCACCTTGCTTGCTTGGGTGAGAACTTCTTTTGTGACTGGAAATAACTCATCGCCACATTATCCGTTTTGACGACAAAAGGGGCTCCCAACAAGTAATGGCGCCAGGTCCTAAGGCAATGAACTACTGTCGTCATCTCCTTCTCTTGGACCGTATACCGACGCTCCGCATCATTCAATTTTCTGCTCTCAAAGGCTGTTGGATGGCCCTCTTGCATTAAGACTCCCCCAATAGCAAAATCATATGCATCTGTATGGATTTCAAAGACTTTCGAAAAGTCTGGTAAGGCCAAAACAGGCTCCTCCGTAATTGCTGATTTGAGCCCCTCGAATGCCTCTTTACACAATTCGGTCTACTCCCAGGAATGATCCTTCTTCAGTAAGTCTGTGAGCAGAGCCGCAATTGTTGAGTAGCCAAGAATGAATCGTCGGTAATAGTTGGCAATGCCAAGAAAGGACCGCAACTCGGTTACCTTCGTTGGGGCCTCCCAATCTCTAATCGCTGCGACTTTGTGGCTGTCCATACGAATCTATCCCTGGTTGATCGTATGCCCTAGAAATTTCACTTGGGGTTGGGCAAATGAACACTTCTCCCTCTTCACGAACAGGTTGTTTTCCCTTAGAATTTGGAAAACTTTGCGGAGGTGATCAAGATGTTCCTCCATGCTGCTGCTATAGATCACAATGTCATCAAGATAGATGACTACAAACTGATCCAAAAAGGGGTGGAACAGCTTGTTCATTAATGTGCAAAATGTTGCGGGGGCGTTGGTTAAGCCAAACGGCATCACCAACCACTCAAAGGCTCCATAACGGGTTACACAAGTCATCTTCGGTTCATCTCCTTCGGCTATGCGGACTTGATAATATCCTTTCCTTAAATCTATCTTGGTAAATACCTTGGCTTGGCCAAGACAATCAAACAAATCTGCTATCAAAGGGATTGGATATTTGTTTTTCACCATGACTTTGTTGAGTGCACGATAGTCTATGCACAGTCGTAATGACCCATCTTGCTTCTTTTGGAACAAGACTGGTGCTCCAAATGGCGCCTTTGACGGTCTAACGTGTCCCGCTTCAAGAAACTCCTTCAGTTGCTTCCTCAATTCCTCCAATTCTGGATGTGCCATGCGATACGGACCCATGGCAGGTGGCTTTGCTCCCGGAATCAGCTCAATCTGATGATCCACCTCTCTTCGTGGTGGCAAACATTTGGGAAGTTCTTCCGGCATAACATCCCTGTTTTCATCAAGAACCCTCTGCATATATGGGGGCAAGGTCTCATCAACCTTGACCTCATCAATCTTAGTTATGGCTGCTAAGAAGGTGGCTTCTCCTCTCTTGAAGCCCTTCACAAGCTGCATTGCTGATAATTGACCCATGACTTATGGCACACAAAGGGTTGGTACCACACAAGGACCCCTTTGATCATAAATATAGATTTGGTTAAGGCTGGGGGAAATGAATTCCATGACTTCATCCCAATAGTCCAGACCCAATCTATATCAAACACGTCCATAGGAGCGACGAAGAAACTCACACTCCCTTGCCAAGCTCCTAAATTGAGTTGCACATTGTGAGCAACTCCATTTATGTTTGTGAGATTGGCATTGACTGTTTTTAACAGAGAACTGTTGGGACTAAAAGTAAGGCCGAGTGATCTAGCCTTTGCTTCAGTCACGAAGTTGTGTGTCGCCCCAGTGTTGACCATGATGCGAACGGGTTGTCCGTTAAGCTTCGCATCCACAAACAGTGATCCTTTTTGCTTCAACCTGGGTTCCTTGCCCATCATAGCACCAAGTAAAGTCTGACCCATTTGGGCAAGGTCAGGTTTGTCCCGAGCAACCTGCTTCAAAGCAGGCTCTTTGGTCAGCAATGCACCGAGCATCATGTGGCCAATATGCGCCACATTTTGTCTCCCTTGAGCAGCAGCCTCGCCTGCTTGCATATCCGTTTGTGTTGCACCTTCTTGCCTCCGTTCCGCTGCGATTAAGGCACTGAGCTTGACCAAAGAAGGACAATCTCTGTAGTGATGGCCAGGGTCTTTGCAAAGATAACAACTATTGTGTGGACCATTTGCCTTCTTCTTTTCATTGTACCTGTCGCGCCAGTGAGAATTGTGGTTGCCTTCTCCTTTGGAATCACGATTGGGGCCAGCAATTTGCTTGCCTTTGTCTCGATATGTACGATCTCCTCCAGATCTGACGGGTTTGCTCTTGGTGTCCCTTGGCTTGGTGGCTTCTGTCCTAAAATCCGTCAAGGACTCCGCCACAGCGATAGCTTCATCGACGTCCTTCACTTGACGTCGCTACAACTCCTGTTTGGCCCAGTTTTGAAGGACATCCATGAAATAAAACAACAAGTACTCACTTGACATGTTGGGGATCTGTAAAATGAGTTTGGTGAATTCCTTTACATACACACGAATGGAAGTTGTTTGCTTCAGTTCTCTCAACTTCCGATGAGCCTCATTGACGACGTTTTGTGGATAAAACTGTCGTTTTAGCTCGAACTTGAACTGTTCCCACGTTTGGATGGAGCAAGTGCCTTTCTCAATCTCGGTTTCCTTCCTCCGCCACCAAAGCATGGCGGTGTCGGTAAGGTACATCGTTACGGCCCTGATTTTGGCAGCCTCGTCAACGATGTTGAGGTACTCATAGTAGTCCTCCATTTTCCAAATGAAGTTCTCAACGTCTTGAGTGCTTCTTTCGCCTCTGAACTCTTTGGGTTTAGGGGCATCTATTTTGGTTTCACGAATCGTCACAGGACTAGTGCTACCGGCAAGCCTTACTGCCTCTAATTGTTGCTTTAGAATCTCAACCTCCCTGTGCAACATTGAGACAGCCTCGGTCAGCTTGAGCTCAAGGTTGGTTAGTCCTTTCTTGTGCTCCTCGGTCATTTGATCCACGTCTTCCTTGACGTCTCCCAGCTTTTCTAAGGCAGTAGACTTAAGTGAAGCGAAGTTGCCTTCAACAACTTCAAGACGCTAGTTTAAAGCAGCTAAACCAGCCTTAGTGAGGTCTACTCCCTCGTCTAAGCGGCTCGATGCAGAACCATCACCTTCCTCGCCATGACTAACCTGTTGTGGGGGTGGCTCATAGGAAACGCCCTCACTTGTTATGGCTATGGCAGTATCTCGCGCCTTGCTCGTCCCTCTTCTCTTTGGTTTATGCTTCTTTGTTGGTGACTCGTCTCTCCCACGAATGTTACCCAAAACACCATTGTCTCCTTCGTTTGCCATGTCTCTCGCCTTTGTTCTGATACCAGTTGTCGCGGGCTTAACTCTAGTAAGCGACGTGCGGACAACTAGACAGTCGTTACTGCTTCTAGTCTCAGTCCTAACGAAATAGCAAGCACAAAGTCGTGCTCAAGCTAAGGCAAACACACAAAAAACTGGAAAGACAATGAAATGAAAGGCACACAAAGAATGGGAGGCCAAGGCTAATTTTCTGATTTACTTGATAAACAAAGGGAAAATACAAAGTGTATATGATATACCTTCTAACAAGGCCTAAGCATGCCTATTTATATACAAAATTGTCCACTGATGGGTATGGTTGGAAGTGGACCCGTCCAGCTGTAAGGCACTGCACTAAGTGACTTCCATCATTTTGTTGGCAGGTTTCCTGCCTGTGGCCCCGTCCAGCTGCTGTGCACTAATTCCTGCTGGCCCAGATTGGCTCCCATGATTGTGCTGACAGGTTGTGGCCTTACCCAGTTGTGTAGCACCTGTTATTGTCCCAGTGGACAGTGGGGCTGTGTCCTCATGTGCAAAGATTCTCTGGCTTTTGGCAGCCAGGTTTGACTCGGTTTGTGGCCCCTTAGGCGGCAAAATCAGTAACGAGTTTGGCGGGTCGGCACAATTAGCTGTATGCATTACTAATACCTTGTTTGGTACATTTTTTTAACATGGGTATAACTAATACTATGCATTAGTAATGCATAGAATACCATGGCATTAGTAATACCAAGGCTATTAATGCATGCATTAGCATGTTTAAAGACAAAATTGTCCTTAAAGTCCTTTAAAGCTAGAGAATATGGAGGACATTTTTGTAAACAACTATTTTTCTTAAAAATTATGCAATGCATTATAATTTTAATACACCACACCAAACAGTAGATAAGAAATAATATATGCACAACTAATGATTGTATTACTAACACATATATTATTAATACACTTTATTCCGCATTATTCTTATATTTCCTACCAAATCACCCCTTAATACAAAAAGAAGAGACAACACGCATGTGAGACGACATATAAGTGACATACCCTCGTACGAGACAGAACAAGAATTTGTAGTAATTCGAAATGAGTAACTATCGGAAAACGTTAAGAGGATTAACTCTATAGTTTACTTGTTTACACGTGGTAACTTTCTGATGATCCTTATATAAGGATGGTTCTGTCATTGCTTGTGAACCATAATAAGTAATTTTTTATCTTTTTTATTTTGGTACTACTTCAGTGACCTTTTATATAATAAAACCAAATTAATTTTAGAGAAAATGAATAAAGACCTCATTGAATTTGTTCCGAAAAATTATTTACACATCTTAACTTTACGGGTGTCCTAACACCCTACTATTCTTATCTAAACTAAATTTAATACTTTCTTCAAAGTACCGAATCAGTCTCGTGGTGGACTGTGTTAACACACGCCGTGTATCATATACTGCACTATTTCTTTTTCTTTTTTTATTACTTTTTATTTCCTTTTTTCACTCTTTTTTCATTTTATTTTCTCCACCTTCCTTCATCATTATTTTCGTAGCCCACTACCTTGAAAGGCACTCACAACACATAACCTACCTTGAACCCATAAACTCCATCTCTGAAAAATTAGAATCATCTCCCCTACCACTCCACTTTAACACCTCTAATTTGATTATTTTTCCTTCACATCAAACTCACCAAAGAAAATCCACACACCGAGATCGAAGAGAAAGGAGAGAAAATTTCTTGTACGAAAAATGATATTGGCAAACATCAAACTCTCCAATCAAGTATTAAAATTATTTCAACCTAAATCCACGACTCAATTGCTTAAGAGAACTTATGTTTCTATTAAATCGAGGAGATTAAAGGGACAAAATATGAGCAATGAAATGGAATAAAGGTAGGTGAATATGGCGAAGGAAACAGAGGAGTGGGAATAGAGATTCAACAAGAAAAAGAAAAGAAACAAAAAATAAAACATGACTTAGTTTCAAAAATTGGGAAGAAGAGGGTGATAATGGTTCTGTTAAAATAGAGAAAGAGAAAAAGAAACGAAAAAGAAAAGAAAAATAAATAAGAAAAGAGAAAAAATTAGTTTGAAGTTTAATTAGTTAGAGTATACAATAAGAAAGTGACACCTAGACAATTAAATTAGTTTTAAAATGCTTTTTTTTTGCCTAACGCGCGTCTACGAAATGAACCTACACTTTTCATGTCAGGCCATCACTCAATGGGGTATTAAATTTAGTTTAGATAAGAATAGTAGGGTGCTAGGACACTCGTAGAGTTTAAGTGTGTAAATAATTTTTTCGGGCAAGTTTAATGGTTACTTTATGCATTTTCTCTTAATTTTATTTTAAAATTTGTCTTACTTACATATCTCAATGTGTCATGTTAACAATATGCAAGTTTTAATTATGGGTTTATTAAAAATACCTATTTTTTTCTAAAAATTAATATTGTCTTAAGTGGTATGTCAAAAGTCAAAATGTCACTTTTTATGGAGCAGAGTAATAGCCTGTTTGGCCAAGCTTCTCAAGACAAAAAAAGTATTTTTTTTTCCCAAAAATATTTTTTTTCCTAATTTGAGGTGTTTGGCCAAGCTTTTTTGGGGGAAAAAAGTGCTTTTGGGAAGAAGCAGAAGCAGAAAAAAGTAGCTTCTTTCCAAAAGCAGAAGGAGAAGCAGTTTTGGCTTTTCTTCTTACCTAAAATACTCTTAACAAAATATAGTATATACCAAAATAACCCTTAAACCTAATACTTAGGATATTAATTTATAAATATTTCTTCTTATTTTTAGGAAACTTTCTAATATATAGTGTCTTTAAGGGTGAATGATTTTATATTTGTTGAAGGAATTTTAATATATTTAACTTATATTAAAAGAATTAAGTACTTTTTAATTTTATTTTCATATTTTACTTAAATAAAATGATTTTTTTTAATTATTGCATGTAATAACAAAATTTTGATATTATTTATTTACTTATAATATTAATTATTAAGTAAATCTATTCATGTCCTTATTCGTAATTTGACACTTAAAAGCACTTTCTAAAAAGCTTGGCCAAACACAAATTATTTCTCAAAAGTGTTTTTCAGACTGATTAGCCAAACACAAACTGATTCTCTCCAAAAGTACTTTTTTCAAAAGCACTTTTCAAAATAAGCTGATTTCTCTGGCCAAACAGGCTATAAGTATACTATAAAAACGGGTATTGAAACTGAACTTTGTTGTAATTGAATAATTAAGTGTAAAACTGTAAACAGCTTCTTGATCTTACATCAAAGAGTTATTTTCATCATCAATAGTATAAGCTGCAGAAGAATTTTCATTCAGTCGATATCGTTTAATGAAGACCGCGCTCGTTAAAAAGATACGCATTCAATGATCACATATTCTTAAATTAATTAAACTCTGTACATGAAAGCAAACAAAACTAAAGTAGTATTCTTTCGTTTCAATTTATGTGAATTTATTTTATTTTTGATTCGTGTCAAAAAGAATGATCTTTTTTTCTTATTTGAAAATAATTTACTTTTATGCAATGATTTATAGCCATACAAAATATATGTGATTTATTTACACTACAAGTTTAAAAGTCCTTTTTTTCCTTAATCTTTGTATCCAGTCAAATGAACTGACATAAATTAAAATGGATGGATTACTAATATCAACCAGCTAGCTGGCATTAGACATCAGGAAGTAGGCTGCCGTTAGCAAATACTCTTATGCTTAGGACTGAAAAGGCTGCTGCAGCTAAAAAGAGATTTAAGTAGGCAATGACGTAAACAAATCTAGGCATTTGGACCTCTCTCACTGTAAAGCGAATGGAAATCAATATTGGAGCTGTTCAGCGCCGCTATAATATTCAATTGCTGTTCATATCACGAGCACCAATTAAATTTTATCATGATTGACGTGCAACGTACTCTACTTCAAACATGCCGTCCTCTTTCTCTTGCAAATATAAAAGGGAAAATGCATAATTATCTCCAAATATTACCTGAATTTTCAACTACATACTTTTTTTTTGCGAAAATTGTATTACCTCCTTAAATTTATTTTAAATGAAATTATTTGCACGTTAAAACTAGATAATCAAACTCTTGGCAAGTGGTGAGTTATACGAGCCCCACATATATTTTAAATATTTTTTTATTCTTTCTTCTTTTTCTTATCTTTTTTCTTATTTCTTATTATTCTCATTTTTTTTTGGTTATTTCATTCTCTTTCTTTTTGTTTTGGTCACGGGCGGCATAAAATAGTAGTCTCAGAATTTCACAAACACTATTTTTTTCGGCGAATTTTTTTCAGGCGACAGATTTTTATACCGATCTAATTGTGTTTTGTTTTACATATATATATATATATATATATATATATATATATATATATATATATATATATATATATTTTTTCTTGAAAGTGTAATTTATAAGTGGGAGAAGAGCAAAATAAATAAAAACGAATATAAGCTGAGAAAACTTTTCCGATTAAAATGTCAATACATCATTTTTTTTCCGGCATGTGAAGGTTTTCCGATTATGAATTCCCCCCCCCCCCAAATTTGAGTATATTTTTCTTTGCTTATGAATAGATCTTTTTGAGACTTTAGTTTGTGTGTGAAAAGAAAAAATGAAAGAAAAACGGTTAGACAAAGTCGCCGGTGAATGAATATCCGCCGGAATTAGAGAAGAAACAAAAAAAAGTAAAAGAAAAAAGACAAAGAAAAAGGAAAAGGAGAGGGAAAAGGAAAAAAAAAAGTAAGAAAAAATGGTAAAAAAGAATAAAAAATAATCTGAAAATCGTTTTTTCTTGCTAGGGAGAGTGAAATACACACTCTGCCACGTCAGCGTTAAGGGTGCAAATAATTCCATTTAAAATAAGTTTAGGGGGGTAATAGGATTCCCACAAAAAAAGTGTGTAGTTGAGAATTCGGGTATAAGTAAGGGGGTACTTATGCATTTTCCCAATATAAAAATGAGACTGCCAAAAGCATAGAAAACTTTTCTTTTTGCGTAATTTTGTAACTCCACCATGTAGAATAATATTCTATCCGTTCCGGTTTATGTGAACCTATTTTCCTTTTAATTTGTCTAAAAAAAATAATCGCTCTCTAAATTTGGAAACAATTTAACTTAAATTTCTAATTCTTTCTTTAATAACAAGCTTTAATAACCACACAAATACTTTGAACTCCTTTTTGACTTGCAGACCACAAATTTCAAAAATCTTTATTTTTTCTTAAACTTCGTGTCCAGTCAAACAGATTCACATAAATTGAAACAGAAGAAATACTTACTTAAATATTATTTCAAATTTAAGTTCTTAAATTAAATTAGCGCATTGTTCTAATTTCAAACATGAATATAAATAGAAGAAGGGTCAGCCGGTGACCAGGGAGGAGCTTTTTTTTTAGAACATATTCATCTTCTTTTTTTTTCTGTTGTTGATTTTTTGGTTGAAAAGGTTTTCTTTGGGTTTATTCCGAAAAACATTTTTTTAGATTAGTGAGAGTCAAAAGCCATGTGGCCTTTTTTATTCGATAATTTTATCAGATCTGTATGCATGAATTCCACGCGCTCCATATTATTTATTGATAGGTCAAGTTGCGCTCAATATACACATTAGGGGTGTCAAATGTGCGGGTCGGGTTGGATCGGATATGAGCGTGTCAAATGGGTAATTTAAAAAACGAATAAATTATCCGACCCGACATACATTTAAGACGGATAAAAACGGGTTTATCCAGCGGATAATATGGATAATCATATTATCCATATCTTTTTAAATATGATCACTTATGAGAGAATTTCTAGACTTCCAAAATTGAGGAACTCCAATTTGAGGCCTTACAAATATAAAAGTTAAACACGTTAGTTATCCTTTGGTTATCCATTTGGTTAACCATTTTCCAAGTGGATAATATTATTCTTTATCCATATCAACCTCTTTTTAAATAGTTTATTATCCAACCCATTTTTTTTATGGATAACTATTTTTTTAATCACTTTGTCACCTCTAATACACATTATAAAGTGAGTTTAGGTGACCAATATATACAAAATTTAGTTTAGGTATCTAAATGACAATTATTGTCAACTTAAGGGAGTTCTATGTATTTCGATATTTGGCCATCTAAAGATCAAAATCTTATTGATCCTTGTATTGGGAAAAAACTGAGTCTGAATATTGAAGATGACGTGTCATGACACGTGGACTGGTCAAAAGATCAAAACGCAATAAATAGTCAAGAGGCACGGGCGACAACAAATATGGGGAGAAGAAAGCAACATAGGTGTGGACCGTTACTCAAATGGCATGAGTCTCGTACCTATTCGAGTCATTTAAAGACCGAAGATCGGAAGAAGTTGAAGATACGAATCTGATGACGTAAAAGAGTCTAAATACAGCATTAAATATCAAATACGTTAGAAAATTTGAATTAAATAGAAATGATTGTGTAACGTTTCTTCTAATGTCATTTATTGCTCATAATTGCCTCATTAAGACAAAGGCATTACACCTTCTCCTAGAATCAACTATAAAAGGAGAAGGACTCAACATCTGTAGGGACAAAAAATATTATTGAGGTTACACTGAAATACAAAACTACTTATTACTTTATTATTCTCAGAAGTCTTCTATTATTTTCGTCTCCAGATTATCAGTAACCCGAATTTCTCTTTATTTCTAGCTTTGACCAAAGACCCAGATTTTTGGTTTAACAAATTGGTTCCGTTATCGGGAATCTGATAATCTTTTCTTTTAAGCTACATTCTATCCGTTGTCATCATCATGTCAAACAACAATAACAACAACAACAATAATAGTGAAAACACCTTGGGAAACCATGAAAATCAAATCCATTAAAATCAAGGAGATTTACAGAACATTGACGTGGTTCCCTCCCCTCAAAATTCACCACGTCAATCTCGTGAAGGCACTCCTGCTCCTGAATCTCGTGCTGATCAACAAGAGCAATCTGAACATTTTGAAGGGGCAGATGAAGCTTTACAAAATGTAATTGATGCACGGGTTAGCAAAGCTCTTCAGGCTCTAGTTAGTCGATTACCAGCTGCACCACCCACACCTACGCCTAATAATAATACATTGGAGAATCCTCGTTCTGGCCTTGTTAATTCTGGAAATGGAGGAACCCCCAGTGAACCACAGGAAGGAGAACTAGGTAATTCAAATAATTCTCATTTGCAAAATTTAGTACTAACTTTGCAGAAACATCTTAAGGAACAGAATGAGCGCATCGAGCAAATCCCTAGAGTTCCCCCTGTAATCATAGGAGTGGATGTGGATAAATACTCACAACAACCTTGGAAACCAAGTGCTGCTCCCCTTCCAATCTATAAAAAGTTCAAAATGCCTGACATCTCAAAATATGATGGCACAACAGACCCACGTGATCACGTAACTGCATTTACTACAGGTGTAAAAGGTAATGACTTGACCAAGCAAGAAATTGAATCAGTGTTGGTCAAGAAATTTAGAGAAACACTCACCAAGGGTGCATTAACCTGGTATTATCTTTTACCTGAAAATTCTATAAACTCTTTTGCTGAGCTTGCAGATTCTTTTATTAAAGCACATTCAGGAGCTCAAAAGGTTGAAAAAAGAATGGAAGACATTTTCAAAATTAAACAAGGGGACTCAGAGTTGCTTAGAGATTTTGTTGATAGATTCCAACGTGAGAGGATGACTTTACCTCGTGTACCTGATAACTGGGCTGCAATAGCTTTTGCAAGCAACTTAAATGACAAAAGTTCAGAAGCCACGAGAAGACTTAAAGAAGAAAGCCTTCGAGAGTTCCCTGCAACCACGTGGAATGACGTTTATAACAGGTATAGTACGAAGTTGCGAATTGAGGAAGATACCGTACCTCAGTTTCATCATGAAGAAAGGAGCAATTCCAGGAGATCAGAAACCGAAAAAAGATCAGGTAAAAACAGGTACGATCCATATATGGGACCTGCAGAGAAAGACTCACGGTCAAAGCAGGATAGTCAACGATATGATCAAAAATCGAGGAACAGGGAATCTGGTTCTTCATCAAGGTTCAGAAATGACCGAAACAGACAAGAGTCACGAGATTATGACAGAAGTTTAAAGGCAAGGTTCGGTGGATATAACTTTAATGTCACTACCTCCGAGCTCGTAACTGTTTTGAGAAGCATGGGAGATAAGGTACGATGGCCAAAAGAGATGCGGTCAAATCCAAATAGACATAATCCAGACCATTGGTGCGAATTCCACAATGATCACGGGCATAAAACTTCAGAATGTAGATTCTTACAAAGTGAAGTGGATCATCTATTGAAACAAGGGTATCTCACTGAGTTATTTAGTGAGAAAGGTAAGCAAGCCTATATGAAAAATAGGCAAGAGCCACCAAAGCCCCCTTCACCCAAGAGAACCGTGAATGTTATAAGTGGGGGAGAAGATATTCACGGTGTAACATATACGGCTTCCAACAAGGTTTCTAAAGTAACGATAACACACGGGAAACGGGTACGGCAGGTTTTAGAAAACGAAAGTATTTCTTTCGATGATGCAGATACCGAAGGAGTAATGACCCCACATAACGACGCACTGGTAATATCTTTACTTGTACATGATACTAATGTAAAACGAGTTTTGATTGATCCAGGAAGTTCCGTAAATATTATACTATTAAGGGTATTACGTGAAATGCAAGCTGAAGACAAAATGATACCTAAGGCGCATACCTTGTCCGGGTTCGACAATTCAAGTGTGGTAACAAAAGGAGAGGTAATTCTAACAACTTTTGCTGCAGGTGTTGTTAAAGAAACTAAATTTCAGGTAGTAGATATGGAAATGGCTTACAATATGATCATGGGGAGACTTTGGATGCATGATATGGATGTTGTCCCATCAACTCTACATCAAGTTATTAAATTCCCATCACCGTGGGGAATTTGCCAAATTCGTGGGGATCAGCAGACAGCCAGGAGTATCAACGCTGTAACAGATACGAGCATCGTAAATAAAGAAAAATAGCAATTACAGGAAACAGTTGAAGGTATCAAGGATCAAACCTCAACTGAACAAGAAAAGACAGATTTAGACTCGAGACCTGATACAATTCAAGAACCTAAAGAGAATGAAAATATCAAAACAACAATTGAAGAGCTCGAGGCTGTGATATTATTTAAGCAATGGCCTGAACGGAAGGTTTATGTTTGAGCCAATTTAAGCTCAGACATGCGAGGTATGTTGATTGAATTTTTAAAAGCTAAAGTGGACTGTTTTGCTTGGTCCCATGCTAATATGACAGGGATACCACCGGATGTGATGACTCGCAAACTAAATGAAGACCCATCTTTCACACCAGTAAAGCAAAAGAAAAGAAAGCAAAGAGCTTTCAAAAATCAGGTGATTCAAGATGAGGTCCAAAAGCTATTGAAAATTGGGTCAATCTGTGAGGTAAAGTATCCTAATTGGTTAGGAAACACAGTTGTTGTACCTAAGAAAAATGGTAAGTGGCGGGTTTGCGTGGATTATACAGATCTTAACAAAGCCTACCCAAAAGATTCTTTCCCTTTACCGCATATAGATCAGTTAATTGATGCAACTGCAGGACATGAACTTTTGAGTTTTTTAGATGCATATTCGGGGTACAACCAAATTAAAATGGACCCCAGTGATGAAGAAAAAACTTCTTTTATCACAAACAGGGGGACTAACTTTTATAAAGTAATGCCCTTTGGTCTCAAAAATGCTGGAGCAACCTATCAAAGGTTAGTCACCATTTAGGAAAAACCATGAAGGTATATATAGACGATATGCTCGTCAAAACCCAGAATTCTCATGATCATATTTCTCATTTATCTGTTACATTTGAAATTTTACGAATATTTAATATGAAACTCAATCCAGAAAAATGTGCATTTGGGGTTGCCTCAGGCAAACTTTTGGGTTTTCTCGTTTCTAACCGTGGTATTGAGGTAAATCCTTCTCAGATCAAAGCAATAGAGGAGATCCCTGATATCCTTACGAGTAAAAAAGAAGTCCAAAGGCTAACGGGAAGAATTGAAGCCTTGGGAAGATTTATTCCCAAATCTTCAGAAAAATATTTTAAATTTTTCTCCGCACTCAAAAAGCAAGATCATTTTGAATGGAACGAAGATTGCCAACAAGCCCTTAGAAATTTAAAAGCTTACTTGTCAAATCCACCACTATTGGCAAAACCAAAGGAAGGAGAAAAGCTACTCATCTATTTGGCCGTGTCAGAAGTTGTGGTAAGTGTTGTCTTAGTCCATGAGGACCAAGGTAAACTATCTCCTATCTATTATATAAGCAAGTCTTTACTAGATGCTGAAACACGATATCCACAACTAGAAAAATTAGCATTAGCTTTGATCATGGCATCTAGAAAATTAAGACCTTATTTTCAATGTCATTTCATTGTTGTAGTTACTGCTTTTCCATTACGAAACATTTTGCATAAACATGAATTGTCAGGGAGGTTAGCAAAATGGGCTATAGAATTAAGTGAATACGAAATCATTTATCAACCTAGGAGTGCTATAAAATCTCAAGTATTAGCCGATTTCATAACTGATTTTAGTCAGGGGATGCATTTAGAAGCAGAAAAAGAATTACAAGTTTTTAATGGTGCAAACCCGGGGACTTGGATTTTATTCAATGATGGTTCGTCTAATGTAAAAGAAGCAGGCCTAGGGATAGTTCTCATACCACCTACAGGTGAGACTATTAGACAGGATATAAAATGTCATTCTATAACTAACAATGAAGCAGAGTATGAGGCCGTAATTGCAGGTCTAGAATTGGCACGAGAACTCGGCATAACACAGATTATAATCAAGAGTGATTCTCAACTCGTGGTCAATCAAATGCTGGGGACTTATACAGCCAGGGAGACACGAATGCAAGAATATCTCGAAAAGGTAGGGGAACTAATAAAGCAATTCCAAACTTGGAAGGTAATGCAGATCCCAAGAGATGAGAATGTGGAGGCAGATGCTTTAGCTAATCTCGCATCTGCAACAGACGTAGCAAACGACGCAAATGCTTCAGTCGTACATTTATTTCATTCCATTCTCGAACCTGATAAGAACGAGGTAAATTTTAATCATTTAACATGGGATTGGAGAAACGAAATTATTGCTTTTTTACAGCGCGGAACCGTGCCTGATGACAAAAGAAAAGCTTATGCACTTCGCAAAAAAGCTGCTCGTTATTGTTTACATCAAGGAAATCTTTATCGAAAGATGTTCGGTGGACCATTAGCAAGGTGTCTCGGACCTTCCCAAACAGAATATGTGATGAGGGAAGTACATGATGGACATTGTGGAAATCATGCAGGAGGAAGGTCGTTGGTAAAAACGCTGATTCGAGCAGGGTATTATTGGCCTAAAATGGAAGAAGAAGCAAACGGTTTCGTGTCCGAGTGTGATAAATGTAAAAGATACGACAATAATATGCATAGACCAGCTGAGCTATTGCATCCTGTCATAGCTCTATGGCCCTTCATGAAATGGGGAATGGATATCGTATGTCCATTACCACAAGCAAAAGGTCAGGTGAAGTTTCTACTCGTACTTACTGATTATTTCACTAAATGGGTAGAAGCAGGAGCATTTAAACAGGTACGAGAGAAAGAAGTTAAAAACTTCATTTGGAGGAATATAATATGCCGCTTTGGAGTACCAAAGGAAATCGTGTGTGATAATGGTCCGCAATTCATAGGAGCTCAAATCACAGAATTTTTTCAAAGTTGGAAAATTAAAAGGATAATATCTACACCATACCATCCAGTGGGTAATGGACAAGCGGAATCTACAAACAAGGTCATTATCAACAACTTGAAGAAAAGGTTACAGGATTCAAAAGGTAATTGGCCTGAGGTATTACCTGGAGTATTATGGGCTTATCGTACAACGACAAAAACAAGCACGGGAGAAACACCATTTTCAATGGTTTATGGTGCAGAGGCCTTAATTCCAGTTGAAATAGGAGAATCGAGCACACGGTACGTTCAAGCAACGGAGAAATCAAATGATGAAGAGATGCGGGTGAACCTTGATTTGCTCGAAGGAAGAAGAGAAGCTGCATTAATAAGGATGGCAGCACAAAAGCAAGTAATTGAACGGTATTATAACAGGAAAGCACGCCTCAGATTCTTTAAAATTGGGGACTGCGTGCTTAAAAAGGTGTTCCAATCTACAAAAGCTGCTAATTCAGGAAAGCTAAGTCCAACATGGGAAGGACCCTACAGAGTTCGTGATATTGCGGGAAAATGAGCATACGAGTTGGAGACAATGGATGGCAAGGTTCTACCCTCACATTGGAATGATGTCCACCTAAAGAGATATTATTTCTGAGAAAGTACCTACGATCAGGTATCGCTGCTATCCACCTAAAGCGATATTATTTCTGAGAAAGTACCTACGATCAGGTATCGATGTATTAGAATTTTTCTTTGAATTGTTAAAATTTTACTAACGATTTTAGATGCTAGGCAAAAACCCTAACTCGTGCCAAATGATGAGTCACGACCTGCACGACAAAATGGAATATTCTAAAATTCCCAGCCCAGGGTTACAAATTAATCTGATGGAAATACACACGAGTTAGGCAGTCTTCATCTTTAATCGCACCTCCGAGTCCCGTATGTTTTTCTGTTTTCAGGAAAAAAGACCAAATTGTGAGAGAAACAAACAAGTGCTCGAGGCTTCATACTTCACCGCTCAAACACTTAGGTGACTACATATACACAGATACGTGCAAAAAAAAAGATACGAAAATCGAACAAGATTGAGCAAGATTTAAGAGAAAAATCAAGCTACAAAGTGACAAGTGTTGAGCAAAAGTTATGGAGTTTTCAGCATTCATCATAGTGTTTTTTCCCATGAGAACAATAGAGTCACCTCTCAAACTCATGAGAACAACGGAGTCACCTCTCAAACCCTTCTTAATACATGAAGATAGGGTCATGACTATGTACTGAAACGAGTTATAAGAAAAACCTTGTTTATTTTATAAAAATCTGTTACAAAAAAAACAGTTACGAGAAAGTTATAGATGTATTTTAATACATGTAATATTCAAAAGCTTGTCCAAGTCCATGAATAAAAACTTGTCAAAGTTGTTTCAAACAAAACATGTGTATTCCTATTTCTTTCATCGTATTGTAACACCATTATGAAGTTGAGACGTCTTCATCATTAAGTGTCGATATATATAAAAGGGCCCTCTTTTATAAACCTCATGTTAATAAGTCATGAGAAGAATCATAAAGCATTTTCAAAGGATAAAAATGCTAAACTATTTTATAAGTCCTAAATAGATAAGGAAAAGGCAAGAATAGAACACATTGAAGTACTAACAAACTTCTTGATATAATTAAAAAGACTAAGTAGAAACTTAGTCAACAAAAAATTTATACAAGTGCCCCATTATGATAACTGGGGACTTTCACAAAAAAATCCCTTAAAAATAACTAAGGGATAAAACCATCATCCAACAAAGAAAGTAAAAACAAAGTCTGGAAATTTAACTGGTCACTGAAGGGGTTGGCACATCAGAAGTTGCAATATTAATTTCACTTTCAGAAATAGCCACAGGCACGGTGGCAACTTCTGAAGAAGCAGCAACAAGAGCGGTTTCAGCTGGGCTTGAAGTGTTAGGTTCAACGAGGGGAGCAAGAGTCATGAAAGTTTCAGCTTCCATAGACTGAGTCGTAGAAATTTCACCCTCGGGAGCTGGAATTGCAACATCTTCAACTTCAACTGCCACAACAACGGCTTCGTCATTTACAGGTTCCTTAGCCACGGGAGCTTCAATTGCCGGAGAAGGAAAGTCAAGTGGTTGTTGGGTTCTTTCAATGGTTTCTAAAACTTTGGCCAACTTTGAGTTTAAGTCAAAGTTTTCTTGACTGGCCTCCATTAAAGCATCACGACGAGAGTTTAAGAAAGCCCAACTCACCTCTAAATCAAACTTCTCCTCAAGAAGTTCATACTCCCTTTCCCACATAGCAAGATCATTCTTTAACACTTGATGTTCAGCTAAATGAGAATCAAGGGAAGCTTCAAGGGAGGTATGGGAACTCTCTAAGGCACGTACTTTGTCAGAGGAGATCCTTAAATCAGCTTGAACTTGAGTCAAGTTCTGCACTAATTCTCCTGCATATTCTTCTTTCTTGTCCAAGAGTGCCTTAAGTTCTCTGATTTCTTCACTTGACTTTGATAACTGTTCTGAAAAGCAACATTCAAGGCGCTTTTTTTCTTTTTCAAATTGACTTGAAGAAGCTTTGGCAATTGCTAATTCAGAAGTCAAACCTCGCTTTTGCTGCTCCATGTGATTTCTACTCTCTTGCAATTCTTCTATAGTTCCCTAAGCATTCTCAAACTGCTCTTTCCAATTAGCTACTTCTAGCTGGGCTCCCTTGGCTATTTCCTCAGCCTCGTGGATAGATTTTTCAGACTCACGAGTTTTCTTTTCCAGAAGGGAAATTCTTCCCATCAATTCTGTACCAATGAGGTTAGCCTACAGTGACAACTCATAGAAATAAGAATTTAGAGATAAAAAAAAACTTGTTAGTAAGTAAAGAAAAAATACCTTCAAAGTAGAATGAACTATGTCATTCATCAGAGTTAAGCAACTGTGACTGCTCATCTTCTTCTTCTCAATATCTCCAATCAAAGGCCCAAGCTAGGCATCTGCTCCACCAGATTTCCTTAAAAGACTGTTATTAGCAGGAACTTCAAGTGTAACGCTCCTTATAGCCAAACTTCTGCTACTGGAACCCTCCTCTACATGTTGAACAGAGGAAGGGGAGCTATAGAAGGAGGAGCGGTAGAAGAAGTGAAAATAACAGGAGTCAAAGGACTCGAAATAGATAAGGGAGTAGGAACAGATAGAATGGGCAAGGAAGCACTTGAAACCAACGGAGGAATAGAAGGAATGGGAACAGAGGAAGAAAAAGGAACTTCATCTAAAACTGGACATAGTTCTCCACTTTCAAAACCACCAACAAAGAGACGTTGAATAGACTCATTGGTGTCCCTCGGAGTGGTTTCATCATCAGAAGGAGTGTGAACAGGTTCGGTAAGAGAGACACGAACAGGGGTAACTTCAGCTTCATCCTCGGAAACGATGCGTCTCCTAACTCTTGGTCTAGCTATCAAAGAGGTGTCTTCATCATCCTCAGAATCCTCTTCTACAACTTTCCTCTTTGATAGCGTAGCTTGAGTTCTCTCCAAAGAGAGTGAAGTACCAGAAGAGGCTCGAAGGGCAATAGCTAATTCAGTTGTCATTCCTCGAATAGCAAATCCTGACAAAAAGAAGGATAAAAAAGTTAGAAACAAGAAAGGACTTAACATACGAAAAAGCATAAAGAGATGCATACCGTGAGTTTTCACTTTCCAACCATGTAAATTGGAAATGGATTTCCAAGTTCTCGCCTCCATAGGCACGACTTTCAAGATTGGATCTACCCAACCACGGAAATTAGGAACGGGTTCCACATCTCTCATAGTTGCTACAGAAAAGCAAAAAGAGACGAAATTAGAAAAGAAATTGAAATTCTTAAAGATAGGTACGGTAAGTAGAAAAAAACTTACATGCAAAGTTCCATTTCTCAGGGAAGGGGATATTTGTTTCATCTACCAAATCAACTGTGCGTACAGCAACATAACGAGTGTACCACCCACGACCCTTGTCATCTTTAGGGCTTACCAAGACCCTTTTACTTCTTGCAGTTAAAGTAAAAACCTCATGGCGGAATAATTTGGGGTGGTAAAGATGAATAAGGTGGGGAAAGGTAAAGCTAATATTGGCTTTTTCGGACAAATACCTCAAACAAGCCACTGCTCTCCATACAAGGGGGTCAATTTGTCCCAAACAAATTTTGAAAAAGCGACAGAAATCAAGTATAACTGGGTCAATAGCAGGAATAAATCCCAAAGTGAAGGGGTAAGTATAAACAAAAGAAAATCCAATCCTAAAAGAAATATTCTCTGGTTTAGGTTAGGGATCACTATACGAAGATCACTTCTCCAGTTGCAATCTTTTCGAACAATAGAAACCAAAGATTCAGTGATTAGAGAAGGAAAAGTGTCAGCTTTCTCTAAGTTAACAACTTGTTCACGAAGATATTTTCTATCATTCTCAAAGGATAAGTAATTGGGTACTATTTCCTCAACTAAAGGCTCTTGAAGAGGCTCAGAAAGTTCTTTACCTTTAGAAGAGGATTTCCTAGTGATAAAACCTCTAGAAATAGTGCCAAAACTAGAAGAAGGAGTAATGGAACTAGAGGAACCACCACGAACGGATCCTAGGCTACGAAGCCTGCCATCTCTACCCCTTCTATGTCTTACAGGGGCGTTGGGGAAGCTATCAAGAATTGGGATTCTCTTAGGGTTAGGATTCGGAGACGCCATTGCAGAGAAAGGATGAACTAAAGGAAAAAAGATTAAATATGTATATAATAGCAACCGTCAAACAAAGAAGTGTAATGATGGAAAGCCTATAATAAAGGCAACTATCACTTTGTGAATAGAGGGGATGAAGAAGCCTTGAAAAAAGGCTGCAGAATTACAGAGCCAATCAGAAGGTGACACGTGTGCAGAGCATTAAATAGAAAAGACAACTGAAGCGTTAGTACTGTCATAGCATTGATTACGGCAAAAATTCCTTTTTTGTGAAGATCCACTTCCCAAATATTTAATTGATAAATAAATGGAAAGTGGGGGGACTATCTGTATTGGGAAAAAACTGAGTCTGAATATTGAAGATGACATGTCATGACACGTGGACTGGTCAAAAGGTCAAAACGCAATAAATAGCCAAGAGGCACGGGCGACAACAGATATGGGGAGAAGAAAGCAACCTAGGTGTGGACCGTTACTCAAATGGCACGAGTCTCGTACCTATTCGAGTCATTTAAAGACCGAAGATCGGAAGAAGTTGAAGATACGAATCTGATGTCGTAAAAGAGTCTAAATACAACATTAAATATCAAATACGTTAGAAAATTTGAATTAAATAGAAATGATTGTGTAACGTTTCTTCTAATGTCATTTATTGCTCATAATTGCCTCATTAAGACAAAGGCATTACACTTTCTCCTAGAATCAACTATAAAAGGAGAAGGACTCTACATCTGTAGGGACACAAAATATTATTGAGGTTACACTGAAATACAAAACTACTTATTACTTTATTATTCTCAGAAGTCTTCTAATATTTTCGTCTCCAGATTATCAGTAACCCGGATTTCTCTTTATTTCTAGCTTTGACCAAAGACCCAGATTTTTGGTTAAACAATCCTAACATGGATGGCAAATTCATCCAACCAGATATCGTGTTCTCAAAACTATAAGATGCAGTTGTAGCTAACCTGAAAAAGATGCAACAAGTTAATCTAAATAGTCGTTACTCAAGTGCTTAAATTAAAAATAATTGACGATTGCATAATATATGTATAACTAAAGTATACTTTATGTAAACCAACTAAAAGAAATAAACAGTAAATTCAGCCGGCCATTTGTATAAATATCACAAGTATTCACATTAAAACAAACGCACACACCCTTTCGGCATCAATTTTTCACATTAAATTTAGAATGGAAGTTATATGCATTGATAGGTTAAGAACAACATTTTCACATTATATTCTTGTTTTTTAGTTATACACATTAACATTGTAAATCTTTCTTTGCACTGTCAAAGAATTTAATCTTGTGATAGAATATAACTTATTATTTTTACCAGATTACTAATTAATATTTTGATAAATTTACTAATACTTAATAAATGAACTTATTATATAATAGGCTTTTTTACTATCAATGTATAAAACTTATACTCTTAAGTTTTAGGCTATACTACATAGATTCGTCCATACACTTTTTTTTTGGTTGGGGGGGGGGGGGGTTCATTTTGAGAACTAACTGGTTTTTGGTAAACGGGAATATTTCATTAAAAACAACTAAGGCGTTACAGTTGCATATGAAGTTACATTCCTGCTATCATGGATAGTGTCACACCGGCAATTTCTGTCCGCCGAAAATGCTGCCCGATGTGCGGCAGTCAAGTCCCCACTTGACCTCAGCCTTACCCAATTTCCGTTCGGTTCCGAGGTTCAACACTTAGAATAATTTAAAGGCAACAAGAAAAACAAAGACAACACAGATTTACGGGAACCCCTTCCCAACCTTTTATAATAACTCAATTACAAAGGAAAATCTCGAGTTAGGCAAGGTGCTGCCACCCTTGGCAGGCACCAACTCACAAAAATGGCCTACTCATGCACGAATCAGCCCTATAAAAGCCCCTGCCTAAGGCTACTCGTGCTGCCACTCGTTTGGCAAGGCAATGGCACATATTTTGCCATGCTCAAGCCATAAAATAGACAACCCTATGCCTATTTTTCAGACATTTCCCTCCCTAGGTACTTAGCCCGTTTTTAAGGCTACTAACACACATATATATAATGTAGTCAGCCCTAGAGAGTCTCCTATGTTCAGTTGACATCCCCCAACTGATAGGAAATGATCCCCATGATCAAAACGTGGGGAACATGTCTCTAACATGCCCCAAAAACGTGCAAAGACTCAGCCATTTAATCAGCAACTCCTGGACTTGGGTTGTAACTGCCCAACTGCATCATGTGCACCCCATGTGCGCATTTCTTTGACCAGCTGCTGCCCAATTTCGTGTCTAGCCTTGGAACGGATCAATGCCATTATATCCAGCTGCATTGCGCCAAGCTCAACGCCATTATATCCAGCTGCGTTGTGCTATAAATTTCCTTGACATTGCCACGAACTTGTTTGCCGCACGCCGCCTTCAGTCACAGTTGATTGTCCTTGTCAAGTCGCCCCTACTTGATCAAGTCTGCCCATTGTCAATGCTGATTTTAGCATCAAGTCACCAAGCCTTGATGTCGTTTGCCCACAATTAACTTAGGTGCCAGCCCGCTCACCTAAGTCATGGCAACATCACATTGCCAATGCCACTGCCTTGGCACTAAGCTGCCTCACTTTAGCGCCGAGGTCTTTCCCGTTTTGGCTTGTCAAGCTCCCATCCAGCCCGCCTAGTTCCGTCAAGGTCTTGGCCTTGCTTGTACGCAGCCCACTCTTGCTTTAGTGTAGTCCGTCACACCTTAGCCCTCAAATACAAGTGTAGTCCGTCTCACTTGCTTAGCAACAGTTTGTTGCCATTGACAACACCCCCGCATTGTCTTGCATGTTGATTTTCCCTCGCACATAGGCCAATGGCAAGGCCATCATGCCAAAATCCTTGCCACTGCCGTGCCGCTTGCCGATCAGCTTTGTCAGGGGTCTAACAGATAGCTAGTACGCATGAGTTTCCAAGACTTGCTAACTTATTACACATTGATATAGGAACTATTCTACTAGACGATAAGCCTTCTTTATCTGCTTGAATGATTGGCAACACAGACTCTGGAGGGTAGGCTATAATAGATAGATGATCATTTGTAGCTTGCTTGGATATTTCCTTTGCCAAAACATGAGCTATTTTGTTTCCTTCCCTGAAGCTATGCCGGATCACTGGATTCCCAACCTGATACCTGCAAGAATCAATAATATTCTGATAAATAGGAAATTTCTTGTCCAAAAAGTCAATAGACTCAATGGAGTCCGTTTCATTTCAATGGGAATTAAAAGATGGTCGGCCGCTAGTTGCAACCCATGCTCAAGTGCGCTAAGCTCCGTGTGGGTGTGGTTGTAAGCATGAATCTTTTTTGAATATCCTAAGACCCAATCACCATTTGAATTCCTAATAACACTACAAATGCCACCACTTTGATCCTTTTTCCCAAAAAGAGCCATCAATATTTAGCTTAAAAATTTCTTGGGCAGGAGGAAACCACCTAACTTGGATATTTTTTGTTAGGGTGGGGGGTGTTGTGGCCCCAGTGCAATACTTGAATTCCATAGTCTGCATAAAAACTATTCTGATATCAGGAAACAAGGCAGTTTTATTAAAAACGTTATAATTTTTATTCTTCCAAATGTGCCATAAGGCAAAAAGGAAAGAAGATATCCCAAGTTAGGGGATGATTATAGATGGGGAGATTAATGTCTTTTATTAGTTGGAGCCAGTGTGTCTGGTGATAGGGGATAACACTGACATTTAAACCAAGGTCCATCCAGAATTTTCTAACAACGAGGCATTCAAGAAAAATATGGTGGATAGATTCTCCTGGATGGTTGCAAATGGCACAGTTGGGTTCTACCTTGATACCTATATGATGCAAGTAATTGTTTGAAGGTAGCCTATTATGTGAGCAAAGCCAAAGGAAGAATTGGATCTTATTAAGAGTTTTATGGATCATATCCAATTAAAGTTGGAGCTATTATAGGGAGTGGAATGAAGGAGCTTGTAAACAAACTTAGTGAAAAGTTGCCATTTTTATTACTAGACCAATAAGGAGTATCTGTTATATCCTGACTCAAGAAGATTGCCGTAGTTTTATTGATAATCTCGTTGGGGAGCTAGAAGGAGATTCTTGACCAATCCCAGTTGACGTCGTCCTAAATGTTATGTAATTTAAGGCCGTGGTCTCACAGAGTTAGTGGACCATGGATAATGGAATGGACGGGAGGAGTGGAAGGGATCCATCTAGAGTTCCAGAAATCAATGTTTGTCCTTGACCTAGAGGCCCATGCAATAGCATTTGCGCATAAGTTGCCACCCTTTAAAATATTTTTCCAAATAAAAGAGTGGGAGGATGAATTATTCTTGAAGCAATATCTATTAATTAAAGTATGGGCCCAAAGGGAATGATGTTGTGAAAAACGTCTCCAAGAAAGACTTGTAAGAAGTGCTAGATTTTTATCATGGGCTTTACGAACCCCCAGACTACATTGGTCCTTTGGTAGGGTGATGGTGTCCCAATTAACATAGTGAACCTTTTTTCTTTGTGAGGTAGTTCTCCATATGAAATTCCTTTGAATTTTATCAAACTGCGACAAGTTTTTTAAGGGAGCTGAAAATATTGTATGGCATATGACGGAATGGATTTAATAGTAGAATTAACAAGGGTGTCTGTCGGCTGGTGTTAGGAAGTTTAACTTCCAGCTTGCAAGTTTACTGTTCATATTATCGAGAATATATTGAAAATCGGAGGCCTTTGGTTTATGATTAAGAATGGGAAAACCATGATATTTGCCAAAAGTATGCGTAGCCTTAATATTCAAGAGTTGTTGGACTAAGATTCGAGGGCTATCTTGACAGGTTCTGGAGAAAATGACCTTGGATTTGATTGGATTGATTTTTTGACCCGATAAGTGGCAAAAATGGTTCAAGCATTGGTGAATAGAATGGATAGACTTAGGGTTAGCTTTGGCCATGAGGGTGAGGTCATCTACGAAAAATAAATATGATAATTGAGGCCCATTTTTTATTAAGGATGATAGGATCCCAGAGATGGAGATCTACTTGGTGATTAATGTATGTGGAGAGAAACTCCATGCATAGTATGAAAATATACGGGGACATGGAGTCTCCTTGACGGATGCCCCGTGATGGTCAGAAGTAGTTAGTTTTTGTACCATTAACAAGAATAGCAATATTACTAGTACAAATGCAGTTTAAAATGAGCTTTGTAATCTTAGGGAGGAATTTAAAAAAGAGGAGGGTACGGTAGACAAATGACCATTCAATGCGGTCGAACTTTTTCAAGATCAATTTTGATTACAAGCTTACCCATTGCCCTTTAGTTTTGTTTATATGATTTAGAACCTCAATAGCATAACAAGCCCTGCGTCCCTTGATGAAGCTGGTTTGGCAGGGACCAATAAGGCCAGGTAGGTAAGGCCTAAGACGATTTGCAATGATCTTGGTAATTACTTTATAAATAGTGTTACACAAGTCAATAGGCCGAAAATTCTTAAGATCATTTGCGTTATGGAATTTGGGGATAAGGCAAAGGTACGTGTTCTTAAGATCATTTACTACCCTTAATTTAACTTTTAATTGTCAAAAGAAAAAAATTACTCAAGTTTGGGGAGCCGCCAATCTATTCAGCCTAATTAAAGTTAGTATCATTCTTTGTTAAGATGCACCAACATGTTACAGTCGTCTCATATTTATCACTTTCTGCTATAAGACCAGGGTGAAACAATATAAATTGGAGAAAAACAAAAACATAAGATAAAGGCACGCGCAATCGGGCACTGCAGTAACGTTTATATATTCTGGTAATAATGACAACTTAGATTTGAGCAAGTTATTTGGAAATTGGAACCTAAAACATAATAATGACCAAATTGAACATTTACACTTCACAACAGAAAACCTCTGAAAGATTAGTCATACTTAAAGATGTTAAGAAATCATACTACATTTGTTCCTCAGTCACTTTACACAAACAAAAACTATTCATTCAAGTGATGTACTAACAACAGTACTCTGTTAGTCCGTTTGTAATATTCAAAAATACTGATACTAGCAAAGGGAACAATACAAAGCCTCTGTATCTAGTAATTTTTCAGTTCCCGCAATCTATTTAGTTTCAAAATGATGAGTTTATTCAAATACTCCATCTGTTCAGCTCCTCAGAAGAGGCTCTTGACAGATCTTCATTTGTAGATCTTGATAATGACATCGAACAGTCTGTTGAAGAGTCAAATTAAGAATTAATATTAGTCGAATATAGTACATACTATTAAACAAAACAAAAAAGGATTAAGAACAGAATTTTTTTTGACAAACAGGGTATTCACCTTTTGCGGCTGAGCTGTAGCACCTTTTGCAATGAAGAATAGCACCTTGGATTCCGTCATTTTGCTCCAGCAGTGAATCGTCTCTCCGGTTCATCGGCGACGCAACGAATGACGCCGTCGACCGGCTCTTCCTTAGCTGTTTACGAACAACTCCAAGTACAGCAACTCGGCTCCCCTGTTTTCCCTCTTCTGATGATTTTCTGGGTAAGCTCAATGATTGCATTGACGGAGAACACAATTGACCTGCTCTTGAAACATTGTCTGATATTTTTATATTGTCGGTGTACCTTTTGGAAGCTCTGGAGTACAGTGGCTTCATTAACTTCAAATATTTGGGCATATCTTGCTTTGACGAGTCTTTAACTGAAGAATCGTCTTCTTCTTGTTGAACTTGGTTTCCTTTTGAACTTTTATTGTATCTGAAGGAAATACAGCTGGCTGGAACCTCCTCCACCTTGCATTTCACCGTAAATCGAGTGCTCTCTGCCTTAGGCGATAGTTTCTGGCCGACTTGAATCTTTGGACTGGCCGCAGAAGAATCGTTAATGCCCACTTTCTCCGGCTTTGACTTCCTGAAGCCCAAGAAGCAGACGCGAAACTTGGGAGCTGATCTGAGTATATAATTCGGAGAAAGAGGCTTGGAGTTTGAGTCAACTGGAAAAGCTTTTGGTTTAAAAAACACATCTTTAGGAGACTCAGGAAGATTGAGTTTGCTCTTCCCTTGCTTTACAGAAGAATCGTCAAGGGGGCCTGTTTCAGAAACAGACTTGGAGTTGTTGTTTTCTTTAGGGTGTCCTGTGAACACCAAATCGAAGAACGAGTCTTCGTCGTCATTGGTTTTTTCATCAGTCTCCAGTGCTCGGTTGTGTAAGTAATCGACAGTGTCGACGAAATTATTAACAGAATCAAGATCAGAGACGATATCTCTAACGGCGGCAGTGCGCCAGAATTTGAGTATGTTAAAAGCATCCATGGATTTCGTACAGAGGTTTTGAATGTAAGAAAAAGGCAAGTGAGCAATGAGGAAAAGTGCAAGAAGAATGAACGTACAAATAGAGCTTAAATATGGTGCTTTATATATAATGAGAATGGAGTTTCGTGAAAGCAGAGAGTTGATGTAAGCTTCTCTACTTTTTGAAATGAAAAGAGAAGAAGACTGAAGAGTAGTAGTGCAAAGATTTGTTGTTATCGACGTTTTTATAGGTAGAGAGATAGAGCCATCGACCATCGTCATGTGAGGAGCAGAGTTTCAGTTAATTAGAAAAGCAGATACTCCCCTACTACAATTCTCGTGCGTCCGCGTATGCACGATTACAGACTATGGACTAGAGGTTAAAATTACGGAGTAAAAGTCTGAAATTTGGGTAACCTCCAATAAATATCAGAAACTTTACTTTTGATTTTTACAGCCTTTTACTGGTCCAACACTCTCAACGTTCCCTATTCCAAGATTGAAAGTTTCAGTCTACCCAACAAATAATATAGCTCAATTTAATTCACAGAAAAAACTACCTTTATGATGACTAATTATGAGCCTGAAACCCTGAACTATAGGTCACTGGCAGGTGTAATAAGCTGGTCTTAGTCTTGAACTATATCGGAGCATTATTTAGACGTTAAAATATAATATAACTCCACAAATCGAACATATTGTTAAAAGGAAAAAGCTAATGTAGCGGTATCGGGTTTAAATCCTAAATCCACAAACTAAGATGGCGCTTTTCCATTCTAGATCGATGACAATGGACAGAGTTTATAAAGAAAACTCTTTGTATCTCTAAGGGGATATCTAGGTTGTGGAAAACCAAGGGAGTTCCATTTTGTGATAATTTTTATCGATCCTAACTTAGGTTGTGGTTGTTGCTGATTCTCTTCCGCAAAGAAGAAACCATTTAGTCTCCTACTCTAGTATTTATGTGATGGCCCGATAAGTCATTTTGAGTTGTAGCTTTTATTTCTGTGTTCCGAAATCTCAAATAGTTCCGGTTAGCATTCCTCGATTTGCATGCACAGTTCTGTCTTTTCCCGAAAAACTTTTTATGTGAAAAATTAAAGAAAATGTAAAATTTAGCCTTAAAATGATATGAGTTGACTACGACCAACATTTTGTGTAAACGAATCCGTATCAGTGTTTTGACGGTTTCACTTGGTCCGCATCGTGAAATCCCTAATTTGATTTAACATGATTTGTTGAAAATTTTGAAGACTTAAAGAATTCCTAGGTTTGACCATAGGTTGACTTTGTTGTTACCGGGTTCGGATTTCGGTTCCAAAACTTGGTATAGTTTAATTTTACTATTTATAACTTTTCTGCAAAATTTAGTGCAAAACGAAGTTGATTTGATGTGATTCGGACATCCGGTTGTAAATTTGGAAGTTCTTAAGTTTCTTTGAGAATTTCATTCATTTTGATGTCCGATTTCGTAGTTTTAGGTGTTATTTTGGTAATTTGACCACACGAGCAAGGTCATATGATGTAATTACACTTGTGTACATGTTTGGCTTGAAGTCGAGGGGCTTGGGTGAGTTTCGAATAGGCTACGGATTGATTTTCAACTTAGGAGGATTGTTGGTTTCAGGTATCCTAGTGTCTGGTGTTTTGTTCTTCGCGACCGCGAAGAGTAACCTGGACTGGGGTGGGATTTCCTCTATGCGGACGCGAGGTTGATGTTGCAAATGCGAAGTAGTTGTGGGATCACCCTTCGTGAACGCGATCAAAGCTACGCGAACGCAATGGGGTATGGGCCTGGAAAGGGATCAACTGTGTGTTCTATGCGAACGCGATCAAATGGTTGCTAACGCGAAGGCTAGGGGCAGAGCCATCATGAACGCGTAGGGCATTACGCGAACGCCAAAGCCGGTAGGGCCGTATTGCTTTGCGATCGTGTCACGTCCTTCGCGAACGCGATGAAGACCTGATGCCAGTGATTTAAAATATCCTAAAGACGGGATTTTTTTTCATTTTTCACCATCTTCATATTAGAGCTCGGCCTAGAGGTGATTTTGAAGAAGAATTTCATCCCCACTTTATAGGTTAGTATATTTTAACTCGTTTTCTTCCATTTCCATCTACACCCATTGATTTCTAACCTTAATCTATGCTCTTTTATCGTAGAAAATTAGAGATTTGGATAGAATTGGAGTTTTTATAAAATTGGGATTTAAACCTCAAATTGATTTCAGATTTTGAAACTAATCACATAATCGGGCTCGGGGTGTATGCGTTATTGTGTTTTGGTTCGAATCTCAAGTTTTGACCAAGCGACCCCGAGGTTGACTTTTATTGACTTTTTGGGAAAAGTGTAAAGATCCTTGCTTTATCTATTGTAATTGATTTTCCTAGCATTGTTTGATGATATTAAGTTGATTTTAGTTAGATTCGATTGGTTTGGAGGCGAATTATAGAGGAAAGGTCTCGGTTGAGATTTGAATTGATTGCGGAGCGAGGTAAGTGTTGGATCTAACCTTGATTTGAGAGAATTAGGAACTCTTGAACTATATGTTATGTGAATTACGTGTGTAACGACATATATGTAAGATGATGAGTGTATATACACCATCAAAATAATGGTTTCCATGATTTCTCGTATTTCATGAATTATCTTATTCCATGTCTTAACTGTTATACGCTTTAATTGTTTTCTATGTCGTAATTTGTTACTTGTCATTAATTATTCTTGTATTGAAATATTCGTCCCTTCCATGATTCTGTGATTGATTGCTACTTGCTTTAATCGTTTTACTTGTACTCCTTAATTGTCACATACTTGATTTGTCTTTTTGCTATTGTATTATTTGTAGCATTCCTTTGATTTGTACATAGTTCCTTTATTGCTTTGCTTTCATATTCTTTAATCGTAGAGATTCTTGTGAATTGAGCTGTTAGATTGTTTACATTTATTGAATTTGTTTACGGATCGGGTTGCACGCCGCAACGATTATGATATGGTGGAATGAGGGAGGATTTTGATAACTGATATGGTGGAATCAGATTGCGCACACAACGGTTGTGTACGTAATACTTGATATTGATAAATTGTGACATGGTGAAATAAGGGAGGATTATGATGATATGGTGGGATCGGGTTGCGCGCTGCAACAGATTTGATATGTGATTTTTGATATTGATATGGTGAAATAAGGAAGGATTATGTGTATACGGTGGGATCAGGATGCGCGCCGCAACGGATTGTGTGTGTTGTATTCATTATTGTTATTGTGTTGGTTTCTACGTTGTTACATGAAATTTTCGCGAGATCTGTTATTCTGGGTTGTCTTATTACAAAGACTGAGTTCTTTTTCATAAATTAACTACTTTACTTTCATTTCCTGTTTTCCTTTCCTATTATTATTATTATTATTATTATTATTATTATTATTATTATTATTATTATTATTATTATTATTATTATTATTATTATTATTATTATTATTATTATTATTATTATTATTATAAGAATGCGTACATGTTGTAGTATAGGTGACCCGCCTTAGCCTTGTCACTACTTCGTCGAGGTTAGGCTCGGCACTTACAAAGTATATGGGGTCGGTTGTACTCATACTACACTTTGCACTTCTTGTGCAAATTTTGGAGTTGGTCCTAGCAACGGTTAGTAGATTGCTTGGATCCGGTGCTTGACAGAGACTTGAGATACAGCTGCACAGTGTTCGCAGCCCAGAAGTCCCCTTCTACATTGCCTTAGCTGTTTATTTCGATTCAGACAGTTATGTTTTCATTTAGACTATTATTTGTAGTACTCTAGACTCTCGTGTATTCATGACACCAGTTCTGGGATTTATACTTGGATATCGCCGTTTAACAATTTTATCTACTTTATTTCAGTTTATTCAGCTTATTGTTTTTTTATTTGAATTGTTAAAAATTGCTAAAAACTATATCTAACGTTGACTTGCCTAGTAAGTGAAACGTTAGGCGCCATCACAATCACGAGGGTGAAAAATTCGGATCATGACAATTTACCATTGAAATGCTACACAAATAACTTCTGATGTGTAAAAATTTATCCTTTTTTTTTACCTTGGCAGAAGTGCAAATCAGGTACAACAAGAGACAAACTAAAGAGAATGAAAAGAGGAATAGCATTTCGAGTAAAAGGGATTGAACACAATTAGGGACAGAGAAGCTCTGAGGACGAGAGAAACTTCCAAAAGAAAAGACTAGTAAAAGGAGAAAACGTAAGTAATGTCGTTGTTTTTCTGAGGGAATAGTCTCATCTTTTTCTTTTCCTTCAGTACATGTTAAGAAGTATTATAAACTCTGACATTTGGCTCTTTGAATTCTGCAAATTCGAGGACTCAACGGTGGGCACGCTCGTTGCTAGTCTTGGAGCTTTTACCCTCTCTTTTTCTTTTGAAGAAGTTAGTCAGATGGGCTCGTTGCATTAAAGTTTGACTTGCTTCTTTCAAAAGCTCTTTGTACTAGTACTTATATAAAAGCTAAAGAGGAAAAATTGGATACCTTAAAAATGTAGTAATTGTAAAGTGTTAAAGAACGTGAAAAGCAGAAAAAAGAAAAGAAATAAAGTGAGCTACAAGTTATAAAGAAGGAAGAGTGGGTTTGCAAATGTTTCTTTCTTTTTGACCAATTGTGACTACTTTCTTTCTTCATAGCTAATCAAGGCTCTAAAGTCTACTACTATATATATATGCTGCTACTAATTAGTGTTTGTGAAGCTAAGTCCACGCAAAACCCAACCGAGTGTCTAGCAAATTACGCCATTGAGAATAAATGGCTCCCCACTATCAGAGCAAGTGAATTCCCTAATGTCCCATGTCTTGCATGAGCAGTTCCGGCTCAGTTATTAAAAAATTACTACTAATTCCTAAACCACACGTAGGATATTAACTTGAAGGGGTCCAGTGTAGCAATTTGTTTGGACATGGGAAATTATGAGTAAGCAATCTTGAGTATCCGTTGTTAATCCAATTGGATACGAGTACATGTCTTTTTAGTGGCGGAGCAACAATATTTCGCTATCAGTTCGAACGAATTCAATAGTTTTTGCTTAAATATTATATCTATATCAAGAAATTCATTGAATATATATAAAAAATTTAATTCATACCCAAAAATTAAAATAAGCTAGCAATAAATTTGTTTACAAATTCAGAATCTGTATATTTTAAATCTTGCTTCGCTTCTATCCTTAGCTCTTTAATGTCTCATCAATCAGCTTCATTCGGACCTCGTGCCATAGGGGTCGCACGAGCAACAAATGAACCAAGCTGTTCCGGTTGGTTTGATGTTATGACCGAAACCTCATCAAATCTTCTATTGTGCTCTCTTTCTTGTTACACCTTAGTCAATCAAATTGAAAAGCTCTTTAATTACTATTTAAATTGAAAGAACATATAGGAGTATCAAGCAAATAAAATATTGTCCCTTTAAACCTTACAGAGCTGAAAATTAATTAAAATACGACAAGAGACAAAACAGAAAAAGAATTTAAAAAAAAAAGGAGTAGTATATATACTTGGAATAAAAGGGATTGAACGGATTTAGGCAGAGAAGCTCTGAGGAGATGAGAGGAGGACGGTGACAATAAACTTCCAAAAAGCAAAGGAAAAAAAGATCCAAAACCAAAATATTCCATAAAAGCGGTAGACGTACGTAAGTCATGTCTTTGTTTTTCTGAGAGGGACTCTCACCTTTCTCTTTTATTCTCTTTTCAGTCTGTCTTATTATAGAATTTGACGGGTCGTAGACCAAGACACTTGGCTTCTTGTTATAGATTTTAGGGTTTAGGGATTTAAGGGCTTGTTTTATAGAGTTCATAAGAATAATGTTGAATATGATGTACTAATAATATTAATATTAGTTATGTTGACATTAGTTATGTTGACATTATTTTTTATTTATTATTTGGTTTGATGTATTAAAGCATTGCACAATTTCTAAAAGAATTATTTGTTTACAAAAATACCATCAAAACCAATTCATCTTTTTAAAAGAAACATATGTTGAGAAATAATTTTATATGAAAAAAGTTTTAAGAAAAATATTTGATTTGTCAACCTATATTGTAGTATAGAACTGAATATTAAAAAATAAAATATGCTAAATATTTATTTACTTACTAGGGATATAATTTTATTCTCACTATTTAGATTATTTCAAACTTGTACTAATATAATAGCATATTTAATTAAGCATAAATTTTGAAAAATAATTTTATCTTTAACTAAGCTAATGCATTAAAACTCATTGCATTATTAATATCATAGTTTTCTATGCATTAGTTATGCATAGAATAATACAAAATAGAATATTTATTCAAAATGTATAACAAATAAAGTATTATTAATACACAAAACTAGCAAACATTATTTTATTTAATGTATTCTACGACCCCTAAGAGTCATAATTAAACAAAAGATCATGATACACTATCATCTTTGTGCAAGTCCTCATATTTCTTTTGGAGAAGACTATCAAAAGCTAAACATGAAATATTGGTTGCATAAAAATGTAACTACGAAATGACAAAGAATTAATGCGTGAGAGAAAGAAATGTAGAAAGGAAATAACGTAAGCAGCATGCAAAGAAGGAAACGGTGGGTTTGCAAATGTTACTTTACTTCTTTGGACCAAAAGAGACATCTTTATTACTCATTCCGTTTCAATTTATGTAAATTTATTTGATTATGTATGGAATTTAAGAGAAAAAAAAGAATATTTTTGTACTTGTGGTGTAAAATAAGACACATATATTTTGTGTGGCAAAAAATCATTATATAAAAATAAATTATTTCGAAATATAAAAAGTGATCATTTTTTTTGGCACATACTAATAAAGAAATAAATTCACATAAATTAAAATGGAATAGTATCTGTTTATAGCTTTATGTGTTAATATGTCAACTTTGTATATACAATCCAGCTGTTAGAGGTAAATTACATTTGCTTATTTTTCGTTTTAACAGAAAGACAAACACTTATAATAAATGTGAACTGTTAACGTAGAATAGACGATAAATAATTTCCTACTATCAATCATAATACAATGATTATAATATTTTTACACCCTCTCTTTACGCAACTTAACTTTAATCTATAATTAAAGTCTAAACTATATAACTATTAATTTGTGGGTGAATCAAAAGTCCGGGCAAATTAAGCCCGCTATTATCCAAAAGAACATAGTAATTTTGTAGGGAGAAATTAAAAAATAGTCAGATTTACAAGTGATCATTCAAAAATAGCCACAGTTTAAAAAATAATCGAAATTTAATCACTTTTCATATAAAGATAAATCTGAACGAAAACACTATTCAAAATTCGGAAAAATACTTCAGCATAATATACTGGAGTTCCAGTTTAATACACCGGTCCAACATAATATACTGGAGTTGGAGCATCGGTGCTCCAGTCTCCAGTATATTATACTGGAGCCAGCAAAGTATACCGGTCCAGCATAATATACTGGAAGTTCATACACAGGTGCACCGAACTCCAGTATATTATGCTTGACCGGTCTCTGTTACAGCAAAATAGTGGCTATTTTTTAATGACTTGGCAAACGCTGACTATTTATGAATAACCAGTCTGAAAACTGGCTAGACCGTGCCGTTTTAACTATTTTGTAGGCTACAACTATTATTAGATCTGTCTGGTGAAAACAGGATAATGCCATAGAGAAATCAATGGCTCCCCAATATAACAACAAACATCAGTAAAATCCATATTTTAAGTTTCATGTCTTGTACGGCGGTTGCTGCTCAGTTATTATAAAATGATTAGCTCAAAGTAGGATGCTATAGCCACCTTGTTTGAGGAAGCGCATTGCGACTTTTTTCTTATGAACGTGAATTATGTGTGCAAAATAGTCTGCCTCTGTCCTTGACAATGCAAAATTGGACTAATTCATTGATTTATCCGATTACTTGTAAAGGATGTGTCCATGCACATGAAGTACCTTAACTCACATGTGTTTTAACTTAACTATAGTTAGTCCATTAGTTAGTCTCCTGTAACCATAGTTAGTCTATTAGTTTGTTAGCTGTGCAACTGTCAATTAGTTGGCATTAGTAAGTTGGTTAAGTGTAAATCAATTATATAGAGTTGTACATAGAGTTCCGATACCATTGAAGAAGAAGATATCATTTTCCAACTTTGTCTTCTCGCAGTGCTTCTTCTCATCTTCAAATCTATTATTTGTTCTAGCTCAATTATGAGAATTCAACATGGTATCACAGCAAATGATTGAGTATATCTAGGGAATTTTCGAGCAATTGAAGAAAGTTCGAGAGAATTCACTCAATTTTTTTAGAACCCTAATTTTTTGCAATTGAAATTTTGGAAGTTCGATTTGAAGTATCATGGCGACTTCTGATGAATCATGTAGTACCGTGAATAACGGAGCTATTATAGTCGGGGGATCCATAATTCTCGATCATATCACCCGCTATATCTACATCTTTCCGATGGACCTGGATCCATGTCCGTAGGGCTTATGCTAACTGGAATAAAGAACTACACTCTCTTGAGTCGTGCGATGAAGGTTGCGCTGTTAAGAAAAACTAAATTGTGTCTAGTTGATGGATTCACTTCAAAGGAGGATTTTGGATTTGGATTAGCACAATAATGGGATCGCTGCAATGCGATCGTGACCTCGTGGTTGATGAGCAGCATTAGTAAGGATTTTGATAACTGGAGTACTTTTCTTGTCTAATGCTCAGACAGTGTGGGCTGCATTCAAGAAACATTTTGATAAAGTCAATGGATCGAGACTTTACTATGTGCACAAGGAGATATTCACTTCGAATCAAGGAATTTCTTCTATTTCTACCCATTTTACCAAGCTCAGAGATCTACGGGCAGAGTATGATTCGATCTTGCCTCCTCCTCATCCCCCGGAGTATGTTGAACAATTGAAGTATCATCGACTGTTATAATTTCTCATGAGATTACATGACAGTTTTGAACAAGCTAGAAGCCAAATCTTCTTATTGCCTACTCTGCTGTTTATTAACTACAATTATGCAGTGATAGTTCAAGATGAAAGCAAGCGAATGATCATTGGTAGCAGCTATGAAAATGCAGGAAACATTGAGACTACTGCTTTGTTTACATCACAACCTGGAAATAAACAAATAAGGAATTATAGTTGGAATGTGACTTCTGTCACCTACAAGGGCACACTAGAAAAGATTGTTATAAACTAATAAAATGTAATTTTAGTAATAAAACATGGCATCTAAAGGAGAATTGCTACAAGATTGTAGGCTATTGTCACGTTCTTAGTCGTTAATTAAGTACACTTGCAGTACTTGACAACTCGCTTACAATCTTGCACAACGTACTCATGTTCTTTCTATGCCAAGTCAGTCTTACTATACTAAAAATCGCTAAAGGAATGTTAGAACATGAGAGAATTGCCAAAGGAAGATCTTGTATTAGAGAGAATTTGATTGGTTTACTTGATGAATTTACAAATGTATGCCCATATTTATACTAATCACCTCGGGGCTAGTGTGAAAATAATAATTGTTCCACAAGTCCTTCCATATTTACAAATAAGTACATTCTCTAGCATCTTCTATATAGCTATAATATTCCAAGGACTTTCCTAGTAATTCCATAGGGTTCTAGGGTCTTCATAATAAAACCTCTATATTTTTCTAGAACCTTTCTACAAGTGCATAAATATCTAGAGCTTTCCCAAGGAAATTCTCCATAGTTCTTGAATATTCCACCAAGATCTAGTCCCTAACTTGTGTAACCCTTTCATATGGCAAAAATATATGCAAAGTGACACCTACGTGGCATGATGATCTGGCGGGTCATGACACTCTCCCCCACCCAATTTTGTGTAGCCCTCGACAAGTACGCGTGCACCTCGCCTTGGCGTTGTTAGAAATATTTTTCCATTAGCCATGATGTCATATGAAGCGGTTCGCCTTCCCATGTTACAAGGTACTGGTCACCTTTCTTTTTGCCTCGTTTGTACTTTGGACGACTAGCAATGATGACCTCGATCCTCCGCCCATCGGATGCATCTTCTTGCTCTTGGCCTGAATCTTCTCATGACTCAACCAAGTCTAGTAGTTTCTCAAGCATCAAATCCATGCTTCCACTCTCTATTTGGCTACTCTCCGTGGTCCAGCATTACTAGCAAACTTGAACCCTCTGCTTCGTGCTTCGTCTGAGTTTGATAGCTTGCCATCACTTTGTAACTCTCCATCCTCTTCAACTATATCTGTCCTACTTTTCTTGCTGCCACCATGCTCCATTTGCATGGCGCCAAGATAGGCTTTGGAATCCCCTACTTTTGGCTTAGATTCCAAGCGCATCCCTCCAATGCAGGCGGTTTCTCCTATGTCACCCTTATGTTTTTGAGCAAAGTTCCCGATCATTGCTGCAAGCTTCCCCAATTCTAGGCATTCACTTGCCCGATGTGATCCTTCACAGAAGTAGCACCCTCCCTTAGGCACGTACTCGCTACCATTTTCCGGCTACTTGCCGTTTCTCTTGTACCCCTGTCCGTTATGGGATGGCCCCTTGCCATTACCCTTGTATACCTCGCTATGCCTTTCCCGTGTCCTCATCATGATCTCCCTCATCTCCCTCGGCGTTGCCTTCTTTGTACTTGGCAGGCTCCATCTTGAAGTCAACAAGCGACTCGGTTACCCCTATGGCCTCGTTCACGTTGGCTACTTTATGTCTTCTTAACTACTGCTTTGCCCAATTTTGCAACCCATCCATGAAGTAGAAGAGGGAATCTTCCTCGAACAATGACGAGATTTGCAACATTAAGGTAGTGAACTCGCGCACATACTCCCGAATTGTGGCCGTCGGTTGGAGCTACCTTAGCTTCCGCCTAGCCTCATACACCACATTCATCGGGTAGAATTGCTTCTTCAACTCCTTCTTGAACTGCTCTCACGTCTCAATCTTGATAGCTATTTTTTTCCATGTTGGCACACTTCCGACGCCACCTTAGCACGACAACCTCGGTCAAGTACATTGAGGCGTTGCATACTTTAACAACATCATCCTCCTCCCTGACTACCTCAAAGTACTTGTCCATCCTCCAAAGTAAGTCTGCCGCCTTGTGTGCTTCCCGTGCACCGCCATAATGCTTTCGCTTAGGGACCTTCATGTTGGTCCCTTCTGCAAGTACCAAGCCCTTCATAGTTTCGACCATGGTTCTCTACAAAACTTCCTTTTAGCAATCTCTTGTATTGTTTCAACATTCTTTAGTCATAACCTTTGCTCTAATACAACGTTGTCATGTCCTTAGTAGTTAACTAAGTACACATGCAGTACTTGACAACTCACTCACGATCTTGCACAATGTGCTCATGTTCTTTCTATGCCAAGTCAGCCTTATTACACTAAAGATCGCTAAAGGAATGTTAGAACACGAGAGAATTGCCAAAGAAAGCTTTTGTACTAGAGAGAACTTGATTGGTTTGCTTGATGAGTTTACAAATGAATGCCCCCTATTTATACTAATCACCTAGGGGCTAGTGTGCAAATAATAATTATTCCACAAGTCCTTCCATATTTACAAATAAGTACATTCTCTAGAATTTTCTATATAGCTACAATCTTCCAAGGACTTTACTAGTAATTCCATAGGTTTCTAGGGTCTTCCTAATGAAACCTCTATATTTTTCTAGAACCTTCCTACAAGTGCATAAATATCTAGAACTTTCCCAAAGAAATTCTCCATAGTTCTAGAATATTCCACCAAGATCTAGTCCGTAACTTATATGACTCTTCCATATGACAAAAATATATGCCAAGTGGCACCTACGTGGCATGATGATATGGCGGGTTATGACACTCTCCTCCAAATTTTAAGCCATAAAGAAAGGGAATGCAGTTTTGCTAGAAGGATCTGGGCAGGAGTCTCAGACCACAATAATGCCAAGCCAACAAACGAGGAATACAGCAGTCCCTGCCAAGTTCTTCATACCATATAAATACAATCAACTCATACAATTGTTAAACAAGAATTCTGTTAGAGATGCACGTGCCCACATGGCCGGTAAATTCTTATATGGCAATGTAGAATTCTGTAAATATATGATACTTTACAAATGGATTGTAGATACTGGTGCTACGAATCATATGACTGGTACTAAAGACTTATTACATAATGAACTATCAGTAGGGAATACATGAGAAGTTCAATTGCCTACTAGAGATTCATCCATAATTTCTTATATGGGGGAGTGTCAACTTACAAGAGGTGATAACTCTAAAGATGTTCTTTGTGTCCCAGCTTTCAAGTTTAATCTTTTATCAGTGTTTAAGGTGACAAAGGACTTGAAGTGTTGTTTCACATTCTTTCCACAATGTTGTGTGTTTCATGAGATTGGTAGAGAGGAGAATGTGTTATATGTCCTGTCATCATCAGTTGGAAGGAAAGTGAATTGAGCCTTTACAACAACTAGTGGAGCAGGTGCAGACTTATGGTATAAACGAATAGGACATGTCCCAATGCAGGTTCTTAGGAAAATTCCTAGCTTAATGAATAATACCAGTTTCTCATGTAACAATCAGTTGAATAAATGTTAAATATGTCCACTATCCAAACAAGCTAGAATACCATTTCCACTTATACAACTTTGGCCTGGTACACATGGATGTTTGGTGTCCTTATAAAGTTGCTACTCATAACAGAATGAGATTTTTTCTTATATTGGTGGATGATTGCACTTCATGGACTTAGGTGTTTCTTATGATACTCAAGTCTGATGTGCTTTTCTTGCTCAAAATTTTTATTTCTATCATTAAGACATAATATGGAAAGCAAATTAAGATGTTTATATTAGATAATGGAAGTGAGTTTTTAATCATTATTTCAAAGACTTATTTTAATTGCATGACATTGTACATCAAAGTTCATGCCCATATACCCTTCAGCAAAATGGAATAATTGAAAGAAGACACAAACATATACTTGAGATTGCCAGAGCTATAAAATTCTAGGGCCATTTGCCTGTTAGGTACTGAGGCCATTGCATTGACACAACAATTTATATCATCAACAAGATTCCCTTCTCAATTTTTGCAGGCAAATCCCCTTATGAAATATTACATGAAAACAACCTTCTTTTTCCGACTTAAGAGTCATAGGCTAAATGTGATTTGCAACAAACTTAACCAAGCATGATAAACTTGAGCCAAATGCTATAAGGTCGGTTCTATTGAGCTATGCAACACACCAGAAGGGTGACATGGTATTAGACTTGGAGAACAGAGTTTTCTTCATTAGCAAGGATTTTTTTATGAGGATGTATTTCCCTTTCAATTATTGGACATTGGTTCTGCAGACTTTTTTCTTGATACTAATTCTATTCCTAGACATGATTTCACTATCGATCCAGCTCCAATTGCAATACAGGTTCCACATAAGGAACCTTATCCAAACCCAACACAATGAGAGTTTACACTCCATAGACATTGCACTTGATGCAGTATAAATAATGATCATGTGCTTGCTACTTCTAATCTTGCTGATGATCCAACATTCAGATGTGATCCACACACACATGGTCAGGAGGTTAGGAAGTCAGGGAGAGTGTTTAAGCCTCCTATGTAGATGCATGAATACGTTCAGCCTGCCTAGGGGAGGTCTGCTGGATGCTGCAAATATCCTCTTTCTGAGATTCTCACATATGATTACATTACATCTAAATTTCAAAGGCATATGTCACATTTCTTTATTGAAGTGGAACCAGTGACTTACCAAGAAGAAGTTAAAGACAAGAGATGGGTAGAAGCTATGCAGTCAAAGATCAAGGCCTTGGAAGACAATAAAACATGGGCTCTTGTTCCTCTACCTAAGGGGAAGAAGGCTATTGGATGTAAATGGGTCTATAAGATTAAATACAAAGTATCTGGTGAAGCTGAAACGCTCCAGCTTCTCTCTACTATCGTGTCACTGTAGCAGTCAAGAACCCTACTGTTCATCAGACAAAACTGGGCAAAACTTGTTCATTCATGGATCTGTAAAGGCAGCCATGGCTGCGCCTATCTCTCCCCAGCCTTTGGCTGTGGGAGAGGCAACACAAATCCATACAGAAACAATCCCAAATCATAATACAAAACAAACCTATGCATCTCAACTTCAACCAAAACAGTCCGCCTTAGTGTCGTCAAAAATCGAGTTATTTCCAGTAAAACTCGACCATGGAGAACCAGTCATAGAATTCATAGTGGAGGATGTTAATGACTTCATTAAGGAGGAAGGACTGCATCAAGTAGTTGTGATTAAATTTTCATATGGAAAACTAGATCTACAGGAGGTTCGAAGAATTATTTCAATGCAATTTGACATCCAAGGTCACTGTAACGTTGGGCAGTTGGAATTTCATCACCTGTTGGTTAGGTTTGATTTATTCAATGATTATGTTCAGTTCCTCTCGAGGTCGACTGGATATCTTAAATCCAAAGGTGACGAGTACTTCTTCAGAACATTTTCATGGATACTAGGATTCAATCCAAAGGAGGAGACTTCTATGGCAGTCGTCTGGATCTCGTTACCAGGTTTGCCACCTAATTTCTTTGCAAAGAGGTCGTTAATGTCTCTAGCGTCAGCTGTTGGAAAAGCTCTTACTGTGGACAAGGCGACACAATAAAGGACTAGACCTAGTGCGGCAAGAGTTAAAGTTGTAATCGATTTGCTAGACAAACACCCCAAAAAGGTTAAGCTTTAGATTGTGGACAAAGTTACTGGTAAATATGTCGTATATTATCAGGAAATAGTGTATGACAATCTTCCTAAATATTGCACTTGTTGCAAACATCAAGGACATGACGAAAAGGTATGTCGAGTAATGAAAGAACAAGCAGAAAAGAAGGTGGTGACAGAGGAAGTAACAGGGGTTAAGCTTCAAGGTGGTCATGGTTTGATCGAGGCAGATGGTCCAGTTATTGAAAAACTACAAGGTGATGCTAGGGACTATCTCAATGCAAAAAGAGTTGGCCAAATAATGGTGTTAAATTCTGAAGATAACAGAAAAAGTGAGCAGCAACAAGTATTGAGTTTACAAGGCGAAATCGAGGCAGCAACAACAGCTGGACCAAAAACAATTTCAGCTTATGCTAATAGACGTGATGGTGCACAGATTTGCAGAAATGCGGTTACTATTGTTCTTGTAGATCGTGACGGTGCACAGATTTGCAGCAATGCGGTTACTATTGTTCCTGCATTGAAAACAATAGATGATTTTAGGAAGGCTAAAAATCATGCTGCTGCTCGAGAAAGTAATGCAACTGGCAACCTTCAAGATAGGGTGGAAGGTAGTGGAATAGCTGAAGTTGTATGAGCTTCTACTGTGTCAAGGCTGGATAATAATTTTGAAAACAATGCAACTGGAGGTCGAGGTACACAGCTGACAAACTTGCCAAGAAATTCTGCATTTGGGAAAGTTTTGTCAAATAAAGCTGAGGTAGCTCCTGCTGTTAAAAAAACAACGCTCCAGCAGATATTAATGCTACAAGAGCTTTGGCAACAATTACCAATGTAGTGAGTAAAGCAACAGATGTTGCACTACCTGGGAACAAGGTGACTGCTAATAAGCTTGATGAGGAGCAACAAAAGGACGGAACTGCTATTGTGAAAAAATTGAATGCTACAGGAAAAATAGGGGAACCTACTGTTCCATTGCAAACTTTTGCAAATATGGAAACTAGCAGTCAACGACCTGCAGCTACTAATGAGCATGATCATCTGTTGGTTAGCACAAATAAAGCAGGCAGAACAGAAGAAGTGCAATCAGAGGGGTCGTGTGGTGAAGTTGAAGGTGAATCTGGAAATCTCTTGTTATTAACTGATGTTCAAGATAGTCAAGATGATGAACTGTGTTCAGTTGGCTCATCACCAATATCAACACAATGCAGCTCACCACCAGTACCAAAAAATTGCAGCACTTCCATTTTAAGTGGTACTATGATGCAAAATACAATAAGACTAAAATCTGGGCAGCAACAACATAGTTTAAACAATACAGAAGCTATCACTGAAGCGGGTAAATCTACTGCACAGCAACACAATCATGCTCTTCCAAATATAGGACAACAGCTAGATTTTCCTATAAGTTTCATGGCTGGACAGTAGAAGCATACTCTAGGCAGTCCACTACAAAAGCAACATCACACTTCAGGTGATGCAACAGTAGAATTGGACAATGTTAAACGTTCAGCTGAGTTTTCAAACCATGCTTTGATTTCAAACCATGACTGGGATCTATTGGATGCTTTGGACAGTCCAAAACCTCATAGATGTACATACTCAAATAAAATAATGCTCAGGCAACTCCCAATGAGAGCTGCAAAACAAAAAGGGGTTGCCACCTCCACATCTACGAGGTCCAATAGATCCATGAAGAAATGAAGAATTTTGAAGATTATTTGAAGATAGTTAAAGAGGAATTTAAGGAAGTTCAAATTGAAGAACTCACAAGTTTGAGAAATGAGGGGCAAGACTCTAATTTCTACATTGTTTTAGTTTATCATTTTTAAAGCATCATCACTTGTAATAGCGTCATAGAGTGTGTTATAAACTCTATGGCGATCATAGAGTACTTGGTACTTTCAAGTTCCTATTTATTACATGCTTGCTAGAAGATGAGGCTTTTTCTTTGCCTCAATAGGATTAGTAAGGTAAGGTTTAGCCCAGTTTGTGTTGCCTTGATCCTATGCCTTTAGAAAAATATCCACACGACCATGAGATTATATGCCCTTGTGAGACATTGCCGACAGCTACACCATGAATCCTCTACATGAGGCTGTCATCAAAAGGCAGTGTGAGGCGCAGAGGAGTGATTATATAGCCAAGGCACATGAGCAATAATATCGGTGCTATTGTCCCCCTTATTTATACTTTTCCTATTTGTTGTATTTTCTTTTCTTTTTTATTAATAAAAAACTTATTGGTAAAAAAAAAACTGAAATGCTTAAAGTCAGACTTATGGCAAAAGGATATAATCACATTAAGGGCTTAGACTACTAAGAGACATTCTCACTACAGTGAAAATAGTAATTGTCCGAAATGTGCTTTCCATAACAGCTTCAAGAAATTGGATCATCCATCAAATGGATGTGTACAATGCATTTTCACAAGATGACCTATTTGAGGAGGTGTATATGACAATTCCATAAAGGTTCAGTGGTTCCACTGTTAAGCCCTTGGTGTGCAAGCTGCTTAAGTCTTTGTATGGACTTAAGCAACTTCTAGACAATGGAATATCAATTTGACCACAACATTGCAGAATTCTAGATTTACACAAAGCCACCTAGACTATTCCTTATTCATTGATAAAGAGGCAACAAAGTTAGTGGTGGTTTTGGTCTATGTTGATGACCTACTGATCACATGTGATGATTTGCTACTTATACAATAGACTAAGGATGACCTATAGTCCAATTTTAATATTAATGACCTCGGTGAGCTCAAATTTTTCTTGGGCAAGAGTTTGCTAGGTGTGACAAGGGAATCTTGATGCACTAATGCATGTGCGCTTTGGAGTTGATCTCTTATCTGGGTTTAGTAGGGTCTAAGCTTGTCCACTCTCCTTTAAAGCAAAATCTCAAATTGACTATCACAGAGATTGGTGTTCATAAAGAGTCTACTAGTGATTCTATACTTCTTGATTCAGGCCTCTATCAGAGACTATTGGATAAATTGCTCTACTTAACCAGTACTCATTCTGATATTTCATTTGTAGAGCAGTTTTTACGTCAATTCACATAAACTCAAGACTTCCAATATGGAAATTGCCCTAAGAGTGGGGAGATATTTTAAGTCTGGCCCTGGTTTAGGTGTTCTATTGAGTGCTACCTGCTCAGAAACTCTCTCAGCCTTTTATGATGTTGATTTTGTAAAGACCCGACCGACCATTTTGCTTTCTAGATACTCGTTCCCCTAATAAGACCCCAAATGTACTTTAACTGCTTTAGGACTTGCGGGGATGGTTAGTTCGGAATTTGGAAGGGTTGGGATGAAATCGGAATACTTGGTTCCTTAATGTTGGCTAAAAAAGGTCTAAGTTTGACTTGAGTCAACATTTTGTGTAAACGACCTTGGAAATAGGATTTGACGGTTCCAATATATTTGTATGATAATTTTGGACTCAGGCGTATGTTCGGATCGGGTTTTGGATGACACTGGAGCATTTCAGTCCTTGATATTGAAAGTTGGCTCATTGAAGGTTTTAAAGTTCTTTAAATTTGATTCGGAGTAGATTTTGGTGTTATCGAGGTATATTCGGGATTTCAAGCCTGGAAATAGTTCTGTATGGTGATTTAAGACTTGCATGCAAAATTTAGGGTCATTCCGAGTTGATTTGATAGGAATCGGATGCGCGGATGTGTTTTTAGAAGTTTTGAGTTTTCATGATTTGATTCATGCATTTTGGCATCCAATTCATGTTTTTAGATGTTATTTCAGCGTTTCAATTATGCGAGCATGTTCGTATGATGTTTTTAGACTTGTGTGGATTTTTGGTGTGAAGCCACAAGGGATCGGGTGAGTTTTAAACATGTTCGGGTGGATGGGAAAGACATTAATTTTTTGGTTCTTTTGCTGGTGTCTCAAGTATCACAAATGCAAGATTTTGTTTGTATTTGCGAAACTGGCTTCGCAAGTGCGAAAAAGCATGGTCAAGGCAGGACTCGCAATTGCGAGATTTCCAGTCGCGTTCGCGATCAGCTCCGCCCCCCTTCCCATTTATAATGTTGTGGTTGCAAATGCGACCTTGATGTTGGAGGCTCAACTTCGCATTTGCGACCTTCGCATTTGTGAACAAGGTATTGCAAATGTGACACCTCGACCTGTTTAACAATTTTTTATTAAGGGACTTAGCTTTATTTGCCTCATTTCTCATTTGGTCTTAGACGATTTTGAGAGAATTTTTCGGAGGGGTTCCATCAACATCAAGAGGTAAGTAATCCCTTTTAATTCTTTAGCTAAATACACAAATCATAAATAGATTTAACATGAAAAATGGTAGGATTTATGGGATTTTAAGGAAAACCTACGGTTTTGATAAAATAAGTTTTAACCAAGTATGGGATTGGTAAAAATTATATATTTGAGTTCGTGAGGTCATGGATAACTACTTTCTTCGAAAATTTCCGGAATCCGGGTACGTGGGCCCACGGGCGAACTATTAGGAATCTTACAATTTGGATTGGGTAATTACTCTAATAGTTAAGTTATTAACTCTTAAGCATATATTGATTATCTTATATAACATTTGACTAGTTTCGAATTGTTCAGCACCTAGTTGAGGCATTAGAATGAAATTGTGACCCGAAAGAGAGCTTTGAGGCGAGGTAAGTCTCTTGCCTAACCTTGTAAGAGGAAATTTAACCCATAGGTGGTTTGAATTAATATTTACTACTAATTGTGGGGGCTACGTACGCATGAGGTGACGAGAGTCCGTGCGTAACTATTAATTATGCTTATGTCCGGATAATTTAGGACCAAAATCAGAAATACTTATAATGGTTGCACTCTACTTGTTAATTAAATTGCCTAAATTATATTAGAACTTCTTAGAGGAATTTTAAAGGACCGACTTTCACTTGCTTGAAGTTTGGGAGGACTACTTTGTTACACCCCATATTTTCGTATGCAAAAGTACGTCGTAAGTCAATTGATGTAAGCTCAGAAATGAGATCATATTTGGAAGTATGTAAAGTAAGTTATCATGTTAACTTGGAGGTTACAAATATTTAAGATCATGGATTGCAAGTACCAAGAGGGTTGGAAGGCTTAGTAGCTAAACCAATTGAAGAAAATAAGTTTCATCGAAAGTCGGCAAGTTGGGAATGTTATAACATGTACTTTTGGGGTGAGACTAAGGTGCTCAAAATAATAAGGAGGTTATGTTATGAGAAATTTTTGTTATGATAGACGTGTGCTATGTTTAGATCATCACAAGTTACATTCATAAATATGCTGAACTTTAGGTCAAATATATCTGAGTTTTTCTCCCAATATACTTGGAATTAGAGGATGATCTATCTATCAAATTGAAGATCTACGAGTCCATTTTCTAATGCATTTAACCGTTTATCGATATGACATAGGAGTAGAGAGATATTTGCAGTTTTGCGAGACTGCACAGACTGCATAGGTGACAACTAGGTGTGTCACTAAAGCTTTTTGAGCAATAGATTTCGTGTGCTATATGGGGTATTTTTGGGACATATTATATACCAAATTGAAGATGTTGGAATTTATTTTCTATCTCTCTTAACCATATGTTCATACGATATCCGGATAAAAAGATATAAGCGTCTGAAGAAGAGCCAATAATAGGGTGCTAAGCTAGCACCTCTTTGACTTTTCAAAAATGGATATATATATATATATATATATATATATATATATATATATATATATATATATATATATATATATATATATATATATATAGAGAGAGAGAGAGTCTTTCTTCACTTCTCCATATACCACAACCAGAATAAGACCTCGAAACTTATCCTCAAGCTTTCCACAAGGATTTCCAAGAATATTAACATCCGGGTACGAAATCAAGAGGTAATAGCACTTGAACGATCCCTACGAAGTAAGTATCGCTATAAAACCTCTCTTTTTCTTTGTAGTTTGAGCTTTGGAAGGTACTTCATAGTTAATAAAATGTCTACTTTCAGTATTTAAGCTTTAAATATCAAGGAAGGTTGATAAATTCGTTTTTTAATAGTTAGAACTCACGGGAAGGTGATCGAAAGATGTGAGTTTGAGTTATTCGACTTGTAATGCACTATTTTGTGGGTTGTCTCGTGTTGCTTTTGGGCTTCCTATTTTGCTGATGTTTTATGAAGTTTTGGAGGATAAAAGTTGTGGAGAAACACCATATAGTGGCAGAATGGTGGGCTGGTCATTCGTTGTTACATTTCTAGGTTGTTTGACACTACTTTTGTTGTCGTTTTATGTATGAGTGATTACACTACAAAAAATTGGAATTATTGCGGCGGTTAAATAACGGTGGTTCATCAAAACCGTCACAATATATATCATAATACGGCAGCGTTCCAGATGCCATTAGTGTGTATGTTCAAACGACGTTATTTTTTATAATTATGGCGGTTGCAACCGCCGCTAATGTTTAATATTAAATAACGTAAAAACTCCTAAAGCCCTAAACATTTTTATTTAATGATAACTAAATATCATGATAACGTAAATATCATTAAAACTCTTAAAGTCCTAAACAGATGGTACACCTTCTCTCTTCTTCTCTCTCAATACACCTTCTCTCTCTTTCTCTCTCTATACACCTTCTCTCTCTTTCTCTCTAAATCCCTAAACGATTCCCCAAATCAGTATTCATTATTGAGATTACAATAACGTAAGACGGTCATATCCTTTAATGATTCTCCCAAAATCCTTTAGCTTTTATATAAGGAGATCAGATTTCAACTCGTTTAAGGTAAATCACCCTTTTATGATAAATACTCGCTTCAAGTCGTTCGTGTAATTCCTTACAAAATGCCGTTGATTTCACTGGTTTAAGGCATGCATGTGTGTGTATTGGATGGATATCAGTTTAAATCACTGATTTTAGCCGTGAATTTCACTGATTTAGGTTTCGATTTTGCTGATTTAGCCATTGATTTAATTGATTTTAGGCATGCATGTGTGTATATTGGACGAAGATCAGTTTAAATCACCGATTTTAGCTATCGATTCACTACTTTAAGCCATCAATTTCATAATTTGACAGTCAATTTTATTGATTCGGACGTCGATTTCACTGGTTTAGCTGTCAATTTTTGCTAATAGTTTTATTTCTTTTTTCTTTTATTTTTATGTCACGTTTTGTTACTTTTCTGTTCAATTAAGTTTGTGTTTATTTAAATTTTGACATTTTTAGTTTTTGTTCTGCTAATACTAACCTAAATATCATTTATGTCCTTGATAGGTAGTCGATGAATCTAAAACAGATGGTAAAGCTATTGGGATCGACGTCACAAAAATTATATTTGATATGTATAGTTAACTTTATCCTTTCTTTTGAGCAACTTTCTTTTTTTAAAGGTAAATTGAAGCTTTGAAGTGTATTGAAAATGAAACTGACTTGTGTTTGAATTAGAAGCTGGAGAACTAGACTATATATATACAGACACTTCAATACTCAAATTGGCAATAAAGTCCGCACACAACTCTCATTTGTCACTAGTTTACTGAATTTGTAATCTAAAATTTAAATTTACATATGCCCATATTTCTATTTATATGCAATTTTATCCAAATGGAGTAATAGATATTGAGGACTCATATTAGTTGGTAATATGGGATAAAGGCATAGTAGTAGTTGTTGATGCTGAGAATTGGATCAGATTTATGAAAATAGGAAGTTTCTTTTTGGCAATTTTCATGTCTCTTGTAATTTGACAATCGGGTCAGATTTATTAAGGAAAGGAAGTTCTATTAATCAGTAATTGTTTTTCCAGTCAGTCGACAATTGAGTTGGATTTGTAAAATGGGTCAATGGAGCAGAGTAAATTTTGAGAATTCCGACTAGTTTTGGGATTGAGGTCGATAGTAGAGTAGTTGTTGGTGATGACAATTAGATTAGATTTGTGAATAATAGAAAATTCTTGTTGTGATAATTTTCTTTTCTTTGTTTATTTCTCACTTTGGTTTCTGTTTACATATTCTTCAGAAGTTAAAAAGTGTGATTAAGTAATTACTATTCTTTTGATTTTCATATAGTGGCTATGAACTAGCTTATTCATTTTGATATTGTGATGTTATCTTATATCTTCTTTTCTACCCATGCCAATTGATAAATCTTAGATTAGCAAACCACATGTCCTGTTAATTCTTAATTGCGCAACTTCTTATTTCCCAATATTTCATCTTGTAATTCCACTATGTGAATCTGTTGTAATTCAATGTGTGCCTTCAAAATTTGGGAATTGGATATGGTCTTGCACTGCTAATATTGTTTCTGCTTAGATGTTCTCTGTTGAAATTCTCTGTTGTATTTGAAATTGCATATTACTTGATTTGCTATGTTTGCATATGGATTTGGTTGTCATTGTTCAACCATGTATATTTGTAGAGATGCCGAAGCATAATCGGATAAAAAATCTATTTAAATCAATCAAAGGGAGCTCTTCACTTGCTCCAGAGCAGTCATCACATGCTCAATCTCAATCTCAAGCTTCATATTCATTTTCTGATCGAGACTCTTTACGTCATACACAACCCATCATTCCATCTTCATCAACTAATAGAGTCTCGTCACATAATGGCATTCTAGCTTCATCAACTAATAGAGTCTCGTCACAAAATGGCATTCCAGCTTCATCAACTAATAGAGTTTCGTCACAGAATGACATTCCAGCTTCATCAACTAATAGAGTCTTGTCATAGAATGTCATTCCATCTTCATCGTCTGGTGGAGTCTCTTCACAACCAACTACACGTAGACGAGTTATAGATGACTCGTAGTCTCGTGATTGGGTTGTCGATGTTATAGGTACATATAAATTAAAAATAATTTTGTTTTCCTCGATTAATATTTTGATATGTTCTTTATTTTATTGCAGATGAATGTCAAGTGATAAAATCTATTAGGTTAAAGGTTCAGGATATTCATAACTTGGAGAATGGATCGCGCATAATTGTAGAATGTGATGAGTTTGCTCAACCTATTGAAAAATCAGCCGGCCTTCTTGCAGGATTTTTGGGGCAGCTTGCTAGAAATCCTCGATGCTTTCCTATTGGCTTTGAGAGTTGGGCATCCATGCCTAAACCTTTTGTGAACCGTGCTTTTAATGATTTCGTAATGTTAATGCCTTTTTATTCTTTTGCTTAGTTTGTATGTTATAGTTCAGTCAGCAGTAAACTAACATATATTGTTTTTGTGATATATTGTGATGGAGATAAGGTTGGAAAATGATGCATACATATTGTTATTGTTTTGTTCTTGGTGTTATTGGTATATGGTGTTGGAAGAAGGCCTTGTTACAGGGGAGATGCTGCCCAAATTTACGTAAACGAGCTACAAGTTTAAGTTGCGAACTTAGCCTTTACTCGACACTGATTTTAAATCTCCTTATGCTATTGTAGATTGAGTTAAGTTGTTTGAAGAATTGCTTGGAAGGTATTAAGGACTCAACAGAGTTAAGTTAGGTTAAGGCTAAACCTTTCTTTCTGGCATGATCCAGTAACTACATGTGTTTGATGACGATACATAAAGAGAAGTTCATATTCCTGAATTTATGTATATTTTCCTAGTCTTAAAAGTTATAGCATTCTTCCTTATCGGGACTTCATATTCAGTTTAGTTTTGTCTTCTGTCAGCCAAGAGAGTATAGAGTATATGTATATACAATATTACAGTATTTTCACCACCATCGAGCTATAATCGATGGGCAGACCCCTATTAGGCAACCTCTGATCAGATGGTGAGTTATATACCTAGCCTACTGTGGCCAAGCACCTATGAGCGATCCTAGAATAGCCAAGATACAGAGCCTAATATGGCCAAGTGCCTATGAGCGAGCCTACTACAACAGAGAAGTTACACATACCGAGCCTTATAAGGCCGAACAACTATTTTACTTACTATATTGAGAGAGTTGAGTCAGTATCAGCGGGTAAGCATATTTTCATATTATCTTTGACTCCAAGTTACTTTCAGTTATTATATTATCAGTTCAATTTTAGCTTTCAGTTATTCTGTTGCCTTACATACTCGGTACATTATTTCGTACTGACGTCCCTCTTGTTTGGGACACTGTTTTTCATGCCTCCAGGTCCTCATTGATAGTTGGACAGACCCTCCCACCAGACAGAGTCAAATATTAGCTTGGTTGGTAAGCCCCACTTTCTCAAAGTTACCAGGTCTAGACCTCAGAGTCCATTTTATATATACAGGTTTAATGGGTAGGTTGAGGCCCTGTCCTGACCATGGTATAACTCAGTTATCTCTAGAGGTTTGTAGACGAGTCTTGTATACTTTGTATATCAGTAGATGTTCATGGTGGCCTCGTTGTCCTATATATATATATATATATATATATATATATAAGCTTATATGTATACTTACCCAACATATGAGAGAGGCGTTATTTTCATACAATTCAGAATATGGCCTCATCGGTCTAAGTTGAGGGTTACCCCTCTAGAGTTCATAGTAACAGAGTGGTACGCTCGGGCCGAGTATGGCACCGGGTGCCGGTCACGCCTCGTCAGGTTTGGGACGTGACAAACTTGGTATCAGAGTAGTTCTATCCTAGGGAATCTACAAGCCGAATGCCTCAATAGTATAATAGATGCATCTATAGATCGTGCCGCATGTCCTTCGGTATTTTACATGTTATTCTTGATTGGCCGTATGATCTCGGCATAAATCGTGCTTGTCACACCTCCTTTTTTAGCTACACCCCCCGAAAGGGGATGTATAAAGGTGTTTTTCCAATTAAAGGGCAATCGAAACAGGATTTATACTAAGAAATTCAGAGTAGCCATTTGGGAGATTTGTGGTGTCCCAAGTCACCGGTTGAATCCCGAATCGAGGAGAATATGACTTTGTTTAACAGTCCGCAAACCAAAAATCCGAGTAAGGAATTCTGTTAACCCGGGAGAAGGTATTAGGCATTCCCGAATTCCGTGGTTCTAGCACGGTCGCTCAACTATTATATCCGGCTTAATTATCTGATTTTAATACAAGTTTTAACCTATGTGCAATTTTAACTTTAAACCGCTTTTATTCATTTTTAAAGAAGATTGCAACGTTATTAAAACACGTCTCGAACCACGTCACATAAATGCACCTGTGATTTTTGACATATTTTAACATTGTTGGGATTTGGATTTGGGTCACATAAATGTGCACCCGAATTTAGGAAAAGTAATTTTATTAAAATATCGCATCTAAAGCAACTACGCGTTTTTAACTTTGCGAGGGCCATGGAAATTTACTAAATGGCACGCCTCGAATTCTAAATGTTTTTAAAGACATAATTAAAGAGGGCTACGTGAATTGTCATCTTACTTGGCGCGGCGCACCTCAATTCCATTTTTAAAGGATATTCAAACTATAGCTTGAAGGGCCATGAACTATGAGTTATCTAGTTATGACTCACCTCCAATCTACTTGATGGGCTTAATTAATTAACACTAAATGTAGTTAAAGGTTCCATTTAAATTATCCAAAAGGATTGTGTGAGGGAAAACTAATTCATTGCACAAAAAAGTCTTGAGCCCACACAAAAGGATTGGAGGCCCCAAACAAAGGAAATGGCCTGGCTCTGACTCAAAGAAGCCTTCTGAATTGGGCTACTACATCAACAATGTCCTTGCCTAAACAAATCATATCCATATAATCCAGCCTAAACTTGATCTAACAGAAAAGGGAATATATACTTACTGTACTTGCATCACCATTGAACCAAGAAGAAACAGATGACAACTAAGGAATGAGTTCTTAAATCTAAAATATGAGGCCAAATAAAACTGACATGAGAATGGTCATAACACCTTGACATTGTAATGTATAACACCATGATAAATGTGCCCGAGAAGGCTGGCAGAATTGAGGAAGTAAACAAGCTTTTCCAGCAGATGAAAGATAGTGGAATCAATCCAGATGTTGTCATTTATAATACACTAATCGAAGTTCATGCAAAGGCAGGTCAGCTTAAGCAAGCTTACAAGTTTATCAAATTGACTGCCAGCAGCACAAATGCTACAGCTTATCATTAGCATAAAGAAGACTGCCATCAGAACTTATCACTATTAAGCTATTTGAACGAATTGATTTGAAGTCAGCCTTAGCACAACTATTGACTAGTTGTGTGCTAAATTCCCAAACAGAACACTATGGCTAACAATGCAGAATTTTTGAATAAGAGCAGGAAACAGTGCCACCTAGACAGTACAAAACAGGGCAGGCCAACAACTGCTCAAATTGACTTCTTCAACAGCTCGAAAGAGCAGAAGTTTTGAAGCAGAAGGCATGTAAATTTTTGAGCAAAGCAGGAAATAGAGCTGCCTAGACAGTGCAAAATAGTGTAGCTTTCAGCAGGCTGACAGTCCAAACAAATATTCCCAAAATGCTGCATATTTCAACACAATTCATTGCTTGAATCAGTTGTTTTTAGTAGCATGACAGAATGGAGTTCTTATAGATGTAACAATGCAGATAGCTTTTCGAGCAGGGGGAAAGAAAATAGAGCAAATCTACACATATACAAACAACGACACAGCTGAGTTTCAACACCAATTGTTTCCCGATCAAATAGAGCTATCAGTTAACATAGGGACTCAACAGAACAAAGAACAAAAACAAGTAGACTGGATTATCAATAGGTAGAAAACAACACTTGTTTCCAAAACTCTTTCGGGCTCCAACTAAGAAAAAAGTACTAAATGTTGATAAAAATCACAACATAATACATCACTAGAATGAGATTCGGCTAACATTTTCACGACTACCCAAGCTTCAACCAAACAAAGCAAACTAATGGAACAAACAACAAGAATTCGAAAGTAAAACGTTGCAGTTTCGTACTCTGCTAACAACCACAGGTTTCATCAAAATGTAACTTATCACGTCGCCAATGCATAAATTTTAGCTTAATCAAGACTGAACTTCTTAACCATATTTTAAGCCGTCTAAATAAAGTAGTACAGGAGAGGAAATGCACCTGAATGCGCAAAACTTCAACTACTTCCAAGAGCAGAATACAAGAAGGTTTAGTAGTGGAAATCCAAAAACAAAGCAACAGCAGAGAAACAGGACTTAGCAGCCATGGAGGAAACTCGACCAGCAGCTCTCAACAGTGATGAGCTCGCTTAAATCAACTTCACTTGAAAGGAAATCATGGAAGGAAAATGGAACTTTTTTCTTCTTCGAGTTTTCAGAGTTTTGGAAGCAAACTAAGAACAAGCAAAAGAAAATAATTCACAAATTTTCCCATTCTCTTTCAGAAATCGAAAAGAAAACAGAATGAATAAAACCTAAGAAAACTCAGAACCAATCCTCCATTTTTTTTCCTCTGATTTTTTTTTACCCCAGAATTCTCTGAAATCTTCTCCCTTTACAAAAATCAGAAACGACCCTTTTGAAAACGAACATCTAATGAATGTGGGGCTTGGATTCAGTGAAATCGATCCAACGCCTCACACTCATCCAACGAATCGTTCTCAGAACCTTCCAATCGCGTGCTATATCTCACCTTCAAGCGAGTGAGAGGAGGGGGAATCTTTGGTATCAGAACCGTTAGAAATGGCAAGAAGAGAGAAGGGGGGAAACGCGTGGTGTGAGGTTTGATGTTCACTCGCCATAGATTTTGCCTGAATTTGGGGTTTGTTCGCGTGTTCTTCGGAGAAGAAGAACAATAACGCGTTGGGTTTGGGACTTAGGGCTCGCCCGTTCGCTTCTTTTAGTTATGAATTATTTGGGAACGGGTCGGGTCGGTTTAAGGGAGATGGGCGGGTAAGGCTGGAATTGAGTTGGGCCTGGGCAGACTGGGTCGAATTTGTTTGGGTTGAATGGAATTTGGGCCTTGCATTTTAATCCATTACTCAACAGCCCTATTTTCTTAATTCTCTTTTTCCTCTCTTTTCATTTGTTGTTTTTTCTTTCCCTTCTTAATTAATTAAAACTTAAATTTAAACTCCTAAAAATAATTAATTTACTAAATTAAGCTAAATACCTAATATAATATTTATAAGCATTAATTACTTCTAAATTAAAGGGGAAATTATTGATTTGGAATTAAAAGGCTAGAAATGCAAAAGTAAGCCAATTTTGTGATTTTCATTTTAATGGAGCACCTAATTTAATAATTTACCTTAAAATGTGAAAATCAATCCTAAATGCCAATGCACGGTATTTTTGTATCTTTTTTCATGAATTAAATAAAATAAACGTGCACAAACAAATGCAAACGGTCGACAAAAAATGCCACAAAAATCCACAAAATTGCAAATAGTGGGAAAAATTTATTTTTCTTGAATTTATGGGAGTAACCCACGTAGGAAAAAAATCACGTGCTCACAGTGCTTAATAATACTCGGAGCATAACCATACTTAATATTATTTTGTGTCTTGTGAGGTTACAATTATTAATGATGGGAATTTACTTGGAATTTATTAAGTTGGGAAAGAATTATTTGTTCCTGCTTGCTAATGAGTTATTATTATTAGTTACATAACCCATGTTTATTTAGTATTTCTGTATTCATATTGTTAGCCCATAGTAAGTACCGAAGTTGACCCCTCGTAACTACTTCTTCGAGGTTAGACTAGATTCTTACCGGGTTACATATTATTTATGTACTCATACTACAATTCTGCACTGACTGTGCAGGATCTGAGGCAGATACATTTGGCGATCACACCGGCGCACATCCCCGTTATCCAGAGGCCTAGTGGTGAGTTGCTTCCTGAGCAGCTCCGCAGCATCTAGAGTCTCTCCTTGCATTCATTTCTATCTATTTTCATTTCATACAATATCTAGAGTTTTGTATAATCTATTAGTGTTGATACACTTGTGACACCAGGTCCTGGCACACACTAGCAGACTTGTGGGTTTGGATTATTACTATGGTTATGATTGCACTCATCTGCTTCCGTTTTATTTATTTAAACATGTTGTTTCCCAAATATTTTAATTAAGGAAAATTCAAATACTTAGAAATTTATTAAAAAGAGAAATCACTTGGTTAGTTCACTGTTGCCTTGCATAGCGGCGGCGCTGGGCGCCATCACGACCTATAAGAGAATTGGGTCATGGCAGATTTGGTCGCTTGTCCCAACACAGGTAGGTTTTTCACAACGTATTTTGTCAAATTTGGTAGCTCCTTGATTTCTTGGAAGTCTAAGAAGAAGTCAACTATATCTTGAAACTCAGTAGGGGCTCAGTATAGAGTTTGGCCTCTATAGTGGCTGAGGTGATCTATATTCTTGGACTGTTCAAGGATTTGGGTGTCTTTCATTCCTCTTATGTTACCATCTATTGTGATAGAAAATCAGTTATTCAAATTACTGCAAAACCAGTATTTTATGAACGAACTAAACATATCGATATTGAATGCCACTTTATTCGAGAAAAGGTCTAACAGGGACTGATTAGCACCCTCTATGTGCCTACTGAATAATAGGAAGTTGACTTGCTAACCAAAGGCCTTGGTCGATCTCAACATGACTACTTGGTGTCCGATCTAGAACTGAAGAACATCTTCAGTAGTCCTTGTTGCCGGAAATGTAAAGGAGGTGTCCACGCAAGCAGTACCTTAGCTCACATGTGCTCTTAACTTAACTATAGTTAGATCAATGTAATTATAGGTAGTCTATTAGTTTGTTAGTTGTACAACTGTCTATTAGTTGGCATTCGTTAGTTGGTTAAGTGTAAATCAGATATATAGAGTGTACAATAGAGTTTCAATACAATTAAAGAAGAAGATGATAGAATATATGAGTCCACCAAACTATATAGAGACCAGGTCCTATATAGGTTTTCCCAGATAATGCTAATGCAACAGTAAGTAAATGGAACAGGAAACTTTTACGTGGAAAGATCCCTGCTCAAGGCGATAAAAAACTACGACCTACATTGGTAGGATTTCAACTTCACTATGAGCAAACTTTAGATTACAACCTGTGAAATCTAGGAATTAAACTCTTAATCCCTCACTAACTTGTAATACACCTATTAAAAGCCACTTTGCAATCCACCTATTACAAAGACTTCAACTCATGACTAACTCTAGTACCAACACAAACACTGAAGGTTTATGGTTGTCACACCTCCTTTTGGCGCGCCCGGCCCCGAAGGGTTAAATGCGTGAGGGGAGTTTTTCCAATTTAAGTGACAATATTCGAAATGGGATTATTTATTTAATTCAGAGTCGCCACTTGGGAAAGGTTTGTCTTTTGGTGTCCCAAGTCACCGGTTTATCTTGAATCCCAAATCGAGGAAATTTTCGACTTTTCCAAATGAAGTCTGCGAACCAGAAATTCTAAGTAAGGAATTCTGTTGACTCGAGGGAAGGTGTTAGGCACCCTCGAATCCCGTGGTTCTAGCACGGTCGCTTAAATTGTTATAATGACTAGATATCTGATTTAAATACATGTTGTGGCTTATGTGCTTTTATTAAGTTTAAACCGCTTTTGTTATTATCATTTATTTTTATAGAAATGCAACGTCGTGAAAATGCATCTCGAACCACGTCACAATCAATGCACCCGTGATTGTTAACACATTTCGACTCCGTTGAGATTTGGATTTGGGTCACATCAATGTACACCCGAATTTAAGAATATAATTTAATTAAACCGTGCCTAAAAGAAAGTCTAACGCGTTATATTTTGGAGAAAAGCCGTGAGATTCACTAAACGACCTGTCCTGAATTCTAAATATTTATTATGGTTAGTTATTGAGGGCCCCGCAATTTGCATTCTTACTTGGCGAGGCTCGTCTCATTATTTTAGAAAAGGATATCCTGAAGCGACTACATTTCTATTACGTTTGTCTCTAAAAAGAATAAAAGAGAAAAATACCAAACTTACTTGTTTAAGCGACTAACATCCTAAATCTCTACTATATGTGACGAGTCCGAATTTTGCTTGATTGCCTAATTGGTTGTTTATGGGGTGAGGATTATTTCATGCCTCGTCTTCAAGGAGTGAATAAGCTTTGTTAATTTGATAGGAGAGATTGCAAGCAACAAATAACTCATACTAAATTTACATTAAACAAACCTTAAGTTTGAACTTTATAATTAACTTATTTAGGCTTGATAAATGAAATCGGCTACTTATTAAAAAAAAAACTACTGTTAATTGGATTCGAGAATGCCTATTAGTTTTCCTCGAAAGTCATCGCATCATTCCGAAACAATGAATCTATATTGAAACCCATATCGAAACTATGTAGAAACAAGTAATCTAACAAAAAGGGTAGGCGTACATTATCACCCTGTTAACGTAACGCTGCATGAGAATTAGTTTGGGGTACACTTATCTTGAAGTCAAATAGAACCGAATATAGCAGATTCGATAGTTCAGAGATCTAGGCAAAAATACATACATATGCTTGCTATGATTCTATGTTGTGATGTCATAACTGAAACAAAACTAACGGTTGTATGCCTTAAAACACATCTTATCTAACAAGCAAATGCTATCTAATTGTTCATCTCAACTTAAGATGTATGTTAATTTATACAGAATATTTGCAGTTTTGCAGATAAACAAATACAGGCTAAACTAGCATTCAACCTACTTTGAACACAAGTATATAAAGTAAACAGACATTTGTTTCTTTATTTCTGCTTCAAACTTCAAACTTTCAACAACATATAGTTTCAGAAGTTGTGTACCTGGAAATATTTGACAATTGAAGAAAAAAGCGGAGTCAGCAGAGTAACAATGGCAACAAGTGCAGCAGTAGTAACAGCAGGTAACCAATAGAAAAAATCCCAGTGCAAGATGCAGTTAGAGCCGATGGAAAATGGCAAAAATAAAACAATTTCCCAGTAGTGTGGAATCAGAAGTTAGGCAGAACAAATCCAGAAGTGAACTAGTGCTACCACCCAACCAGTAACCTCAATCAAGACTCAGAAGAAAACAATATGGAACAAGGAAATCCAGACCAGTGAGAATCGAGACAAAGATGACAATGCATTCCCTTTTTCTGTGATATGCCTCTGTCTATCTATTTCTGTCTGTCTGTGTATCTATCCAAAAATCCCCCCCTGTGTCTGTCTCCTGTATGTTCTGTGTGTATTAATATATATGTATTTCAGCTCTCTCCTCTCAAATCTATCCTCTCTCTGTTCTCTTATGTCTCCCCCCTTTAAACTGATGGAAGTTCTTCCTTTTATAAGCCTAAAGTCTATCAATCACCCAAACACCCTCCCATGTGCTCTCACTTTTTCAGTTTCCACTCAAACCTTTAAGTATACAAACCTCCCATGTGATCTGTTTTCTTTTTCCATTTAATTACTTAAAAATAAAACCCTCCCATGACATTCCCTGACAGTCCTCTTTCCCATTTTATTTACTAAAAGCAAACATGGGCAGCATGAATATAATCTGACAAACATGCTGTCAAACTATTTTAATTCAAAAAGGGCCTTTATGAACATGTTGTGCACAAGTGCACATGCCATCAATTCAGATTGCAATTACAGACCAAACCTTAGGTTTCTGAAATCACATTAACAACTATAAGTAACTAAACTTAGTTCTTAATTGATTCAGGCAATGTTTAACAGAAGCAAATCGATTTATTTTTGTTCAAACAGTTGAAACTAATTGACGACACATGTCGACTCGACTATATTAGTTATAACACATACAATCGAAACCAAAATCAGACATTTAACAGTATAGGACACATGATTCGAATTGTATTGACTAAACAGAATTGTATCCGAGGAATTAGTTAATCAGTTCAAATTTGAAATTCAACTAATTGCACAACAAATACATACATACACATTATCAGAACAAGTAGAAGAAGAAACTCAATCAAACAACAAAGGTTCAGGCAAGGTGGATAGGACACAGTTGATAAAACTCAAAACACAGATTTCACGAAACATGAACAGCCTTTAGAACAATCACATGGACTAAAACAAATAAAGAAAAGAAAGCAAAACTCACCTTAAAATCCGAAAAATCAAAAGACCCTAGCTTGGACTCGAACAGACCTTTCTTAAGGCTGAACGGACTTTAATCGAAGTGTTTCTCAGATGAGAAACACTTCGATTAAGGTCCATTAGACCTTAATCTCTTCGGCTTGAACAAGACATGGACCATCGACGAGGAACCCTATGGTTCCAAAAATCAGATCTGGGATTCATGCTTCTCTGGTCAGATTCGGACCAAACCAAGCATGGTTTGGTCACGAGGGGGGTCTGGGGAGTGTCTGGTGTGAAACTGGGGTTAAACGGTGTAAGTCAAGTTCCGACTCAAATCTTCAAACGAAGATTCGAGAAGGTGAGAAGGAATTCGAGTTAAGTAGTTAACAGATCCACGTTCAGGATGGTAAGGGGATTCTAGGGTGTTAAGGTGAAGGTCACCGGCGTTCATGCCGCCGGGTTTCTGGTGAAGGGAGATGGGGGCGGCTAGGGTTTGAAGGGTAAGGGTCTGTGAAGACGAAGGCCGGGGTATTGGATAGGGGGGCAGGGTATGGTTGCAAGTTTATATAGTTAGTGAGGGTTCGATTCTTGGCCGTTGGATGGGGTGAGATGAAGGGTCAAGATCTTTTGGCTGATGGGGAACGGTGTCGTTTCAACCTGAAGGGGTTTGGGTCGGTCCGGGTGGAATGGGTCAGGTTTTGTTTATGGGTTGTGGGGAAGTGATCTCGGCCGTTGATCAATCTGAGATCAACGGCCCAGATCAGACTGGATTAAAACGGCGTCGTTTGGACGTTCTGGGTGTCAGCTGGTGTGGACCGGGTTACACATGGGGTTTTGGGTTTGAGTTTGGGCTTTGAATTAAAAATAAAAATAGGCCCAACCAATTTTTAAACCCAATTCTGCATCTCTTTTTTATTATTTTTATATATATATTTTTTTATTTTATTTTTAAAACAAAACCTAAGTAAATAAAAATAAAATTTCATAAACACTTAATACAATTATTTGCACACATATATCAAAATATTTAAAGCAGGCAAGATCGAACAAAACAACAATCACGGAACAAAGATGCATATTTATGATTTTTTTTATTTAATAACCGGATTTCGGTTCAAACAACACATGACACACACATTTTTTTTGTATTTTGTTTTAATAAAAATGGGCAAAAATCATAAATAATTAACAAAGTGCCATGTAAAAATCCAATTTGTACATCAGGACCATTTGTTATTATTTTTTAATTCTTTTGGAGTGATTGTCGTGTAAAACAAAAATCACGTGCTCACAGCTGCCCCTCTTTGTTCGGAAACACGAAGAGTTTTCGTGCAAAGATAAAGTGAGCGGATATAAGCGATTTTTGCCTATGGACTACTCCGTGTGAAGCATGTTTTGAAAGTTTTGACCGAATCTTGCTTCAAAGATTTCCTACATATCCCGGGCTAAACGGGAATCAGGTCAATGTAGTTCGGGAAACTTTGGGTAGTTGGGACTACCATGGGATTACAATGCTTGCAGTTACTGCTGTGGCTGTTGTCACTGCTGCGTCACTGACCGCCTTATTACAACCAAAGGGAAATTGGAACTGAACTAACTACTTATATGCATGTCAACTGCGAGTTACAGGATTCCTATCTATGATTATTTTGCGACTTGATCTTGGGTCTTAGCTGATTGTGCTTGGAGACTTTGATCCGAATCTTGATGCTTGCGAGTTGCGGTGACTTGTTCAATCTTTGGGATACTGAGTAAAACGCGACTGGCAGAGTTCAGGACCTTAGTCAAATGTTGGAGTCGATCCGCCTTCCATTCACTCTGATATCTCGGGATATCTTCTTTTTGTCTTTTTCTTCTTTGATTCTGAGTTGAGACTCATCTCGTGGGTCATTTCGATCCGTGTGGCTCGAGGTTAGACCTGCGGGAGAAAAACAAACGAACGAAATTTTCTGCCCCAGTTTCACTAGGAAAATTTCGTGAATTATTCGATAGGAAGTTCATAAAATTGATGATGGAAGATAAAAATGCTTAGTTCAGGGTTGGAGCCCTAATACCGACTAGCTGGGGAGAAGTTCGGTTTTAGAGTCGAAATTCTGATACTGACCAACTGGGGGAAAGTTCAGTTTAGGGTTTTAAAAACCCTGATGTTGATTAAGAGAAAAAGTTCAGTTTAGGGTTTAAAACCCTAATGCTGACTAAAAGGAAAAATTCAGTTTAGGGTTTAAAACCCTAATGTTGACTAAAGGAAAAATTCAGTTTAGGGTTTAAAACCCTAATGCTGATTGCATGGAAAAGCTCAGTTTAGGGTTTAAAACCCTAATGCTGGCTGAATGGAAAAAAATTCAGTTTAGGGTTTAAAACCCTAATGCTGACCAAAGGAAAAATTCAGTTTAGGGTTTAAAACCCTAATGCTGATTGCATGGAAAAGCTCAGTTTAGGGTTTAAAACCCTAATGCTGGCTGAATGGAAAAAAGTTCAGTTTAGGGTTTAAAACCCTAATGCTGACTAAAGGAAAAATTCAGTTTAGGGTTTAAAACCCTAATGCTGATTGCATGGAAAAGCTCAGTTTAGGGTTTAAAACCCTAATGCTGGCTTAATGGAAAAAAATTCAGTTTAGGGTTTAAAACCCTAATGCTGACCAAAGGAAAAATTCAGTTTAGGGTTTAAAACCCTAATGCTGATTGCATGGAAAAGCTCAGTTTAGGGTTTAAAACCCTAATGCTGGCTGAATGGAAAAAAGTTCAGTTTAGGGTTTAAAACCCTAATGCTGACTAAAGGAAAAATTCAGTTTAGGGTTTAAAACCCTAATGCTGATTGCATGGAAAAGCTCAGTTTAGGGTTTAAAACCCTAATGCTGGCTGAATGGAAAACAATTCAGTTTAGGGTTTAAAACCCTAATGCTGACTAAAGGGAAAATTCAGTTTAGGGTTTAAAACCCTAATGCTGACTGCATGGAAAATCTCAGTTTAGGGTTTAAAACCCTAATGCTGGCTGGAAGGAAAAGCTCAGTTTAGGGTTTAAAACCCTAATGCTGGCTGAATGGAAAAAGTTCAGTTTAGGGTTTAAAACCCTAATGCTGATTAAAGGAAAAGGGTCAGTTTAGGGTTTAAAGCCCTAATGCTACTAAAAGGAAAAAGGTCAGTTTAGGGTTTAAAACCCTAATGCTGACTGCATGGAAAAACTCAGTTTAGGGTTTAAAACCCTAATGCTGGCTGAATGGAAAAAGTTCAGTTTAAGGTTTAAAATCCTAATCCTGGCTGAATGGAAAAAGTTCAGTTTAGGGTTTAAAATCCTAATGCTGATTAAAGGAAAAAGGTCAGTTTAGGGTTTAAAACCCTAACGCTGACTGCATGGAAAAGCTCAGTTTAGGGTTTAAAACCCTAATGCTGGCTGAATGGAAAAAAGTTCAGTTTAGGGTTTAAAACCCTAATGCTAACTAAAGGAAAAATTCAGTTTAGGGTTTAAAACCCTAATGCTGATTGCATGGAAAAGCTCAGTTTAGGGTTTAAAACCCTAATGCTGGCTGAATGGAAAAAAATTCAGTTTAGGGTTTAAAACCCTAATGCTGACTAAAGGAAAAATTCAGTTTAGGGTTTAAAACCTTAATGCTGATTGCATGGAAAAGCTCAGTTTAGGGTTTAAAACCCTAATGCTGGCTGAATGAAAAAAATTCAGTTTAGGGTTTAAAACCCTAATGCTGACCAAAGGAAAAATTCAGTTTAGGGTTTAAAACCCTAATGCTGATTGCATGGAAAAGCTCAGTTTAGGGTTTAAAACCCTAATGCTGGCTGAATGGAAAAAAGTTCAGTTTAGGGTTTAAAACCCTAATGCTGACTAAAGGAAAAATTCAGTTTAGGGTTTAAAACCCTAATGCTGATTGCATGGAAAAGCTCAGTTTAGGGTTTAAAACCCTAATGCTGGCTGAATGGAAAACAATTCAGTTTAGGGTTTAAAACCCTAATGCTGACCAAAAGAAAAATTCAGTTAAAGGTTTAAAACCCTAATGCTGATTGCATCGAAAAGCTCAGTTTAGGGTTTAAAACCCTAATGCTGGCTGAATGGAAAAAAGTTCAGTTTAGGGTTTAAAACCCTAATGCTGACTAAAGGAAAAATTCAGTTTAGGGTTTAAAACCCTAATGCTGATTGCATGGAAAAGCTCAGTTTAGGGTTTAAAACCCTAATGCTGGCTGAATGGAAAACAATTCAGTTTAGGGTTTAAAACCCTAATGCTGACTAAAGGGAAAATTCAGTTTAGGGTTTAAAACCCTAATGCTGACTGCATGGAAAATCTCAGTTTAGGGTTTAAAACCCTAATGCTGGCTGGAAGGAAAAGCTCAGTTTAGGGTTTAAAACCCTAATGCTGGCTGAATGGAAAAAGTTCAGTTTAGGGTTTAAAACCCTAATGCTGATTAAAGGAAAAGGGTCAGTTTAGGGTTTAAAGCCCTAATGCTACTAAAAGGAAAAAGGTCAGTTTAGGGTTTAAAACCCTAATGCTGACTGCATGGAAAAACTCAGTTTAGGGTTTAAAACCCTAATGCTGGCTGAATGGAAAAAGTTCAGTTTAAGGTTTAAAATCCTAATCCTGGCTGAATGGAAAAAGTTCAGTTTAGGGTTTAAAATCCTAATGCTGATTAAAGGAAAAAGGTCAGTTTAGGGTTTAAAACCCTAACGCTGACTGCATGGAAAAGCTCAGTTTAGGGTTTAAAACCCTAATGCTGGCTGAATGGAAAAAAGTTCAGTTTAGGGTTTAAAACCCTAATGCTAACTAAAGGAAAAATTCAGTTTAGGGTTTAAAACCCTAATGCTGATTGCATGGAAAAGCTCAGTTTAGGGTTTAAAACCCTAATGCTGGCTGAATGGAAAAAAAATCAGTTTAGGGTTTAAAACCCTAATGCTGACCAAAGGAAAAATTCAGTTTAGGGTTTAAAACCTTAATGCTGATTGCATGGAAAAGCTCAGTTTAGGGTTTAAAACCCTAATGCTGGCTGAATGAAAAAAATTCAGTTTAGGGTTTAAAACCCTAATGCTGACCAAAGGAAAAATTCAGTTTAGGGTTTAAAACCCTAATGCTGATTGCATGGAAAAGCTCAGTTTAGGGTTTAAAACCCTAATGCTGGCTGAATGGAAAAAAGTTCAGTTTAGGGTTTAAAACCCTAATGCTGACTAAAGGAAAAATTCAGTTTAGGGTTTAAAACCCTAATGCTGATTGCATGGAAAAGCTCAGTTTAGGGTTTAAAACCCTAATGCTGGCTGAATGGAAAACAATTCAGTTTAGGGTTTAAAACCCTAATGCTGACCAAAGGAAAAATTCAGTTTAGGGTTTAAAACCCTAATGCTGATTGCATGGAAAAGCTCAGTTTAGGGTTTAAAACCCTAATGCTGGCTTAATGGAAAAAAGTTCAGTTTAGGTTTTAAAACCCTAATGCTGACTAGTTGGGGGCAAAATTCGAGAACAACATCTGACCTCTTTTTTTCAATTTTCTTGTTTTAGTAATAAACAAAAGAGAGTTTCGTGGAAACTTACCTTTCGAGTGAGTTCCTTATTGCCAAGATATTTCTTGTACCCATGTACCTCCTTCTTCGGGCGACACCTGCTTCTTGCACGGTTGTCTTGGATTATACTTGTTTCAACTTTTCAGACAAAGAACAATTTTTAGTTTGGAAATTACGGTCGGTTCGGTGACCTTGGTCGTTCCCAGTTGCTTTGTTGCGTCCTCATTCCTGTTGCGAAATCCTGCCATTGATTTGATTCAAATGGCGAAACTCTTTTGACTTCTCAGGCTTTGTATTTCCAGATTCTGTGATGATTTGCCTCGTAAGGCTCTTTTTCTTTTCTCTCTCTTTTTTTGTGTCCCGTTTTGCTTGGAGGTTCTCAACGGGGATTTTATTGGAGGTATTCTAAGGGGATTTGTACAAAAGAAAGCTCTGTGGGGGAATATTTACAAAGTGGATTCTTTGTTTGGATTTTTGTACAATGGGGCATGCTGGATATTTGTTTCAAAGCGGTTTTTCTAGGATTTGTTGGGGTAAGATCTTTGGGGAATTTTTACAAAGGGACTCGCTGGGGATGTGCTGGGGAGATTCCATTTTTTTTTATTGGGGAGACTCTGTAGGAATTTGTACAGAGGGAGACTCTGTGGGGATTCGTCCGAAGGCGGACTTTCTGGGGGAGATTTCTCTCTTTCCTCTTTACTTTAAACACCATCAAACATCATGATTCATCAGGCTTGGGCAATCGTACCAACGAAATGAGGCGTTTTCCTTCATGAAACAGAATTCCATGCAACCAAACCTGCCACCTGTCCTTTCCGGTACATCTAGAACTTGGGCTTAAACATAAAAGAGATTCGAATGAAAACAAAGAAAAGATAAAACGAATTTCAGAAAAGGAGTGCCCCCTTCGGGACGAGAAAGACTTATCCGAGGAAGATAATGCTAGCTTTAAGGACATGACATGCTCTTTGGACTGGACGCCTGACCTTCCATAGACTTGCGTTTCCCTGAACCAGAACGGATCTGTGATTCCAAACCGGTGGAGCTTTGCCGAGACCTCCTTGGGGTGGAGTCATTCTTTTCGGCCAACAGCGCCCTTTGCGGGTTTTCGCCGGCTGACCTCTCTCATTTCTCTTCCTGTCATCGCTTGATAGCACTCTTTGTGAGTTTTTACTAAACAAGCTCTCTCATTTTGGTTTCTCTACTTCTGTCGCCTCGTGGTGCCCGAAGGTTTTCACCGACGAGACTCTCTCATTTTATCTCTCTCAATTCGGAGTGTGCCGGTCTCCATTTTTGACGTTTATTGGTTTCCCACTATCTTTGGTAATTGATCTGAAGGCTTGTGCTCGGTAAAGAGAGGTGGATGATACTAACTTCTAAACTGCTCGACGTGCTCCGGTTTCAATTTCAGGGTGAATGGGATTTTATTGTTGGTGTGACTGAACCTCAGGGAGAGGCTGCCTACGTATCCTTTCGGAATCAAGTCAAACGTAGTTCAGGCCTCAATCAATGTTTTTTTTTTGTTTTTGTTTTTTTTTTGTAAGCGGCTCAAAGGTTTGTAGAGAGAATTGGACAGTGTTTGGGGAGTAGTGGGGAATAAAACCTTCATCATTTCAAATGTGTCAAGACTACTGGAGTATAATTCGGACGTAGTATCTCTTGACTGCATCCACATTTACTGCTGTGTCGGGGTCATTTCCTTCGATATCACCTAAATACAATGCTCCTCTCGACAATATCTTCCTTATGATGTATGGGCCTTTCCAATTTGGGGCAAACTTTCCTTTTGCTTCCTCATGATGCGGCAGAATACACCTCAGTACCAGCTGACCTACTTCGAAATTCCTGGGTCGGACTTTCTTGTTGTAAGCACGGGCCATCCTTCGTTGGTATAACTGTCCGTGACAAACTGCGGCCATTCGCTTTTCATCAATCAACGTCAATTGCTCTAACCGAGTCTTGACCCACTCGCTGTCTTCGATTTCTGCTTCGACAATGATTCGAAGTGAAGGAATTTCTACCTCTGCCGGTATTACAGCCTCGGTCCCATAACCCAAAAGATAAGGAGTCGCTCCCACTGATGTGCGTACCGTAGTGCGATACCCCAACAATACAAATGGTAACTGTTCGTGCCACTGTCGGGAACTTTGGATCGTTTTCCTCAAAATCTTCTTGATGTTTTTGTTTGCCGCTTCCACAGCACCATTGGCTTTCGGCCGATAAGGAGTAGAATTCCTATGCGTTATCTTGAATTGCTCGCATACATCTCCCATCAAGTGACTGTTCAAGTTTGCTGCGTTATCTGTAATGATAGTCGCAAGAATACCGAAACGACAGATAAGATTTGAGTGTACAAAATCCACTACAGCTTTCTTAGTAACCGACTTGAGAGTGACAGCTTCTACCCATTTTGTGAAGTAATCGATGGCAACCAGTATAAACCTGTGTCCTTTCGAAGCCTTCGGTTCGATCGGTCCAATGACGTCCATGCCCCAGGCGACAAATGGCCAAGGTGCAGACATGGGATGCAGCTCCGTGGGAGGTGCATGAATCAAATCACCGTGCACCTGACACTGATGACACTTCCGAACGAAGCTAAAGCAATCCTTTTCCATGGTCATCCAGTAATAACCTGCTCGAAGGATTTTCTTTGCTAAAACATGCCCGTTTATGTGAGCTCCGCACACACCTGCGTGTACTTCGTGCATGATCTTTCTTGCCTCCTCAATATCGACACATCTTAGAAGATTGAGGTCCGGGGTCCTCTTATACAACAATTCACCGCTCAGAAAGAAACCACTTGCATGCCGCCTAATGGTCCTCTTTTGATCTCCAGTAGCGTGCTCGGGGTATTTTTTTGTCTTCAGGAACCTTTTGATGTTATGGTACCAAGGCTTTGTATTTGATCCCACCTCGATTACATTGCAGTAACCGTGTCTTTCCTTGATTTGGACTTCCAAAGGATTGACGTGGGCGTTGCCCGGGTAGGGTAGCATTGAAGCCAAAGTAGAAAGTGCATCTGCCAGTTCATTGTGACACCTCGGGATATACCTGAACTCTACTGATGTAAAGCGCTTGCTGAGGTCCTCCACATGCTGTCGGTAAGGGATAAGTTTGACATCCCGAGTTTCCCATTCGCCTTGGGCTTGCCGGATAATCAGGTCAGAATCTCCCATAATCAGTAAGTCTTCGACATCCTGATCGATTGCCATATGCATGCCCATGATGCAGGCTTCATATTCAGCCGTATTATTTGTGCAAAAGAAACGAAGTCTAGCTGTGGCGGGATAATGCTGACCAGAAGGCGAGATCAAAATTGCCCCAACCCCTACACCTTTGGCGTTCACAGCTCCATCAAAGAACATCTTCCAAACATGAGCTTCCTCCGAGACCACTTCTACGGTGTTTACTTCTTCATCTGGAAAGTAGGTATCCAATGGCTGGTATTCCTCATCGACCGGATTTTTGGCCAAATGATCTGCTAGTGCCTGGGCTTTCATTGCCGTGCGAGTGACATAGACTATGTCGAATTCCGTAAGCAAGATTTGCCATTTAGCCAGTCTCCCAATAGGCATTGGTTTCTGAAATATATACTTCAAAGGATCCAACCTGCTTATGAGGAGTGTAGTGTGGGCTTGGAGATAATGTCTCAGCTTTTGAGCAACCCATGTGAGAGCGCATCATATCCTTTCCAACAGAGTGTACTTGGCTTCGTAGCCGGTGAATTTCTTGCTCAAGTAGTAGATGGCTTGCTCCTTCTTTCCGGTTACATTGTGTTGCCCGAGGACGCAACCGAAAGAGTTCTCCAAGACTGTCAGATACAAGAAAAGTGGCATCCCTGGTTCTGGAGGGACCAAGACTGGGGGATTCGAAAGGTATTCTTTGACTTTATCAAAGGCTTCCTGACACTCATTGTCCATTTAATCGCCGCATCTTTTCTTAACAGCTTGAATATGGGCTCACACGTGCTTGTCAGCTGGGCAATAAACCGACTGATGTAGTTCAACCTGCCCAACAGACTCATCACGTCTTTCTTTGTTCTCGGGGGAGGCAGATCTCTGATGGATTTTATCTTAGTTGGATCTAGCTCGATACCTCTCCTTCTTACGATGAAGCCCAAAAGTTTGCCTGACGGAACTCCGAAAGCGCATTTGACTGGGTTCAGCTTCAAGTCATACTTCCTTAATCTCTCGAAGAATTTCCTCAAGTCTTGGATATGATTATCCTGCGTCCTGGACTTGACTATCACATCGTCCACGTACACCTCTATTTCCTGATGCATCATGTCATGGAATATGGCAGTCATGGCCCTCATGTAAGTAGCCCCAGCATTCTTCAAACCAAATGGCATGACTCGGTAACAGTAGGTGCCCCAAGGCGTGGTGAAGGCAGTTTTCTCGGCGTCCTCTTCATCCATCAATACCTGATGATACCCAGCGTAACAATCTACGAAAGACTGTATCTCGTGTTTGGCGCAATTATCAACGAAGATGTGGATGTTGGGCAGCGGGAAATTATCTTTAGGACTTGCTCTGTTCAGATCTCGGTAATCTACACATACCCGAGTTTTCCCGTCCTTTTTTGGTACTGGGACCACATTCGCCAACCATGTTGTATATTGGACAACCCGAATCACTCCCGTTTTCAGTTGTTTGATGATCTCCTCTTTAATCTTGTCACTGACCTCAGTTTTGAACTTTCGTTGCTTTTGTTGAACTGGAGGACAATCAGGATGAATCGGCAATTTATGAACCACTAGATCAACACCTAGTCCCGGCATGTCATCATACGACCAAGCAAACACGTCTTTAAATTCAAAAAGAAGTTGAATTATCGCCTCTCGCGTTTTCTTGTCCGTGTGAATGCTTATCTTGGTCTCCCGGATTTCTTCTGGGGTTCCTAAATTTACCGGTTCAGTGTCATTCAGATTTGGCTTAGGTTTATTCTCAAAATATTCCAACTCTCGGTTTATCTCCCTAAAAGCTTCTTCCGCATCATATTCTGATTCTGGGTTCATTAATTCGCAGTTAAATAGCTCATTGTGACCTGGGCGTGAAGTCCGCAAGCATGTCATATTTAAAGCCGCATTATTATAACTAAAAAGAAAGATAAAAGGAAAAATAACAAAAATCAGAACAAAAGAAAGAATGGGAAAGCAATGATGATTTTTTTTTGTTTTTCTTTGGAAAGTTGGAAGACAACAACGTTTGTAACTTAGGAATTCAAAACAACAATTGAAAAGAAGAAAACGTTCAAGTTATGTCCTGAAGATAACTTGTGACATAGGAAAGGTGGTAGGACAGGTCTACCCGGACTTCCGTCTAGTCGGGAATGGCGTAGCCTCCCAGTTTTGAAGTTTGGCGTTCGGCCCCATGTGCATCATCTCAGCAATGCTTGTGCCTTCACCTGGTTGAACCATGTGGACCTCGTAGAGCATCTCTCTCATCGCCCCACATATCTCCTCGATTTCCTCAGCTGTGAAGACCTCATCATCATCTTCTTCAGCGTACTTTGGCCTGAGGAAAGTTGCATATAAATCTGGCAATGGTCGAGGTAACTTCCAACCCTCATTTTTCCTTTTCTTTGCCCACTCTTCATCTGCTGGAGTAGGTTTAAAGCCTAGTCCAAACGGTTTCTTGGTGACTGGCAAGGTAATGGGTTCTGTTATTCCCTGAAGGGTTCGTCCAAGCCCCTTCCCTGGCCTAAATCCGTGCCGGATCATCTCTTTGGCCACCATAACCGAGGCGTTAGACAAGAAAGGCTGGGGGCAGGGTATTCCTTCTTCGCGCTGCTCTGCCAGTACAATCTCGAAAGCTTGATAGACCGTATGTTCGCTCCCTTCTCTCGGTTCAAGATATGGGATGGATGGGTCCCGATAGATAGCATGCTCATCTTCTCCATGGACCACGATCTCTCGGTCTTCGTATTCAAACTTCACCATCTGGTGAAGAGTGGAAGGCACAGCTCCTACTGCATGGATCCAAGGTCTGCCAAGGAGAAAATTGTAGGATGTATCCATGTCGAGCACCTGGAAGGTTATTTGAAATTCGACTGGTCCTATGACCAACAACAGGTCTATTTCCCCCATGGTATCTCTCTTGATGCCGTCGAAAGCTCTTACGCAGACATTGTTGGGTCGGATTCTTCCGGTCCCAATTTTCATTCTTTGTAGCGTGGAGAGCGGGCAAATGTCAACACCTGAGCCCCCATCCAACATTACCCGCTTGACATAATAGTCTTCGCATTTAACTGTTAGATGCAAAGCCTTGTTGTGTGCCGCTCCTTCCGGGGGTAGATCGTTCTTGCTGAAAGAGATTTGGTTGACGGCGAAGAATCTTTCTGTCATCCGCTCTAATTGCTCTACCGAGGTTTCAACTGGCACATATGCTTCATTCAGGGTCTTTAGTAAGATCTTTCGATGCTCGGTCGACCTCATTAACAATGACAGCATGGACACTTGCTCGGGGTACTTGCGCAGTTGATCTATCACTTCGTAATCTGGCATTTTCATTTGTTGGAAGAACACTTCTGCTTCTTCAACACTTACGGGCTTCTTTGGCGGGAATCGCCTTTGTGTGGCGTCGTTCAGTTCTTGGGTATTTGAATACCTTCCAATGAAAGTATTTTCTGGAAGTTCTCCCATGACCTCTTTGCCTTTGTACATTACCAAAGTCTTTTGATAATTCCACGGCACTGTGGATGGGTTGGTCATTGGCTTTTGTGGCATGCGTCCGATAACCACTGGCTCATTCAGCCGAGGTGGTTGAATCGTCCCCCGGACCACATAGGCCCCTTTCGGCACGTACATAGGTTTTGTCTTTTTGATTGCGAAGTTCTGCGTCTTCTCAGCTCGACCTCGTGGTACGTAAAGAACTCCATCCTTTACCGGCACCACTTTCTTCTCCACCTTCTTTTCAGGCTTGCTCTTTATAGCCTTGGCCTCCTCCCCCTTTTCTGGTTTATGGTCTGTTTCAGGCCTTTTCCCCGTGTCGACAATGGCAATTATGGCTTTTAGAGCAGGGTCGAACTCTTTGTCTTCACAAATCATTCCGATCAGCGGCCCATTATTGTGAGCAGGTAATGTATTGTTAGTTACATTCGGGATCTCCTCGTCCCTTAGAACTATTTTCCCTTGCTCTATCAAATTTTCGACCACTCTCTTCAACGACCAGCAGTCATTTGTATCATGTCCCTCGGCCCCTGAATGATAGGCGCATCTGACTCCAGCTTTGTAAGAAGGTGACGTCGGGTTTTGCCTTGTTTGAGGGATTGGTTGCAAGAAACCCAGCTGGACTAGCTTCGGGAACAAAGTTGAGTATGGTTCACCGATGGGCGTGAAAGTCCGCCTTCGGGGTGGCTCTTGAGGGCGGAAGTTAGCTTACCCATGGCTGACATCATGTTTTGGAAATAGTCAGACTCTTGAGCCTGGAGAAAGGTAGTGACCATTTCCACTTCATCCATGGGAGGCTTCACTCTTGATGCCTGTTCACGCCACTTAATAGCATATTCTCTGAAGCTTTCTGAAGGTTTCTTCTTCAAATTCGACAGAGAATTTCGGTCTGGCGCAATGTCGATGTTATACTGGAATTGTTTCACAAAATCTCTGGCGAGATCATCCCATATATGCCATCGGGACATTTCCTGGTCCATATACCATTCCGAGGCTATCCCTACTAGACTTTCCCCAAAATATGCCGTTAGCAGTTCTTCTTTTCCGCCGGCTCCCCGCAATTGGTTGCAGTATTTCTTAAGATGTGCAATGGGGTCACCGTGCCCATCGTATTTCTCGAACTTTGGGGTCTTGAAACCCGTTGGCAGGTGCACGTGAGGGAACATGCATAGGTCGGCGTAAGAGACGCTCTTCTGTCCGCTCAATCCTTGCATATTCTTCAAACTTTGTTCAAGGCTTCTCATTCTCTTGGCAATCTCATTTTGTTCTGCAATTCTGGGGTTCTGATCCTGCCCGGGTGCAAGCTCGCACTGAGGCGGTAGAGGATTAGTGCTGGTAGCGAACCTAGTTGGTTCCATTGAGAACGATGGTGCTTGGAATGTAAAAGAGGATGAGTCAAAGCTTGGTTTGTACGTGGCAGGCTGTGCCGTAATCGGGCAAGGCGATGTAGTAAAGATGTTCATGCTTGCATCGGTGGATGACATTCGGGGATGAGGCTCAGAAGGCGATCCAGCAGAGAAGGCTGAGATGGAGGGGTACCCGAATGGGGTAGCAGGATAATTTATGGGGACATTAGAAGTCCCACTTGACCTGGAGAATAATTCAGGGAACCCGGGGACGACACTTGGCAGCTCTTTCCCATTATTCCAGTCGTCCAGCATTTCCAACATGCGGAGCCGTAGGATTCTATTTTCCTCCGTAGTTGCGGATTCCGGTGTGAGGACGGCTGAGATCGAGCTCTCCTCGGAAACAGGGATTGTTTGCAATGGAGTTTCTGAAGACATTTCCACACTTCCCTTTGACCTGGTGAAGTAAGTGTGAGTACTGTTTCTGGTCCTAACAACAGGTAGTTGAACACTTCTCCTTGACCTCGTGAAATATGAGTGCGAGGCCAGACTTTCACCAAACCAACCGTCTTTTCAAAAACCCTGAGGGAGATACTCAACGACAAACGCACGGTTAATTTGCAGCAAATAACAGATAGTCAATCTCACGTTGGGCATGATGCACCTATACAGTTAAGTGGATTACTACATGTTTGCTACGAGAGCATGCGTCATTCCGGCATTTTTCCTCTTATTAGTTTTCCTCCCCCCTTTTTTTATTTTCTTTTATTATTATTATTTTTCTTTATTTTGTAGTAAAAGAAATGCGACCGGATCCGATGAGGATTGCCTACGTATCACGATGCCTACGTGAATCAGATCATTACGTAGTTCGAAAAACACAAATGAGCGTAAAAGAAGCAACCTCTTTATTGTTGAAATGGTCTATTACAAACTACATTTTGCAAAAGAAATAGCAAACTTTGAAAATAAACCTAGACTCAAAATAGACTAAAAATCACCCTGATGGGAAAAATAGGCAGAAGATGCTAAGATACAGGCTTGACTTATGAGTGCATTATGGTTTTGAAAATTGGTGTCCGCGGGGCATCGTTCGGCCTCGCCGCGGTCCTAGGCGTGAGATCCCTCTCAAGTTGCTCCAGCTCATGCATAGTCTGCTTGACATAACCCATCACTGCCGAGAGGACGGTAACGCTGGACATGTTCTCACATCGTAGACATCGTCTGGTGATGGCATGGGCAATGGCCTTGATCCTATCTCTGGTTTGCTTCTTCTCTACGAGTAGGCGTTTTATCTGATCGCTACATATCTTGAATACTTGGGCATCCTGTATATGCCGATGCTTCAGTCGCCGTACTTCCAACTTCATCTGGGCTATTGAGTCGTACCAGTATCTGCTCTCAATTTGGAAATCCTTGGCCTGATTAGCTGCTTTGACCTCAAGTGCAGCCATCTCTCTCTTTATTTTAGCAACAGTTTTCTCGTGGTCGCCTTCCAATTGATTCAAGTATTGGTGATGCTTATCTGTTCTCGTATCCCACTGTGCCCTGAGCTCCGCTATGACGTTTTTAGATTTCTCCAAACCATCTTGCCATTCCCTGATTTCACTTTTTAACCTTTTTATCAGCTGCTCGTCTGATCGATGCCTTAGCTGTTTATCTGCATCCAACCTTATCTGTTTGATCTGGGCTCTGAGCATTTCGTTTTCTTGAATTAACCTGTTCCACTCTCCCAGATCGGTAGCAATTTGTACGTTGTGCTCGTATTTGAAGCTTTCCACTTGTTGCTTCAACCTGCTGATTTCGGCGCAATAGCCTCTTTCCTTCGCTAACCAATCCCACTGCTTTTGCGATGATTCGATGAAATTCCGGATGTGGGGTCTCTTAGCCGGCCTTTCATGCTCAAATTCCCTTCTATACCATGCAAGGTATCCTGACGCCGTCTCTCCTTTGGCTCTATCCCGTACGCAAGTATCTGATTTCAAATATTGACACTCACTCCAGATTTGCCGAATCTTCGCTTCTGGGAATTGTCTGTTAGGACTTATCTCAACTGCTTGAGTGCTAAGATCTTCCTCATGAGGTACTGTCTGGCACCTTCCGAACTGTCTCAAAACTCGGCAGGGTGCGTAAGGTTGAATGCTCTTAAGCCCCATCAGTAAGAAATGAGTCTTAGCTGCCGACATATATAGGATCTCATCAACAGGCAACCATCCTAGCGTCCATTGTATTTGGTTGGCCGTAAGAGCTTGAAAGAACGAGGTCCATGCCAGGACTCCTTTGGGCAAACTGATCTCTTTGGTTCTCGTGTAAGATTCTTCTATGCAGGTCTTTGCCGGGGAACCATGGTTCAAAATCTCGGAATGATGGCAGAGGTGCTCGGTCATCCATATCTGTAGGAGCAAGTTACAACCTTCGAAGAAATTTCCCCCAGCTTTACAAACTGTAAGAGCTCGAAAGATGTCAGATACCACCATAGGCACGAGAGTACTGTCATTTTGCGTGAGTAAAGTGCTGACGACCCCGGATATCTTCAAATCAATGTTTCCGTCTTTCCTTGGAAATACCAGAAGGCCCAGGAACATCATTATGAACGCTACCCGTCTGTGCTTGTCCCACTTCTGACGAACACCTTTGCTGCACAGTTTGTTGATTGGATTGTTGAATCCCCCCTCATGACCGTACCTATCATATATGAAGCATGGAGTACAAAATCCGGCTGCCAGATCCGGGTTGTGGACTGTTCTCGGTATCTTCAATGAATCTAGGAACCGATGTACCGTGACGACTCTTGGGGCGACCAAGTATTTTTGCCTTAACGGAAGTTCAGCATTCCCGATGTACCCAGCCATTTCTTCCAAAGTCGGGGTGAGTTCAAAATCAGAGAAATGGAAAACATTGTGCGCCGGGTCCCAGTAGGTAATCAAAGCTCTCATGATATCTCCCCGAGGCTGGATTTCCAACAAACCCACGAGACCTTTCAGATATTTCTTGACCTCATTTTGTCCTTCAACACCTAGATCATTCCACCATAGCCGTAACTTGATAGGGATTTTGGTCATTATTGAAAAATGTTCATTTTGCATCGTGCTCATCCTGCACATTTATTAAGGTGATTTTAACAAAAATGAATTGACTCAAAAGATATTTTACAAAGGGGATCAAGTTTTGAACACGGCCTTTAAACACTTTGGGGACGAAGATTTTAAGGCTGTGTGGGTCAACTGGACAAAAATGCTAAGCAAGACCCAAAGGTGGCTGTTTATGCAAAGTCAGCCTTCCGGCGTCCCTTTTTCGGAAACATTCGGCCATTTATGATAAAACAGCGTCACCCGACTTATTTATGACTCTTTTTTTAAAAAATTGACACATCTTCTTTTTTTCCTATTTATTTATTGATTTTGGCTATTTTAGCAAAATGGGGTTGAACCCGACGAGGGTTGCCTACGTATCTCACATCCGGTGAGAATCAAACCGGCGTAGTTCGGGCTATCGTGAATAGAGAAAATCAAATAAACCTAGAAAACAAGAATATATATTTTTATACTATTTTTGAAAAGAGATAAAGACTAAAGAAAATATTTATTATTATTTTTTTTAGGAAATATTTGGACTATTAGTCTGAATTTATAAAAGGGGTACTACAAAAGAAACAATATTTTTTTTGAATTATGAATTTTCCGTTTTCTTTTTACTTTTAAATAAATACCTTCTCTTTTTTTTTATTTTGAAAATGATAAAAAGAAAATTTTTATATTTTTTTTTAAAATCAAATTAGAAGACAATCTCTTTTTTTTTATATATTTAGAAGAAATTCCGGCGAGGTTTCGACACTACTCGGACATTGGTTTTTCCAAAAGAAGTAATTATCTCCCTACGCTGCTATTTTTCCTTTTTAATTTTTTTAAAAACCGGTCAGCATGCGGAACTGAAGCAAATAAATGCGCAAAACAAATAGGATGCAGCAGGATGGTCTTTTCATTTCCGGTTGCCTGTCCTAGACGGACCCAACCCCTGTGTTGAGTCCCCTAAGTCAAATGCAACATGATGCAAATAAGCGTTCCTACTAGGGATCCGGCATGAAGTCAAGTTATTCTAGGTTCGTAACCTGGGTATTTGTTCTAGACTGTGTACCCGAGCGGACAACTCGAGTCGAGGAGGGGGCTACGTACCGGGGACCCGCGAGATCGTCCGGCTTTGTAACTTGTCCGACCTCTTTCTTATTTCAGGTATTGACACTAACAGAATAGGGAGTCTCGACCAGCGAGCTTCTCCCCGGAGGTAAGAAGAGAAGGGTTTCGGCACAGTTTATATACAGTTCAGATAATATCAAAGCGGTAAAAGACAACATTTAGCACGTTATGCAAAAACATGTAATAAAGATCAGATAATAAAGCCAAATATAACAATTATTCTAAGCTCGAATTCTTGAACCCTGAACCAGTGGTTCTGGGTTAATTGTCCCCAGCGGAGACGCCAGAGCTGTCACACCTCCTTTTGGCGCGCCCGGCCCCGAAGGGTTAAATGCGCGAGGGGAGTTTTTCCAATTTAAGTGACAATATTCGAAATGGGATCATTATTTAATTCAGAGTCGCCACTTGGGAAAGGTTTGTCTTTTGGTGTCCCAAGTCACCGGTTTATCTTGAATCCCAAATCGAGGAAATTTTCGACTTTTCCAAATGAAGTCTGCGAACCAGAAATTCTAAGTAAGGAATTCTGTTGACCCGAGGGAAGGTGTTAGGCACCCTCGAATCCCGTGGTTCTAGCACGGTCGCTTAAATTGTTATAATGGCTAGATATCTGATTTAAATACATGTTGTGGCTTATGTGCTTTTATTAAGTTTAAACCGCTTTTGTTATTATCATTTATTTTTATAGAATTGCAACGTCGTGAAAATGCATCTCGAACCACGTCACAATCAATGCACCCGTGATTGTTAACACATTTCGACTCCGTTGAGATTTGGATTTGGGTCACATCAATGTACACCCGAATTTAAGAATATAATTTAATTAAACCGTGCCTAAAAGAAAGTCTAACGCGTTATATTTTGGAGAAAAGCCGTGAGATTCACTAAACGACCTGTCCTGAATTCTAAATATTTATTATGGTTAGTTATTGAGGGCCCCGCAATTTGCATTCTTACTTGGAGAGGCTCGTCTCATTATTTTAGAAAATGCATCTCGAACCACGTCACAATCAATGCACCCGTGATTGTTAACACATTTCGACTCCGTTGAGATTTGGATTTGGGTCACATCAATGTACACCCGAATTTAAGAATATAATTTAATTAAACCGTGCCTAAAAGAAAGTCTAACGCGTTATATTTTGGAGAAAAGCCGTGAGATTCACTAAACGACCTGTCCTGAATTCTAAATATTTATTATGGTTAGTTATTGAGGGCCCCGCAATTTGCATTCTTACTTGGAGAGGCTCGTCTCATTATTTTAGAAAAGGATATCCTGAAGCGACTACATTTCTATTACGTTTGTCTCTAAAAAGAATAAAAGAGAAAAATACCAAACTTACTTGTTTAAGCGACTAACATCCTAAATCTCTACTATATGTGACGAGTCCGAATTTTGCTTGATTGCCTAATTGGTTGTTTATGGGGTGAGGATTATTTCATGCCTCGTCTTCAAGGAGTGAATAAGCTTTGTTAATTTGATAGGAGAGATTGCAAGCAACAAATAACTCATACTAAATTTACATTAAACAAACCTTAAGTTTGAACTTTATAATTAACTTATTTAGGCTTGATAAATGAAATCGGCTACTTATTAAAAAAAAACTACTATTAATTGGATTCGAGAATGCCTATTAGTTTTCCTCGAAAGTCATCGCATCATTCCGAAACAATGAATCTATATTGAAACCCATATCGAAACTATGTAGAAACAAGTAATCTAACAAAAAGGGTAGGCGTACATTATCACCCTGTTAACGTAACGCTGCATGAGAATTAGTTTGGGGTACACTTATCTTGAAGTCAAATGGAACCGAATATAGCAGATTCGATAGTTCAGAGATCTAGGCAAAAATACATACATATGCTTGCTATGATTCTATGTTGTGATGTCATAACTGAAATAAAACTAACGGATGTATGCCTTAAAACACATCTGATCTAACAAGCAAATGCTATCTAATTGTTCATCTCAACTTAAGATGTATGTTAATTTATACAGAATATTTGCAGTTTTGCAGTTAAACAAATACAGGCTAAACTAGCATTCAACCTACTTTGAACACAAATATTATAAAGTAAACAGACATTTGTTTCTTATTTCTGCTTCAAACTTCAAAATTTCACCAACATATAGTTTCAGAAGTTGTGTACCTGGAAATGTTTGACAATTGAAGAAAAAAAGGGGAGTCAGTAGAGTAACAATGGCAACAAGTGCTGCAGCAGTAACAGCAGGTAACCAATAGAACAAATCCCAGTGCAAGATGCAGTTAGAGCCGATGGAAAATGGAAAAAATAAAACAATTTCCCAGTAGTGTGGAATCAGAAGTTAGGTAGAACAAATCCAGAAGTGAAATAGTGCTACCACCCAACCAGTAACCTCAATCAAGACTCAGAAGAAAACAATATGGAACAAGGAAATCCAGACCAGTGAGAATCGAGACAAAGATGAAAATGCAGTCCCTTTTTCTGTGATATGCCTCTATCTATCTATTTCTGTCTGTCTGTGTATCTATCCAAAAATCCCCCCCTGTGTCTGTCTCCTGTATGTTCTGTGTGTATTAATATGTATGTATTTCAGCTCTCTCCTCTCAAATCTATCCTCTCTCTGTTCTCTTATGTCTCCCCCCTTTAAACTGATGGAAGTTCTTCCTTTTATAAGCCTAAAGTCTGCCCTTAACAGCATGTTCATCAATCACCCAAACACCCTCCCATGTGCTCTCCCTTTTTCAGTTTCTACTCAAACCTTTAAGTATACAAACCTCCCATGTGATCTGTTTTCTTTTTCCACTTAATTACTTAAAAATAAAACCCTCCCATGACATTCCCTGACAGTCCTCTTTCCCATTTTATTTACTAAAAGCAAACATGGGCAGCAGGAATATAATCTGACAAACATGCTGTCAAACTATTTTAATTCAAAAAGGGCCTTTATGCACATGTTGTGCACAAGTGCACATGCCATCAATTCAGATTGCAATTACAGACCAAACCTTAGGTTTCTGAAATCACATTAACAACTATAAGTAACTAAACTTAGTTCTTAATTGATTCAGGCAATGTTTAACAGAAGCAAATCGATTTATTTTTGTTCAGACAGTTGAAACTAATTGACGACACATGTCGACTCGACTATATTAGTTATAACACATACAATAGAAACCAAAATCAGATATTTAACAGTATAGGACACATGATTCGAATTGTATTGACTAAACAGAATTGTATCGGAGGAATCAGTTAATCAGTTCAAATTTGAAATTCAACTAATTGCACAACAAATACATACATACACATTATCAGAACAAGTAGAAGAAGAAACTCAATCAAACAACAAAGGTTCAGGCAAGGTGGATAGGACACAGTTGATAAAACTCAAAACACAGATTTCACGAAACATGAACAGCCTTTAGAACAATCACATGGACTAAAACAAATAAAGAAAAGAAAGCAAAACTCACCTTAAAATCCTAAAAATCAAAAGACCCTGGCTTGGACTCAAACAAACCTTTCTTAAGGCTGAACGGACTTTAATCGAAATGTTTCTCAGATGAGAAACACTTCGATTAAGGTCCATTAGACCTTAATCTCTTCATCTTGAACAAGACACAGACCATCGACGAGGAACCCTATGGTTCCAAAAATCAGATCTGGGATTCATGCTTCCCTGGTCAGATTCGGACCAAACCAAGCATGGTTTGGTCACGAGGGGGGTCTGGGGAGTGTCTGGTGTGAAACTGAGGTTAAACGGTGTAAGTCAAGTTCCGACTCAAATCTTCAAACGAAGATTCGAGAAGGTGGGAAGGGATTCGAGTTAAGTAGTTAACAGATCCACGTTCAGGATGGTAAGGGGATTCTAGGGTGTTAAGGTGAAGGTCACCGGCGTTCATGCCGCCGGGTTTCTGGTGAAGGGAGATGGGGGCGGCAAGGGTTTGAAAGGGAAGGGTCTGTGAAGACGAAGGCCGGGGTATTGGAAAGGGGGGGGGGGCAGGGTATGGTTGCAAGTTTATATAGTTAGTGAGGGATCGATTCTTGGCCGTTGGATGGGGTGAGATGTAGGGTCAAGATCTTTTGGCTGATGGGGAACGGTGTTGTTTCAACCTGAAGGGGTTTGGGTCGGTCCGGGTGGAATGGGTCGAGTTTTGTTTATGGGTTGTGGGGAAGTTATCTCGGCCGTTGATCAATCTGAGATCAACGGCCCAGATCAGACTGGATTAAAACGGCGTCGTTTGGACGTTCTGGGTGTCAGCTGGTGTGGACCGGGTTACACATGGGGTTTTGGGTTTGAGTTTGGGCTTTGAATTAAAAATAAAAATAGGCCCAACCGAGTTTTAAACCCAATTCTGCATCTCCTTTTTTTAATTTTTATATATATTTTTTTATATATATTTTTTTTATTTTATTTTTAAAACAAAACCTAAGTAAATAAAAATAAAATTTCATAAACACTTAATACAATTATTTGCACACATATATCAAAATATTTAAAGCAGGCAAGATCGAACAAAACAACAATCACGGAACAAAGATGCATATTTATGATTTTTTTTATTTAATAACCGGATTTCGGTTCAAACAGCACATGACACACACATTTTTTTTGTATTTTGTTTTAATAAAAATGGGCAAAAATCATAAATAATTAACAAAGTGCCATGTAAAAATCCAATTTGTACAGCAGGACCATTTGTTATTATTTTTTAATTCTTTTGGAGTGATTGTCGTGTAAAACAAAAATCACGTGCTCACAATGGTTACAAGGGGTTCCTAATTAAAACTTCTAGATAAGCAAAGTAGGAATCACAATGATGAACAATTACAAAGTTGCAACTCAACTAAGGACATACAAGAGACTTGTTGTAGGAACTGGTCCGTAGTAGTATTGTACTTTGTTCTTGATGCACTTGAGAATTGAATGCTTGATAGATGAATGGTTGGAGTGCTTGAATAAATTCTCAAGTGTTCAAGTAATGTTTTGTTGTAATGTTCTTTGTTAATACAACTTGGATGACATCACTTAAATAATGTAATCACTTGGTTGGTCAATAGAGAGTAACTGTTGTACTGTGCTACACTGTTTGTTTGTACAATGCAAATAGTGCAGCAGGCAGTCACTTTCTAGCTACAGACAGTTGACTTCGTATTGCTATCGGGGAAACCCTATGTTAATTCTTTATCTTCTGAAGCCATAGCAACTCATATTAGCTTAAGTCCATTGATGGAGTTGTGTACCAAGTATGTCTGGTTAGGTCCCTTATGTGGTTCTTTGATAGTAAATTTGTTAGATCATCAAAACATAAAGTTAAGGTACTGTAAATCCATCAATTTCCCCCTTTCTGATGATGATAAACTTAGAAATTGACAATCATGTTTAGAGCAACAAAAAATAGATTAAGTACTAGGAACTTCACAAGTTCCCCTGACTTTGTGCTTCCCCCTTAATCAGATCCCCATGCTTCAATTTATCATATTCTTTTTCCCCCTTTTGGCATCATTAAAAATACACAAGCAAGCAATCAACATAAAAAGGTCTAGCCTACCTAACTTATTCCGCATCTGTGCACATAACATGATAGAAAAGAGAAGTAGAGAAACATAAGCATTTACAGTAAAAGAGGAGAGTCTTCATTAATTTTATAAAACATAAGCCTTCCATTATAGCAAAGGAAGATTTGGACTCTTAACAGCGGGAGCAGCACAATTGAATTCCATCCATACCACAAAAAAATAAAAACAACTACCACAAAGTCATCCCAACAAAAGAGATAAACTGGAAACTGGTCAATGGTCACTAGAGGATTAGCCTAGGGGACACTAGAGGGAAAGGGCTTGGAAATGGCAACAAGAGTATTGAGAACTAGATCAATCCTAGCATTTTCAGACATTTGCTCTGCGAGTAGTTTCTCCTTCAGGTTCTTTACTTGTTGCCGGAAATCAGCATTTTCTTTGGTTAGACGAGCAACCTATGCACTTGATGAACTGGAAGACCCTGGTGCCTCTTGAGCCTGACTTAGATGAGTCTCTAGAATGACATTCCTTGCCTTCAACTTCCTAATCTCCTCAGTAGCACTGTTCTGAGCATTGATAAACTGTGAGATTGTTGAAGTGCTTCCTACCCCTCCACCTTTTTCAACACATTCACATTCCTTTAGAGTAGTTTGCGAGAAGGTCTGCTTCTTGGTCCCCATCTTGGGCTATCCCAAAGGCACATTGAAGAATTTGAAGACATGCGTGAGAAGAAATCCATAGGGGAGACCATGATTTCCATCTTTGAAAGCTGCCACCTTTTGCATGTGCTCAATCATTATGGCTGGCAGATTAACAAATCGGAACCCATCCATTGCTTCCATCAAATACATATCAGACTTGGATATGATGGACCTCCTCTCAGCACGGGGTAGAAAGACCTTGTTCACCAACTCAAACAGGAGCTAATAAACAGGAAGCAAAGCTTTCTTATGCACCCGTTCCCCCCGCTGCACTACTCCCTCCTTAACTATAGCATGCCTAAATTTTGAGCCACAAACATCCTTAACAGAAGACATACCGTCAGTAGGAAGCTTAAGTATGTCTCCTAGCAGAGCAGAGTCCATAACAATGTCAACTCTATTTACCAGTGCACAGATATGGTCTGATTCAACAGTGAAGAGGTCAACATAGAAACTTTGGACCTCATCCTCATAAACCTTGGGCACATCTACTTTGAACAAATGTCTCCACTATTGAAATTCGACCATTTCAAGGATTTGCTTCATGCCAGTCATCTCAGATATCTCTGGGTCAAATGTGAGACCCCATAGGACCTTTTAGTACCTCAACATTTCTTTACCAGACACACTTTCACGTTTCACTTTCTTCACAGAACCGGGTTCCTTCACATTCTCTAATTTTATTTTACCAACTTCATAATAGACTTACCCTTTCCACTCAATTTCACTAGAATATCATCATTAGACATTGACTCTTCAGCCACCACTTGCTTCATATTATCACCACTTTTCACTAACTTTTTACTGGGCGTTCCAACAGCTTCCTCTAAAGAACTTTCAGCATATTGTTTCTTTTTCTGAGATCTCTTGACTAAGGAACTTGGTTCCTCTTCACCTTCATCATCTACTTCCACTACAGGAATGTTCTTTTCACAAACAATCTCTCCATCCTTCAATAGCCTCTTATTCTTCTTCTTGCTACTCCTTTTACTCTTCTACAGGGCAGACTCAAGAGCCTTCTTTGTCTTCAACCTTATAGTAGGTCGCTTAAGAGAGGGCTCAGGAATGGCTACTAGCCTCCTTCTAGCAATGAACGCATCTAGAGCAACATTATCCTGATCTTCTTCATCACTGGACCTCATACCAGGAGCCACTACTTCCAAAGGCTCACCATCAAAGTGAGGAGAAGTATCAAGGTCGAAATTGACCTAGGAAGAAGATCCCTGACCTATTTCCTAAGGAGAGGGGTCAGGTCCATCAAGAGGAGTCCTAATAGTTTCTTCTAGTGCAGGTTGTTCAAAGATCACCATTATTCCTTCTCCCACCAACGACTGAGTCTCTTTCCCCTAAGACTCAGGCATAGTAGAGGTGACCTCATACATTATTCCTTCAGAAGATATGGCCAACATATTTTCTATGGCCTCTCTCTCTTCAGATTCTATAGGTGCAACAAAATTCGAGATAGGAGTATCTATAGACTGATCAACGCTAACCTCAGAAACCCTTTCTGCCTGTGGAGTTTCACTCTGTTCTCCATATTTGCTTTGTTCTTTGAGAATCTCAGGCGACATAGATGAGATACTATCACGTTTAGGGGTTTGTGAGTTCTCAACACTTAGAGGGAGAGAAGGGTCTGAGGGATTGGTGAGAGAGACAGAGGGTGAATGAGAATCAAGTTTAGGTGCTTCAATTTCAACTGTGGTGGAAAGGGGAATGTTGAGAGGTGTTTCACTAGGAGCAGTGGAGTCGAGGGTTTTCTCAGGAGATGTGGGAAGGGTTGTTTGATTTTCAGCCATGGCGGATGATCAGTTTGAAAGTTCTGTACAGGCTAAAAAAGAGAGAGATGATCTTTCCAGGTTTGGAGATAAGAGGGTTTTAAGGAGGAAGAAGGCAATTATGAAGGAGAGGGAAACGGGCTCTAAAACAGCGGTAGATTTTTGGAAAGATGCAACGTTTCAGAGGGAAGTGAATGGATTTGAACGAAAATACGTGACATACAGGGTCTGAAAAGATTGATGATGTGGCACTTAATTTTTGTTTCCTTCTGAGATATGTATGAGAAAAGCACAAGACTATTAACCTATGGTACAAGAACCAGGTTCTAGACCGGTCTTTCAAAAAATTTCCACCCTCTTTTACCACTCATACAGTGTTTCTACAACTTCTATAATGATCATGCGTGTCTACCTTCAACGATGTTGAAATGAGTTAGACTTCGCCAGAAAACACTTTAGCTAATTTTACCTGAATGTGATTTTCATAGCCATATGGTAGGAATCCGGTTCTCAATTAGGCTTTATTAACCCCAGTTCCAACATATTTCTCTCAAAGTGTTCTCTGCTTAGGGATTTGGTGAACATATCTGCAATTTGATTCTCAGTGTTGCAGAACTTCATACAGATAAGCCCCTTTCCCACGCTGTCTCTGAGAAAATGATGTCTCACATCAATATGCTTGGTCCTTTTATACCGGACTAGATTTTTTTCCATGTTGAGTGCACTTGTGTTATCACACAGAAGAGGCACACAATCAGTGTACACTCTAAAATCTTCCAATTATTTTTTGATCCATAGGAGCTGACAATATCATGAAGCTGCAGTAACATATTCTTCTTCAGCTGTTGAAAGAGCTACTGAATTTTGCTTCCTTGTCACCCATGAAATAAGAGATGATCCTAGGAAGTGAGCCATTCCAGATGTGCTTTTCCTATCCACAATATAACCTGCATAGTCAGCATCAGCATACCTAATAAGATTAAAATTATCACCTGAAGGGTAGTACAGAACCAGGTCCTGTGTTCCCTTAAGATATCTTAGAATTCTTTTGGCAGTCTTCAAATGAGATTCCTGGGATTTGACTAAAATCTTGCACATAGTCCAACACTAAAGACAATATCTGGCCTGCTGTAGTGAGATAGAGAGGAGATCCAATAATGCCTCTATACATTATTTGATTTACAAGAGAGCTAGATTCATTCATGTCCAGTCGAGTGGCAGTGGCAATAGGAGTATCAATCACTTTTGATGCTTCCATATCAAATCTCTTTAGAAGCTCCTTGATGTATTTTTATTGACTAATGAATGTACCCTTCGAGGACTGCTTTACTTGAAGACCTAAGAAGAAATTCAACTCACCCATCATGCTCATCTCAAACTCACTTCCCATGAGTTTTGCAAATTCCTCACATAGTGAATCAACTTTTGCCCCAAAAAAGATATCATCAACATATCCATAAACGATGAGCAGGTTCCTTCCTCGTTTCTTCAAAAACAAAGTGTTGTCAATTTTTCCTCTTGCAAAACCATTTTCTAAGAGAAACTTTGACAACCTTTCATATCAAGCTCGAGGAGCATGCTTCAACCCATACAGTGCCTGGTCCAATTTGAACACATACTCAGGGTGTTCATGACATTTAAAACCTGGAGGTTGCTTAACATACACTTCTTCCTTGAGGAAGCCATTCAGAAATGCACTTTTGACATCCATTTGGAACAGAGTAAATTCCATATGTGATGCAAAGGCAATGAGGATTCTGATAGCTTCCATGTGAGAAATCGGAGCAAAAGTCTCATCATAATCAATTCCTTCCTCTTGATTGTAGCCTTGGACTACTAGCTTTCCCTTATTCCTTGTAGTGTTTCCATGTTCATCGAGCTTATTCCTGAATACCCACTTGGTTCCCGTGATGGTTCAATTTGAGAGTCTAGGTACCATGTGCCATACATTGTTCCTTTCGAACTGATGCAACTCATCTTGTATGGTTGCGATCCAGTCTGCATCATTTATGGCTTCCTTAATGTTTTTGGGTTCTATTTTGGAGAGGAATGCTGAGAAGGCAAGTGAATTTCTGGCTTTTGATCTTGTTTGGACTCTTGAATCTAGAGGAGTAATTATGTTGTCAAGAGTATGAGAGCTTTTATGTTTCCAATTGGGTACTTGAGCTTAATTTGTAGAGGAGCTGGGTAATCCTGACTGATTCTCTTGTATCCTTCTTTTAGCTATATGTGGAGTACTTTGAACTGCATCAACCACTCTTTCTTCAGCTTTAGTGGTTGTAATTTTGGTACCTGGTTCCTCTCCGGCTAATGAGGAAGAGACTACATTGTCTTCACTTGTCTCCTTCACTTGACTCATCATATCTACCTTTCCATTTTCCATATCAATGACTTCACCTGGAACCAGCATAGGCACTCCATCTTGATCATCCTTGTTGGTTTTCTCATAGGAGAGGTAGGACTCATCAAAGATTACGTGTGCACTTTCCTCAACACACTGAGTCCACTTGTTGTAAACCTTGTAGGCTTTACTCTGAGAGGAATATCCCAAAAAGATCCCTTCATCACTCTTTGCATCAAAATTTCCAAGCTAATCCTTTCCATTGTTGAGAACATAATATTTGCACCCAAATGTTCTTAAGTGAGTCAGCTTAGGCTTCTTTCCATTCAATAACTCATAGAAAGTTTTGTTAAAGAGAGACCTGATCATGCACTTGTTCACCAAGTAGCAGGCAGTGTTGACAGCTTCAACCCAGAAGTTCTTAGAATTCCTACTATCGATTAGCATTGTCCTTTCCATTTTTTAAGGGTTCTGTTCTTCCTTTCCACAACTCCATTTTGTTGTGGAGTTCTTGGGGCTGAGAAGTTATGGGTAATGCCATTCTTGTTGCAGAATTCGTCAAACATAGCATTGTCCAATTCTGTTCCATGATCAAATCTTGTGCAGGCTACTTTTGACTCCATCTTCACTTGAATTTTCCTCACAAAGGCTACAAAAACTTTAAAGGTCTCATCTTTTGTTGTGAGGAACAGAGTCCAAGTGAATATGCAATAATCATCCACTATCACAAAAATGTATCTTTTTTCTCCCCTGCTTTGCACTCTCATAGGACCACATAGATCCATATGAAGGAGATAAAGTGGTTTTGAGTTGCTGACATCCTTCTTTGGTTTGAGTAAGGATTTCACATGCTTCCCTCTGGTGCAGGCATCACAAACTTTGTGTTCCTTGAACTTTGACTTGGGCAGACCGCGAACTAGGTCCTTCTGCACTAGCTTATTCAGTAGAGAGAAGCTTGCATGCCCCATTATTTTGTGCCACAATTCAACATCATCATCAACTGCTTTCAAACAACTCAGATCACCACTTTGTAGAGACTCAAAATTAGGAACGTAGATATTCTTGTTTCTTTTGGCAACAAGTATCACTTCACCAGTTACTAGATTTGTAACGCATATCTTTGACAAGAACTCTACCTTATTTCCTTTATCACATATTTGAGAAACACTCAAGAGACTGTACTTAAGACCATTGACATAGTACACATTCTTAATTGAGTGAGAGAGTGATTTCCCAATCTTTCCAACTCCAAGAATGTACCTTTTTTCCCATTACCAAAGGATACATACCCTCTTTGTAGGGCTTTTAGTGAAAGAGAGTCCATGGTATTCCCAGTCATGTGCTTTGAGCATCCACTGTCCATGAACCATTGTTGACTGCTTCCTTTTACTGTTCCTTACAAAAGGAAATCAAGGGTTAGATTTAGGAACCCAAGCAAGTTTGGGTCCCTTGTAATAAACAATAGGCTGAATAAGTGCTCTTTTAGTCTATGCAGTTAACATGACCTTTTTATTAGTGGCACCTGGTCCTTTTTCAACAGTTACTCTTTCAGCAAAACCTTTGTTTTTCTGAAGAGACTGAACCCTGGCTTGGCAATTTTCTTTGAAATTCCCATTGTTCCCATAATGAGTACACAACCAATTATCAAGTACAGTAACATACTTTCTATGAGGGTTGTTGATACCCAATTTTTCTCTATAATATTTTTAAAGTGCATATACACCTTCAAAACTATGCATTAACATCAATTGATATTTTTCCATAATTTTTATATTTTTTAATTAATTTATTCTAGTATTTTATTTATATAAATAATTATAAAATTGTATCACAAATGGCTCTATAATATTTCATTGATTTAATTTTTCTATTTATAGCCATATTAAGTTCAAATTATTTCACAAATGGCCAAATTTGCACCTTTTGGTTACAATTGAGATAATTTTGCAATTATAGGCCATGCATACATCACTGCATTATTTTACCAAAAATTGGTCCATTATATTTTTAAAATATTGAATAATTATTTTAAAGCACTTCTATGCATGAGAATTATTTTTTCTTATTGTTAATTAGTTTATAAAATAATTTTTTTTCAATTACTTGGGTATTTAATAAATAGCCCTCTTATTTTCAGATCTAACCCTTTTAAAACCAGCCCAAATAACCCCTCTAAATTAGCCCAATTCCCTTAGGACCAAACCCAAACCTGCCCGACACAATACCCCATCTAATCCTGACCGTTGATCATTTTGATTAACCGTCCACAACCCTCCTTCCATAATTAACCTAAAACGACCCCCCAACCTCTCATTTTCTCACCTCACACGCCGTCACCTCTTCGCTCTTCTCTCAAAGTCTCTCGACCTAACCCAAATTATAAGCGCCGTCACCGGCGTAAACCTTCACCTTATGACTCTCCTATGGCTTCTCCGGCCAGTCCTGGCCTTCTACGCACCATGGCTCCTCGACTTCTTAGATCCTTGAGGGGATCTCGAAGAACCTAGTTAGTTTTAGTTTGAAACTCTACCGGTTAGCCTGTGTTAGGTCATTTTATCGACTGTGAGTGAGAACTCATCTTTATTTTGTTACGAATCCATGATTTCTAAACCTATGCTCTCATCTCTGTTATGTTTCCAAAAACCCTAGTCTATTACCTTCGATTATTTCCAGATCTGTATAGATCTGAGATGAATCGAGCGCTATTACATATTTTTCTCTAAAAATTTCTGGTTTTAATCATTTGTTCTTGCTTTTCCCTAAAATTAGGGTTCATTACGAGTTGTTTTTCAAAGGCTTTCTGACTTCTAGATGTTTAATCGTTTCTATTTTCATCTTCTTAATCAATTTTTAGCAAGAGTACTCGAATCCTAATTGATTTTATGTAATATAATGATCTTTCCAAATTCTTGCTTCGATTTTGGGTCTTTTCGTGTTACTAATTATATTAATTTGCTCTGTATCTTCTACCTTCCATGTTTTTCTTTATCAAATCCAATATCCTGTAATTTTACCCTAATTGAGTCTTATTAGGGTTCTAATATGGCTTTCCGGCTTATTTCTATATTTTTGTGAAGTCTTTATTTAGTTTATTCTCTATTTATGGGAGTTGATATATTCTTTCCAGAAATCATTGTTACTTTGAAATTTTGCCGATTGATTTGCTCTGTTCGAGATTTGTATGCCTAAGTCTTGCCTGTTTTCCTGTTTACGACCTTAATTAGTCATTCTTGCCTCATTTGATTACCTGCATATTTACTGATTCCTTTGCATGATTCTTCCCTTAATTAGACCCCTGATTATTTAATTCTGAACTCTTTTATTTGGTTTGATTTGAACTTCTTTCCTTAATTAGACTCCCTATTATTACTGTTTGGCTAATTGCCCTTAATTAAAGGAGTCTATTCTGAACTCCTTATGTGATTGGATTCTGATTGTCCTTAATTACTGATTTCTGATTCTTTTACCTTATTGGCTCTATTCTTGAACTGCTATATAAGCACTCTTATTCTACCTCTCAAATACGAACACACAGTCCAGAATACATACACATACATTCAAACTCTCTCTTCTTTCTTTGCTACTTGTGCTAACTGTTGGTCTAGCCGGCGGAAAGCCAACGCTAGATAGTAGAATTGCACATGTTTTTTACATTCTGTATTTTCTTTTTTAACTGGTATGTTTCTAGTTAAATTTTGAAACTCAACTTTATGTGTTCCATGTCTATACATCCATGCTTGTTCCTGTACTAGTTATTTAATTTATTTCTCTATTTGTTGTTGTTAAATTCTGCCTTATGTGTAATCAGCATATCTGACTTCACTTAGTTCTTTGATACTTGTCTAGCATGTTTACTTAGTTCCCTTACCACCCCCCAACTGGTATGACCATGTAGTTACTTAGTCTTCTAGTGCATTTGATTGGCCCTAATTGTATGTCAAGTTTTGTTCAACAAACTCTTATCTTCAATATGGTCCTGCTGCATTCTTTCTCTATGTTTTAACTGTCTGTTACCATGACTGACTTGTTCAGTAGAGTCCTAGTTGTTCTGTATATTTGTTGTATCAAATTTTTCCCTGTTTATGTGGTTTCAACCCTATATGTTCCCCAATACCCTTCACCCCATATTTGTAAGTCTGCTTGTTAAGTGACTCTAGGTATTCTATGATTATTTGGGTTGTTTGCTGAGTATGCTTTACTAAAAAAATGATATTAAAAATGTTGCTCCTACTCTTAGTATTCTTCTCAAAACTGGTCACTCCTAGCATCTTTAAAAAATGGTTTCTGAATCTTTTCACTTCTAAATAGTTTTACTAAGTCTTTCAACACTATGTAAAACACTCTCACCCTACTCTTAGACTATTAAGTTCTGCCCCTCTGGTGTGTATACTGCTTAGGGATCCTTGAGATCTCTCTGAACTCTGGCATACCAGGGTTGGCCCTTCCACACTGCACATAACCAATCTCTATTTGATGAAAGGTCTTGGTATGAGCACTGCCCGGGATCTTTGAGGTCCTTAGGGAACTCTGACACACCAAGACATACATTATTGGCTATGAGATCTTTGGCTTCTAAGATTCTATTGAAGGCCTGGCGTTCCCAGGTTTACTTTAGGCCTAATTTTGGCTCCCTATAGTATAGTTTCATTTACTTATGTAATACATTTGATCCTGGTCTGTAATAATATTATTTGTAAACAGATGTTAGGGTGATTAGTAAAAGGGGAGGGTTCCTGTATGATTTTTGTGGGGAAACCTGGTAGAAATCCTGCTTTAGGTTTATATTATGATAGAAATCATGCTTTAGGACTATGATATGCTTATCTGCAAATGGGAATCATGCTTTAGGTTCGTGTTGTTTCATTAGAAATCTTGCCTTAGGGTACTTACACTTATATTTTCCATATTAGAAAACATGTTATAAGTTCGTCACTTCTTTCTCTAATTCTGCATAAATTGTTATCACCTGAAAATCATGTCATTAAACTACTGCTACGATCATAAATAAAATGACCATTTCTCTCTGTGCATTAGAAATCCTAATTTAGGATTCTGTTTGCATTGGCTCTAAATCATGTCTATATCGCTTAAATGAATAACTGTTTATAAAAAATAGTCCAACATATAGACATTATGTTCTAGTATGAACATGCATGAAATCAGTTTTGTAACAGTAAATCGCCTAGATCAGTATGCTTATAGGATTGAATGACTTCAATTTGTCTTAACCAATTTCCAGAATTATGATATACACACCCATGCCTAGGCAAGCCTTAGGTAATTAATGGTCTTATAACTGTGAAATTAGGTTCTGTTTAGGTGTGAAATTGTCCAGGTTTAACAGACTATAAAATCAATAGGCAAGCCGATTAGGGTTCTGCCACTTCGCTTTTGAACAAATGGTGCATATTCTGTGTTTGTGATCTAGGGCTTTCTGAATTTCTTTAAAATCAATTGTTTGAGACATGCTACGTATCTGTTTATATGTGGAGTTAAAACATGAGCCCCCTAATTGCTTCCCTATTTGGCAGTCCTATACGTTCTTTGTTGTCGCTTAGATTTTACCTTTTAAATACCTTAGGAGTGTCTAGAACTACCTAAGTATAGAGGTCCTAAATACCTCCGGGGCCATAAGGAAGGGACAGATAAAGCACGCTTAGAGTTCATTAATTAAATTCACTTATATAACCAATAAGGGGAGGGTAATGGGTAATAAAAAGATATGATGACTTGTGCGCTAATGCCACGTGTAACCCCTCTATTTTAGGAAGGCTTATCAGGTATTTTACAGATGTGATCCTATAGGATAACCAACGTAGGACTTAGGCTAACCAACGTAGGACTTCCCTTCCTTAATTTATGTATGTATGCTCGGACTGTTCAAACTTCTTTAATTTATGTACGTATGCTTAGATTGTCCAAACTTCTTTAATTTAAGTATGCATGCTTAGACTGTCTAAAATTTACATAACTGTCTAAACTTCCTTGATTATATATGTGTGCTTAGACTGTATAAACTTTCCTTATTTGCAAATGTGTGCTTGTATTGTTTACCTATTAAATGACTAATTCACATAACTAAGTTCGATCGGGACCTACCGTTGTGGACCGTGAGGGGTGCCTAACACCTACCCTCAAGGTTATTTCGAGACCTTACCCTAATCTCTGGTAATACAAACTGGTTACATGAGTTAATTGCTCTAGGTACCCTAACACACCATAATCTGTTACTTGGCGACTCTTCAAATACCCAATTCCCAAAAGGAAACGAGTTGTTCCCAATGAATGTCGAAACCCGGACTTTGCGAAGGAAAAATGGGGCGCAACAGCATGGTGACTCTGCTGGGATATTTTAGGCTCTTACCATAACGAACTTATTTTTGTGAATTAGTCTTAAGAATGCTTTATCCCATGCACCCTCCTCATTGGACAAATACAAACACACAGTCCAGAATACAGACACATACATTCAAATCTCTCATGGTCTGCTTGAGGGTCCCAGTCTAGACCTCGATAGCAACCTTACTCTAATTAATTGTCCATGCATCATGGTCAAACCTAGCCGGGTTAATATGTCGTCCGCATAATAACCCTTTAAGACAAACCTCGTCCAAAAGTCCATCAGGTTTTCCATAATCCCAACGGACGCAACCACGATTGTGTGCATTAATTTTGGAGAAATACATGCCAATATGCTAATCATTGTTGTATAAATAGACGAACCTAGAGGGGGAAAGGGCCTAACCATCTTTTGTTTTGCAGAAAATATGGCACGAAGTCCCCAGATTCGGTATGGTCGGTAGCATACCTTCACTTTTGCTAGATTGGTGGAGGGATCTTCCCTCAAGTTACCAAATCATGTGAAATGAATCTTAGGGAATTTGCCTTCACTGTTGGATTTTTAGCCAAACAAAACATTGATCGAGGCTGCCACTATGTTTTGGGACAAGGAAAGGGTCGTGTTCCACTTTGGGGACATAGAAATTACTCCTCTTCTAGAAGAAATATGTGGATTTGCTGGGTTGCCTTGGGATAGCCCTGGTCTGTTAGCACCTGAAAATCGCATCACTAGAGGATTTATTAAGATGATGAGGCTGAAGAAAAATGATGATTTGGAATGCTTGAAGAATTCCTACATACCTTTCGACTTCCTCTATGGAAGATACGGTCACAGTAGCTCTTACCGTATTTTTGATGATGAGTTCTCAATCATCTCCTTGGGCTGGGTTTATCGTAGGATCTTCGTGTTCATTGTGTGTTTCTTGGGCATGTTGGTATTCCTGATCCAAGGGGATAGAATCCATACCAGGCTGGCCATGGTGGCCAAAACTTTGATGGACGGGATCGAGGGGCAGACATATACCATTGTCCCTATGATCATTGTAGATATGTACCGGGCCTTGGAACGCTATCAGAAGGGGTCCACATTCTTTGAGGGTTGTAATTTGCTGCTACAGGTTTGGTTGTTAGAGCACCTCCAAAGGGATCAATACCGTCAGGAGTTTCCACGAAGGCCGTGGAATGACCACATAGCTTTCCATCACCCTAAGCGAATGACTTACATTCCGGACATGTTTGCTCAACCTAAGGATGTTGTAGGATGGGTGTAGTTTTTCAACAAGTTAACTGAGCACCAGGTTCAGTAGATGTTCGAGTGGTTCCCCACCGATGAGTTCATCATTAGATCCAGAGATGTCCTTGGTGTTGATTGGGTTAAGGGGGATATACCATTATGCTCCCCTCAGGGTTATAAGACAAGCAGGCAGTAGACAGGTCATACCATGGGGCACTAAAATGAGTCATTTCATAGCTGATTTCCAAGGTGACGCCATGCCATATAAGAATGAAGCACAACATATATGGACTTTGAAGATTATCGTGGAGAAGGATACCATCGAGCCGGACCGATATCATGTGGGCCATTCATACTTTTACCCCTTATGGTTGGATGATAATCTATCAAGAATCTTCGAGCCAAGGGTTGGTCCAGGAAACAAGGTCATAGATGAATTTGCCGAAGTAGAGGTGAAGTATAACAAGCTGCACAAAAGAGTTTGAGAGTCTGAAGCTGAGCATATAGCGCAGCATAAGGCCTATATGGAAATGATTAATGAGTGGAAAGAGAGAACTGTTAATTCCGGCGAAAGGCTGAAATATCTGGAGTACATTGTAATGGAATTGGAAGGGAAGATAAGAAAGAGAGTCACTGACGGCCAGAATGCTGAGGGAAACGAAGGAGGGCATTTGGCAAGGGCATTCTTACTGCTGAACCTGCGCGAGCTGGGAGAACTGATCGACAATAGCATTCGGTCTAGAGAGGGTCCTTCTGGGACCAAGTAGATTAGGTTTATTGCTTTTATTTTAAATGTAATAAGGCCAAGTGCCATTAGTAATATTATTTAGTGTCATTTTGGGTCGTTTATTTTTACATTGATGAAATGAAGCAATTATTGGCACTGAATTTCTCCAAATCTCTTTGTCGCTAGGCCTACTCGGCGCAATGAGGCTCCCAAATTAAGACACGAATTTAAATCTCCCCAGCAGAGTCGCCAGAGCTGTCACACCTCCTTTTTCCGCCCCGCGAGGGGTGAAGGGAGTTTTTTCCAATTAAAGGACGATCGAAACGGGATTTATTTATTTATTTCAGAGTCGCCACTTGGGAGATTTAGGGTGTCCCAAGTCACCAATTTTAATCCCGAATCGAGGAAAAGAATGACTCCATATTACAGTCTGCGTACCAGAAATCCGGATAAGGAATTTTGTTAACCCGGGAGAAGGTGTTAGGCATTCCCGAGTTCCGTGGTTCTAGCACGGTCACTCAACTGTCATATTCGGCTTGATTATCTGATTTAATACATGTTGAACCTATGTGCAAAATTTAACTTTTAACCGCTTTTATCATTTACTGTTATTTTTATCAAGAATTGCAACATCGTGGAAACACATCTCGAACCACGTCACATCAATGCACCCGTGGTTGTGGGCATATTTCAACTCTGTTGAGATTTGGATTTGGGTCACATAAATGTGCACCCGAGTTTAAGAAAATTAAATTATTAAAGGCGCGTCTAAAGCGACTAGCGTATAATTTACTTTGGGTAAGACCGTGGAATTCACTAAATAGTCCATCCCGAATTCTAAATATTCAATTAAACATTTATTGAGGGCCCCGCAATTGGTCCATTTTATTGGGCGAGGCTCATCTCATTTTATTTTTTAAAGGACAGTCCTAAAATGCCTACATTTTTCTCTTACTAAATTTGTCTCTACAAAATAAAAGAGAAAATGTCTTAATTTATTTATATGCTACTACCTAGTTACATTATACTAGGTATGTTCTCAGTTTGTCAAATTAAAAAAAAAAACTTAGCAATCTAATTTTAATCCTAGACCATTTACATGCTAAAATTAACCAATATTATTTAACTAAACAATATTCCTACCGAGTTCCTAAATGGCCTATTCGTTTGATTTTTTTGACTAGGCGGAGTTACTACACCATTTATTTATTTTTAGGGCAATATATAGATAGTTCATCCGTTAAGATATCATCGGATGTTCCACTGTATATATTAAATAGCTACATGATTCTGATTTTTGCAAGCTAAATAATTTATACATACAAATAAAATTCAGAATATAATTAAATTAAATTTAGAATTTCAACTCTTCATTTTCGTATTCATGCTTCATATTTCGGTTTACAATAACCAGCATGTCAGTTGTGTACCTGATATCGGAAGCAAAAGAAAATAAAGATGAGAATCAGCAACAGTAATAACAGTACAACACAGCAACAACAACCCAGCAACAGTAACAACCCAGTAACAGACCGGTGGAGTAGTAATCCCAAAACAAATGCTTCCAACTTTTATGAAACAACAACAATTAATGCTGATTTCAAACAATGAAAGAAAGCAGAATATTTTTTAGTTTTTTTTATTAGTTTGAATATTTTTCGGAATTTTTCTCTCTTAAATATTCAGCTCTTTTTTTCTCTCCCTTTGTGTTTTTCTGTTCTGTCTCCTTTTATTCTCTTATTTCAGATTCCTCTCTCTTCTTTTCGATTATCTCCCTCTATTTATATAACACATTCTCAAACTCAATTAAAATCAATCACTTTCTCCTGCCAAACCCATTATCTTCCCACTCACCCACATTACATTAAATAAATATATCAACCCCACCCCATTATATTTTGTCCCTCATGCCTAACATAAACAAATAAAAGATTCCCCCACACTAAAATTTGTCTTGTCCCCCATTAAATTAAACAATTATATTAACCCACCCCATTATTTTTTGTCCCCTATGCTTAACATAAAAAATTACAAAATATACAATTCCTAAACTACCCCTCCGACCTTACTGAAATTACCAAACTACCCCTGAATGTACTGCAAATTACCAAACTACCCCCATCAGCTATAACAAATCGATTAATCACACTCAACCAAAATATAGCCAATATGACCAATTTCTACACAAATTCACACAACAAATCACATGAACATGATTTCTTCAACATTTCAACAACAAATCACATGAACACAAAATGAACAACAAAGAACAACTAAAATTTGATTGAACAATATTTTTAGCAACAAACAAACCTATTTTCATATTCAACAATAATAACAACAAACAAGTATATTTAGATTTCTAAATTCAATAATATTGAACTTAAAATCAACTCTAACAACATTACAACCAACAATTCCTATATTAAACTTAAACAAGATTATGAGACAAATTCAAGAAATAATCATAAATGATAAACAACAAAACAAGAAATCAAACTATACAAATTTCGGATTCAAGATCAACCAAACAAAGTACAAACATGAATGAAAATATTCAATAAAAATAACAAAACATGACGGATTCACATGATTTAAACAATGTTAACAATTTCTGAAAATACATAAAACACATGAAACAATATTGAAGAAACAATTAATTTAAACTTCAATTTGAATCTAACAAACATTAAACTAAGAAACTTTTACTTAAACAATAAAACAAACATGAAAAACCACTAACTAAATTTCCATTTGAAATCTGAAAATTAATTCAATCAAAACACATGAACAAACTAAAAATTAATTCAAACGATAGACATGAACAAAGCAAGGATCGAACATTTATCGATTTTTACTTCAAAAAAAAATATAAAAACGAAATAAACTCAAAACCAACTAACCGGAGATGAATCAACGACGAACTCGATTGTAAACAAATCTGTCCGAAAAATGATTATCGTAGATCTTGCCTTCAACGATAAACTCCCCTTCCTCTTGAACTCAAAAAAACACACAACAGACTCAAGCGAAAACCAAACAAATCCTTGACGAAAACGAAGAAGATGACGCGCCATCAAAAGCAGAAACGAAGCTGCAGCAGCTGGTCGACGCAGCTGGAAGGAGGAAGGGAAGCAGCAGCGACATGGGCTGAAACGTGAGCAGCTGTGCGTGCTCGTCCATGGTGGAGAAGCAGCAGCTCAGAGGAGAAGAAATGAGGAAGGGAAGTAGCAACACTGAAGCGCGGGCAACAACGTTGCGGCAATGGAAGAGCTGGTCGACACAGCTGTGCGTGCTCGTCCATGGCGGGCTGTAAAACTTCACGAGCTGGAGAGTTTCTGGACGTTAAGCAGCAGCGTAAGGTGTGTTTGGACGTAAGGTTGAGGAAGGAGAAAGCAAAAGCAGCTGGTCGATGAGCAAAACGCAGCAACAACGTTGCCCGTCAATGGCGGACGGTGGAGGGGTCGTTTTAATCGAGCCAGGGTCGTGAGGGTAACGTGCGTGTGTGTGTGTCGAGGGGATAGGCAGGGCGGCCATGGATGATGCTTGGAGAAACTACAAAGGGCAGCCATGGGAGGTTTGGAAGGTTTGGAGAAGAAGAAACCAAAGTGGGGGGGGGATGAGTTAGTGTATTTTTTAGGGTTTTCTTCTCTTTTTTTTGTTTTGTGTTGTTTGTAAGATAATAGGGGTGTTGGGTTATGGACTGGGTCAACCCAGTTCGAAATGGACTGGGTCGTTTGGGAAGATTGGGCCATTTTTTGGGCCTGTGGCTTGAAATCGAAGAAGAGGGCCAATTCTGACTTTCTTTATTTTTTCGCTCTCTTTTCTTCTTTTATTTTTATAAAACTAAATTATAAAAACACGTAAACTATTATTAAGAACTAAATTAAGTTATAAAAGAGCAAATTAACTCCCAATAACAATTAACGCACAATTAAGTAATAATTAAGCATAAAATTGTATATTTGGACATTAAATGCTAAAAATGCAAACGATGCCTATTTTTGTAATTTTTACTTTTTTGTAAAACAAACTTAGTTACTAACAATTGAAAAATTAAATCCTACATGCGAAATGCGACATATTTTTATATTTTTAATAATTTAACAAATAAACATGCATAGACAAACATACAAATAGTTACACAAAATATCACAAAAATTGCACACCAAGAAAAATTATTTTATTTTTGAATTTTTTGGGAGTAATTCTCATATAGGGCAAAAATCACGTGCTTACAGCTGCCCCTCTTTGCCCGAAGACACGAAGGGTTTTCGTGCAAAGATAAAGCGAGCGATTTTTGCCCATCCGAGTACTCCGTGTGAAGCATTTTTTTTTTGAAAAAGATTTGACCGAACCTTTGCTTCAAAGGTTTCCTACATATCCTGGGCTAAACAGGAATCAGGTCAATGTAGTTCGGGAAATTTTGGTAGCTGGGACTACCGTGAGACTGCAATGTTACTGTTGTTGCATGCTATTACCACTGCTTACCGATCTCCTTGTTACACCGTGTTTAAAAGAAAACAAGAAGCTAGGCCAGACTGCAATTTTTCTTGTTGCCTTGCTTTCTTGTCTGCTTGCATTTTTTTGGTGCTTTTCTTCTTTTTGACACATGCACTTGAGTTTGTGCTGGGACCTCTTGTTGCAACCTTCTGCTTCCCGGTGCCGGGGAATTTTATTGTTTCCCGCTGGGGATTCCTATTGTAACCCTCTGTTTTATTGTCCTCTGACTTGATCTTGAAATGTATGCCTATGTTGTATGGGTGGGCTCCCAACTTCAATACTTGAAAATTAAAGACTGAAATGTATGCCTCTGTTATCTGGGCGGGCTCCCAACTTCAACGCTTGAAATGTAAAGACTGAAATATATGCCTCTGTTATCTGGGCGGGCTCCCAACTTCAATGCTCGAAATATAAAGACTGAAATGTATGCCTTTGTTATCTGGGCGGGCTCCCAACTTCAACGCTTGAAATATAAAGACTGAAATGTATGCCTCTGTTATCTGGGCGGGCTCCCAACTTCAACACTTGAAATGAAAAGACTGAATGTATGCCTCTGTTCTATGGGCGGGCTCCCAACTTCAACGCTTGAAATGAAAAGACTGAAATGTATGCCTCTGTTCTATGGGCGGGCTCCCAACTTCAACTCTTGAAATGAAAAGACTGAAATGTATGCCTCTGTTCTATGGGCGGGCTCCCAACTTCGATACTTGAAATGTAAAGACTGAAATGTATGCCTCTGTTCTATGGGCGGGCTCCCAACTTCAACACTTGAAATGAAAAGACTGAAATATATGCCTCTGTTCTATGGGCGGGCTCCCAACTTCAACACTTGAAATGAAAAGACTGAAATGTATGCCTCTGTTATCTGGGCGGGCTCCCAACTTCAACACTTGAAATGAAAAGACTGAAATGTATGCCTCTGTTCTATGGGCGGGCTCCCAACTTCGATACTTGAAATGTAAAGACTAAAATGTATGCCTCTGTTTTATGGACGGGCTCCCAACTTCAACACTTGAAATGAAAAGACTGAAATGTATGCCTCTGTTCTATGGGCGGGCTCCCAACTTTGATACTTGAAATGTAAAGACTGAAATGTATGCCTCTGTTCTATGGGCGGGCTCCCAACTTCAACAACAACTTTTAAAAACAAAATGTCATTCCTTTCTTTAGGTTGGCGAGATTTCAACAACTTTTAAAAATGACTTTCCACTCTTCAGGCGGGCTCCTGACTTCAAACAAACAACTTTTAAAATAACGCCATTCCGTTCTTCAGGCGGGCTCCTGACTTCAAATAAACAACTTTTTAAAATAAACGCCTTTCCTCTCTTCAGGTTGGCGAGATTTCAAAAACTTTTTTTAAAAAAAAAATGCCATTCCTTTCTTTAGGTTGGCGAGATTTCAACAACTTTTAAAAATGCCTTTCCTCTCTTCAGGCGGGCTCCTGATTTCAACAACAACTTAGGAGGAAATGCGTCTCCTAGGGGTAAAAGTAAACTTATGAGGAAATGCCTCCCCTATGGGTAAAAGTAAACTTAGGAGGAAATGCCTCTCCTATGGGTGAAACTAAACTTAGGAGGAAATGCATCTCCTATGGGTAAAATAAACTTTAGGAGGAAATGCCTCTCCTATGGGTAAAATAAACTTTAGGAGGAAATGCATCTCCTATGGGTAAAGCAAAACTTAGGAGGAAATGCATCTCCTATGCGTGAACCATTTTCTTATTCCTGAATTATTTACTTACCTGTGTTGTCTTCCCTCGAAACTGCTGGGGATTATTTTGCTGGGGATGAATTTTCCTTTTCTTCCTTACCCATTTTGGGTTGTACGACCCTCTTGAAACTTGGTCGAAACTATGTCGAGGATGCTTCTACATCTCGATGATCAGTTGGGGATAACACTGCGAACTGCTGAGTAACCTGCTGGGGCTAACACTGCTGAGGATAACTCTGCTGAGTAAATATGTTATCTTACTCCTTCCAAAATTGCCTCCTTTTAAGTAGGATGCTTCATTCCTCTTCAAACTACTTCCCTTATTTTTCTTTTCTTTTTTTTAGCTTCTTCCTTCGAAGACTACCTCCCTTAAGACTCGTTTTGCTTTTCCCCTAAAGGAACCGCTGAGGGTACCGATTTTCACCAAACTTGTGTTGGACTCCTCGAAACTGCTGGGGATAACACTGTTGGGGAATTATTTACTTACCTGTTGGGGGATAAAATGTTATCAGCTGGGGATAACGCTGTCGAGGATAACACTGCTGGGGGATTCTGATTCCTTCAGAACAAGTGCTTCAACTTTTCGGAAGGTTGTTGGGAATGATATTGGCCTTTTGCTTTTTCTGAGCACAAGTTTCATCCCTTTGTTCTGTCTGCTGGGGAACAACTTCCTCCATTGAAACTTATTACGTTGGGGGCAACACTGGTTCAAAGACCACTTCCCTTGAGACTGGTGTTATCTTTATTCTTCCCCAAATGGGTACCTGACTTCCAGAAAATTTTCTAAATGGAAGGAAAATTTTCTGCCCCAGTTTGATAATATCCCTTGTGGCATGCATTTCTGGCATCAATGCCATTTCCTCTACCTGTTTCAAATCAAACAAAATTTGTTAGTTTAAAACATGGTGGTTGGTTGTGATACTCCTACTGGGATGGCTTTTCCCTTTCTCCTTTCTTGCTCTGCGTTCCAAAACTTGTTGGGGATGATATTATTTGCTGGCGATAATCCCTTTCTGCTGGGGATATCCCTCTTCTTTTATGGCATAGCTCGGAAACTGGCATTTCCCTGACTTTTTAGTCTAGTATGAATTTCCCCACAACATGTTCATTTTTCTCCTTGCTTTGTCCACGGGCCTCGGCCTTGAGGTTTAATGACCTTTGATTTTGGCAAGGATATCCCTATTGACACTCGTCAATCTTTTTGTTAGTTCACTTCTGCTGGGGATATCTTTTGACACTGGCTTCGCGCTTGTTCCTTGCTGACTATACCACTTGGATGTACTAGTCAGATCTCATCTTGCATAATTGGAAAGCTGATGGCATATTTTGAAGTCAATTCACACTTGTTCTGATCAAACAGACTCTATTGGGGATTTTTCTATGAAAGGAAAAAGATAAAAGGGAACAGAATAAAACGACAAAGGAAAGAAATGACTCTTTAACAAAAGAAACTATAAATAAACCTATCAAATGCAGATACCGACTCTAATGGTCATGACATGCATATGTGGCCTATCCTCTACCGTCAATCATCTTTCAAGATCTTCAATTGGCAATTCCCCATCTGATTCTCAATCTTATTCGACTTGTAGTGCCCGAAGCGTTTTCACTATCAAGTCTCTCTCATTTTGTTTTTCTCTCAGCTTTCATCGCCTTATGGTGTCCGTGCAGATTTTCACCGATAAGACTCTCTCATTTATATCACTTTCCAGCTGGGGATTTGGAGTGTTTCCGGTATGACTCTCTCTGCTGGAGATTAGAGTCCTTTCTGCTGTGGAACAGAATGTTATGTTCACCGGTAAGACTCTCATTTGTCTGACTTGGCATCTTTTGAAGACTGATCAGAAGGTCTTTCTTTGGACCGTAATGTGGGTTTTGGATAGGGCTAGAAAGAAAGGGTATTGAAGGCTCAAAAATGCATCGATTTTGGGTTATTAATTACAACCTTCGGAACTAGATTTATTTACAACAAACGCAACATTTGCCCCAGTTTCTTGCTTGGGGATATCTTAATTGATTATTATTTTTTTCATTTTTCAAAACTATGACCGAGCCGTGAAGCGCCTACGTATCCTCTTTGAGGAATCAGGTCAAACGTAGTTCCCAATTCCTCTGTTTTCATTTGACTTTCCTTTGTTTTGTTTTTTTTATCATTTTTCTTTTCTTTTCTTTTCTTTTCTTTTCTTTTCTTTTTTTTCTCTTTTTCGTTTTGTTGTTTCTTTCTTTCTCTTTTTTTTCGTTGCTACTGATTCCGAACGAGGGGTATGAAAGAAAAATAAATAAGGATCAAAAGGGGTAACGAAGGATAAAGTGTTTAGGTAGCAGAACAAAATGCTTTCGTCATTCCAGTCTTCAAAACATGCCAAGTGCAAACAACACAATTGAACATAGATTTATAGTCTCTTCCGATGGTGCTGAACTTTGACAATTATATTCAACATTTGCTTTTCATTTGTCATTTCTAAAGCACCGTTGGGCGACACTCTCATTATCATGAACGACCCTCATGCCAATTTGGCGAATCTTGCTTTTAACGGTTTTCTTTGTGTTTAACTTGCCCTAGTTCCATATGACTCGAGCTCCGAATATTCTCAAACCGTCCTTATTTTTCGGGGTTTTATGATTAACTTTTAAGATTAAGCCCAATTGTGCGCACATGTCATGTTACTAGAATCGACGCTGAACGAAATGATAAAAGGATCAAACAAAAAGATGACTGGAAATAATAAAAGACCGGATTTGCTTTAGACTACCGGTGGAATGGTTTGAATAACAAGACAAACAAAACAAACCAGAATAAAATCCTAAAACAAACTGTACAAAACTTAAACAAACTGCTATGACAAAATTGAAAGATAAGAAAGTTTGACGCAAGACAATATCCGGATTACAACCCTAAGAATAATCCGGACAACAGAAATGACAACAAAATAAGCCACCAAAAGCTTCTCTCTTGCTAACCAAGGAACGGAGCGTCCTCCCACTTTATCAAAACTGGCATCTCAGCCACTGAGTTTCGTATCAGTATCGCCCAGACCATTGCCAACTTCAATATCATCAACCTTAGTCAACAAGTCCCAATAAGATTCGAGTGCTTCTGTTATCAGGCCTGATCCCCGCAAAGTGTGCTTCTGGGTCTTGTATTTCCGGCTTACCACAAACAAACCACCTTATCTTTCTTTGTGATTCAAAACAGAACAGGTTAGAATGGACTCAGTCGGTCTTCATTATTGACAACATCGTTTTTCCTTTTTTTTTTCATATTTCTGTCTTCTTTTTTTTCGCTTTTTTCATTTTTTTTTTGTGGTCGAATCTTATGGAGATTCCCTACGTATCATGACCCCGCATGAATCAGACCTTGCGTAGTTCGGACCAATAAAAGATAAATAATAATAAAACATTTTTTTTCTGGAATTATTAATTTTCATATTAAAACAAACTGGGTTTCAAAGGTTTGAAGATGACCTACAAACTCAAAAATCAAACAACCCTCATATTCTAATCAAAAGATTTACAAACGGCCAGCTCCCTTTCTCTATTTGACAAATGCAACCAAATGGTTATTTGTTGCAAACATGGCCCCTTCCAAATTTCACATGAATTTTGAGGCCGGAGAGGATTATTTTATGACACTTTACAACCTTGTTCGTTCTTTTACGAAAATAGCCTTTCGACAACTGAAAGATACTCTAAAGCTATTTCGGCAAGAACGGTTTAAAATGCGGCCGAAGCTGGCTCGGCTTATTTTGACTAAAAACCCAAACGGTATTCACCTGACCGCTGACTCTTTTTTTTTCTTTTCAAATTACAAAAAAAAACCTAGTGTTGCAAACACGGCCCTTCAGCGCCTCAGGGACGAAGATTTTTAAGGCTGTGTGGGTCAACTGGACCAAAATCCTAAACATGACCCAAAAGGTGGTTGTTTATGCAAAGTCAGCCCTCCAGTGTCCCTTTCGGGAACATTCAGCTATTTGTGACAAAAACAGCATCACCCGACTTATTTATGACTCTTTTTATCGTTTTTCAAAATAGAAAACTCAATATTGCAAACACGGCCTCTCAACGCCTCGGGGACGAATATTTTTAAGGCTGTGTGGGTCAACTGGACCAAAATCCTAAAACAATGCCCCAAAGGTGACTGTTTATGCAAAGTAGCCTTCCGGCGTCTCTTTTGGGAACATTCGGCTATGTCTTGATAAAACAGCATCACCCGACTTCTTTATGACAGAATTAAAATTTTGACATGTTTTTTTTTATTATTTATTTTTTGGCTATTTTAGTAAAATGGGGGGTTGGACCCGATGAGGGTTGCCTACGTATCTCACATCCGGTGAGAATCAAACCCGCGTAGTTCGGGCGATTGGATACGGGTGAGAAATAAAAAAAATAACTAATTCAGAGAAAACATATCTTTTTTTTTTCTTTTGCTTTTTCTTAAAAGGTGATGAAACATGTAAAATCTTTTGGATTTTCTTTTTCCTTTTTTTTATTTTTTATTTTTCAAAAATGATAAAAAGTGCAAAGAATTTTTTTTTTTGAATTCATTTTTTTTTAAAAATAAAAATGTAACAAAACATAACCGGGCCCTATTTGCTTTATCTTCGCACTTCACCCTCTCTTTTTTCTTTTTTCCTTTTCATTCACTCTCAATTATCATTGGTCCGCCAAATGACCCTTTTACCCTTGAAGGAATGCAACATGTAGCACATAAGATGCATCAAGATGGTCTTTTTCATTTCAGGTTGCTAGCCCTAGACAGACCCAACCCCTGTGTTGAGTCCCCTAAGTCAAAATGCACATGATGCAAATAAGCGTTCCTACTAGGGATCCGGCATCGGTATTCTAGACTGTGTACCCGAGCGGACAACTCAAGTCGAGGAGGGGGCAACTTACCGGGAACCAAAAGGCCATCCGGCTTCGTAACTTGTCCGAGCCTCTTTTTTATTTCAGGGTATAACACTAACAGAATAGGGAGTCTCAACCAGTAAGCACATCCCCGGAGGTGAAGAGAGAAGGGTTCGGCACAGTTTATATATACAGTCAAATAATATCAAAGCGGTAAAAGCAGCATTTAGCACATTAGGCTCAAACATGTAAAAATCAGATAAAGCCACATATAACAATTTATCTAAGCTCGAATTTCTAACCCCGAACCAGTGGTTCTGGGTCCAAATCCCCAGCAGAGTCGCCAGAGCTGTCACACCTCCTTTTTCCGCCCCCGCGGGGGTGAAGGGAGTTTTTTTCCAATTAAAGGATGATCGAAACGGGATTTATTTATTTATTTCAGAGTCGCCACTTGGGAGATTTAGGGTGTCCCAAGTCACCAATTTTAATCCCGAATCGAGGAAAAGAATGACTCCATATTACAGTCTGCGTACCAGAAATCCGGATAAGGAATTCTGTTAACCCGGGAGATGGTGTTAGGCATTCCCGAGTTCCGTGGTTCTAGCACGGTCGCTCAACTGTCATATTCGGCTTGATTATCTGATTTAATACATGTTGAACCTATGTGCAAAATTTAACTTTTAACCGCTTTTATCATTTACTGTTATTTTTATCAAGAATTGCAACATCGTGGAAACACATCTCGAACCACGTCACATCAATGCACCCGTGGTTGTGGGCATATTTCAACTCTGTTGAGATTTGGATTTGGGTCACATAAATGTGCACCCGAGTTTAAGAAAATTAAATTATTAAAGGCGCGTCTAAAGCGACTAGCGTATAATTTACTTTGGGTAAGACCGTGGAATTCACTAAATAGTCCATCCCGAATTCTAAATATTCAATTAAACATTTATTGAGGGCCCCGCAATTGGTGCATTTTATTGGGCGAGGCTCATCTCATTTTATTTTTTAAAGGACAGTCCTAAAATGCCTACATTTTTCTCTTATTAAATTTGTCTCTACAAAATAAAAGAGAAAATGTCTTAATTTATTTACATGCTACTACCTAGTTACATTATACTAGGTATGTTCTCAGTTTGTCAAATTAAAAAAAAACTTAGCAATCTAATTTTAATCCTAGACCATTTACATGCTAAAATTAACCAATATTATTTAACTAAACAATATTCCTACCGAGTTCCTAAATGGCCTATTCGTTTGATTTTTTTGACTAGGCGGAGTTACTACACCATTTATTTATTTTTAGGGCAATATATAGATAGTTCATCCGTTAAGCTATCGTCGGATGTTCCACTGTATATATTAAATAGCTACATGATTCTGATTTTTGCAAGCTAAATAATTTATACATACAAATAAAATTCAGAATATAATTAAATTAAATTTAGAATTTCAACTCTTCATTTTCGTATTCATGCTTCATATTTCGGTTTACAATAACCAGCGTGTCAGTTGTGTACCTGATATCGGAAGCAAAAGAAAATGAAGATGAGAATCAGCAGCAGTAATAACAGTACAACACAACAACAACAGCCCAGCAACAGTAACAACCCAGTAACAGACCGGTGGAGTAGTAATCCCAAAACAAATGCTTCCAACTTTTATGAAACAACAACAATTAATGCTGATTTCAAACAATGAAAAAAAGCAGAAGATTTTTTAGTTTTTTTTTATTAGTTTGAATATTTTTCAGAATTTTTCTCTCTTAAATATTCAGCTCTTTTTTTCTCTCCCTTTGTGTTTTTCTGTTCTGTCTCTTTTTATTCTCTTATTTCAGATTCCTCTCTCTTCTTTTCGATTATCTCCCTCTATTTATATCACATTCCCAAACTCAATTAAAATCAATCACTTTCTCCTACCAAACCCATTATCTTCCACTCACCCACATTACATTAAATAAATATATCAACCCCACCCCATTATATTTTGTTCCTCATGCCTAACATAAACAAATACAAGATTCTCCCACACTAAAATTTGTCTTGTCCCCCATTAAATTAAACAATTATATCAAAACCCACCCCATTATTTTTTGTCCCCCATGCTTAACATAAAAAATAACAAAATGTACAATTCCTAAACTACCCCTCCGACCTTACTGAAATTACCAAACTACCCCTGAACGTACTGCAAATTACCAAACTACCCCCATCAGCTATAACAGATCGATTAATCACACTCAACCAAAATATAGCCAATATGACCAATTTCTACACAAATTCACACAACAAATCACATGAACATGATTTCTTCAACATTTCAACAACAAATCACATGAACACAAAATGAACAACAAAGAACAACTAAAATTTGATTGAACAATATTCTTAGCAACAAACAAACCTATTTTCAGATTCAACAATAATAACAACAAACAAGTATATTTAGATTTCTAAATTCAATAATATTGAACTTAAAATCAACTCTAACAACATTACAACCAACAATTCCTATATTAAACTTAAACAAGATTATGAGACAAATCCAAGAAATAATCATAAATGATAAACAATAAAACAAGAAATCAAACTATACAAATTTCGGATTCAAGATCAACCAAACAAAGTACAAACATGAATGAAAATATTCAATAAAAATAACAAAACATGACGGATTCACATGATTTAAACAATGTTAATAATTTCTGAAAATACATAAAACACATGAAACAATATTTAAGAAACAATTAATTTAAACTTCAATTTGAATCTAACAAACTTTTACCTAAACAATAAAACAATGAAATAAACATGAAAAACCACTAATTAAATTTCCATTTGAAATCTGAAAATTAATTCAATCAAAACACATGAACAAACTAAAAATTAATTCAAACGATAGACATGAACAAAGCAAGGATCGAACATTTATCGATTTTTACTTCGAAAAAAAATATAAAAACGAAATAAACTCAAAACCAACTAACCGGAGATGAATCAACGACGAACTCGATTGTAAACAAATCTGTCCGAAAAATGATTATCGTAGATCTTGCCTTCAACGATAAACTCCCCTTTCTCTTGAACTCAAAACAACACAGAACAGACTCAAGCGAAAACCAAACGAATCCTTGATGAAAACGAAGAAGATGACGCGCCATCAAAAGCAGAAACGAAGCTGCAGCAGCTGGTCGACGCAGCTGGAAGGAGGAAGGGAAGCAGCAACGACATGGGCTGAAACGTGAGCAGCTGTGCATGCTCGTCCATGGCGGAGAAGCAGCAGGTCGGAGGAGAAGAAAGGAGGAACAGAAGCAGCAACACTGGGCGCGGGCAGCAACGTTGTGGCAACGGAGGAGCTGGTCGACGCAGCTGTGCGTGCTCGTCCATGGCGGGATGTAAAACTTCACGAGCTGGAGAGTTTCTGGACGTTAAGCAGCAGCGTAAGGTGTGTTTGGACGTAAGGTTGAGGAAGGAGAAAGCAAAAGCAGCTGGTCGATGAGCAAAACGCAGCAACAACGTTGCTCGTCAATAGCGGACGGTGGAGGGGTCGTTTTAATCGAGCCGGGGTCGTGAGGGTGACGTGCGTGTGTGTGTGTCGAGGGGATAGGCAGGGCGGCCATGGATGATGCTTGGAGAAACTGCAAAGGGCAGCCATGGGAGGTTTGGAAGGTTTGGAGAAGAAGAAACCAAAGTGGGGGGGATGAGTTAGTGTATTTTTTAGGGTTTTCTTCTCTTTTTTTTTGTTTTGTGTTGTTTGTAAGATAATAGGGGTGTTGGGTTATGGACTGGGTCAACCCAGTTCGAAATGGACTGGGTCGTAGGGAAGATTGGGCCATTTTTTGGGCCTGTGGCTTGAAATCGAAGAAGAGGCCCAATTCCGACTTTCTTTATATTTTCGCTCTCTTTTCTTCTTTTATTTCTCTAAAACTAAATTATAAAAATACTTAAACTATTATTAAGAACTAAATTAAGTTATAAAAGCGCAAATTAACTCCCAATAATAATTAACGCACAATTAAGTAATAATTAAGCATAAAATTGTATATTTGGACATTAAATGCTAAAAATGCAAACGATGCCTATTTTTGTAATTTTTACTTTTTTGTAAAACAAACTTAGTTACTAACAATTGAAAAATTAAATCCTACATGCGAAATGCGACATATTTTTGTATTTTTAATAATTTAACAAATAAACATGCATAGACAAACATACAAATAGTTACACAAAATATCACAAAAATTGCACACCAAGAAAAATTATTTTATTTTTGAATTTTTTGGGAGTAATTCTCATATAGGGCAAAAATCACGTGCTTACAAATACTGTAAACATTCTAGAACCCTTACTGACTTGATTACCTTTTGTTTTTCTTTATTATTTTTTATTCTCATCCCCTAAGGTTGGTTCGCACATACGGGCATCATCAACGTATCACACCAGATCTAGAGGCCCTACACCTCCTCCTCCTCCAGGTAATACAAAGAGTAGAGGGAAAGCTAAAATGGATGACTTAAGTGGTATTCAAAAGGAAAATGCGGAGAATGCAAAAACTTTAGACGGTCGGAGTACTTTGGCACAAAATGATTTGGTCTTACGGTTGGAACAAAAGATACTATAGTTACAAGGAGAACTTAAGCAGGTCTGTAACTTAGAAAACATATCCCTCACCCTGAATGTCCCCGATGTCAACCAACAAAATACCAAGAACCCAGCACCTCCCCAAAAAACACCAAACCAGCATCCACGAAACCCTCCCGCACCACATCAATATGCTACACCACCTCAATCTCAATCCCTTACTGATACCAACTCTACCACAACACCATTATCAACTAATCCAGTACCCACCAACCGCTACCTACCACACTCCCCATAACACACCACAATCTATTACCGACCATCAAAACTCAACCAATGATCACCACCACACCCAGATTCCAAGCACTTACCAAAACAATCCTATATATGTGGACTCCATACCTCACTCCACTCAACCAACCTCCTATACACCAGAATTTGCTGAGAAAGACCTGTTCATCAAGAACATGGCTGAGGAACTCAAAAAACTGACAAGTCGGGTTCAGGGTGTCGAAGGAGGCAAAGGGATAGAAGGTTTGAATTGTGAAGACTTATGAATACAACCGGATGTAGAACTGTCAGAGGGTTACAAACCTCCCAAGTTCTATATGTTTGACGGTACAGGTGATCCTAGGGTTCATTTAAGGACCTATTATGACAAGCTTGTTGGGGTCAGAAAGGATGAAAAGATCCGGATGAAACATTTTATGAGGAGTCTTATTGGAGATGCTTTGTCCCGATACATTAGCCAGGATCCTAAAAAATGGTCCAACTGGGTGAGTATAGCGTTTGATTTCATGGATCGATTCAGGTTCAACACAGAAAATGCACTAGATGTTTTCTACATTCAGAACCTCAAGAAGAAGCCCACCGAGACTTTCCGCAAGTTTGCTACTCGTTGAAGGTCAAAAGCGGCCAAGGTCAGGCCAGCATTGGACGAGGAACAGATGAACAAGTTCTTCGTCAAAGCACAGGACCAGCAATACTATGAAAGGTTGATGGTTATTGAAAACCATAAATTCTCTGATATCATCAAACTTGGTGAAAGGATCGAAGAAGGCATCAAAAGCGGGATGGTAACAAACTTTGAGGCACTACAGGCCGCAAACAAAGCATTACAATCAGGCGACATATCAAAGAACAAAGACGTCGGAGCAGTAACGGTGGCTCAGGGCCCAAAATCTCCACTCACATACCAAAAATCTCCACTCACATACCAAACACCTCCACCCACATACCAATCGCCTCCACCTATATATCAATCCTCATCTCCCAGATATTCCCAACCAACAACTATTTATCACACCTATAGTTCCCAACCATCTCATTTCTAGTCACCTCCAACTCGCTAAAATTACCCAAGACCACGACCCAATCTTGACCGCAAACCACCCAAACAATACGCCGCTATTGCTGAGCCCATTGACCGGCTGTATGAAAGGTTGAAAGCCACTGGTTACGTCACTCCTATTCCTGCTGTGGCAGGAGAGAACCCATCTCAATGGGTCAATCCAAACAAAACCTGTGCGTATCACTCCGGTATAAAAGGACACACCATCAACGAGTGCTAAACATTGAAAGACAAAATTCAGACACAGATTGACAATAAGGTCATACAGGAAAAAGAAGTTGCACCCAACATCCGCAATAATCCTCTCCCGGATCATAGGGGCGGTGGAGTACATGTAATAGAGATAGATGAAGAATGGGATCCTGAGGGGTCAATCAGGCTTACTCGAGAGGGTGATGACTTTAAACCAACAGTCTCACTCACTCCCATTATAGTACAAACGCAGTCGCTAGTCGAGGTTCAGGTAGCCATATCGGTTCCATTTGAGGTAGAGGTAGCTCCACCTGCAGCCACCCTTGTTCCATTTGAAGTAGAAGTGGCCACACCTTTCATGGTGATAGTATCAACCACACCTCCTTTCGATTCAAAAGCAATACCATGAGATTATATTGCCGAAGCTAGGTGAAAAGGGAAGGCAAAGATGGAAGAATCTAATGTTGCACAAGGAATGACCAGAACCGGAATGGTCTATACACCTGAACACTTAGGAGGACCAAGTAAGGATGCCACTACCAAGCAGCCTGTCATTGAAACAAAGCCAGATAACTTTTGGAGGAAAGTACAGGCGAGGGAATACTCCGTCATTGATCATTTGAACAAAACCCCCACCCAGATCTCTATCCTGTCACTATTGCAAAATTCATAGGCGCATAAGAATGCTTTGATGAAGGTGTTAAGCGAAGCTTATGTACCCAACAATATCACCTGCAGAGAGATGGCCAACATAATAGGGCAGGTGCTAGAAAGTCATAAGATAATCTTCCACGAGGATGAACTACTGCATGAAGGGTTGAATTATAACCGAGCATTGCATATCATGGTACAATTTGAAGACAAATTCATTGCCAGATTTCTGATCGATGAAGGTTCAAGCCTAAACATTTGTCCGTTGGATACTCTGAAAAAAGATTAGGCAAATGTTTTCATGAAATACGGGCAGGAAGCATGAACGTGAAAGCCTTTGATGGGTCTCACAGGGCCACGATTGGGGAGATTAATCTTTGTCTGCAGATGGGGCCAACTTGGTTCGACGTTGAATTCCAAGTGCTTGACATATCAACTTCATACAATCTTCTGTTGGGTCGGCCTTGGATACATGCCACTGGGGATGTTGCTTCCACACTACACCATGCCGTGAAATTCGAGTGGAACCATTAGGAGGTGATCATTCACGGAGATGGGAGTAACCCTATTTACACCAGTCAGACTATCCCAGTTGTCGGGAACAGAAGAAGGCTAGGAGGAGAAACTTATCATCACATCGAACATGTCAATGCCGTTGAGAAAGACAAATGGTGGAGTAACAAAATAGAAAGCATATTAGCATGGTCTGGGTATGAACCTAACAAAGGGCTTGGGAAGAATCTCTAAGAAATCACCAAACCAATACAGCTGAAATGTCATGGTACTACCTTCGGGCTCGGATACCAGTATACATGGCAAGAGTATGATGATTGGTCGCCTCCATGGCATGGACCTTATTACCTTCTCGAGCAACCAGTGCCACATCTGGGTCAGACTTTTCACCAGGCTGATACAATATGGGGAACTGCAGAAGAAGAAGCATTAGCTGGGCTGAGAAATCTGTTCCTGGAAGACGAGGATATGGATTGCAGTGCAATAATTGAGGAGGAGAAAGAGGAAGTCCTCACCATTCAGACTGTGGAGAAGGGAGTTGTTCTTAGGAACTGGACTGCCACACCATCCCGTGCCCGCCGAGTCTCTGGTAGCTTGGCAATCAACTTAATTTTATTTCTATAGCCCTGCTAGGCATCTAAGATATTTTTAGTAATTTTGTTTTAAAGACTTACTTATTTCAAATAAATGCTCGATTCATCGAGCCGTACTTATTTTGGATGTTTTCAGCTCTAATCAATGCATTGCTATTTATTATTTATTATTATCTTGCACACTTTTCTTTCTACAGCGTTGTTATTACTTTTATTGAGGAACCGGTGACTGTAACATGTAATGAGGAAATGCAATATGAGGATAGTAACTCGGAGGAAGAAGATGAAATACCTGAGGAGGTTGTCAGATAAGTTGAGAACTTTGAGAATAAACCTAAATCCAACCTGGACGAAACTGAAGCAGTAAATTTGGGAGACGATGAAACCGTTAAGGAGACTCACATAAGCATTCACTTATCACCACTAGAGAAAGAGGAGTATGTCCGTTTCTTAAAAAATATTAAGATATATTCGCATGGTCATATAATGACATGACCGGTTTGAGCACATCCATAGTGGCTCACAAGTTGCCTACCAATCAAATGTGCCCGCCAGTGAAGCAGAAACTCAGAAAATTCAAACAAGATATGAGCCTGAAAATCAAGGAGGAAGTTACTAAGCAGATCAAAGCCAAAGTTCTCAAAGCGATTGAGTACCCAACCCGGTTAGCCAACATTGTACCAATTCCGAAGAAAGACAAGAAAGTCGGAGTATGTGTTGACTATAGAGAATTGAATAGAGCAAGTCCCAAGGACGACTTCCCACTACCAAATATACACATCCTGATCAACAATTGTGCCAAGCATGAGCTCCAATCCTTTGTAGCTTGTTTCGCGAGTTATCACCAGATCTGGATGGATGAAGAAGACGTAGAGAAAATAGCTTTTATTATACCATGGGGGGTGTACTGCTACAAGATGATGCCATTTGGTCTGAAGAATGCTGGGGCTACTTACACGAGAACCATGACAACCATCTTCCATGATATGATACATAAAGAAATAGAGGTGTATGTGGACAATGTCATTATCAAATCCAAGAGGGTAAAGTTCTTTGACAGGTTAAGGAGGTACAACTTAAAATTGAACCCCGCAAAATGTACATTCAAGGTTCCCGCAAGAAAGTTATTAGGATTTGTTGTCAGCCGTTGAGGGATCGAGCTGGACCCATCCAAAGTTAAGGTTATTCAAGAGTTAACGCCACCTAGGAGTAAAAAGGACGTGATGATCTTTCTAGGACGTCTCAACTATATCAGTTGCTTTATAGCACAATTCACAGTTATATGTGAACCCATCTTCAAGATGTTGAGGAAAGATGCCGAAACAAGTTGGACCGAAGATTGTCAGAAAGCTTTCGACAAAATCAAGAAGTACTTGTCCACACCACCAGTCTTGGTCCCACCGGAATCGGGGCGACCTTTGCTACTCTATATTTCGATATTAGATGGAGCCTTCGGATGTGTTCTGGGACAATATGATGAGATATGGAGAAAGGAGCAAGCCATATACTACCTGAGTAAAAAATTCACACCTTATGAAGCACAATACTCTCTGCTGGAATGCACTTACTGTACTTTGACCTGAACAGCTAAAAAATTGAGGCATTACTTCTATGCCTATACCACGTACCTCATATCCAGGATGGATCCCCTGAAGTACATATTTCAAAAGCCCATGCTGACTGGGAAGTTAGCCAAGTTGCAGATACTATTAAGTGAGTTCGATATCGTATATGTAACTCAAAAGGCGGTCAAAGGACAAGCATTGGCAGACCATCTTGCTGAAAATACGGTGGGAGGAGAAGAACCCTTAAAAACATATTCTCCTGATGCAGAAGTGCCATTCGTAGGAGAGGACATTACCGAAGCTTACGACGGTTGGAGAATGTTCTTTGATGGAGTTGCAAATTTCAAAGGAGTGGGCATTGGAGCTATCTTGGTATCGAAAACTGGCCAGCATTATCCAGTGTCTGCTAAAATCAGATTTCCCTACACCAACAACATGGCAAAGTATGAAGCTTGCATACTAGGACTCAACATGGCAATCGAAATGAATATTCAGGAGCTGTTGGTAATCGATGATTCAGATTTGCTTGTGCACCAGGTACAAAGAGAGTGGACCACCAAGAATTCTAAGATATTTCCATACCTGAACCATATACAAGAATTGAGAAATAGGTTCACAAAGATAGAGTTTCGGCATGTCCCTAGAATTCAGAATGAGTTTGCTGATGCATTGGCCACTTTGTCATCCATGATACAACATCTAGACAAGAATTTCATTGACCTTATCCCAGTGAAAATTCATAATCAGCCGACGTATTGTGCCCATGTTGAAGAAGAAACAGACAAGAGGCCTTGGTTTCACGATATCAAAGAATACTTGGCAAAAGGAGAATATTCGGAGCATATAAACCATACTTAGAAACGTACACTTCGGAGGTTGTCCAATCATTTCTTGCACAGTAGAGGAAACTTGTACAGAAGAACTCTTGATTTGGGATTGCTAAGGTGTGTCGACGCAAAAGAGGCTTCTAAGCTACTTGAGGAGATACATGCTAGGACCTGCGGCCCGCATATGAATGGTTTTGTCTTGGTCAAGAAGATACTTAGGGCCGGTTATTTTTGGATAACCATAAAGACATATTGCGTCCAGTATGTTCGAAAATGCTACAAATGTCAAGTACATGCTGATATGATAAAAGTGCCGCCAAATAAGCTCAATGCAACAAGCTCACCTTGGCCATTCGCCACCTGGGGAATGGATGTCATCGGTCCGATTGAGCCCACTGCTTCAAATAGGCACAAGTTTATTCTAGTGGCCATTGGCTACTTCACAAAATGGGTAGAGGCCGCATCCTACAAAGTTGTAACCAAGAAAGTCATCGCAAACTTTGTAAGGATCATATTGTTTGCCGATTCGGAGTTCCCGAGCTCATTATCACTGATAATGATGCCAATCTCAATAGTGATCTGATGAAAGCCATGTGTGAAACTTTCAAATCAAGCACAAGAACTCCATAACGTACAGACCTTGGATGAATGGAGATGTAGAAGCCGCCAACAAAAATATCAAGAAGATATTAAGAAAGATGGTAGAAAACCACAAACAATGGCACGAGAAGCTACCCTTTGATTTGTTGGGATACCGCACTACAGTTCGCACATCAACCGGGAAAACTCCCTACATGCTGGTTTATGGTACCGAAGCTGTCATCCCAGCCATGGTAGAGGTTACTTCTTTAAGGATCATACAGGAAGCCAAACACAGCGATACATAGTGGATAAAGAGCCGCTATGAGCAGTTGGACCTTATAGATGGAAAAAGAATGAACGCAGTATGTCAAAGCAAGCTTTATCAAAACAGAATGTCCAGAGCTTTCAACAAAATGGTCAAACCAAGACAGTTCGCACTAGGACAACTGGTGTTGAAGAAGATCTTCCCACATCAAGATGAAACCAAAGGGAATTTCTCTCCTAATTGGCAAGGTCCCTACATGGTTCACAGGGTGCTAACAGGAGGAGTGCTCATACTTGCAGAAATGGACGGAGAAATCTAGCCAAAACCAATCAATTCAGACGCAGTCAAGAGATACTATGCTTAGACTACTTACATTTCTTCATCTGATGTAATTGAACTACGGCTTGACCTGATTCCCGTTTAAGAGGGGATATGTAGGCAGCCCTGTGGGTTCGGTCATATCATAATAAAATTTCCATTTCCCTTAGGACCAGAAACTGGGACAGAATTTTGAGGAGGACCCTTAAAATTCCGGAGCAAGTCCAGCCAACGCCATTGCATGCCAGAAAGTCAAAAATTGGTTAAGAAACTGGGGTAGAATTTTGAGAAGGGTTCTCAAAATTCCGAAATAGATCCAACAAACTTCGCCACACGCAGAACGACCAAAAGGTCAAACTGGGGCAGAATTTTGAGGAGGACCCTCAAAATTCTATCGCAATGAAGCTGCATTGTCTCTAAAAGTGTTACATTCATTAGTTCATCTAATTTACTTGATATTACACATCACTATATTTTCTAAAATAACTCTATTTCATCAATAAATGCATATTTTTGAAAACTCTATTTCCGTAACAGCCAGATGTTACCCAGGGAAACTCAAACAAGGCATCGAGAACGGAGGAGCAAGGCCAGCAAACGAAGGCACGAACCAATCTCCCCTTATGAAACTTACAATTTTTCTTTGAGCGCAAGCATATATGACGTAGCAGTAGCATTTGCAAATATATATACACAGAGCAAAATCACTATCAATCGGGCCACCAGACACTAAATATATCTCCAGCTAAGAAATATTCTACTCTTATTTGCTACCTATTCTCTACATGGGACTAAGCCCTGTCCCAATCTTGCATGAGGCTAAGCTCTGTCTCCACCTGCATGAGGCTAAGCCCTGCCTCCATATCTGGATAAGGCTAAGCTCTGCCTTCTATTTGCATGAGACTGATCCTTGTCTCCATCTTGCATAAGGCTAAGCCCTACCTCCATATTTGCATAAGGCTAAGCTCTACCTTCCATTTGCATGGGACTAAGCCCTGCCCAAATATTGCATGAGACTAAGCTATGTCTCCACCTGCATGAGGCTAAGCCCTGCCTCCATATTTGCATAAGGCTAAGCTCTACCTTCCATTTGCATGAGACTAAGCCATGTCTCCATCTTGCATGAGGCTAAGCCCTACCTCCATATTTGCATAAGGCTAGGACTAAGCCCTGTCCTAAATCTTGCATGAGACTAAGCTCTGTCTCCACCTGCATGAGGCTAAGCCCTGCCTCCATATTTGCATAAGGCTAAGCTCTGTCTTCCATTTGCATGGGACTAAGCCTCGTCCCGCATCCTGCATGAGACTAAGCTCTGTCTCTATTTTGCATAAGGCTAAGCACTGCCTTCTCATGGGACTGAGCATTGCCCCTCCTTGCATAAATGTTGTTCTATTCCGGCACTATCTATTTGCTCCTCTTTCGAGCTAAGCTCTGCCCTCAGCCTCACAAGACTAAGCCTTGTCTTGTTAATCTTAGCATCATATTATTACATCTTATGGGCCGAAATATTGCCAACTTGTTTGAAGGCGTCATTGTCTAAAGGCATCATCCTCAAAGCCAGAAAACACCATGCCATGGCCTGAGGATCTCTCAAATTTGCATATCATTATTCAAATGCGTCATGGTTCGGAAGCACTATTTTTGTCACGCCCCAAACCTGGGGGCGAGATTGGCACCCAGTGCCTCACCTATCCTTGTGTACCAACTAACAACTAAAGGACTATGAACATATGATGTCATTGGCCACATTGCAAGATAACTGTGAATGCTAACTAAATGTCAATAGAGAACTGGGCCGACAAAGCCGTCATAACTATTACAGCTGACAAACCAACCAAATATACATACAAGGCCTGCAAGCCCAACATATTGCACTAACTGACAGGATATGTCTACAAGCCTCTATTAATGGATATACTATGATCGGAAAAGCTCCCCGACCTACTCATAACATATATATACAAGATGTACATAAGGCTCTAGACCCAAAAACTCCGAAAAGCATGGAGCTTACCGATCAAGCTGAACTCGGGCAGCACTTATTGAAGAGGCCTACCCGTCTGTCTGTCTGACTTGCATGCATGAAATGCAGCACCCCCAGAAAAGGGACATCAGTACGAAATAATGTACTGAGTATGTAAGGCAATATACTGAAAGCTGAAACTGAACTAATAATATAATAACTACAAGTAGCTGGAAGTCAAAGATAATCTGAAGATATGATTACCTACTGATACTTACTCAACTCTCTCAATATAGTAAGTAAAATAGATGTCCGGCCCTATAAGGATCGGTATATATATAACTTCTCTATCATTGTAGGCTCGCTCATAGGCGCTCGGCCATACTAGGCTTTGTATCCCGACCAACTGGGCTCGCTCATAAGCGCTCGACCGTAGTAGGCTTGGTATATATATAACTGCCATGCCATAGTAGGCTCGCTCATAGGCGCTCAACCATACTAGGCTCTGTATCTCGACCAACTGGGCTTGCTCATAAGCGCTCGGCCATAGTAGGCTCGGTATATGACTTACCATCTGGTCAGAGGTTGCCCAATAGGGGCCTACCCATCGATTATAGCTCAATGGTAATGAAAATACTTTTAATACTGTATATATGTAAATTCTCTGCTCTCTTGACTGGATGAAGGAAATACTCAACTGAATATGAAGTCCCAAAAAGGAGAATATTATAACTTACAAAACTAGAAAAATATAAGCAATTTGCGAGACTAGCAAAATATACGTAAATTCCGGGATATGAATTTTTCTTTATGGCTCATTAACAAAATCGTGTAATGACAAGATCATGCAAAATGAAATAAGGGATTAGCCTTAACATACCTGTTTCTTGAATTATTTGAACGAATCTACTTCTGCAAAATATGGACAAAATTACACTTGGATTGAAACGAAACTTTTCTGCTTCTAACGTTTTATGATCCAAGAACGGACTTAAGCTCAAATTTGCTACAACGTTTTTGAAGATTGCTTTCAAGCTTCTGTTTCTAGCATTTCTTTGGCTTGAATTTCTTTTGAAATTGAAAGATTTGCTTGCTTCTTCTCCCTCGTGTTTCTGTTGTTCCTTAACATAATATCCGATCAAACTTGGATTGAAGTTGGAATTTTGGATGGAATACTTTCTGATCAACGTTCTTGGTTTCAAAACCAAGAATGAATTTTGTTGTCTTGAATCCTTTTCCAAGAAATGATGCCCAAGTCTTATGGATAATGATTAATGTCTTACAAGACACAAGTATTATTTTCTAAGACTTAAATCTTAGTCATTTCCATAATTTAGCCATTTGGCAAAAGTGACTTACTTAGTCACTTCCAATTTTGTGGCTTCTTGCCACGTGGGGTGGGGATGGAGTGTTAATTTTTATCCACTTATTAGTTAGCTGAGTAATATTTCGTTACCCGATAATTAATCTTACCCGCATAATTTAAAAATTATCACAAATTACTTAAAATATTACTCACTTTTCACATACCTTATACACCTTAATAGCATGGTCATGTAGTACCTTGTATGACACTAGTTCATAAATATCGGGTATTTTAGCTCGGGCCGTATTTTACCCCAAAATGCCAAACTTGGACAAAATTTATTTTCTTTGACTTGCTCCCCCTTTCACCTTCATGAATTTACTAATCACTTATGAAATAGCATAATCCTTATAATCTCCAAATAATCTTTTCCTTGTACTGATGTCAACTACCTTACGACAAATTCAACGTAAAATACTGCAGGGTGCAACATTGTCGTAACTTATTACTGCGGAGTATAACATCATCGTAATGTAATATTGCTGGGTGCAACACTGTCGTAACTTAATACTGTGAAGCGTGACATCACCTTAATGTAATACTGCAAGGCATAACATCATCGTAATATATTACTACAGAGGGAAGTACCATCGTAATATTTTACTGCAGAGCACAACATCGACGTAATACTGCGGAGCGTAACAATTTTCATGGTCCGAGAACATCATTTCATGGCCTGCGAATCTCCTATCTCACAATTCATGGCCCAGGGAATCATAGTCTAAGGACGTTATCCACACCGTCCAAGGGCAATCTTTCATGGTTCAAAGGGAATTTGCTCCACGTTTAAATTTCTGCAGTAATCTACGTACTTGCATGCATCGTATTTTGAGTTTGCAGGTGATATCGGAGGTAACCGTTTTTCAACAGGAGCAACCTTCGCTCTGATTCCCGCTCATACCATTTTCACTTCGCCATTCATAACCGATTCTCATCAGTTATCCATCCTACCTCATGATATCTAGCTATCTGCCCTATAATATCTGATACACTCTAGACCCATAATCATAACTCCATCCGACATTACCCTTCATAAAAGAACCTTTGCCGAAATTGGATACCACTCCTATAACAACTTCATCGGCTTCATTCACCGGTAGATCCGGAACTACACATGGCCTGATTCCTATAAAACCAGGGATATGTAGGTAGCTCAAAGACCAAAGTTCGGCCTCTATTTTTCTAAAAGCATACCATTCGGTCAAAATTGCCCATCATTTCTTTACCCAAAAACTCTTTCATCCTTTCTGGGTAAAGAGGGGCAGTTGCTGATACCTAATTTTTCCCTATAATATTTTTAAAGTGCATATATACCTTCAAAACTATGCATTAGCATCAATTGGTATTTTTTCATAATTTTTATATTTTTAAATTAATTTATTTTAGTATTTTATTTATATAAATAATTACAAAATTGCATCACAAATGGCTCTATAACATATCATTAATTTAATTTTGCTATTTATAGCCATATTAAGTTCAAATTATTTCACAAATGGCCAGATTTGCACCTTTTGGTTGCAATTATAGCCCATGCATACTATATTATTTTACCAGAAATTGGTCCATTATATTTTTAAAATATTGAATAATTATTTTAAAGCACTTTTATGCATGAAAATTATTTTTTCATATTGTAAATTATTTTATAAAATAATTTGTATTCAATTACTTGGGAATTTAATAAGTATCCCTCTTATTTTCATATCTAACCCTTTTAAAACCAGCCCAAATAACCCCTTTAAATTAGCCCAATTCCTTTAGGTCCAAACCCAAACCTACCCAACCCAATACCCCATCTAATCCTGACCGTTGATCGTTTTGATCAATGGTCCACAACTCTCCTTCCATAATTAACCTAAAACGACCCCCTCCCCAAACCTCTCATTTTCTCACCTCACACGTCGTCACCTCTTTGCTATTCTCTCAAAGTTTCTCGACCTAACCCTAATTCTATGTGCCGTCACCGGCGTAAACCTTCACCTTATGACGCTCCTATGGATTCTCCGGTCAGTCCTGGCCTTCTACGCATCATGGCTCCTCGACTTCTTAGATCCTTGAGAGGATCTCGAAGAACCTAGTTGGTTATGGTTTGAAACTCTACTGGTTAGCCTGTCTCAGGCCATTTTATCGACTGTGAGTGAGAGCTTCTCTTTATTTTGTTACGAATCCATGGTTTAAAACCTATGCTCTCATCTCTATTATGTTTCCAAAAACCCTAGTCTATTACCTTCGATTATTTCCAGATCTATATAGATTTGAGACGAATCGAGCACTATTACATATTTTTCTCTGAAAATTTCTACTTTTAATCGTTTGTTCTTGCTTTTCCCTAAATCTAGGGTTCATTACGAGTTGTTTTTCAAAGGCTTTCTAACTTCTAGATGTTTAATCGTTTCTATTTTCCTCTTCTTGACCAATTTTTTGCAAGAGTACTCGAACCCTAATTGACTCTATGTAATATACTGATCTTTCCAAATTCTTGCTTCAATTTTGGATCTTTCCGTGTTACCAATCGTATTAATTTGCTCTGTATCTTCTTCCTTCCATGTTTTTCTTTATCAAGTCCAATATCCTATAATTTACCCTAATTGAGCCTTGTTAGGGTTCTAATCTGGCTTTCCGGCTAATTTCTATATTTTTGTGAAGTCTTTATTTAGTTTATTCTCTATTTATGGGAGTTGATATATTCTTTCAAGAAATCATTGTTACTTTGAAATTTGGCTGATTGATTTGCTCTGTTAGAGATTTATATGCCTAAGTCTTGCATGTTTCCATGTTTACGACCTTAATTAGTCATTCTTGCCTCATTTGATTAACTGTATATTTACTGATTCCTTTACATGATCCTTCCCTTAATTAGACCCCTGATTATTCTATTCTAAACTCATTTATTTGGTTTGATATGAACTTCTTTCCTTAATTAGACTCCCTATTATTACTGTTTGGCTAATTGCCCTTAATTAAAGGAGTCTATTCTGAATTCCTTATGTGATTTGATTCTGATTGCCCTTAATTGTTGATTTCTGAATCTTTTACCTTATTGGCTATACTCTTGAACTTCTATATAAGCACTCTTATTCTACCTCTCAAATACAAACACACAATCCAGAATACACACATATACATTTAAACTCTCTCTTCTTTCTTTGCTACTTGTGCTAACTATTGGTCTAGCCGGCTGAAAGCCAAGGCTAGATAGTGGAATTGCACCTGTTGTTTACATTCTGCATTTTCTTCTTTAGCTGGTATGTCTCTAGTTAAATTTTAAAACTCAACTTTATGTGTTCCATGTTTGTTCCTGTACTATTTGCTTAATTTATTTCTCTGTTTGTTGTTATTAAGTATGTCTAAATTCTGCCTTTTGTGTAATCAACATGTCTGACTTCACTTAGTTCTTTGATACTTGTTCAGCATGTTTACTTAGTTCCCTTAATCCCCCCCCCCAACTGGTATGACCATGTAGTTACTTAGTCTTCTAGTGCATTCGATTGGCCCTAATTATATGTCAAATTTTGTTTAACAAACTCTTGACTTTAACATGATCCTGTTGCATTCTTTCTCTATGTTTTAACTATCTGTTACCATGAATGACTTGTTCAGTAGACTCTTAGTTGTTTTGTATATTTGTTGTATCAAATGTCTCCCTGTTTATGTGGTTTCAACCCTATATGTTCCCCAATCCCCTTCACCCCATGTTTGTAAGTCTGCTTGTTAAGTGAATCTGGGTATTCTACGATTAATTGGGTTGTTTGCTGAGTATGCTTTCTGTGATGACCCGACTAGTCGTCTCATGAGTTACCACTTCGTTTTCCCTATTTCTACTTCTTATTGTTTTGTTTATCGGTTCTATATGTGATCGGGTTGGTTGGCTCGGGTTCGGAAAGGTTTTGAGAAGGTTTGAGACACTTAGTCTCTTTTGAGGAAGCTTAAGTTGGAAAAGTCAACTGGATGTTGACTTATGTGTTAGAGGGCTCGGATGTGAGTTCCAATGGTTCGGATAGCTTCGGTACGTGATTTGAGACTTAGGAACGTGATCGGAATGGGTTTTGGAGGTCCGGATTAGATTTAGGCTTGAATTGGTGAAGTTAGATTTTGGCGTTTTCCGGTTAATATGTGATTTCATATAGGGGTTAGAATGTAATTACGGGAGTTGTAGTAGTTTCGTTGGGTCATTTGGGATGTGTGTGCAAAATTTTAGGTCATTCGGTCGTGGTTTGGTATACATTTTGATCGAAAGCGTAATTTAGAAGATTTTGGAAACTTAGGCTTGAATCCGATGTGTTTTGGTTGATTCGATGTTGTTTGAGGTGTTTTGAAGATTGGTACAAGTTTGAGTAGTGGTATATGATGTGTTTGTGCTTTTGGTTGAGGTCCCGAGGGCCTCGGAGTGATTTCAGATGGTTGATGGAAAGGATGGAAGTTTGGAATGGCAGCTGAAGTTGGAATCTACTGTCATAACCGCATCTGAGGTTAGGAGGCCGCAGGTGTAACCCCTGCAGATGCAGAAAAGAATCGCAGAAGTGGAAGATGGTGAAGTTGGAAGGAACCGCAGAAGCAATAGAAGAACCGCACCTTCGATGGCACAAGTGCGGGTTAAGCATCGCAGAAGCGGAGTCTGAGTGGTTTAAGTGAAAATTGTAGAAGCGGTTCAAGGACCGCAAAAGACGTGCCGCAGAAGCGGGATTTTGGTCGCAGATGCAAAATCCCAAGGCCAAAAGGTATAAATTATTTCCTTCACAATGTTTGAGCTATTCCACCATTTCTAAGTCGGCTTTTGGAGCGTTTTGGGCGATTTGAAGAAGGATTTCAAGTGGGTTTCATTGAGGTAAGGATTTTGGACCTAAAACTCGTTTCTATGGTATTATTTCACGGATTAGAGCTGTAATTAATGGAATTTAAGGGTTAAAATGGGGAAACTAGGGCTTGGTATTGGAGACCTAGACTTGGGGATTTGAGGGACTATTTTTGGTCGGATTTTGATACTTTTGATATGTATGAACTTGTAAGGAGATAAGGAATCTATTGATGTAAATTTTATCGAATTTTGAGACGTGGGTCGGGTTTTGGTAATTTCGAGATATGTGTTGTAAATTGATTATTTTCGCTCGGGTTTCATTCCCTTAGCATATCTTGACGTCGTGATTCTGATTTTGGATAGATTCGACGCGAGTAGAGGCCGATTCAAAGGGAAAGGCATCGCAGGCTAGAGTTTGGACCGGATTGAGGTGAGTAATGATTGTAAATATTGTCCTGAGGGTATGAAACCCCGGATTGCACATCGTTATGCTATATTGAGGTGACACACACGCTAGATGATGAGCGTGGGGTAGTGCACTATTGGGGATTGTGACTTAGTCCATCCCGAATGATTGTACCGCGTATTTGATTGAAAATTGTTTGTTATCATCATGTTTTGGGCTGAATGCCATATTTGTGCCTCGTGCCAACTATTTGAACCCTTCAGGGATTTTTACTAATATCTCCTCACTATTTTAACTTTATACTTGAACTAAGTCATGTTATACTCTACTGTTTTCATAACTCAGCCATGTTTACTCTGCTTTAACACTTAAATGATATTTTGAATGATATTTTGGGTTGAGCATTATGTTTTACTATTGCCCGAGTGGCTTGTGAGATTCTGACTGAGTAATACCGATGGCCTATGTTGTGAGGAAACATTGATTATGATTATGACGCCGAGGGCCTGAGATTTGTACGCCACGAGGTGGCTTGTTGATTATGAGGCCGAGAGCCTAGTGATGATGCCACGAGATGGCTTGATATTGCGCTTGGGCTATAAGGGGCCCCTCCAGGAGTCTGCACACCCCCAGTGAGCGCGGGTACCCATTGTGATATGAGATAGAGCCCGAAGGGCTGGTATTATTCCATGTGTTGCCCGAGGGGCTGATTCTGTTGGTATTGTGCCCCATGGGCGATTCTTTATGTGTTTACCTTTTTTAGTTGCATGTCTTTTACTTGCTTAACTGTTTAAAAAGGCATTTTAAGGAGCTTAAACTGAACTAAAGTGACTTTGCATATTTTCATTGTTTCATTACTTTTACTGGCTTTTACTGCTTCCTTATAGCCTGTAATGTGCTTTACGTGATTTCTTATTACTTAGTCCTGCATTTATTATTATTACTAACTGAGTTGGAGTACTCACTTTACTTCATGCACCCCGTGTGCAGATTCAGGCATTTCAGGTCCTACTAGCGAGTGTTGATCATTCCAGCTCAGGCGGATTCGGAGATTCTCTAGGTAGCTACCGGTGTTCGCAGCCCTGAGCTTCTTCCCTTATCTTATTTTACCTGTTTTAGCTCTGAATTAGACTATGTAGACTCTTCAAACTTGTAGTATATTGATAGATGCTCATGACTGGTGACACCCCGATGTAGGGCTGTGTTGGACTCATTTTCCGAAATTGTATTGTTCCACCTTATCTTTTGGGATATTAATTATGTTTGAGACTTAATTCGTATTATTTAATTGTTTAAAAATGAATTAGGAATAAGTCGGCTGGCCTTGTCTTCACGAGGGGTGCCATCACGACTGGGTCCAAGTTTAGGGTCGTGACAAGTTGGTATCAGAGCCTTGGTTACATAGGTCTCACGAGTCATGAGAGCAGGTTTAGTAGAGTCTCGCGGATCGGTATGGAGACATCTGTATTTATCCTCGAGAGGCTATAGAACCTTTAGGAAAAACTTCATATTCTTGAAATTCTGTCGTGCGAATTTGTTGATCTGAGTACTAAACTTCTGTTATTCTATTCTCTCACAGATGGTGAGGACACGCGCTACCGGTCAGGTTGGACGACCACCAGTACCACCAGTTGTGGCCACTAGAGGCTGAGGACGCGTTCATGGTCGCGGTAGAGGTAGAGGTGTGGCCCTCACAACAGCGAGGGCAGCACCTGTAGATCCACCAGCCGCCCCAATTCAGGATCAGGTCCCAACTGTGGATGCGCCAGCAGCACCAGCTCAGGCACCAGTTGTGCCCATTGTGATTCCAGGTCTTTAGGAGGCCTTGGCTCAGATTCTATTAGTTTGCACTGGCCTAGCTCAGGCGGTCTTAGTTACTACAGTTGCAGCTACTTCTCAGGCCGAGGGAGGCACACAGACTCCCGTCGCTCGCATACCTGAGCAGGTTGTGCAGGGACTTCAGACACTGGGGGCGTATCCAGCCTAGCAGGTTGCAGCTTCTCAGGACTATGTAGTTCCTGCCATGCCAGAGGATGAGCAGCGTAGGTTGGAGAGGTTTTGGTAGACTTTAGCCTCCGACCTTCAGTTGTTCAAAGGGTGAGGATGCCCAGGGTTTCTAGGATAAGTTTCAGAGGATGCTTCGTACAGTGGGTATTCTGGAGACCAGCGGGGTCGCTTTCACTACTTATCAGTTTTCTAGAGTTGCCTTCACTTGGTGGGAGGCTTTTGAGAGGCGTAAGCCTGTTGGTGAAGCACCCCTTACCTAGCAGCAGTTCTCCGTTCTCTTTTTGGAGAAGTATGCCCTGCAGTCTCGCAGAGAGGAGCTGTGCAGGCAGTTTGAGTGGTTGCATTAGGGAGAGATGACTATGATGCAGTATAAGATGAGGTTCTCCGAGTTAGCTCGTCATGCTATTTGGTTGGTTTAGGCAGATAGAGAGAGGATTAGGAAGTTTGTTGATGGCCTTACTTATCAGCTTTGTATTCTTATGACTAGGGAGAGGGTTACTAGAGCTACTTTTGAGGAGGTTGTAGGCATTGCTCGTGAGATTGAGTCAGTTCGTCGCCAGGAGCGAGAGGAGAGAGAGGCCAAGAGGCCTCGAGGATCTGGTAGTTATAGTGGTGCTCCTTCGAGAGGTCAGTTTCAGCACGACAGAGGCCGTCTATTCAGTCATGCTCAGCCAGCTCGCCCAGGTTATCGTGGGGCGTCATCGGGTCATGGTTCTCACAGTTCTCATCAGGTCCAATAATCACTAAGTGCCCTTCCAGCTTAGAGTTCGTTCCGTGCTCCATTAGTTCAGGGCTCTTCTATGCCAGGTGTATCTGCTAGTCATTCTGGTGCGAGGGGTGGTTCCCTTCAATCCCCTTCTCCGGTACCAGGGATTTTCTATGAGTGTGGAGAGATGAGTCATATGTGGAGGCAGTGTCCTCGTTGTCTTGCGGGTTCATCTCAGCAGAGGAGTCAACCATCGGCTTCAGCGCCAACTACCTCATCATATCCCACCCAGCTAGCTAGTGGTAGAGGTCAGTCAGCTAGGGGTCTCCCTAGAGGGGAAGGTCGATCAGGTAGTGGTCAGGCCCATTTCTATGCACTTCCAGCTAGACCTGATGCTAGTGCTTCTGATGCTGTTATCACAGGTAATATTTTAGTCTTCCACAGAGATGCCTCTATATTATTTGATCCCGGTTCCACCTTTTCTTATGTGTCATCATACTTTGCTCGTTATTTGGGTACGCCCCATGAGTCTCTTGCTTCACCTATTCATGTATCTACCCTAGTGGGCAATACTGTTGTTGTACACTGTGTGTACCGGTCATGTGTGGTGACTATTGGGGGTTTGGAGACCCAAGTGGATCTTTTATTATTATGTATGGTGGATTTCGATGTCATTTTGGGCATGGATTGGCTATTTCCGTGTCGTACTATTCTGGATTGTCATGCCAAGACAGTCACATTGGCTATACCGGGTGTGCCACAAATTGAGTGGTGAGGTTTGACTGATTATGTCCCCAGTAGAGTAATCTCATTCTTGAAGGCCCAGCGTATGGTTGGAAAGGGTTTTTGTTTGTATCTAGCCTTTGTGAGGGTTTACGGTGCAGAGACTCCCAGTATTGATTCTATTCCAATTGTGAGGGATTTTCCCGATGTGTTTCCTGCAGACCTGCCGGGCATGCTACTGGACAGGGATATTTATTTTGTATTGACCTAGTGCTGGGCACTCAACCCATCTCTATTCCACCGTATCGTATGGCACCAGCGGAGTTGAAAGAGTTAAAGGAGTAGCTTCAGGAACTCCTTGATAAGGGGTTCATTTGGCCTAGTGTGTCTCCTTGGGGTGCGCCGGTTCTATTTGTGAAGAAGAAGGATGGCACAATGAGGATGTGCATTGATTATAGGCAGTTGAACCAAGTAACAGTTAAGCACAAGTATCATTTTCCTCGCATTGATGATTTATTCGACCAGCTTCAGGGAGCGAAAGTGTTCTCCAAGATTGATCTTCGTTCAAGTTATCACCAGTTGAAGATCAAGGACTCGGATATTCTTAAGATAGCTTTCAAGACCCGATATGGTCATTCTGAGTTCTTGGTGATGTCGTTTGGGCTGACCAATGCCCCAGCAGCGTTCATGCATTTGATGAACAGCGTGTTCCAGCCTTATCTCGACTCGTTTGTCATAGTCTTCATTGATGATATTCTAGTGTATTCGCGTAGTCAGGAGGAGCACGCGAAGCATTTGAGAGTTGTGTTGCAGAGATTGAAGGAGGAGAAACTTTATGCAAAATTTTCCAAGTGTGAGTTTTGGCTCAGTTCAGTGGCTTTCTTGGGGCACGTGGTGTCCAGCGAGGTTATTCAGGTTGATCCGAAGAAAATAGAGGTGGTTTAGAGTTGGCCCAGACCGTCCTCGGCCATAGAGATTCACAGCTTTCCTGGTTTGGCAGGCTATTATCATTGGTTTGTTCAGGGATTTTTATCCATCGCGTCGCCCTTGACCAAGTTGACTCAGAAGGGTGCTTCATTTGTATGGTCGGATGAGTGTGGGCAGAGCTTTCAGAAGCTCAAGACAGCCTTGACCACAGCTCCAGTATTAATGTTGTCATCAGCTTCAGGTTTATATACCGTGTATTGTGATGCTTCGAGAGTTGGTATTGGGTGTGTATTGATGTAGGAGGGTAGAGTTATTGCTTATGCTTCTCGTTAGTTGAAGCCCCATGAGAAGAACTACCCCGTTCATGATTTGAAGTTGGCTGTCATAGTTTACGCATTGAAGATTTGGAGGCATTACTTGTATGGTGTGTCTTGTGAGGTGTTTACTGATCATTGTAGCCTCCAGCACTTATTCAAATAGAAGGATCTTAATTTGAGGTAACGGAGGTGGTTGGAGTTGCTAAAGGATTATGATATTACTATATTGTACCATCCGGGGAAGGCCAATATGGTGGGCGATGCTTTGAGCCGAAAGGCGATGAGTATGGGGAGTTTGGCATATATTTCAGTTGGGGAGATACCTCTTGCAGTTGATATTCAAACCTTGGCCAATCGGTTCGTGAGGTTAGATATTTTGGAGCCCAGTCGGGTATTGGCTTGTATGGTTTCTTTGTCTTCCTTATATGATCGCATCAGAGAGCGCTAGTATGATGATCCGCATTTGCTTGTCCTTAAGGACAGAGTTCAGCATGATGATGCTAGAGATGTGACCATTGGTGATGATGGGGTGTTAAGGATGTAGGGCCGGATATGTGTGCCCAATGTAGATGGGCTTCGGGAGTTGATTCTGGAGGAGGCCTGTAGCTCGCGGTATTCCATTCATCCGGGCGCCGCAAAGATCTATCAAGATTTGAGGCAGTATTATTGGTGGAGGAGAATGAAGAAAGACATTGTGGAAGTTGTAGCTCGGTGTCTCAATTGTCAGCAGGTGAAATATGAGCATCAGAGGCCGGGTGGCTTGCTTCAGCAAATGGATATTCTAGAGTGGAAGTGGGAGCGGATCACCATGGACTTTGTAGTTGGGTTCCCACGGACTTTGAAGAAGTTCGATGCTATTTGGGTGAGTGTGGATCGGCTGACCAAGTCCGCGTACTTCATTCCTATGTGTACTACTTATTCTTCAGAGCGGTTGGTAGAGATCTATATCTGGGAGATTGTTCGTTTGCATGGTGTCCCAGTTTCCTTCATTTTAGATAGGGACACTCAGTTTACTTAACAATTTTGGAGGTCAGTGCAGCGAGAGTTGGGTACTCAGGTTGAGTTGAGCACAACTTTTCACCTCAGACAGACGAGCAGTCCGAGCTCACTATTTAGATATTAGAGGAAATGTTGTGCGCTTGTGTCATTGATTTTGGAGGGTCATGGGATCAGTTTCTACTGCTTGCAGAGTTTGCTTATAACAACAACTACCAGTCGAGTATTCAGATGGCTCCATATGAGACTTTGTATGGGAGGCGGTGTAGATCTCCAGTTGGTTGGTTTGATCCGGATAATGCTAGGCTATTGGGGACAGACTTGGTGCAAGATGCTTTAGAAAAGGTGAAGGTAATTTAGGAAAGGCTTCGTATAGCGCAGTCGAGGTAAAGGAGTTATGCTGATAGGAAGGTTCGGGATGTGTCCTATATGGTTGGTGAGGAGGTTCTATTGAAGGTTTTACCTATAAAGGGTGTTATGAGGTTTGGAAAGAAGGGTAAATTGAGTCATCGGTTCATTGTGCCTTTTGAGGTGCTTCGGAGGATTGGGAAGGTGGCTTATGAGCTTGATTTGCCACCTAGCTTGTCGAGTGTGCATCAGTATTTTATGTTTTTACGCTCCGGAAGTATATTGGGGATCCTTCTCATGTTTTGGATTTCAACACGGTTCAGTTAGATGATGATTTGACTTATGATGTAGAGACAGTAGCTATTTTGGAGCGCCAGGTTAGAAAGTTAAGAACAAAGGATATAGCTTCAGTGAAAGTACAGGGGAGAGGTTGGCCCGTGGAGGAGGCTACCTGGGAGACCGAGCGGGAGATGCATAGCAGATATCCTCACCTGTTTGAGGCTTCAGGTACGTTTCTTTACTCGTTTGAGGATGAACATTTGTTTAAGAAGGGGAGGATGTGACGACCCGGCTAGTCGTCTCATGAGTTACCACTTCGTTTTCCCTATTTCTGCTTCTTATTGCTTTGTTTATCGGTTCTATATGTGATCGGGTTGATTGGCTCGGGTTCGGAAAGGTTTTGAGAAGGTTTGAGACAATTAGTATCTTTTGAGGAAGCTTAAGTTGGAAAAGTCAACCGGATGTTGACTTATGTGTTAGAGGGCTCGGATGTGAGTTCCAATGATTCGTATAGCTTCGGTAGGTGATTTGAGTCTTAGGAGCGTGATCAAAATGGGTTTTGGAGGTTCGAAGTAGGTTTAGGCTTGATTTGGCGAAGTTGGATTTTGGCGTTTTCTGGTTGATAGGTGAGATTTTAATATAGGGGTCGGAATGGAATTCCGGGAGTTTTATTAGTTTCGTTGGGTCATATGGGATGTGTGTGCAAAATTTTAGGTCATTCAGACGTGGTTAGGTATACTTTTTGATCGAAAGCGTAATTTAGAAGATTTTGGAAACTTAAGATTGCATCCGATGTGTTTTGGTTGATTCGATGTTGTTTGAGGTGTTTTAAAGATTGGTACAAGTTTGAGTAGTGGTATATGATATTTTTGTGCTTTTGGTTGAGGTTCCGGGGGTCTCAGGATGATTTCGGATGGTTGACGGAAAGGATGGAAGTTTGGAATGGCAGCTGAAGTTGGAATCTACTGTCATAACTGCATCTGCGGCTGGGAGGCCACAAGTGCGACCCCCGCACATGCAGAAAAGAGTCGCAGAAGCGAAAGATGGTGAAGTTGGCAGGAACCACAGAAGCAGTAGAAGAACTGCACCTTCGATGGCGCAGGTGCGGGTTAGGCATCGCAAATGCGGAGTCTGAGTGGTTTAAGTGAAAACCGTAGAAGCGGTTCAAGGACCGCAAAAGCGGAGCCTCAGAAGCAGGATTTTGGCCGCAGATGCGAAATCCCTGGGCCAGAAGGTATAAATTATTTCCTTCGCGATTTTTTAGCTATTTCACCATTTCTAAGTCGGTTTTTGGAGCTTTTTGGGCGATTTGAAGAAGAATTTCAAGGGGGTTTCATTGAGGTAAGGATTTTGGACCTAAAACTCGTTTCTATGGTATTATTTCACGAATTAGAGCTGTAATTAATGGAATTTAAGGGCTAAAATTGGGGAAACTAGGGCTTGGTATTGGAGACCTAGACTTGAGGATTTGAGGGACCATTTGTGGTCGGATTTTGGTACTTTTGATATGCATAAACTCGTGAGGAGATAAGGAATCTATTGATGTAAATTTTATCAAATTCCGAGACGTGGGCTCGGGGGTCGGGTTTTGGTAATTTCGAGGTTTGTGTTGTAAATTGATTATTTTCGTTTGTGCTTCATTTCCTTAGCATATATTGACGTCGTGATTCTGATTTTGGATAGATTCGACGCGAGTGGAGGCCGATTCAAGGGGCAAAGGCGTCGCGGGCTAGATTTCGGACCGGATTGAGGTGAGTAATGATTGTAAATATTGTCCTGAAGGTATGAAACCCCAGATTGCACATCGTTGTGCTATATTGAGGTGACGCACACACTAGATGATTAGCGTGGGGTCGTGCACTATTGGGGATTATGACTTAGTCCATATCGAATGATTGTTTTACAGTGTATTTGGTTGAAACTGTTTGTTATAATCATGTTTTGGGCTGAATGCCATATTTGGGCCTCATGCCAACTATTTGAACCCTTTGGGGATTTTTACTGATATTTCCTCACTGTTTTGAATTTATACTTGAACTCAGTCATGCTATATATCTACTGTTTTCATAACTCATCCATGCTTACTCCGCTTTAACACTTAAATGATATTTTACATGATATTTTGGGTTGAGCATCATGTTTTACTGTTGCCCGAGTGGCTTGTGAGATTCTGACTGAGTAAGGCCGAGGGCCTATGTTGTGAGGAAACATTGATTATGATTATGAGGCTGAAGGCCTGAGATTTGTAGGCCACGAGGTGCCTTGTTTATATAAGGCCGAGAGCCTAGTGATGATGCCACGAGATGGCTTGATATTGCGCTTGGACCGTAAGGGGCCCCTCCAGGAGTCTACACACCCCCAGTGAGTGAGGGTACCCATTGTGATATGAGATAGAGCCTGATGGGCTGGTATTGTTCCATGTGTTTCCCAAGGGGTTGATTCTATTGGTATGGTGCCCGGGGGCGGTTCTTTATGTGTTTACCTTTTTTAGTTACCTGTCTTTTACTTGCTTAACTGTCTAAAAAGGCATTTTAAGGAGCTTAAACTGAACTAAATTGACTTTGCATATTTTCATTGTTTCTTTACTTTTACTGGCTTTTATTGCTTCCTTATAGACTATAATGTGCTTTACGTGATTTCTTATTACTTAGTCTGCATTTATTATTATTACTCACTGAGTTGGAGTACTCACTTTACTCCCTGCATCCCGTGTGCAAATTCAGGCGCTTCAGGTCCCGCTAGCGAGTGTTGATCCTTCCAACTCAGGTAGATTTGGAGATTCTCTAGGTAGCTACCGGCGTTCGCAGCCCAGATCTTCTTCCCTTATTTTATTTTCTCTGTTTTAGCTTTGTATTAGACTATGTAGACTCTTCAAACTTTCAGTATATTGATAGATGCTCATGACTGGTGACACCCCGATGTCGGGCTGTGTTGGACTCATTTTCCAAAATTGTACTGTTCCACCTTATCTTTTGGGATATTTATTATCTTTGAGACTTAATTCGTATTGTTTAATTGTTTAAAAGTGAATTGTGAATATGTCGGTTGGCCTTGTCTTCATGAGGGGCGCCATCAGGACCGGGTCCGGGTTTAGGTTGTGACACTTTCCTCAAAAATGATATCAAAAAATGTTGCTCCTACTCTTAGTATTCTTCTCAAAACTGGTCACTCCTAGCATCTTTAAAAAACTGTTTCTGAATCTTTCACGTCTAAACAGTTTTACTAAGCCTTTCAACACTATGTCAAGCACTCTCACCCTACTCTTAGACTATTAAGTTCTGCCCCTCTGGTGTGTATACAATTTGGGATCTTTGAGATCTTTCTGAACTCTGGCATACCAGGGTTGTCCGTTCCACACTGCATATAACCAATCCCTATTTGATAAATGGTCTTGGTATGAGCACTGTCCGGGATCTTTGAGGTCCTTAAGGAACTCTAACATACCAAGACATATATTATTGGTTGTGAGATTTTGGCTTCTGAGACTCTATTGAAGGCCTGGCATTCCCAAGTTTACTTTGGTCCTGATTTAGGCTCCCTATAGTATAGTTTTATTTACTTATGAAATTCATTTGATCCTGGTCTGTAATAATATTATTTGTAAATAGATGTTAGGGTGATTAGTAAAAGGGGAGGGTTCCTATATGATTTTTTGGGGAAATCGAGTAGAAATCCTGCTTTAGGTTTATATTATGATAGAAATCATGCTTTAGGACTATGCTATGCTTATCTGCAAATGGGAATCATGCTTTAGGTTCCTGTTGATGCATTAGAAATCTTGCCTTAGGGTACTCACGCTTATATTTTGCATATTAGAAAACATGTTATAAGTTCGTCACTTCTTTTCTCTAATTCTGCATAAATTGTTATCACCTGGAAATCATGTCATTAAACTACTTCTACAATCATGCTTAATAAAATGACCATTTCTCTCTGTGCATTAGAAATCCTGATTTAGGACTTTGTTTGCATTGGATCTAAATCATGTCTATGTCGCTTAAATGAATAATTGTGTATTAAAAAGGTTTAAAAAAATAGTCCAACACATAGACATCATGTTCTAGTATAAACATGCATGAAATCAGTTCTGTAACAGTAAATCGCCTAGATTAGTATGCCATAGGATTGAATGACTTCAAGTTGTCTTAACCAATTCCCTGAATTATGATTGCATAGAGACCCACACCTAGGCAAGCCTTAGGTAATTAATGGTCTTATAACTGTGAAATCAGGTTCTGTTTAGGTATGAAATTATCCATGTTTAACAGGCTATAAAATCAATAGGCAGGCTGATTAGGGTTCTGCCACTTCGCTTTTGAACAAATGCTGCATATTCTGTGTTTGTGATCTAGGGCTTTCTGAATTTCTTTAAAATCAGTTGTTTGAGACGTGCTACGTATCTGTTTATGTGTGGAGGTAAAACATGAGCCCCCTAATTGCTTCCCTATTTCACAGTCCTATGTGTTCTTTGTTGTCACTTAGATTTTTCCTTTTAAATACCTTAGGAGTGTCTAGAATTGCCTAAGTATATAGGTCCTAAACACCTCCGGGACCACAAGGAAGGGACGGGTAAAGCACGCTTAGAGTTCGTTAATTAAACTCGCTTATATAACCACTAAGGGAAAGGTAATGGGTAGTAAAAGGATATGATGACCTGTGCACTAATGCCATGTGTAACCCCTCTATTTGAGGAAGGCTTACCGGGTATTGTACAGATGTGATCCTATAGGCTAACCAACTTAGGACTTCCCTTCCTTAATTTATGTATGTATGCTCGGACTGTTCAAACTTCCTTAATTTATGTACGTATGCTTAGACTGTCCAAACTTCATTAATTTAAGTATGTGTTCTTAGACTGTCTAAAATTTACATGTATGCTTGGACCGTCTAAAATTCCTTGATTATATATGTGTTCTTAGACTGTATAAACTTCCCTTATTTGCAAATGTGTGCTTAGACTGTTTACCTATTAAATGACAAATTCACATAACTAAGTTATGTCGGGACCCACCGTTTGGACCACGAGAGGTGCCTAACACCTTTCCCTCAAGATTATTTCGAGCCCTTATCTTAATCTCTGGTAATGCAAACTAGTTACATGAGTTAATTGCTCTAGGTTCCCTAACGCATCATAATCCGTTAGGTGGCGACTCTTCAAATACCCAATTCCCAAAAGGAAACAAGTGTTCCCAATGAATGTCGAAACTTGGACTCCGCGAAGGAAAAAGGGGGCGCGACAAGGGTTATAAAGAGTTCTCTCCCTTTGAAACCCTATCCCCTACATGTTTCCCCCATTGTTAACGTACATGGAAGTAATAGCATCCGAGGACCAGGTCCACTTAGAGACTTCTCAAGGTCATTTTTTTACTCTTTCTAAATCTACTTGAAGTTGTCTATTTTTCTCGAGTTCAGCACATAAACTAGTTTTTACAACATTTAACTCGTTTTCAAGCTTGATATGTGCTTCACTAGTAACTTCTTTTCCTTTATCAGAATTTCGAGGCCTACATTCTGCTTTGAGTTCCTCTATTGTTTGTTTCAAGTCTATAATCACAACTAAGAGGTCATCTCTTTCTTGCTCTAAGGCATCAACTTTCTCCACTAACTCATTCTTTTCTTTACTGAAATTTTTGATGGTTTCTTTTAAATCAACATCTACTACCATCAAATCGTCTCTTTCATGTTCTACACTAGTAATTTTCTCAATTATAACCTCCTTTTCATTTTCCAGATTACATATGATTTCCTTTAGATCAACCACACAAACTACCAGGTCATCTCTAGTTTGTTCACCATCTCCTAACTCTATGGTTAAGGCATCCTTATCATCTACAAGACTATGATAAGCATCAATTAATATATTTTCTAATGACATGAGTTTCTTAGGAGAGTAGGATTTCAGATTTCTCTGAACATCCCTGAAATTTACCTTATCATTGTCATTATCTTCATCATTGTCTGACTGAGCCATCATAGCAAATATTGAATCATATTCATTTGCTTCACTTTCAATGGCCATCATAGAACTATCACCTGCATCATTTTCTTCTTCAGACTCACTAGAGGAATCTCCCCATGCTGCAAGAGCTTGCTTCACAACATTGTCAGCGGCATTCTTTCTTTTGAAGCATTTGTCGGGAACCGGGTTCCTCTTGGCTGCTTTATCAGAGTTGTACTTGAAGTGTTCTTGCTTCAGGAGAGGGCAATCCTTGATGAAATGCCCTGGCTTTCCACATTTATGACATAGGTCATATATTCTTTGGTTTACTGGAACAACCTCTCTTGGGTATGCCTCCATTCCTTCTGACCATTTTCTGAAACCTTCTGGTGAAGTAAGCCATGTCACTGTCCTCCTCACTTGAGTCATTAGGTTCTTTTCCTTCTTTGATTCTCTTCTTTCATTGTCCTTCTTCTTCTTCATTTCGTAGGTTTTCAGATTTCCAACTAGCTCATCTATAGTTAGCGCTTGCAAATCCTTTGCTTCAGTAATGGCATTCGCTTTACTCCCCTATGAACTGGGCAGAACACTGAGAATTTTCCTCACGAGCTTGTTCTTAGGAATGACTTCACCAAACGAGTGTAGCTCATTTATGATAGACGTGAATCGTGTGTGCATGTCCTGAATGGATTCATCGTCCTTCATTCTGAAGAGCTCATACTCAGTGGTGAGCATGTTAATCTTAGATTGCTTTACTTGAGTGGTTCCCTCACGTGCTGTTTGTAAATTTTCCCGTATTTCCTTGGCGGATTGATAGGCTGAGATCCTGTTGTATTCATCAGGTCCTATGCCACACACCAAAATTTTCTTGGCACGAAAGTTTTTCTCCAGAGTTTTCCTATCTGCATCGTTGTATTCTTTCATGGTTTTTCGCATCGATCACTGGAGGGTCTCCGATCTTCTTTGTTGGGACATAAAGACTATCACAAATAATATCCCACAACTCAGAATCTTTTGCCATGATAAAGTCATGCATTCTTGTCTTCCACCACCCATAGTATAGCCCATTGAACCTGGGTGGTCTGCAGGCAGACTGACCCTCTTCGAAATTTGGTGGAATAGTCATGAGGATTCTTTCTAGGTGTTAACCTGATAGAAAGAACCCTCTCTGATACCAATTGATAGAATATATGAGTCCACCAAACTATATAGAGACCAGGTCCTATATAGGTTTTCATAGATAATGCTAATGCAACAATAAGTAAATGGAATAGGAAACTTTTACGTGAAAAAATCCCTGCTCAAAGGGATAAAAAAACCACGACCTACATTGGTAGGATTTCAACTTCATTATGAGCAAACTTTAGATTACAACCTATGCAATCTAGGAATAAAACTCTTAATCCATCACTAATTTGTAATACATCTATTACAATCCACTTTGCAATACACCTATTACAAAGACTTTAACTCATGACTAACTCTAGTCACGACACAAATACTGAATGTTTATGGTTTACAAGGGGTAAATTTCTAGATAAGCAAAGTAGGAATTACAATGAAGAATAATTACAAAGTTACAACTCAACTAAGGACATACAAGAGACTTGTTGTAGGAACTGGTTCGTAGTAGTGTTGTACTTTATTCTTGATGCACTTGAGAATTGAATGCTTGACAGATGAACAGTTGGAGTGCTTGAATAAATTCTAAACCCTTCGTGTCTTCGGGCAAAGAGGGGCAGCTGTAAGCATGTGATTTTTGCCCAATATGAGAATTACTCCCAAAAAATTCAAAAATAAAATGATTTTTCTTTGGTGTGCAATTTTGTGATATTTTGAATAATTATTTGTATTTGTCTGTGCATGTTTATTTGCTAAATTAATAAAAAATACAAAAATATGTCGCATTTTGCATGTAGGATTTAATTCTACAATTGTTAGTAATTAAATTTGTTTTACAAAAATTAAAAATTACAAAAATAGGCATCGTTTGCATTTTTAGCATTTAATGTCCAAATATACAATTTTATGCTTAATTATTACTTAATTGTGCGTTAATTGTTATTGGGAGTTAATTTGCGCTTTTATAACTTAATTTAATTCTTAATAATAGTTTAAGTATTTTTATAATTTAGTTTTAGAGAAATAAAAGAAGAAAAGAAGACAAAATTACAAAAAAATCGGAATTGGGCGTCTTCTTCAATTTCAAGCCACAGGCCCAAAAAATGGCCCAATCTTCCATACGACCCAGTCCATTTCGAATTGGGTCGACCCATTCCATAACCCAACACCCTATTATCTTACAAACAACACAAAACAAAAAGAAAAAATGAAGAAAACCCTAAAAAAAATGCTAACCCATCCGCCACCCCCCACTTTTGCTTCTTCTTCTCCAAGTTTCTCCAAAGGTCATCCATGGCTGCCCCCCCACAAACCCCAGCCTGCAACGTCGACCACCCTCCCCCACGAACACCCCCTCACCCCGTCACACTCACGCACACACGCACCAACAACTCCATAGCTGCCCTCCTCCATCAAGCTTCGTCATCGTCGAGTTTGAGCTCATCCATGGCTTCTCCTTCTTGCTGCGTTCAGCTGCTTCTCCTTCTTTGCTGCGTTCAGCTGCTACTTCTTTTTCGTGTTTTCGTTGTCAACCCGTCGCGCTGCTGCTCCGTTCTCCAAACAAACAGGCCGCCAATGCTGCCCGTTTCTGCTCCCCTCGGCTACGGCTTCACGCCGTTTCTGCCGATGCTTCTTCTCCCGACGTCCTCCTCGACAAATTGCTGCTGCTGCTCGTCGCAGCAGTAGCTGCTGCTGTTACTCCTTTCCTCTTCATTTCGTCAAAGTTCGAAGGTCTTTCGTTGAGTCGAAGCCCGGACAAATTTGTTTACAATCGAGTTCGTCGTTGATTCATCTCCGGTTAGTTGTTTTTGAGTTTTATTTTTGTCCATATTTCGTTTTTATATTTCTCAAAGTTAAAATCGTTAAATATTTGATTCTTGTTTTGTTCGTTGTTCATCGTTGAATTAATTTTTATTTTGTTCATGTGTTTTGATTGAGTTAATTTTCAGATTTCAAATGGAAATTTAATTAGTGGTTTTTCATGTTTATTTCATGTTTGTTTTATTGTTTAGGTAAAAGTTGTTAGTCTAATGTTGGTGAGATACAAATTGAAGTTTAATTAATTGTTTCTTCAATTTGTTTCATGTGTTTATGTATTTTTAGAAATTGTTAATATTGTTAAAGTTCATAATTGTTTCTTCGTCGATCTTGTTATTTGTCTAAAAGAATTTAGTTGTGTTAAGGGAAATATGTTGATTTAATCATTTGAATCCATCATGTTTGTTGTTTAAAATAGATTTCATTCATGTTCATACTTTGTTTGGTTGATCTTGAATCCGAAATTTGTATAGTTTGATTTCTTGTTTATCATTTATGATTATTTCTTGAATTGGTCTCATAATCTTGTTTAAAGTTTAATATAAGAATTGTTTGTTGTAATGTTGTTAGAGTAGTTGATTTTAAGTTTAATATTATTGAATTTAGAAATCTAAATATACTTGTTTGTTGTTGTTGAATCCGAAAATAGGATTGTTTGTTGCTAAAATATTGTCCGATCAAATTTTAGTTGTTCTTTGTTGTTCAATTTGTGTTCATGTGATTTGTTGTTGAAATGTTGTTGAAATCATGTTCATGTGATTTGTTGTTGAAATGTTGAAGAAATCATGTTCATGAAATTTGTTGTTTGAACATTGTTAGAAATTAATCATATTGTCTATATTTTGGTTAAGTTTGATTAATTGATGTGTTATAGCTGATGGGTAGTTTGGTAATTTGCAGTACGTTCAGGGGTAGTTTGGTAATTTCAGTAAGGTCGGAGGGGTAGTTTAGGAATTGTACATTTTGTAATTTTTTATGTGAAGCATGGGGGACAAAATGAAATGGGGTGGGTTGTGATATAATTGTTTAATATAAAGGGGGGACAAGACAAAATTTAAAGGGGGAATCTTGCATTATTTTATGTTAGGCATGGGGGACAAAATGAAATGGGGTGGTGTGATATGTTTATTTAATGTAATGGGGATGAGTGGGAAGATAATGGGTTGGGTAGAGAAAAAGTATTGATTTAATTGATTAAAAGATTTATGGGATGGGATTATATATATGAAGTCTTGAACACAAGAGAGGGATAAGACAGAAATACACAAATAGAGAGAAAAAAACGGACAAAGAATAGAAGAGAGAAAAAAAGGGCTGAACATTTAAGAGAAAGAAAAATTCCGAAAAATATTTATGCTTTCAAAATAAAAATAAAAACTAAAAAATCTTCTGCTTTCTTTCTTTGTTTGAAATTAGTATCAATGGTTGTTGTTTCATTCAAAGCTTAAAGCTTTTGTTTTTGAGATTACTACTCCACCGGTCTGTTACTGGGTTGTTACTGTTGCTGGGCAGTTGTTGCTGCTGCTGATTCTCATCTTCATTTTCTTTTGCTTCCAATATCAGGTATATATCTGTAAACTCATGTCATGCAAAGCTTTCTACATGACAAATAAATGAAGCTCGAATTGTAATTTTGTCTTTTATTCATTTAAGTTCGTTAGTTTAAATTTCAGCTTTGTTTCATGTTGGTTAACTAGTAGTGAGTTCGACACGATGGCTATAAGTTAATTGTCTTATTTTGAAATTCGTATAAAAGCTTTGTAATAATGTTATCCATTTCGAAATCTCATTAGTATAGTCATGATTGAAATATCAAGGTAGGGAACATGGCATAAAATGGGCCATTAATTACATCCCGTAATATTGTTAGCTAAATGTAAAGTAGAATGGAAGTATCAAGAAATTACATTATTAGTATATCTTGTAAAAAATCTGATTTTGGTTTAGATTGATAAAAGTTGTATGTTCATATATGGCATTGATGATGAGTATATATATAATCATATGTGGAAGGTGAGTTGATACAGCTCGTTACGAGTTTAGAATATTAGGAATGGTTCAAACGTACAACTATATTGCATGAGATGTAATTTTATTGAATCAATTTGTATAATAGTTCTCTTTCTTATCAACTTGACTCTTATCTTCCATTGCAAACATTAACCAAACCATTGCAACTTTGGACTAAAACAAATACATGAGAAGGACATAGGATTTATAAACGAATCGTGGCATTTTATGTAAAAGATATATAGAAGAAGAGTTCGCCTTAAATGAAACAATGAAGATTATGTGGAAACTATTAATTTGTTTATCATTTTAAGTTCTTTCCCAATTTTATACACGATTCGATTTATGGACATCCAAATGTTGTATCCACGAAAAAATGTTAGTTTTAGATACATATTGTCTGTTTTCTTTTTCACGTCATTAATTCTTTAAAATTTGAGGTATATGATTCATATATGTAAAACAAGGCTCGCGGTCAACACATAATAACAATTTGTAAAGAACCTTATCAAGAATATTTTTGTGATTAGGGATACGTTCGCGTAACCTGATTATATTTCTAAAAGCAATTCGGATTATGCGTTCGCGCAACTTCGATCGAATATTTAATAAAAGGGATTCCTCGGAGAATATCATTATTAATTTCATAAAAACCCGAGATGTGAGGTTCACTACTTAATTATACAAAAAGGGCAAATGTTCTTGATTTTATTAAAGCATAATTTCGAAAATAATTATTATAATAAAAATATTATCTATATTATTGTGTACACGTGCGCGTGACACAACTCCGCATGTTTTTAAAAAAAATATAATTTATAACACGAATATACGTATGCGTGATTCGATTCAAAGAAGGGTCTTTAAATCTAAATAGAAGCGGTAACAATAAAATCATGCAATAAAAATGTATTTTACAAATCAAAATAATCAAGCCGAATATAACAGTTGAGCGACCGTGCTAGAACCACGGAACTCGGGAATGCCTAACACCTTCTCCCGGGTTAACAGAATTCCTTATCCGGATTTCTGGTGCGCAGACTGTTAAATAGACAGAGTCATATTCTCCTCGATTCAGGGATTAAAACCGGTGACTTGGGACGCCTTAAAATTCCCAGGTGGCGACTCTGAAACAAACAAACAAATCCCGTTTTGACTGTCCTTTAATTGGAGAAAACTCCCTACGCCCCTCGCGGGGGCGGAAAAAGGAGGTGCGACAGCTCTGGCGACTCTGCTGGGGACATTTAACCTAGAAGCACTGGTTCAGGGTTCAAGAATTCGAGCTTAAAATAATTGTTATAGTTGGCTTTATTTATTAATTAATTTTTACATGATATATGCCTAATGTGCTAAATGATGCTTTTACCGCTTTAATATTATCTGAATGTGTATATACAACTGCTACGAAACCCTTCTTCTTTCTGAGTCTTCTGAACTTATGGTGTACACGTGCGCGTGGCCCACCTTTCTGTTAGAAGTCATACCAAATAAGACGAAGTTGGGACAAGTAACTAGGTCGGGCAGACTTTCGTGCTCCCGGTACGTTGCCCCCATTTCGGCTCAAGCTGTCCACTTGGGTAAGCCAGGGCTAGAACAATATGCCTCAGGTTTTTCATTTAGAATAACTCAGCTGCATGCCGGATCCCTAGTAGGAACGTTTGTTTGCATCACGTGCATTTGACTTTGGAGGCTCAACACAGGGGTTGGGTCTGTCTAGGACAGGTGTACCAAAAAATGAAAATGACCATCCTGATGCATCTTACTTGCTACTATTTGCGCATTTATTTGATTCGGATTTGTGTGTTGACTGACTTTTGAATATCAGGAATAATATTTTGAAATTGAAAACAAAAAAAAAAGAAAAAGAAATAGCGGTTAGGGAATTGATTGTTTATTTTTGGAAAAAAACCCAATGCCTAAATATTGTCAAAACTCTGCCGAAATTTCGAAAAAATGAAAAAAAAAATGTTTTATTAGTTTGTTTTATTAAAAAGCAAAGGAAAAATAAAAAATAAAAAAAATTCGTTGTTCTGTCTTATTTTAAAAAAATAAAATATATATAAAAAATATAGAAAAAGGAAAATAGTTTGTCTTCCCCTGAAAATGACAATGAAAAAGAGTCTTACTTTTAAAATAGTTTTTTTTTATTCGTTTCTGAAAAATTCAAAATGAAAATGAAAAGAGTCGTGCTTTGAAAGTGGTTTTGTTATTTGTTGCTGAAAAAGAAAAAAAATCCTGTTTTAAAATAGTTCGGTTAATTGGCCCGAACTACGCGGGTTTGATTCTCACCGGATGTGAGATACGTAGGCAACCCTCATCGGGTCCAACCCCCCTTTTTTGCTAAAATAGCCAAAAACCAATAAATAAATAAAAAAAACGTGTCAAAATTTTAATTTTGTCATAAATAAGTCGGACGGTGTCCAGCCTCCCCTTTTGCTAAAAAATAGCCAAAAAAAATATGTCAAATTTTAATTTTGTCATAAAGAAGTCGGGTGACGCTGTTTTGTCAAGACATAGCCGAATGTTCCCGAAAAGGACGCCGGAAGGCTGACTTTGCATAAACAACCACCTTTTGGGTCATGTTTAGGATTTTGGTCCAGTTGACCCACACAGCCTTAAAAATCTTCGTCCCCGAGGCACTGAAGGGTCGTGTTTGCAGCACCACGTTTTCATTGTATTTTGAAAAAAAAAAAACAAAGAGTTAGCGGTTAGGTGAATACCATTTGAATTTTTTTTTTGGTCAAAATAAGCCGAGCCAGCTTCGGCCGCGTCTTAAACCGTTCTTGCCGAAATAGACTTAGAGTATCTTTCAGTTGTCGAAAGGCTATTTTCATAAAAGAACGGTCAAGTTTGTAAAGTGTCAAAATAATCCTCCCCGTCCTCAAAATTCATGTGAAATTTGGAAGGGGCCACATTTGCAAAAATAGTCGTTTGGTTGCATTTGTCAAACGGAGAAAGGAAGCTGGCCTTTTTATTTCGAGGTTATAAATCATTAATTAGAATATGTGGGTTGTTTGATTTTCGAGTTTGTAGGTCATCTTCAAACCTTTGAAACTCAGTTTGTTTTAAATTGAAAAAATGTTTTGTATTGTTTATATTTTATTGGTCCGAACTACGCAAGGTCTGATTCATGCGGGGTCATGATACGTAGGCAATCTCCATAAGATTCGACCACGAAAAAAATGATGAAAAAGAATGAAAAAAAAATGAAAAAAAATAAAATAAAAAAATCGAAAAAATAGAAAGAAAAAAAATCGAAAAAAACAAAAAGAAAAAAAAAGATGTTGTTAATAATGAGGACCGACTGAGTCCATTCTAACCTGTTTTGAATCGCAAAGAAAGAAGGTGGTTGGTTTGTGGTAAGCCGGAAATACAAGACCCAGAAGCACACTTTGCGGGGATCAGGCCTGATAGCAGAAGCACTCAAATCCAATTGGGGACTTGTTGACTAAGGTTGATGATATTGAAGTTGGTAATGGTTTTGGCAGTATTGATGCGAAGCTCAGTGGCTAAGATGCCAATTTTGATAAAGTGGAAGGACGCTCCGTTCTTTGGTTAGCAAGAGAGAAGCTTGTGGTGGCTTATATTGTTGTCATTTCTGTTGTCCGGATTATTCTTAGGATTGTAATCCGAATATTGTCTTGTGTCAAACCTTCTTATCTTTCCAGTTTGTCATATCAGTTTGTTTAAGTTTTGTCGAGGCTGTGTTAGGATTTTATTCTGGTTGTTTTGTTTGTTTTATTATTCAAACCATTTCGCCGGTAGTCTAATACAAAAGTCGGTCTTTTATTGTTTCCAGTCATCTTTTGTTTAGTCCCTTTTATCATTTTTTGTTCAGCGCCGATTCTCGTGACATGACATGCGCACATATTGGGCCTAATCTTAAAAGTTAATCATAAAACCCTCGGAAGGTAATCAAAGAATTTAAAGGAAATAAGAACGGTTTGAGATTACTTGAAGCCCGAGTCATGTGGAACTGGAGCAAGTAAAAAATAAAGAAAACCGTTAAATGCAAGATTCGCCAAATTGGCATGAGGGTCGTTCATGAGAATAGGAGTGTCGCCCAGCAGTGCTTTAGAAATGACAATTGAAAAAGCAAGTGTTTAACATAATTGTCAAGTCCAACACCATCGAAAGAGACTATAAATCTATGTTTAATTGTGTTGTTTGTACTTGGCGTGTTTTGGAGATTGGAATGACGAAGGCATTTTGTTCTGCTACCTAAACACTTTATCCTTCGTTAGCCCTTTTGAGCCTTATTTATTTTCTTTCATACCCCTCGTTCGGAATCAATATCAACGACTAGGAAATACGAGCCTGGAAGGTAAAGAAAAAAAAATAAAAAAAACGAAAAAAGGAAAAGAAAAGAAAAATGATAAAAAAAACAAAGGAAAGTCAAAAGAAAAAAGAGGAATTGGGAACTACGTTTGACCTGATTCCTCAAAGAGGATACGTAGGCGCCTCACGGCTCGGTCATAGGGTGCATAGTATGCATAGTGTGCATGGTGTACATAGTGTAACAAAAAATTTAAAAATATATATATAATAATAAATAATCCTCAAGCAAGAAACTGGGGCAAAGGTTGCGCTTGTTGTAAACAAATATGATTTCGAAGGTTGTAATTTTGAACCCCAAATTTGATTTGTTTTTGAGCCTTTAATACCCTTTCTTTCTAAGCCTATCCAAAAAACTCACATTACGGTCCAAAGAAAGACCTTCTGACCAGTCTGCAAAAGATGCCAAGTCAGACAAATAAGAGTCTTACCGGCGAACATAACATTCTGTTCCACAGCAGAAAGGAATCTAATCTCCAGCAGAGAGAGTCATACCGGCAACACTCCAAATCCCCAGCTGGAAAGTGATATAAATGAGAGAGTCTTATCGGTGAAAATCTTCGTGGACACCATAAGGCGATGAAATCTGAGAGAAAAACCCAAAATGAGAGAGGCTTGATAGTGAAAACCCTTCGGGCACTACAAGTCGAATAAGATTAAGAATCAGATGGGGAATTGCCAATTGAAGATCTTGAAATATGATTGACAGCAGAGGATAGGCCACATATGCATGTCATGACCATTAGAGTCGGTGTCTGCGTGTGATAGGTTTTTTTATTTATAGTTTCTTTTGTTAAAGAGTCATCTTTTTCATTTGTCTTTTATTCTGTTCCTTTTTATCTTTCTCCTTTCATAGAAAATTCCCCAGTAGAGTCTGTTTTGTCAATACCAGTGGGAAATGACTTCAAAATAGGCCATCAACTCTCCAATCATGCAAGAGGAGATCTGACTAGTACATCCAAGTGGTATAGTCAGCAAGGAACAAGCGCGAGGCCAGTGTCAAGAAAGATATCCCCAGCAAAAGGGAATTGGCAAAAAGATTGACGAGTGTCAAGAGGGATATCCTCGCAAAACCAAAGGTTATAAACCTCAAGGCCAAGGCCCATAAACACAGCAAGGAGAGCAATGAGCATGATTTGGGAAATTCATGCGAGACTAAAAGGTTGGGGAAAAGCCAATTTCCGAGCTGTGCCACAAAAGAAGAGGGATATCCCCAGCGGAAAGGGATTATCCCCAGCAAATAATATCATCCCCAACAAGTTGTGGAATGCAGAGCAAGGAAGGAGAAAGGGAAAGTCATCCCCAGTAGGAGTATCACAACCAACCACCATTTTTTTAAACTAACAAATTTGTTTAATTTGAAACAGGTAAAGGAAATGGCATTGATGACAGAAATGCATGCCATAAGGGAGACTGTCAAACTGGGGCAGAAAATTTTCCTTTCATTTAGAAACTTTTCTGGAAGTCATGTACCCATTCGAGGGAGAATAAAGATAACACCAGTCTCAAGGGAAGTGGTGTTTGAACCAGTGTTGCCCCAACATAATAAGTTTCAATGGAGGAAGTATTCCCCAGCAGACAGAACAAAGGGATGAAACTGGTTTTTAGAAAAAGCAAAAGCCATTATCATCCCCAGCAGCTTCCAGAGGAATGAAGCATCAATTTGAAGGGATAAAATTCCTCAGCAGCGTTATCCTCAACAATGTTATCCCAAGAAGATAACACTTCTATCCCCAGCAGTGTTGAAAAAACAAAACACCAAAAAAAATCAAAAAAAAAGAAGAAAAAAAAAATTGAATTTGAAGGAGGGGAAGAAAGGAGACTCCCCCAGTGGTATTATCCCCAGCAAGCAAGAACAAAGCAGCACAAAGGAAAAAGAAAAGAAGAAATTGCAAAAGTAAGTTTCTCAAATCATTGATCTTTACATTTTCCTCTTAGGATAAAAAGTCCTAATTTGATGAATTTCCCTCCCGATACAATCTTGGTCCGATGAAATTTTTCTCCCAAGAATAAGATATCAAATCTTAGTCCGATGAATTTTTCTCCTAAGATATCAAATCTTAGTCCGATGAAATTTTCTCCTAAGATACCAAATCTTAGTCCGATGAATCTTTCTCCTAAGATCACAACAAAATGGACCTAGTCTGACGATTTATCTCCTAGAGTCACAATCTTGGTCCGATGAAATTTTTCTCCCAAGATAAGATATCAAATCTTAGTCCGATGAATCTTTCTCCTAAGATAGAAATCTTAGTCCGATGAAATTTTTCTCCCAAGATAAGATATCAAATCTTAGTCCGATGAATTTTCTCCTAAGATACCAAATCTTAGTCCGATAAATCTTTCTCCTAAGATCACAACAAAATGGACCTAGTCTGACGATTTATCTCCTAGAGTCACAATCTTGGTCCGATGAAATTTTTCTCCCAAGATAAGACATCAAATCTTGGTCCGATGAAATTTTTCTCCCAAGATAAGATATCAAATCTTAGTCCGATGAATTTTCTCCTAAGATAGAAATCTTGGTCTGATGAAATTTTTCTCCCAAGATAATATAATAAAATCTTAGTCGGATGAATCTTTCTCCTAAGATCACAACAAAATGGACCTAGTCTGACGATTTATCTCCTAGAGTCAAAATCTTGGTCTGATGAAATTTTTCTCCCAAGATAATATAATAAAATCTTAGTCCGATGAATCTTTCTCCTAAGATCACAACAAAATGGACCTAGTCTGACGATTTATCTCCTAGAGTCAAAATCTTGGTCTGATGAAATTTTTCTCCCAAGATAATATAATAAAATCTTAGTCGGATGAATCTTTCTCCTAAGATCACAACAAAATGGACCTAGTCTGACGATTTATCTCCTAGAGTCAAAAATCTTGGTCCGATGAAATTTTTCTCCCAAGATAGTATAATAAAATCTTAGTCGGATGAATCTTCTCCTAGGATCAAAATATAGTATGATGAATTTTCTCCTAGGATAAAAAAAGAAGAAGTTTGAATTGAAAAAAAAATGGTTGAAGTCAGGAGCCCCCCTTAAGAATAGAATGGCGATTTATTGGTTGAAATCAGGAGCCCGCCTGAAGAAAGGAAAGGCATTTTAAAAAAAAAAGGGTTGTTAAAATCGTGCCAGCCAAAGAAAGGAATGGCACTTTTGAAAAAATGGTTGAAGTCAGGAGCCCTCCTGAAGAATAGAATGGCGATTTATTGGTTGAAATCAGGAGCCCCCCTGAAGAATAGAATGGCGATGTATTGGTTGAAGTCAGGAGCCCCCCTGAAGAATAGAATGGCGATTTATCGGTCAAAGTCAGGAGCCCGCCTGAAGAGAGAAATGACGATTTATTTTCAAAGTTGAAGTTGAAGTCAGGAGCCCGCCTGAAGAGAGGAAAGGCGTTTTTTAAAAGTTGTTGAAATCTCGCCAACCTAAAGAAAGGAATGGCGATGTATTGGTTAAAGTCAGGAGCCCCCCTGAAGAATAGAATGGCGATTTATTGGTTGAAGTCAAGAGCCCCCCCTGAAGAATAGAATGACGATTTAGTGGTTGAAGTCAGGAGCCCGCCTGAAGAGAAGAAAGGCGTTTTTAAAAGTTGTTGAAATCTCGCCAACCTAAAGAAAGGAATGGCGATGTATTGGTTGAAGTCAGGAGCCCGCCTGAAGAGAGGAAAGGCGTTTTTAAAAGTTGTTGAAATCTCGCCAACCTAAAGAAAGGAATGGCGATGTATTGGTTGAAGTCAGGAGCCCCCCTGAAGAATAGAATGGCGATTTATTGGTTGAAGTCATTGTTGAAGTCAGGAGCCCGCCTGAAGAGAGGAATGGCATTTATTTTTAAAGTTGTTGTTGAAGTTGGGAGCCCGCCCATAGAACAGAGGCATACATTTCAGTCTTTACATTTCAAGCGTTGAAGTTGGGAGCCCGCCCAGATAACAGAGGCATACATTTCAGTCTTTATATTTCAAGCATTGAAGTTGGGAGCCCGCCCAGATAACAGAGGCATACATTTCAGTCTTTATATTTCAAGCGTTGAAGTTGGGAGCCCGCCCAGATAACAGAGGCATACATTCAGTCTTTAATTTCAAGTATTGAAGTTGGGAGCCCGCCCATAGAACAGAGGCATACATTTCAAGATCAAGTCAGAGGACAATAAAATAGAGGGTTACAATATGTATCCCCAACAGGAAATAATAAAAATCCCCAGCACCGGGAAGCAGAAAGTTGCAACAAGAGGTCACAGCAAAAACTCAAGTGCATGTGTCTAAAGGAAGAAAAGCATCGGAAGAAAAGCACCGTAAGAAATGCAAGCAGACAAGAAAGCAAGGCAACAAGAACAAATTGCAGCCTAGCCTAGCTTCTTGTTTTCTTTTAAGTACGGTGTAACAAGGAGATCGGTAAGCAGTAGTAATAGCATGCAACAACAGTAACAATGCAGTCCCACGGTAGTCCCAGCTACCAAAATTTCCGAACTACATTGACCTGATTCCTGTTTAGCCCAGGATATGTAGGAAACCTTTGAAGCAAAGGTTCGGTCAAATCTTTTTCAAAAAAAAAAAATGCTTCATACGGAGTACACAGATGGGCAAAAATCGCTCGCTTTATCTTTGCACGAAAACCCTTCGTGTCTTCGGGCAAAGAGGGGCAGCTGTAAGCATGTGATTTTTGCCCAATATGAGAATTACTCCCAAAAAATTCAAAAATAAAATGATTTTTCTTTGGTGTGCAATTTTGTGATATTTTGAATAATTATTTGTATTTGTCTGTGCATGTTTATTTGCTAAATTAATAAAAAATACAAAAATATGTCGCATTTTGCATGTAGGATTTAATTCTAAAATTGTTAGTAATTAAATTTGTTTTACAAAAATTAAAAATTACAAAAATAGGCATCGTTTACAATTTTAGCATTTAATGTCCAAATATACAATTTTATGCTTAATTATTACTTAATTGTGCGTTAATTATTATTGGGAGTTAATTTGCGCTTTTATAACTTAATTTAATTCTTAATAATAGTTTAAGTATTTTTATAATTTAGTTTTAGAGAAATAAAAGAAGAAAAGAAGACAAAAATATAAAAAATCGGAATTGGGCGTCTTCTTCAATTTCAAGCCACAGGCCCAAAAAATGGCCCAACCTTCCCAACGACCTAGTCCATTTCGAACTGGGTCGACCCAATACATAACCCAACACCCCTATTATCTTACAAACAACACAAAACAAAAAGAAAAAATGAAGAAAACCCTAAAAAATGCTAACCCATCCGCCACCCCCCACTTTTGCTTCTTCTTCTCCAAGTTTCTCCAAAGGTCATCCATGGCTGCCCCCCCACAAACCCCAGCCTGCAACGTCGACCACCCTCCCCCACGAACACCCCCTCACCCCGTCACACTCACGCACACACGCACCAACAACTCCATAGCTGCCCTCCTCCATCAAGCTTCGTCATCGTCGAGTTTGAGCTCATCCATGGCTTCCCCTACTGCGTTCAGCTGCTTCTCCTTCTTGCTGCGTTCAGCTGCTACTTCTTCTTCGTGTTTTCGTCGTCAACCCATCGTGTTGCTGCTCCGTTCTCCAAACAAACAGGCCGCCACTGCTGCCCGTTTCTGCTCCCCGCGGCTACGGCTTCACGCCGTTTCTGCCGATACTTCTTCTCCCGACGTCCTCCTCGACAAATTGCTGCTGCTGCTCGTCGCAGTAGTAGATGCTGTTGTTACTCCTTTCCTCTTCGTTTCGTCAAAGTTCGAAGGTCTTTCGTTGAGTCGAAGCCCGGACAAATTTGTTTACAATCGAGTTCGTCGTTGATTCATCTCCGGTTAGTTGTTTTTGAGTTTTATTTTTGTCCATATTTCGTTTTTATATTTCTCAAAGTTAAAATCGTTAAATATTTGATTCTTGTTTTGTTCGTTGTTCATCGTTGAATTAATTTTTATTTTGTTCATGTGTTTTGATTGAGTTAATTTTCAGATTTCAAATGGAAATTTAATTAGTGGTTTTTCATGTTTATTTCATGTTTGTTTTATTGTTTAGGTAAAAGTTGTTAGTCTAATGTTGGTGAGATACAAATTGAAGTTTAATTAATTGTTTCTTCAATTTGTTTCATGTGTTTATGTATTTTTAGAAATTGTTAATATTGTTAAAGTTCATAATTGTTTCTTCGTCGATCTTGTTATTTGTCTAAAAGAATTTAGTTGTGTTAAGGGAAATATGTTGATTTAATCATTTGAATCCATCATGTTTGTTGTTTAAAATAGATTTCATTCATGTTCATACTTTGTTTGGTTGATCTTGAATCCGAAATTTGTATAGTTTGATTTCTTGTTTATCAGTTATGATTATTTCTTGAATTGGTCTCATAATCTTGTTTAAAGTTTAATATAAGAATTGTTTGTTGTAATGTTGTTAGAGTAGTTGATTTTAAGTTCAATATTATTGAATTTAGAAATCTAAATATACTTGTTTGTTGTTGTTGAATCCGAAAATAGGATTGTTTGTTGCTAAAATATTGTCCGATCAAATTTTAGTTGTTCTTTGTTGTTCAATTTGTGTTCATGTGATTTGTTGTTGAAATGTTGTTGAAATCATGTTCATGTGATTTGTTGTTGAAATGTTGAAGAAATCATGTTCATGAAATTTGTTGTTTGAACATTGTTAGAAATTAATCATATTGTCTATATTTTGGTTAAGTTTGATTAATTGATGTGTTATAGCTGATGGGTAGTTTGGTAATTTGCAGTACGTTCAGGGGTAGTTTGGTAATTTCAGTAAGGTCGGAGGGGTAGTTTAGGAATTGTACATTTTGTAATTTTTTATGTGAAGCATGGGGGACAAAATGAAATGGGGTGGGTTGTGATATAATTGTTTAATATAAAGGGGGGACAAGACAAAATTTAAAGGGGGAATCTTGCATTATTTTATGTTAGGCATGGGGGACAAAATGAAATGGGGTGGTGTGATATGTTTATTTAATGTAATGGGGATGAGTGGGAAGATAATGGGTTGGGTAGAGAAAAAGTATTGATTTAATTGATTAAAAGATTTATGGGATGGGATTATATATATGAAGTCTTGAACACAAGATACGAGAAAAAAATACACACACAGATGAGAGAAAAAAACGGACAAAGAATAGAAGAGAGAAAAAAAGGGCTGAACATTTAAGAGAAAGAAAAATTCCGAAAAATATTTAAGCTTTCAAAATAAAAATAAAAACTAAAAAATCTTCTGCTTTCTTTCTTTGTTTGAAATTAGTATCAATGGTTGTTGTTTCATTCAAAGCTTAAAGCTTTTGTTTTTGAGATTACTACTCCACCGGTCTGTTACTGGGTTGTTACTGTTGCTGGGCAGTTGTTGCTGTTGTACTGTTATTACTGCTGCTGATTCTCATCTTCATTTTCTTTTGCTTCCAATATCAGGTATATATCTGTAAACTCATGTCATGCAAAGCTTTCTACATGACAAATAAATGAAGCTCGAATTGTAATTTTGTCTTTTATTCATTTAAGTTCGTTAGTTTAAATTTCAGCTTTGTTTCATGTTGGTTAACTAGTAGTGAGTTCGACACGATGGCTATAAGTTAATTGTCTTATTTTGAAATTCGTATAAAAGCTTTGTAATAGTGTTATCCATTTCGAAATCTCGTTAGTATAGTCATGATTGAAATATCAAGGTAGGGAACATGGCATAAAATGGGCCATTAATTACATCCCGTAATATTGTTAGCTAAATGTAAAGTAGAATGGAAGTATCAAGAAATTACATTATTAGTATATCTTGTAAAAAATCTGATTTTGGTTTAGATTGATAAAAGTTGTATGTTCATATATGGCATTGATGATGAGTATATATATAATCATATGTGGAAGGTGAGTTGATACAGCTCGTTACGAGTTTAGAATATTAGGAATGGTTCAAACGTACAACTATATTGCATGAGATGTAATTTTATTGAATCAATTTGTATAATAGTTCTCTTTCTTATCAACTTGACTCTTATCTTCCATTGCAAACATTAACCAAACCATTGCAACTTTGGACTAAAACAAATACATGAGAAGGACATAGGATTTATAAACGAATCGTGGCATTTTATGTAAAAGATATATAGAAGAAGAGTTCGCCTTAAATGAAACAATGAAGATTCTGTGGAAACTATTAATTTGTTTATCATTTTAAGTTCTTTCCCAATTTTATACACGATTCGATTTATGGACATCCAAATGTTGTATCCACGAAAAAATGTTAGTTTTAGATACATATTGTCTGTTTTCTTTTTCACGTCATTAATTCTTTAAAATTTGAGGTATATGATTCATATGTGTAAAACAAGGCTCGCGGTCAACACATAATAACAATTTGTAGAGAACCTTATCAAGAATATTTTTGTGATTAGGGATACGTTCGTGTAACCTGATTATATTTCTAAAAGCAATTCGGATTATGCGTTCGCGCAACTTCGATCGAATATTTAATAAAAGGGATTCCTTGGAGAATATCATTATTAATTTCATAAAAACCTGAGATGTGAGGTTCACTACTTAATTATACAAAAAGGGCAAATGTTCTTGATTTTATTAAAGCATAATTTCGAAAATAATTATTATAATAAAAATATTATCTATATTATTGTGTACACGTGCGCGTGACACAACTCCGCATGTTTTTAAAAAAAATATAATTTATAACACGAATATACGTATGCGTGATTCGATTCAAAGAAGGGTCTTTAAATCTAAATAGAAGCGGTAACAATAAAATCATGCAATAAAAATGTATTTTACAAATCAAAATAATCAAGCCGAATATAACAGTTGAGCGACCGTGCTAGAACCACGGAACTCGGGAATGCCTAACACCTTCTCCCGGGTTAACAGAATTCCTTATCCGGATTTCTGGTGCGCAGACTGTTAAATAGACAGAGTCATATTCTCCTCGATTCAGGGATTAAAACCGGTGACTTGGGACGCCTTAAAATTCCCAGGTGGCGACTCTGAAACAAACAAACAAATCCCGTTTCGACTGTCCTTTAATTGGAGAAAACTCCCTACGCCCCTCGCGGGGGCGGAAAAGGGAGGTGCGACAAATACAACTTGAATGACATCACTTGAATGATGTAATCACTTGGTTGGCACATTGGTAATCACTTGGTTGGCACAAGAGGTTTGTTGAACGGTCTGCAGTTGCAACAGAATTGATGGAAAGGGGTGTTAAATTTATACCAGTGCCGATGCAGAGATTTGAGAAATACAGACGGTGAGCACATTGGTATTCATTTTTGTAGTATGATAATGAAAGAGGTATTTTTGAAGTTCGCACCACTATCCATAATAATCGGGGTAATAATGTACATACTATAAATGAATCAACAAGGTTATGCTCCTGTGGGAAATGGTCCATCTACCGCATGCCTTGCTCATATGCCATCAAGTGTTTTCAACGTGTTGGTTATGCAGAGACCAACTATGTTGATCAACAATATAGTGTTTCCAAGTACATAAACACATATAGTAGTCAGTTGCAGCTAGTGGTTGCTGAGCATTATTAGCCTCCAGAACCATTTAAAATGGCGTGTAACAAGTCCTATTTGCGTAAAATACAGGTGCAGAAGAGAACGCGTATACAGAACCAAATGGATGTTAGTGATACAGTTTATGCGCACAAATATGGTATATTCTCGCAAACAGGACAAACCGTCGTAAATGTCCTTTAGTTGGTTTGGGTTGCAAAATCAAGCTCGTGGTGGGTGTTCTTCTAGTGTACCTAACTACCCATGATTTGATGTTGTAATAATTAGTTGTTATGTCTATGTTGCAAGATTTATGAAATAAAATTATGCTTGTTAATTATGATTTGTACTTTCCCATTTTACCTATTTAAATAATAATTTAATAAAATTATTTGTATATTTAGCGCGGTTAAATATACAGTTTTGTGTGTGTTGTCTTGTCGAACTGAAAAAGCTGACCAGCTGACATAAAGTTGTCTTGTCAATATCATGATATTTAACATGCAAAATATAGCGCCATAAGATAGTACGTTATGTATTTAACGCGGTTAAATATACAGTTTTGTGTGTGTTGTCTTGTCGAACTGAAAAAGCTGACTAGCTGACATAAAGTTGTCTTGTCAACATCATGATATTTAACACGCAAAATATAGCGCCATTAGATTAGTACGTTATGTATTTAGCACGGTTGAACACTACGTTATGTGTGTGTTGTCTTGACGAACTAAAAAAGCTGACCAGCTGACATAAAGTTGTCTTGTCAATATCGTGATATTTAACACGCAAAATATAGCACCATTAGATAGTACGTTATGTATTTACCGCGGTTGAACACTACGTTATATGTGTGTTGTCATGTCGAACTGAAAAAGCTGACCAGCTGATATAAAGTTGTCTTGTCAACATCATGATATTTAACATGCAAAATATAGCGCCATTACATAGTACGTTATGTATTTAGCGCGGTTAAACACTACATTATGTGGGTCAATAATTGACCCGATGGGGTCACCTGCGATGGCACTGGAGTGCAATAAATTCCAAGGCTGTAAGACGGCATGTCCGTCTCATGCATGCCACCTGCCATATCAGCAGCAACATCATCAGCAGGAACCTCAACGCCCCCTTGTTGGGGACCACCTCCTCTCCGTCCACGACCACGTCGTCCGGCACCACCAGCTCGTCGGGCACATCCAGCTCGTGGGATACCATGACCTCGCTGGTACTGCGCTGGGTTCATATAATCAGCCTTGTGTGCCAAATGCTAATCTGATTAGGCTCGCTGCAGTGTCTGGGTAGCCACATCCATGAATCGACGACTATACTCCTACATGGCCACAGGATCGTGGACATAACTCTGCATCTGCTGCCCCATATGATAGACGGTATGCAATCCAATCACCTGCACAAATTAAAAAATATAAACTACATATTTGACACTAAATTACAGGTATATAATTAATAATAACAGAAAATATATCAGGGCCTCGTGTCTCCCAGTGTATGGGACGTACCGACCCTGTGCCTGATGAACTAGGTTTCCGATAAAAATTTGGGAAACAGTGCGGTACCATGCCATATAAGGTTTAATAGAAATTGCTGCGGAGGTGGGGTCAAGTCCCCTCGCCTATTCCAAGTACCCAACTGCTCGTCAAGCCATGCCATAAATGTGTCGTCCATCCTGGACCGATTATCCCTCTCATAATGTAAAGCAAGCCATGCAGGCGGACTCGGTATAGGCTGCGGTAGGACAAACTGATGAAATACTCGCTCGGAGGCATGATGCTCGACAATATCGAGGAATATGAGCGGGACAGAAGCCCTCCAAATATGTCGGCCGAACGTGCAATACGCTGGCAGGGTACCTATCATCTGATCGTTGTACGGCGTCCAGATAAACTATCAAATAAGAACACGAACCATTAGTATGTGCAACACTAAGTTAATTTATAACATGTAAGTTTAGTTAGATATTCACCTGTGCGTCCTCCAACATATCCAACACATCCCTGTAGAGGGGGAGATTATGATGAGCATCATACTCTCGCGCAAGAGTACGACGCATAACCCACCTACAGGCTAGAGGGAGATGCAGAATTTCTACATTAGCCGGTAGCTGTGGTAGAGGTGGCTGAAACTGCAGAAATCGCTCCCAGGCCCAAAGCTAACATACAAAGTTGACATAAAGTATAAGATTAACTATAACTAGGTAGAATTGTAACTAATGGACATATTATTTGAATATGTTGTCACCTATAGAAGCGGCAGAAAGCCACCAACGTCTCTCTGTGTGCCGATGCAAGCCCGACACTTCTGCCTGTACAAATATGTGATGACAGCACCACCCTAGCTGTAGATAGTTGTATCCTCGAACCGGCCAATATGATGCAGAAAACGGAGGCTCACTAGGTTTCCCGAAGTGTTCGGGAACAAGACCCCCCCAAAAGTAGAAGGAGCAACGGCAGCCTCGTATATCGTTGTACATCCACCTCCACTGACTCGTCGGTGATAGTATGGTGGATCTGCTCCAGGTGGTCTCTAATGGGGACCAACTGCATACGACTGGACTCAGACGCTACAGTCTCGTCCTCCTGCCTGAAACCCGTGAGCATGTGCAGCATATCCCAATAAGATTGTCGCGAATAATATCTCATGGTCGCAGGCAGTAAAACTGGCAAGCCATTAGAGGACATGCCATATAAAATCTTAGCGTCTTGGAGTGTGATGGTGGCCTCGCCGATGGGCAGATGAAAAGTGTGTGTCTCCGGTCGCCACCGCTCAATCAAGGCCGTGATCAAAGCCCAATCGAGCTGTATCCGGCCAATCCTAATAATTCTATATAATCCCATCTCCTCCATGTAATGGACCACGCGGGGATGTAGAACTCTATGACTCAAAAAATCCCACAATAGATCCACTCTCCTGGCCCGGAAAGTCTGTGTAAGCAACAGTCCGTCCCATATACACTCGGATCTATGTTGGGGCTGTAGGGCTAATAGATCCAACGTCCAAGGGCCGGGATGTATAGTCACGTCCATGCCATCAACTGTAAAATAAACAACATTAATTGTATTTTATTCTGTATATTAAATATTAATTTTTTGAGATACACAATTTTTAGCGTTATACAAAAATTATACCTATGGGTTCCAGGCTCGATATTTGAGTCCCAGTAGCACCAAACTATCATTAATAATTATGTGTTTGTTTTATAATTTAAATTCATATTTTTTAATAACTTAATTGTACAAATTATATATATATACCTATGGGTTCCGGACTCGATATTTTGAGGCCCAGTGGCACCAAACTATCATTAATAATTATGTGTTTGTTTTATAATTTAAATTCATATTTTTTAATAACTTAATTGTACAAATTATATATATATATATATATATATATATATATATACCTATGGGTTCCGGGCTCGATATTTTGAGGCCCAGTGGCACCAAACTATCATTAATAATTATGTGTTTATTTTATAATTTAAATTCATATTTTTTAATAACTTATATATATATATACCTATGGGTTTCGGGCTCGATATTTTGAGGCCCAGTGACACCAAATTAACATTAGTAATTATGTATGTTGATACAATTATTAACTTAATTGTACAAAGTTTGCATTTTCAACTACCAGTATAAGATACTTAAACAAAAGGAATTCTAAGCTAAAATACTACACATTACTACGCTACAAGGCTCTAAATTTTACTACGCTAAAAGGGTCTACATTTTACTACGCTAAAAAGGTCTAGATTTTACTACGCTAAAAAATAATCTAAACTAAACATAAACAACAAATAAATTTAATTGTAAATAAAACACAAAACGGCATGAGAACACATATATATAAATCAGGATATTAACAGACAAATTTATTTGACAAATTTATATTTTTTTATAAAACACTAATATTAAATCCGGATAAATTTAACATACTAGTTTCGAAAAAAAATACAAACCAAAATAGAACACATACAAATCAAATAATATGCATTATTATAAAAGTTTCAACTTAAAATAAACCGAAATACCTCGATTTAGAATTTTCGGAAAACAAATAGATTGAAATTTTGACTCCGAAAGTCTGAATCAATAATAATACGAACCTCTACTTGAATGTGAGACCTACGTTCTTCACCTTTTATGTCACGTGGGACCCAAAAAAAATTTTAAAAATAGTGGGGCAGCGGGTATGGGAGTGGGGGACCAAGAATAAGAAGATATAAAATATTGAGGAAGAAGAAGCAGAATGGTCGTCTTGAAGAAGACGGCTCGACCTGTTAGTGTCAGCTTTCTATGTATAGCGCCCAAATACTGGGCGTTATACATTAACAGCACAGTTAACGTTAATGTATAGCGCCCAGTATTTGGACGCTATATATAAAAATATCATTTTTTTTTTTTTACATAGATGTTTCTTGTCCAAAACAACCGCATGTTGGTTCCGGACTCGAATAGAACAAAGAAGATGGAATCAGGTCAGTTGAAAGAAGCAAGTCAAACGTTTAAGGCAACGAGCCTATCTGACTATTCCCTTCAAAAGGATATAAAGTGAGTTTCTTATAAAACAGACTGAAAAGAAAAGCTTTAAAAAAGGTTATAGTCCCTGTCAAAAACAAAGACATCACTTTCGTATTTTCTCTTTTATGAGTCTTTCTTTTTGGATGTGTGTTGCTTTTCTTTTTGGAAGTTTCTCGTTACCATCCTACTCTCCTCAGAGCTCCTCTCTGCCCCAAAATTTGTTCAATCACTTTTACTCGAAATGCTACTCTTCTTTTGCTTCCTTTCTATTTGTCTCTTGCTGTATTTTTCAGCTTTACAAAGACAAAGAAAAGAACTTTGCTTTCTTTGTTTTTATGATAGTCCTACGATCGAAGGATGTATTGCTTGAGATTATTCATATAAATTCGGCTCAAATTAGTCATAATTACTGTTATTAAGTAATTGCACAGAGTACTTGAATTGTAGAGCAGACTTTTACATGAATACCCAAGCGAGTAAAAAATATATCCAGTTACAAAATTCGCTCCTTAAAAGCTTATACAACACAGCTTGTAAGTATAGTTGAATCGCACTTAGTTGTGGCAAAATAGTTAATCATCTATATTATCCCCTAAAAAGTAGGTTGGATAATGAACTTTTTAAAAAAGGGTCAAATATGGATAAGAACCATATTATCCATTTTGAAAATAAATAACTAATGGATAATCAGTGGATAACTTAGGGATTTAACTTTTACATTTGTAAAGCATCAAATTGGAGATTTCTCAAGTTTGGGAAACTAGAAATTCTCCCATAAGTGATCATATTCAAGAAGTCATGGATAATATGGTTACCCATATTATTCGGGGGTTAACCATTTTTTATCCGTATTAACATGGGTTGGGTTGGATAATTTATCCATTTATTTCATTACCCTTTTTGACCCGGCCCATATCCGACCCGGCCCTCTCGTTTTCCACTTCTAATCGCACTGTAATTGGGAGAAATTCAAAAATAGTCAAATTTACAAGTGATCATTCAAAAATTTCCACAGTTTCAAAAGTAATCGAAATTTAGCCACTTTTCATGTAAAGATAAATCTGAACGAAAACACTGTTCAAAATCCGAAAAATACTTCAGTATAATATACTGGACTTCCAGCATAATATACTGGAGTTCCATTATAATATACCGGCCCATCATAATATACCGGAAGTTCATACACAGGTACTCCAATCTCCAGTATATTATGCTGGAACTTTCCGCATGTTGGAGTTCCAGCATAATATGCTAGAAATTCATACACAGGTGCACTAATCTCCAGTATATTATGCTGGAACTTTCCGTGTTGCAACAAAATAGTGACTATTTTTTAATGACTTTGCAAACGCTCGCTATTTTTGAATGGCCAGTCCGAAAACTGGCTAGCCCGCTCTATTTTTACCTGAAATCCAGCATATGCGTTAATCCTTCTTGTTCTCTATGTATACACAGTGGAATATTACTACAGTACATATGTACATTGTATAGTAGGAGAGAGTGTATTATATGGAAAAAACTTGTTGTAATCTTTGCATTATCATATGACGATGACACAACGTCCTCTGCATACAAAACAATGAAACTAAAGGTGGCAAGTGGGCCGGTTAGGTCTGGGATCGGCCCAGATCCGCGAGCCCATATGAATAGTGGGCCTAAACGGTTCTACCCGTTTAAGCCCGACACAAAGGAGATATACAGGCCCATGTGGGCCGGTTCATAGTAGGGGCCCGTTAGGACCAGGATCGTTTGGGCCCGGGACCGGCTCCTAAGTGGGCCGATTCAACCGGTCCTAACCGGTCCCAAACGGTCTTAACCGGTCTCCAACGACTAATTTAAAAAAATTCTCAATTAAATTTCTGACTGTTGCCCATTTAAAATGTAGACGTTGTTGCTGCTAAAATAGCTGTTGGCTATTAAAATAGCCATTTAACCCCCTCCTCCCCAACTTTATTTTAACCCCAAACTTTTTATAATTACATTTTTCCTATTTTCAACTATAAATACCCTCTCATTCTTTCATTTTTCTTCACCAAATCATCAATCTCTCTCTAATTTTCTTCTAAAATTGGTTACTTTGTTGTTGCAACTTGTGTGAAAAAGTGTGAAGTTGGTGAATTGAAGTATTCAAGTTTTCAATGATAATTAATTTCAACAAGTTGTTCGTCAATTCGGTAAACTCGCTCCAACTCTTTAATTTTAATATTATAGTTTTGTTTGTTTTATTTAGTTACTTTGTATAATTATAATTAAGATGGCCTATTCTTTAAAAAAAATATTTAGTAAAAATAAGAAAAAATCCAAGAGTGGTGAATCTAGTGGCCAATCTATTCCTCCTCTAATTCCCCGGTCTCCCCTACACAAACACCATATCCGCCCTCCACCTGCTCCTATTCTTGATAGTAATAATACTTTATTACAATTTACGTAGAGTCAATATATGCATAATGTTGGAGGTGGTGAAAACTTAGATTATGAATATATAAATTCTCTTTATGGTAATCCAACTATTGATGAAAAAGATGATCATGAAATAGATTTAGATGAAACGCAACCGGATGATAATACACCCACTAGTCCTGTTGCTCAAGTTAACCCAACTAATCCAAATGATGCCCCGATTGACCCCCCTGTTACTACCCCTACTTTTTCTAGACAACCTTCTAAACGGGCTGAAACATCTCTTGTTTGGCCATTTTTTTATTCAAATAAGAGAAAAAAATAAAGCTAAGTATAAAACTTGTGGCAAAGAGTTAGCTTTTAACTATGTTGATCGGGGGGATGAGAAGTTTGAGGAGACACACAATGATACACCCTCAAGATAAAGCTAAATATTTTCAAATGAAAGCTGCGGCCGGGGGGTCAAATCCAACTAGTCAGCCTGACCCTAGTACCGGGTCAAATCAATTTCAATCGGGAATTAACACTGTTACCGGTGGTATTTTATATTATGATCCAAAAAAAGATCGGGAAGAATTGGCAAAAATGGTTACTGTTATGTGCTTACCCTATAGCTTTCCTTCTAACCCTCACTTTGTGCATTATATTAGAAAAGTTTATAATCCTACTTAAAAAGGTTTTCCTCGCACAACCGTAAAGAGTGATATTTATAAATATAAACATTAATATGAACAATATTTGCGCTATTTATTTACACATATAAATTGTCGTCTTGCTATTACAACTGATATTGGTAGAAGTGGTAATGACTGCGATTACTGTTACAAGTTATTGGATTGATGAGGAGTGGATAATGAAAAAACGCATTATTGCTTATATAATAATTAATTCATGTCACACATGACAATTAATTTCTAGCACGGTTACGAATATTTGTAGATATTTTGTATTAGTGATAAAATAATGTCAATTTCAATGGATAATGCTACGAGTAACACTAATGTTGTAGCCTTGCTTACCACTACACTAAATCCTGCATTTAGTAACATTTTTCATGTTAGATGCATTTGTCATATTTACTATTTAGTTGTGGGTGATGGTATGAGAATTTTAAATGTTGAAATTGAAAAGGTTAAAATGGCTCTTAATTGGCTTTTTTATTCAAACCGTAGAAGTAGACGTAGAGAATATTTTAAAAGATGCGATGAATTTGGCCTAAGAGAAAGAAAGATTCTTAAACCTTGTCCAACTAGATGGAATTACATGTATGAAAGTTTAGTTGTTGCATATGAATATAGAAACCCCATAAACTCGTTTAATGCTCGTGTAAGTGATGATGATGAGCACCTTATAAATGCGGATTGGGCTAATGTTAAAATGCTTGTTGATTTTTTAGAAAGATTTCATGTTGCTACAAATGAATTTTCTGGGCAATATTATCCTACTATTTCGAACTGTTTAGTTTATCTTGCAGATCTTGCAAATTTGTTTGCTTATTTTTCAGAGGGTGGAAAAATTTATAAAGTAGCTATTGATTCTATGAGAAAGAAATTTAAATTTTTTTTTCCCTATTCTCCCTATTTATGGTATTACTGCCTTGTTAAATCCTACTATGAAATTAGGTGGTCCTCGATATTGGTATCGATTTATTTATAATGGTTTAACACTTGTACCTGAGGATTTGTCTATACTTTCGGACGTACAAGCCTCAATTAAAATAAATGCTCTAACTATTTATAGTACTTATCAAATTGCACTAGATAATGCTAGACCAGATATTCCAACTTCTTCTTCTTCTAGTTCTCAATCTTCTAAAAGAACTGCAGGAGTAAGAGCACTTACTGCTTGGACCGAGTTCAGGGGTTCTCAAGGTTGTACCACTAGTGATTGTTCACAACTAAATAAGCTTAAAGTTTATTTGTCACAGGGACTTGAGGAAGTGAATCCCGACGGCTCATTTAATCTTTTGGAATGGTGGAAGGACAAAGAAAAACACTTTCCGATCCTTTCAAGGATGGCCCGAGATATTTTAACCATTCAAGCTTCAACAATGGCATCGGAGAGCGCTTTCAGTCAAGCAAAACTACAACTCGGTGATTATAGAGTGTCTATGAAGGAGAGCTTGGAAAAATCAGTATTTTTCGGCGATTGGATCCATTCGAAACGAAGAAACTTTTGAATTGCTGAATCACAACCAGAGGTAGATGAAGCTTGCGAAGAAATACTAGCTGAACTTGCGGAGGATGTAGCTTCGCCCGGAAGTGGTGATGAACAAGCTTCTTTTCCGCCACCACCAACGGAAATTCCTCTGAACCTTGATGGATTTATAAAATTTGTAAGAGATACCATGTATAATTAATATGTAACTTGTATTTTGGCACATCTTGATTAGTTTCTTTTTCTTCTCAATGGTGGTATTAGCACCTTGGTTGTGCTCATTCCATTGGGGGAGGGAGGGGAAGGTGGAAGATAAGAAAGATTGTGCCATGTTTTCTTAATGTTATAATAATAAAAATTGTAACGCATTCCTTTGAATATCTTTTTGCAATATTTTGTGTTTTAAATTTGAATTAAAATTTTTTACTCACAATTATATACTATAATTTACAAGAAAATGCCTTAGATAAAAAATTTAAACAAATAAATAGCCTCAGAAATAAATAGGCCCACTTAGCCCCCCTCCCCCATATATATATATATATATATATATATATATATATATATATATATATATATATATATATATATACACCCACACACACACACATTTAAGCAATGTATAAAGTGTATATATTTATAGATATAGATATAGTATATATAATATATATAAGCTATATAATTTACAAGAAATTGCCTTAGATAAAAAAAATTTAAAACAAAAATAGTCAAGGCCCACATAGGCCCGTTTAGGACCGGGCTCGGCCCACATAGCCCGAGACCATTAGTTCACTGTCCCGGTCTGGTTACACCCAAAAGCCCACGAAGCCCGGACCCACTTAGAACCAGACCGTTTAAGCCCGACCCGCGAGGTCCGTTTAGGACCGGGCCCGTACTGTTTGCCACTAGAAGTTCATACATAGGTGCACATATTATGCTGGAACTTTTTGTGTTGCAGCAAAATAGTGACTATTTTTTAATAACTTTGCAAATGCTCGCTATTTTTGAATGACCAATCCGAAAACTAGCTAGCCCGCTCTATTTTTACCTGTAATTCAGCATATGCGTTAATCTTTCCTGTTATCTACGTACACAATGGAATATTACTACAGTACATTGTATAGTAGGAGAGAGTGTTATTATATGGAAAAAAAATTGTTGTAATCTCTGCATTATCACATGACGAAGACACAACGTCCTCTGCATATAAAACGATGAAACCAACAAATTTGCATTATTCCTCACTTGTCAGTCTTTTCTCTCTTATAAAAAGTAGAGAAGCTTACATCAACTCTCTGCTTTCACAAAGCTCCATACGGTCTCACTATTTGACAGAAGCAGAGTCTAATATCCAACTTTGCTAAAGTTGCCGTTATTTATAGACCTATCCTTTACATTTCCACCTTGATTTTCTTGGCTTCTGCATTCAAACTCTCTTTGCTCAGAGTATCCTACATTGTTTCTTATAACATGAAAGCTTTTAAGCTACTCAAATGCTGGCCTAATACGGCCACGGTTTGTGATACTATCTCTCATCTTGATTCTGTTAAGAACATCGTCGATGGAATGGATTACGTAACAAACCTGAATGTCGACACTAATAAAGAAAGCGATGACGATGAAAACTCCTTCTTCCATTTGGTGTTCACAGGGCGCGATGGACACCCTAAAGTAGACTCCAACTCGGAGCCACATTCTCCAATTACTGTGCTCAGATCATGTACCAAGATTCGTGTCTTCTTTTTGGGCTTAAAGAAGTTAAAGCCGGAGAAATCGAGTATTCGCGATTCTTCTACAGCCAGGGCAGAGCATAAAAAACAGACACTTTCGCCCAGGACACAGAGCAACCGAATCACGGTAAAACGCAAGATGAAGGATGTTCCAGTCAGCACTATGTTGTTCAGTGATAACAGTTTAAGAAGCAAACTGCAGAAAGAGAAAGATACGGAATTTGAAAGAGCTGATATGCCCAAAACTAAGTTATTGAGCTCACCCAGAAAATCACCGGTGGAGAAACAGGGGAATCGAGTTGCTGTACTTGGGGTTGTACGTAAACAGCTAAGGAAGAGCCGCTCAACTGCATCCGTTGCCGGAGTTTCAGCGTCGCCGATGAATCGCAGAGACGATTCACTGCTAGAGCAAACTGACGGGATCCAAGCTGCTATTCTTCACTGCAAGAGATCCTATAGCACAGTATCAAAAGGTACCTACTGATTGTCCATTGTACTTTTGTTCTTAATGCAATTTTAATCTTTAATTATTCGAACTTGTTATGTGATCAGTAGTAGATTATATGTTTATTTGTTAGTTATTCCTTTGACCAGATTGTTCGATGTTATTACCAAGATCTACATCTGAAGATGTACCAAGACCTTCCTACTATGAAGAGGAAAGCAGATGGAGCATTTGAATAATCTATGGTATCAACGCATTGGAAGAGCGGGAACAGAAAACTGCTAGCAGTAGAGGCTTGAGATCGTAATTATTGTTATTGTACTTTTAAAATGTGATTATATAAGTTTCTCTCAAGAGTCTTTGTGCCAAGTGTATATATTTTAATTTGGTCATTAAGTTTTACGATTACATTTCCATGTAAGCTTATAAAGTAGACAACTTTGTTTATTAAAAGTATTTTGCCTAAAAAATATTCTATGGAAAAAAGAAAGAGGTCATGGTTTGAGAAGTCGAAAACATGGTGATTTTACCCTCCTCGACTCTTAATGAGGTATCTTTTTGACACTATTTAACCATCTTTCTGAAGTGAAAACCCTTAATGTAATGCAAATCCAAATATATCCCAATGAAGAAATGTTGAATTCTCATAATTCAGCTAGAACAATTACCATATTTGGAGATGAGAAGAAGCACTTTGAGAAGAGAAAGTTGGAAACTGACATCTTCTGATGGGTTTACAGTACCTTAGCTTTATGTTTTGATGATAATTCTCCATCGTCTGCCACCATCCGCATGCAAAGTCCACTTTTTCGGGTGATGTCGCATTAACCAATAATAGGATGCCTCGTCTTCTTGCCTGATAGAATCCATATACCTCCAGAATTTATGCTGTTGGTGGTCAGTTGCTGCCATCCACATCAAATCATGTAGATCCTTGTTGGGATGTGTCTTCTAGAAATTGGCCTTAAAGTGCCTCACACAGTAACGGTGGTATGCATAAGGTTCTTGCTATGCAGGCAAGTTCTCCACAGAACTTAATATACCACCATACCGATCAGATATTAGACAAATACCTGAACGTTGTTTGACAACGTGCTCTTTCAGGTGGTTCAAAAACAGCGGCCACGTCTCTGTGCTTTCATTGGCACAAACAGCAAAAGCTAGAGGAAATATCTATCCATTAGCATCCACTGCCATGACTATCAATAGCTTGATATCGTACTTTCCATATACATGAGTTCCGTCTATGGATATTACGGGTCGGCAATGCGAAAAATCATCAATTGCTGGCTTAAACGCCCAGAACACGTAACTAAATATGTATTCTAGCGTTCCCAGACTCCGCTCAAGCTTCCATTCAACAACTGTCCCGAGGTTAAAGTGCTGCAGTGCGGCCATGTACTTTGGCAGAGATATAAATGACTTATCCCAATTACCATAAACAATTTCAAACGCTCGTTTGCGCCCGAGAAATGCCTTTATTTTCGTAATGGTATGGCCATATTCCTGGTAGACTGATGTAATGCACTCTTTGATTTTATACCTTATGGACGCTTCGAGGTGCAGAATAAGTACAAGAGAAATCAAGTCAATATCCAAGTTGAAGTGATTCCCGTTGAATGTGTCCATTTCGCATGTGTGGGTGGGAATGTATTTACCCACTTTCCACATACCTGTCTTCTTCTTGGTCGCACGCAACATCCAATTACATGGTCAAAACCACCTGTGGCAAACAGCCTTGTATACCATCGGACTTGACTCCCATACCTGCATCTCACGACACTCTTTTACGTTGTGCATTTTACAAGCGCTGCTTACACATGCTTTATCAGGAAAAAGCATCCCCTTTGCAAGCACCGTTGGTCTAGACTCATCCCACATTGCTATCTGGATTTCATCAAAATCCCTTGTGAGAGCTTCCACATCTGGCACGGTTGGCAAGTTATCAATGTAAGGAATCTCCCTTGAATGAAACGACACTTCGGACTTGTACACTCTTCGTCTAGGGGGGGTCTCTCTTCAAATCAGGTTCTTCCTCCTAATCCTGCGCATCGCCATCCTCACGAGGAAAGGGTGTCTCATCTCCGGATTCATCGGCATTGTTATTGTAATCATTATTCTATTCCTCACTCTGTACATTTGCCAGATCCCGATGTAATACGTCGTTTTTGGGCAATTGAGTGAGTACGGGTGGTTCAACTTGCTCGTTTTCACTACACAACCAACAAAAGTATAAGCTACTGAATTAATAAATGCTTTCCATATGGCTATATCACTTCACTTAGAAGTCGTAATGTGATGAAATTCCATGATGGACGTTTTCAATTAGGTGATGACTACCGGATGAGCCACTTGTAAAATTCATATCCGGCCGGTACCCCCTATTAAATATATGAGCGTTAATACAAATTCAATACACCAAAAATATATATAATTAACACAAATGAAAATTGAAGTTTACCACTCGTCTTGTGAATTATGGAAAGCAGGGTATAAATTATTTTTTCGCTGCTCATTCGCTGGCGGTGATAAGTTTAAATCAAGGAAAACTCTTTCATCCGGAACCTGTCCAGCAAAAACTGCTCCAGAATAACCACCCGATGACTGGGGGTTATCTCTACTACGCACAACCTTCATTTTTTGGAACGTCTTCGACCTTCATGTATATCTCCAACATTGTGATTACAAGAAATTTCCGGCATTCACCCGGAGTCCTCAGAAAATCACTCAAAGTTTCATCATCGTCGATGTTAAACTCCGAGTAAAAAGCAACCCCTTGCGGAATGACGAATACGGATATCTTCCGGTTACTTTAAGTATCACTGAACTTTTCCTCACACTCATTTTTTTGCATAACAATGATATCAATTTATCGTACTCCATTGTAAGTGGTAATTTAACATGACACTGAGCAGGTAAACTGTAGTCCACAGAGTTATTCTCCATCACAACCTCACCCCCCTCCCCCCAATATAATGAAACTCTTATTCTATGCTCTTCAGACATAATGAAAAAACGGTAGAGAATTTAACAACAATAAACGTTTCAACAAGAGTATGAAAATGGCTAGCCGGAAAATTTCTACGCTATACACCTTTTGAATGAATTTCTATATAATCTTAACCTCTTTATATAGGAAATGGCTAGCCCGATTTTTTTTTATATATATATAGCGCCCAAAAAGTGGGCATTATACGCTTTTAAATTATTGAAGTCAGGAATTATTGCTGGGGCCAGGAAAAAGATGTATAGCACCCAAATACTGGACGTTATACATAAAGTTTTATGTATAGAGTCCAGTATTTGGGCGCTATACCTGTTATTGGGCGCTATACATTAACGACACAATTAACGTTAATGTATAGCGCCCAGTATTTGAGCGCTACATATAAAAATGTTATATTTTTTTTACACCTATTAAGGTGCTACTTGTCCAAAAAAACCATATTTTTGTTCCGCACTCATCATTTTTTATGTCGGGAAGTCTGTCAAAAGCTAGTATAAAGAAGATTATGGTTTCATAAAAATGTATTTATAAAGTGATAAAGAACGTGAGCGGAGGAAAAGTGAAAAAAAGTAGGCAAAGTGAGCTTATATATATAAAGAAGCAAAGGGTGCGTTTGCGAATGTTACTTTCTTTGAACAAGATGAGACAACTTTACTTTCTCTAAAATCTGTCTTCATAGCTAATCAAAACTCTGAAGTCATAACCTATATATTGCTACTAATTTGTGTTTGTGAACCTATTATTCAAGCAAATGCCCTGTTTAACTAGAAAATAGGAATTTTAGTCAAAGTTTAATTTTAGAAGAATTCAGGTTACTGATAATCAAATAAAGAAATAATAAAAAAGAAGAATTGAATTGAAATGTAGCTAAGTAAGCAAAATAAAGCAAAGTAAATCAGTGTATTCCAATAATAATTCGTCTCTTTACAAATGTTATTTCTCTCCTTTTATAGTTATTTCTAAGTACTACGTTTCTTTCCTCGCATAATAGAGCCATAATGAGCAATTAATGGCATTAATGTAACGCTATAATTGTTAATTGTAACTGTTTCGTGAAGATTCTATAACGTTTTCCATCATTGATGCTCATTAATTACAGATAATATGTATCTATACTTTTTACTATCTAGGTTCTTTCCTCCTATATCTCTTCAAATTACCAAGAGATCCGAGTAACCGCTCCTTCTTGTTTTCTTGAATCTCCGCCTGTGCTTATTAAGGCTCGTGTTTCTGTGAATGCTCTTTGCTAGTTGTCATTCTTTCATTGATCCACGTGTCTTGACATGTCGGCACATAATTAATTCCAAATGTTAACTTGATTTTTTCCAATACAGATAGTCCATCCACTTGATATTTATTCATCAATTGAATATTTGGGAAGTAGATCTCATTAAAGCGGGAACTTTTGTCGCGATTATACATATCATTATACTTTCTCCAGAACTGATGCTTCGCATGTCACTTCCATTTAATGCATGTGACACATGGTGACTTTTGATTGGTTCTGCAAACTTTCAGCGCCTTTTAAGGTTTTTTACGGCTTACATCAATCACGAAGTGACAGTTTCCATTATGACGTTTCCATCATTACCTTTTTGTTCGACGGTTGCTTCTGAGTATAAATATATTCTTTGTCTTTTCTTTCTCAGAAAGTTTTCCATCTTTGAATATTCAATCTTCTCTTCTTCCTCGTACAACTATGTCTTCTTCGAACCCTAATCCCCAAAAAGTTCCTGTTGTTGATGAACTTCCTCTTGCTCCTACTAGAAGCATGAGAGGGGGGAAGATTGTGTAGTCTAGGGTCGGTTGCTATTAGAGGTTCTTCTTCTTCTTTACCTAGTTCCACTCCTCCTTCATCTTCTAGAACTAGGGCTTCTCTGACACATAGGTCTTCTGCTAGAAGTAGGGATTCCAATAAGCCAATCCGTGAATTAGGAACCAGGTTTCCTCTATGTCCTCTCATGATCGTGCTGAGGTTTTCCCTTTACATATTACTAAAGTCTTGATCTCTGTTGTTGGTAGAGATTGCCATTGGAGTTTCGATTTCCCAATTCTAATTCCTAATGCAAATCAAAGGATTACTTCTTTCAAAGCTTTATTTTCCTTTGTATATATGTACCCTTTTACTTTGGGATTTAGACCCCTATTGATCTAGTCGTTATTGAACTATGTCGTTTCTTCAATGTGTGTTAAGGATAAATTGACCCTAATGTGTGGAGGGTGGTTGTATGTTTAAGGTACTTGGCTAATTTAGCTCAATTGCCTTTCACCTTTTTTCATCTGATCCACCTCTACTCCCCTAAGTTGTTCCAACATGGGATTTTTATTTTGGTGGCGAGGAGTAAGAGGGTTTTAGTCAGCCCTGAGAATGATAAGGGCTGTGGCTAGTATGCCATATTTGTTGTTGCTCCTACACTAGGGATAGTAGGTGAAGAAAATATACCATTCCCTGAAAAGTGGAATTTTGCACGTAAGCTTTCTTTCCAACTTTATTTCTTCCCTTTTCCCTTTTTTAGAAAGGGTTTGTACTTCCCGTGACTATTTCACTTTTTTTAGCAACCATGGGAACTGTTAAAGAGATTCCCAATTTTTGTGGTTGGGTAGAGAAATTATTGACCATTGCTCCGATGGAAGTTAGATCTTGGAAATACCTTTCAAACAGGTTTGGTTGCAAAGTTAAGACTCACGGTAAAAACTTTATTCATTTCCTTCTATTTTTACTCATTCTTCCTTTAGAATGTATTTGACCCTTCTTTTTATCAGGGTTTCTTATTCGTGGTGTAAGTGCTGAGTCAATCGCAGCTTCTAGACTCTCTTTGTCAAGGGCTCAAGAGATAATCCTGAGTTCTTCATCAAAAAGGAAAGCTAACAAACCCCAGGATTCTGAAGAGAAGGAGGACCGGGATGAAAGTTCTTTGGTTAGAAGGCCGCGGGCTAGAAGATGCGTCATTTCGGATGACGAAGTTACTCCTCATTCTGTTCCTGTGACCGAGACTGTTGAAGCCACTTTAGTGAGTTCTGACGAAGAGACTCCCATGGCATCTCATGACTCTGATAAACAACTTTTTTCACGTGGGTTTGATAATGAAGGTTTTGATTTAGTGTCTGAGGAAGCACCTCTTGCCTCTTTCCCCGTATCTGTCACAATGGAACGCCTTTTGCATGTTCTTACTACTGCTGTCTCTATTCCGCCTCAAGTCATTATTGTCACGACCCAAACCGATGGGCCACGATGGGCAACCGGTACCTTACTCAACTTAGTACCAACATAACGTATCTTTCTTATTACATCATCATATATACGTGACATACGGGCCTAATAGGACAATCCTTTATAAACTCAAAATATAGGCCGACAAGGCCGTATAATCTTTTACATACACGACATATGTCTACAAGCCTCTAAGAATACATAATTGTCATAAAGGTCGGGACAGAGTCCTACCATACTAAACAATACATGTCTAAATCATACTAGCCAAACACACAACTCCGAAGCAAATGGAGCGCACCAACATCTTCCGTTGAGCTGATAGCCTACTTGGAGGGCTCTCGAACTGTCTATCTGGACCTGTGGGCATGAAACGCAGCGTCCCCAAGCAAAAAGGGTGCTAGTACGAATAATGTACTGAGTATGTAAGGCACATAAATAAGTGCAGACAAGACATGGAAGAAATATAGAGTACATGACTCAACCTATAAGTATGGACAACTCTGTAAATCATGACATACTTATAGTGTCATGCATATGCATATGAATATCATGTCGTGCATAAGTACGTGGGTTTATAATATCATCAAGCCCCTGAGGGCATCCCATCATATCATCTCGGCCACTATAGGCAAAATCATCAACGTATATCAGTTGATTAGGTGGTGGTGCATATATAACGTCGTAACCTTTTTCCCATATCCATATACAAATAATATACATATATACGCGTATAAAACGCCATCTGGTCATGGGTCAATGTACATGTATAAATGCATGAAATGCATAAGAAATACGTTAATAAGATTTTCTCGGAATGCCATAAAAATTGTTATGCCTTTCGGATAAACTTTATCAAATATGTATTTTTCTGAGACCCATGAACAAAAGATATAATAATAATAATAATTTATGTGGGGAATCAAGAATAAAGACACCCCTAGTATTTCTATGAATAGAGTCATTCATGAAAGTTACGTATTTTGCTCGTTTCATTTGTATTATTTGGATCATGCCAAAAAGAAAGAAGGAATAGCATTAACATACCTTAATTGCTCATAATTATTCACCCAAGAAATATCCAGCTACTCTAAGACAAAAGATTCTTAAAGCCATGAGAGTGACCCTTGAATCTGTCACTGCCAACTTGAAAATTCATCTAATACTTCCATTGAAAACTCCATTTTTGGTTTGACTTGCACAAATTTCCATATACTTTTAGTACAGATATAACGTCACAAGAAAATTCCAAGTTGCTTACTTTGTTGGCTCTAATCAGTTGACTATCATAGCTTTAAACATACAATTTAAGATTCTTACACCTTAGTTCTTATATGAATTCAAGAGATCAGTTCAGTCATATGGCTTCAAACTGTCCACCTTTTCTATTTTCCTCACAATATTATAGTGTTTCTGGAGATGGGGATAGTTGTAACCAATTTTGGATGCATGTATTCATGTCACTTATCTAAAAGATGTAAGAGTCATAATATGTTATGGCAAAAGCTGCCACGTATTTATGGGAGGGGGGGGAGGATTAATCTTATTCAAATATATCCCCAATTAATTAGGTAATATCCCGTTACCTAGTAATTAATCAATTAACCGCAAAATTGAGAATTATTCTCACTTACTTAAAATATTACTCACTTTTCACATATCTTATACACCTTACTAGCATGGTCATGTAGTATCTTGTATGACACTAGTCTATAAATACCGGGTATTTTAGCTCGGACCATATTTTACCCCAAAATGCCAAACTTGAACAAAATTCATTTTCTTTGACTTGCTCTCCCTTTCACCTTCATGAATTTACTAATCGCTTGTGAAATACCCTAATCCTTATAATCTCCAAATAATCTTTTACTTGGACTGATGTCAATTACCTTACGACAAATTTAACGTACAATACTTCAGGGTGCAACATCATCGTAACTTAATACTGCGAAGCGTAACATCATCATAATGTAATACTGCAAGGCGTAACATCATCGTAATATATTACTGCAGAGGGTAACATCATCATAATATATTACTGCAGAGCATAACATCGACGTAATACTGCGGGGCATAACATTAGTCCCCCCTTTGGAACATTCGTCCTCTAATATTGACTGATGCACTTATCATTTTCATAACTTATATCTTCCGAATACTCTAGAACTTCCCTTGCCATCTAGGCGACTGTTCTGTGAATGAGTCCAAAGTCCAGGGCATTCCCTCCTTAGGCCTCCTTCTCACACCACAACTTGTAGTCGGAATCCTTCCAATCTTGTAATTGTTGCTACCTTTCATCATGCAGCCTGTACAATTTTGACCTTGTAAGTGTGCCCAATCTCTAGGCTTCATATGTAGAGCTTGATAAGATGTCCCTTTGGGTATATATGAGTATACTGAAGTTCTTCGCTCGGTACTTTGTTGAATTCATGAATATTGCTATATCTCATCACATAGGTCCGTTTAGCCATTCGTATGAATTTACTGCCATAACTCTTACTTTAAGTTATTGTTGCTGAGGTATGCTACCAAATTCCAGCTTAATCTCGTTGCTTATTCCATATGTAGAAATTTAAGTCCTTTAATGCTTACTCATTACTGCTCATCTTTAGAATGACGGCCTAATCTCATCTCACACTTTGTGACTTTTATCCATCCATTGTTGATTCACCTTAATATTTATCCATAATCTACCCCTGATAACTTAAATTTTTATGTAACCCTACCGCTAGGGTTCACGTTTCATCGGGAAACATCTGAAATGATTAGACTGATCCACCTGGGGTGATACCATGCTTTCATAACTATATCTCACAGCATTCCAATGTGATTCACCTTTCATGGGTATTTTAATCTTGTCCAATTCATGAGATCTCTTTCTTTTCTTCGTCAGATCATTACTCAATCGAAGGCCCAAACGTCATCCTTTATCTATCACAATTACACCCTCATTCTATTACCAGGGTAGCATTCCATCTCTTCTAAATGCTATTAATTTTAGACTCCTTTGAGTTCATTCAGGCTATAGTGAGCTTTGTATAACTTAGAGAAACCATCTGCTCTTCTTGTTTTCATGGGCTTAATCCTAAGGACTTATCCATTTTCGTTACCTTCTCACTCGCCCGTTCGTATCCTTACTCATGTCTTCTAGAACCATGTCACTTTACCATACAATAGTTTGCGACCAACACATATATTTTTACATTACTTGCAACCTTTCAACTTGCTTGCATTATAGCTTTCCTTATGTCATTTTGGAATATCAAGCGAGACATCACATCGTCTCTAACTCTTCTTTACTCTCTTAGTCAGGCTTTTCAATACCTAGACCATAGGCTGGAAGATATGCTACTGATGATGACGCTATTATTCCTAGATACTGAATCCCCGCACTTCTAGCCTTTTATCCGAAGTATGGACTACTCAATATCTTCTACTTTGAGTATCTCGTACGTTGTTCACCTTTACCTTACTTACCTTAAAATCTCACATCGTATCTTCTATCTCTTTCATGACCTCCCTTCCACCTAGGTGTGATTTACGTCCATAACTTGGAGCTCTTTTATAATACTTGCACCTCTGGTGCATACACAATCCGGTGGGAGCTTCATACTGACTTCTTGTGAGGCTGGTACTCTTCTCACAGGCATAATCATAGAGCCCTTATAAAATATGACTACTGTACTATCTTTCTTGTACCTCTAATATTAAGAGTGATTTTGCAATGTTCTCAATCATGATGTCTATCTTGTGAGGCTGGTACTCTTCTCATAGGCATAATCATAGAGCCCTTATAAAATATGGCTATTGTACTATCTTTCTTGTACCTCTAATATTAAGAGTGATTCTGCAATGTTCCCAATCATGATGTCTATAATTTTCTGGGTCCAATAATCAGACTCCTGATTTTTTTTAGTTGATGTAACTCTTTAGTTTCCTTTTCCTTCTAATCAGCCTTTATGTAGGCTTAAGCTATCTTCCGATCTCTGTCTCCTGATATTAGTCATTACCCTAGCCCTTCATGGGAATTATGGAATACACTACAAGAAAAATGGTCAATAGCGAAAGGAAAACTGGTCCCTAAAAGTAAGAAATTGGTCCTAAATGGTCAATAGCGACCAGCTATTCTGGTCCTTATAGCTTCCGCCGCTAAAGGTCAGTAAGTACGAGATACGGTGATGGTCGCTAAAACTGTTTTGCGGCCAGTTTAAAACTAGCCCTTAAACGGTTTTTAAGGACCATGTTTCTGGTGCCTATTTGCATATTTTAGTGACTAAATTCCTGGTCCTTAAAATATTTTCGGGACTAGTTTAAATGTGGTCATTAATAAGTTTCGGGGCCAGTTAGAAGCTGGCCGTTATATCTTTTGTTTAAAGCTGGTCCCTTAGTCGAACAGGTCAACACTACAAAGCTACAAATTTAGCAATCAAATTTTTCATTCCTGAAAAGGATTTAAGGACTAATAGTCTAGTCCCTAAAGAAACAATTCACAAGTCTCTAAATCACATTTAATTTGCAAGTAGAAAATCGAGAATATTAATATATAGATGATGTTGCTTTCATAAAATAATACCAAAAATGATCAGCATCAGTTAGTTGCACCATACATCAATAATGTAAGCTAGTCAAAATACTGTGTTCATAAACATTTAGCAAAAAACTACATATCACTAATATCTCGCGATTGTAATGTAAAATTTTCTTGAAATTCCCAGCAAAATGATGGTTAATCTGTACGTCATCAAAAATTTGCTTCTAGTAAACTTCAATATTGAAAACTTGTAGAAGAAATAAGAAATTTCAATTAGAAAAACTATATATAACAGTGTAGATGGAACAAAATCAGGGGTAGACAGAAGATTACAAAAATAACAAAGAAAAAAGAAGCAACAGAAAGTTAATGGCTAGACACCATTGTTCCCTTTCATCTTATTAACTTAGATTGGTTTGTCATAATTTTGTCACAGCCAAGTTCATGATACGCATTGTCAGCTTAAGCCTAATAGATCTCACTGATTTTCTCCGTGAACTACGCCATCATCGAGGCAAAAAACATGCATACTATGTGATATTCGCATAAGATATCATGTGCACTCATTATTCAGAAGCATGTGGTATTATTTTAATATCTAAATTACGGTAGAGGAGAAGAACATTAGATCTAGTAGGTATGGGAATTGACAAAAAGAACAGTAAGTTTAGTAGGTATAGAAGTGCATAATTTGGGTGATAGAGACCTCTCTAGAAATAGACCCAACGTAGCTCTACCTTAGAGAATGACTAAAAGATGTCAAAATAAAAAAGCAACAGTAGCAGATGAACTACCATTCACCTGTTCCTATCCTTGCTTATGAGAAAGAGAACCTAGAATATATATTCATATACTTGGATATTCGTAGGCATTTACTTTTGTTCTTGATGTTTATATTTTGATGGTAAGCTAAAGTCTGGAAAAGCAAAACTTGTGTATCTTCTGGCTATTCTCTTGATTGTTTATTGGCAATTTAGGAATCGTATTGCATGGAAATAACTAAGTGTTATTATATGTTATTGTAGTAGCAGACTTTATTTCCTATTTTGAGTTCATCTAATATTAAACAAGAAAGTTCTCAATGTGTCAAACAGATCAAGTATGAAACTGAAGCTGGTATATATAGGTAGGGAGTTACCACATAAGTCATGATAGATGTATTTGCTCTGAATCTGCTACATTATCCAGCAGCAACATTACGAACCAACTATCAGACATCTGAGCAGCCAAGGTCCTCCATCCACTTCCAACATAGAAATGCATTAATCGGACATTCAGACAACTGATGAGCTTTTTCACAACCAAATTAAATTAAACCATCAGGCGGAACCTCAACAGGTACCTCCATTATATAGTTACTTGAAACACCTCCTAATCAACCACACACAAAGAAGTGGGCGATTGCTGAATAAAGTTGCCCTTCTTCAAATGGTTTTGCCACATAATAATCCATTTCACACTTCATGCACTCTGCATCTGTTGCTTGAATAACATCTGTTGTTATTGCTAATATTGGCAAAACCAATAAGCTAAGGGATAATGTTCTAAAGGATAAGTACAAAATTCAACAATCAAGTAATAGAACTTGTTCACCAAGGCAAGCAGAGGTAATCATTGAGTTCTCTATCTCAATTATAGGACACAGCAAAGGCATTGAAGCAATTCATATCCCAACTCATAAGAATGCATGTGTTCTCAAGAATATAGCATTAGCTTTTTCTTTAGCCCACAAAAAGCCACCCTGATCCCTTTAATTTTATTGGTTTATATGCACATAGAACAGCTACATATGATGACAAGAATGATCAAGAAATAAATTAAGTACTTACCCTTCCATTTATGGCATTTGGAGATCTATAAAGCAAGCATCATACTTATGTGGTGGCGTGAAAATTGCCAAAGCAGCCTTCCTACTATCCACACAGGCTGATATAGCTCAATACTTTTTGAGAGCACCTTCTGCCACTCTTCTGTTTACAGCATTATCATCTATCCCCAGGATATGTCTGCCCTTTAGCAGACTTGCACGAGTTGGAAGTTTCCCCCTTTTTACATGCCTCTTGTTTTCGAAGCCAAGGGTTTCTTGAAAGCATGAAATTAACACACTCGGCCGAAGAGGCTTTGTTAACACGTAAATCACCAAGTGGGCTGATTTAAGCTCATCTCTCTCCATGGAGTTTTGGGGGCACTGTCAAAGCAGTCACTGAGTCAGCTGGTCTAAGCTCTTTCAGCATATCACAAAGCTTAAGAGAAGTTTTTTCATCCCAATTGTCACTTTGAACAATCAGTATGGGTTATCGACCACCAAATTCAGAATTAATAGAAGAAGAAATTCTGCAAATGATATATAATAACATACACTTAAATCAACAAAATAAATTGAGGTTTCAGGTAAGTTGTTACTCACTTGGTATCATCAAGGTCCGAATAATCATCCTCCTGAAATTGAGGCTGGAAATTAGTTTGTTGCACTAATACTAATTCTTTTATTTGCTTAAGTTCTCTCATTTCATTTTCAAAGTTAGACAAACGATCCTTCAAAGACTGGTTTTTATTTTCAATTGAACGTAACTTAGCCAATAATTCGGTTTTTGAGGCAGTTCCACCTGTCAAATCTTTCACCTTTAATCCACCCCCAAAACCAAATACATGACTATCACTTTGAGGTCCAAAGCATTTTTCTACAATCTCTATTCTAGGAAGTGATGGTTCAGACTGCACCAATTCATGGATTTGAGCCTACAAAGTATATAGAGAAATTTTTATCAGATCCCACTAAAAGTAAAGAACATGTTTAATTAACCAAACGCACATGTTTCTCAATTGTTTTAGGATCGACATAGTTCTACAATGAGGCTTGAATTAATTTGACCAAAGTTTAGTATATACCTTACCTTTATTTCAATTTTATGAATTTAAAACATAGAACAGGCACCAGCAGTAGCTACATCATCAACTGTTGTACCAGCAGTAGCTACGCCAGCAGAACATGCAATGCTATAGACATCTGAATACCTGTCAATATTCTTGGGGTACCCCATATTCATTTTCATCTTGATTCAATGCAACATTTGTACCAACCATATGGTAGGCTGAAATTACACAGGTAACTTCAATGCTATAGACATCTGAGAAGCTCTTGCACATGAAACAACATAAGTGCGGCATACCATCAACCTCAACGCTCCTTCTCTTCTGCCAGTCATCGTTTTTGCCAATTAGAACTATTACACATATCCAGACTCACTCAGAACACACAGACACAAGTTGGAAGCAGTAAGTCTCCCAAATAAGTCTATAAATATCCATTCACAAATATAAGCCAGAAAAGGAAATATATGATTGCACATTAAATGAGTAGAAGATAACATCTCCCGAGTAAAGTTTTTGATGTACTAATTAATTTAGGTGGTAGTATAATCCTATAACAAATATACAAGTTCTATGACTCAAAAATGCACGTATCAATGTATGAGAGCTAAAGCACATGAATTACTCTCCAGTATGTATCATATCATTAACTAAGAACTTGTTGATTAGAATATAATGCAAATTAAAAAAATATCCTAATGGTCATGTGCAATCGAGTGTCATAATAATATATATGGGTTTGATAGGCTAAATTATCTTGTGTTTAACAAACTTTAGTTTGCACAAGATAGACACTTAAAGAAGTTAAAGGTTCCTAATGCCCAACTTTAATGATATTAATTCAACTGAAACTTAACGGAAATTAGCTTTCAGATATGAAGTTATCCATAAGTGCTACATAAGCCAGGAAAGAGTCATTGAATAGGGGGTACTTACACTCAATAAAGTGGGATCTACACTACATATAGCAGCTAATATTGCAAATAAGAACTTACCAATTTCCAGTTATCATCAATTAAATTCTTAAAAAAGAATAGATTTGACAAATCATATGAAAAAATTCAACCAATTCATCACCTCATATGAAAAACCACAAGACATACTACAATATTTTCATGACCCTTCAAGAAAGTCCCCAGAAGAATTCTATAATGTAAATCGCAAAGGATAAAACTATAGCCTAGACAAAACTCTACAAGAAAAAATCTATATACTTACATCTCTATCTTTCTTGTGTGTAAGTGTGTATTTTGTTTTTTCCGTGTTGATGAAAAGTACATGAAGAGGTAATGAGGGTGGTGTTTCTATATCTAGGCTAACCAATTCAGTCATTGGGATATTAATCGACCTGTATCTTGGCATGGCAGGCCGGTATACCCGGTGTTTGTAGCCTTTGCGTGGCTGGTTTCTCTTTGCCTTATCGTTACTCACATTCGAGCCCCATTTGCTTGAAAGACAAAAAAAAAGTAGAATATATTCCATGACTGAATGTTGGGATATGATGAATCAAATTATAAATCATATTTCAGTCCTAATACGAGCAATCAATACCCTTTTTTGATGAAATTTCAGTTCTGGGGTATTTAATATTCTCTTATGTCTGATGATTTTACGAGCAACCATACAACCCTTCTTTTGTACAAATTTCTCCTAACACAATAAAGATCACCCAATTTTAAACCTAATAATCTCACTTTTATCACGCACACAAGAAAAATCAGTATTCAAAATAACTAATTGTAGAAAACAACTAAAGAAACAAAAAATTGCAGAACCCTTTTTTTGATTTCTGATTTAATCGGGAAAAAAGCATGAAGAAGAAAAAAGAAATAGAATAGATTAAAGAGAAAGAAATTAAACTTACTCTTTTTTAGGTGGATAATCCAATGGTATAATTTGTGTAGTCTCTTGGAGAGTGATGAATATTAGACACTAACCTACCTTCTAAGTTCTTTGCAACCTTGTGCATTTTGATGAAGTTTTGCGGCCAACTCTTAGGGATTTTAGCGTATTGGAGGGATTTTAGGGTGAAAGATAATTTGGAGGGATTAACATGAAATTTTTGGAGCTTTACTTCTTTTTTCTTTTAACTTTAGTTTTCCTCAATTTCGCGCCCCTATCCCGCTGAAATCGATATTAGAGACCAGATATTAATTTTTGTATAAACCAGAATAATAGCCTGTTTGGCCAAGCTTCTTTTTGGCTAGTAGTGTTTTTTTTTGCCAAAAGTACTTTTGGCCAAAAATTGAGGTGTTTGGCCAAGCTTTTGGAAGCAAAAAAGGTGCTTTTGAGGAGAAGCAGAAGCAGTTTTGGAGAAGCAGAAAAAAGTAGCATCTCTTCAAAAGCACTTTTTTGAGAAGCACTTTTAAGAAAAATACACTTAGAAACAGTTTTTTAAAGCTTGGCCAAACACTAATTGCTGCTCAGAAGTAATTTTCAAACTAATTAGCCAAACACAAACTGCTTCTCACCAAAAGTACTTTTGAGAAAAGCACTTTTGAAAAAAGCACTTCTTAAAATAAGCTGATATTTGTAGCTTGGCCAAACGGGCTATAAGTCTGGTCATGTATTTAAAAGATAAAATTGCATTTTAAAGACCAAAACAATTCTCATACCTATAAGTACACATTTAAGGACCATATTTAGAACTTGTCGCTAAATGCTGGTCCCTAATAAGGCTTTTTCTTGTAGTGATATCCATGATACAATCCTTTAACCATTAAATCCTTCGTCTATGACCTGGGCTCAATTCTTTCCGTCTCCTGGTATTAGTCATTACCCTAGCCCTTTATGGGCGTTATGGAATATCCATGATACAATCCTTTAACCATTCAATCATTCGTTTATTACCTGGGCTTAATTCTTTCTTTTAACGTATACCAGAATCTTCTACGACTGTATATGTTGCAAGTATAAAACTCCAAACTCTTAAGAGCATTCATAACGTCACCAACTCGGGATCACTTATCGAATAATTTCTTTCGTTCCTTCTTAGCTTTCTTTAAACGTACACAGTTACTTTTTATGGTGTTTCTGCCCTTTGTTGCATGCATACTTAACTTATCCTAGTTCCCGCGCATACCGATTTTTTTTTGCAACTCATATGGTCTCGAATATTACCTTTAATGTTTCTCCCCATTCAGTGTCCACAGTAGGTGCCACTTTCTTTTGGAGCGCGTACACATATCTTTTTATATTACTTGCAACCTTTCAACTTGCTTGCATTATAGCTTTCCTTCTGTCATTTTAGAATATCAAGCGAGACATCACATCGTCTCTAACTCTTCTTTACTCTCTTAGTCAGGCTTTTCGATACCTAGACCATAGGCTGGAAGATATGCTACTGATGATACCGCTATTATTCCTAGATACTAAATCCCCACGCTTCTAGCCTTTTATCCGAAGTATGGACTACTCAATATCTTCTACCTTTGAGTATCTCGTACGTTATTCACCTTTACCTTACTTATTTTAATATCTCGCATCGTATCTTCTATCTCTTTCATGACCTCCCTTCCACCTAGGTGTGATTTATGTCCATAACTTGGAGCTCTTTTATAATACTTGCACCTCTGGTGCATACACAATCCGGTGGGAGCTTCATACTGACTTCTTGTGAGGCTGGTACTCTTCTCACAGGCATAATCATAGAGCCCTAATAAAATATGGCTACTATACTATCTTTCTTATACCTCTAATATTAAGAGTGATTCTACAATGTTCTCAATCATGATGTCTATAATTTTCCGCGACCAATAATCAGACTCCTGATTTTTTAGTTGATGAAACTCTTTAGTTTCCTCTTTCTTCTAATCAACTTTATGTAGGTTTAAGCTATCTTCCGATATCCGTCTCCTGGTATTAGTCATTACCCTAGCCCTTCATAGGCGTTATGGAATATCCATGATACAATCTTTTAACCATTCAATCCTTTGTCTATGACCTGGGCTCAATTCTTTATTTTAACGTATACCAGGATCTTCTACGGCTGTATATGTTGCAAGTATAAAACTCCAAACTCTTAAGTGTGTTCATAACGTCACCAACTCGGGATCATTGATCGAATAATTCCTTTCGTTCCTTCTTAGCTTTTTTTAAACGTACGCAATTACTTTTTATGGTGTTTCTGCCCCTTATTACATGCATAGTTAACATATCCTAGTTCCCACGCATGTCGAATTTTTTTTTTGTGCAACTCATTTGGTCTCGAATATTACCTTTAGGTTTTCTCCCCATTTATTGGCCACGGTAGGTGCCACTTTCTTTTGGAGTGCGTACAATTTTTGTAGTAAGACTGTTTTCGCATGATCATTTCTACTTCAAATTTCTACGTTTAGGTTGAAGCCTTCTTTCTTATTTCCTCAGCTAGTCTTCCATTGTAGTACTTAAGGAGGACCCCCAGACTCTTGTAAAGCTGCGAGCTTATTACATCATATACCCGATGGAGCTTTTGATGTTCTTCCCCGCCTCTAACTATCTGTAGATACTTACCTCCACGCCCTTGTGTTTGTAGTGTTGCTTCTGAACTGATATTTTGACTGTCTTCTCAGTGGCATTCTCTTTTATTTCTATAATATTCATACGGTACCTTTTTAACTTCCCCAACTCTTATACGAATATATCTCAAGTATTACAATGTCATAACTACGAGGCTGAATTCCCCATGTTGGGGTTTCATGTGTTTATCTTACATTGATCTGCTGATTTGTCTTTACCCTCTTGTCTAGCCATAACAAGACTCTTCCTGAATCAACTACTAACTGCTCGTTGGTCCGTTCTTATATCCATACTCCGTGTAATCTTTCTTGGGTTATTTCCTTTGTCATAACTTACTTCTTGTGCTGGCTCTTTATTTATCAATAACATCCCGGGCCGGAACCCTTACTTCCTCTCCTTGGCGTCGTGCTTAATTCATGTTCTGGAATCGTAGCATATACGTAGGAGCTGAATAAGTGTAATCTCATTCCTTTTTTATTTTTACCGCATTCTTCTTTTACCATTCCATGATTACTAGCACCACTTAATTCTGACTTCATGGCACACCACTCCATATTCCCCCTTTAGGGGAGTACTAACATTTAGTGCTACGATGATCTACATATAAATGTTTTACCTCTTCATCTTTGGCGTCTTTTCACTTCATCGATGACCCTTACTCGCATTGCGGTAATCGTTCGGTACCAAGGATACCAAATTTCCTTACTCAAGAGAGAGACACCTAGTGTAACCGGCACGTACAGTCCCTTCAGTTTAACTTTGCTCACATTGCTTGCTTTAGGGAAGTGTCTTACTAAATGACCATTTTCAGAATTTCTCATGAATTTTCTTCTTTTGTCCATTCTGCTAACGCCGGGGCAAAATTTGAAATTCTGATGATACTGCGTATTATCCAATCACTCATTCCTTAATTCATGTTTAGTTACCCTATTCACCTGCCCATACTGATTTGTATTACTTTGGGGGTCTAAGCTTTTCCTTTTATTCACGAACTTGTTTCTCATAATGATGATATGACTTTATGGCCTATACTCTTTTGTTGTCTCAAGGCCCGTCACTTCTCGTCTTTTCCTTCATTTGACTACAAACTCTGTAATATTGTCATTTTTTTCCTGATCTACAGTTGTCATCCATGTATCACATCTTACTCATAGTGCACTCTCTTCTTATTTCCTGCTAACATTTTTGTCTATCACTTTATTCTGAAAACTTATCGACAAGATATTCTTTTGCTTTTAGCTCCCCTTTGCTCCATCCACTTGCTCTTCGGGTTGCTTAACATTATCTCTCTACTAGGGACGGGAGTCATATTAAGATGATAATTATCCTTTTCAGGCTTCCAGTGCCTATCTTTGTAGTACTTATATCTAGATGTACTATTTTAGAGTGCACCATCCGGGTGTCTCACAAGGAGATTTATTAGCACTTTATCCTTCAGAAATGTCAACTAACCCAAACAATATATCCATCATTTTGGGTCACTCTAACACCAGCCGGATCTTGATATCCATCCTTCTCTTATACTACTTAAATTCGCTTCCATAGGGCATAAATGAGATGTCTGTGGCCAATTGTACATACCTTTCTTACAATTGAAGGTAGATCAAAACGCTTATTAATTTTTCTTCCTGAATTGTAAATACCGATAACCTTCATTAAATGGGTACCTCGTTCCCTTCTTCACCTTGCTTATTTTACTTGTTGAAACTTGTGTCTAACTTTCAATCCTGTTATTACTTTTTACCGTAAGAGTGGATAAGTATTCTTTCCTTAAAGCTCCTTATCAAGAACCTTACACCTTTTAGTATATGCATAATCTGTTGAAAATCTCACATTTACTCATCATAAGCAAGATGCAAAATCGAGTTAAAATTGAGTTCCTCTAACTCAATACTTCCATAGCTTTATTCATTAGCGATCGTCTTTCTAAATGTAAGTATCGTTGTATTACGAATAAGATAGAGTTTAGGAATTTGAATTCTTACAGCTGAACTCTACCACACGATCTAGAGTAAGAAGAAAGATCGACAATCTGAAATGCCTCGTAGCCTCTTGCTTATAAGTGTGGTGCATGACACACCCATAAACAAGATTCTACTAGACACGGCTTGTAGACTCCCTAGAACATAACTGCTCTGATACCACTTTTTGTCACGACCCAAACTGATGGGCCGCGACAGGCACCCGTACCTTACTCAACTGAGTACCAACATAACATATCTTTCTTATTACATCATAATATAAATGTGACATACGGGCATAACATGCCAACATGATCCTTTATAAACTCTAAACATAGGCCAACAAGGCCGAACAATCTTTCACGTACACGACATATGTCTACAAGCCTCTAAGACTGCATAATTGTCATAAAGGTCAGGACAGAGTCCCTCCATACCAAACTATACATGTCTAAATCATACTAACCAAACACGCAACTCCGAAGCAAATGGAGCGCACCAACATCTTCCGCTGAGCTGATAGCCTACTTTGAGGGCTCTCGACCTGTCTATCTAGACCTGCGGGCATGAAACGCAGCGTTCCCAGGCAAAGGGAACGTCAGTACAAATAATGTACCGATTATGTAAGGCACATAAATAAGTACATACAAAAATGAAAGAAATATAGAGTACATGACTCAACCTGTAAGTATGGACAACTTTGTAAATCATGAAATACTTATAGTGTCATGCATATGTGTATGAATAACATGTCGTGCATAAGTACGTGGGTTCATAATATCATCAAGTCTCTGAGGACATCCCATCATATCATCTCGGCTACTATGGGCAAAATTATCAACGTATACAAGCTGATCAGATGGTGGTGCGTATATAACGCCGTAACTTTTTTCCCATATCCATATCTATATACATATAATATACATATATATGTGTATATAACTCCATCTAGTCATGGTTCAATGTACATGTATAAATGCATGAAATGCATAAGAAATACGTTAATAAGATTTTCTCGAAATGCCATAAAAATCGATATGCCTTTTGGATAAACTTTATCAAATATGTATTTTTCTGAGACCCATGAACAGAAGATATAATAATAATTTATGTGGGGAATCAAGAATAAAGACACCCCTAGTATTTCTATGAATAGAGTCATTCATGAAAGTTACGTATTTTGCTCGTTTCATTTGTATTATTTGGATCATGCCAAAAAGAAAGAAGGAATAACATTAACATACCTTAATTGCTCATAACTATTCAACCAAGAAATATCCAGCTACTCCAACACAAAAGGTTCTTAAAGCCATGAGAGTGACACTTGAATCTGTCACTACCAACTTGAAGATTCATTTAATACTTCCATTGAAAACTCCATTTTTGGTTTGACTTGCACAAATTTCCATATATTTTTAGTACATATATAACATCCCAAGAAAATTCCAAGTTGCTTACTTTGTTGGCTCTAAATCAATTAGCTATCATATATTTAACAATACAAATTAAGATTCTTACACCTTAGTTCTTACATGAATTCAAGAGATTAGTTTAGTCACATGGCTTCAAAGTGTCCACCTTTTCTATTTTTAGCAAAATATTATAGTGTTTCTGGAGATGGGGATAGTTGTAACCAATTTTGGATGCATGGATTCATGCCACTTATCAAAAAGATGTAACAGTCACAATATGTTGTGGCAAAAACTATCACACATTTTTGGAGGGGGGAGGGATTAATCTTATCCAAATATATCCTCAATTAATTAGGTAATGTCCTGTTACCCGATAATTAATCAATTACCCGCATAATTGAGAATTATTTCCACTTACTTCAAATATTACTCACATTTCACATATCTTATACACCTTACTAGCATGGTCATGTAGTACCTTGTATGACACTAGTCCATAAATATCGGGTATTTTAGCTCCGACTGTATTTTACCCTAAAATGCCAAACTTGAACAAAATTTATTTTCTTTGACTTGCTCCCCCTTTCACCTTCATGAATTTACAAATCGCTTATAAAATAGCATAATCTTTATAATCTCTAAATAATCTTTTATTTGGACTGATGTCAATTACCTTACGACAAAATTAACATACAATACTTCAGGGTGCAACATTGTCGTAACTTAATACTGCGAAGCGTAATATCATCTTAATGTAATACTGCAAGGCGTAACATCATCGTAATATATTACTGCAGAGGGTAACATCATCGTAATATATTACTGCAGAGTATAACATCGACGTAATACTGTGGGGCATAATATTATTTCCCCATTTGGAAAATTCGTCCTCGAATATTGACTGATGCATTTATTATTTTCATAACTTATATCTTCCGAATACTCTAGAACTTCCCTTGCCATCTAGGTGACTGTTCTGTGAATGAGTCCAAAGTCCAGGGCATTCCCCCCTTAGGCCTCCTTCTCACACCACAACTTGTAGTCGGAATCCTTCCAATCTCGTAGCTGTTGCTACCTTTCATCATGCAGCCTGTACAATTTTGACCTGGTAAGTGTGCCCAATCTCTAGGCTTCATATGTAGATCTTGATAAGATGTCCCTTTGGTCATCTATGAGTATACTGAAGTTCTTCGCTCGGTACGTTGTTGAATTCATGAATATTGCTATATCTCATCGCACAGGTCCGTTTAGCCATCCATATGAATTTACTGCCATAACTCTTACTTTAATTTACCGTTGCTAAGGTCTGCTACCAAATCCCAGCTTACTCTCGTTGCTTATTCCATATGTATAAATTTAAGTCCTTTAATGCTTCCTCCTTACTGCTCATCTTTAGAATGACGGTCTAATCTCATTTCATACTTTGTGACTTTTATCCATCCACTGTTGATTCACCTCAATATTTATCCATAATCAACCCCTGATAACTTAACCGTTTATGTAACCCTGCCGCTAGGGTTCACATTTCATCGGGGAACATCTTAAATGATTAGACTGATCCACCTAGGGCGATACCATGCTTTCATAACTGTATCTCACAGCATTCCAATGTGATTCCCCTTGCATGAGTATTTTAATCTTGTCCAATTCATGAGATCTCTTTCTTTTCTTCGTCAAGTCATTACTCAATCGAAGGCCCAAACGTCATCCTTTATCTATCACAATTACACCCTCATTCTATTACCAGGGCAACATTACATCTCTTCTAAATGCTACTAGTCTTAGACTCCTTTGATCTCATTCAGGCTATAGTGAGATTTGTATAACTTAGAGAAACCATCTGCTCTTATTGTTTTCATGGGCTTAATCCTGAGGACTTATCCATTTTTATTACCTTCTCACTTGCCCGTTCTTGTCCTTACTCATGTCTTCTAGAACCTTGTCGCTTTACCATACAATAGCTTGCGACCTACATATATCATTTTATATTACTTGCAACCTTTCAACTTGCTTTCATTATATCTTTCCTTATGTCATTTTGTAATATCAAGCGAGACATCATACCGTATCTAACTCTTCTTTAATCTCTTAGTCAGGTTTTTCGATACCTAGACCATAGGCTGGAAGATATGCTACTGATGATGCCGCTATTATTTCTAGATACTGAATCCCCACGCTTCTAGCTTTTTATCCGAAGTATGGACTACTTAATATCTTCTACCTTTGAGTATCTCGTACGTTGTTCACCTTTACCTTACTTAACTTAAAATCTCGCATCATATCTTCTATCTCTTTCATGACCTCCCTTCCACCTAGGTGTGATTTACGTCCATAACATGGAGCTCTTTTATAATACTTGCACCTCTGGTGCATACACAATCCGGTGGGAGCTTCATACTGACTTCTTATGAGGCTGCTACTCTTCTTACAGGCATAATCATAGAGCCCTTATAAAATATGTCTACTGTACTATCTTTCTTATACCTCTAATAGTAAGAATGATTCTGCAATGTTCTCAATCATGATGTCTATAATTTTCTGGGTACAATAATCAGACTCCTGATTTTTTTAGTTGATGAAACTCTTTAGTTTCCTCTTCCTTCTAATCAGCCTTTATGTAGGCTCAAGCTATCTTCCAATCTCCGTCTTCTGGTATTAGTCATTACCCTAGCCCTTCATAGGCGTTATTGAATATCCATGATACAATCCTTTAACCATTTAATCCTTCGTCTATGACCTGGGCTCAATTATTTCTTTTAACGTATACCAGAATCTTCTACAGCTGTATATGTTGCAAGTATAAAACTCCAAACTCTTAAGTACTTTCATAACGTCACCAACTCGGGATCATTGATCGAATAATTCCTTTCGTTCCTTCTTAGCTTTCTTTAAACATACGCAATTACTTTTTATGGTATTTTTGCCCCCTTGTTGCATGCATACCTAACTTATCCTAGTTCCCACGCATGCCGAATTTTGTTTTGTGCAACTCGTATGGTCTCAAATATTACCTTTGATTTTTCTCCCCGTTCATTGGCCATGGTAGGTGCCACTTTATTTTGGAGTGCGTACAATTTTTGCAGTGAGACTGTTTTCGCATGACCATTTCTACTGCGAATTTCTATGTTTAGGTTGAAGCCTTCTTTCTTGTTTCCCTAGCTAGTCTTCCATTGTAGTACTTAAGGAGGACCCTCTGACTCTTGTAAAACTGCGAGCTTATTACATCATATAGCTGATAGAGCTTTTGATGTTCTTCCCCGGCTCTAACTATCCGTAGATACTTACCTCCACGCCCTTGTGCTTGTAGGGTTGCTTCTGAACTGATATTTTTACTGTCTTCCCAGTTATAACTGCGAGGCTGAATTCTCCATGTTGGGGTTCCCTGTGTTTATCTTGCATTGATATGCTGATTTGTCTTACCCCTCTTGTCTAGCCATAACAAGACACTTCCTGAATCAACTACTAACTGCTCGCTGGTCCGTTCACATATCCATACTCCGCGTAATCTTTCTTGGGTTATTTCCTTTGTCATAACTTACTTCTTGTGCTGGCTCTTTATTTATCAATAACATCCCGGGACGGAACCCTTACTTCCTCTCCTTGGCGCCGTGCTTGCTTCATGATCTGGAATCGTAGCATATATGTAGGAGCTGAATAAGTGTAATCTCATTCCTTTTTTGGTTTTACCGCATTTTTCCATTACCATTCCATGATTACTAGCAACACTTAATTCCGACTTCATGGGACACCACTCCATATTCCCCCCTTTAGGGGAGTACTAACATTTAGTGCTACGATGATCTACATATAAATGTTTTACCTCTTCATCTTTGGCATCTTTTCACTTCATCGATGACCCTTACTTGCCTTGCGGTAATCATTCGGTACCAAGGATACCAAATTTCCTTACTCAAGAGGGAGACACCTAGTGTAACCAGCACGTACAGTCCCTTTAGTTTAACTTTGCTCACATTGTTTGCTTTAGGGAGGTGTCTTACAAAATGACCATTTTCGGAATTTCTCACGAATTTTCTTCTTTTGTCCATTCTGCTAACGCCGGGGCAAAATATGAAATTCTGATGATACTGCGTATTATCCAATCACTCAGTCCTTAATTCACGTTTAGTTACCCTATTCACCTGCCCATACTGATTTGTATTACTTTGGGGGTCTAAGCTTTTCCTTTTATTCACGAACTTGTTTCTCATAATGACGATATGACTTTATGGCCTATACTCTTTTGTTGTTTCAAGGCCCGTCACTTCTCGTCTTTTCCTTCATTTGACTACAAACTCTGTAATATTGTCATTTTTTTCCTGATCTACAGTTGTCATCCATGTATCACATCTTACTCATAGTACACTCTCTTCTTATTTCCTGCTAATATTTATGTCTATCACTTTATTCTGAAAACTTATCGACAAGATATTCTTTTGCTTTTAGCTCCCCGTTACTCCATCCACTAGCTCTTCAGGTTGCTTAACATCATCTCTCTACTAGGGACGGGAGTCATACTAAGATGATATTTATCCTTTCCAGGCTACTAGTGCCTATCTTTGTAGTACTCATATCAAGATGTACTATTTTAGAGTGCACCATCAGGGTGTCTCACAAGGAGATCTATTAGCACTTTATCCTTCGGAAATGTCAACTAACGCAAACAATCTATCTACTATTTTGGGTCACTCTAACCCCAGCCGGATCCTGATATCCATCCTTCTCTTATACTTCTTAAATTCGCTTCCATAGGGCATAAATGAGATATCCGTGGTGAATTGTACATACCTTTCTTACAATTGAAGGTAAATCAAAACGCTTATTTTTTTCTTCCTTAATTGTAAATACCGATAACCTTCATTAACTGGGTACCTCGTTCCCTTCTTCACCTTGCTTATTTTACTTGTTGAAACTTGTGTCTAACTTTCAATCCGGTTATTCCTTTTTACTGTAAGAGTGGATAAGTATTCTTTCCTTAAAGCTCCTTATCAAGAACCTTACACCTTTTAGTACACGCATAATCTGTTGAAGACCTCACATTTACTCATCATAAGCAAGATGCAAAATCGAGTTCCTCTAACTCAATACTTCCACAGCTATATTCCATATCAATCGTCTTCTTGAATATAGGTATCATTGCATTACGAATAAGATAGAGTTTAGGAATTTGAATTCTTACAGATGAGCTCTACCACATGATCTAGAGTAAAAAGAAAGATCGACAATCCAAAATGCCCCGTAGCCTCCTGCTTATAAGTGTGGTGCACGACACACCCATAAACAAGACTCTACTAGACACGGCTTGTAGACTCCCTAGGACAGAGCTGCTCTGATACCACTTTTTGTCACGACCCAAACCAATGGATCGCGATAGGCACTCGTACCTTACTCAACCGAGTACCAACATAACGTATCTTTCTTATTACATCATAATGTACACGTTACATACAGCCCTAACAGGCCAACATGATTCTTTATAAACTCAAAACATAGGCCAACAAGGCCGAACAATCTTTCACGTACACAACATATGTCTACAAGCCTCTAAGACTGCATAATTGTCATAAAGGTCGGGACAGAGTTCCACCATACTAAACAATACATGTCTAAATAATACTAACCAAACACACAACTCAGAAGCAAATGGAGCGCACCAACATCTTCCGCTGAGCTGATAGCCTACTTGGAGGGCTCTCGACCTATCTATCTAGACGTGCGGGCATGAAACGAAGCATCCCCAGGAAAAAGGAACGTCAGTACGAATAATATATCGAGTATGTAAGGCATATAAATAAGTGCATAAAAGACATGGAAGAAATATAGAGTACATGACTCAACCTGTAATTTTGGACAACTTTGTAAATCATGAAATACTTATAGTGTCATGCATATGTGTATGAATATCATGTCGTGCATAAGTACGTGGGTTCATAATATCATCAAGCATCTGAGGTCATCTCATCATATCATCTCGGCCACTGTGGGCAAAATCATCAACGTATACCAGCTGATCAGGTGGGGGTGCGTATATAACGCCATAACCTTCCCCATATCCCATATACATATACATATATATATATATATATATAACGCCATCTAGTATAGGTCAATGTACATGTATAAGTGCATGAAATGCATAAGAAATACGTTAATAAGATTTTCTCGGAATGCCATAAAAATCAATATGTCTTTCTAATAAACTTTATCAAATACGTATTTTTCTGAAACCTATGAACAGAAGATATAATAATAATTCACATCTGGAATCAAGAATATAGACACCCCTAGTATTTCTATGAATAGAGTCATTCATGAAAGTTGCGTATTTTGCTCGTTTCATTTGTATTATTTGGATCATGCCAAAAAGAAAGAAGGAATAGTCGTAACATACCTTAATTTCTCATAACTATTCAACCAAGAAATATCCTGCTACACCAAGAAAAAAGATTCTTAAAGCCATGAGAGTGACCCTTGAATCTGTCACTGCCAACTTGAAGATTCATCTAATACTTCCATTGAAAACTCTATTTTTGGTTTGACTTGCACAAATTTCCATATACTTTTAGTATAGATATAACGTCACAAGAAAATTCCAAGTTGCTTACTTTGTTGGCTCTAAATCAATTGATTATAATAGCTTTAACAATACAAATTAAGATTCTTACATCTTAGTTCTTATATGAATTAAAGATATCAGTTCATTCACATGGCTTCAAACTGTCCACCTTTTCTATTTTCATCAAAATATTATAGTGTTTCTGGAGATGGGGATAGTTGTAACCAATTTTGGATGCATGGATTCATGCCACTTATCTAAAAGATGTAATAGTCACAATATGTTATGGCAAAAGCTGCCACATTTTTGTGCGGGGGGGGGGGGAGGTGGCATAGGGGAGGGATTAATCTTATCCAAATATATCCCCAATTAATTAGGTAATATCCCGTTACCCGATAATTAATCAATTACCCGCAAAATTGAGAATTATTTCCACTTACTTAAAATATTACTCACTTTTCACATACCTTATATACCTTACTAGCATGGTCATGTAGTACCTTATATGACACTAGTCCATAAATACCGGGTATTTTAGCTCGAGCCGTATTTTACCCCAAAATGCCAAACTTGAACAAAATTCATTTTCTTTGACTTGCTCCCCCTTTTACCTTCATGAATTTACTAATCGTTTGTGAAATAGCATAATCCTTATAATCTCCAAATAATCTTTTACTTGAACTGATGTCAATTACCTTACGACAAATTTAACGTACAATACTTCAGGGTGCAACATCGTCGTAACTTAATACTGCGAAGCGTAACATCATCGTAATGTAATACTGCAAGGCGTAACATCATCGTAACATATTACTGCAATGGGTAACATCATCGTAATATATTACTGGAGAGCATAACATCGACGTAATACTGCAGGCGTAACAATTATGACTTCCTCTACGGTCCCCGCTACTACTATTTCTCGAATCAAAATCGGTTCTTCAAGTGGATTTAGAGTGATGAAGTAAATTACCATTGAAGTTCCTGCCGATGGTAATCTTCTGAAGAAGTCAGGCCAAGCTGACGTATGGTTGAAGCCCTTGATTGGTCCAATTGAAAAGTCCAAGCTAGAAAGTCATAGTTCTTTGTCTTGGATGAATGATATCATGCAATCATCATTGAAGGTATTGATGTCTTTTCATGTTCTATTCCATTTTCCTTTTGCTGAAATTCTTACCCTTTTTATGTAGATCAATCTCATCGGTACGGAGATGATGAAAAGGGTTTCCCATATAGAGCAATTGATGCATGATTACTAGATTAAGGTAGATAATTGGAAAGAGCAGTATGAAAGTCTTCAGCTTGAGATGGAAGTTTTAGAAGAAAACAAATGTATCTTAGAGCAGCAGCTGAGAGTCATGGCATCAGAGTTAGTGGTTGAAAAAGCTTCTTCCAACTAGGCGGGCAAGGATAAAAACCTCCTCGACTCATCTTTTGCTGAGCAACTCTCCAAAGCTACTGAAGAGATTAGAAGCCTTTAGGCTTTGCTGAATGAGAAAGAGGTTTATGCTGGTGAGCTTGTTCAAGCACTCACCCATACCCAAGAGGATCTCCAAGTGTCTTCTGATAAGGTCTAGTTTTTAGAGAGTTCACTTGCCCCTTTACAGTCTTCTTACGATGCTGCTTTGGCTGAGAAGGAGGAGCTCAAGAGTTAAATTGATCATTGGGAAAGAGTCTACGAAGCTCTTGAGGACAAGGCAGTTGTTGAAGTGAGTTGGGCCATTTTGAACACGCGCCATGGTACTCTTACGGAGGTTAGCCAGGAAGGTTTTAACTTGGATGTTGAGTTAGCAAAGATTAAAGAAACAATAGAAAAGACTCAGCAAAGCCAAAGCTTTTCTTCACCCATGGCTGATACTCCTGAAAATGTTGAAGCTAATCCTGGTGCGGTGGATGTTCCAGCTTCTTCTGATCAAATTGAGCCTTCTGCTGCTGATGATGCCATCCTGAATTCTTCTTCAGAACCTGCTCCACAGTGAAAGTTTGTTTGTGAAGTTTAACTTCTTCTTTCTTTTTCTTTTTTTGTTGGTGGAATGTTTGGTGGTTTTACCCCTGGTCGCATTTTGGGGTAATATTTTTGGTAACAACATATCCCAGGTCTTTTCGGAGATTTTGTAATAACAATTAAGTTAGAACTAAGTAATACTTAATTTTAACTGAATATTATAAAGTTGTTTTTGTTTCAACTTATAATTCCTTCGACTTGAGTTTCTGTTATACTCTATTAATGATTTGCCCTTGCCTTTTTTCTTTATAAGTTCAGGGTCTTGCTTCTATTTTATTTCAATTATTTCAATGTGCGGGTTTTTTGTTTTACCCTTTTAACTTTTTGCATTTTTAGAAATGCTTAGTTAATTTCATTGATTTTTGAATCAAACATGAATTATAAAAGAGGTCCCTTTTATATACGACACTTAATGAAGAAGACGTATCAACTTCATAATGGTGTAAACATACGAAAGGAGAAATAGGAACACACATGCTTCTTGGAATAACTTTGATAAAGTTTTCATTCAAACTTTGTCAAGCTTAAATAACATCTTACACGTATTTAAATATCTTCTATAAATCTTTCGTAACTATTTTTTTTTACAACAAATTTGTAAAAGAAATCCAAGGGTTTCTTTATGACCCATGGCTAAATACTGCCTTTAACCTAAACACTCGTAAGAGTTTGAAATTTGTATCCACGAGTGTATTCATCATAGTTGTTGGATTAGGCTTGCATTTTTTGGCTCGTGACTTTGCTCTAAACTTGATATTTGTTGACTCGAGTTTAGGCTTGACTTGAAATTTACTTATTTCTGCCTTCTTTGCCTTCCTTATGCGTATACAATATGCATATTATATAGTCTCCCGAGTGTTTGAGCTTTGAAGTATTAAATCTCGAGCACTTTATTATTCTTTCCATGCGATCCTTTTCCTGAGAAGGAAAAACATACGGGACTCGGAGGTACAATTTTAGAAGAAGACTGCTTAACCCATTATATTTCAATTAGAATAGTTATAACCCTAGACCGGGAATTATGTTCCTTCCACGTGTCTTTCAGGTCGTAATTCATCATTTAGTGTGGGTTAGCTTTTTCTTATCATCTAAAATCGTTAGGAAAATTTTAACAATTCAAAAATAAAAATCGTGAATGGTGATACCTGACTTTTGGTATTTCCTTCCCTTAGAAGTAGTATCTCTTCAGATGAACAATATTCCAATTTGAAGGTAGAATCTTGCCATCCAATGTTTCAAGCTCGTATGCACCTTTTCCTACGATACCATGAATCTTGTAAGGACCTTCCCAATTTGGACTTAACTTTCCTGCGTTGGCTACCCTCGTTGATTGGAAAACTTTCTTGAGTATGTAGTCCACAATCTTGAAGTATCTGAGGTGGGCTTTCCGATTGTAATACCGCTCAATAACTTGTTTTTGCGTTGTCATCCTTATTAATGTAGTTTCCCTCCTTTCTTCAAGTAAATCCAAGTTTACCCGCATCTCTTCTTCGTTTGACTCTTTAGTAGCTTGAGTATATCTCATACTGGTTCTCCTATCTCGACTGAAATTAAGGCTTCAGCTTCGTATACAAATAAGAACAGTGTTTCTCTCGCACTGTTTTTGTTGTTGTTCTGTAAGCCCACAAGGCTCCAGGTAGTACCTCTGGCCAATTGCCTTTAGATTCTTCCAGCCTTTTCTTCAAGTTGTTGATAATGACTTTATTTGTTGATTCAGCTTGTCCATTGCTTACCAGATGGTAATGTGTTGAAGTAATCCTTTTAATTTGTCAACTTTGGAAGAATTCTGTGATTTGTGCACCTATAAATTGCGGGCCATTATCACATACGGTCTCCTTTAGCTCCCCAAATCGGCATATGATGTTTCGCCAGATGAAGTCTCTGACCTCTTTTTCTCGTACCTGTTTGAAAGCTCCTGCTTCTACCCACTTAGTAAAATAGTCAGTGAGCACTAATAAAAATCTTACCTTGCCTTTGTCTTGTGGTAGTGGACCTACGATATCCATCCCCCACTTCATAAAAGGCCATGTTGCAATGACCGGATGTAATAATTCAGCAGGTCGATGCATGTTATTACCATAACTTTGGCACTTGTCACATTTTGCCACAAATTTTTCTGCGTCTTCTTCCATTTTTGGGCAATAATAGCCATCTCTAATTATGGTTTTTACCAAAGATCTTCCTCCAGCATGATTTCCACAATATCTCTCGTGTATTTCTCTCATCGCATATTCCGTTTGATAAGTCCCGAGATATCTTGCTAGAGGACCGCCGAATATTTTTTAATATAGATTGCCTTGATTTAAACAGTAACGAGCAACTTTTTGGCAAAGTGGTTGAGCCTTTTTCTTATCTTCAGGTAGTATTCCATACTGCAAAAAATTGACAATCTCGTTTCTCCAATCCCAAGTTAGATTATTGTATTTACCCCCTTTTTGTCTCGATCAAGCACTGAATGAAACAAATGTATTACGTAGGATATTTCTTCATTTGTTACTTTCGCAGCAAATGCAAGATTAGCTAGAGCGTTTGCCTCGGCACTTTCTTCCCTTGGTATCTGCGTGATTTTCCAAGTTTGGAATTGTCTAACTAAATCTCGTGCCTTTTCCAGGTATTGTTGCATCCTCGCCTCTCTGGCTGTATAAGTCCCTTGCATTTGGTTAACTACAAGATGCGAATCGTTTTTGATTATGACCTGCTCTATTCCGAGGTCTCGCACCAATTCTAAACCTGCAATCACAGCTTCATATTCTGCCTTATTATTAGTGATTGGATGACACTTTATTGTTTGTCTTATGGTTTCACCCGCAGGTGGTACCAGGACAGTGCCTAGACCTGCTCCTTTTACATTTGATGAACCGTCAGTAAATAAGGTCTAAGTACCTAGATTGGACACGTTAAATACCTACAGTTCTTTTTCTGCTTCCAATTGTATCCCTTGGCTAAAATCTGCCACGAAATCTGCTAAAACTTGTGACTTTATTGCAGTTCTAGGTTGATATGTAATGTCATATTCGCTTAGTTCTATAGCCCACTTGGCTAATCTACCTGATAACTCTTGTTTATGCAATATATTATGTAAGGCGTAGGAGGTTACCACAAAGATAGGATGACATTGGAAATAAGATCTTGATTTTCTAGATGCCATAATTAAGGCTAATGCAAGTTTCTCTAAATGAGGATACCGAGTCTCAGCATCTAGCAAAGATTTGCTAACATAGTAAATCGGTGATTGTTTACCTTAGTCTTTGCGAACTAATACGACATTTAGCACTACTTCTGAAACTGAAGGTAGATAAGCAATTTCTCCCCATCTTTCGGTTTGGCTAGCAATGGTGGATTTGATAGATACGCCTTTAAATTTTTAAGAGCTTGTTGACATTCTTCAAACCATTTAAATTGGTTTTGCTTTTTTAAAGCTGAAAAGAATTTGAAGCACTTTTCTGATGACTTGGAAATAAACTTGCCCAAGGCTGCTATTATTCCCGTCAACCTTTGTACTTCTTTTTTTGTGACGACCCGGCTGGTCATCTTAAGAATTAATGCCCTGATCCCCTATTAACTGCTTCCCCCGAGTTTATTTCTGCTATTTTGATTTGCCAGGATGTTCGGTTTTGAGTTTCGGAGAGTTTTAGGACACTTAGTCCCTAAATGAGAGCTTAAGTGTTGGAAAGTTGGTCGTAGTCGGAACAGTATGAAGACGACCTCGGAATGGAAATCTAATGGTTTCGTTAGCTCCGTTAGGTGAATTCGGGCTTAGGGGCGTGTTTGGATTGTGTTTTGGAAGTCCATAGCTAATTTTGGCTTGAAATGCCGAAAGTTGAATTTTTTAAGTTTCCGGTCCGATAGTGAGATTTTGATCCGAGGGTTGGAATGGAATTCCGAAAGTTAGAGTAGCTCCGTAGTGTTGCATGTGACATGTGTGCAAAATTTCAAGTCATTCAGATGAGGTTTAATAGACTTTTTGATCGAAAGAATTATTTTGAGAAGATTAGAGTTCTTAGGCTTGAATCCATGGTCAATTCGATCTTTCGATGTTGTTTTAGGTGTTCTAAGGATTGGTACAAGTTTGGATAGTGGTTTGTGACTTGTTGGTGCCTTTGATTGAGGTCCCGGAGGCCTCGGGGTGAATTCGGATGGTTGACGGAAAGATTTTGGAGTTAGAGTTGCAGCTTCAGCTATTGGTTCTGTCATAACCGCACCTGCGGTTTGGGTTCCGCAGGTGCGGCGCCGCAGAAGTGGCTCAGTGGCCACAGAAGCGGAATTTGGGAGTTTCTTCAGGAACCGCAGAAGTGGAACCGCATCTGCGAATTGAGAGTCGCAGATGCGGAAATTGACCTTTAAGTGAAAGTCGCAGATGCGACGAAGTCCTCGTAGAAGCAGTCCCAAAGCTGCAAATATAGAAATCGCTAGGCAGAACATATAAATTCTTGCCTTCGCGAAATTTAGCCATTTTTCATCTTTTTCAAAACGGGAAGAAGCTTGGGGAGAACTTTTCAAGAGATATTTTCAGAAGAGTTCATTGGGGTAAGGTCTTTGATCCCTAAACTCGTTATTGGAATGATTTTTATCAATTAAGCATGAAAAATTAAGGAAAATCAGTAGTAATTGGGGGTTTAGGGCTTGTTTAAATGGAGACCTTTGAGTGATGATTTGAGGGACAAGTTGAGGTCCGATTTTGGTACTTTTGATATGATTGAACTCGTGAGAGTGCGAGGTTTCTGGAAATATAAATTTTACCTGATCCCGAGACGTGGGTCTGAGGGGCGTTTTGGTCATTTTAATAATTTCATGTATTAGCTTAGAATTTAATTGTAGAATCAGTTACTTGAAGTGTTAATTACATTATGCAATTGAACTGAATAGATTTGGGCCATTTGGAGTCGAGTAATAGTGGCAAGAACGTGGTCTCGGGTTGATTTTGAACCGGTTCGAGGTAAGTGGCTTGTCTAACCTTGTGTGGGGGACCTTCCCCTTAGGATTGGTATATTTAGTAATTGAAATGCCTTGTACGTGAGGTGACAAGTGCGTACTTGTGCTGATTGTTGGAAATTCGGTTTTCTTTAAGTAATTACTAGTATGTTTCATTTCCTATTTCTATTACTTGCATATTAAGCATGTTGTTAGCTTAGTAAAGCTTGTCTAAGTGACTTAATTGCTTTATTTTCTCAACCTGCCTTACCTAAATTTTGTGCAGCATGATATGCTAGTATCACTTGTTGCCTTAATATGAAGTTTCCCATTTCTGTATATTTTCCTGTTGCTGCTGTGTATTTATTTTGGGACTACAGATGTGGGATTCCGGTAGCTCCCCCTTGTCTGTTTATTTTGGGACTATGGATGTGGGATTGTCGTAGATCCCCTTGCACATTTATATGGAACTACGGGAATGCACCTGGTAGATTTCTCCAGTACTGGGTATTTACATTTGGGACTACGGAACAGGATTCTGATAGATCCCCGCGCACTATGAGTTGGACTACGAGACGGGATCCCGGGAGATCCATTAGATATGTATATATGGGACTATAGGATGGTATCCTAGGAGATCCCTGGTTGTTATTTTGGTGCTAAGTCGCATTTCTTTCCGTGTTTTGCCTTGTCTCTGTAATAGTTGTTGTTGCCTTTTTATACCCTGTGTTACTTTTACTGCTGTATTTATTTATACTGTTCTATTCTACACTGTCAAACTTTGTACTTTATTTAACCTGAATAGGGCCCTGACCTTTCTCGTCACTACCTGACCAAGGTTAGGCTTGACACTTACTGAATACCGTTGTGGTGTACTCATGCCCCTTCTGCGCATGTTTTTCATGTGCAGATCCAGGTACTGCGACTCAGTCCTATCACCCTTGAGGCGTGGTGACTGCTCCAGCGACTTCGAGGTATATCTGCCATATCCGCAGACCGAAGAGTCCCTTTTTATTATAGCTTTTAAACATTTGCCCTTCTGTATTTCTTTTCCTTGTTAGATATTCTGGAGTTAGAGTACTATGTAGTGATCCTTAGCTTGTGATTCATGGGTTTACGGTTCTTGGAAGTACGTATTGGTTGAGAGTTAACTATTGTGTATGCCGAGCGGCACTTTTAAACACTGTTTTTATCACTCTTCATTCTGTTTTAATTTGTTTTATTCCGCACTTTGGTTATCTTCTGCAATTTAGGCTTACCTAGTTGTAAAGGATTAGGTGCCGTCACGATGGTTCATGGAGGGCGAACCGGGGTCGTGACATTTTTTGCTCATGAGTATATTCGGAATTTCCTCAATAGCTCTAATCTGCGTAGGATTTACTTCAATGCCATGGTTAGAAACAAGAAATCCCATTAACTTACATGATAACACGCCAAATGCACATTTCTTAGGATTTAACTTCATGTTAAATTTGTGAAGAATCTGAAATGCCTCAGTCAAGTGTTGAATATGATCCCATATTTGTTGTGATTTGACCAACAGATTATCTACATACACTTCCATAGTTTTTCCTAGATGTTCTTGGAACATTATGGTCACTAGCCTTTGGTATGTGGCCCCAACATTCTTTAAACCGAACGGCATGACCTTGTAACAGTAAGTCTCCCTGTCTGTGATAAAGGAAGTTTTTTCTTCATCTTTAGGATCCATTTTAATCTGATTATATCCTGAATAGACATCTAAAAACTTAACAATTCATGCCCTGCAGTAGCATCAATTAGTTAATCTATGTGAGGTAATGGAAAAGAATCTTTAGGGCAAGCTTTATTCACATCATTATAATCTACACAAACTTGCCACTTACCATTCTTTTTGGGTACTACCACAGTATTATCCAACCAATCTGGATACATTACCTCGCGAATGGACTCGATTTTTAAAAGTTTTTGCACCTCATCTTGAATCACCTGGTTCTTGAAGGAGCCTTGCTTCCTTTTCTTTTGTTTGATAGGTGGGTATGATGGATCTTCATTTAATTTGTGGGTCATTACCTCCGGTGGTATACCTCTAATATCTGAATGGGACCAAGCAAAACAATCTGCATTAGCCTTTAAAAATTTAATCAACTTACATTTCATTTTTGGGCTGATGTTGGTTCCAATGTAGACTTTTCTGTCTGGCCAATGTACAAACAGCACCACAGCTTCCAGTTCCTCGATTAATGTTTTGATATTTTCATTTTCTTTTGGTTCTTAAATAGTATCGGGCCTCGAGTCTACATCTGTTTGCCTATCTTTAGTTGAGGCTCGTGTTACTGCGTCCTCAAATGAATTCTGTAATTGCTATTTTCCGTCACTTTTCATGCTTGAATCTTCCATGGAGTTAATGCTTCGAGAAGCTTGCTGGTCACCACGGATTTCTGTATCCCCCATTGTGATGGAAACTTGATAACTTGATGTAAAGTAAATGGAACAACGTCCATTTAGTAAATTCATGGTCTGTCGAGAATCATGTTGTAAATCATATCCATTTCTACTACCTGAAATTTGGTGTCTTTAAATACTCCTTCTGTGAATGTGGTGAGTATTATCTCGCCTTTTGTTGCGACGCTCGAGTTGTCAAAACCAGACAAGGTGTGTGCCTTGGGTATCAACTTATCATCGGCTTGCATCTCGTTTACCACTCTCAACAGAATGATATTCACGAAACTACCTGGGTCAATCTAAACTTGTTTAACATTAGTGTCTTGTACAAGTAAAGATATTACCAGTGTATTCTTATGCGTGATCAGTACGCCATTTGCATCTGCATCATCAAATGTAATACTATCATTTTCCAAAACTTGTCGAACTCGCTTCCCGTGGGTAACTATAATTTTTGACACTTCTTTGTTGTCGTATATGTCACACCATTGATTTCTTCCCCTCCACTTATGACATTGACCGTCCTTTTTGGTGAAGAAGGTTTTGGCGGTTCCTACCTATTCTTCATATATGTCTGCTTTCCTTTTTCACTAAACAGTTCATGTTAAATACCCTTGTTTTAATAAATGTTCTACTTCACGTAGTAGTAATCTGCAATCCACTGTTTTGTGACCCTGATCGTTGTGAAACTCACACCAAAAATCAGGATTTTGCCTATTTGGGTTTGATCTCATTTCTTTTGGCCACCGTACATTGTCTCTCCCATGCTTCTTAAAACAGCCACCAACTCGGAGGTGCTAACATTAAAACTTTACCTACCGATATTTGCCTTCGAGCTTCTGTCATCATCTCGTGTCTCTCGCGTGTTTTGTTCTTTTCCGAACCTTGATGATGAACCTGACTCTCTATCTCTTGATCTATGATCGTACCTTGGGTTATCCTATTTTGAACGCGAGTCTCTTCCAGCTGGTCCCATGTAAGGCTCATACCTATTTTTGCCGGACCTTGTTTCAATTTTAGCTCGTCTTGAACTCACCCTTTCATCTTTTCGAGACTGAATGATAGTATTTTCTTCTATCCGCAGCTTCGTGTTGTATCTGTTATAAACATTATTCCAAGTTATTGCTGGAAATTCTCGTAAACTTTCCTTGAGTTTCCTCGTGGCTTCTGAGCTTTTTTCATTTAGATTACTGGCAAAGGCCATAGCTGCCCAGTTAGCAGGTACACGTGGCAACATCATCCTCTCACGCTGGAATCTGTCTACGAATTCCCTGAGCAGCTCTGTATCTCCTTGTTTTATTTTTAAAATGTCCTCCATTCTTTTTTCAACCTTTTGAGCTCCTGAGTGTACTTTGATAAATGAATCTACAAGCTCAGCAAAAGAATCTATAGAATTTTCGGGTAAAAGAGAGTACCATATTAATGCTCCCTTCATGAGTGTTTTGCCGAATTTTTTGACCAGTACTGATTCAATTTCTTGCTTGGTCAAGTCATTGCCCTTTACACCAGTTGTAAATGTGGTTATGTGATCTTGTGGATCAGTTGTTCCATCATATTTTGGAATATCGGGCATCTTGAATTTCTTTGGAATTGGCACTTGGCTTCCAAGGTTGTTGAGAGTATTTGTCTATATCTATTCCCTTGATTACAGGCGGCACTCTAGGTATCTTCTCTATGCAATCACTCTGCTCCTTGAGCTGTTTCTGTAAAGTTAGTACTAAATTTTGTAAATCAAGAATTGACTGGGTTACCTGAACCTCCATCACGAGATTCGCTAGGAGTTCCTCCACTACCTTTGTTAACGAGTCCTGAGCAAGGATTTTCCATGGTGTAGTTGTTAGGAGTTGGTATTGGTGGTGCAACACCTAGCAGCTGGTTAGCAAAAGCCTGAAGAGTGTTACTGACCTGTTGGGCGATTAATTTTTTCAAATCTTCATCAATAGCTTGATTATTTTCGAACTGCTCATTCGTATTTGATTCAGATCTGTTAGGAGTTCCCTCTCGGGATTGTCGAGGAGAGTTTCGTGGTGATGGAGCTAGAGTTCCTTCACCTTGTTGATTCTCCTAACTTTGCTGATTTTCTTGGTGTTGTAAATCTTGTTGGTTGTTGTCGTTGACATTCGACATGATTGTTTTGAGAAGAGAGTAGATTTAGAAAGTAAAAGATTATCAGATTCCCGGTAATAGAACCAATTTGTTTAAGGGTTACTGATAATCAAATAAGGAAACAATAAAAAAGAAGAATTGAATTGAAATGTAGCTGAGTAGCAAAATAAAGCAAAGTAAATCAGTGTATTCCAATAATAATCTATGACTCCTTGCAAATGTTATTTCTCTCATTTTATAGCTATTTCTAAGTACTACATTTCTTTCCTCTCATAATAGAGCCATAATGAGCAATTAATGGTATTAATGTAACGTTATAATTGGCAATTGTAATTGTTTTGTGAAAATTCTATAACGTTTTCCATCATTGATGCTCATTAATTACAGATAATACGTATCTATACTTTTTGCTATCTAGTTTCACTCCTCCGATATCTCTTCAAACTACAAAGAGATCCGAGTAACTGCTCCTTCTTATTTTCTTGAACCTTTGCCCGTGCTTATTAAGGCTCATGTCTCTGTGAATGCTCTTTGCTAGATGTCATTCTTTTATTGATCCACGTGTCTTGACATGTCAGCACACAATTAATTCCAAATGTTAACTTGATGTTTCCCAATACATGCTCGTCATAAGCCACGATCATGGTTATCTTGTAGTCTACTAATTAGATTTGTCTAGCAAAAACAAAGCGTCATACAGTATGTTCAGCATCTACTACAAGAGAAAGAATCCACTTCAGATAATCATGTTTCTGTTAGGCATCATATGGAATGGTCGAAAGTGCACCTTTTTTGATATTGTATACGGTGGAAATTAGGGCTACTCGATTTCGTTCTTCGATGGAAAATGTGATACCACGTCGAGAGGCTAGGACGCCGAGCTCGGGGTCGAAGCTCCTTTACAATATCAAGGTCGAGGTCGATATCATTTTTCGAGGTCGGAAGAAGGCCTACTTCGAGATAATACTATTATGATTTAGTAGCAGAAAGAGCGAGATACCTGCAATAACCTGAAGATCACGGCGTAAATTACAGAACGGATTGGTCCTTGGCGGTTAGACAGCTATCCAATATGATTTCCTACTGTAATTAGAATTGTACCTTAATTAGGACTCCCTTAATATATAAAAGGGAGCCCATTCATTTGTAATGCACTGTTCATTGACAAGAGAATATGCATTCATCACTTTCTTGCTTACTGTTCACCAGAGTTGCCTTATAATTTGCGTTCTTACTAACCCACCTCGAAACTATCAAAGGTCGAGGTCGAGATTTAGCTTGTACACTGGTTTGACTTATTTTATTCTCTAATTTATCTATTTAATTCCTTGTTTATCAATTGGTATTGGATTAAATCACATATCCTTAAAACCACAATATAAATTTAATTGTTACTCGGATTCCAGGGTAAATAGTTTGACGCCCACCGTGGGACTAAGGATAATAGTGATTACAGAAAAAGGGCCAAATATATCCCCGTACTATTAGAAAAGGTTTAAATGCACCCCTTGTTATACTTTGAGTCCATATATATCTCTGTTGTTATACTATTGGTTCAAATATACCCATTTTCCGTTAAGTTTGTCCAAAGTGGACATCCAATCCTACGTGGCACTGACATTTAATGAGGTGGATGCCACATGACCTGCCACCTCAGCGCCCCTAACCCATTACCCTCCCTTTTATTTATTTTCCACCACTAAAATTTTCTTTCCCTCTATCACTATTGCCACCATTGCCTCTACCATAAAAAATATTGTATTTCAAATTTTAGTCTTTTATATATGAATTAGGGGTGCTGGGATGTCATGCCATGTGGGATCCACCTCATCAAATGTTAGTGCCACATAGGATTAGATGTTCACCTTGGACAAACTTAACAGAAAAGGGGCATATTAGAACCAATAGTATTACGGCAAGAATATATTTGGACCCAAAGTATAACAAATGGTATATCTAAACATTTTCTCAGAGTATAGGGATATATTTGGCCCTTTTGCCGTAGTGATTATTTTAATGCTGATTCTAATAACACACGTTATTTTCACACTTATTCTTGTCAAGAATTTTTGTTCTCAAGTTAAAACATTTCAAACTCACAAAACGCACTCGTACATGGTGATGATGGTCTTGGATTTCACGGGGAGACCCATAGTTCGCGGTATTCCATCCATCCGAGTGCCGCAAAGATGTATCAGAGATTGTGTGGCTTGCTTCAGTAGATGGATATTCCAGAGTGGAAGTGGGAGCAGATCACCATGGATTTAGTAGTTGGGCTCCCACGGACTTTAAGGAAGTTCAATGCTATTTGGGTAATTATGCATCGGCTGACCAAGTCCGCGCACCTCATTCCTGTGTAGACTACCTATTCTTCAAAACGGTTAGGTGAGGATTATATCCGAGAGATTGTTCGCATGCATAGTGTCCCGGTTTCCATTATTTCAGATAGAGGTATTCAGTTTACATCGCGGTTTTGGAGGGTTGTGCAGCGAGAGTTGGGTACTCAGGTTGAGTTGAGCACTTGAGCACAGCTTTTCACCCTCAGACGGACGGGCAGTCTGAGTGCACTATTCAGATATTGGAGGACATGTTGCACGCTTGTGTCATTGATTTTGGGGGTTCATAGGATTAGTTTCTACTGCTCGCGGAGTTTGCATATAATAACAATTATCAGCCGAGTATTCAGATAGCTCCATATGAGGCTTTATATGGGAGACGATGTAGATCTTCAGTAAGTTAGTTTGAGCCGGGCGAGGCTAGGATTTTGGGTACAGACTTGGTACATGATGCTTTAGACAAGGTAAAAGTGATTCAGGAGTGGCTTCATATATAGCTTAGTCAAGACAAAATGGTTATGCTGACAGAAAGGTTCGGGGTGTGTCTTATATGGTTGGGGAAAAGGTTCTCCTGAAGGTTTCACCCATGAAGGGTGTTATGAGATTTGGAAAGAAGGGCAAGTTGAACCCTCAGTTTATTGGGTCTTTTGAGGTGCTTCGAAGAATTGGGGAGGTGGCTTATGAGCTTGCGTTGCCACCTAGCTTGTCGAGTTTGCATCCGATATTTCATGTTTCTATGCTGCGAAAGTATGTCGGCGATCTGTTTTATGTTTTGAATTTCAGCACAGTTCAGTTAGACGGTGATTTGACGTATGATGTGAAGCCAATGGCTATTTTAGAGTGGCAGGTCCGAAAGTTGAGATCAAAGGATATAACTTCAGTGAAAGTACAGTATAGAGGTAGGCCCGTGGAGGAGGCTACTTGGGAGACCGAGTGGGAGATGCGGAGTAGATATCCACACCTGTTTGAGGCTTCAGGTACGTTTCTAGACTCGTTCGAGGATGAATATTTGTTTAAGAAGGGGAGGATGTAATGACCCGGTCGGTCATTTCATGATTCATAGCCACGTTTCCCCCATTTCTACTTCTTTATGTATTCCTCAGATGTATTTCATCGTATTGTGTTGGTTGGTTTGGGTCTGGAGTGGTTTCGGTGTGGAATGAGACACTTAGTCTCCTATTTAGAAGTTTAAGTTGGAAAAGTCAACCTGATGTTGATTTATATGCAAATGATCTTGGATGTGAATTATGATGGTTCGGTTAGCTCTGTTAGGTGATTTTGGAGTTGGAAGCGCATCCGGAATGTGATTTGGAGGTCTGTGGTGGAATTAGACTTGAATTGGCAAAATTGGAAATTTGGCGATTCTCGGTCGGCAATGAAAATTTTGATATCGGAGTCGGAATAGAATTCCGAAAATTGGAGTAGGTTTGTAGTGTTTTTTTTGACGTGTGCGCAAAATTTCAGATCATTCGGAGGTGATTTGGTAGGTTTCGACATAGTTTACGAAATTCGAAAGTTTAGAAGTTCTTTGGCTTGAATCCAAGGGTGATTTGGTGTTTTGATGTTGTTTTGGGTGGTCCGAAGGTTCGACTAAGTTTGAATATTGATATGTAACTTGTTGGCATGTTTGGTTGAGGTCCCGAGGGCCTCGGGTTGATTTCAGGTGGTTGACGGATCAAGGATGGGATTTGAGGAAATGTTGAAGATTTCCTTTAGCTATAAAACCGTACCTGCGGAGTGGGGATCGCAGGTGCGAGGTTCGCTGAAGCGGAAGAGCAGCTGCAGAAGGCGCCATAGCTGAGAAGGGTAAGAGCCCAGGTGCGCATATGGGACCGCACCTGCAAAACCGTTGATGCGGGAATTGACTGCAGAAGCGGATCTGGGCGGATAAGTGGAAATCGTAGATGCTGTGGTTTGGAAAGCAAAATCGGCCCCGCAGATGCGAGAAATGGGCCGCAGGTGCGAGGTGTCTGGGCAGAAAGTATATAAGGAACCCTTCGCGAATTTTAGCCATTCTTCAACATTTTTCTTTCAGATTTTGAGGTTTTTGGAGGGGTTTTGAAGAGGAAATCAAGGGGATACTCATTAAGGTAAGTTATTTGAACTCAATAATCGTGATTATGGTGATTTTCAGTTATTTAAGCATGTAATTAGGAGAAGTTAGGGATAAAATTGAGGGGTTAGGGCTTGGAAATTGGAGAGTTTAATTTGAGGATTTGAGGGATCATTTGATGTCTGATTTTGATGATATTGGTATGTATAGACTCATGAGTGAAAGAAATTTCGAGTTTTGTGATTTTTGTCGGATTTCGAGACGTGGTCATAGGGGCCGGGTTTGAGTGAATTTCGAGATTTTGGTCTAAATTGATAATTTTTCATATGGAATTGGTTCATTTGCCTATATTGATTAAATTGTATTGCTTTTGGTTAGATTCGGGACGTTTGGAGGCCTATTCCAGAGTCAAGGGCGTCCCAGAGTAGGGATTTGATCGGTTTGAAGTAAGTAATGATTGTAAATCTTGTCCTGAGGGTATAAAACCCCAGATTGCACATCGTTTTACTACTTTAAGGAGACGCACATGCCAGGTGACTAGACGTGCGAGTGTGCACTATTGGGGATTGTGACTTGATCCGTCCCGTAGCAACTATAAAGTTGCGTATTTGACTGAAAACTATTTTATAATTATGTGTTTAGAAAGAACTACTATAAATTGGGTTGAATGCCATATTTGGGCCATTTGCCAAAGTTGTTGAACCCTTAGGGGTCTTTTCTTATTATCCTCTCACTGTTTTGATTTAAAAATCTATACTCAATCATGTTATGTTTACTGATTTCAAAACTCAATCTTCATTACTCCGTTTTGATGCATAAAATTTTTATTTTGGGCTGAGCACCCTATTTTACTGATAGCCCGAGTGGCTTGAGAGGTTTATGATTGAGTGAGACCAAGGGCTTGTGTTGTGAGGATATTATGGGATCGGGCTACGCGTCGTAGCATGTTGTTACTGACTTATGATTATGAGAGGCCGAGGGCTTGATTGATTTATGCCACGAGGTGGCCTGTTATAGCGCTTGGGCTGTAGGATCCCCTCCGGAGTCTGCACACCCCCAGTGAGCACAGGTACCCTGAGTGAATGATATGATGTTTTGCCCGAGGGGCTATTATTGATTCATATTGTGCCCGAGGGGCTGTATATGAGTGACTGTGAGGTTTGACCGAGGGACTGATTCTAAGTGATGTTATGCCCGAGGGGCAGTTTATGATTCATGTTGCCCGAGGGGCTGTTTATGAAAGTTGTTTGCCCTAGGGGCTATTTATGATTTTCATCACTTTTACTCTAGATTGCATTGATCCTCTGTTGAAACTGTTGAAAAACATCTTCCAATGATTTTTACCAAAAAATAGATTTTAAACGAGATGATTTGAAAGCTTGTTGTACTTACTAACATTTCATGATGTGGGTTTTATGTATTTCCTACTGCTCAGTCTTTATTTACCTTTATTATTTACTGAGTTGGTATACTCACATTATTCTTTGCACCTTGTGTGCAGATCCAGCGGTTGCTGGACGTGCTAGCGAGCATTGAGTTTTCATTCGTCGTGGATATTTTGGAGTTAGCAAGGTAGTTGTATGACGATCGCAGCCTTTCTCTTCTTCCTCCTATCTTTCTTTAGATATTATGAGTTGTTTTTCATGCTATATTAGTCTTAGTTGTATCAGACAGTTCTTTTTAGATGCTCGTGACTTATGATATGTCGGGCTTTTTCTTTCGCACTTTGTTATTCAGACTTATATTATAAAGTTTTTGCTTTTTATAGTTTAAAGAAACCTTTATTTTGGATTATCGGGTTGTTTTGGTAAAAGAGTCAGCTTGCCTGGTTTCACGTTAGGCGTCATCACGACATGGTAGATTTAGGTCGTGACATTAACGTGGCCCTTCTGAAATCAATTTTTACTTTTGCGTCATTAGATATTAACTGATTAAAGTTAGACTGCGGATGGTAGAAGGAAAAAGACACAAGGCTAGAGCACTTTATGGCTTCATATGAATTGATCAATTTGAACCTTATAATTTGCTTTAAGACTAGCTTGTCCACGGGAGGGTAGAGCTTTTCTTTTCGGTACCCTCCTTTTCAGTTTTTACATATTTCGTTTGACAATTCCAACACTCATTTATTGGATGAAACAATTTGAGTTTACGTAATTGATTTTGAGTAGAATTAATGTGAACATGAAACGGTTGCTTTCATTAACTACTTAAGCGTGATATATAATTAAAAAAGATATAAACACTTTTTATCATTGATTAACTTAACAAATGAGAAAACTATGATGATTAACTTAACAAATGAAAACTACTTCATTAGGACTGTTAATGTTCGTTTGGATTCCAAAGAATACTATGTACCATTCCAATATTGAGAACCACATACATTGTGCATTAAATCCCAACAAACAATTAATACAAATCCCAAAAGAACCGAATACATTGTGTATTGTAAATTCATTCGCATGGGAAGAAAGTAGGAGAAGCTCAACAACATTGTCATAGTTGAGTATTTTTACCTTTTTGTACAATATTAATGTACAGTTAATATGATTTTTGAAAGGGTAAAAATGTCCAATAATATTTTAGGGACATTTTAGTAATAAGAAATTTTAAGAACTCACGTTTAATTTTGGGCGGTGGACAATACATGTGCCTGCCCTAGTTAAAAAACCTGCTGAAAACTGTACTTTGACTCCCAAAGTTCTAAAGTTGACACTTTAAACAAAAGAACTAAACATGCACTCAAATAATGTAAAAGGCTAAGCATAAGTCGTATTTAGCTACTGTTAATATTCTTTTGTGAATAATTAATTTGTAATTAGCTGAAATAAATCATATAAAGAGACATCACTTTCTCTAATATGTATGACAACATCCATTATTGAAATTATTACTTTAACTAATGTACAAAATATCATTTAATAGAAGGTAATTTTAATATTAGTTAGAGCGTAATTTGGATCCCAAGGATCAGTTCCGGACTTACAAGGATCCCGCCAAGCACCGAAACCAGCCCGCTTGGTCGAAAGAAATAACAGAAAGAGATGTGGAAGAAATAAAGCTTCAAATATACACAAAAAAGGCGCACTCTCCATCTACAGACATGCTCTACATATATCAAATACAAAGCGGGAAAACGGCGAAATCTACACTCCGCTCCAAAGGGCTACAGCTTGCCGGTTTCGCTCTTCGCGTTGTCAGCAAGAAATGATGGTGCGTCACGCTCCTCCGCCCTTGCTCGAGCCAATTCCTCCGAGAGAACGAAGTCCCTCGCACCGCTCTCCTCGAGTACCTCTCTTCGAGACCTGCAACGAACATATTCTTCGACCCTCTTCTCCCGGTCAAGGGCTCACTTTAGTTCGGCTTGAGCATCCGCAGCGTCTTTCATACGAATCGCCATCTCCTGATCAGCCTTGTTTGGCTTAGTGCCGCTTCAGCCCGGGCATCAATTATCTTAGCCCTGATCTTCGAGAGATCAGATTCAAGTTTCCCAATCATGTCCACTTGAACTTTGGCATTGTCACGAGCCAAGCGGAGTTTGGCTTCGAAGGCAGGGACCTTGGCCGAGGCGCCTTTCTCCTATAAAGCTTGAGCTTGCACCTGAGCCCTTAGCTCACCACAAGCAGCTCTGACGCAGTCGATGTCGCCCTTGAGGTACTCCAAAGCCTCCGTATTTTTCTGCAGCTAATACAACAAAAAAGGGGTCAACCTTAAGGGCCAAAGAGAGCAAAGTGCGAGCTGCAAAAAGTTACCTACTCCATCAAATAGCTCTCAAAATTTGAGCTCCGGTATGCCTCATATCGCCAATGCTGCAACTCAACCTCTTTCTCCTCGCTATGGAGCCTAAGGGACTTGCCCTCGTCCAGAATTTTCTGAAGCATGGCCCCTTGACGGAGCAGCTCAGACATAAGCTTATCACAGGCCTACACAAGAAAAGTTCAATAAAGGGAGGAGTACACGGAATACAGGAAAACTGCGCCTAAACTCACTACGAAGTGAACCCGACGAACTTCCTCGAAGTCAGAATATACTTCTGTCGATCCTGCCTCTCCGGCCCCAGAAGAACCGACCTCGGGCAAAGCATATTCACTTGGAGGAGCTGCCGACCGGGAATTAGATACTTCGGGAGCAGCAGACTCGGACAATGCCTTCTCCTTGAAAACACGAGCTCGTTCAACACCACTAAAAGCTCCATCACATTGCAAGTGCCAATCCCGTTTATCTCCGTCGTCCCTCGGCTTAGAGGCCGACACCTCTTCTCCCCTTCGGAAGAGCACTGCGTCATCCCTAAGAACCGCCTAATACCTACAAACGGCAAAACCGATACAAAATAAAGGAGGGAAATGTTACCTCAAGTATACGAAGGTCAAGGCAAAGGCAGCATGCGTGCATACCTTGGTATTTTGCTCCCCATCTGGCATGGAATACAGCTCGCCACCGACACTCATCGCTTGTCAAATGGGTCACCAGCCTTCGGACTCAGTTGGGCAGGTCAAGAACCTCGCCCGACATTCATGAAGTTACTGCAACAAGGGAGAAAATGCTATTATTCAACTAATTTTTGCTATAGGCAAAATCTGAAAAGGCACCAGACGCTCCGCGCACGTGCATAATTCCACCCTTCGGGAATTGGAAAAAGCTCCACGGGGATAATGTCGACCGTCTGGACCTGGATAAACCAACTGGCCCACTCTCAATCCCCGTCCTCTTCGTCATCAACTAGAAAGGGTGTGGATGAACGACACCTCAAGGTCAACAGGCCCTGGTGATGAAAGGGTCGGTATAGCCTGACAAGGTGGTTAAGCGTGAATTCAAGCCCAGCCTTCTCCGCAAAGAACCTCATCATCAGTACCACTCACCAAAATAACGGATGTATCTGCACCAAAGTAACCCGATACTCCGAGCAAAAATCGAGTACGACCCTATCAAGGGGACCAAATGCGAAAGTATAGAGGTATACACTCAAGAATCCATCAGTAGAGTCCGTAACACTCTCATCCTAGGGAAGCACCTGCAACGCTACCCCCTCTCTCCATCCACAGTACCTTCTCACCATCTCCAGATGTTCCCCTCTTATCAAAGGCACCATCTTCAGAGCGAACTCCCGCTATTCCTGAGCGCCGGGAGCAGCACTCTGCACTCCCTGTCGGGCCGGCCTCGAAGTGCTTGCCATGATTATGGTAAAACTAATAGTTCAGAGCAAGGGCGCGCCAACACTTTTTGTGCCTGAAGAAATGAAGAACCTTATGCCAAAGCGGAAGGGCAGCTGCCTGAAAATAGTGAGGTCTTGCGAAGAAGCCAAAGCTGCCCCACATATATGCGAAAAGCGGCGACGACTCGCCTACCCGGAGTAAGCCCCGGGAAGCCAACAGCCTCGATACAGATCGATGAAGTGGGACCCGATCCAGGAAGCATCCTCCGAAGAGAAGCCAAGACTTGAGGAACCATCCGTGCTATCTCCAATCTCAAGGCAGCATTCTACCTCGAGGATCCCTGCCCAAAAGAAGTCGGACTTTGGGAAGCTTTCAACGCCATCACTCGACGCAAGGCAAGTACCTGGTCTCATGGTTCCCCCTTTCTAAAAAAGAGGAACAAGCATAGGAATCTCCGATCACGAAAACTCCACAAAGGTCCAAGGCAGCACCTGAGTATAGGCAACTCCTCAGCAGAAGTCTATCCTATACGTTTTAAAGGGGCTATCTACATCAAGATCAAAAGGGACCCCCAGGTACCCGAAGCTGACCTTTATTCAGGATAACGTCCTCGAAGGCCCCGAAATTCGGCGTATTATCTCCATACAACTCAGAGGGCCCCGATAGCCCGGGCCTATCAGATCAATCTAGGATTGGTCCGAGGTACAACCATGGGTTCGAAAGAGAGCCGTGTCGATCAGCAGAGAATCGGAAAGAATGCTGACTCCCAAATTAGATATCGGCGGTCGACAAATAAAAGAAGACATCCAAAAGGCCTCGAAGGGCATGAAAACATGCAATTATAAAGCAAGAATCGAAAGCAGAAGTCAATGGAATATATTCGAATTCATAAAGATCCATGTACAACATCCCTCGAGGGGTCATTACATACAATTACAAAAGCCTACAGAAGTCTACACCTAAAGCGGAGGAACGGAAGGATGTACATGTGATGAAACCCGGGAGCCCGGTCCGCCCTCGAAGATTCATCTCCGGTATCAGCATCCTCGAGCATCGCCCCTCGAGCACGCACCCTCGAGGGTGATTCCTTCGACCGCCACCTCCTCTAGGCTCCTAGCTCAATCCCCCGAGGGATCTCCACCGGAGAATATGAAGAAGAGGAAAAGGAGGGGATGCATAGGAGGCAGAGAAAAGAGACATGGCCCGCTGAAGCCAAAGGTTGAAGATTCGGCGGACCTCAGCCTCAACGGCCGGTAGTGCCACTTTATCCCTTGGGAAAGAAAAAATCCTAGGGATAAAGTGTCGCCCCAGGACTGGGTAGGAGAGCTAGCAGCGGTGCATAATCCGAACAACTGTCTACATGAAGGGGAAATCGACTCCCCGTCCATCATCACCTCGGGCCAACAGCAACAGCAAAGGCCAGCCTATCGACGACCACAACAATAGCGGGACAGCGAGATTATGATCGACAAAGGGAAGTCCCGGCAAAGGGCCACGACATGATCTAAGGGAGCTCCTCCAAACGGCCTTGAGGCCATGAGCCCCAAGCATGATGTTCAAGAATAGAAGAAGATGATAAGAAGGAATAAGTAAGCAAGCCAACGAAGGCATTGGGATAGGAAAAAAACACCAAAACACCCCCATTTATAGGGGATTACGACACGGTCATCGAGGCCTTGAAAGATTGACCGATGGACACAATTAATGCATCCTTGGAAAACCAAATCGACGGCGGTACCTTCACCTTGGAGAGCGGGAATCGGGAGTGCATTGAATGAAGTCGAAAATGCATAAGCCCATGGACGCCCCGGGTTCCACAAAGCTCGCGCCAGGAGTCGCATCATCGGAATGATGTCGCCGTAAGGAACTCGAGGAGTCAAGTGTCAACATTGTTTCCCATCATTTCCCTCTGGGAAACACGGAGACTATCTGTACGCGGTGAAATCAGAGAACTTGATTTCTCGCTTTCAAGTCATTTCACAAGAAGTGCTTCGAGACCCCAAGGACACGAAGCCACGACCGAGTTCCCGACCTCGGGGCTCGTCGAGGCCCGACTCAGAGAAGACAGAGATCGAAGTCAGGATAGAAGGGGAAGCTCCAAAGGCACGCGGCTAAGTCTGACAGGGTCGGCCTATCCAAAGCCTATGTTGAGGCATTGCGTCAAGTCATCCCATCTCCATACTTTGTAATTAATCTCCACGTACTTGTAGCCGAGTTTCCCTCTTATATAAAGGGGACTCACCCTACCTTGTAAATGACAAATGTTGCTCCATTTCTCCACAAGTGCAATAATATCTCTCTCTCTCTCTTTTCTTTCTAACTTGTTTGTTCTCACTGGCCCGAGGTTAGCTTGGTATCCATCGTTTCCTTACGTGTTCTTCATCATATAACTCAGTATTGGCCATAAAGAGCCTTGTTTAATTATATCTTCAACTGTTATCCCATCCCCGACTATCCCCGATAGCTCGAATTCGAACCTGACGTTGACCTTGAAGTCCCCCATCGACCAGACCTACACCCGGGCAGCAAGCCCTCGGGTTCGATTACTACCTTGTTTTAGCTTGCATCTCGTCATTAAACTCCACATTATTAGCATCAACTGCTCTAACAACTAGCTCGGAAATAGATCATATATTTTTAGAATCCCATTTACAAATTTAATTGTTCTTACCATTTTCACGGTAAACAAGAAGTCTATCGTATTCGCGAAGGGTTAACCCCCTGACCTTCGCGTTCGAGAGACCTACAACACGTTCGCATAGGGTAAAATCCCTTTCCCACAGTCCCTGCCAAATGGACTTCGCGTTCGCGAAGGGTAAAACCCCCAATGCTTCGCGTTCGCGACCTGAGCCTCGCATTCGCGTAGAAGAAAATCTCCCTCAGACTAACTTACTATTCGCGTTTATGAGAGTTCCTTCGCGAACGCGAAGAACAATACACCAGCACACCAGAAGCAGCAAAACAACAGAAAATCCTAAGTCCAGAACACCACGAAACATATCTGAAACCCACCCGAGCCCTCGGGGCTCCAAACCAAACATGCATACTAACTCAAAAACATCATATGGACTTACTCGTGCGATCAAATCGCCAAATTAATATATCGAACTACGCGTTTAGCATCAAAATCAAAGAAAAATCTCCATAACTCTTAAGTTCAAATTTTAACAACCGAGGGTCCGATTCACGTCATATTAAGTCCGTTTCTTACCGAATTTTACAGACACAACTTAAACACCATATAAGACCTGTACCGGGCTCTAGAACCAAAACACGAGCCCGATACCATCAAATTCAAATACATTTAAGTTTCCAAAAACTCTTATAATTTCAGTTAAACAATTTTCTTCAAAAATTCATTTCTCGAGCTTGGGACATCGGAATTCAGTTTCGGGCATACGCCCGATCCCATATTTTTCTACGGACCCTCCGGGACCGTCAAATCACGGGTCAGGGTTCGTTTACCCAAAATGTTGACTGACGTCAACTTAAATTCAACTTTAAAGGCAGAATTAGCATTTTTATCAAATTTTCACATAAAAACGTTCTGGATATACGCCCGAACCACGCACGCAAATCGAGGTGAGGTAAAAGGAGGTCTTTAAGGCTTCGGAACACAGAATTGACTTGTAAATCAAGTGATGACCCCACATTTGTTGATGAAGAATACCCAAACACACACTCCCAGGAGACAATATATACATTAGTGAATTAAGAAATATTTTTTTTTAAAAGGCAAGAGAATAAAAAGCATTCATATACATTAAAAATTAATTTAATATTTTGATGAAATGGCAAATGTATATCAAACCACAGAACAAAGGTCTATAGTTTTAATACCTTGGCTTGAGTCCTTGTACTTATTTGTTATTCCTCCTAAGTTTTCGAACTATGTTCTCCTAAGACCAAAAGAAAAGAGAATAAAGAAAAAGAACTACTTCAAAATAATATAGCATAACGGCTAACACCTGAGATAAGTTGTTGCAAGTGGGAGAAATAAGAGGAGAGAGGTGACTCGTCCGGAAAAAAAAGTGAATGTCGAGTTTTTCATGTTAGAGCACGTAAAAGAACTAATGAGCACCCATTCGTTGGAATATTGAAAGGTTACACCCATTTGTTGGAATGAAGAGTTGCCTAGGTTTAGTAGTTTTTTTTTTTCCTTCATTGGGGTAATTAGGTTTTTAAAAAGGGTAAAAAAGTAATTTAACTTACAAATTTAGGGATCCATACTTTTAATATAACTAGTTTTAGGATACGCGCGATACGTGTGTATCCTATATCGATGTATATAAAATTATTAAAAAATATAATCACTTGAAAATAAAATTTTAAAAATATAAGCTTTTGAAAATAACGACTATTGATCTTATTTAGTCAAAAAGTAGCGAATGACCTAGCTAAGCATGAAAATAATCAAGATAATCTTGAAAGATCGGTGTTTTATTATCAGAGGCGGAGTTAGAAATTGAAGTTTATGGGTTCTGAACTTGCAACCGATCTCTTAGCTCATTAGTTACTGGGTTCGCAATTGAATATTTACACATATTTAATGGATTTTCTAATACAAATTCAAAGTTTAAACAAAAGCTACTGGGTTCGTCCGAACCCGTACATAGCACTCTCCCTCCTCCCCTGTTTATTATGTATCCCCTTCTTTTAGTTTAGATTCGTATTAAAATGATTGTATAAGTACTTATTATAGGCATATCACCTACAAAAAGAAAAAAAATAGTGATGGGCCAATTATATAGCTAAATAATAAAAATCTATCGCTGATTATCACTATTGACAAGATTAGTGATAGATTATAAAAATATCCTTTTAACTACGAGATGAATTTTGTAACTAATTCCTATTTTGTAAAGTCGAATTCTGTAATAAAATTTCTTACTAATAATATTTGTTTTTTTTTAAATAGATTAATTATGGAAATTAATTTTTTATCACAAATTAGTAATTCATATATTTTCCAACAACAATTAATATTTTGAAACGTAATGTCGTCGTAAACTTCAAGAACAAAAACAAATGGATTAAACAACTAAGTTTCTAAAAAACATATATCGTGGAGTTTTCTAGTTGGAAAAGAAATTTTCCTCCTACTTTTTGTATTATTTTAGCGTCTTAATATTTTGTATCCTTATTAGGAGAAATATCAAACACTAAATTATATACTTTTTTAAAACTTCTTTAATTTAGAACTCCTAAATATTAGGAATATTTTTTGATTTTACAATTTTATCCAACGTAAAATATATTTTTAAGGGGTAAAAAAGGCGAACGATATTTTGCTAAGGGCCTTCGTGCTTTTAGTATAGTACTAGTCTTACTGTACGCGCGTTGTGCGTGTACCCCATACTAATGAGAACAAATTCATGAAAAATAACATAAATATTCAAAAGATGTATTTTTGTTATAAAATAAAAATTTGTACAATAATTATAATTCAAAAATGATAAATATTAATCATATTTAAGAGTTTGGATAAATTCTAATGGTTCTCTCTTCTTTTTTTACAGTCTTGATTCGATTCTAAAGTTAAAGAAATTGATGGCTCACAATCTTGATTAATGAAGACAACTAACGTTGGATAACTCATACAAGAGGTTAAAAACAATTCCTATAAGTAAATGGAATTCTACTTTGGTAGTTAAATTTACAATAAGTTTAATTTTGTAGTCAATTAAATCTAATTAGGTTACTTTGATAGCTTTCTAGCTAGCTAATTCATGATGTAAGTTAGTATACAAATTTATATTCTCACAGCGCAATCTGTCTATGTAGCCAATATGCTTCGTAGTCCGTAAAATAATATTAATATTTATAATAAATTCTAACTTCGCACAAATATTTGTAAATATTCTTATGATCAAATATGCTTGAATATTCTTGGTCTATTAATTTACATGATGGATTAGTGCGATTGCTGGATACATTATTGGTGATTTTTTACTAATTTTATCTAAGTTCAAATAACTTGAAGCTCGCATATTACACGAGAAAAAATAATATAGAAAAACATTACTTCCTCCAAATATGAAATTGAAGATATTGTTTCTAGCGGATTCATACTAATTATTCTTACATATATTGTGTAAAATAATGATTCATGGTTAAATAGTGAGGGAAGCTTACAGGTGCAATTGAATGTTGCATTCACACTCACCTTTCAAAATCCTTTATAGGAAAAGTATTATAAAATGAATTAGAATTATATTATAGAGTTTAATAAAGAAAGAGTTTATATAATGCAATATTTTATTTAACTTTTAATGTCTTAGATTTTATGATTTGTGAAATAATTTAAATAAGGAAAGATTTAGATTAGCTTTAATTATTCAAATTTATAGGTATTCAGAGGAAAGTGGGTTCTTATTAGTTATGCATGATTATGGTTAATATATTTAATTTAAATATATTTCTGTATAAAATGAGTTTAAGAAAGGTTATATATATATAAATTAATAAAAGATAGAAGCTTTAAAATAAATAAAAGATAGAGGCTTTAAAATAGAGCTCTCGTAATATTCCGTTTGAAAATTTGAACACATGAAAGGATCAAATTAAAGGAAAACAACTTTAAATAAGAAAAAGATTTATATAAGGTAATTTTTAATTAATTTTAAAGTCTTAAACAAGATTTCTTACATAATTTTAATAAGGAAAGATATGTAAAACAAAATTTTAATTAATTTTAAATCCTAAATATTAGAAAAATAATTAAATGACTATTTTGTCCAGTATTAAATCAGTTTTTAAAGGGTAAAAAAGGCGAACGACATTTTGCTTGGGGCTTTCGTGCTTTTAATATAGTATAGATATAGACTAGTTTTAATGTACGTGCGTTGAACGTGTCTTTTGTGTCAATCGGTACCGAATATATACAAAATAATAAATTGGTGCATACATTGAAACTATAGCTAAATTTTAGTATCTTCTATACATGCAAAGATGATGAATTTAGTTGAATTAGTTATATAACTATAAATATTTTATTATAGTTATGAGATATAAATATGTTATGTTGTTGTATCTCGCCTACTATCTCTTTAGAATACAAGTAATATAAATTTGGACTATCAATTGACCAATGACACTAATAACTTGTTTGGCCAAACTTCTAAAATCAACATATTTTGAAAGGTGTTTTTCACAAAAACTTTTTTAAGAAGTACTTTTGGTGAGAAACAACTTGTGTCTGGTTAATTAATTTGAAAAGCACTTTTGAGCAGTAATTAATATTTGGCTAAGATTTTAAAAAGTGCTTTTAAGTGTATTTTTCTCAAAAAAAAAATCGAAAAAAATACTTTTAGGGAGAAGCTATTTTTTTCTGTTTCTCGGAAAATTCTTCTGCCCTACTCAAAAATACTTTTTTCCTTCTAAAAGTTTAGCCAAACACCTTAACCTAGAATATTTTTAAACTTTTGAACAAAAAGAAGCTTGGCTAAACAGGCTATAAATATTTATATTACATCAGAATTTGTATTATGGCTATTTAATCAAAATATTGTAAAACTTAATTATTGAATATAAATATTTATCTGATTGTTTATCAGCAGTGCGCTTCTACATTCCCAAATATATATTACTTGAAATTCTAATCTATTAAATAATACATTTTTCGTAAAACTCTATTCATTGAATTAGGCCGGTCTTGAGGAAACTGTTATTTAAAAAAAAAAAACTTCTAGATCTATATCCATTCATATTATAAATAGTTATTATTTTTCTTAATATGTTAAAAGCTTGAAAAACTAAATAATAATTTAAAGTTTTGAAAAGAAGATCTAATGCATTCCTAATGAAGCTTTAAAATTAATGGTAACTTTTTGACAATTGATTTATCGTTAAGATTCTAAAACAAATTATGTAGAAAAATGAAGCTAAGATACTTTTTATAATAAAAGAGATTGAAAGTTTAAAAACTTACTCGACATAAAAAAAACATGATATATATTAGAGGATTACATATTTAAAGATTGATTTTTCTAATTTAGAGGAAGGTTCAGTAAACAATATGTATTATGACTATAGATTATAAGTACAATCAATTTTTCATTTCCATGAAGAATAATAAATAAATCTGATTTAATTTGTCAAGATTCTAAAATAAATATTTTTATGTAGGAAACAAATTAAAGCTACTTCTTATAACATAAGAAATAGTTTAAAAACATATTCTGATTTTTTTTTCTCTAGTTGAGTCTTTTTCTTGATTTTTTCTTTAATATTTATAAGTCTATTTTTTACATGGCAATGAAAATAAAAAATTGTAACCTAGGTACATAGAATTCGTTCTTTCCAACTTTGTATAAAAATTAAAAAAGGAACGATATAATCTTTATTTAGACAACAAAATTATTTTTCTTATGTTAAAAAGGTATGGTGGTTGGTAAATAGAATATGGTTATATTGAATTAGTAAACAAAATATGGTTACTTGGATGTAGTTTCTGGGTATACGGAATTGGTAAACAAATATGGTTGCTTGGATGCAGTTTTGTTGGACAATTAAATCAACGTGTAATTGTTGTTTTTAAATTCTTATATATATTAGAAATTAGAAATTCTTACATAATTCAAATAAAGAAATATATTTAACAGTCAAAATTTTATTGATTTAAAGGTTCTAAATCTTAGGGAGATAATTAAATGATTGTTTGAATTGGGTGTTATCGCAAAGAATTGAGAATTCTCTCTATATCTCTCTCTATCTCTCAATCCCTAATTTCAGTAATATAAAGCAAAAGAAAAGAGAGCAGCAGTTCCACCATTGACAGCCATTTAAAAGCTTTGAAGCTTTGAATTCGAATTTGGGTTTTTAAAAACCATTATTTGTTTGGATTGGTGTTGTTGCAAATAATTAGGAATATGATTTGGAGTTTATATCTCAATTTTGAGGGTGTTTTGGTGAAGATTAGACTTGATTTTGGCTGAATTTCAGATTGAAACTCGTCGAAGAAGAAGAAGAAGAAGAAGAAGAAGAAGAAGAAGAAGAAGAAGAAGAAGAAGAAGAAGAAGAAGACATGATCTACATTATATTTACGAAATTGAAGTAAAATTGTAGAAAAATTATATTCTGTTGTTTATATATATATAGAAAGAGAGAGAGAACAATATTGTATAAAAAATTGTATTTAAGTTGTATGTTATTGTAGTTGTATTTAACTGGGTACAAATAATGTATGAAAGTTGTAGATAAGTTGTATAATATATATTTAGTTGTATGAAATTTATTTTTACTATGTATAAATCAGATACAAACTTTACAAAAGACATATTGTATAAAAATTATATTTGAGTGGTATGATATTGTAGATGTATATAACTGGATAGAAATAATGTAGATAACTAATATAAATCTCATCCATATTTGGAATATTATTTCCTCTTGAGAAGAAGCCACGTTTATGAGATTTAACACCTCTCTTTGTAGAAGAAGAAAAATCACATTTGAATCTGTAAAACTTGCCATTATTTTCATTTTCTGCACCACAACAATATGGAACTTTGAAATGCAAAATCCCATGAAGAAGAATAACACAAAAAAAATGTCAAAGTCAACTGTTTCTTGAAAAACCCAAGTCATGGCTCATGGGAATTTTCAAGAAAAGATCTATATTTTTCATCTTTTCTTGAACCTATAAATTGGTCAGTATTTGACAACCATGGAACGTTATGCATTAGACTTAATACGTCAGTCCAAATTTAATGCATAAATTAAGTCCAAAATGGGATGGAATTGGTCGGTATTAAACAGCGTAGTGCACATTCAATTGCATCTGGAGAGAAGAAGAGAGAGAAGAAAGAAAAAAGAAAAAAAGTGTAATTAAATTCCTTGATTGAAGGCACAAATAATGAATTAATAGTCTTTTAAGGTAGATTGTATATATTTTATAAATAAAATTTATTTATGCCGGGTAATTAATTAAGTATGAACATTTAGGGTAATAAAGTTTTTAATAGGGCATATGAATGAAAAACTCCCAAAAAAAAGGCAGTCACATGATAATGTTCGATCCATTTGAGCAAGTTGAGTTGATACTAATGACCAAATTATTCTAGGAGTGATATCAAGTCTGAAAAATTGTAAAATTGGGAAACAAATTAGAGACTTACCTGAAATAGTGGTGCTAGCAGTTGGGCGTGGTTACGGAAGAAAATCTCTGGTAGTAAGTAACATACTGTTGGGACAAGTTGAAAGTAATTCTTACCGTAATAAACTACCCAATTTGTCAGTCCATAAGCAATTTCAACCAATGTGAGCACCTAATTTTTATCATACTCAAGCTTTTCACCATTTTTAAAAATATTTTCTATGCTTAATTCTGATATTTTAATTATTTTTATTTTTAGCAAGTTTACGTAGAGAATATAGGATATTTTTAACTTAGCCTACTAGCACATGGAAATCATAAGACTTTATTTTAAACATGGATAAAAATCTAATCTTGTCTCATCTCCCCTCACTACACTGTTGTTGGTGAAAATACAATTACAGTTGTAAAATAAAATGAAGAAAATAAAATATCTTCAGGCTGAGGCGCGGATATCTCGCTCTCTTTAAGGAGATTCAAGCCCACTGCAGAAAAGTCCTCACTGGTCCAGTAGTAATCCTCTTGACTTATCTCCCCCAGGATACAATAGCCCGATCATGTCGTATAACTCGAACAAACTACAGACAAGCTGTTGAGTCCAAAGCTCCACCAAAATAAACACCTTCCTTCAACAAAAGTAAAAACTCTCTTCTTCTTTTTTCACAACTTTAACCTCACTTTATTGAAACACTCTCAATTATTTTTTCCACTACATTATGGAAGAAAGACTCATATTTATAGGTGTAGGAATTCTTCCTTGAATTAAATTGGAAGAATATGGGGTAATAAATTATGAAATCATGGAGAATATGGGATAATTAGTATGTAATTAATGGTAGAACATGGGAAAAGAGTTATTGCCATTTTTTACATCATGGAGTAGTGAGAGTTATGGAAGTCATGGTCATTTTCTACATCATGGAGTAGTGAGAGTTATGGCATATTTTATTTTAACTAGTATTATTACCCGCGCGGACGCGCAGACATTAATCATGTCAAATATTTAAGTTATTTGGATTGTATGTAAATAATCTTAAAATTTACACTTTCTCAATAAATATAGATAATCATTGAATATTAACTACATGAAAAAAATTAACCATTTCTTCTATTTTTCCCTTTTTATATCATTCTTGCCGATGTCATTGGATCCTAAAAATAGTTAGGATGCAAAATAACAACCCATATTTATGACAAAACAATCAAATGTTGAGACAATAAATGACTCTTTGGATAAGACTTAACTCTTTAACTACTACTTGAATTCTTATTTGGTGTGTTGATATCTTTTAAAAAAATATTTCTTTCTTAAAATTTCAGTTTCTAAAGCATTATTTTTCAATAATAATTATTTTTATAACAATGTAATTGAAAATATTATTCTTAATTCAAAACTCATTTTAGTTGGCTATCTAAAAATATAAAAAATTCTTTAGCTAGTGAATTTTTTTACTCCATTTTGATATTTGACATTAACTATGTTAAATATCTGAGTTATTTGAATTATATGTAAATAAACTTAACATTTAAACCTTCTAAATAATTATAGATAATCGTCAGATATTTATTAAGAAACACTACATAAAAAAGACTAATATTTTCTCAACTCTCGTAGTGATAATTTTATTTTTGCACTATTCTCATAGGTGTCATTGGAACTTAAAAATAGCCACAAAGTGAAATAATAACTCATATTTATGGCAAAGCACAAAGGTTGACACGATATAAACGATTCTTTGATTACGACGTGACTCTTATACTACGATTTGAACTCTTATTTGGTATGATTTTATCTTTCAAAAAATATTTCTATTTTGAAATTTCAATTTATAAAACTTTATATATATTATAATAATGATTATCTTTATAATGATGCAAGTGAAGATAGTATCGTTAATTTAAAATTCACTTTAATCGGCTATCTAAAAATTTTAATGATTCTTTGACTGAATTTATTTTAGTATGACTCCACTTTAAGTTTATCGATATCTCTAGCCCCAGAATTTGAATTTTTAATACCCTATATATACAAAATATTTGTTCTTCGAATCATTAAATGTTAAATTAGTTGATTATTATTATAAAACATTGCATATATTGTCTTAAAATTGTCAAGTAGTTTATTTTTCGACACCATACTTGGCTTAACCTCAATGCAAACTACTCAAATTGCATTCCAATTCAAATTCGAATATCATATCTTTTTTTTTTGGTAATTATGTTTTCCATTAATCACCAAAGAGAACATTACAAAGCAGTAGAACCATTCTCGGCTCACTTAGTCTATACAAGTTTCTATTCTATCCTACCTTATAAGCAGTACATAGGACATTAATCAAATGGCTGGCTAGTTAGTACATTGTTTTCAATACATAAGCTGCTGCATCTTCTCCCCCATTCCTCCTTTAGCTCTTATGTTGCAAACACAAGCTATTTCCCTTGCCACTTGTTCTGCAGTCTTCATTGTCTTTCCAAAAATTCAGTTGTTTCTCTCCATCCATATCCCATGTATATGCTCAGAGTATACCATTTTCATAATTTTGGCTTTGCATGATCTCCCTTTGGCTTGCTTTATTATCCATGCCATCTTCTGTGTGTATGACAGTGATGGACTCACATTGATTTGAATTCATTGCATAAGCCTTCCCCATACTATGTGTCACACCTCCTTTTACGCCCGCGCCGCCGCGAAGGGGCGCGGAAGGGAGTTTTTTTTTCAATTTAAAGGACAATCGAAATGGGATTTATTTATTTATTTCAGAGTCACCACTTGGGAGATTAATGGTGTCCCAAGACACCGGTTGAATCCCGAATCGAGGAAAAGAATGACTCTGTTTAACAGTCTGTGTACCAGAAATCCGGATAAGGAATTCTGTTAACCCGGGAGAAGGTGTTAGGCATTCCCGAGTTCCGTGGTTCTAGCACGGTCGCTCAACTGTCATATTCGGCTTGATTATCTGATTTTATACAATTATGAACTTATGTGCAAACATTAAACTCTTTACTGCTTTTATTATTATTATTATTTTAACAGAGAATTACAACATTGTGAAAAACGTATCTCGAACCACGTCACATCAATGTACCTGTGGTTATCGACACATTTCAACTCTGTTGAAATTTGGATTTGGGTCACATAAATGTGCACCCGAATTTAAGAAAGTAAGTTGTTAAAGGCACGCCTAAAGCGACTAGCGTATCATTATTTTTTGGTAAGGCCGTGAAATTTGCTAAACGACCGATCCCGAAGTCTATACAATTATTAACCAATTATTGAGGGGCCCGCAACTTGTGCATTTTATTGGGCGAGGCTCATCTCATTTGTTTTAAAAAGGATAATCCTAAAGTGCCTACATTTTTTCTATTAAATTTGTCTCTAAAAATGAAAGAGAAAAGATCCTTATTTTTTTACATGCTTACGAATTGTTATAGTCGGGTTCCGAACGCAATTTGTTAAATCAGAATGTAAACACAATATGGACAGCCCGTTGGCCAACGTGAACCCAGGCCCAACGTGTATGGCACAAAACTAGACCTGGGCCATCTCATTCACATGTTACTACCTAGTTACATTATACTACGCATGCTCACAGTTTGTCAAATTTAAAAAAAAATTGGCAATCTAATTTTAATCCTAAACCATTTACATGCTGAAATTAACCAATAGTATCTAGCTAAACAATATTCCTACAAGTTCCGAAACGGTCTATTCGTTTAATGAGCTAACTGTTGAATGTTTAAGAATAGTCTAAATCAGCTAACATGCTTTTTGAGATATGATAATCATCAAACAATAACGAACTATCTGAACAGAGTTACTACATCATTTATTTTTTTTAGCAATACATAGACAGTTCGTCCACTAAGCTACTGTCAGATGTTCCATTATATATTAAACAACTACATGATTCTGATTAGAGGAAACCAAATAATGTATATACACAACTAAAATTCAGAATATAACTAAGATAAATTCAGAACTTCAACTCTTCATTTCATATTTATACTTCAGTTTCCATTCTACAAGAACCAGTGTATCAATTTGTGTACCTGATATTGGAAGTAAAAGAAGAGGAAGATCAGCAGAAATGCAGTAGCATATAACAACAGCAACACCCCGTAACCAGTAACAACCAGCAACGAGAAACCAGTAACAGATTTTAAAATCAAACAAAAATCCAGCAATAACCAGTGAAGTAGTAGCAAATAACCAACCAAACTCAAGGAAACAAATCAAATGAAAATCCAGAAATACCAACAACAATCAACGGGCAGAAACAAAGTGAATATTTTTTAGATTGAAAGACCAGTTAATGTTTAACCCTTAAATTCTGACCCCTCTGTATATCCAGTGTATGCAGATTGTATATCGGGTGTATATTACTCTCTCTTTCGAATCTCCTTCAAAAACTTTCCTCAATATTCAGCCAATCTCCTATCCCCTTTCAATATTTTTGGAATTCTTCCCCTCTCCCCAGCCAATCCCCCTTATTTATGTTCAAAAACAGACCACTTTAAACAATTAAACAAATAAAGAAGAGGTCTCATCTTCTTGAGCCCCATAATCCCACTACTACATGTCTTGTCCCCCACTTTTATTAAACAAATATATTAATTCTCACTATCACATATCTTTTCCTTATTTAATTTCCTTATTGTCCCACTACCGCATGTTTTGTCCTCCACTATATTAAACAATGTATTAATTCCCCACCATTATGTCTTGTCCCTTACTACGTATTATTTTATGTATTATTTTAATATTATTTAATACTTATTAGACAGAGCACTCATTAATTATTTTTTAAGACTCATTTAAAATCCCGAAAATGCCCTTGAAAATACTGCAATTTACCATTTTACCCCCATCAGCTATAACCAATTCACCTAATCAATCTAACCAAAATACAGTAGCTATAACCAATTCCTAATCAAATTTCATCAACAAATTTAAGCTAGAAACTCAAATTATGTCAAATATCATCAAAACAAAGAACCAAACCATATGATAATAAAGAAACAACTGAAATCATTTTGACTGAACAATATTTTTTTAACAACAAACATACTTTCAGATTCAATAACAGCAACAAATTGAACATAACAAACAAGTAGATTCAAATCACTAAACTCAATAATCAATTGAACTTTAAATTAAATCTAACAACATGATTAAACTAAACACTTCTATATTAAAACTAAACAAGAACATAAAACAAACTGAAGAAATAATCAAGAAATGAATCAAACATATACTGATTTCAAATCCGAGAATATCAAACAAAATACGGACAGAAATGAAACTTAAACCAACTAACCGGAAATGACCAACGACGAACTCGAACGAAAATGGAAAACTCGAATCAAGACTTCCAACGACCTAACGGATCTCGACTTCAACGAAAACCCACATTCTCTTTTAAACTCGACGAACTCAGAACGACAAACGGTGACCTCGACGGATTGAACCTGAAGAAACGACGAGACAGCAGGTTGTTTGGGCGTGAGGCTGTGTGTATGTGTGTTGAGCAGCAGCAGCCATGGTGGGCTGGCTGGATCTGCGACTAGAGAGGGTGAAGCAGAAGAGGCAGCAGGTGAAGCTGGCTGGAACTCGACGGGAGGGCAACAACAGCGATAGTGGTTTGGGTGGTGTTCATGGTTGAGTTGGGACGAAGAAGAAGAAGCAACAACGATGGTTGTTTCACCGGTCGTTCATGGCTGCTGGACGAAGAAGAAGAAGCAAGGGTGGTCGACGCTCGACGAAGGCAGCAACATGCTGCTCGTTTATGGCGGACCGCGGAGGAGGGTCGACTGGTTTTTCCGTGACTGGAGGGGTGTTGCTCGTTGATGAAGATGGAGCTTGGGCAGTAGCTGGTCATGAGGAGGAGGCTGTGGTCGTCATGGGCTGGGTGAAGCAACAGCAGAAGGGCAGCCATGGGAGGTTGAAGAAGAAGAAGAAGAGTTGGGGGCGGGTGACTTTAGGTTTTTTAGGGTTTTTTTCAAAACAAATGTCCAAATGGAAGAAAGGGTGGGGGTGTTTGCTTGGGGTTACGGGGCGGACCGGGTCGGGTCGACCCGATAGGAGTTTATTTGGTTTGGGCCTGGTAGGTTTAAAATTGAAGAAGAGGCCCAATTCCGATTTTCTTTATATTTTTTGCTCTCTTTTCTTTTAATTTCTAATTAATAAAACTAAAATTCTAAATTAAGTTATAAACTAAATTAACTTATCAAAAATACTAATTAATTCCTAGCAACAATTATCATACATAATTAAACATCAATTAAAACAAAATTGCACAATTTGACATTGAATGCTAAAAATGCAAACGATGCATATTTTTGTAATTTTCATCCTTGTAAAACAAACTTAATTACTTCTAATTGTAGAATTATAACCTAAATGCAAATGCTGCATATTTTTATATTTTTTATTAATTTAACAAATAACATGCATGGACAAATACAAATAATTATCCAAAAATCCTCAAAATTGCACACAAAAGGAAAATTATTTTATTTTGAATTTTTGGGAGTAATTCTCATATAGGTCAAAAATCACGTGCTTACAGCTGCCCCTCTTTGTCCGAAAACACGAAGAGTTTTCGTGCAAAGATAAAGTGAGCGATTTTTTGCCCATCCGAGTACTCCGTGTGAAGCATTTTTTGAAAAAGATTTAACCGAACCTTTGCTTCAAAGGTTTCCTACATATCCCTGGCTAAAAGGGAATCAGGTTAATGTAGTTCGGGAAGTTTTGGTAGCTGGGACTACCATGGGACTGCAATGTTACTGCTATTGCATGCTGTTATTACTGCTTGCCGACTTCCTTATTACACCATGCTGAAAGAAAACAAGAAGCTAGACTAAACTATAGTCTATGAATTACAAAATTTTATCTAGATCTTCAGCCATGCTCTTGTGTCTCTTGTTGCTTTGATGTCTCGGTGACTCCTCGGGTATTTCTTTACTTCTGATTTGTCTTGTATTCTTCCTTGACTACCGATCTCAAACTGCTTATTTCCTTCTCGGGAGCTTCGCATTATTTTTCCATCGAGTCTTGGACTTCCTTCCTCTGCTGGGGATTCTTGTTGTTTCCCGCTGGGGATTTCGGTTGTATTCTTCTGCTTACTGACTTGAAATGTATTCCTCTGTTATATGGGCGGGCTCCCAACTTCTTCAACTTAAAATGTAAAGACTGAAATGTATTCCTCTATTATATGGGCGGGCTCCCAACCTCCACAACAACTTCAAAAATAAATCGTCATTCCTTTCTTCAGGCGGGCGTATTTCAACAACTTCGAAAAATAAATCGTCATTCTGTTCTTCAGGGGGGGCTCCTGACCTCAACAATTTCAAAAAATAAATCGTCATTCTGTTCTTCAGGGGGGCTCCTGACCTCAACAACAACTTTGAAAATAAATTGTCATTCCTCTCTTTAGGCGGGCTCCTGACCTCGACAACTTTCTTAAATTTTAACACCTCCATTCTCCAGGCGGGCTCCTGACCTCAACAACAACCTTTTGCAAAACTTCAAACTTCAATGACTCAACCTGGAAGTGCGTCTCCTATGACTGAATTACTATGGTGAAAATAAACTTAGGAGGAAGTGTGTCTCCTATGGGTAAAATAAACTTAGGAGGAAGTGCGTCTCCTATGGATAGAAATAAACTTAGGGGGAAGTGCGTATCCTATGGGTAAAATAAACTTAGGAGGAAGTGCGTCTCCTATGGGTAAAATAAACTTAGGGGGAAGTGTGTCTTCTATGGGTAAAATAAACTTAGGAGGAAGTGCGTCTCCTATGGGTAGAAATAAACTTAGGAGGAAGTGCGTCTCCTATGGGTAAAATAAACTTAGGAGGAAGTGCGTCTCCTATGGGTAAAATAAACTTAGGAGGAAGTGCGTCTCCTATGGGTAAAATAAACTTAGGAGGAAGTGCGTCTCCTATAGGTAGAAATAAACTTAGGGGGAAGTGCATCTCCTATGGGTAAAATAAACTTAGGGGGAAGTGCGTCTCCTATGGGTAAAATAAACTTAGGAGGAAGTGCGTCTCCTATGGGTAAAATAAACTTAGGAGGAAGTGCGTCTCCTATGGGTAAAATAAACTTAGGGGGAAGTGCGTCTCCTATTGGTAAAATAAACTTAGGGGGAAGTGCGTCTCCTATGGGTAAAATAAACTTAGGAGGAAGTGCGTCTCCTATGGGTAAAATCTCAATTTAGGAAGTGCATCTCCTAAAGCAAAATATAACCCGAAAGACCCAGACTAGGAAGTGCATCTCCTAGGGGTGAAACTTCAATGATTCGAACTAGGAAGTGCGTCTCCTACGAATGCACTTAGATGAACCTGACTAGGAAGTGCGTCTCCTAGGAATGAATTTAAATGACCAAGACTAGGAAGTGCGTCTCCTAGAAGTGAGAATTTTAGTGACTAAAACTCAGATGATCCAAACTAGGAAGTGCGTCTCCTAAGGGTAAAATCTCAATTTAGGAAGTGCATCTCCTACAACAAAATATAACTTGAAAACCCAGACTAGGAAATGCTTTTCCTGGTGGTGATGTGTGATCTTCTCAATAGCCTTTGCGTAAGTCGAATTGGGGCATTACACCTAAAAATTTCAACCTTCCAAGCTTTGATATGAACATAGCTTCCATCCCTATTTCAAACAAAGAAAAATCGGTCAGTTTAAAACGTGGTGGTTGGTTGTGATACTCCTGCTGGGGATGCCATCAACCATTTTCCATCTATGCGTTGTCTGACCATCTTGAACTGGGTTGATACCTTCCGACCTTCTTGACGATTCCTTATTCAGAAACCTCTTAACCATTTTCCCAGTCTCCTTATCTGATCTCACGTATTTTCATGACAGCCGATTTCACTTGAAGATCTTGCATGTTCATTGATTAACCACTCCCTTCATTGTGTGTGTTATTGAGATACCTTTTCACGGTGCAGACCCAATATCTTCTTTTGCGGTAATGTCCGTGAATTGGCATTTCCCCAACCTTTGAGTCTCCTATGAATTTCCCAATTATGCCCATTACTTTCCGCGTTGTTCTTTCTTGATTTTCCGCTGGCCTTGGCCTTATAACCCTTGATTTCTGCTGGGGATATCCTTCTTGACGTTGGTCCATCCTTTTGTCAATCTCATCATCGAATATACCCTCGGTTCAATCCCCCTGGCCCTCTCTTTGTTGCACTGTCCCTGAATTGATATGGACCAATCTTGGGTATTTTGTGCGAACCTCAAAGCACATTGACTACCAGCTCATTATGTTTGTTCTTTCCATGACTTATACCATTTTGACGTACTTGTCATATCTCGTCTTGCATGATTGGAAAGTTGATGGCAAATTTTGAAATCATTTCTCGCTTGTTCTGACCAAAGAGACTCAAGAAGAGGAAATGACAAAGGTAAAAGGAACAGAGTAAAAGACAAAAGGAAAAGATGACTCCTAGCGAGAAAAATTACAAAGTAAAACCTATCAGATTTGGATGCCAACTCCATTGGGCATGACATGCACATGTGGCCTATCCTTCGTTATTAATCGCCTTTCACAATCTTCGTCTGGTGTTTTCCTGTATGATTCTCAATCTTTATTCGACTTGTAGTGCCCGAAGGGTTTTCACTATCAAGCCTCTCTCCTTTTGATTTTTCTCTCAACTTATAGCCGCCTCAAGGTGCCCGTGAAGGTTTTCACCGATAAGACTCTCTCATTTTATTACTTTCTGTCGGGGATCAGAGTGTTATTCTCGACTTCCATTTGCATGACTTCGCATCTTTTGAAGACTGGTCAAAAGGTCTTTCTTTGGACCGTAACGTGGGGTTTTGGATAGGGCTAGAAAGAAAGGGTATTAGCGGCTCAAAACGAATCAATTTGGGTTCAAAATTTACAACCTTTGGAACCAGATTTCTCTACATCAAACACAACTTCTGCCCCAGTTTCTTGCTTGGGGATTTTTTTATTTTTGTTATTTTTACACTATGTTACACCCACACTATGCACACTATGACCGAGCTGTGAGGCGCCTACGTTTCCTCTTTGAGGAATCACGTCAAACGTAGTTCCCAGTTCCCTTTTTGTTTTCTTTTCACTTACTTATTATTTTCTTTTCTTTTCTTTCTCTTTCTCTTTCTCCTTTCTCTTTTGTCGTTTTGTAATTTCTGTTGTTTTCTTTTCTTTTTTTTTCTTTTTTTATCTATCATGCTTGTGTTTTCTAGTCTTTACTACTGATTCCGAACGAGGGGTAAGAAAGAAAACCAATAAGGCTCAAAAAGGGTTAACGAAGGATAAAGTGTTTAGATAGCAGAATAAAATGCCTTCATCATTCCAATCTTTAAAATATGGCAAGCACAAACAACACCATTAAATATTCGCCACATCTTCTGATTGTGCCGGACTTGATAACCATATCCATACATTTGCCTTTTCATTTGTCATTTTTTAAAACACCGTTGGGCAATACTCTCACTTGCTTTTATGGTTTTTCTTTATGTTTTGCTTGCCCCAGTTTCACGTGGCTCGGGCTTCAAAGAATCTCAAGTTGTTCCTATTTCCCTTAAGTGTTCCGATCATCCCCCACTGGCTTTATAATTAACTCTTAAGATTAGGCCCAAACTTTGCATGCATGTCATGTCACTAGAATTGGCGTTTGAACAAGGATAAAAGAATTAAACAAAGAAGATGACTGAAAGTAACATAAGACCGGAATTTGCATTATACAAGCGGTGAAACGGTTCGTATAACGAAATAAGCAAAACAACTGGGGTACGACCTTGGAACAAACCCCAAAACAAATCCTAGGCAACACTAAACAAACCACTATGACAAAATGGAAGGATAAAAGGGTTTGACACAAGACAATATCTGGATTATAACCCTGCAAATAACCCGGACAACAGAAATGATAACAAAATGGACCACCAAAACTCCTCCCTGACCAACCAAGAAAGGAGCGTCTTTCCAACTGCCAAGCTCGGCATCTCAACCACTGGGTTCCCCATCAACATTGCCAAAACCATTAACAACTTCAATATCATTAACTTCAGTCCGCAAATTCCCTAGAGGATTCGCATGCTCCTTGTCATTGTCATTGATCACAATTACCCCTTCTTGAATCATTCTTTCTATTTCCCTTTTCAAATAACGACAATCTTCAATACTATGCCCTTGGACATTAGAGTGGTACATGCATCGTACAGTAGGATCAAAGCCTTTTGCATATGGGTCTGGAGTATAGCCGAGGAGTGGCTCAATCAGGCAAGAATACTTTAACTTTTCAAACAAGCTTGTGTAGGACTCCCCAATTGGCATGAAACTATTTCTTTGCCTTTGTTCCCCTCCCTGCCCCTGTTTTCTAGGGTCGTTGGGTGCTCGAAAACGTTGTGAAGGCAAGAATGCATTATGTGGTGCTGGCGCTCGCCATAGGGAGTGACCTGATGGTTGGATATATGACCGGACATTGTTCGGAGGATAATACTGAAGTGGATTATGTGGAGCTCGGGAACAGGTTTGGGCATGATGGGCGGAAAAGAGTGGCTCTGATGGTGGGTAGTAGGGTTGTGGAAGGCCATATGGCATGTGTGGGTAATTTGAGTGATGGGGTCTGGGCTGGTAGTGAGGGGAAGGACCTCTAGATTTGGACCAAGTACTTGTTTCGACTGTTGCGACCTCCTCTCTCTTCTTTTTCCCGAGCGTACCTCCCGTGCCGCTTTGGATAGCCTGAGTTGTGGCCTTGATTGCCGAATAACTCATTATTTTGTTGGACCTGAGTCCCTCTTCAATTATGTCGCCCATTTTTACTACTTCATTGAAAGATTTACCAACTGATGTCACCAGGTGACCAAAGTAAGTTCTCTCCAACGGAATCCGAATTCCCTAAAGCTCTCTCCAGGCTTTTTCTCAAGTTTTAATAGTGTGAGATGGTCGGATACAATCTCAAGGTTATACTGGAAATGACCTACAAACGCTTGTGCTAGATCGTCCCAGGTATACCACCTGCTAGGATCCTGCCTCGTGTACCATTCTAATGCAGACCCGCTTAAACTTTGACCGAAATAGGCTATCAGCAGCTCATCTTTTCCACCTGCCCCGCTCATCTTACTACAGAAACCTCGTAGATGCGCCATGGGATCACCGTGTCCCTCATATAGATCAAACTTTGGCATCTTAAAACCTGCTGGCAATTGAACATCGGGGAAGGGACACAGATCTTTATAGGACACACTGACTTGGCTGCCCAATCCATGCATATTCCTGAAGGATTGCTCTAGGCTTTTCACTTTACGAAGCACTTCGTCTTGCTCCGGATTCTTAGCTGGCCTCTCAGTTTCTGTTGGGAGATGAAGGTGAGGGGTATAAGTGTATGGCTCGGGTGTTTTGAAGGTGAGTTCAAGAGGATAGTATTGATTGTCGTGAACCTGAAACACTGGTTCATCGGATGATTTTTGCAATGTGGCGGGTGGAGGTTCCACGAAAACAGGAATAGCTGGTGGAGGAGGGTTTTGTTTGGTGGTGAAGCTTGGGGATTATAGGAAGTTTCCCATTGATAGTATTGGGCAATGGGGAAGCTCGTTGATGGACCAGTGGAAGGGTGTTCCGGAGTCCGAGCTGGTGAAAGGGTAGGAGTATGGGGAAGTATTGGTGGTATTTGTCCCTTAGCCCAAGCTAGGTGCATCCCAGCTATCTCTTATCTCAACCTGTCTACTTCCTCCTTCATCATTTGCATCCCCGTCTTTTCCTCCTCAACACTTTTGTCTGAACCAGACATACTTTCCGGAATGGGCCCTTTTGATCTTGTGTGGTAATGGTAATCTGCCAGAACATTCTAACGAGCTAACTGTTTTGAAATCTCTTTTTCTGGTATAAACAATAAAACTTGTTAGCGTTAGAGTTTAACACATATTGCAATTTCACATTGGGGAATGCAATGTTCCTAGGCAGTTTAACCATTTCTAACATGTTTTTGCTTCGATTGCATGCATCATCCCGGCTTACTCTTTCTTTTTATGTCCTTTTTTCCTTTCTTTTATTCACAATGTCCCCTTTTTCTTTTAGTGATGATCGAATCTTATATGGATTGCCTACGTATCATGTCCCCGCATGAATCAGACCGGGCGTAGTTCTTCCACATAAAAGGTAAACAACAATAAAACATTTTTTGGAATCACTTAAAGACGAACAACAGACTCGAAAGTTAAACGGCCCACATACTCTAATCAAAAGAAATACAAACTCAAGAAAAATAAAATGACAGGTTCCTTCCCCTATATGCTGATTTTAACCAAATGGCTATTTTTGCAAACGTAGCCCCTTCCCAATTTCACATGAATTTTGAGGCCGGGAAGATTATTTTATGACACTTCACAAACTTGTCCGTTCTTTTACGAAAATAGCCTTTTGACAACTGAAAGATATTCTAAGGCTATCTCGGCAAGAACGGTTTAGGACACCGCCGAAGCTGGCTTGGCTTAAAAAATCTAAATGGTATTCTTGACCACTGACTCTTTTTCTTATTAAAATAAAATAAAAGATCGGGTTTTGCCGACACGGCCTTTCAGCACCTCGGGGACGAAGATTTTAAGGCTGCGTTAGCTAACCGACCAAAATCCTAAAAACATGACCAAAGGTGGCCATTTATGCAAAGTCAACATTCCGGCGTCCTTTTTGGGACCGTTCGGCTATTTCTGACAAAAGCAGCATCACCCAACTCTATGAAAAATTAAAACTTTTGACATTTTTTGGCTATTTTTGCAAATGGGAGGTTGGACCCGATGAGGGCTGCCTACGTATCTCACATCCTGTGAGAATCAAACCGGCGTAGTTCGGGCCGATCAGGAATAAAGGAAATAAACTAACTTTCTTTTTTTTTCGAATAAAATACTTACAAAGAAGAGAGAAAATATTTTTGGATTTCGATTTGTTTGTTTGTTTTTTTGTTTTTTTTGTTTGAAAAGAAACGACGACTAAAGAAATATTTTTTTGAATTTTAACTTATTTTCCCTTTTTTTTTGGAAATTTCGAAAAAACTTCAAAAGAAGAAAGGAAATATTTTTGGACTATTACTCTGAATTTATGAAAGAAATACTACAAAAGAAAAGAAAAATATTTTTGAATTTGAATTTTCTTTTGAATTTTTAAACAAATATTTTTGGATTTTGAGAGAGATTAAAAGAAAATATTTCTGTATTATATTTTTTTTAAATTGAGGTTTAAAAGAAAGACTTTCTAAAGAAGCGAGTAATGGAAAATATTTTTGGATTTTTTGAATATGGTGGGCCAGAACCGAAGAGGTTTGCCTACGTATCTCACATCCGGTGAGAATCAGACCCGCGTAGTTCGGGCCACGACAATAAACTAATTCTGACAACAAGACTTGTTTGAACAAATTACACTAAAAAAACATTTTTTTTCTTTTCACAAAATTTTGGCAGAGTTCGCCGGTAACTCAGAATTATCTTTCTACACTGCTATTTTTTCTCTTTTTCACAATTTTTCAAAAATTTCCGATTTCAGAAACCGGTCAGCATGCAGATCTAAAGCAAATAAATGTGCAAAACAAACAGGATGCAACAGGATGGTCTTTTTCATTTCAAGTTGCTTGTCCTACACGGACCCAACTCTTGTGTTGAGTCCCCTAAGTTAAATGCAACATGATGCAAATAAGTGTTCCTACTAGGGATCCGGCATGAGGTTTTGTTATACTAGGTTTATCCTGGGTGTTTGTTCTAGACCTGGCTTACCCGAGCGGACAACTCGAGCCGAGGATGGGAACTACGTACCGATAACCAAAAGATCATCCGGTTTTGCAACTCCTCCGAATCCTCGTTCTATTTTGGAATAGGACACTAACAGAAAGAAGTCACGACCAGCGTGCACTCCTCAAGAGAGAGAAAAGAGGGATTTCGTAGCAGTTTATATATACAGTTCAGATAATATCAAAGTGGTAAGAGTAACATTTTGCACATTTAGGCTAAAACATGTAATAAAATCAGATAATAAATGAAGCCAAATAATAACAATTATTCTAAGCTCGAATTTTTGAACCCTGAACCAGAGATTCTGGGTTACCTCCCCAGTAGATATTCAGTCCCCTAAGTCAAATGCAACATGATGCAAATAAACATTCCTACTAGGGATCCGGCATGAAGTCAAGTTATTCTAGGTTCAACCTGGGTATATGTTCTAGACAGTGTACCCGAGCGGACAATTCGAGTTGAGGAAGGAGCTCTTTTCCGAGAACCAAAAGGCCAGCCGGCTTAGAAACTTTTCGAGCCTATTTTATTTCAGGGTATGACACTAACAGAATAGGGAGTCTCAACCAGTAAGCACATCCCCGGAGGTAAGAAGAGAAGGGTTTCGGCACAGTTTATATACAATTCAGATAATATCAAAGCGGTAAAAGCAGCATTTAGCACATTGGGCCCAAACATGTAACAAATTCAGATAACTCCAAATATAACAATTTATCTAAGCTCGAATTTCTAACCCTGAACCAGTGGTTCTGGGTTAAGTCCCCAGCAGAGTCGCCAGCGCTGTCACACCTCCTTTTTCGCCCGCGCCGCCGCGAAGGGGCGCTGAAGGGAGTTTTTTTTCCAATTAAAGGACAATCGAAACGGGATTTATTTATTTATTTCAGAGTCGCCACTTCGGAGATTTATGGTGTCCCAAGTCACCGGTTGAATCTCGAATCGAGGAAAAGAATGACTTTTTTAATAGTATGCGCACCAGAAATCCGGATAAGGAATTTTGTTAATCCGGGAGAAGGTGATAGGCATTCCCGAGTTCTATGGTTCTAGAACGGTCGCTCAACTGTCATATTCGGCTTGATTACCTGATTTTATACAATTATGAACATATGTGCAAACTTTAAACTCTTTACTGCTTTTATTATTATTATTATTATTATAATAGAGAATTACAACATTGTGAAAAACGTATCTCGAACCACGTCACATCAATGTACCCGTGGTTATCGACACATTTCGACTCTGTTGAGATTTGAATTTGGGTCACATAAATGTGCACCCGAATTTAAGAAAGTAAGTTGTTAAATGCGCGCCTAAAGCGACTAGCATATCATTAGTTTTTGGTAAGGCCGTGAAATTTGCTAAACGACCGATCCCGAAGTCTATACAATTATTAACCAATTATTGAGGGCCCCGCAACTTGTGCATTTTATTGGGCGAGGCTCATCTCATTTGTTTTAAAAAGGATAATCCTAAAGTGCCTACATTTTTTCTATTAAATTTGTCTCTAAAAATGAAAGAGAAAAGATCCTAATTTATTTACATGCTTACGAATTGTTATAGTCGGGTTCCGAACGCAATTTGTTAAATCAGAATGTAAACATAATATGGACAGCCCGTGGGCCAACGTGGACCCAGGCCCAACGTGTATGGCACAAAACTGGACCTGGGTCATCTCATTCACATGTTACTACCTAGTTACATTATACTACGCATGCTCACAGTTTGTCAAATTAAAAAAAAAAAACTTGGCAATCTAATTTTAATCCTAAACCATTTACATGCTGAAATTAACCAATAGTATCTAGCTAAACAATATTCCTACAAGTTTCGAAACGGTCTATTCGTTTAATGAGCTAACTGTTGAATGTTTAAGAATAGTCTAAATCAGCTAACATGCTTTTTGAGATATGATAATCATCAAACAATAACGAACTATCTGAACAGAGTTACTACATCATTTATTTTTTTTAGCAATACATAGACAGTTCGTCCACTAAGCTACTGTCAGATGTTCCATTATATATTAAACAACTACATGATTCTGATTAGAGGAAACCAAATAATGTATATACACAACTAAAATTCAGAATATAACTAAGATAAATTCAGAACTTCAACTCTTCATTTCATATTTATACTTCAGTTTCCATTCTACAAGAACCAGTGTATCAATTTGTGTACCTGATATTGGAAGTAAAAGAAGAGGAAGATCAGCAGAAATGCAGTAGCATATAACAACAGCAACACCCCGTAACCAGTAACAACCAGCAACGAGAAACCAGTAACAGATTTTAAAATCAAACAAAAATCCAGCAATAACCAGTGAAGTAGTAGCAAATAACCAACCAAACTCAAGGAAACAAATCAAATGAAAATCCAGAAATACCAACAACAATCAACGGGCAGAAACAAAGTGAATATTTTTTAGATTGAAAGACCAGTTAATGTTTAACCCTTAAATTCTGACCCCTCTGTATATCCAGTGTATGCAGATTGTATATCGGGTGTATATTACTCTCTCTTTCGAATCTCCTTCAAAAACTTTCCTCAATATTCAGCCAATCTCCTATCCCCTTTCAATATTTTTGGAATTCTTCCCCTCTCCCCAGCCAATCCCCCTTATTTATGTTCAAAAACAGACCACTTTAAACAATTAAACAAATAAAGAAGAGGTCTCATCTTCTTGAGCCCCATAATCCCACTACTACATGTCTTGTCCCCCACTTTTATTAAACAAATATATTAATTCTCACTATCACATATCTTTTCCTTATTTAATTTCCTTATTGTCCCACTACCGCATGTTTTGTCCTCCACTATATTAAACAATGTATTAATTCCCCACCATTATGTCTTGTCCCTTACTACGTATTATTTTATGTATTATTTTAATATTATTTAATACTTATTAGACAGAGCACTCATTAATTATTTTTTAAGACTCATTTAAAATCCCGAAAATGCCCTTGAAAATACTGCAATTTACCATTTTACCCCCATCAGCTATAACCAATTCACCTAATCAATCTAACCAAAATACAGTAGCTATAACCAATTCCTAATCAAATTTCATCAACAAATTTAAGCTAGAAACTCAAATTATGTCAAATATCATCAAAACAAAGAACCAAACCATATGATAATAAAGAAACAACTGAAATCATTTTGACTGAACAATATTTTTTTAACAACAAACATACTTTCAGATTCAATAACAGCAACAAATTGAACATAACAAACAAGTAGATTCAAATCACTAAACTCAATAATCAATTGAACTTTAAATTAAATCTAACAACATGATTAAACTAAACACTTCTATATTAAAACTAAACAAGAACATAAAACAAACTGAAGAAATAATCAAGAAATGAATCAAACATATACTGATTTCAAATCCGAGAATACCAAACAAAATACGGACAGAAATGAAACTTAAACCAACTAACCAGAAATGACCAACGACAAACTTGAACGGAAATAGCAAACTCGAACCAAGACTGCCAACGACCTAAGGGATCTCGACTTCAACGAAAACCCACCTTCTCTTTTAAACTCGACGAACTCAGAACGACAAACGATGACCTCGACGGATTGAACCTGAAGAAACGACGAGACAACAGGTTGTTTGGACATGAGGCTGTGTGTATGTGTGTTGAGCATCAGCAGCCATGGCAGGCTGGCTGGAGCTACGACTGGAGAGGGCGAAGCAGAAGAGGCAGCAGGTGAAGCTGGCTGGAACTCGACGGGAGGGCAGCAACAGCGATAGTGGTTGGGGTGGTGTTCATGGTTGAGCTGGGACGAAGAAGAAGAAGCAGCAGCGTTGGTTGTTTCACCGGTCGTTCATGGCTGCTAGACGAAGAAGAAGAAGAAGCAAGGGTGGTCGACGCTCGACGAAGGCAGCAGTATACTGCTCGTTAATGGCGGACCACGGAGGAGGGTCGACTGGTTTTTCCGTGACTGGAGGGGTGTTGCTCGTTGATGAAGATGGAGCTTGGGCAGCAGCTGATCGTGAGGAAGAGGCGGTGGTCGTCATGGGCTGGGTGAAGCAACAACAGAAGGGCAGCCATGGGAGGTTGAAGAAGAAGAAGAAGAAGAGATGGGGGTGACTTTAGTTTTTTTTAGGGTTTTTTTTCAAAACAAATGTCCAAATGGAAGAAAGGGTGGGGGTGTTTGCTTGGGGTTATGGGGCGTACCGGGTCGAGTCGACCCGGTAGGAGTTTATTTGGTTTGGGCCTGGTTGATTTAAATTAAAAGGTGGCCCAATCCGATTTTCCTTATATTTTTTGCTCTCTTTTCTTTTACTTTCTAATTAATAAAACTAAAATTATAAATTAAGTTATAAACTAAATTAACTTATCAAAAATACTAATTAATTCCTAGCAACAATTATCATACATAATTAAACATCAATTAAAACAAAATTGCACAATTTGACATTGAATGCTAAAAATGCAAACGATGCATATTTTTGTAATTTTCATCCTTGTAAAACAAACTTAATTACTTCTAATTGTAGAATTATATCCTAAATGCAAATGCGGCATATTTTTGTATTTTTTATTAATTTAACAAATAACATGCATGGACAAATACAAATAATTATCCAAAAATCCTCAAAATTGCACACAAAAGGAAAATTGTTTTATTTTGAATTTTTGGGAGTAATTCTCATATAGGGCAAAAATCACGTGCTTACACTATGTTACTGAATTTGCATTCACCAAACAAATATGCATGTGACTCAACTATTTTCTTACACAAGCAACAACTTATGTTTGCTTGGACTCCCCAGTTAGCAAGCCTATCTGTTGTCATTAGCCTCCCATGGCATTGCATCCATATAGTGAATATTGCCTTGGGCCTAGCTTCATTGTGAAACATCAAGGTTCTCCATGCCACCTTGTTGTAGCTTCCCAGAATACCCAAATAAATTTGCTTGGTTATGGTTCTTCTGTATTGCACTGTGGGTAGTTGCTAGATTACTCCTCTTGCTTCCATATTCTTTCTCACCATCCAACTTGCTTGTTGGGGTATATTCATCTCCACTATACTTTGCCCCTTTATGTAATAAGTATGAATCCACTTTATCCACATCTTGTCTTTCTTCTATGCTAAGTCCCAGTATACACTTGTTATAGCTACTTTATTCCAAATTCTGATATTCAATAGATTGTACCCTCCAACAGACTTAGGCAAGCACATTCTGTCCCAGGCTATCAATGCTCGTTTTGTGATTGTATTGGATCCTGACCATATATAGCTTCTGCAGTAAGCCTCTATCAATTTCATCACTTTAGCTGGTAGTATGAAAATTTGGGCCCAATAGGATTGGATACCAAATATCACTATTTGGACTAACTGAACCCTTCCAGCATAAGATAGTTTCCTGGCTGTCCATGAAGAAATCCTTACTACTATTCTATCAATCAATGGTTGCCATTGCATAGCTGACAGCTTCTTTGTGTCCAATGGTATGCCCAAGTATTTGAAAGGCAATTCTCCAAGAGTATATCCATTGTTCTGTAGTATTTCCTGGCTTGTTGCTTGATCAACTCCTCCAAAGTAGATTGCACTCTTGTTGAGATTAGCTATCAGTCCAGATGCAGCAGAAAATTTCATGAAACAATCATGCATTGTGGAGACAGACTTGTTATCTCCCCTAGCAAACAACAGCAAGTCATCTGCAAAGTTGAGATGAGTTGTGTCTAATTTCCCACATCTTGGATGAAATCTGAACTCCTGAGCATTTTTCAGTCCTTTGAGCAGCCTGCTTAGATATTCCATCACTATAGCAAACAGAAATGGTGATATAGGGTCACCTTGTTTGAGTCTCTTAGCAGCATCAAAAGGTTTTGTCAGCTCCCCATTTATCATAATTGAGTAACTCACTGTTGATATACAAGCTTTCACCCAGTTACAGAACTTTGTGGGAAAACACAAATACTCTGGCACTTGTTCCAGATACACCCATTCCACTGAATCATATGCTTTCATCATGTAAACTTTCATCATACATCTAGGGGATATATGTTTCCTGCTATAAGCCTTGACTAGCTCATGAGCAAGGATGATATTGTCTGCTATTTTTCTCCCTGGGATAAATCCTGCTTGGGCTTCAGATATGATGTGTGGCATGATTTTCTGCATTCTTCCAGCTAGCACTTTAGAGATAATCTTGTACAACATAGTGCAACAAGCAATAGGCCTGAAATCCTTGATTGTCACTGGATTGGACACTTTTGGCAATAATGTGATTGTTGTATAATTGATTGCTGGAAACATCACCTCTGTATTGAAAAAATCTTTCACTGCAGCATACACTTCTTCTTTGATCACTGGCCATGATTTTTTGAAAAATTATGCATTATATCCATCTATGCCTGGTGCTTTGTCACTTCCTACCCCCTTTAAAGCTTCATCAATGTCTTGGCTAGTAACTTCAGCAATCAGATCTTGCTGTTGTTGCTTTGTTAAGGTTGGCCCTCCCTTCATTACCCTCTTGTCCACAGTTGGAAGTACATGAGCACTTGTTCCCATTAAGCTTTTATAGAATGACACTATCTCCACTTTTATGGCTGCATGATCTGTTATGATACTTCCTGATAGTGTCTGTAGTTCCACTATTAGTTTCCTTTGTTGCCTCTCCTTTATCGCTGCAAAAAAGAATTTATTGTTAGAATCACCCACTTTGATCCAGTTTGCCCTTGCCTTTTGCTGCAGTATCTTTTCTTCCACCATTGACCAAGTTTCCAGCTTGTGCAACCATTCTTTTTCTTGTTCTTGCAGCAGGTCATTATAGTTGCTTTGTAACTGGCTTTGTATGTGTTGAATGGTCTGCCTTGCTTGATCTATCTTCTCTGCTACTCCTTTAAATTCTGCCTCGTTAAGCTGTCTAAACTGCCTTTTCATCTTTTTGAGTTTTGTCCAAATGCTTCCCATTTTCCCTGATACATTGCTACTATTCCACTCTTCCTTTACTATCCTTTCAAAATCAGGATGGCTTGCCCATACATTAAAGAACCTGAAAGGGCATTTGGTTGTTTTCCTAGGCTGCCTTATGTTGATAACCATGGGACTATGATCTGAAATATGAGGCTCCCCATACTCAGTACTTAGGTGGCTAAAGTTCATCATCCACATATCATTCCCAAACACCCTATCTATACGACTCCACACCCTATCATCACCTTGTTGTTTGTTGGTCCATGTATAATAATCTCCTCTCCATGGTAATTCAGTAATACCAATGTCATTACACAGCTCAGCAAAGTCCTTTACATCAGCACTTTTCACAGGCACTTTAGACATTCTATCTTGAATATTAAGGATTGCATTGAAATCTCCCCTTATTATCCAAGGTCCTGTTATATTCTGTTCTAATCTTTTTAGATAACCCCATAGCTTTCTTCTATGATCTGTATCATTGTGGCCATACACCACTGTGAGGAAACACTGCATCCCATTCTGATTCCCAGATACTAAGCAATGAATAAATTGGTCTTGTTTATCTACTGGTTGAACTGTGTAAGCTTGTTCATCCCATATGATCCATACCCTTCCATTCCCAGCATACTCATAATTTGTTAGTTTCTGCCATCCAGGGACTATTCTATTAATCACCTTTCCTGCTTTGTCTTCTTTCACCTTTGTTTCTACTATCCCAGCCGGCTTGATGTGTTTGTCTTTAATGTACTGTTTTATTTCTTTTTGTTTGTATCTCTTATTCAATCCCCTAATATTCCAGATTAACCAAGTCATTGATGAATAATGATTCCACCTCCCAGATCAGGTGGCCTAGTCTCCTCTATTTCCTCTTCCTGCTGTAGAATTTGAAAGACATTTGCTGTAGTTATTGCTGTCCTTCCCAATGTCATTCTATTGTTACTAGGTAAAGCTGGCCACTCCTCTCTTTGGTTTACATCTTGTAACTCTTTGGCTTTCCCTTTATCCTTTACTATCTGAAGCTTGCCATTATTCCCAACATCTTCATTGTCATTGTCCTGCCTTATTGCCTTACTTGGTTCTCCCTTTAGATCAGTTTGTTGTTGTTGTCCTTGGCCTTTGACTTGCCATTTTGTGATAACTTTTCCCTGTTTCTGATTTCCTCTGTATTGTTCTTCTTTTCTGACTTTCTTCTCCACAGTACAGTCATGCCCTATCTTCATGCAATTTATACAATACTTTGGTTTCCATTCATACTCCACCTATAACTGGATCTGTTTCCCAGATGTTTCTTGCAAAGTCACCTCTGTTGGAAGATTTTTTGTCACATTAGCTTCCACTAGAATCCTGGCATAGGAAATTCTAGTCTGTTTTGCTATGCATTCATCTGCAAAGAGAGGCTTCCCAATAGCACTTGCCAGCTTACTTAAAGTCTTGTTTCCCCAGTAGCTCATAGGCAGATTAGGGATAGTGACCCACAAAGGGATCTCCATAAAAAAATCAGCCTTAATGTTAAATTCAGGTGTCCATTGCTTCAGGACCATAGGTCTACCATTAATGGTATAAGGTCCACCATATAGAATATCTTTCAAGTCTCCTATGGTATCAAATTTTGCTATGTAATAACCTTCATCATGAAGAAATAGATCTGGTATACTAACTTTACTCCAAGCTTGAGCTATATATTTCTCCATGAATTTATATCTAGGCATATCCCCAATCACATAGATAATTAAGGCACATTCCCATTTTTTGTTCTGTTCTTCAATTTCTTCTTTATCTACTTTAACCACAATGTTACCATCAACAATTTCCGGAGGAATATATGATAATATCATAACATTTTCTGAAGATCTGTTCCCCGCAAACAAATTTGCCCATGTTTTCTCCTTCTCCGATACTGCTGCATGTGATTTTAGCTCCTTCTTTTGCTCAGTTGTTACTGTTCCATTGACCTTCAGCTCACTTGGCACTGCGTCCACTTTGTTCTTCTTAATCTCCATGCTTGAGCTTGTTGGTGTGCCTTCACATGAAGATGTAGCTCCATTCATCTGAACTGCGCTAAGATCTATCCTCTTCACCGGTCCCTTATTGTTGCTAGATGAACATAATTGTTGTGGATTAGGTTGAAATTGGTGCCCAATTAGTGTTGTTATCTGCTGGGTAGAACCTTTAGCTAAAGTATCTGCAATTACTGTTGCATTTATGGCTTCGCCGACCGTCACTAGTGGTACTCGCTTAGGTCGACCTCGCTTTCTCACCATGGATGCTCTTCTTGAGTATATTTTCCTAATGCATCATTCGAATATAATATCAATTTGTAAGAATAGTGATTTTTTAAAAATGACACATAATGTAAATTAAAAATATATTCTAAGATATCCTTATCTTATAATCTATGTATTTGAGTTGGAAAAAGAAATATTTGAAATCGATGAGATTAACTTTCAAATTTTTTATACTCAATATTTATTTTCTTTTATCTTGTTTTTTATGTCATTATTTCTTTTGTTACAAAAACTTAATTTATTTCACTATAAAAAGGATGAGTTTTAATAAAAATTGTATACATATGAACTTTAATTATATTTTTAGTCTGGTTAAAATTATTTTATATTTTTCTTTTGTCTTTATCTAATCAGCCTAAATAGGTGCTCACCCGACTACTTAAATTAAGAAATTGAATGATATGTAATTTATATATAATCCATATATAATATGTGTATAATCATGTGTTATCGGTATATCATCTATTTATATTAGCTATAGAAAGTAAACAATAAATATGGCCAGATATTATGTAAATATTCCATAAGATTTTGATTTTTTGAGTTTATCCATGATATAACTTCTATTATAATAATTTTAAAACTCTCTACTAATGATCAAAAATATCTTATCTTTTTATTATCTTTGAATTAAAAAAATTAAAGAGTTTTTTCGAAATAATTTATTTACATTTAAGAAAAAATTCACGTCATACCAATTTTTTCTTTATATATACTCTTTATTATACTTAAAAGTCACTATAGAAACTATCAATTAGAAATCAATTTCTCTCTTGTTGAGTTTGAAAAAAAAACTTTCACATAATCTAATGATTCAAAACTAATATTCTTCAACAAAAAAAATATTATACCCTTACAATATTGGCCTGCCTACAGCTAAATGAAGGGGTTTCAGCTTATACTCTTTAATTTCTTGAATGTGTTAAATTGAAATTAATGATAGCAATTTTATAGCCAAAGTTTTGTTATTTATTTGATGTCCATTTATGCAATTGATATCAAATAAATTGGCTATACAAAACTTTGTTATTTCTTTTTTCTTCTTGAACAGTCAACTTTTTTTTAATATTGACTAATTTTGTATGTTTCTTTCTTCAGCATGTATGTTTACTTTATTATATATGTAAGTAAACTTTTATTCGGTTTTGTAAACTCTTTTTGGTTATTTAGATAAACATAGACGTGTACCCTATATATTATATTTATTTTAAAAGAATTTCGTTTTATTCAAATCTAGCTACAGTGTTTCAAAGAACTATACTTATAGGATTTTAAATGTGAAAGAGTTTTATAGTTATATGGAGTAGTTTTTTTTTGCTAGAGGCGAAGTAGTATTTAAATAATTAGAAAAAATAACAAAAGTTCCTAACATGATTGCATATGATCATTAATCGAATTAAGTATGATAATATGATAAAAAAAGATAATTTTTTTTAATTTAAATTCGAATTTTAGAACTTTATCTATAAATTAAAAATTATCTTTTAATTCAAATTCATTTATAAATATATATTTGTGATGACCCGGCCAGTCGTATCATGAATTACCGCTCTGTTTCCCCCATTTCTACTTCATATGCTTCATTATCCGTGTTTTATGTGAGCGAGTTGGGTAGTTTGCGTTCGGAGTGGATTTGGTAAGAAATGAGACACTTAGTCTCTTTTAAGAATAATACCAGATATAACAATTTATATAAGCTCGAATTTCTAACCCTGAACCAGTGGTTCTGGATTATCCCCAGCAGAGTGGCCAGAGCTGTCACACCTCCTTTTTCCGTACCCGAGAGGGTACAAGGGAGTTTTTTCCAATTAAAGGACAATCGAAACGGGATTTATTTATTTATTTCAGAGTCGCCACTTGGGAGATTTAGGGTGTCCCAAGTCACCAATTTTAATCCCGAATCGAGGAAAAGAATGACTCCATATTACAGTCTGCGTACCAGAAATCCGGATAAGGAATTCTGTTAACCCGGGAGAAGGTGTTAGGCATTCCCGAGTTCCGTGGTTCTAGCACGGTCGCTCAACTGTTATATTTGGCTTGATTATCTGATTTTATACAAATAGCAAATTTTATCTTTTAACCGCTTTATTATTATTGTTTTTAAAAGAAATGTGAACATCGCTTAAAACACGTCTTTGGACTGCGTCACATGAAATGCACCCACAATCCGGAACACGTTTCATTTGATGTTTTGGGATTTGGATTCGGGTCGCATGAAATGCACACCCAGGCTTAAGAAAGTAAAATATTAAACACGCGCCTAAAGAGACTATCGCGTTATTATTTTGGGAAGACCGTGAAATTCGCTAAACGGTCCTCCCGAATTCTAATTAGACCATACGTTTTGTGAAGGCCCCGCAATCTATACGTTTTATTTGGCGAGGCTCGTCTCATTTTTATTTTAAAGGATAAACCTACAATGACTATATTTTCTATTAAGTTCGTCTCTGAAATAAAAAGAAAATCTCTTAATTATTTACATGCTGAAAAACGTAAGCTTATTATTAGTTATTAGTTTACGGCTAATGCGAATGGAAAATTGCGATCGAGTTTGTACAAAGAAAAACTGCTTTCATTTTATATTCTGTTATTCAATAATACTAGAACATGAGATTGACCATAATATCAAAACAGATTAATTATTCTCCGATTAATTTAAACTAACATTATTAGATGAAGAAAGTATACATATGCAACCGCATTATTCATTAATTAATCGGCTACATTTTTATACAAAAGAGAGAAAAATTAATATTCAAACACAGATCAAAACAAAAGAATTCAACAGGAACAGGAGCCTGATTAATATTTCATTTCGCTTCAAGCCGAGAGTGTACAAATGTGTACCTAGAAACAGCAGTACAAGAATAAAAGAAGTAGGAGTCAGCAGCAGTAATAACACGGCAACAGCAGGTTCAGCAACACCGCAAAACCAGTAACAACCAGTAGAATAACCCAGCAACGGATTGAAAAATCAGCAATGCCAAAGTGCAGTCACAATCAAAGCAGAGAAGAGAAAAGATACGAGATGCAGTAGTTTCTGATTTTTGAATAACACTCGAAGAAAAGCAAACAGAATTATTCGAGTGAAAGTTCAAATTGTCTTTCTCTTTTACTCTCAAAAACTCTCTCAAGTATAAAAGTATGTCAACTCTCAAGTGTAAAAAAAATCTGTCAACTCTCCAAGTCTCTCTTAATGTTTTAGTTCTCTCAACTCTCTTTTTAGTCAATGTCCTCCCCCTTTCAAGTCAAGAATGACTCTATATATATAGCAAGACAAGTCTTCAATTCCCAACCCCAAATTATTCCCCCAATGGCATGTTTTGTTCCACTACTTAATGTTTTCTTTATTTTAAACTTTGTCCCCCATGCCTACATTAAATAAATACCATATTCCCAACCCATTACAATATGTCCCCCATGCCTACGTTAAACAAGTACAAGATTCCTCCCCATTATGTTTTGTCTTGTCCCCCATTATATTAAACAAGTACATCAAAACCCCACCCCATTATATTTGTCCCCCATGCTTAACATAAAGAATCAAAATAATGTTTAATTACCAAACTACCCCTCCGACATTATTGCAATTACCATTCTACCCCTGAACGGATTGCAATTTACCAAATTACCCCCATCAGCTCTAAACACTCAATTAATCATAACTTGACCAAAATATAGCCAAGATGAACAATTTCTCAACAATCTTCAACAACAAATCGTATGAACACGATGAACAACACAACTCCAAATTAATGGAAATAAATCAACCACATCGGGAACCAATCCTGGTTAATTTAGACCCTCAATGGATGAACAAAGATACAACAATACAAACAACAATATGCATGATTCAAATTAAATCAACAAATCACAAACAAACATAAACTCACATTAAATCACTGGATTTAAACATGAACTTCAAACAAAGATGAACATGAATTAAATCTGTTTTTAAGCAACAAACATGACGGATTCTAACGACTCAAACAACATTAATAATTTCTGGAAAATACATAAGAACATGAAACAAATTGAAGAAATAATTAATTAAATTTCAATTTGAATCTAACAAACATTAAACTAACAAATATTCACTTAAACAATAATACAAACATGAAATAACATGAAAAACAATTAATTAATCTTTCATTTGGAATCTGAAAAATTAATTTAACAAACAACACATGAACATGAACTAAAAATTAATTCAAACGATAAACAAAACAAACATTTGCCGATTTTAGATTCGAAAATATCAAAGCAAAATACGGACAAAATAAAACTCAAAAACTACTAACCGGATCAAAATAAAATATGTACGGACTGTTTTGACGAACCTCGAATGGGAATGAATCTGTCCGGATTCGACGACGAACTCAACGACGAACTCACCTTCCTTGTAAACTTTGACGAACTCAAAACGACGCTCGACGACCTCGACTAAAACTCAACCGAGCAGCTCGTCTAAAGATACAGCAGCTGGAACGAAGGAGAAGTGATGAACGGAAGCAGCTGGAACGAAAGAGAAGTGATGAACGGAAGCAGCTGGTTCGTTTGGAGACTGGCCATGGTTGTCGATGAGGCAGCAGCTGGACGGCGAGGTTGAAACAGAAGTAGCAGCAGCCGGAAGTGAAGAAGAAGGTGGAACTGGAAGCAATAACACGTTTGGAACGCGACGATGGTGAAAGGGAGTCGACGGACTGTGGTCGTTGAAACAGAAAGCAGAAGCAGTTGGTTGAGGGCAGCCATGGACGACGAGCAGCTGTTCGTTGAAGGAGGATAACGGAGTGAAGTAGCAGCAGCTCGGAGCAGACGATGCAGTGGGGAGACCATGGATGTCGAGCTCGAGCTTGAAGGTGGTGGAGGGTTGTTGGTGTTGCTTCCATGGACGAGGAGATGAAGAAGACGAAGCAGACGCAGCGAGGTCGTTTGGTGTGGCTATGGAGGTTCGCCGACGACTGTGTGCGTGTGTAGTCGTTTGGACTGGGGTGGTGGTGGTTTTGTCGAAGGTGTTGGAGGAGTGAGGGGTGGCAGCCATGGTTGGCTGAGGTTTGGAGATGGTGGAGTCTTGGAGAAGAAGAAGATGGAGGGGGCGGGTATTTTTGTGTCTTTTAGGGTTTTTTGGAAAAATGAAAAATGAAGAATAGGAAGGGTTAGGTCATTTTGGGGTTAATGGGGCGGACCGGGTCGACCCGGTCTGAAGTGGACTGGGTCATGGGGAAGATTGGGCAATTTTTTGGGCCTTTGGCTTACAATTGAAGAAGTGGCCCAATCCGATTTTCTTTTTGTATTTTTGTTCTCTTTTCTTCTTTTATTTTCTAAAACTAAATTATAAAAGTACTTAAATTATTATTAAGAACTAAATTAAGTTATAAAAGCGCAAATTAACTTCCAATAATAATTAACGCACAATTAAGTAATAATTAAGCACAAAATTGTTCATTTGGACATTAAATGCTAAAAATGCAAAAGATGCCTATTTTTTTTAATTTTTGTAAAACTAATTTAATTACTAACAATTGTAGAATTAAATCCTATATGCAAAATGCGATATATTTTTGTATTTTTTATTAATTTAACAAATAAGCAAACACAGACAAATACAAATAATTATCCAAAAATATCACAAAATCTCACAAAATTGCACACCGAGGAAAATCATTTTATTTTGAATTTTTTGGGAGTATTTCTCATATAGGGCAAAAATCACGTGCTTACAGCTGCCCCTCTTTGCCCGAAGACACGAAGGGTTTTCGCGCAAAGATAAAGCGAGCGATTTTTGCCCATTCGAGTACTCCGTGTGAAGCATTTTTTGAAAAAGATTTAACCGAACCTTTGCTTCAAAGGTTTCCTACATATCCCTGGCTAAAGGGGAATCAGGTTAATGTAGTTCGGGAAATTTTGGTAGCTGGGACTACCGTGGGGCTGCAATGTTACTGTTGTTGCATGCTGTTATCACTATTTACCGATCTTCTTATTACACCGTGATTAAAATAAAACAAAAAGCTAGGCTAGACTGAAATTTGTTCTTGTTGCCTGGCTTTCTTGTCAGCTTGTGCTTCCTCCGGTGCTTTTCTTCCTTGAATTTTGGGAATGATACTGACCCTTTGCTTTTCTGAATACCAGTTTTCATCATTTTGCTTGGTACGCTGGGGACATGGCTTTCTTCATTAAGCTTTTTGGCGGTTCCTCTGGTGGGTACGACTCTCTTCATCAGACTTGTTATGCTGGGCATGATTTAATGTTCAACAGCTGCTTCTTCCAAGACGCGTCCTTTCTTCCTTTTGACGCATGCGCCTGAATTTGTGCTGGGACCTCCTGTTGCAACCTTTTGCTTCCCGGTGCTAGGGATTTTTATTGTTTCCTGCTGGGAAATCTCTGTTGTAACCTTCCGCCTTCTGGTAGGGTTACTGATTCCAAAATCTGTAGTACAAGACTAAAAAGTTGCCTGAATGCAAAATCATGAAATGTATGCCCGCATTATACTTGTGGGCGACCTAGAACATAAAGTATTCCCGCATTATACTGGTGGGCGACCTAGAACATAAAGTATTCCCGCATTTTACTGGTGGGCGACCTAGAACATAAAGTATTCCCGCATTTTACTGGTGGGCGACCTAGAACATAAAGTATTCCCACATTTTACTGGTGGGCGACCTAGAACATAAAGTATTCCCGCATTTTACTGGTGGGCGACCTAGAACATAAATTATTCCCGCATTTTACTGGTGGGCGACCTAGAACATAATGTATTCCCGCATTTTACTGGTGGGCGACCTAGAACTGAATGTATTCCCGCATTTTACTGGTGGGCGACCTAGAACATAAATTATTCCCGCATTTTACTGGTGGGCGACCTAGAACATAATGTATTCCCGCATTTTACTGGTGGGCGACCTAGAACATAAAGTATTCCCGCATTTTACTGGTGGGCGACCTAGAACATAAATTATTCCCGCATTTTACTGGTGGGCGACCTAGAACATAAATTATTCCCGCATTTTACTGGTGGGCGACCTAGAACATAATGTATTCCCGCATTTTACTGGTGGGCGACCTAGAACATAAATTATTCCTGTATTTTACTGGTGGGCGACCTAGAACATAATGTATTCCCGCATTTTACTGGTGGGCGACCTAGAACTGAATGTATTCCCGCATTTTACTGGTGGGCGACCTAGAACATAAATTATTCCCGCATTTTACTGGTGGGCGACCTAGAACATAAATTATTCCCGCATTTTACTGGTGGGCGACCTAAAACATAATGTATTCCCGCATTTTACTGGTGGGCGACCTAGAACATAAAGTATTCCCGCATTTTACCGGTGGGCGACCTAGAACATAAAGTATTCCCGCATTTTACTGGTGGGTGACCTAGAACATAATGTATTAAAATTGTTTCCTCGTTCTTCCGAGAAAGTTTTGCCAACGGCAGAAAATTTTCTACCCCGTTTTTGGTGATTTCCCTGGCATCGCGTCCTCTGCTGCCATCATCAATGTTTATTTTCCTGCAGTAGACAAAAAGGATTTAGTTAGTTTCACTCATGGTGGGAAAAGGTGTCTTTCCGGTGGATGATTTTCCCTCTCTTTCCCTTTTCTTGCTCTGTGCCCCCACAACTGGTTAGTGGACAAAGTTGCTTGCTGGGGTGTCCGGCCTGCTGGGGATTGGTTTTCGATTTATCCTCTTTTCTGCTTTCTCTTCATAGTACATGCTGTGGGAGTCTGCTTTTACTCCCGAAACCACTCCCTTTAGGAGTTTACTTCCTCCAAAACTGCAGGGCACAACATTGCATTGCCTGGGGCTAGTCTTTAGGACGGTTGGAGTTATCTCGCATCGGATGAACTCCCTTCGGTCTCTGGTAGCAAACTTTGAAAAATCCTTTTCAAAACAAATTTTTAGAAAGAAAAATGAAAAAGATGAAAAAGGAGAAAAATCTTTCTGAACCAATACTTGGTGGAAAAAAAGGAATTCAGAAGAGTTTATCTGGATGACCTGACTGGTCCCTGTGATCATGACGTGCACCATAGATTCCCGACCCAGTCTATTTGTATCAATCGACTTGCCCGATGGTTTTACTTGCTGGGGATAAATGAGTGTCCATTTCTTTGCGAACGCGGACCCTTTTGCTGATCTGCCTTGTCGCCTCATAGTGCCCTTCGAGGGGTTTTCACTAATGAGACTCTCTCTTTTCTCTCAGCTCCCGGCGCCTTATGGTGCCTGTGAAGGTTTTCACCGATAAGACTCTCTCGTTTTATATCTCTCATCTTTCGTCGCCTTATGGTGCCTGCGAAGGTTTTCACCGATAAGACTCTCTCATTTTATTTCTTCACCGGAGAGTTGGAGTGTTGTCAATATGACCCTCTCTTCTGGAGATTCCTTTGGACTATCAATTCATTTCCAGTTTTATGATCCTCTTCTTTGCCGGGGATCAGTGTATTATTCTCGGCTTCATTTGCCTGACTTGGCACCTCTTGGATGTTGATCGGGAGGTCTTTTGGACGTCGATTTTGGTTTTGGTGTGGGGCTAGAAGAAAGGCTTATCAAAAAATGAAATGATTTTGATGGGTGATCTGCTACAACTTTTGGAATCAATCCTTTGCTGGAATTTTAAAACATAGCCTCTGCCCCAGTTTTCTTGCTTGGGGGATTTTATTTTTACTCTATGTTGAGCTATGTGCGTTATGTACACTGTGCCTTATTATGCGTATTTATGTACACTATGCATCCTATGTATACTATGATGCACACTATGACCGAGCCGTGAGGCGCCTACGTATCCTCTTTGAGGAATCAGGTCAAACGTAGTTCCCACGGTTTGTGGTTTTTATCTTCTTCTTTTTTTCTTTTTTTCTTCTCTTTTTTTTCATTTTCTCTTAAAAATTTTCTCTTCTTCTTCTTCCTCTTTTCATATCTTTTCCGTTAGTGATTCCAAAAGAGGGGTATGAAAGAATAACTTAAGGCTCAAAAGGGGAAAACAAGGGTAAAAGTGTTTGGATAGAAGAAAGAATTGCCTCCGTCATTTCATTATCCAATAAGTACCAAGTACAAACAAACGAACCAATAATTGCCATAATCAAAAGAAATTACGCATAATATCTCTTGGCTGCATCCGAATTGATAGCCATGTCAACACATCTTCCTTCGATATCCGTCAAACACAAAGCTCCATTGGACAATACTCTGGTCACGATATAAGGCCCTTGCCAATTTGGGGCGAACTTGCCTTTTGCTTCGACCTGGTGTGGGAGGATCTTCTTCAATACCTGCTGTCCTACTTCAAACCTCCTGGGACGTACCTTCTTATTATATGTTCTCGCCATTCTCTTTTGATACAGCTGACCATGGCACACTGCTGCCAATCTTTTCTCGTCTATCAAGCTCAACTGTTCCAATCAAGCTTTGACCCATTAATTGTCATCAATCTCGGCTTCAGCGACAATCCGGAGGGATGGAATTTCGACCTCCGCTGGTATTACAGCCTCAGTTCCGTACACCAACAAATAAGGAGTTGCACCTACGGAAGTCCGGACGGTAGTGCGGTAACCCAACAAAGCAAAGGGTAATCTCTCATGCCATTGTCTAGATCCTTCCACCATCTTTCGTAGTATCTTCTTGATGTTCTTATTGGCTGCTTCGACCGCTCCATTCGCCTTGGGACGATATGGGGTGGAATTGCGGTGTGTAATCTTGAATTGTTGGCATACCTCTCTCATCAGGCTGCTGTTAAGATTTGCACCGTTATCCGTGATGATCACTTTTGGGATCCCAAATCTGCAGATGATATGGGAGTGCACAAAATCCACCACTGCCTTTTTAGTTACCGACTTGAAGGTTTTAGCCTCAACCCATTTGGTGAAGTAGTCAATGGTTACTAGAATGAACCTATGACCGTTGGATGCTGCTGGCTCGATAGGTCCAATGACGTCCATGCCCCATGCCACAAACGGCCAGGGTGCTGACATCGTATGTAACTCTGTTGGTGGAGAATGAATCAGATCTCCATGTATCTGACACTGATGGCATTTCCTCACGAAAGTGATACAGTCATGTTCCATGGTGAGCCAATAATACCCTGCCCGAAGGATCTTCCTTGCCAATACATATCCGCTCATATGTGGCCCGCAAACTCCAGCATGTACCTCTGCCATAACCGTCGTGGCTTGACCGGCATCTATATATCTCAACAATCCCAAATCCGGGGTTCTTTTGTATAGCACTCCTGCGCTGAGGAAAAAACCATTTGACAAATGCCGAAGGGCTCTTTTTTGGTCTCCAGTGGCCTGTTCCGGATATATCCCCATTCTGAGGTATTCTTTGATATCATAAAACCAGGGCTCGCCATCTGCTTCCTCTTCTACGGCGTTGCAATAAGCGTGCTGATCACGGACCTGGATGTGCAGAGAATCAACATACATTTTGTCAGGGTGGTGCAACATTGATGCTAAGGTGGCCAATGCATCCGCAACCTCGTTATGAACTCTCAGGTTATGTTTGAACTTCACTGATCGAAATCGCTTGCTCAGATCATGCAAGCATTGTCGATATGGTATGAGTTTCAGATCCCGCGTTTCCCATTCACCCTGAATCTGATGTACCAAGAGGTCCGAGTCTCCCAAGACCAAAACATCTTGGACATCCATGTCTGCAACCAATCGCAGACCCAAAATGCAAGCTTCATACTCGGCCATATTGTTGGTGCAATAGAAGCGTAGTTGAGCCGTAACAGGATAATGGCGTCCTGTTTCAAAAATGAGTACCGCTCCTATTCCAACCCCTTTCGCGTTTGCAGCTCCATCGAAGAAAAGCTTCCAACCCGGTTCCTTGGGTAACTCCAACTCATTTGTATGCATTACCTCTTCGTCGGGAAAATACGTTCTTAAGGGTTCGTATTTTTCATCAACGGGATTCTCTGCCAAATGGTCGGCCAGCGCCTGGGCTTTCATGGCTGTCCTCGTCACATAGATGATATCAAACTCTGTGAGCAGAATTTGCCATTTTGCCAACCTCCCTGTGGGCATAGGTTTCTGAAAGATATACTTCAATGGGTCCAAACGGGATATGAGATAAGTAGTATATGAGGACAGGTAGTGTTTCAACTTCTGAGCTACCCAAGTTAGGGCGCAGCATGTTTTCTCGAGTTGAGTGTACTTGACTTCATATACTGTGAATATCTTGCTAAGATAGTAGATGGCCTGCTCCTTCCTTCCTGTGTCATCATGTTGCCCTAGTACACAACCAAATGAATTTTCCAGGACCGTCAGATAAATAATTAAGGGCTTACCTGGCTTAGGCGGGACCAATACGGGTGGATTAGACAGATACCCTTTGATTTGGTCGAAAGCCTCTTGACACTCTGCCGTCCAACTTATCGCAACATCCTTTTTCAGCAGCCGAAATATGGGCTCACAAGTTGCTGTGAGTTGAGCGATGAACCTGCTGATGTAATTGAGTCTACCCAGCAAACTCATTATCTCTGTTTTGTTCTTTGGCGGTGGCAAATCTCGGATGGATTCGATTTTGGATGGGTCTAACTCAATCCCCCGTCGACTGACGATGAATCCCAACAACTTTCCTGATGGAACCCCGAATGCGCATTTGGCCGGGTTAAGCTTGATATCATACCTTCGGAGTCTTTGGAAGAATCTCCTTAGGCATCTCCTAAATTCACAGCCTCAGTGTCATTTAGGTTAGGTTTGCGTTTTTCTTCAAATTGGCACAATTCTCGTTTTATCTCTTCGAAGGATTTATCTTTGTCATATTCAGATTCATCGTTGCAAACGACCTCTTGCGTCATTAAGTCGGATTCAGATTGATTTATTAGACTAGGTCAAAGATCCGCTGTGCATGCCATGTCGTTAGAACCAGTAAAAAGAGAACTATTCAAAAAGAAAAAGAACAAAACAAAAATTAAAATGGGACAAAAGAAGAGAACTTTATTAAACTTGCGGGATAAAAGGGTTCACACTTTTACAAAACAAAAGTAAAACTTGGATTACACCCTGAATAATCTGAACAAAACAAAACAAACAAAACATAAATCAAAGCCTACTACCAAGACTCCCCTCAGACAGGGAGAGGAGTAACCGTCCAATTATTGGTTTTGGCCTCAGGCCCCACAAACTGTATCTCTGCTCTGCTGGAACTTTCTCCAGCTTCTACCATACTGACATCAACAAATAGCCTCTCAAAACTCTGATTCAAGTTCCCATCCATACCAATCAATGGTCCTAGAATCTATGGGACCGGCGGCCCTTTGGCGCTTGCTCTGACAAAAGACCTTGAGAGACGTGGCACCGGTTTGGGCAGAAACCAAACCTTCTTCTTCATTTTTCGTGCTTGCTTCATATCTGCTGCGGTTGGTTTGAACCCCAATCCGAAAGTTTCCAGATTTTTAGGCAGGGAAACAGGTTGGACAATCCCCTGAAGCTCGACTCCCAGGCCCTTTCCCGGCACAAATCCATTACCCAGCATTTCCGAAACCATCATGACTGTCGCAGCAGCTACCCTAGGGTGCGGGATGCTTTCTCCCTCAGCAATTTTGTTTGCTGACCCTGTATCGAAAATCTGGTAGACCCAAGGACCTTTGTCATCAGCGGTCTCTATGAAAGGTACAATGGCACCACCCATGGTGCACGCCGTGTCCTCGCCGTGTAGCACGACCTCTTGTCTTTCCCACTCGAACTTCACCATCTGATGTAGGGTGGAGGGCACTGCTTTGGCTGCATGAATCCATGGTCGTCCTAACAGAAGGTTATAAGATACTGTGGCATCTAACACCTGGAACTCCATGGTGAACAGGACTGGACCGATGGTCAATTCAAGTACAACATCCCCTACAGTGGATGTTCCATTTCCGTCAAATCCTCGGATACAGATGCTATTCTTGCGGATCCTTCCGTGGTCGATCTTTAACTGGTTCAGAGTGGATAACGGGCAGATATTGGCACTTGAACCGTTATCCACCAATACCCGAGTAACTACCGAGTTTCCACATTTGACAGTTAGGTAGAGAGCTTTATTATGCTCTGTACCTTCCATCGGCAGGTCATCATCTGAGAATGTTACCCTGTTCACCTCGAAATCTTGTTGGCAATGGTTTCCAGGTGGTTTACAGAAACCTCGTTGGGCACATGAGCTTCGTTCAATATCTTCATCAGGGCCCGACGATGCTCCTCAGAATGGATCAGTAATGACAGCAGCGAGATCTGGGCCGGTGTTTTCCTCAGCTGTTCGACCACAGAGTAGTCATGTACCTTCATCTTTCTCAGGAACTCCTCAGCCTCTTCTTCGGATACAGGTTTCTTGGTTGCAATTGGGTTGGTTCTTCTTAACTCCACCGGAGCAAAACACCGACCTGATCGAGTCAGCCCTTGCGCTTCGAAACTAACTTCCTCCACTTGTTTTCCTTTGTACATCACCACCGCCTTTTCATATTTCCAAGGCACGGCCTTGCTATCAAATATCGGCAGCTGGACTACAGGCTTTATGGTGACCAGTTCTCTGTATACCCCCTTCAATACAACTGCAGGTATGGGCGGAGTCCCTGATACTACCAACTTGTTTGGCTCGGGTTTGCTTGTTATGACGGACGGGCTCTTTCCCAATATCACTACTGGCTTGACGCCTTCTCCCTGCGACTGTATCCTCGTCCCCCCACTAGTTGAACCTTCTTTCGGGGCGGCCTGGATCATCATCACTGTCTGTGAGGGTTTTCTCCACTCTCCTCCCCCATACACCAACTCAATCATGTGAGTCTCGTGGTGCGCTGGCAGTGGGTTCTGGTTGATGTTGGGAGCCTCCGGCGTCTGGACCTCGATCTTATTGGTGTCGATAAGATCCTGTATGGCATGCCTCAATTTCCAACACTTTTCGGTATCATGCCCCAACATCCCTGAGCAGTACTCACAGCTTATTGATTGGTCCAAGTTTTGGGGCGGGGGATTTGGTCCTCGAGTCTCGACCGGACTAACCAAACCCAATTGCCTCAATTTGTGGAACAAAGCGGTGTAGGTTTCTCCCAAATCAGTGAAGGTTCTCTATTTCCGCAGCCTGTCATTCCTAGCAGCTGGATTTCCCCGAAAGCCTGCCCCTGGAGGGTTTCTATATGCCCCTGGTGGAGGATAGGTGTTTTGTGGTGCATATGTATTCTGGGGAGCCGGCGCGCGCCATTGAGGGCGAAACGGAGGCTGAGTGATGTCTGGGCCTGGTGTACGGAACAATGTGGTTCTCGAGGCGGATAGCAATGTTGTGGCGGGTTGTATGGGTAGTTTGGCCTGTGAGGTCTGGGTTGGTTGTAGTGTGGCTTGCCAGCCCTGGACCAACTGCCTGCCTCGATCGTGGCAATTTCTTCTTTCTTTCTTCTTCCCAGTGCACCTCCCGTGCCGCTTTAAATAGCCTGGGTCGTGGCCTTGAGTGCCGAATAATTCAAGATTTTGTCAGACCTCAGACCTTCTTCTATCATGACCCCGATCTTTACCACCTCGTTGAAGGATTTTCCAACCGTTGTCACCAAGTGACCAAAGTAGGTTGGATCCAATGTTTATAAGAAATAGTCCACCATCTCTCCCTCTCTCATGGGAGGATCGACTCTGGCCGCTTGCTCTCTCCAGCGGAACCCAAACTCGCGAAAGCTTTCCCCGGGCTTCTTCCCAGTTCTCAATAATGTGAGACGGTCAGGGACTATCTCGAGATTGTATTGGAAATGACCCACGAAAGCCTGCGCCAGATCATCCCAAGTGTACCATCTACTGGAATCCTGCCTGGTATACCATTCTAATCAGATCCGCTCAGACTTTGGCCGAAATAAGCTATCAGCAGCTCATCTTTGCCGCCCGCCCCTCTCATTTTGCTACAGAATCCCCACAAATGTGCCATGGGATCACCGTGCCCTTCATATAAATCAAACTTAGGCATCTTGAACCCAGCCGGGAGTTGGACGTCCGGGAAAGGGCATAGATCTTTGTAGGCCACGCTGACCTGGTTGCCCAATCCGTGCAGGTTCCTGAAGGACTGCTCCAGGCTTTTGAATTTCCTCAATACCTCATCTTGTTCTGGGGCTTTAACCGGCTTTTCAATCTCTGCTGGAACCTCCAAGTGTGGATTGTAGGTGTGTGGTTCAGGGGCATGAAATGTGGGCTCAGGGGGATAGTATTGCGTATCGTGAGCCTGAAACAATGGCTCGCTGGTCGTTCTTTGCAGGGTGGCTGATGTGGGTCCCACAAAGGTGGGAACATTTGGTGTTTTGAGAGGTTGATGGAGTGGTGGAGCTTGGGAATCATGGGGGCTTCTTTCCTGATGATAACGGGGATTTGGGAGGCTTGTTGAAGGGCCGGAATGAGGGTATTCCGGCATGTGCCCCAGTGGCTCAGGGCTCTTTTATGCTTTGGCTAGAGCTAGCTGCATTGCATTCATCTCTAGTCCCATCCTTTCAATCTTTTCCATCGCTTCTTTTAACAACTGGCTCATCGGCCTTTCTTCCTTGGTACTATTCTCCGAAGTAGTCATGCTTGTTGCTACCGGTCCTTTGGATCTGGTTTGGTAAGGGTGTGTTGCCAGAACTCTTTAACAACTAACTGTCTGGTTTCAGACAACAACAAACTTTGTTAGCGTTAGAGTTTAACAGATTTGATCACAACACATAGAGGATGCAATGCTCCTAGGCAGTTAACCGTTTCTACATGCTATGCTTCAAACAACATGCGTCATCCCGGCTTGCTCATTTGTCCCTTTTTAAAGTACTTTGGGAAACCCTGTATTTTATTTTATTTTGTATTTTCTTTTTCTCTTTTTTTCTTTCTTTCTTTATTAAAAGCGGTCGAATCTTATGGGGATTGCCTACGTATCACGTCCCCGCACAAATCAGACCAGGCGTAGTTCTGCCAAAAAATAAGAAACACAAAATTCTTTTGGAATCATTAAATTCGTTCTCAAAATTTTGCTATTACAAATTACTTCAAACAAGGAACAGCAATAGTACAGACTCCACAGTTCTTAACCCGATTTGACTAAAAGAAAAGAAAATAACATATTGGAAAGCAACAAAGCCAAATAAACAGGACTCGACCAAAGATTAATTTTCCAACTTAGGGGCTCGCGAGGCATCATTCGGCATTTCCGCGGCCCTTGGTGTGAGGTCCCTCTGCAAGCACTTCAACTCGTTCATAATCCGGTGGACGTAGACCATGATGGAAACAAGGAGGGTCTTCCGAGGTGTTCGCTCACATGCTAGGCATTTCATGTAGATGTAATTCCCAATTTCGTCAATCCTTCCTCGAATGTTGTCCCTTTCAATGAACAATTGCCTGATTTGTCGGTTCTTCAATCCCAGTGCCCGAGCATTGTCGGCAAGTCGATCCTGGAACAACTCCATTTGTCTTTCTATGTAGGCCATTGCATCGTAACAATGTCTTCTATCGGCCTGGGCATCTCGTGCTTGTTTGATGATCCGATCATGTAGAGTGGAGTTCGTTTCCCTTAATATCCCGATGCTCATTTCATAATCCCTTATGACCTGTTGCAGACGCTGCCTCCGGGCCATTGTGCATTTTGCCCATCTGTCCTTCATCCTGGCTACGCGAGCTTCTGATTGTTCTAATTCTTCTTGGCTTTGGACGACCTGATTTTTCAAACCTGCTATCAACCTTTCGTCGGAGCGACGTCTCTGTCGGTCAATGTTACTTTTGCTGGCTTGGCATAGGCGGGCCTTTAGTGTCTGGTTCTCTTGGGCTAGCTTGTTCTTTTCGCCCTACTCCGAGGCGACTTGCACGTTGTTCTCAAATATAAGCCTCTCAACTTGCTGCTTTAGCCTCCCGATTTCAACCCGGTAACCTTCTTCCCTTTTTAACCATCCCCATTGCTCCTGTGAATCATCCGTGAATTGTTGGATGTGAGCTCTTTTAGCAGGTCTCTGCCGAATCTGGAATCTTCTTTCGAACCAAGCATCGTACTTTGGGTCTACCTCACCTTTAGCTAGTTCTCGCACCATGGTCTTGGGTTCCAAGAATCTACATTCGTGCCACAGCTTTCTAATCTTTCCCTCGGGAAATATGACTCCCGGGCTTAGCTCAATGGCGTGCTTGCTCAGGTCTTCATCAGTAGGGATTACTTGAAACCTGCCCAGCTGGCGCAATACCCGATGAGGAGCATATGGCTGGATGCTGCGAAGTCCCATTAAGAGAACATGACATTCTTCAGCTGCCATGTATATTACCTCTGTATCAACCAACTAGCCGAATGCCCATTCAATTTGGTCAGCTGTTGTTGACCTTAATCGTGTAAACCATGCTTCGACACCTTCAGGAAACCTGACGCCTGTCATGCGCTTCTCGAAGCCGCTGATACAATTCCTCCCGGTCAACCCGTGATTCATGTATCCTACTCGGTGATGGAGGTGCTCTTGCATCCATAGCTGAAGTAACAGATTGCAACCCTGGAAGAACTTGCCTCCTTCTCGGCATATCGTCAAGGCTCGGTAGATTTCGGACAAAATCAAAGGAACAACAGTACTGTCGGTTCTTTTGATTGCAACGTCGGCCATCCCTACAAGGCCTATCTCTATCTTTTTATCCTCCCGTGGACAGACCATGACTCCCAAGAATGCTGTGATGAAAGCCAAAGTACGTCTTGCTTCCCATTTGTTTCTGTTCCCGCCATGAGTTAGTCCAAGGTTTGGTTCCTCGAAACCTTGCGGAGTTCCGTATCGTTGATACAAGAATTGGAGAGCACAACGTCCTCTCGATAAATCGTCATGTTGTACCTTCCGACTGATGCTTAGCAAATCCAGGAATGCGTGCGGAGATACCGGCCTTGGCGAAAGTAGGTATTGTCCTCTTAACCTTCCATTCAATCCCGCATATCCGGCGACTTCCTCTAGTGTCGGTGAAAGTTCAAAGTCAACAAAACGGAATACATTGCGGGTTGGGTCCCAAAATGGTATTAGAGCTTCAAGAATATCTGTCTTTGGCTTAATACTCAGCAAATTGACAAAACCTCCCAATACTCTTCCCACTATCTCTTTGCTGTCGGCTTCCAAATCATTCCACCACATGTGGAGTTGTAGAGGGACCTCGCTGAGGGCAGAGAACGGTTCATTTTGCTCTGTGCTCATCCTGCACATTTATTAAGGTGTTTTTTAGGCGAAAGCAAAAATCTTTATTTTGATTCCAAACAAAAAATCTTTGAAAAAAACAATATATGTATATATATACATGTGTATATATATACATATACATATACATATACACTTTATTATATATCATTATTGGAAAAATGAAAAAGGGAGTTGGACCCGATGAGGGTTGTCTACGTATCCCACATCCGGTGAGAATCAAACCGACGTAGTTCGGGCAATCAAGAATAAGTAGATGAACTAACTCTTTTTTTTTTTGAATTTGTGAAAGAACTATTTTAAAAGAAGAAAGGAAGTATATTTGGATTTTTGATTGATTTTCTTTCTAAAAGAAAGACTTCTAAGATATTTTTTCTGAATTTTCATTTGTTTTTTTTTTCTTTTTTTTTCTTTTTTTTTATTTATTCTAAAAAAAAAGAAGAACACATTTTCGGAATTTACCTTTAATAAAAGAAATGCTTCTAAAAATGTTTTTTTTTGAATTTTGAATTTTCTTTTCAATTTTGAAAGAAGAATCAAAATATTTTCGGATTTTTTATTTTATTTTATTATATATATATATATATATTTTAAATAATTAAAAAGACTTTATATATATATATGTATGTATGTATATATATTTTTTTAAAGCAATTAGAAAAACTTTCTAAAGAAGTCAATAATGGAAAATATTTTTGGACTTTTTTTTTTGTTTTTTTTTTTTGAAAATTGGGGGTCTAAAACTTTTCTAGACTTTTTGGCGAGACAAATATTTTTGCAACAAATAAAGACATATATATATTTTTGGAAATAAAAAAAACTTTTCGGACTTATATATATATATTTGCGACAAATAATGAAAGACCTTTTTCTTTTTTTTACTTTTTTTTTTATTTTTTGCATTTTCATAAGCAAATAAATAAATAAAAACCCTTTTAAAAATAAGACTCTTTTTCATTTTCATTTTCATGGCAAGACAAACTATATATTTTTTCTATCTTTTTTTTTTTTGAAAAAAAAAACAGAACAACGATTTTTTTCTTTTCTTAGCTTTTAATAAAACAAACTAATAAGACATTTTTTTTCATTTTCTTAGAATGTCGGCAGAGTTTTGACAGTATTTGGGCATTTTTTTTTCTTTTCAAAAATAAACAATCAATTCCCTAACCGCTATTTCTTTTTTTCAATTTCAAAATATTATTCCTGATATTCACAAGTCAGTCAACACACAAGTCCGAATCAAATAAATGCGCAAGTAGTAGCAAGTAAGATGCATCAGGATGGTCATTTTCATTTTTGGTACACCTGTCCTAGACAGACCCAACCCCTGTGTTGAGCCTCCAAAGTCAGATGCACGTAATGCAAACAAACATTCCTACTAGGGATCCGGCATGTGGCTTTGTTATACTAAGTTTAAAACCTAAGTGTTTGTTCTAGACCTGGCTTACCCGAGCGGACAACTCGAGCCGAGGGGGGGCAGCGTACCGGGAATACAGAAGCTTCACCGGCTTAGCAACTTGTCCGAACCTCGTTCTAAATTGGGATTTGACACTATACAGAAAAGAAATCGTACGAAGTACACCCTTCTTCATGATTTAGAAGACTCAGAGAGGATATGGGTTTCGGCACAGTTTATATACAGTTCACAAAATATCAAAGCGGTAAAAGGCAACCAATTAGCACATTTAGCCAAAAACATGTAACAAAATCAGATAATACCAGATATAACAATTTATATAAGCTCGAATTTCTAACCCTGAACCAGTGGTTCTGGATTATCCCCAGCAGAGTGGCCAGAGCTGTCACACCTCCTTTTTCCGTACCCGAGAGGGTACAAGGGAGTTTTTTCCAATTAAAGGACAATCGAAACGGGATTTATTTATTTATTTCAGAGTAGCCACTTGGGAGATTTAGGGTGTCCCAAGTCACCAATTTTAATCCTGAATCGAGGAAAAGAATGACTCCATATTACAGTCTGCGTACCAGAAATCCGGATAAGGAATTCTGTTAACCCGGGAGAAGGTGTTAGGCATTCCCGAGTTCCGTGGTTCTAGCACGGTCGCTCAACTGTTATATTCGGCTTGATTATCTGATTTTATACAAATATGAACTTATGTGCAAATTTTATCTTTTAACCGCTTTATTATTATTGTTTGTAAAAGAAATGTGAACATCGCTTAAAACACGTCTTTGGACTGCGTCACATGAAATGCACCCACAATCCGGAACACGTTTCATTTGATATTTTGGGATTTGGATTCGGGTCGCATGAAATGCACACCCAGGCTTAAGAAAGTAAAATATTAAACACGCGCCTAAAGAGACTACCGCGTTATTATTTTGGGAAGACCGTGAAATTCGCTAAACGGTCCTCCCGAATTCTAATTAGACCATACGTTCTGTGAAGGCCCCGCAATCTATAGGTTTTATTTGGCGAGGCTCGTCTCATTTTTATTTTAAAGGATAAACCTACAATGACTATATTTTCTATTAAGTTCGTCTCTAAAATAAAAAGAAAATCTCTTAATTATTTACATGCTGAAAAACGTAAACTTATTATTAGTTATTAGTTTACGGCTAATGCGAATGGAAAATTGCGATCGAGTTTGTACAAAGAAAAACTGCTTTCATTTTATATTCTGTTATTCAATAATACTAGAACATGAGATTGACCATAATATCAAAACAGATTAATTATTCTCCGATTAATTTAAACTAACATTATTAGATGAAGAAAGTATACATATGCAACCTCATTATTCATTAATTAATCGGCCACATTTTTATACAAAAGAGAGGAAAATTAATATTCAAACACAGATCAAAACAAAAGAATTCAACAGGAACAGGAGCCTGATTAATATTTCATTTCGCTTCAAACCGAGAGTGTACAAATGTGTACCTGGAAACAGAAGTACAAGAACAAAAGAAGTAGGAGTCAGCAACAGTAATAACACGGCAACAGCAGGTTCAGCAACACCACAAAACTAGTAACAACCAGTAGAATAACCCAGCAATGGATTGAAAAATCAGCAATTCCAAAGTGCAGTCACAATCAAAGCAGAGAAGAGAAAAGATACGAGATGCAGTAGTTTCTGATTTTTGAATAACACTCGAAGAAAAGCAAACAGAATTGTTCGAGTGAAAGTTCAAATTGTCTTTCTCTTTTACTCTCAAAAACTCTCTCAAGTATAAAAGTATGTCAACTCTCAAGTGTAAAAAAATCTGTCAACTCTCCAAGTCTCTCTTAATGTTTTAGTTCTCTCAACTTTCTTTTTAGTCAATGTCCTCCCCCTTTCAAGTCAAGAATAACTCTATATATATAGCAAGACAAGTCTTCAATTCCCAACCCCAAATTATTCCCCCAATGGCATGCTTTGTTCCACTACTTAATGTTTTCTTTATTTTAAACTTTGTCCCCCATGCCTACATTAAATAAATACCACATTCCCAACCCATTACAATATGTCCCCCATGCCTACATTAAACAAGTACAAGATTCCTCCCCATTATGTTTTGTCTTGTCCCCCATTATATTAAACAAGTACATCAAAACCCCACCCCATTATATTTGTCCCCCATGCTTAACATAAAGAATCAAAATAATGTTTAATTACCAAACTACCCCTCCGACATTATTGCAATTACCATTCTACCCCTGAACGGATTGCAATTTACCAAATTACCCCCATCAGCTCTAAACACTCAATTAATCATAACTTGACCAAAATATAGCCAAGATGAACAATTTCTCAACAATCTTCAACAACAAATCGTATGAACACGATGAACAACACAACTCCAAATTAATGGAAATAAATCAACCACATCGGGAACCAATCCTGGTTAATTTAGACCCTCAATGGATGAACAAAGATACAACAATACAAACAACAATATGCATGATTCAAATTAAATCAACAAATCACAAACAAACATAAACTCACATTAAATCACTGGATTTAAACATGAACTTCAAACAAAGATGAACATGAATTAAATCTGTTTTTAAGCAACAAACATGACGGATTCTAACGACTCAAACAACATTAATAATTTCTGGAAAATACATAAGAACATGAAACAAATTGAAGAAATAATTAATTAAATTTCAATTTGAATCTAACAAACATTAAACTAATAAATATTCACTTAAACAATAATACAAACATGAAATAACATGAAAAACAATTAATTAATCTTTCATTTGGAATCTGAAAAATTAATTTAACAAACAACACATGAACATGAACTAAAAATTAATTCAAACGATAAACAAAACAAACATTTGCCGATTTTAGATTCGAAAATATCAAAGCAAAATACGGACAAAATAAAACTCAAAAACTACTAACCGGATCAAAATAAAATATGTACGGACTATTTTGACGAACCTCGAATGGGAATGAATCTGTCCGGATTCGACGACGAACTCAACGACGAACTCACCTTCCTTGTAAACTTTGACGAACTCAAAACGACGCTCGACGACCTCGACTAAAACTCAACCGAGCAGCTCGTCTGAAGATACAACAGCTGGAACGAAGGAGAAGTGATGAACGGAAGCAGCTGGAACGAAAGAGAAGTGATGAACGGAAGCAGCTGGTTCGTTTGGAGACTGGCCATGGTTGTTCGATGAGGCAGCAGCTGGACGACGAGGTTGAAACAGAAGTAGCAGCAGCCGGAAGTGAAGAAGAAGGTGGAACGGGAAGCAGCAGCACGTTTGGAACGCGACGATGGTGAAAGGGAGTCGACGGACTGTGGTCGTTGAAACAGAAAGCAGAAGCAGTTGGTTGAGGGCAGCCATGGACGACGAGCAGCTGTTCGTTGAAGGAGGATAACGGAGTGAAGTAGCAGCAGCTCGGAGCAGACGACGTAGTGGGGAGACCATGGATGTCGAGCTCGAGCTTGAAGGTGGTGGAGGGTTGTTGGTGCTGCTTCCATGGACGAGGAGATGAAGAAGACGAAGCAGACGCAGCGAGGTCGTTTGGTGTGGCTATGGAGGTTCGCCGACGACTGTGTGCGTGTGTAGTCATTTGGACTGGGGTGGTGGTGGTTTTGTCGAAGGTGTTGGAGGTGTGAGGGGTGGCAGCCATGGTTGGCTGAGGTTTGGAGATGGTGGAGTCTTGGAGAAGAAGAAGATGGAGGGGGCGGGTATTTTTGTGTCTTTTAGGGTTTTTTGGAAAAATGAAAAATGAAGAATAGGAAGGGTTAGGTCATTTTGGGGTTAATGGGGCGGACCGGGTCGACCCGGTCTGAAGTGGACTGGGTCATGGGGAAGATTGGGCAATTTTTTTGGGCCTTTAGCTTACAATTGAAGAAGTGACCCAATCCGATTTTCTTTTTGTATTTTTGTTCTCTTTTCTTCTTTAATTTTCTAAAACTAAATTATAAAAGTACTTAAATTATTATTAAGAACTAAATTAAGTTATAAAAGCGCAAATTAACTTCCAATAATAATTAACGCACAATTAAGTAATAATTAAGCACAAAATTGTTCATTTGGACATTAAATGCTAAAAATTTAAAAGATGCCTATTTTTTTTAATTTTTGTAAAACTAATTTAATTACTAACAATTGTAGAATTAAATCCTATATGCAAAATGCGATATATTTTTGTATTTTTTATTAATTTAACAAATAAGCAAACACAGACAAATACAAATAATTATCCAAAAATATCACAAAATCTCACAAAATTGCACACCGAGGAAAATCATTTTATTTTGAATTTTTTGGGAGTATTTCTCATATAGGGCAAAAATCACGTGCTTACAGCTGCCCCTCTTTGCCCGAAGACACGAAGGGTTTTCGCGCAAAGATAAAGCGAGCGATTTTTGCCCATTCGAGTACTCCGTGTGAAGCATTTTTTGAAAAAGATTTAACCGAACCTTTGCTTCAAAGGTTTCCTACATATCCCTGGCTAAAGGGGAATCAGGTTAATGTAGTTCGGGAAATTTTGGTAGCTGGGACTACCGTGGGACTGCAATGTTACTGCTGTTGCATGCTGTTATCACTATTTACCGATCTTCTTATTACACCGTGATTAAAATAAAATAAGAAGCTAGGCTAGACTGAAATTTGTTCTTGTTGCCTGGCTTTCTTGTCAGCTTGTGCTTCCTCCGGTGCTTTTCTTCCTTGAATTTTGGGAATGATACTGGCCCTCTGCTTTTCTGAATACCAGTTTTCATCATTTTGCTTGGTACGCTGGGGACATGGCTTTCTTCATTAAGCTTTTTGGCGGTTCCTCTGGTGGGTACGACTCTCTTCATCAGACTTGTTATGCTGGGCATGATTTAATGTTCAACAGCTGCTTCTTCCAAGACGCGTCCTTTCTTCCTTTTGACTCATGCGCCTGAATTTGTGCTGGGACCTCCTGTTGCAACCTTTTGCTTCCCGGTGCTAGTGATTTTTATTGTTTCCTGCTGGGAAATCTCTGTTGTAACCTTCCGCCTTCTGGTAGGGTTACTGATTCCAAAATCTGTAGTACAAGACTAAAAAGTTGCCTGAATGCAAAATCATGAAATGTATGCCCGCATTATACTTGTGGGCGACCTAGAACATAAAGTATTCCCGCATTATACTGGTGGGCGACCTAGAACATAAAGTATTCCCGCATTTTACTGGTGGGCGACCTAGAACATAAAGTATTCCCGCATTTTACTGGTGGGCGACCTAGAACATAAAGTATTCCCGCATTTTACTGGTGGGCGACCTAGAACATAATGTATTCCTGCATTTTACTGGTGGGCGACCTAGAACATAAATTATTCCTGCATTTTACTGGTGGGCGACCTAGAACATAATGTATTCCCGCATTTTACTGGTGGGCGACCTAGAACTGAATGTATTCCCGCATTTTACTGGTGGGCGACCTAGAACATAAATTATTCCCGCATTTTACTGGTGGGCGACCTAGAACATAATGTATTCCCGCATTTTACTGGTGGGCGACCTAGAACTGAATGTATTCCCGCATTTTACTGGTGGGCGACCTAGAACATAAAGTATTCCCGCATTTTACTGGTGGGCGACCTAGAACATAATGTATTAAAATTGTTTCCTCGTTCTTCCGAGAAAATTTTGCCAACGGCAGAAAATTTTCTGCCCCGTTTTTGGTGATTTCCCTGGCATCGCGTCCTCTGCTGCCATCATCAATGTTTATTTTCCTGCAACAGACAAAAAGGATTTAGTTAGTTTCACTCATGGTGGGAAAAGGTGTCTTTCCGGTGGATGATTTTCCCTCTCTTTCCCTTTTCTTGCTCTGTGCCCCCACAACTGGTTAGTGGACAAAGTTGCTTGCTGGGGTGTCCGGCCTGCTGGGGATTGGTTTTCGATTTATCCTCTTTTCTGCTTTCTCTTCACAGTACATGCTGTGGGAGTCTGCTTTTACTCCCGAAACCACTCCCTTTAGGAGTTTACTTCCTCCAAAACTGCAGGGCACAACATTGCATTGCCTGGGGCTAGTCTTTAGGACGGTTGGAGTTATCTCGCATCGGATGAACTCCCTTCGGTCTCTGGTAGCAAACTTTGAAAAATCCTTTTCAAAACAAATTTTTAGAAAGAAAAATGAAAAAGATGAAAAAGGAGAAAAATCTTTCTGAACCAATACTTGGTGGAAAAAAAGGAATTCAGAAGAGTTTATCTGGATGACCTGACTGGTCCCTGTGATCATGACGTGCACCATAGATTCCCGACCCAGTCTATTTGTATCAATCGACTTGCCCGATGGTTTTACTTGCTGGGGATAAATGAGTGTCCATTTCTTTGCGAACGCGGACCCTTTTGCTGATCTGCCTTGTCGCCTCATAGTGCCCTTCGAGGGGTTTTCACTAATGAGACTCTCTCTTTTCTCTCAGCTCCCGGCGCCTTATGGTGCCTGTGAAGGTTTTCACCGATAAGACTCTCTCGTTTTATATCTCTCATCTTTCGTCGCCTTATGGTGCCTGTGAAGGTTTTCACCGATAAGACTCTCTCATTTTATTTCTTCACCGGAGAGTTGGAGTGTTGTCAATATGACCCTCTCTTCTGGAGATTCCTTTGGACTATCAATTCATTTCCAGTTTTATGATCCTCTTCTTTGCCGGGGATCAGTGTATTATTCTCGGCTTCATTTGCCTGACTTGGCACCTCTTGGATGTTGATCGGGAGGTTTTTTGGACGTCGATTTTGGTTTTGGTGTGGGGCTAGAAGAAAGGCTTATCAAAAAATGAAATGATTTTGATGGGTGATCTGCTACAACTTTTGGAATCAATCCTTTGCTGGAATTTTAAAACATAGCCTCTGCCCCAGTTTTCTTGCTTGGGGGATTTTATTTTTACTCTATGTTGAGCTATGTGCGTTATGTACACTGTGCCTTATTATGCGTATTTATGTACACTATGCATCCTATGTATACTATGATGCACACTATGACCGAGCCGTGAGGCGCCTACGTATCCTCTTTGAGGAATCAGGTCAAACGTAGTTCCCACGGTTCGTGGTTTTTATCTTCTTCTTCTTTTTTTTTCCTTTTTCTTCTTTTTTTTTCATTTTCTCTTAAAAAATTTCTCTTCTTCTTCTTCCTCTTTTCATATCTTTTCCGTTAGTGATTCCAAAAGAGGGGTATGAAAGAATAACTTAAGGCTCAAAAGGGGAAAACAAGGGTAAAAGTGTTTGGATAGAAGAAAGAATTGCCTCCGTCATTTCATTATCCAATAAGTACCAAGTACAAACAAACGAACCAATAATTGCCATAATCAAAAGAAATTACGCATAATATCTCTTGACTGCATCCGAATTGATAGCCATGTCAACACATCTTCCTTCGATATCCGACAAACACAAAGCTCCATTGGACAATACTCTGGTCACGATATAAGGCCCTTTCCAATTTGGGGCGAACTTGCCTTTTGCCTCGACCTGGTGTGGGAGGATCTTCTTCAATACCTGCTGCCCTACTTCAAACCTCCTGGGACGTACCTTCTTATTATATGTTCTCGCCATTCTCTTTTGATATAGCTGACCATGGCACACTGCTGCCAATCTTTTCTCGTCTATCAAGCTCAACTGTTCCAATCGAGCTTTGACCCATTAATTGTCATCAATCTCGGCTGCAGCGACAATCCGGAGGGATGGAATTTCGACCTCCGCTGGTATTACAGCCTCAGTTCCGTACACCAACAAATAAGGAGTTGCACCTACGGAAGTCCGGACGGTAGTGCGGTAACCCAACAAAGCAAAGGGTAATCTCTCGTGCCATTGTCTAGATCCTTCCACCATCTTTCGTAGTATCTTCTTGATGTTCTTATTGGCTGCTTCGACCGCTCCATTCGCCTTGGGACGATATGGGGTGGAATTGCGGTGTGTAATCTTGAATTGTTGGCATACCTCTCTCATCAGGCTGCTGTTAAGATTTGCACCGTTATCCGTGATGATCACTTTTGGGATCCCAAATCTGCAGATGATATGGGAGTGCACAAAATCCACCACTGCCTTTTTAGTTACCGACTTGAAGGTTTTAGCCTCAACCCATTTGGTGAAGTAGTCAATGGTTACTAGAATGAACCTATGACCGTTGGATGCTGCTGGCTCGATAGGTCCAATGACGTCCATGCCCCATGCCACAAACGGCCAGGGTGCTGACATCGTATGTAACTCTGTTGGTGGAGAATGAATCAGATCTCCATGTATCTGACACTGATGGCATTTCCTCACGAAAGTGATACAGTCATGTTCCATGGTGAGCCAATAATACCCTGCCCGAAGGATTTTCCTTGCCAATACATATCCGCTCATATGTGGCCCGCAAATTCCAGCATGTACCTCTACCATAACCGTCATGGCTTGACCGGCATCTATACATCTCAACAATCCCAAATCCGGGGTTCTTTTGTATAGCACTCCTGCGCTGAGGAAAAAACCATTTGACAAATGCCGAAGGGCTCTTTTTTGGTCTCCAGTGGCCAGTTCCGGATATATCCCCATTCTGAGGTATTCTTTGATATCATAAAACCAGGGCTCGCCATCTGCTTCCTCTTCTACGGCGTTGCAATAAGCGTGCTGATCACGGACCTGGATGTGCAGAGAATCAACATACATTTTGTCAGGGTAGTGCAACATTGATGCTAAGGTGGCCAATGCATCCGCAACCTCGTTATGAACTCTCAGGTTATGTTTGAACTTCACTGATCGAAATCGCTTGCTCAGATCATGCAAACATTGTCGATATGGTATGAGTTTCAGATCCCGCGTTTCCCATTCACCCTGAATCTGATGTACCAAGAGGTCCGAGTCTCCCAAGACCAAAACATCTTGGACATCCATGTCCGCAACCAATCGCAGACCCAAAATGCAAGCTTCATACTCGGCCATATTGTTGGTGCAATAGAAGCGTAGTTGAGCCGTAACAGGATAATGGCGTCCTGTTTCAAAAATGAGTACCGCTCCTATTCCAACCCCTTTCGCGTTTGCAGCTCCATCGAAGAAAAGCTTCCAACCCGGTTCCTCGGGTAACTCCAACTCATTTGTATGCATTACCTCTTCGTCGGGAAAATACGTTCTTAAGGGTTCGTATTTTTCATCAACGGGATTCTCTGCCAAATGGTCGGCCAGCGCCTGGGCTTTCATGGCTGTCCTCGTCACATAGACGATATCGAACTCTGTGAGCAGAATTTGCCATTTTGCCAACCTCCCTGTGGGCATAGGTTTCTGAAAGATATACTTCAATGGGTCCAAACGGGATATGAGATAAGTAGTATACGAGGACAGGTAGTGTTTCAACTTCTGAGCTACCCAAGTTAGGGCGCAGCATGTTTTCTCGAGTTGAGTGTACTTGACTTCATATACTGTGAATATCTTGCTAAGATAGTAGATGGCCTGCTCCTTCATTCCTGTGTCATCATGTTGCCCCAGTACACAACCAAATGAATTTTCCAGGACCGTCAGATAAATAATTAAGGGCTTCCCTGGCTTAGGCGGGACCAATACGGGTGGATTAGACAGATACCCTTTGATTTGGTCGAAAGCCTCTTGACACTCTGCCGTCCAACTTACCGCAGCATCCTTTTTCAGCAGCCGAAATATGGGCTCACAAGTTGCTGTGAGTTGAGCGATGAACCTGCTGATGTAATTGAGTCTACCCAGCAAACTCATTATCTCTGTTTTGTTCTTTGGCGGTGGCAAATCTCGGATGGATTCGATTTTGGATGGGTCTAACTCAATCCCCCGTCCACTGACGATGAATCCCAACAACTTTCCTGATGGAACCCCGAATGCGCATTTGGCCGAGTTAAGCTTGATATCATACCTTCGGAGTCTTTGGAAGAATCTCCTTAGGTCTGCTACATGGTCCTCCTGACGCCAAGACTTTATGATCACGTCATCTACGTACACCTCAATTTCTTTGTGTATCATGTCGTGAAACACAGCAGTCATTGCTCGCATGTACGTTGCCCCGGCATTCTTCAGTCCGAACGGCATTACCCGATAGCAGTAAGTTCTCCAAGGCGTGATAAATGCTATCTTTTCCGCATCTTCCTCGTCCATTAAGATCTGATGATAACCCGCATAGCAATCCACAAATGATCCGATCTCGCGCCCAGCGCAATTATCGATCAAGATATGGATGTTGGGTAATGGAAAATTGTCCTTGGGACTTGCTTTGTTGAGATTGCGGTAGTCGACGCACACCCTGATTTTCCCATCCTTCTTTGGAATTGGTACCACATTGGCCAACCACTCGGGATATCGGGTGACTCGAATGACCTTCGCCTGCAACTGCTTAATCACCTCTTCTTTGATCTTTACACTCATTTCTGTTTTAAATTTCCTTAGCTTTTGCTTGACCGGAGGGTATGCCGGGTCAGTGGGCAATTTGCGAACCACTAAATTGGTGCTTAATTCCGGCATATCATCGTATGACCATGCAAAAACATCTTTGAATTCTACGAGGGTTTTGATCAATTCTTCCCTGACATTCGGCTCAATATGGATGCTGATTTTGGTTTCTCGGACATTATCGGCGTCTCCTAAATTCACAGCCTCAGTGTCATTTAGGTTAGGTTTGCGTTTTTCTTCAAATTGGCACCATTCTCGTTTTATCTCTTCGAAGGATTTATCTTTGTCATATTCAGATTCATCGTCGCAAACGACCTCTTGCGTCATTAAGTCGGATTCAGATTGATTTATTAGACTAGGTCAAAGATCCGCTGTGCATGCCATGTCGTTAGAACCAGTAAAAAGAGAACTATTCAAAAAGAAAAAGAACAAAACAAAAATTAAAATGGGACAAAAGAAGAGAACTTTATTAAACTTGCGGGATAAAAGGGTTCACACTTTTACAAAACAAAAGTAAAACTTGGATTACACCCTGAATAATCTGAACAAAACAAAACAAACAAAACATAAATCAAAGCCTACTACCAAGACTCCCCTCAGACAGGGAGAGGAGTAACCGTCCAATTATTGGTTTTGGCCTCAGGCCCCACAAACTGTATCTCTGCTCTGCTGGAACTTTCTCCAGCTTCTACCATACTGACATCAACAAATAGCCTCTCAAAACTCTGATTCAAGTTCCCATCCATACCAATCAATGGTCCTAGAATCTATGGGACCGGCGGCCCTTTGGCGCTTGCTCTGACAAAAGACCTTGAGAGACGTGGCACCGGTTTGGGCAGAAACCAAACCTTCTTCTTCATTTTTCGTGCTTGCTTCATATCTGCTGCGGTTGGTTTGAACCCCAATCCGAAAGTTTCCAGATTTTTAGGCAGGGAAACAGGTTGGACAATCCCCTGAAGCTCGACTCCCAGGCCCTTTCCCGGCACAAATCCATTACCCAGCATTTCCGAAACCATCATGACTGTCGCAGCAGCTACCCTAGGGTGCGGGATGCTTTCTCCCTCAGCAATTTTGTTTGCCGACCCTGTATCGAAAATCTGGTAGACCCAAGGACCTTTGCCATCAGCGGTCTCTATGAAAGGTACAATGGCACCACCCATGGTACACGCCATGTCCTCGCCGTGTAGCACGACATCTTGTCTTTCCCACTCGAACTTCACCATCTGATGTAGGGTGGAGGGCACTGCTTTGGCTGGATGAATCCATGGTCGTCCTAACAGAAGTTATAAGATACTGTGGCATCTAACACCTGGAACTCCATGGTGAACAGGACTGGACCGATGGTCAATTCAAGTACAACATCCCCTACAGTGGATGTTCCATTTCCGTCAAATCCTCGGATGCAGATACTATTCTTGCGGATCCTTCCGTGGTCGATCTTTAACTGGTTCAGAGTGGATAACGGGCAGATATTGGCACTTGAACCGTTATCCACCAATACCCGAGTAACTACCGAGTTTTCACATTTGACAGTTAGGTAGAGAGCTTTATTATGCTCTGTACCTTCCATCAGCAGGTCATCATCTGAGAATGTTACCCTGTTCACCTCGAAAATCTTGTTGGCAATGGTTTCCAGGTGGTTTACAGAAACCTCGTTGGGCACATGAGCTTCGTTCAATATCTTCATCAGGGCTCGACGATGCTCCTCAAAATGGATCAGTAATGACAGTAGCGAGATCTGGGCCGGTATTTTCCTCAGCTGTTCGACCATGGAGTAGTCATGTACCTTCATCTTTCTCAGGAACTCCTCAGCCTCTTCTTCGGATACAGGTTTCTTGGTTGCAATTGGGTTGGTTCTTCTTAACTCCACCGGAGCAAAACACCGACCTGATCGAGTCAGCCCTTGCGCTTCGCAACTAACTTCCTCCACCTGTTTTCCTTTGTACATCACCACCGCTTTTTCATATTTCCAAGGCACGACCTTGCTATCAAATATCGGCAGCTGGACTACAGGCTTTATGGTGACCAGTTCTCTGTATACCCCCTTCAACACAACTGCAGGTATGGGCGGAGTCCCTGATACTACCAACTTGTTTGGCTCGGGTTTGCTTGTTATGACGGACGGGCTCTTTCCCAATATCACTACTGGCTTGACGCCTTCTCCCTGCGACTGTATCCTCGTCCCCCCACTGGTTGAACCTTCTTTCGGGGCGGCCTGGATCATCATCACTGTCTGTGAGGGTTTTCTCCACTCTCCTCCCCCATACACCAACTCAATCATGTGAGTCTCGTGGTGCGCTGGCAGTGGGTTCTGGTTGATGTTGGGAGCCTCCGGCGTCTGGACCTCGATCTTATTGGTGTCGATAAGATCCTGTATGGAATGCCTCAATTTCCAACACTTTTCGGTATCATGCCCCAACATCCCTGAGTAGTACTCACAGCTTATTGATTGGTCCAAGTTTTGGGGCGGGGGATTTGGTCCTCGAGTCTCGACCGGACTAACCAAACCCAATTGCCTCAATTTGTGGAACAAAGCGATGTAGGTTTCTCCCAACTCAGTGAAGGTTCTCTGTTTCCGCAACCTGTCATTCCTAGCAGCTGGATTTCCCCGAAAGCCTGCCCCTGGAGGGTTTCTATATGCCCCTGGTGGAGGATAGGTGTTTTGTGGTGCATATGTATTCTGGGGAGCCGGCGCGCGCCATTGAGGGCAAACCGGAGGCTGAGTGATGTCTGGGCCTGGTGTACGGAACAATGTGGTTCTCGAGGCGGATAGCAATGTTGTGGCGGGTTGTATGGGTAGTTTGGCCTGTAAGGTCTGGGTTGGTTGTAGTGTGGCTTGCCAGCCCTGGACCAACTGCCTGCCTCGATCGTGGCAATTTCTTCTTTCTTTCTTCTTCCCAGTGCACCTCCCGTGCCGCTTTAAATAGCCTGGGTCGTGGCCTTGAGTGCCGAATAATTCAAGATTTTGTAAGACCTCAGACCTTCTTCTATCATGACCCCGATCTTTACCACCTCGTTGAAGGATTTTCCAACTGTTGTCACCAAGTGACCAAAGTAGGTTGGATCCAATGTTTATAAGAAATAGTCCACCATCTCTCCCTCTCTCATGGGAGGATCGACTCTGGCCGCTTGCTCTCTCCAGTGGAACCCGAACTCGCGAAAGCTTTCCCCGGGCTTCTTCCCAGTTCTCAATAATGTGAGACGGTCAGGGACTATCTCGAGATTGTATTGGAAATGACCCGCGAAAGCCTGCGCCAGATCATCCCAAGTGTACCATCTACTGGAATCCTGCCTGGTATACCATTCTAATCAGATCCGCTCAAACTTTGGCCGAAATAAGCTATCAGCAGCTCATCTTTGCCGCCCGCCCCTCTCATTTTGCTACAGAATCCCCGCAAATGTGCCATGGGATCACCGTGCCCTTCATATAAATCAAACTTAGGCATCTTGAACCCAGCCGGGAGTTGGACGTCCGGGAAAGGGCATAGATCTTTGTAGGCCACGCTGACCTGGTTGCCCAATCCGTGCAGGTTCCTGAAGGACTGCTCCAGGCTTTTGAATTTCCTCAATACCTCATCTTGTTCTGGGGCTTTAACCGGCTTTTCAATCTCTGTCGGAACCTCCAAGTGTGGATTGTAGGTGTGTGGTTCAGGGGCATGAAATGTGGGCTCAGGGGGATAGTATTGCGTATCATGAGCTTGAAACAATGGCTCGCTGGTCGTTCTTTGCAGGGTGGCTGATGTGGGTCCCACAAAGGTGGGAACATTTGGTGTTGGGGGAGGTTGATGGAGTGGTGGAGCTTGGGAATTATGGGGGCTTCTTTCCTGATGATAACGGGGATTTGGGAGGCTTGTTGAAGGGCCGGAATGAGGGTATTCCGGCATGTGCCCAAGTGGCTCAGGGCTCTTTTATGCTTTGGCTAGAGCTAGCTGCATTGCATTCATCTCTAGTCCCATCCTTTCAATCTTTTCCATCGCTTCTTTTAACAACTGGCTCATCGGCCTTTCTTCCTTGGTACTATTCTCCGAAGTAGTCATGCTTGTTTCTACCGGTCCTTTGGATCTGGTTTGGTAAGGGTGTGTTGCCAGAACTCTTTAACAACTAACTGTCTGGTTTCAGACAACAACAAACTTTGTTAGCGTTAGAGTTTAACAGATTTGATCACAACACATAGAGGATGCAATGCTCCTAGGCAGTTAACCGTTTCTACATGCTATGCTTCAAACAACATGCGTCATCCCGGCTTGCTCATTTGTCCCTTTTTAAAGTACTTTGGGAAACCCTGTATTTTATTTTATTTTGTATTTTCTTTTTCTCTTTTTTTTTCTTTCTTTCTTTATTAAAAGCGGTCGAATCTTATGGGGATTGCCTACGTATCACGTCCCCGCACGAATCAGACCAGGCGTAGTTCTGCCAAAAAATAAGAAACACAAAATTCTTTTGGAATCATTAAATTCGTTCTCAAAATTTTGCTATTACAAATTACTTCAAACAAGGAACAGCAATAGTACAGACTCCACAGTTCTTAACCCGATTTGACTAAAAGAAAAGAAAACAACATATTGGAAAGCAACAAAGCCAAATAAACAGGACTCGACCAAAGATTAATTTTCCAACTTAGGGGCTCGCGAGGCATCATTCGGCATTTCCGCGGCCCTTGGTGTGAGGTCCCTCTGCAAGCTCTTCAACTCGTTCATAATCCGGTGGACGTAGCCCATGATGGAAACAAGGAGGATCTTCCGAGGTGTTCGCTCACATGCTAGGCATTTCATGTAGATGTAATGCCCAATTTCGTCAATCCTTCCTCGAATGTTGTCCCTTTCAATGAACAATTGCCTGATTTGTCGGTTCTTCAATCCCAGTGCCTGAGCATTGTCGGCAAGTCGATCCTGGAACAACTCCATTTGTCTTTCCATGCAGGCCATTGCATCGTAACAATGTCTTCTGTCGGCCTGGGCATCTCGTGCTTGTTTGATGATCCGATCATGTAGAGTGGAGTTCGTTTCCCTTAATATCCCGATGCTCATTTCATAATCCCTTATGACCTGTTGCAGACGCTGCCTCCGGGCCATTGTGCATTTTGCCCATCTGTCCTTCATCCTGGCTACACGAGCTTCTAATTGTTCTAATTCTTCTTGGCTTTGGACGACCTGATTTTTCAAACCTGCTATCAACCTTTCGTCGGAGCGACGTCTCTGTCAGTCAATGTTACTTTTGCTGGCTTGGCGTAGGCGGGACTTTAGTGTCTGGTTCTCTTGGGCTAGCTTGTTCTTTTCGCCCTGCTCCGAGGCGACTTGCACGTTGTTCTCAAATATAAGCCTCTCAACTTGATGCTTTAGCCTCCCGATTTCAACCCGGTAACCTTCTTCCCTTTTTAACCATCCCCATTGCTCCTGTGAATCATCCGTGAATTGTTGGATGTGAGCTCTTTTAGCAGGTCTCTGCCGAATTTGGAATCTTCTTTCGAACCAAGCATCGTACTTTGGGTCTACCTCACCTTTAGCTAGTTCTCGCACCATGGTCTTGGGTTCCAAGAATCTACATTCGTGCCACAGCTTTCTAATCTTTCCCTCGGGAAATATGACTCCCGGGCTTAGCTCAATGGCGTGCTTGCTCAGGTCTTCATCAGTAGGGATTACTTGAAACCTGCCCAGCTGGCACAATACCCGATGAGGAGCATATGGCTGGATGCTGCGAAGTCCCATTAAGAGAACATGACATTCTTCAGCTGCCATGTATATTACCTCTGTATCAACCAACCAGCCGAATGCCCATTCAATTTGGGCAGCTGTTGTTGACCTTAATCGTGTAAACCATGCTTCGACACCTTCAGGAAACCTGACGCCTGTCATGCGCTTCTCGAAGCCGCTGATACAATTCCTCCCGGTCAACCCGTGATTCATGTATCCTACTCGGTGATGGAGGTGCTCTTGCATCCATAGCTGAAGTAACAGATTGCAACCCTGGAAGAACTTGCCTCCTTCTCGGCATATCGTCAAGGCTCGGTAGATTTTGGACAAAATCAAAGGAACAACAGTACTGTCGGTTCTTTTGATTGCAACGTCGGCCATCCCTACAAGGCCTATCTCTATCTTTTTATCCTCCCGTGGACAGACCATGACTCCCAAGAATGCTGTGATGAAAGCCAAAGTACGTCTTGCTTCCCATTTGTTTCTGTTCCCGCCATGAGTTAGTCCAAGGTTTGGTTCCTCGAAACCTTGCGGAGTTCCGTATCGTTGATACAAGAATTGGAGAGCACAACGTCCTCTCGATAAATCGTCATGTTGTACCTTCCGACTGATGCTTAGCAAATCCAGGAATGCGTGCGGAGATACCGGCCTTGGCGAAAGTAGGTATTGTCCTCTTAACCTTCCATTCAATCCCGCATATCCGGCGACTTCCTCTAGTGTCGGTGAAAGTTCAAAGTCAACAAAACGGAATACATTGCGGGTTGGGTCCCAAAATGGTATTAGAGCTTCAAGAATATCTGTCTTTGGCTTAATACTCAGCAAATTGACAAAACCTCCCAATACTCTTCCCACTATCTTTTTGCTGTCGGCTTCCAAATCATTCCACCACATGTGGAGTTGTAGAGGGACCTCGCTGAGGGCAGAGAACGGTTCATTTTGCTCTGTGCTCATCCTGCACATTTATTAAGGTGTTTTTTAGGCGAAAGCAAAAATCTTTATTTTGATTCCAAACAAAAAATCTTTGAAAAAAACAATATATGTATATATATACATGTGTATATATATATACATATACACTTTATTATATATCATTATTGGAAAAATGAAAAAGGGAGTTGGACCCGATGAGGGTTGTCTACGTATCCCACATCCGGTGAGAATCAAACCGACGTAGTTCGGGCAATCAAGAATAAGTAGATGAACTAACTCTTTTTTTTTTGAATTTGTGAAAGAACTACTTTAAAAGAAGAAAGGAAGTATATTTGGATTTTTGATTGATTTTCTTTCTAAAAGAAAGACTTCTAAGATATTTTTTCTGAATTTTCATTTGTTTTTTTTTCTTTTTTTTATTTATTCTAAAGAAAAAGAAGAACACATTTTCGGAATTTACCTTTAATAAAAGAAATGCTTCTAAAAATGTTTTTTTTTGAATTTTGAATTTTCTTTTCAATTTTGAAAGAAGAATCAAAATATTTTCGGATTTTTTATTATATTTTATTATATATATATATATATATATATATATATATATATATATATATATATATATATATATATATATATATATATATATATATATATATTTTTTAAAAAAGCAATTAGAAAAACTTTCTAAAGAAGTCAATAATGGAAAATATTTTTGGACTTTTTTTTTTGTTTTTTTTTTTTGAAAATTGGGGGTCTAAAACTTTTCTAGACTTTTTGGCGAGACAAATATTTTTGCAACAAATAAAGACATATATATATTTTTTGGAAATAAAAAAAACTTTTCGGACTTATATATATATATTTGCGACAAATAATGAAAGACCTTTTTCTTTTTTTTACTTTTTTTTTTATTTTTTGCATTTTCATAAGCAAATAAATAAATAAAAACCCTTTTAAAAATAAGACTCTTTTTCATTTTCATTTTCATGGCAAGACAAACTATATATTTTTTCTATCTTTTTTTTTTTTTTAAAAAAAAACAGAACAACGATTTTTTTCTTTTCTTAGCTTTTAATAAAACAAACTAATAAGACATTTTTTTTTCATTTTCTTAGAATGTCGACAGAGTTTTGACAGTATTTGGGCATTTTTTTTCTTTTCAAAAATAAACAATCAATTCCCTAACCGCTATTTCTTTTTTTCAATTTCAAAATATTATTCCTGATATTCACAAGTCAGTCAACACACAAGTCCGAATCAAATAAATGCGCAAGTAGTAGCAAGTAAGATGCATCAGGATGGTCATTTTCATTTTTGGTACACCTGTCCTAGACAGACCCAACCCCTGTGTTGAGCCTCCAAAGTCAGATGCACGTAATGCAAACAAACATTCCTACTAGGGATCCGGCATGTGGCTTTGTTATACTAAGTTTAAAACCTAAGTGTTTGTTCTAGACCTGGCTTACCCGAGCGGACAGCTCGAGCCGAGGGGGGCAGCGTACCGGGAATACAGAAGCTTCACCGGCTTAGCAACTTGTCCGAACCTCGTTCTAAATTGGGATTTGACACTATACAGAAAAGAAGTCGTACGAAGTACACCCTTCTTCATGATTTAGAAGACTCAGAGAGGATATGGGTTTCGGCACAGTTTATATACAGTTCACAAAATATCAAAGCGGTAAAAGGCAACCAATTAGCACATTTAGCCAAAAACATGTAACAAAATCAGATAATACCAGATATAACAATTTATATAAGCTCGAATTTCTAACCCTGAACCAGTGGTTCTGGATTATCCCCAGCAGAGTCGCCAGAGCTGTCACACCTCCTTTTTCCGTATCCGAGAGGGTACAAGGGAGTTTTTTCCAATTAAAGGACAATCGAAACGGGATTTATTTATTTATTTCAGAGTCGCCACTTGGGAGATTTAGGGTGTCCCAAGTCACCAATTTTAATCCTGAATCGAGGAAAAGAATGACTCCATATTACAGTCTGCGTACCAGAAATCCGGATAAGGAATTCTGTTAACCCGGGAGAAGGTGTTAGGCATTCCCGAGTTCCGTGGTTCTAGCACGGTCGCTCAACTGTTATATTCGGCTTGATTATCTGATTTTATACAAATATGAACTTATGTGCAAATTTTATCTTTTAACCGCTTTATTATTATTGTTTGTAAAAGAAATGTGAACATCGCTTAAAACACGTCTTTGACTGCGTCACATGAAATGCACCCACAATCCGGAACACGTTTCATTTGATGTTTTGGGATTTGGATTCGGGTCGCATGAAATGCACACCCAGGCTTAAGAAAGTAAAATATTAAACATGCGCCTAAAGAGACTATCGCGTTATTATTTTGGGAAGACCGTGAAATTCGCTAAACGGTCCTCCCGAATTCTAATTAGACCATACGTTTTGTGAAGGCCCCGCAATCTATAGGTTTTATTTGGCGAGGCTCGTCTCATTTTTATTTTAAAGGATAAACCTACAATGACTATATTTTCTATTAAGTTCGTCTCTAAAATAAAAAGAAAATCTCTTAATTATTTACATGCTGAAAAACGTAAACTTATCATTAGTTATTAGTTTACGGCTAATGCGAATGGAAAATTGCGATCGAGTTTGTACAAAGAAAAACTGCTTTCATTTTATATTCTGTTATTCAATAATACTAGAACATGAGATTGACCATAATATCAAAACAGATTAATTATTCTCCGATTAATTTAAACTAACATTATTAGATGAAGAAAGTATACATATGCAACCTCATTATTCATTAATTAATCGGCCACATTTTTATACAAAAGAGAGGAAAATTAATATTCAAACACAGATCAAAACAAAAGAATTCAACAGGAACAGGAGCCTGATTAATATTTCATTTCGCTTCAAACCGAGAGTGTACAAATGTGTACCTGGAAACAGCAGTACAGTCGCACCTCCTTTTTCCGCGCCCGCGAGGGCGCGTGGGGAGTTTTCTCCAATTAAAGGACAGTCAAAACGGGATTTGTTTGTTTGTTTCAGAGTCGCCACCTGGGAATTTTAAGGCGTCCCAAGTCACCAATTTTAATCCCTGAATCGAGGAGAATATGACTCTGTTTATTATTCTGCGAACCAGAAATCCGGATAAGGAATTCTGTTAATCCGGGAGAAGGTGTTAGGCATTCCCGAGTTCCGTGGTTCTAGCACGATCGCTCAACTGTTATATTTGGCTTGATTATTTTGATTTATTAAATACATTTTTATTGCATGATTTTATTGTTGCCGCTTCTATTTAAATTGTTTATAATTAAAGACCCTTCTTCGAATCGAATCACGCGTACGTGTATTCGTTTTATATATTAATATTTTTTAACATGAAAATCGTGTCACGCGTACGTATACACAATATAATAATTATTATTTATTTTTTTATTTTTTCGAAATTTTTTATTATATAAAAAAAAGACTTAAGTTCGAAATTGTGCTAAAATAAAATTATGAACGTTCGTCGCTCTTGTATAATTAAATATTGAACCGCACATCTCGAGTTATATGAAATTAATATTGATATTCTCCGAAGAGCCCCCTTTTTATTAAATGTTCGTTCGAAGTTGCGCGAACGCATAATCCGAATTGCTTTTAGAAATATAATCAGGTTACGCGAACGCATCCCTAATCACGCAAAAGATTCTTAATAGTAGTATAGATTTTCCATAAATGTTTATTGCATCTATCTATTTTTAAATGTAAAAATCGTGGAGAATTACCGATTGGGATGCCACCAAATTTCTTGACAAAGAATTCAAAATTTACTAGGCGTTGCTACAAGTCTTATTTTACGCGTATGAATTATATACCTCAAAACTATTCAAATTTTAAAGAATTAATGATATGAAAAAGAAACAAACAACATGTAACTAAAAATACTACCATTTTTATCGTGGATACAACATTAACATATCCAAAAATTGAATCGTATATAAAACTGGAAAAAGAATTAATTTGATAAACAAATTAATAGTTTCTGCAGAACTTTTATTGTTACATTTAATGTGAATTCTATTTCTACATATCCTTGACATAAAATGTTGCAATTCGTGCTTGTAAATCCCATATCCTTCTCATATACTTGTTTTTAGTCCAAAGTTATAATTGTTTGGTTAATTTGTTTACAAAGATTGAGTTTGAGATAAATAAACCAATTCTTATTCTCTGCCTATGCGACTATTTGCAAACACTTAACTCTATATTTTGTAAAAAAAATCATTGACATTATTTCATATATTAAAAGAAATGAGTTGATCGCGTTCCTAAAATAACTAAGCCATTAGTTAGTAAGAAAGAGAACTAATCTACTAATTGATTTAATACTATATTAACCAACTAAAATAAAACTGAAATTTAAACTAATAAAATTTAAATGAGTAGAAGACATCCTTATAATCAAACTTCATTTACTTGCCATGTTGAAACTTTTCATGACATGAATTTTCAGATATGTACCTGATATTGGAAGCAAAAGAAAATGATGATGAGAATCAGCAGCAATAATAACAGTACAATAGCAACAACTGCCCAGCAACAGTAACAACCCAGTAACAGACCAGTGGAGTAGTAATCCCAAAAACAAAAGCTTTAAGCTTTAAATGAAACAACAACCATTAATATTAATTTCTAACAAAGAAAGAAAGCAGTAGATTTTTTTTAGTTTTATTTTTATTTTGAAAACTTAAATATTTTTTCGGAATTTTTCTCTCTTCTATTCTCTGTCCGTTTTTTTTCTCTCTCTATCTGTATTCTTCTTTCTTGTGTTCAAGACTTCACATATATATAATCCCATCCCATAACTCCTTTAATCAATTAAATCAATACTTTTTCTCTACCCAACCCATTATCTTCCCACTCATCCACATTACATTAAATAAACATATCACACCACCCCATTATATTTTGTCCCCCATGCTTTATTTAAAATAATGCAAGATTCCCCTTTAATTTAAATCTTGTCCCCCCTTTATATTAAATAATCATATCACAACCCACCCCATTTCATTTTGTCCCCCATGCTTCAAATAAACAATTTCAAAATGTACAATTCCTAAACTACCCCTTCAGACCTTACTGAAATTACCAAACTACCCCTGAACGTATTACAAATTTACCAAACTACCCATCAGCTATAACACATCAATTAATCAAACTTAACCAAAATATAGACAATATGATCAATTTCTAACAATGTTCAAACAACAATATGAACATGGATGAACATCATAACAACAATATCACATGAACATGATTTTAACAACATTTCAACAACAAATCACATGAACACGAATTGAACAACAAAGAACAACTAAAATTTGATTGAACAATATTTTAGCAACAAACAATCCTATTTTCGGATTAAACAACAACAACAAACAAAGTATGAAGATTTCTAAATTCAATCATATTGAACTTAAAATCAACTCTAACAACATTACAACAAACAATTCTTATATTAAACTTTAAACAAGATTATGAGAACAATTCAAGCAATAATCATAAATGGTAAACAAGAAATCAAACTATACAAAAATTCAGATTCAAGATCATCAAAACAAAGTATGAACATGAATGAATCTATTTTAAGACAACAAAACATGACGGATTAAACGATTAAAACAATATATTCCTTTAATACAACTAAATTCTTTAAACAAATAACAAGATCGACGAAGAAACAATTATGAACTTAAACTTGAACTTAACAATATTAATAATTTCTAACAATACATAAACACATGAAACAAATTGAAGAAATAGTTGATTAAATTTCAATTTGAATCTAACAAACATCAAACTAACAAATACTTACTTAAACAATAATACAAACATGAAATAAACATGAAAACAACTAATTAAACTTCTATTTTGAAATCTGAAAATTAATTTAACAAACAACATGAACATGAACAAAACCAAAAATCAAATATCTAACCATAGACATGAATAAAACAAACATTCGTCGATTTTAGATTCGAAAAATATCAAAACAAAATACGGACAAAAATAAAAATTCAAAAACTACTAACCGGATTGAAACAAAGAATGACTAACCAACGACGAACGACATCGACCAAAACTCATCCGTGTATGCGAGGCCGAAGTGAAGAGGACGAAGGTGAGGCGGCGTCAGGGCAGCTGAAGCCACTGCCGCGACAAAGCAGCAGCGGCGACGACCTAGCAGCGGCGTCCAGAAAATCAACTCGGAGACGACTTCCATGGCTACGCTCACTGAAGAAGACGAAGAAGAGCAGCAGCGGCAGAGGCTTGTTTTGGCCTCAAACTACTCGACAGAAGCAGCTGGCCTCAAGCTCATCCATGGCGGAATGAGCTGGACGACGAAGGCAGCGACGGGCTTGGCCATGACGAGCATCGGCGATGGGAACTTCGAACAACAGCTGACTCGTCGAGGGTTGTGTTCGTTTGGTTGTTTGGTTGAGATACAGAAGCAGCATGGTCAGCCATGAGCGTCGAGCTCAAGCTTGAACTCGACGAGCTTCGTCAATGGCGGATAGGGCTAGGAATTTCGGACGAAGAAGAAGAAGATGAAGACGATGTAGCCATGGGTGGTCGGAGAGCAGCTTTGTTGCTGCGTCAACTGTTGGACGGTGGTCGACGGGCGGACATGGGAGGGTAACTTGGAACTTGAGGAAGAAGAAGAAGATAAGGGGAGGGGGGGCGGATGGCTTTCCTTAGTTTTTAGGGTTTTTTCTTCCTTTTTTTTTGTTTTGTTTTGTGTTGTAAAATGTAAGACAAGGGGTTTGGGTCTTTTGGGTTATGGACTGGGTTGACCCAGTTCGAAATGGACTGGGTCGTAGGGAAGATTGGGCCATTTTTTGGGCCTATGGCTTGAAATCGAAGACGAGGCCCAATTCCGACTTTCTTTATATTTTCGCTCTCTTTTCTTCTTTTATTTCTCAAAAACTAAATTATAAAAATAATTAAACTATTATTAAGAACTAAATTAAGTTATAAAAGTGCAAATTAACTCCAAATAACAATTAACGCACAATTAAGTAATAATTAAGCATAAAATTGTATATTTGGGCATTAAATGCTAAAAATGCAAAAGATGCCTATTTTTGTAATTTTCATTTTTTGTAAACAAATTTAATTAGTAACAATTATAGAATTAAATCCTACATGCAAATGCGACATATTTTTGTAATTTTTTTATTAATTTAACAAATAAACAAACACAAACAAATACAAATAATTATCCAAAATATCACAAAATCTCACAAAATTTCACACCAAGGAAAATCATTTTATTTTGAATTTTTTGGGAGTAATTCTCATATAGGGCAAAAATCACGTGCTTACAAGTACAAGAACAAAAGAAGTAGGAGTCAGCAACAGTAATAACACGGCAACAACAGGTTCAGCAACACCGCAAAACCAGTAACAACCAGTAGAATAACCCAGCAACGGATTGAAAAATCAGCAATGCCAAAGTGCAGTCACAATCAAAGCAGAGAAGAGAAAAGATACGAGATGCAGTAGTTTCTGATTTTTGAATAACACTCGAAGAAAAGCAAACAGAATTGTTCGAGTGAAAGTTCAAATTGTCTTTCTCTTTTACTCTCGAAAACTCTCTCAAGTATAAAAGTATGTCAACTCTCAAGTGTAAAAAAATCTGTCAACTCTCCAAGTCTCTCTTAATGTTTTAGTTCTCTCAACTCTCTTTTTAGTCAATGTCCTCCCCCTTTCAAGTCAAGAATGACTCTATATATATAGCAAGACAAGTCTTCAATTCCCAACCCCAAATTATTCCCCCAATGGCATGCTTTGTTCCACTACTTAATGTTTTCTTTATTTTAAACTTTGTCCCCCATGCCTACATTAAATAAATACCACATTCCCAACCCATTACAATATGTCCCCCATGCCTACATTAAACAAGTACAAGATTCCTCCCCATTATGTTTTGTCTTGTCCCCCATTATATTAAACAAGTACATCAAAACCCCACCCCATTATATTTGTCCCCCATGCTTAACATAAAGAATCAAAATAATGTTTAATTACCAAACTACCCCTCCGACATTATTGCAATTACCATTCTACCCCTGAACGGATTGCAATTTACCAAATTACCCCCATCAGCTCTAAACACTCAATTAATCATAACTTGACCAAAATATAGCCAAGATGAACAATTTCTCAACAATCTTCAACAACAAATCGTATGAACACGATGAACAACACAACTCCAAATTAATGGAAATAAATCAACCACATCGGGAACCAATCCTGGTTAATTTAGACCCTTAATGGATGAACAAAGATACAACAATACAAACAACAATATGCATGATTCAAATTAAATCAACAAATCACAAACAAACATAAACTCACATTAAATCACTAGATTTAAACATGAACTTCAAACAAAGATGAACATGAATTAAATCTGTTTTTAAGCAACAAACATGACGGATTCTAACGACTCAAACAACATTAATAATTTCTGGAAAATACATAACAACATGAAACAAATTGAAGAAATAATTAATTAAATTTCAATTTGAATCTAACAAACATTAAACTAACAAATATTCACTTAAACAATAATACAAACATGAAATAACATGAAAAACAATTAATTAATCTTTCATTTGGAATCTGAAAAATTAATTTAACAAACAACACATGAACATGAACTAAAAATTAATTCAAACGATAAACAAAACAAACATTTGCCGATTTTAGATTCGAAAATATCAAAGCAAAATACGGACAAAATAAAACTCAAAAACTACTAACCGGATCGAAATGAAATATGTACGGACTGTTTTGACGAACCTCGAATGGGAATGAATCTGTCCGGATTCGACGACGAACTCAACGACGAACTCACCTTCCTTGTAAACTTTGACGAACTCAAAACGACGCTCGATGACCTCGACTAAAACTCAACCGAGCAGCTCGTCTGAAGATACAGCAGCTGGAACGAAGGAGAAGTGATGAACGGAAGCAGCTGGAACGAAAGAGAAGTGATGAACGGAAGCAGCTGGTTCGTTTGGAGACTGGCCATGGTTGTTCGATGAGGCAGCAGCTGGACGGCGAGGTTGAAACAGAAGTAGCAGCAGCCGGAAGTGAAGAAGAAGGTGGAACTGGAAGCAGTAACACGTTTGGAACGCGACGATGGTGAAAGGGAGTCGACGGACTGTGGTCGTTGAAACAGAAAGCAGAAGCAGTTGGTTGAGGGCAGCCATGGACGACGAGCAGCTGTTCGTTGAAGGAGGATAACGGAGTGAAGTAGCAGCAGCTCGGAGCAGACGACGCAGTGGGGAGACCATGGATGTCGAGCTCGAGCTTGAAGGTGGTGGAGGGTTGTTGGTGCTGCTTCCATGGATGAGGAGATGAAGAAGACGAAGCAGACGCAGCGAGGTCGTTTGGTGTGGCTATGGAGGTTCGCCGACGATTGTGTGCGTGTGTAGTCGTTTGGACTGGGGTGGTGGTGGTTTTGTCGAAGGTGTTGGAGGTGTGAGGGGTGGCAGCCATGGTTGGCTGAGGTTTGGAGATGGTGGAGTCTTGGAGAAGAAGAAGATGGAGGGGGCGGGTATTTTTGTGTCTTTTAGGGTTTTTTGGAAAAATGAAAAATGAAGAATAGGAAGGGTTAGGTCATTTTGGGGTTAATGGGGCGGACCGGGTCGACCCGATCTGAAGTGGACTGGGTCATGGGGAAGATTGGGCAATTTTTTGGGCCTTTGGCTTACAATTGAAGAAGTGGCCCAATCCGATTTTCTTTTTGTATTTTTGTTCTCTTTTCTTCTTTTATTTTCTAAAACTAAATTATAAAAGTACTTAAATTATTATTAAGAACTAAATTAAGTTATAAAAGTGCAAATTAACTTCCAATAATAATTAACGCACAATTAAGTAATAATTAAGTACAAAATTGTTCATTTGGACATTAAATGCTAAAAATGCAAAAGATGCCTATTTTTTTTAATTTTTGTAAAACTAATTTAATTACTAACAATTGTAGAACTAAATCCTATATGCAAAATGCGACATATTTTTATTAATTTAACAAATAAGCAAACACAGACAAATACAAATAATTATCCAAAAATATCACAAAATCTCACAAAATTGCACACCGAGGAAAATTATTTTATTTTGAATTTTTTGGGAGTATTTCTCATATAGGGCAAAAATCACGTGCTTACAAGAGAGATATTAAAATACTAAAATACTAACATTCTCTCACTCATTTTAATACTAAAATATATATAAGAGAGTTTACCAGCTGAAGGAAGACTATCATGCATAATGGAGGTGTGCTCTGCATTGGACCTCCACTTAGCAAAACAATGATTTTTACTCCAGAGTCAGTAGTGGTCTCAGACTTGAACTATAACTGCTTTATGAAAATAAATTATCACTACTTACACATAATAATCAAGGTGTTGACGTGAGTTTTATTAGCCAACACATTACGGCCTTGTGCTATCCTAATTTTCATGAGTGTTTTTTAGAATAAGCCCAATTCTAATAGGAAGCGGCCTACTTCCACACTCACATATGTGAAATATGTTAAGGGTGCTCCTGTAACTCTAACACCCCACTCATACGAGCTACAGATTTTCATTAAGAGTTAATAACACTCAACCTCGCAAATCATTTCAGGATAAATGCATTCACACCATAGAAATGGAACAATAATAAATGTAATAATGCATTTCAAACCAAGCCATCATATGATTCGTTCTTCCCATTGAACCTGGTTATAGGATCTCTAGTCCCCAGGTTGGGTTTTCTCATACATGACTTATGAGTTTATGGGTTTCAATCTCATCTCCCTCGATGTACTCTAGATCATTTCTCTTGCCAAGGCCTTAGTCAGTGGATCTGCAACATTATCACAAGATTTAACATAATCAATATTAATGGTACCACTTGTCAAATATGATCTCATAGTACTGTGTTTTCTCCTTATAAGTTTGGATTTACTGTTGTCATGACGGTTTTGTACTCTACTAATTGCATTGGTGCTATCACAATGAATTAAAACAGGAGGAATTGATTTTTCAAAATAAGGAATTTAAAATAATAAATCTCTCAACCAATTTGCTTCCTCACTAGCTGAAGCTATAGCAATTAGCTCAGCTTCCACGGTAGAGTGAACAATTATTGTTTGCCTTTTCGATTTCCAACAAATAGCACCACCTCCCCAAGTAAAAATATAACCTGTAATAGAACAGGAATCACCAGATAAAATGTTCCAATCTGCATCAGAAAAGCCTTCGAGTACAGAAGGATATTTTTTTATAAAATAATCCATAGGTTTTTGTACCAAGTAAATACCTCATAACTTTTGTTATGGCATGTGCCAATATTCATTACCTGGTTTGCTTGTAAACCTGCTGAGTACTCCTACTGCGTATGCAATATCAGGTCAAGTGCAATCAGTCACATATTCTCAAGCTTCCAATTAAGCTAGCATGTTTTTTTTTTTTTGATTTATCACATCATTGTCACTTTGTACAGGAAATAAGTGAACATTTAAATCAAAAGGAGTTACAACATGCTTGCAATCAATAAAATTATATTTTTTTAGAATTTTCTCAACATAATGTGACTAGTCAAGGAAACTTGCATCACATATTTTAATAATTTTTCATTTCAAGAATAAAAAATTTCTCACCCAAATCTTTCATGTCAAAATAGCTACTAGGCATATTTTTAGTTTCTCCAATAACATTCATGTTAACGTCAAAAATTAATAAATCATCAACATAAAGACAAATAATAATATGTGAATTATTCCAAGACTTATGATAGATGCAACCCGTCACACTTTTTGATTTAATCAACTTTCATTCATGCATAAATATTAAAAAATTTCATGCAAGATTATTTTTACCCCCAGTATTTTTAGAGTTATGAAAATTCATAATCATAAATAAAATAATCACAGAGTCATAAAAATATAAGGTAAAAAGGCTTTACTTTACTCCGCTTGAGCTAAACAAGTAGAAAAGTTTTTACCTTTCCGTCTCATGAAGAGAGTGAACTTCTATCTTGATATCCGCTATGTTTCAACTGCATAAAAAATTGAATCTCCTTAAAAATTATTGGTGAAAATACAATTACAGTTGAAAAATAAAATGAAGAAAATAAAATATCTTCAGGCTGAAGCGCAGATATCTCGCTCTCTTTAAGGAGATTCAAGCCCACTGCAGCAAAGTCTTTACTGGTCTAGCAGTAATCCTCTTGACTTGTCTCCCTCAGGATACAACAGCCCGATCACTTCGTATGACTCGAACAAACTCTGGATAAGTTGTTGAGTCCAAAGCTCTACCAAGATAAACATCTTCCTTCAGCAAAGATAAAAACTAGTATCTTCTTCTTTTTTCACAACTTTAACCTCACTTTATTGAAACACTCTCAATTATTTTTTCCACCATTATGGAAGAAAGACTCCTATGTATAGGTATAAGAATTCTTCTTTGAATTAAATTGGAAGAAAATGGATAAGTTATGAAATCACGGAGAACATGAGATAATTAGTATGTAATTAGTGGTTGAACATGGGAGAAGAGTTGCAAAAGAGTTACGGCAATTTTATACATCATGAAGTAGTGAAGAGTTACAAAAGAGTGATGGTCATTTTCTACATCATGGAGTAGTGAGAGTTATGCCATATTTTATTTTAATATTAAAATGCTAAAATACTAACACTATCTACTTATTTATTGCTCATTCCCCTTTCACTATTCTCTTGTCCCATCACCATGTTCCTACACTTCATTTTTTTATACACATACAAGCACATACATAAGAGAGAGGAGATTTTTAAAAAGGGGAGTGAGCACAAAAGATTATAAAAAAGACTAGGAGCTGCTAAGAACAAAAACCGCAACAACTTTATAGCTCGTTTGGCCAAGCTGCAAAAATAAGCTTATTTTGAGAAGTATTATTTTTCAAAAGTGTTTTTCTCAAAAGTACTTTTGGTGAGAAGCAGTTTGTGTTTGGCTAATTAGTTTGAAAAGCACTTCTGAGCAACAATTAGTGTTTGACCAAGTTTTAAAAAACTGCTTCTAAGTGTATTTTTCTCAAAAGTGTTTCTCAAAAAAGTATTTTTGAAGAGAAGCTACTTTTTCTGCTTCTCCAAAACTGCTTCTGCTTCTCCTCAAAAACACTTTTTTTTTCCTTCCAAAAGCTTGGCCAAACACCTCAATATTTGGCCAAAAATGCTTTTGGCAAAAAAAAAAAATATTTTTGACCAAAAATAAACTTGGCCAAACAGGCTATTTCTTCTTCACAATTTTATCACACAAAAACTTTATCAACTCATCGTCATCTTCACCTCCAAAAACACCATGTAAAATCCCATTAAAGCAACTCTTTATTCACATTTAACAACTCCAAATATTAGCCAAAAGTTGGCCCAAATATTAGCCAAAAGTCTCCATCATTACCAAAGTAGATAAAATCACCCCAACCCTGACGAATTTCCAACGTGGCAATGAGGCCCATCACTTAAACTACCAAAATAAGGTTGCCACATGTCTGGTCACATGGCTATCTTAACCCACCTTTTTAAATCAACCTCCCTCCTTTCCCGTTTACCTCTTCTTCTCTTTCTTCTTCATTAATGGCTAGTTGGCTACCTCTCCTCTTTCATAAAACCAAGAATATATTTTTAATGATAGAGAAGGAAAGCTGGGCCAACATAAGTTAACAAATATTATATTAAGTAAAGCAATCATAAACATACAAGAATATATCATTAATCCCCTTCTCTTATTTTCTTTTTCTTTTTTCCAGTAATCGTTTTTTCTTCTCTCCAATTTTTCGTTAATCCTTTAGGTGCCATAAATTGCGTAGAGGAGCGAATAACTCCTCCATTACCTCAAACCTTCCCACTCTCTCTTTTTTTAGTCCTTTATGTGCCATGAGTTGTATCCTCGCCGTCGACCACCACGACAAAAGGTATGAATCTGAAAATTTTATCATAAATCTAGTAATTTTCAAACAATATAGCATCATCACCCCTTTTTTTTTATCTATATCTATCTGGTTGTCGTTTTTGATATCGAAAAAAACTTTGATTTCGCCTATTACATGATTGATTCTTGTGATGAAATAGGTAAAGAAAAAAGTTGTGAAATAGATCTAAAAGAAAATGGCTGAAAAGGGTTTTAAAAAACAAAGTACGATAGTGGCCGAAAATGGAAAAGAAGAAGAACATGTTGGTTGTGGTGGTGGTGAAATGGAGAAGACGAAATTAGATGGAGATAATTTTCTTTTTTTCTTTTTTATTATTTTTCACTGGAGCAATGTTGAGCTGAAATTTCCATAGTCTAACTTGTGGGTTCTAAGAAAGAGGAGAGATAGCCGCTAGCCATTAATGGGCACAAGTCTTTGGGTCAAAGAAATAGGCACATGCCTTTTAAAATTGGGAATTTTTCATAAAACACCAGCTTTTTTGTCTAATTAGCTATTTATAGATATTATTTGCTATATTACGTGTTATAGATATCTTTTATATTTTTATACAATGTATTTCATGTATTTAAGTTATTGTATTCATTAATACAACTAAAAATATAAGCGTAAAAACTGGAATTCCAGCTAAGTTTGACATGTATTTAGCTGTATTCAAGCGACATTAACATTAAATACAGTAACGTATCGGCGCTAAAAACGGAAGGAAATAAAATCATATGATATTCTCCTAATTTAAGTCAACGAACTAAAACGATCCCTCATTAATATGTATTTGAAAGATACATAATAAAGATTATAGTTGAATAAAGAGAAATACATATGAATAATACAGTTGAGTAGAACTGTATACAGTTGAATACAACAAAATACAACTTAATTCATCTAAATAAAACACTTGAATACAACAAAAATACAATTGAATACAGCTGAATAAACTCTTGAATGCAACAAAATACAACTAACTTCTGCTGAATAAAATAGTTGAATATAACTAACTACAACTGAATACAGTTGTATAAAACACTTGAATACAACTAACTACTGCTGAATAAAATAGTTAAATACAACTGATTAAACCTGAATACAAGTGAATACAGCTGAAATATACATTCGAATACTAAGATTTTCTATAGGGTGTAAAATTTCTTAAATTAAAATTAAACTAATAGGAGTGTCGTTCTTGGTTTTGCTTTCTAACTTCTTCGTTAGCATCGCCAAGGGGTAAAGCTTCAAGCTTTTACCAGCAAAACTCGCCAAGGGGTAAGAGACTTCGCGAGTGATTTCAACGATCTCTCTTTGTTAATCAATGCCTTTCGCTCTGATTTTGCTTGATCGAGCTCGAACGTTTTTTAATCTTCGAGCAGTAGCACTCGACTTCACCGCCGACGACTTTATAGGGTTTGTGGGAGAAGAGAGTCTGGTTGTGTGCAAAAAGAGAGAGATTGCATTGGGGTTTATAGATACGCGATAATTATGTGAGAGAAAATACAAAAAGGGAGAGAGAGAAATAATATTTAGCATATATGGTGCCTTAATTATAAGATGTAACTATATTTAAATTTTTTGCTATAAAGGATAAAAGGTATTTATAGGATATAATATTTTAAAATGGTATTTATTTAAAATAAATAGGGTACTAAGGTTTTTTATAGGGTGTAAAAATTCCTTTAAAATTTGGCCAGATAATTGTCCGGTTGGCGGTTTAAGTGATGAGTCCCATTCCCACGTTGGAAATCCGTTAGAATTGGGGTGATTTTATCTACTTTGTTAATTGTGGAGACAATTTTAAACATAAAGTAGAAACGGATATAAACATGACTAATTATCCAAAGTATAGATACAATTTTAACCTTTTTCCCTATATTTTCTCCATTGTTCTCGTTATTTGTTTGTTAGTAATTTAAAATATAATATTTGATTTCCTTGTTAAATGAGCATGTGATCTGTTGAGCTTATTGTTAAGCTTGTTTAGCCCAGGATATGTAGGAAACCTTTGAAGCAAAGGTTCGGTTAAATCTTTTTCAAAAAATGTTTCACACGGAGTATTCGGATGGGCAAAAATCGCTCGCTTTATCTTTGCACGAAAACCCTTCGTGTCTTCGGGCAAAGAGGGGCAGCTGTAAGCACGTGATTTTTGCCCTATATGAGAATTACTCCCAAAAATTTCAAAAATAAAATGATTTTCCTTGGTGTGCAATTTTGTGATATTTTTGAATAATTATTTGTATTTGTCTGTGCATGTTTATTTGTTAAATTAATAAAAATACAAAAATATGTCGCATTTTGCATGTAGGATTTAATTCTACAATTGTTAGTAATTAAGTTTGTTTTACAAAAAAATAAAAATTACAAAAATAGGCATCTTTTGCATTTTTAGCATTTAATGTCCAAATATACAATTTTATGTTTAATTATTACTTAATTGTGCGTTAATTGTTATTGGGAGTTAATTTGCGCTTTTATAACTTACTTTAGTTCTTAATAATAATTTAAGGATTTTTAGAATTTAGTTTTAGAAAAATAAAAGAAGAAAAGAGAGCAAAAATACAAAGAAAAATCGGATTGGGCCACTTCTTCAAATTTCAACCCCAGGCCCAAACAATTGTCCAACCTTCCACACGATCCGGTCCATTTCAAACCGGGTCGACCCAATCCATAACCCAACACCCCCTATCTTGCATTTCAAAAACAAAACAAAACAAAACAAAAAAAAAACCCTAAAAAACCCTAAACTCATCCCCCCCCCCCCCTTCTCTTTCTCTCTTCTCCTTCACCATCTTCAAGCTCCACCATCACCTCTCATGGCTGCCATTTACCCTCCATTCTCACGTCCAAATGACCTCACTTCTTATTCTTCATCTTGAACTCCCTTCACCATTGTTAAACAACAACAAATCCGACCACAACACAAACACACACACGCCCAAAACTCGCCGGAAGTCGTCGAACCTCCATAGCCACGCCAAGCGACCTCGTTGCCATTGCTTCATCTCTTTCGTCAAGCTCGAAGCTTGCTCGACATCCATGGCTGCTGCTACGTCCAGTCGTCGATGACAAACATCTCGTCGACCTTGACCTTCTCCAAACAGACCCAGCTGCTTCACCGCCTCCTCGTCGCCGCTGCTGCGTTCTTTTCTCCGCAGTATTGCTGTTTCTCTTCTTTCTACCATGGTTGTTGCTGTTTCTTCCACCCTCGTCGTCGCTCAATGCCTCGCCATGCTTCAGTTCCCTCGTCGCCTTCACGTTTCTGCTTCCTACTGCCTCTGCGTCGAGCAAACGACCAGCTACTACTGCCTCACCAACGTTCATGCTGCTTCATCTTTTTCGTTCTTCGTCGTTGTTCTGAACCGGTTAGTTGGTTTAAGTTTCAATTTTGTCCATATTTTTGTTTGATATTTTTCGGATCCAAAATCGATAATGATTCAATTCTTGTTTTGTTTGTTCATCGTTGAAATAATTTTCTAGTTTGTTCATATGTTTTGTTGATTTAATTTTCAGATTCAAATGGAACTTTGATTAATTAGTTTTTCAGTTTATTTCATGTGCTTTTATTTTGTATTTTTGTAGAAGAAATTGCTAGTTTAATTTTAATATTGTTAGATTTAGTTTAAATCATTTGAATCCGTCATGTTTATTTAATATGGATCTAATGCATGTTTATTCTTTGTTTGAAGTTCATCCAGTAATTTAATGTGAGTTTATGTTTTGGTTTTTGATTTGTTGATTTAATTTGAATCATGTATTGTGTTGTTAATATTGTTGTTTCCTTGCTCATCAATTTTTTGGTCTAAGTTAACCAGGATTGGTTCCCAATATGGTTAATTTATGCACATTAATTTGATGTTGTTCAATTTGTGTTCATGTGATTTGTTGTTGAATTGGTTCAGAAATCGTGTTCATGTGATTTGTTGTTTGAATTTATTTAGAAATTAGTCATATTGGCTATATTTTGGTTAAGTTTGATTAATTGATTGGTTATAGCTGATGGGGTAGTTTGGTAAATCGCAGTATGTTCAGGGGTAAAATGGTAATTGCAATAAGGTCGGAGGGGTAGTTTGGTAATTGAACATTTTGTAATTCTTTATGTTAAGCATGGAGGACAAAATGTAATGGGGTGTGGGTGATATAATTGTTTAATATAAATGGGGGACAAGACATAATGTAGTGGAGGGGAATATGGTAATTGTTTATGTTAGGCATGGGGGACAAGATGTAATGGGGTGGAGTTGATATATTTATTTAATGTAGTGGGGATGAGTGGGAAGATAATGAGTTTGGTAGGAGAAAGTGTAGTTTTATTAATGGATTAAAGAGTTTTGGATGGGAAATAAATAGAGGAAGGGGATCAGATTTTAAGAGGACAGAAAAAAAAACGGACAGATAGAGAGAGAGAAAAAAAAAAGCTGAATATTTAAGAGAGAAAGAAAATTCCGAAAAATATTAAAACTTTCAAGAAAAAGAAAAGAAAAGAAAAAATACAAATAAAAAGGAGCTGGAAATTAGAAGAGAGAGTAGTACACACCTGATAAATATTCTGATATACGGGTTTAGAAATTAAGGATTAAACATTAATTAGCCTTTCAAATCTGAAAATTCCCTTGGTTTCTGTCCGTTGTTTGTTGTCGGTGTTTCTGGATTTTATTTTGATTTTCAAATCTGTTCCTGGGTTGTTTGTTGCTGGGCTATTGTTGCTGTGCTGTATTGTTATTACTGCTGCTGATTCTCATCTTCATCTTCTTTTGCTTCCAATATCAGGTACACAACTGACACGCTGGTTATTGTAAACCGAAATATGAAGCATGAATACGAAAATGAAGAGTTGAAATTCTAAATTTAATTTAATTATATTCTGAATTTTATTTGTATGTATAAATTATTTAGCTTGCAAAAATCAGAATCATGTAGCTATTTAATATATATAGTGGAACATCCGACGATAGCTTAACAGATGAACTATCTATATATTGCCTAAAAATAAATAAATGGTGTAGTAACTCCGCCTAGTCAAAAAATCAAACGAATAGGCCATTTAGGAACTTGGTAGGAATATTGTTTAGTTAAATAATATTGGTTAATTTCAGCATGTAAATGGTCTAGGATTAAAATTAGATTGCTAAGTTTTTTTTTTAATTTGACAAACTGAGAACACGCCTAGTATAATGTAACTAAGTAGTAACATGTGAATAAGACGACCCAGGTCTAGTTTTATGTCATACACGTTGGGTCTGGGCCCGCAGTGGCAACGGACTGTCCTGTTTGCATCATTTTCAGATTTTATGAATCATATTCGAAACCCATCTATAACAACTCAAGCATGTACATAAATTAAGACATTTTCTCTTTTATTTTGTAGAGACAAATTTAATAAGAGAAAAATGTAGGCATTTTAGGACTGTCCTTTAAAAATAAAATGAGATGAGCCTCGCCCAATAAAATGCACCAATTGCGGGGCCCTCAATAAATGTTTATTTGAATATTTAGAATTCAGGATGAACTGTTTAGTGAATTCCACGGTCTTATCCAGAAATAATAATACGCTAATTGCTTTAGGCACGATTTTAATAATAATACATTCTTAAACACGGGTGCGCATTTATGCGACCCAAATCCAAATCCCAAAACATTGAATAAAAAACGTTCCAGATCACGGGTGCATTTTATGTGACGCAATCCAAAGACATGTTTTTAAACGATGTTCACATTCTTTTAAAAATATAATAATAAAAGCGGTAAAGAGTTAAAAATTTGCACATGAGCTCATAATTGTATAAAAATCAGATATTTAAGCCAAATATGATAGTTGAGCGACCGTGCTAGAACCACGGAACTCGGGAATGCCTAACACCTTCTCCCGGGTTAACAGAATTCCTTATCCGGATTTCTGGTGCGCAGACTGTAATATGGAGTCATTCTTTTCCTCGATTCGGGATTAAATTGGTGACTTGAGACACCCTAAATCTCCCAAGTGGCGACTCTGAAATAAATAAACAAATCCCGTTTCGACTGTCCTTTAATTGGAAAAAACTCCTTCACCCCTCGCGGGGCGGAAAAAGGAGGTGTGACAACCGTATTCAATTCAACTGTATTCAAACAATACAAAATCATAAAATACAATGATATTCGACTGTATTAAAAAAATACAGATCTTTGGAATACATAAATACAGGTAAAAACATAATGTTTTTATATAAAAATACAATGTATTTGAATGTATTTGTACAGAATATAATGTATTTGTATCATTGTATGTGACTAAATAGCAAAGAAGAGAAGAAAGTTCGTCGGAGATAGCATTTTCTAGTCAAGAAAAATACTGTAAATATTGTATTAAAATTAAAAATGGAGACAAACAAAAATCCAGTCCTAAAATCTTCTCGAGCGTAGCCATGGCCAGATCTGTTCACCTAAGAGGATGAGCCAATAGTGGATGATGACGCCGACGACAATTTTGAGGACGACCACGATGATGACTCCGATTATTCTGTTGATTTGAGGGAGAAGAGAGAGGATTGAGACGATTTTGCTGATTTTGGGTAAGGTTGTGCACGGATCGGATCAGATCGGATTTAGCACATTTCAAATTCGAATTTCGGATTCTAGAAAATGTAATCCGAATCCGATCCGAATTATATCGGATTGGATCGAATTTTAAAGTTTGGATCGGATCGGATATCGGATCGTATTATTATGCCTCAAAGTTAAACTAATATGTATATTTTCTTTGTAAAAGAGACAATACATTAAGAAAAATTCATGTTTATGCAATTATGAGAGTACTATGGTGCCAATATAGCTAAACAAAGATGCAACTGCAACAAAAGTAGCAATATATTTAGGGAGAGCTTTGATGTCTCTCTATCAAGAGGACAAAGACGCAACCGCAACCGCAACAAAAGTGGCAATATATTCAGGGAGAGCTTTGTGACCATTTGTATTTCGATTTGTATTTTCTCTTCTCAAAAGTTTCATGAATTCAGTTCATAATGTAATAAATTGCACAATTAATTAATTAATTAGGAATACTAAAAGTTTCACAAACTCCAAAGGTGCGAGATACATTTATATTATTTAGTGCTTTTACATATTAATATTGAAAAAATAATGTCTTTTTTAAATAATCTAATTACGGTAACTTGAATGTCAGTTACCACGAAATGCTTATATTATATAATAGAAATAGGCTTACGGTCATCGGTAATGAATTGAGTAGCAATAGTTTTTCGAATATAATTGCTACACGATATTGAAGGTAGAATAATAAATACAATACTCAAGTTTGCATAGACAATTTCGAAGAAGTCCAAAGGCCTTATTAAAAGTTGGTCATCTTAATGGGTCCCCATTCTAATTTAAATTTCTATTTATTTTTTATTTTCATTGGAATGTATATTTACCTCTTTGTACATAAATATTGTTGGAATATTTTTTTTAATTGAAGGGTAAAATCATCACTCAGTCTTTGATGGGTAATTTTGTAAATTAACTTTGACTTAAGGTATTCACATTTATAATATAGTATGATAGTTGGTCACATGTACAACTACTAATTTAAAATGGGGGATAACATCTTCAATATATAATGGTCTTCCTCTTGTTTTTCATTTTTTTGGATTTGGGAGAATTTTCATATCTGACTTAATGTACAGACTTTTGCCAAATTGTTTGGATCATTGCAATTCTTAACAAAAATTAGTCAGACATTTGATCAAAATTATTTTACTGAGTTTCCTAACTGTTACTATTGCTATGCTAACTGAAGTTGCATATTTTGAAAATAATAATAAAGAAGATTGACTTTTAATTGAGTGTCTTACTGATACTACATGGTTTCAAAACGTAGATTAATATGACATCCTTGCAGGGGCGGAGGTGGTGTATGGTTTACGGGTTCGGACGAATCCAGTAGCTTTTGCCTAGACCTTGTTTTATATTAGAAAATTCACTGAATATTTATAAATATTTAACTGCGAACACAGTAACTAACTGAGCTATGAGTTCGATGACAGATTCAGAACCCATAAACTTTAAATTCTGACTCCGTCTCTGCATCCTTGCATATAACCAACATTTCGATAGTTCTACCGTTTGAGGTAAACAATGCTCGTTATCTCATAGAAATTGTTTTATCAGAATCACTTTGGTACTATAGAAATAGAGTATGTTGTAGTTTGACATTCTTGTCCCTTGATATTGCTCCTGTGAACGCTTTATTTCAAGCAATCTTGCATGACAACTGAAATAGAACTGACAAATCAATGCATACCAATTAATAATTTAAGAAGATATGATTTTCAATGGATAATAAGAGTCTTAGTTATTCAAAGAGACTTAGTAAAAAAGTTTTAAAAAGAAAAACAAATAAAGGCCTTCCATACTAGTATTTGATAACAAATCAAAGGCCTTAATTTGTTTCATCTTTAAAGTCTTTTACTATCCTATTCGAATCACTAAGACTCTTATTACCCATTGAGAATCAAATCTTGTTAAATTGTTAATTCATATATTGGTTTCCATACTCTATTTCAATTGCCATTGCAACTGAAATAAAGCATGCACAAGAGTTTTAATGCCGATCATACAGGAATATCATACGACAATTGATGTTTGATTATAATTATATATTTTTAGTGCATTATATATCTTACATTATGGTGCTTTAATGCTAAATTGTACTATATTTGTGCTTAGTTGAGTTGAATTTATGTGTAGGTACTTTGAAGATGAAATTGTGAGCAAACTAAATTTTATGTGTATTTTATACACTACAATAATAAGCTCATGATTTTCTAATGATTAGTGATGACTGAAGACATAATGATGGGGTGATGATTAAAATAAGAAAAGGGAAACAAGAATTGAAAAGGAAGAATACATGAAACAAAAATAAGGAAAGAAACGTGAAGGCATTACTTGGAGAAGATGAAAAAAGCAACGAGAAAGAAAGCAAAAGTTAGGTGAACCAGCACTACAAAGACAAAGAATGAAGCAGCGAAACATTTACAAAGAAGCGACAGGCAACGAATTGAATTTGGAAAGCGCAAGAATTCATAGCAAAAACGATACTGTATTGTGCGCCAGGGCGAGGCGCTGGACTGGACGCTGTGGTTTGTGACTTTCCCTAGTTCGCTTGGGATATGGTTATTTCGACCCTGCACATTCCAACAGTCCTAAACCTATTTTGGAGGAGGAGGACGTTTTTTAGAGTAGCTTTTAACCAAGGGAGGCACAGAGAGGTCGGGTTTCATCTTTTCTTTTACCAAACTTAGTATTTTTTATGTTTCTTTGTATGATTTGTTGTTTTCATATCATGTCTATGTGGAGCTAAACTTCACGTTCTAGGGTTGTGGTTCTTTCATGACTATTGTTATTCGAATATTGATTTTGATTTCTTAGTTTATCGTATTGGTTTATTTATTCAATCCCGCGCTTAATTATTTGATTGCTTGATCACCAATTGAATACTATCTACGGATCTAGAATTGAACTCGAAAGTGAGAATTCTAGATTGCATATAAGATTGAGTAGAGCAAGTTCTTGAACCTGGGCATCGAGGAACAAATTCGAGGTTAGGATAGGCATATACCTAATCGCCTTGCTTGATTGATTTACAGGAATTATAAATGTGTTCTTGTTGATTCTAACTGTTACAACCCATATCCACATGTGTTAGTTCATGCCATATATTAGTTAACATAAATCCAAGAAGGAATTATCTTTGAGATGATAAGAAGTCAATCCTATTGGTCTTAAGTGATACAAGAGTGTATAAGGGTGATTAACCAATATTAGAAGTTAAACGAATCAAGGATGTTGTAACTCGTATTTTCAGGTAATCTAGCGGTGCTTAATACACTCAAGAGGTCATTTATTAAGGTATTTTAATCATATAATATCCGTATCATAAGTCTTGAAGTCAAACGAGTTATGAAACAAAAGTCGACAAAAGTTGTCGCAACTTAGGTTCATAATTTTACTTAAACATTAGGTCAAATGTTTCTAATCTTTTCTCATAATTTACAAGGAATTACGGGGTGATATACCCACCAAATTAAAGATATATGAGTCTAGTTTCCAACGCATTAAACCGTTCATCGATACGATCTCGGAGTAGAGAGATATTCGCGTTTTCGCGAGACTGCGCCAAGCACCTCTCTATGGGGCCCACTAAGTCGGTTTAAGATATTTGGACTTATATAGGATGACCACAACCCGTTTTTAGTCATTTCTTTTCACTATTTTCAGAACTTAGAACCCTAGGAACATCCTCTCAAGGTTCTCTCAAGATTCAAGACCCAAAAAAGGGCAAACAACACAAATCAAGTGTCGGGAATTCCGTGGCGCTAGTAAGTCTCTTGTTCTTCTTGTTGTTGCTCATTTTTGTGTCGTTCCAACTCGTGTGGGAGGTTGTTTTAAAGGGTATATGTTCTGTAAATACTCCCTAATGTTCTTAATATTAATCCTAGGTGATTTCAAGCCTTCTAAAGTGATTCTAGTGCCGAAAAACACTAATTGATCGCTAGTTTCATTTTTTTTGTTGTTGTGGCAGCATTGGAGGGATATTTCTTGGAAATTTAAGGTTAAATTGGAGTTGTTCTTTCTGTATAAAGGTAAGGAACCTCTTACTCTATATGTATTTAAGATTATCCAAGTTACGGCTAAGCCATTGAAGCTAGAACTTGTGAGATATATATCGAAAGGTTTGGTAGTAATGTTATTGTTTTGTGGACTGTTTTGCGTTGTTGTTGGGCTGCATATTTTACTACTATCTTGTGGAGTTTTGGAGGAGTAAGGGTGTGGGGAAACACCATATATATGTAGGGTTATGGGCTGATAGTTATTCGTAATATTTCCAGATTGTTTGACACGACTACGGTGGTCGTCGTATGTATGGAGTGATTAGGCTGTGTGTGGACTATATTGGGAGGCTCAATATGTTTATTATTGATGTTGTTTGGGCTGTTTGGTGACTATTTTGAATGGTGTGAGGTCATATATATAGGGGAGGTGCTGCCCGTTTCATCGTAAAATAGGTTGTGGTCGATACATAATAGTTATGACGCTTAAATGATAACGATAGTATCGTTTCTCTTATTGTAGACTAAGGAGTTTTGACAATTGCATAGCTTGAGATTGGGGCAGTATATACAAGGTATGTGAGGCTATCCCTTTCCTTCTTTTGCACGACTCCGATTGTACATAATGTAATGAACGAGCTTCCAAAGATACTCTACTCTTAGAAGCTAGCAGTACTTACATTGTTTTCCCTCTTATGGAACGATTGATGTTAATGTTTCTTCTCTTATTCTTATGTTATCAATGTTATTGGTACTTCCTGATTCTTATAAGGTTCATAGTGAAGAGTTAGTCCTAATAACATGTACAGAGGATATCGACCTTACGTCACTCCAAAAGGTTTAGAATGTGATTCCATGAGTCGAGCATGCATTATATATATGTATCTATTTTACTCTACCGAGCCACGCTATAGTTGGCCGGTTACGGCACCTATTGTGCAACCACTGATCAATTGGGTTTTACCGAGCTCCACGTGGCCGGGTACGATTCTACCGAGCCTATTATGGCCGGGTACGATATGATGATGATGATGCCCACAGAGGCGAATGCTTTAAAGGTTTATGTATTTATACATATGTATCATGCATTTCATGTAAGTAGCCCTCAGAGGTACTAAGATGTTACAGGTTGTATATTCTCTATCCTTGCTTACATTACTGATCGTATTTATGGTTCCTTGCCTTACATACTCAGTACTTTATTCGTACTGACGTCCTTTTATTTGTGGACGCTGCATGTCGTGCTGCAGGTCCTGATAGACAGGCAGGTACAGCTCCCCCACCACAGTAGATCAGCGGTGATTGGCGAGATCCCTTCTCCGGACTTGCCTTGGTCTTGGTATGCAATTTTTGTTATAGACATTATGGGTATGTCGGGGCCCTGTTCCGGCTATGTTGCAACACTTATGTTCTTTTAGAGGCTCATAGACAAGTGTCGGCTCATGTATAGTTTGGTATGCCTTGTCGGCTAGTTTTTGTTGTATAGTCTTTCATAGTAGCGTGGTAGCTCATACCTTATATGTAGTTTCTTGATTGTCTGGTCATCCCCTGCTATGTATGTTCATGCCGTCATATTTTATTGCTGGTTGTCCATGATCTAGGTCTACCATTTATGTTGATCTCTTTAGCCTTAAAAGATAATAATGAAGGTTAGATGAAATGTACGTTGGTGCTCGGCAAGTGTGGTCGGGTGCTAGTCATGGCCCTCCAGTTTGGGTCGTGACAAACTTGGTATCAGAGCAAGTCTGTCCTAGGGGTTGTCTATGAGCCGTGTCTAGTAGAGTCTTGATTATGGATGTGTAGCGCGCCACATTTATAATCAGGAGGCTACATGACATCTAGGGTTGTTACCTTCTTCCTGAATCTAGATCGTGCGTAGAGTTGAGTCGTAAGTGTTTGTCTCTAATATTCACCTTGTTTTTTTCAGTGATGCCTTCGACTAGGAAGCAAACGATTAGTAGGCGGCTTGATACAGCAGCGGGAGAGGGTACCAGTCAGGTGCCCCAAGTCAGAGCAGGACAAAGTGAGGCTCAAAGTGAGATGCCCTCTCATACCTCATCTACTCCATCTCCTCCAGAGGATATTAGAAGGCACCCAGCGCCTCCAGTTCCTCCGTCTGGCACTCCAGACCAGGATATGCAGAGTGCTTTGCAGTTATTGACTAGCTTGGTAGCTGCTCAGGCTCAGAGGCAGAATACAGGTGCTGCTGAGAAACCAGTTAGTACAAGAGTTCGTGATTTTATTAATTTAGACCCTCCAGTGTTTACCGGATCAGACCCCAAGGAGGACCCACAGACTTTTATTGACCAGGTTCATCGTACACTTCGGGTTATGCATGTTAGTGATACAGAGGCAGTAGAGTTGGCTTCTTATCGGCTACGGGATTTAGCGGTTCTCTGGTATGATAGTTGGGAGAGATCCAGGGGTCCGAACCCTCCTCCAGCTGTGTGGAAGGAATTTTCTGAGGCCTTTCTTCGTCACTACTTGCCAGTTGAGATACGACGAGCTAGAGCTGATAAGTTCTTGAACCTTAGACAAGGTAATATGAGTGTACGAGAGTACAGTATGCAGTTTGATTCTTTGGCAAGGTATGCTCCCCATATGGTGGCCGAGATGAGTGATAGGGTGCATATGTTCGTGAATGGGTTGGGACCACATCTGATAAATGAGTGTACGACAGCCTCCTTGGTGGAGGGTATGGATATTTCCCGTATTCAAGCTTATGCCCAGACCCTAGAGGATCGTAAGCGCCAGCAGAGGGCAGTTAGGGAGTAGGATAGAGGCCAGCATAAGAGGGCGAGATTTGCAGGGTATTCTGATGACTTCAGAGGCCGCATCAGGCCACAGTTTTCGAGGAGTTCGGCGCCACCTGTAGCTAGTGCTCCTCCACAGTTTCAGAGGCCTCGATATGATCGATCCTATTCTGGTCCAGGTCAGAGTTCGCGGGCATCTGGCTCGCAACATCACAGGGATACTAGTCAAATGAGACCCCCAACACCACATTGTGATCAGTGCGGCAAGGCCCACTTTGGACTGTGTCGTCGAGGTTCTAATGCATGCTATTCGTGCGGGCAGCCTGGCCATATGATGCGGGATTGTCCTAATAGAGGAGGTGATGGTATGGCTCAGCCGACTGGATCTGTGTCTGGTTCTTCCTCATCAGTTCGACCTCCAGCACGGGGTTTTCAGCAGTCGACAGGTCGTGGTAGGGGTAGAGGTGTAGTGCCGAGTTCGAGTGGTGCTCAAAATCGAACCTATGCTCTAGTAGGTCGACAGGATCTCGAGTCGTCTCCAGATGTTGTTACAGGTATTATATCTGTATTTTCTTATGATGTATATGCGCTGATTGATCCGGGATCTACATTATCATATGTTACACCCTTTGTGGCTAATAAGTTTGGCATTGAACCTGAATTGATAAGTAAACCCCTCGCGGTATCTACTCCGATAGGAGATTCTGTGATTGCTAGAAGGGTATATAGAGGTTGCACTGTGATGATTTGTAGTCGTCAAACCTCGGCAAATTTATTTGAGTTAGAAATGGTTGATTTTGATGTGATAATGGGAATGGACTGGTTGGCCTCATGCTATGCAAATGTTGACTGTCGTACGAAGATGGTTAGGTTCCAATTTCCGGGTGAACCCGTCATTGAATGGAAAGGGAACATTGCTACACCGAAAGGTAGGTTTATTTCCTATCTTAAGGCAAGGAAAATGATCTCAAAAGGTTACATTTATCATCTCGTTCGCGTTAGGGATGTGGAGGCGAAACCGCCTACTTTACAATCAATCCCTGTGGTCAACGAATTCCCAGATGTTTTCCCAGATGAACTCCCAGGCCTTCCTCCTGAAAGGGAGATTGAGTTTAGCATTGATGTGTTACCTGACACTCAACCGATCTCTATTCCTCCATATAGAATGGCCCCGGCAGAGTTGCGAGAGTTGAAGGTGCAGTTGAAGGACTTGCTGGATAAGGGCTTTATTAGGCCTAGCACTTCACCTTGGGGTGCACCAGTCCTATTCGTGCGGAAGAAAGACGGGTCGTTACGGATGTGTATCGACTATCGACAGTTGAATAAGTCTACTATAAAGAACAAGTATCCACTTCCAAGAATTGATGACCTGTTTGACCAACTCCAGGGTGCCAAGTATTTCTCCAAGATTGATTTACGTTCAGGGTATCATCAGGTAAGGGTTAGGGAGAAAGATATTCCAAAGATGGCCTTCCGGACAAGATATGGGCACTTTGAGTTCTTGGTGATGTCGTTCGGGCTAACAAATGCCCCAGCAGCTTTTATGGATCTCATGAATACTATATTCAGGCCCTATCTTGATGTGTTCGTGATTGTATTCATTGATGACATTCTAGTGTATTCTCGTTCGGAGGCGGAACACGCGGGCCACTTGCGGATAGTATTACAGACGCTTCAGGATCGTAAGTTATATGCTAAGCTCTCCAAATGTGAATTCTGGCTGAACTCAGTAGCATTCCTTGGCCATGTGATATCTGATGAGGGTATTAGTGTCGACACTCAGAAGATCGATGCAGTAAAGAATTGGCCGAGACCTACAACACCATCAGAAGTCCGCAGCTTCCTAGGGCTAGCAGGATATTATAGGCGGTTTGTAGAAGGATTTTCCTCTATATCATCACCATTGACTAAGTTAACACAAAAAGCTACCAAATTCCAGTGGTCTGACACTTGTGAACGTAGTTTTCAGGAGCTGAAGAATCGATTGACATCTGCACCAGTGCTCACTCTTCCTGAAGGAACAGAAGGTTATGTGGTATATTGTGATGCCTCAGGTATAGGTTTGGGGTGCGTATTGATGCAACATGGGAATGTGATTGCTTATGCATCAAGACAATTGAAGAAGCATGAAAAGAATTATCCAACCCATGATTTGGAATTGGCTGCAGTAATATATGCTTTGAAGATATGGCGGCACTACTTATACGGCGTCCATGTTGACATCTACACAGATCACAAGAGTTTACAATACATCTTCAAGCAGAAAGAGTTGAATTTGAGGCAGCGTAGGTGGCTTGAATTATTGAAAGACTACGACGTCGAGATATTGTATCATCCCGGTAAAGCCAATGTTGTGGCAGATGCTCTCAGCCGTAAATCAATGGGAAGCTTAGTACATATTGAGGCGGGTAGATGGGGGTTGATTAAAGAGCTTCATCAGCTAGCCAATATGAGAATCATATTGTTAGACTCTGATGACGGAGGTGTTACTGTACAGAATACATCAGAATCATCTTTGGTAGCCGAGGTAAAAGCACGACAATATGAAGATCCTATCTTAGTACGATTAAGAGAAAACATTCAACAGTGTAAAAGTATGGCTTTTGGGATCGGAAAAGATGGGGCACTGAGATACCAGAGCCGATTGTGTGTGCCTAATGTGGCAGGGTTGCGAGAGAAGATTATGAATGAGATTCATCAATCCCGATATTCCATCCATCCCGGCTCGACAAAGATGTATCATGATGTCAAGGAGCAGTATTGGTGGGATAATATGAAGAAGTCTATTGCAGAATTTGTGGCCCAGTGTCCCAATTGTCAACAAGTAAAGATAGAACATCAGAAACCCGGTGGATTGCTTCAAAATATAGAGATTCCGACCTGGAAGTGGGAGGTGATTAATATGGACTTCATTATTGGATTACCTCGCTCTTATCATAAGTTTGACTCCATCTGGGTGATAATTGATCGACTTACAAAATGTGCCCATTTTCTGCCAGTGAAGACAACTTACACGGCTGAAGATTATGCGAAGTTGTATATCAAGGAGATTGTTAGGCTTCATGGTGTGCCCATATCTATTATATCAGACCGAGGAGCTCAATTTACGGCTAACTTTTGGAGGTCTTTCCAGAAGGGTTTAGGCACACAAGTAAATCTCAGCACTGCATTTCATCCGCAGACTGACGGACAGGCTGAACGTACCATTCAGACACTGGAGGATATGCTACGAGCATGTGTTCTAGATTTTAAGGGGAATTGGGATGATCATCTTCCACTCATAGAATTCGCCTATAACAATAGCTACCATTCCAGTATTAAAATGGCCCCATACGAGGCACTATACGGGAGGAGATGTAGATCACCAGTTGGATGGTTCGAAGTCGGTGAAACAGAATTATATGGGCCAGATTTGATTCACCAAGCTATTGAGAAGGTGAAAGTGATACAGGAGCGATTGAGGACGGCACAAAGCAGGCAAAAATCTTATTCTGATGTCCAACGTCGTGATCTAGAGTTTGAGGTTGGTGATTGGGTTTTCCTGAGGATCTCACCAATGAAGGGTATTATGCGTTTTGGGAAGAAAGGTAAGCTGAGTCCAAGGTATATCGGGCCGTATAAAATTCTTCAACAGATTGGACAGGTTGCTTATGAGTTAGAATTGCCATCCGAATTGGAATTTGTCCACCCGGTATTCCATGTATCTATGTTGAGAAAATGTATTGGAGACCCTTCTCGAGTCGTCCCTATCAAAGATGTACAAGTTACATAGGACCTATCATATGAAGAAGTGCCAGTGGCGATATTAGATCGGCAAGTCCGCAAGCTGAGAACAAAAGATGTAGCTTCCGTCAAAGTATTGTGGAGGAACAAAAATATGGAAGAAATGACATGGGAAGCAGAAGAGGAGATGAAGTCTAAATACCCTTACTTATTCCAGAATGAAGATAACAAGGATGCTGGTGGAAGACAGGATACATTGGAAGAAGAAACGGCTTTATGAGGTAAGCAATAATTTGAGAATACTCCTCCTTAATACAAAATGGTGATATGTAGATAATGTAAATACGCATAATGCTTTGTGTAGCCTTGTGAAGCCATATGTTGGGCTTAATTACATGCAAGTTTTGTTAGTGACCATTTTATAGGGGAAAATTGATCGGAAATTTCCATTGGAATCCACGGTGATTTAAACTCCCCCTAAACCCTTACATTCGAGGACGAATGTTCCTAAGGAGGGGAGGGTGTTACAACCCATATCCACATGTGTTAGTTCATGCCATATATTAGTTAACATAAATCCAAGAAGGAATTATCTTTGAGATGATAAGAAGTCAATCTTATTGGTCTTAAGTGATACAAGAGTGTATAAGGGTGATTAACCAATATTAGAAGTTAAACGAATCAAGGATGTTGTAACTCGTATTTTCAGGTAATCTAGCGGTGCTTAATACACTCAAGAGGTCATTTATTAAGGTATTTTAATCATATAATATCCGTATCATAAGTCTTGAAGTCAAACGAGTTATGAAACAAAAGTCGACAAAAGTTGTCGCAACTTAGGTTCATAATTTTACTTAAACATTAGGTCAAATGTTTCTAATCTTTTCTCATAATTTACAAGGAATTACGGGGTGATATACCCACCAAATTAAAGATATATGAGTCTAGTTTCCAACGCATTAAACCGTTCATCGATACGATCTCGGAGTAGAGAGATATTCGCATTTTCGCGAGACTGCGCCAAGCACCTCTCTATGGGGCCCACTAAGTCGGTTTAAGATATTTGGACTTATATAGGATGACCACAACCCGTGTTTAGTCATTTCTTTTCACTATTTTCAGAACTTAGAACCCTAGGAACATCCTCTCAAGGTTCTCTCAAGATTCAAGACCCAAAAAAGGGCAAACAACACAAATCAAGTGTCGGGAATTCCGTGGCGCTAGTAAGTCTCTTGTTCTTCTTGTTGTTGCTCATTTTTGTGTCGTTACAGCTCGTGTGGGAGGTTGTTTTAAAGGGTATATGTTCTGTAAATACTCCCTAATGTTCTTAATATTAATCCTAGGTGATTTCAAGCCTTCTAAAGTGATTCTAGTGCCGAAAAGCACTAATTGATCGCTAGTTTCATTATTTTTTTTGTTGTGGCAGCATTGGAGGGATATTTCTTGGAAATTTAAGGTCAAATTGGAGTTTTTCTTTCTGTATAAAGGTAAGGAACCTCTTACTCTATATGTATTTAAGATTATCCAAGTTGCGGCTAAGCCATTGAAGCTAGAACTTGTGAGATATATATCGAAAGGTTTGGTAGTAATGTTATTGTTTTGTGGACTGTTTTGCGTTGTTGTTGGGCTGCGTATTTTACTACTATCTTGTGGAGTTTTGGAGGAGTAAGGGTGTGGGGAAACACCATATATATGTAGGGTTATGGGCTGATAGTTATTCGTAATATTTCCAGATTGTTTGACACGACTACGGTGGTCGTCGTATGTATGGAGTGATTAGGCTGTGTGTGGACTATATTGGGAGGCTCAATATGTTTATTATTGATGTTGTTTGGGCTGTTTGGTGACTATTTTGAATGGTGTGAGGTCATATATATAGGGGAGGTGCTGCCCGTTTCATCGTAAAATAGGTTGTGGTCGATACATAATAGTTATGACGCTTAAATGATAACGATAGTATCGTTTCTCTTATTGTAGACTAAGGAGTTTTGACAATTGCATAGCTTGAGATTGGGGCAGTATATACAAGGTATGTGAGGCTATCCCTTTCCTTCTTTTGCACGACTCCGATTGTACATAATGTAATGAACGAGCTTCCAAAGATACTCTACTCTTAGAAGCTAGCAGTACTTACATTGTTTTCCCTCTTATGGAACGATTGATGTTAATGTTGCTTCTCTTATTCTTATGTTATCAATGTTATTGGTACTTCCTGATTCTTATAAGGTTCATAGTGAAGAGTTAGTCCTAATAACGTGTACAGAGGATACCGACCTTACGTCACTCCGAAAGGTTTAGAATGTGATTCCATGAGTCGAGCATGCATTATATATATGTATCTATTTTACTCTACCGAGCCACGCTATAGTTGGCCGGGTACGGCACCTATTGTGCAACCACTGATCAGTTGGGTTTTACCGAGCTCCACGTGGCCGGGTACGATTCTACCGAGCCTATTATGGCCGGGTACGATATGATGATGATGATGCCCACAGAGGCGAATGCTTTAAAGGTTTATGTATTTATACATATGTATCATGCATTTCATGTAAGTAGCCCTCAGAGGTACTAAGATGTTACAGGTTGTATATTCTCTATCCTTGCTTACATTACTGATCGTATTTATGGTTCCTTGCCTTACATACTCAGTACTTTATTCGTACTGACGTCCTTTTATTTGTGGACGCTGCATGTCGTGCTGCAGGTCCTGATAGACAGGCAGGTACAGCTCCCCCACCACAGTAGATCAGCGGTGATTGGCGAGATCCCTTCTCCGGACTTGCCTTGGTCTTGGTATGCAATTTTTGTTATAGACATTATGGGTATGTCGGGGCCCTGTTCCGGCTATGTTGCAACACTTATGTTCTTTTAGAGGCTCATAGACAAGTGTCGGCTCATGTATAGTTTGGTATGCCTTGTCGGCTAGTTTTTGTTGTATAGTCTTTCATAGTAGCGTGGTAGCTCATACCTTATATGTAGTTTCTTGATTGTCTGGTCATCCCCTGCTATGTATGTTCATGCCGTCATATTTTATTGCTGGTTGTCCATGATCTAGGTCTACCATTTATGTTGATCTCTTTAGCCTTAAAAGATAATAATGAAGGTTAGATGAAATGTACGTTGGTGCTCGGCAAGTGTGGTCGGGTGCTAGTCATGGCCCTCCAGTTTGGGTCGTGACACTAACCCCATAGACATATAGGCGTTAGGTTAGCGTGAATAGGCGAGTAAGAACCCGATAGATTCTTATGAGCAATATTAACCATGTTAACCAATAAACTAGATAAATTAGTTAGACAATTCAATTGAAAAATACAAGAGGAATGTTAGGTAGCCCATAACCCTAGATCGTTTTCATCACACTGATAACATAAAAATCTGCTCTTCCTCTGTTCAAAGTTCATTATTTATATTTCTTTATTTAATTAGTTTAGAATCAAATACTTCTAGGTTTAACTCTTGTTTAGATAATTAGAATAATATAATTTAGTTAGTAGTTAATCACAAGTCCTCGTGGGTTCGACATCCGACTTATAGTCACTTTATTACTTGACGATCGCGTATACTTGCGTGTGCGCTTGGTCGCAACAACAATATATTGTACTACTATAATAACAAACTAATTCTATAGTGACCAATTTTAAACTTCAGGAGAATTATTTACTGAATTAATGAAATTGTTTGAAATTCTAGTTTGATGACGCCAATTGTCAGTATCTATTCTTAAGTAATACAATTTTTAAATCATGTAGTATCATTAATAACATAATTAAAGGGGACAATCTAATTTACTACTTAAAAAAACAATTTGAGTTGGCATAACAATTACTAGTAAAGTTAATTATAAAACAAAAGGTAAAAATAATGTTGATCTGATGTCTAACTCTAACCTAAATCATTAAAGAAAGTTGTTTTTCCTTCCATACTAGTACAAGGCTTATTAGGTTGTGGATTTGTGGTGGAATGATAAGCATTCATTCATCTTTAACCACATATTTTTGGTTCGAGCTTTGAATATAAGTCTTCTTTGTTATAGAGCATTTTACTCTAAATATGAGACTTTTTGGCGCGAATACGAATTTAAGTGGAGCGCAATGTGGATTCTACTAAGGACACCAGGTGCGGAAAAAAAGAAAGACAAGGCTTATTAGGTGAAGTACATTTATGTAAAATTTTGACAGGATGTGGACTCTTTTGGACCTTCTTGTTAGCATATTCTTGAAATGTTCCAGAATAAATGCATATACCCGAATAAACTATTCAAATGAAATACAGAAATGCCTAAAAAATGGAATATAGAAATGCCTATCTTCTTCCTGAGGTAAACAATCACTTCATCTCTTAAGCTGCTTCAGAAGAAGGTCTACTCCATGTTTCAACAGGTAAAGCTGTAATCTCCTTATTTTTTTTAAATATTCGTGACAATCACTAGCTGGTCATTTTAAAGTATATACATATTTTTTACATTTTAACTATAGTTTAATTTGTAATATCACGTTGCTGAATCTTTTTAATTGTTTATGCATTAATTTTTATCGTAAAAGCTACGTGTAATTACGTAATAAGTGACATAATTATATAAATATTTTTTTTTCACAAAATATAAAAGTTAAACACAAATATAGACTCTTAAATTGGGTAAAGTGGGAAGTAATTTTGCAGAGAATAAGCTGTCATGCTGGGAATATCAAGACGCCAAAATTAATTGTTAGGTCTCCTGCTTTCCTACTACGGTTTTGTTTAGTCATTAGGTGTGTTTTAAAAGTCGTGGGCGTAAGGCGGAGCGTTTTATATATGCCCCAGCGAGGCGTAAGCCCCGAGGCACGGGGCATAAGCCCCATAGGTATTTAAATTTTAATATTTTATAAAATAATATAATTACAGTAAATATTTATAAACATGTAAAATTACATAAAAATTGAAGAAAACTATAAATATGTGAAAAAAGAGTGTGTGTGTGTATACACACACACACACACACACACACACTCTCTCCCCAAAAAAAATTAGTCAAAACAATCTATTATACACTACTCAAGTAGCTTGAGTCGAAAAGAATAAAGCTTTCTACATGAAAGAAACAAAAAGATTGACTAACCTAGAATTTGAACTCAGAACTTATTGCTATGAAGGAGAATGGAGTTCTCTTTGTATTTGTAAAAAAAATTAAATATTCATTGCTTTTGGGAGATATTAGCAGACTAGCGGACGAGATAAAGAATTGGGAAATACCATGAATTAGGGCTTCAATCAATAAAAAAGGTCTTGACTTTTAGATTTTACATTTCAGTTCCTTCTTATTCAACAAATTTTGTTTTAATTTGAAAAAGTCTCTGGGGCTTACGCCTCAACTAAAAAAACTCGTCTCAAGCACCCGGGTGTACTCTCCGAACGCCCGGATGTACGCCCCGAATTGTTGGGTGTACGCCTTTTGAGACTTTCGCCTCACACCATCGCCTCAGGGCATTTCTAGTGCGTCTCGCCTCGGAGCTTGCCCGAGAACGCCTTTTAAAACACCGGTAATTAGTACATATTAACAACCCATGATCTAGAAATGGGAAGTCTTTACAATTCTAAGGTTCATGCTGAGGTGACAGCTTTAGTAAGTCAGACCAGCGACCAAGAAATCTTGTTAGACCCTTTAGTCTCGTTCAAAACAATAAAATTCTACCTGCCAAAAAGAGTTGTTTGGTGCCACGACCATGACTTAGGGACTTTAGCATTTGTTTTCTTTTTAAAAAATTGATGGTAGGGGAATGGAGTGGACCACAAAAGAGCGGAATGAATAAGAAATATTTATGTAACTGCTCTAGCTAATATAAGATTGAAGAGTTGAGGTATATATAGTTAACTCGTTTACTGGTTGACAGTTAACAATTGTTAAGAGTTCACTTCAAATTCAATGGAGACATATTTTTTTAACCGCTAGGTGGTACCAGTAAGGGATGTGTGGAATGTATGAATCTCTTTATCTTTAATTAGAAGTCAGACCTTTCTAATAAGAGTGTTTCCCTCTTAAGTGAGCCACTCGGTGCAAATATATAGTATTAGTTTAGGCCATTAGTTTTTGATACCCAATGGCTTTTAAGAAAAAAAATCTAGGTCGTCCTTCTGAGGCATTATGGTGTAGGATCATCCAAGGTACTTTAGACATAAAAATGGCAAATTCAAGTTAAGAGTGCAAGGCCAAGACGGCATCGCAATTTCCCTTTTAGAATTTCGTCCTATTTTACTACTTTGTTCACCTCAATTAACTGGTTAATCGTTAATAATTGTCAAGAGTTCACTTCAAACTCTATGGAGGCATGTTTATTTAACCGCTAGCTAGGTGGTTCCAACTAGGGATGTGTAGGATGAATGAATTTCATGTCTTTAATTAGAGATTTTGAGTTTGAGCCTTGAGAATAAATTTTTTTTGATAGGAGCACTGTTCCCTAACGAATTTGAATTAGGCCATTAGCTCGAGATATTGTGGTGTAGGATCATCCAAGGTACTTTAGACATAAAAAAAATGGCAAAATTCAAGTTAAGGGTACAAGACAGCATCGCAATTTTCCTTTTAGAATATCGGCCTATTTTACTAGTTTGCTCACCTCAAATGGCATGAGCTTTTAGAACTAAGATTAAAAATGTAATTGATCATTTTTCGCTATTTAAAACTTGTTCTGGTCCTCCTTCTAGTTGCATAGCATAGCACACAAAATTGGAGAGTTGAAAAAATTGCTACCATGTGAATGAAGAAAATCTGTAGGACTACAATAAGATTGCAAAGTTCAAGAATTGCTTTCTGTCAACATGTCTATAGGAATTAGGACAAAAAATATTAAATTATTCTTTTGCCCAATGGATTGTTTATCTTATGTTTCATCCCAATCTCAATATATACTGTTAATGATGATCAGTCGTGTTCTTTGAACGTGGATTCGCAGTTGCACATTTCTTTTCTTTTAAAATTCCTATTCCCATGGGCAAAATAAATAATATGACTTATTTAATAACATAGTAAGGGACGTTTATTTCAAAATTATAACATACATTACTTTATCAATTATAATTTCTAAATCATACGACGCATTTCTTAATTTGAGACGTGTTGGAAACTTGGAGTTTTAGGCATACTCCCATTAATAATGTTATTTAATACAACTTCAGAAATTTCATGAAATCAAATTTATTTTAATAGTCATACTTAGTCGTCTCATCAAATTAACATTGCAACCAAATTTTAGTACCCTTTTACATTATGATATGTAATATTTAAGTAAAAAAAAAAATCTTTAAATCACTGTTCTGTCAAATAGTGCCACGTAAAAGTAGACGAGCAAAAGTTGCAATAGGTATAAACTTTTAACTACCAAAAAATAGGCTTATTGAAAATTAAAAAATTTAACATATGTAAATAAATTTCTCGACTAAAACTCAAGGACCTAGGAGTTTAAGATAACTCTAGGTACACACTGATGTATGGACCTACATAAAAAAAAAATAAATAAAAGGGTAACATCTTCGACCTTTTCTAGAGAAAAAAAGAATAAAATTGGTCGAAACTAATTGCATTTTTTTAAAAAATTATATAAAATATGTATATATTTTTTTATACAATACACATATACACAAAATATATACATATTTTATCGACTATTTATTCCGGGAACGACTAGAAATAATACATTTCAAAAAAGAAATCTTCGTCCTTTGAGTGTGTAAATGGATGGTGATTGGTGAACCACTCCGCGTCATTAGAACCTTCAGCAATTTCAAGACTGAAATAAACCAAAGTCGTCGGTTGTAGTCGGCCCAACTAATTTGGATGCCACTATTGCTTGAAGCCCAGCCATTATTCCTGGCCCACCAATCTTTTGTAATGCTCCATTTATGCGCACCCACGTGTCGACATATTCCAAATTTACCGGAAAAGGGCCCGGAACAGCGCCCATTGCGCGTTGTGCAGTCACGTAGAATCAACGACAGCTTGACGCCGTCAACGAGGGGCTGTCCGAAAGATTCTCAAGCCGTTAAATCCGACGTCTTCCGTTTATCCTCGAATGCATCAACTGAGATAGAATTTTCTTTTTCTTTTTTTTTAGCGGACACCAGCTTTTCATCGATTTCCGTTATTTTGCCGAACCACTTGGTTCGGATCCGAGCCTCAGGTTCGAAATCACGCTCTTTAAGCCTTTCGATATTTTCCCTCTTTCCCCACACTTGCGAGCGTAAGGAAAGCAACTCAAAAAGCAAAAAAATATCCCCAATTGCCGGCGGCAAACGACTGTTAGATCGGAGTACAGGATGGCCGATCACGCCGGCGAGCACGAGTCAGTTGTTGAATCTGTGATGGATAAGATCAACGATAAGTTGCACCACGATTCATCCTCATCGGACTCCGAAGATGAGAAGGAGAAAATATCGCCGGTCGAGGCCGTCAAGGCTAAGATCTATCGTCTCTTTGGCAGGGAAAAACCCGTCCATAAGGTTCTCGGCGGTGGAAAACGTACATCTCTCAAATCTCTTTCTCTCTCTAAATCTCTACTTTTTTCTTTTTTCAATATAGATGTGTATAAAGATATATGTGATACGGTTTGTCCTTTGATTCAAAATGCATTTTCATTATACCTTAAAATTAGTTTAAGATTTTCGGAGTTTGAATTACTTTAGATTTATTTGGCATTGCTGTTGAAATGCGCTTTAATTCTTCTTTTCCTTTTCAAAATTCTGAAATTGGAGATCTGTTGCAACAGTTGGAGCCGAATTTCATTCGTTTATATGTAGCTACATACATTTGGATCCACGCTAGTGTCTCTCTATTGTTTTCCTTTTCTGATACATTATTGTTCATTGGCTTCGCATGGATCTGCGGTTGGTTGTGTTGTTATCTTTCCCATTCATGCAGTGTATAATATTTTCGAAATTGGTTCATAGCGAGATCAAATTCTTGAGAAGGTTGCATTGTGAATGTACTACCTGTAAATAAACTAGACACTCGCATGCTTCGTTGTTACTCGTATCCACTAACTGAAGAATTATTTTTATAGGAAGATTTATTGGCCAATTTTGACATGTAACATGTATATTTGATATACAATCTAACTTTAGCAGCACGGTTTACGTGAGATGGTAGAATTACATCGGTGATGTGTGTCTGATGTGCAGTTACACAGTTTTCTTTTATAGCTGCATGCTTTTATGTATCTAATTATTCAATTCGATTGGGCAGCTGCTGACGTTTTCCTGTGGAGGGACAAAAAAATTACTGCCGGCGTGCTTGGGTTTGCCACTGCAATTTGGGTGCTTTTTGAGTTGCTTGAGTACCACTTGCTCACACTTGTGTGCCATATTCTGATCCTTGCCTTAGCTGTCCTTTTCCTCTGGTCCAATGCATCCACCTTCATCAACAAGTAAGTATATTCTTCCCTTCTTTAGTAATTTTCTATCCAGATTTACCTGATAATTGACCTTGAAATATCATGCACCAGGTCTCCACCCCAAATTCCGGAAGTCATTTTGCCCGAGGACATTGTCCTGGGTGTTGCTTCTGCCCTCAGGATTGAAATCAACCGAGCTCTTGAAATCCTTCGGGATATTGCCTCTGGAAAGGAATTGAAGAAATTCCTTGCTGTATGTTTTCGTGTCCATTTGTTTTGTAATTTGAGTCCATTATTTTGATAGCTTAAGCTTGAGCATAACTTCTTGTTGGTTCTTCATTATTTAAGTTTCATCTTCTCCAAGTTTTGATACAAAAATTACATGCAGGTTATTGCTGGCTTATGGGTACTTTCAATATTGGGGAATTGCTGGAACTTCCTCACCTTGTTCTACATATGTAAGCGATTTTATCCTGTTCTTTACTGGAATGAATAGATCTAATGTGTATGATTTAGTTTAGTTCTGATAGTGCGCCTTTTCCCTTCTCTTTGCAAACAGGCTTTGTATTGCTCCATACCGTCCCTGTACTTTATGAGAAGTATGAGGACCAGGTTGATGCTTTTGCTGAGAAGGCTGAGGCAGAGATCAAAAAGCAGTATGCTGTTTTTAACGTCAAGGTTCTAAGCAAAATTCCAAGAGGTCCACTGAAAGACAAAAAGTTCCTATAGAGAAGAATAGGTGGCACCCCTTAGGTTCACAGAGTCGTTTCTCCAGATGTTGTGATTCAGTTATGCTAGAAGACCCTTTGTTTACTGGTTTTGCTTTGTTATTACTAAACAAGCTTGGCGCTTTTTGTGGTAGTTTTTGAGTTCCAGATATGGTTTTCTTCTTTGTTAAATTTTGAAAGACTGCTGTATGAATATTGGCAGTCATCAGGGTGACAGTACACATTAATATGCAAGTGAGTATTTCCTACAATTATAAATCAGATAATGAAAAACACGTATTTGATTTTTGTTTGACAGCAATGTCTCTCTGTGTGGCTACTTTCAAGGGTGGGAATGATGCGAATTACGTTTCACAACTTAATTCAGTGTGTTATGTATCAGTTTGGCCGTATAATTTGCTGCGGTGCAATGTACTCGGTAATATTGCTGTACGGTGCAATGTACTTGGTGATACTGCTGTGGCTCTAGAATACCTGTAGCATTTGTCTCATCCGCAAGGACTCTTGATATTGCATTATACCTTGTTGCTTCAATGGCCCATTTAGGCATAGGATGGCACTGAGGCATCAATTGGTTTTCATTACAGTTCAAGGACATGGCTTAGCTCAAGGTTATGATTTGGTAGACTTGACTATTAAAAAAGATTGAAACTTGTGAGCTGTCAATTGTCTACTTGCAAAATGTAGGTTAGGCGGATTCAATGAATAGTTGCAGTCTGCGAACCTAATTCCAAAATGTATTTACGCTGATGACATTTTCATTTCTACAACTCTCTGTATAAAGGATGTATTCGACCATTTCACATAAACTGTAAAGCTCCCCAACCAAACCAGAAACAATAAAAAGGACAAAACAACGGAGAAGGCAAATTAATTGTCACATTTGATTGATATTTGAACGGGGACATTAATTACAATCCTTTACCTCATTGTTTCAGTCCCCAGCCAATGAACTGTTTGTCTCGATATATTAACAAAGATCTTCTCATGGGATACGCCCACAGCTTGAAGAGTGAGCCATCAACTGAGTCATCTGAATCACTATCACTATCACTATCACTATCTGAGGAAGGTATGGACTCCTCTATTACGTAGTCCACAATCTGGCAAAGGCAAAAGACAACTTCAGAAAACCTTGCAGGACTAGCTATGAGCTGCTTAAGATGGTGAAAAAACAATGTTGTATTGAACTAAGAAAATCTGAAGAGACAGGAACATTTCTTTTCTCCTTACAGTGCTAAGGAGATAGCATTCACAAACCTGTTTAATTGACACAGGCATGATCTGATGTTCATCAGAAATTTTCCCAAAGCATTCATTGGAACACTTGGAATTACTCAGCCAAACAATTGAATTGCACTGCTTGCAAAAGCCCCTCTGGGATGTTACCTTTCTTGAAATTCCTGAGTCAAAACAGCTAGGGTGTATGAAAAAAAATGACACAAAAAGAATTGTTAAGAAAAAAGAAAACAAGCAGATAAAGTAAAGACCTCTCTGAATGAAGACAAATGATAATGCTAGAATAGTCCAAGTGGTCTATTAACCCATGCAACATGGATAAAAACAATGAAACATAGGCGGAATATTATTCTGCCTAATCAAAGTGGGATAGCAGCCAATGGGAATACCTCTATAAGCTCGCTTGAAAGCATCTCTCCAGTCAACACTAGCTGTGGTGGTATTTCCCGGAGTAAAAGTAATTCTCTCCACACCATAGGTAAGCCTGATAATATTTGGGTTGTCACTTGGCCTTCCGAAAAAGTTAATATGCATCGACTGCCACAGATGGTTGTCACTAGCTGCCACACTCCACGACCTGCAAAAGTAGACACCTTTTGATATATCATTCTGATATGGTAATCAGGGGCGGATATACGCGGAGGGAAGGGGGTGTACGCGACCCGGTCGCTCCGGTAGAATTTCATATTAGTATTGGTATTCCACTGATATTTCATGTAAAAAGGGTACATAAATTAAAGTGTGCACCCTGAGTAAAAAAGTTATGGTAGGTGCCACGGTCCAAGTGCTTCCTGCCAGGCCCACAGCCCAGGATCGAGTCTCCTCTCATTCATTTTTAACAAAGCCTATTTTGCTTTTCCTTGTTCCCTCTTTTCTAGATTTTTCTTTTCTTCTCTTTCTCTTAATTTCTTATTTTCATCTTTGTATTCTCTCTCTATACAATTCCATTTTTATTAGTTATTTAGATTATAAAAGTATATTTATTTCTGTTTTCCTTTTCTAAATCTCGAATTTTGAAATTTCAATATGCTTTTAATCATTTTTCTTTTGATCTAGTTAATGTTATTTTTTTCTTGAAGGACCAAACATTTTTAGTTTAGTTATCACGTGTGTATTTATGCACCAGAAAATCTTATAAAGTGAACATTGAAAAATGGACCGAACCGAACCGAGTTAATTCAAAACTGAGCAAACTAGCCAAATGTATACCCTAATTCGACCTCCTTGACTAGAGGTAAGTTTACATTAGAGACAGTGGTACCCGTAACCATCAAATCCTGGATCCACCTCTGATGGTAATTGATTAAATCAGACAGAGGACTAGGTCCTATGTTCAAGAGATGCTTACACTGAATTTATTTGATGCAACCACTTAAGTTGATAAGGAAAGACTCATACCTGCAGACTAAAGAGGCAGTGATAAGAGACGTTAAATCTAAGAAGCCAAATATGTGTACAAGAACATCCTGAGGAAGTTGGCTCCTACCTGGAATGCAAAGAAGCAATACAAAATTAGAATGCAGTGAGCAGTGATACAGAAGTATTGAGCAATATTTTAGAAAAAGGACACCATATTGAATGTTAACATCTCTACAACTGGTTAGCAATTTACTTTACCGTTCCTTATGAAATCTACATTAGCTGAAGTTCAGTTGTGGCATAAGGGTCGGTGGAGGCACTATAAATTCGAGATTTAACTGTTAACTGGAGGATGATCTTTTGCCTTACCAAGTAGTATATTACACTGTCCATTTCTCCGCTAATGTTTTTCCCTTTACTGGGAAGAAGAGAGGTGGAGGAATGTTCTCAACAAATCTCTAAGGACTCTGACACACGAACATCTCTTTCTTTCTTATTTGTTGTTGTGGTGGTGGTGGTGGTTGGGGGGGGGGGGGGAGGTGTTTGCATTTCCAGAATTCTGGAAATAACTCTCCTTTAAAGCTGTCCACTCCATTCTTGCAGACATGGCTGCAAGTTGAGATTTAAAAAATGGCCTTGGAGGAATATGCCACTATGGCTGGATAGCAAAGGCAATAGAGCTACAGGTGTCTTAATCCGCAGGGTTTGACAAAAAGGTATTCCATACTGAAAGCACTAAATGTCTATACTGACCTTTATCATTGAAAAGAAATGTTAAATTAAAACTACCTTCTACCATTGGTTGGACCTTCCGTCGCCTCCTTTGAGCAACCATAGCCTGTTTAAATTCAGATGCAGCTAAAACTTTTTTTTGTTTAGGTAATGCAGCCTCGATGCTGTGAAGCAGGCCATTTGCTGCTGATATGGCTGCTTGTGTCTGCATTCTGAAGTGAAAACTTTAATATTAAGGTTCCTTCACTTGAAATAGAAACATATCACTAAATACAGATCAACAACAAACAATTTCATGAACAAGAAATATGTGAACACTAGTATGTTCTTAATGTCAGTAAATTAGGTTATCTATAAGATCTTTTGATTCAGGGACCTGAAAGGCTCAAAGTAGAAAGGATTGGATCTCTCCTTCAACATGGCATGGCTCCATCAAGCCCTTATTACCAGCAAATGCTTATCATTAGGAAAGCAGAAAAAAGATGAAAATGTAGTAGCTAGTGTGTCTTCTATTAAGGTTAACCAACACGTTAGCACAAGTGCTAAGCCCCACGGAAAGTGTTGATCAACTATATTTTTAATTTCTAAACTTGCAAATTTTAGTAAATGCTTCTCTAGTTCTATGCACACCGGAAACTTCGATTCTCAAATGTAATAATCAACAATTCGCTAGTGAGTGAAAAGGAACATATATCAATCAGTAATTAAACATTCTAAATCCTATTAATCCATCAGTCAATTATGCTGCAATTCCCAATTAATTAAGCTAACTACATGAAATCCTCTTTGTTTATAGATAAACTAATTTTACACTGTTTTCCAATCTACCTTGGACGAACTATCCTTTATATACACGGAGTTAAATTTCTATTAATCGAATCAAAGAAAATACAAGGACAAACCTATTAACTATTCAGGTAGATTATGCAGTAGTAATTTCTAATAAAAATCGAAGGAGGAGGAGGAGTGACTTACTGAGGGAGGAGGCGAAAGGCGGCGAGGGAATCCTGAAAGATGAGAGATTGCAAATTTTTGGGAACTTTAGAATATGCATTTCTTAGAATACAGCTTAGCTCTTCACAAGCAATTGGGTAATGATAGGCTCGACTCAACGACTCCTTTAACCCTAGCTTTTCATACCTCTCCACCATTAAACCTCCCATCTCTACTCTAAGATCCAAGCCCACACATGTTTGCTGTGTGTTTCAATGGCCGATTGAAGATCCAAATATGTATGTGTGTGTTGCGTAAAGAGGAGATGGTCGGTTTTTCTGGTTTCGATTTTTTGTGCTCTTCTCCGGATTCCTGACTTTGATTGTCATTAACATGTCAAATTATTGGGAAAATTGCTATACTAATTAGTACTGTAGTATTAACCATCCGCTTAAAGTCTAGTATGGTAATTTAGAAAATACAGTATAATACTACTATAATAGTTTGATTTTCATGATAATGTAATACTCCATACATTTTTTTAGTTTATGTAGCCCTATTTATTTCAACTCTTTTTTCTTCACTAGAATTTTTTTTTCCCACGTGGTTTTTCCTAGTGAGGTTTTAATGAGACACATGATCTTTTAATGAACATCCAAGGGGGAGTGTTATAAATATATTATATTATGAATGTTCATTTAGTACTCCGTTGTAAATAAGCTTCCTGAAGAAGCTTATCCATATGGGACTCCACCGTAAATATGTTTATCTATTTAGTACTATATTGGAAGCTTCTTCAGGAAGCTTATCACTTCGGTACCCAGTTATGGATAAACATTATCCCCGGTAGAAAATTATCCATCCGGGTATAATGAGCTTATCTTTTCAGTACCCGGTTATGGATAAACATTACCCCCAGTAGAAGATTATCCATACCGGATATAATAAGCTTATCCATTCAGTACTCCGTTATGGATAAATATTGTTCTCAGTAGAAGATTATCCATATCTGGTACAACAACAGCTTACACAGCAGCTTGTAGCAGCTTACACAACAGCTTGTAGTAGCAGCTTACACAGCAGCTTATAGTAGCTTACACTGCAGCTTGTAGTAGCGGCTTACACAGCAGCTTGTAGTAGCAGCTTCCTTTCTTCTATAAATAGAAGAGAATTCAGTTCATTATGTACATCAGTTTGAATTCGAATAATATATCAGTTTCTCTCTATACTTGTCTTTACTTTATAGTCTTTATTTTATAACACGTTATCAGCACGAGACTCTGCCATCTCGAGCAAATATTTTGAAAGTATCTGAGGTAAGAACTTTCTTTTCCTAAATAATGTCAAATCTTTCTAAATTTGAATTTGTAGCCCTGGATATATCGGGCAAAAGCTACATGTCTTGGGTGTTTGATGCTGAAATTCATCTTGATGCGATGGGTCTGGTAGACACCATCAAAGATAAAAATCAGGTATCAAACCAAGACCGTGCCAAAGCAATGATATTCCTACGCCATCACCTTGATGAGAGCCTGAAAATGGAATATCTTACTGTTAAAGATCCAGTCATACTGTGGAATAATTTGAAAGATAGATATGACCACCTGAAGATGGTCATTCTTCCACAGGCACGATATGATTGGACTCATTTAAGGCTACAAGATTTTAAATCTATCAGTGAGTATAATTCTGTTATGTTCAGAATTATTTCCCAATTGAAGTTATGTGGTGATAATATTAATGATCATGATATGTTGGAGAAAACTTTCACCATTTTTCATGCCTCGAATATGCTCCTGCAGCAGCAATATCGAGAGATGGGATTTAAAAAGTATTCTGAACTTATCTCACATCTTCTTATAGCAGAGCAACATAATGGGCTATTAATAAAAAATCATGAAAGCCGACCTATTGGTTCTTGTCCATTCCCTGAAGTGAATGAGACGAACTTCCACCAAGCTAAACGTGGAAGAGGTCGTGGCCCCAGTCGTGGTCATGACCGTGGTTGGGGAAGAAATCCCAATCATGGTAATAATAATGCACCAAAGAAGCCTTCTCACCACCAGCAGTGGAAAAGGAAGGAACAAAAGCATGAAGCGGTGCAAGCGCCAAATGTAGAAAATGCATGCTATAGATGTGGAGGAAAAGGGCACTGGTCACGTACTTGTCGTACGCCAAAGCACCTGGTTGAGCTTTATTAAGCCTCCCTGAAGAAGACAGAGAAAAATGCTGAAGCAAATTTTATTTCTGAAGATAATTTAGACTTCATGCATTTGGATGTAGCTGATTACTTTGCACTCCCAGAAGGAGAAATGTAATCGGTGGTGAATCTGTAGAAATATAAATATTTTAATTTTTGTTATTTGTAATAGATAGTATGGTTATGTAATTGTTGTACATAAAGAAAAATTATGATTTGATAATGATATTTACTATAATATATCTTATTTATGTCATTTTAAAGAATATGGATAATATTATTAGATCAACTTAAACTCTAGCAGAGTTTGCAAGAAATATACAACCACCAGAAGTAGTTATATTTCATATATCTCATTGTAATTATATTTTGTTAACCACCAGAAGTGGTATATGTCTATGATCACCAGAAGTGATAATTTAGGCTTTCTATAGTTACAATTGAAGATAAGCTACATAAATATTCTCTATATTAAATGCACGCCTCGATTTGCTCCTGAAGTAGTAAATATTTTAAAAGAGGTTGAGGCATCACAATTTAATGTGATTAATGTGCATTCAGATAATTATGTTCGATTTCCTAAAGGATGAGAACTTTTGATAATATTAATCCATTCCCTGAAGTGAATGTGACAATACTAATAAGTCGGGTAAATATGAACGCGCTCTTGATGTGAATACATTACAATTCACCTCCAGAAGAGTTAATATAATTGAGAGAATATATACTCAATATTTCGTGTTTTAAATTTGCTCCTAAAGAAGTAACACAGTTGAAATTGCCTCTTGAAGTGGAAAAATATTATAAAGAAGAGTTTTCGTGTGCTTAAACAATTGTTTTACATTGTTTATTTGATTGTGATTTTCTCTCATGACACCAGCAGTGTCTGAGCAATATTTGATAGTACAAAATGTATCAATAACTCCTGAAGAGCTAAATGTTTGCCTAAAGAATACATGACACCAGTAGTGCCAGATAAATATTAGATTGTGGATAATAAATTAAGGCTCTCGAAGAGCTTATATACAAATATGTCATTCATATTACATGATTATGGTCAAAACATATGTTGTAGTAAACCTGAAGTTTACTAATACAAATGGCTATCATATTGAGACTACAAATGATTGGAAGATTGATTATCTTCATGTTTCCACAATCATAGGGGGTAAAATAATATGTATGTGAGAAGTTACCTACCCTTATTCTTTAATTTGTACTATATCATGTATCACAGTAAACCAGAAGTTTACTAAAGCAAAAGTTTATGTCATAGTAAACCAGAAGTTTACTAAGAGATAGCACATGACATGATAAACTTGAAGTTTTCATTTGCCATTTTTAAAATGAGCTATTTGAGAATTCATATAAGCATATACTAAAGAACTAGAAGATTCTTCAGGAATTCTCATGTGTTGCTTGTTCTCATAATGAATTGATTATACCAGCTAAAGTTGGGACTAAGACCCCTGATTCTGAAATATATAAAAGGTGAATATGGGCCCGTTCACCTATCATGTGAACCACTTGTAGGTGCATATATGAGATGGTTACATGTGTAATTATTGTCAACCTGCAGTTTGGCATTTGGAATTGCTTTTCTCGATTAAGAGCATAATTTTCAGATTATGAAATCAAGACAGTTCATCTTGATAATGCTGGTTTATATCCAAGCTGGTTTAGCATTGAATACCTCCTATTAATGTCTAAACCATTGCTTATGAGAACAAAGCTTCATGTGTTGGCCTAAGATTTTCTAAATTGCATATAGCAGCACTTGTATGCATCAGATCAACAATATATGATAAATCCTCCCTTCACAATTGGTATAGGATCAGAAACCAAATATTTTTACTATCTTTTGTTGTGTGGTATGTGATTAATTTCTCTACCATAATACACAAAGATATGTTTCCCAAAGATGATTGAGGATATATGTTAGTTTTTCTAACATTTGAGGGATTGAATAAACAGTTGAAAAATATGTTATATGAATTGAATTATCATGATCCTCACTTAGAAGATAATTCAAGTCGAATGCCAGAAGCATTTGCTGATCCAAAATTAAATATCATATTTCAGCTGCAAATGCTCCTATTAAAATTAAAGTCCCTGAAGGATAGAGTTTACTGTACGCATGAAGCGTGGTAGACCAATCGGTTCCAAAGGTAACAATCCTTGAAAAATAGTAGGAGCTAATGATCGAAATGATCATAATGAGGAGGAAATAAGCTCTAGAAGAGCCCACGACATAACATTTCATGAAACTCCCGAAAAAGTTCAGGTACCTGAAAATAAAGAAAGTGATGAGATCTCCACAAGTTATGTCGCTTTGGAACTGACACAAAATGATCGTCGACGATATATTTAATACAATATAGTGCACAATATTGTAAACGATTGTGAGGATCGGACTAGCAGTCCAGACACTTGAAGATGTCGTACCATTTAGATACAAGTCTTAACCTATATGACTTATTTGGCTAAATCTATATGAAGATCCTTGAAGGATTGAAAATGCCCGAAGCATATAATTCAAAGTCTTGAGAAATGTACTCGATCAAATTATAAAGATCTTTGTACGGTTTAAAGCAATCTGGGCGCATGTGGTATAATCGCCTTAGTGAATATTTGCTGAAAGAAGGTTACATAAATTATGTTATTTGTCCATGTATTTTTATAAAGAAAATATCATCAGACTTTATTACACTTGTTGTTTATGTTGGTGACATAAATTGGAACTCCAGAAGAGCTCAAGAGGGTCTTAAAAATGCTTTTACATGGACAAAGTGTACCCATTAAGTACACCATTGGATATTCAATCACTTGAAGTGAATAAGGATCTGTTCCAACCTCTAGAAGAGGATGAGGAGCTCCTTGGTCCTGAAATACTCTATCTCGGTGTAGATGTTGCACTTATTTATCTTGCTAATGCTAACAAAAGTGGTGCAGATCGTATTGATAATGCAGATGCAGGTTATTTATCCGATACCCATAAAGCTCGATCTCAAACCGGCAAGCAGGGAGTGAATATGATTGAGATCAGTGATTCATTCGAGAAATATGTGGGTTGGAATGTGAGAAAAGACCCACAATTTTATACAAAGACAATGCTGCATGCATAGCCCAATTGAAAGGAAGATTGATAAAAGGAGATAGAACGAAGCACATTTCACCAAAATTATTCTACACACATGATCTTCAGAAAAGTGATGACATTGATGTGCAACAAATCCGTTCAAGTAATAATCCAGCAGATTTATTCACTAAATCTTTGCCAACTTCAACTTTTGAGAAGATGACATACAAGATTGGAATGCGGAGACTCAAATATTTGAAACAAGGTTTTCATCAGGGGGAGTAAAATACGCGATGCACTCTTTTTCCCTTACTAAGGTTTTTTCCCATGGGGTTTTCCTTATAAGGTTTTTAATGAGGCACCTAACAATGCGTCTTACTAAATATGTGTACTCTTTTTCCTTCACTGGAATTTTTTTCCCACGTGGTTTTTTCCAGTAAGGTTTTAATGAGGCACATTATCTTTTTAATGAACATCCAAGGGGGAGTGTTATAAATATATTATATTATGGATGTTCATTTAGTACTCCGTTGTAAATAAGCTTCCTGAAGAAGCTTATCCATATGGGACTCCACCGTAAATATGTTTATCTATTTAGTACTATATTGGAAGCTTCTTCAGGAAGCTTATCACTTCGGTACCCAGTTATGGATAAACATTATCCCCGGTAGAAAATTATCCATCCGGGTATAATGAGCTTATCTTTTCAGTACCCGGTTATGGATAAACATTACCCCCAGTAGAAGATTATCCATACCGGATATAATAAGCTTATCCATTCAGTACTCCGTTATGGATAAATATTGTTCTCAGTAGAAGATTATCCATATCTGGTACAACAACAGCTTACACAGCAGCTTGTAGCAGCTTACACAACAGCTTGTAGTAGCAGCTTACACAGCAGCTTATAGTAGCTTACACTGCAGCTTGTAGTAGCGGCTTACACAGCAGCTTGTAGTAGCAGCTTCCTTTCTTCTATAAATAGAAGAGATTTCAGTTCATTATGTACATCAGTTTGAATTCGAATAATATATCAGTTTCTCTCTATACTTGTCTTTACTTTATAGTCTTTATTTTATAACAAATATATTTAAAAACATAAGTTTTAAAAGTTATTTTTATTTTTTAATTCACTTGAAAAAAAGGGAAAAAAGTAATTCTTTATAATGATAATATATTTAATAATTTCATTTTAGTTACATCGGCGTCATCCTAATGAGCTTTTAACAAAAAAAACTATGCAAGTGTAAACTCATTCAAGAGCTCATAAAAATCATCACTCAACAATTTGTACTGATAATTAATTTCATAGGTGTACTCCAAGGTTTCTCACAAATTTCAGTCTCCTAAAGATTAGTTATGCTCAAGTTTTGCCTGTCTTTACCAGACGGTTAAACGAGTTTTCTCTTCCCCCTCCCTTCTTCTTCTTCTTCTTTTTTTTTTTTTTTTTTTTTTGCTTCTGTTCTAATTCCCCTTTCTATAGACAAAGCAATAAATCATATGATCTTCTTGAGGGAAGTCAACCAATAATTTAATCAGGTCAATTCTTAATCTCAACTCAGTGGTTGCAACCAATCTCCCATAGATCATCGATCGAAGGATAAAGGAGGATGGTAGAACTCTTACTAAATCTTGATTACCAAAATTCCTTCTCAACTCTCATGATTCAACATATCCAATCTATACCTAAAATTTGATTTTACTTTTCTTCCTTTCCTTTAACCTCTGAATTATAAGCTAGAGGCGCATATACTTTAGAATTGAATAGCAACAATTTTGCTTGGATTTAACCAGGAGACAATATACCTTGATATTCTCGATCATTCTTTGATTCAAAGCATCGTTCCATCTTAATTGAAAAAGCAAATAACGTTTCAAGAACAAATTTGTGAAGTTTTAAAGTGAAACCTGAAAACAGAAGACTTCAATTATAGAATCTTGTAATCCCTAGGTCACTCATTTAAGCTTAACATCTCTCAGATGCTTGCAACTTAGCTACTTATCTCCACAAGAGGGGTTGCTCTGATGCGGGAGTGGCAAAATGGTTCAAAGAAAACAGTTAACCGTCCATATTATCCACTAAAAAATGGGTTGGATAATAAATTTTTTAAAAATGGATCAAATATGGATAAGAACCATATTATCCATTTAGAAAATGGATAACCAATGGGTCTAACTTTTATATTTGTGAAGCCTCAAATTGGGGATTCCTCAAGTTAGAGAGACTAAGAATTCTCCCAAAAGTGATCATATACAAGAAGTCATGGATAACCGTCGATTAACCCGTTTTTTATCCGTATTAAATATGGGTCGGGGCGGATAATTGATTCGTTTTTTCATTACTCGTTTTCAACCCGAACCATATCCGACCCGACACGCCCGTTTGTCACTCCTACTCTGATGGTAAGCAACTTCCACTTCCAACTAAGAGGTTGTGAGTTCGATTCTCCCCAAGAGCAAGGTGAGAAGTTCTTGGAGGGAAGGATGTCGGGTTTATATTTGGAAACAGCCTCTTTACCCATTGTTGTTGTTGTTAGCTGCTTATCAAAAAATCTTCCCTCCAGACTAGTTATGAAGCAAGTTCAAAATTCAACGCGCACGAATTAAGCTGTTTGATAAAGTGATGGTAAATGAGCCTGTGACAAATCTGTCTTGTGTAACAGAATGTCCTGAAGCCGTTTTGTTTAGGCTCAAGCTCTAAGATGTATAGTATATTAAAAGTACGAAGGCTCTTAACGAATGTGGTTCGCCTTTTTAGATAAAATAGTCATTTGATTATTCTCCAAGCTAATATTTAGGTGTTTGAATTAAATCATATTTATTATTTTTAATTCTTTCCTTATTTGAATTAAATAAGAAGTCCTTTTATTTAGGATTTTAAAATCATTAAAATTTTACCTATAATACATATCAGAAAATACTAAATTAAAACACTTTGTTTACAAGGAAATACCTTAATTTATTGTATTGCTTATTTCCGTCAACTGGATGAAAAGGACTTTTTTTGGTAAAAAATAATATTTATTATAGAATTTGATTTTAAGAAAGTAGGAATTAGCTTTGAAATTCGTCTTATAGCTAATAGGACATTTTTTGATAATCTATCACTAACCCATAGCTAAATTCTACTCAGCAATGAATATTTGCCTTTTAGCTACATAATTTATTATAATTTTTATTTTATTTTCTTTAGTTGGCCTTATCTAGAATACATATTACCTAGACAATTATTTTCATCCAAAGTTAAAACAAAAGAAGGATAAATAATAGATCACTAAGCTATCAAAATTATTTTTGTTGACCAAATAGGACCAATATTCGTCATTTTCAAGAGCTTATATTTTTTAAATTATATTTTATGACTCAAACACTTTAGTTAATAATATTTATATAATTTTAAAATTTTATATTCATTAATATAGAGTACACGAGCAAAGCGCATACCCTAAGACTAGTATTTAAGAAAGAGTTGCATGGCAACAAGTGGCAGAAACTACATTCATATTAAAATGACTTCCCAAATTTCAAAAGAAAATCAAACCTGTGCTGTAAAGTGTCTAAATGAAGAATACATTAGTCCCAGGAAACTCTTGAAAAGTAGTTGATAAATTACACTATAGCATTAACTGTAAACAAGACTAATTTACAATACACTATTACATGGAATCACTATAGATTTGAACAAAATCATAACTTGCTGTGAGATTTCCGAGCCCATGTGCCATTCCAGTTGCCACGCAGAGATCATCTTTGATATCCTAAAAGACTGCTATGGGCTAACCGTCGCTCTGAGCAGAAACAGACTGAATTCTCCTTCCTTCTGCAACCATCCACATACAAACACAAGCAAGCATTTGACAAGCACATTTCATGCATATTCATGTCACACCTCTCAGAAGTGGAGACCAGTTTGGCACAGGGTTCGAGTATCTCTTCCTTAGATTCAGGAGAATGCAGTTTTCGATTCTGAAGGTTGTACCGATCACAGTTATCACCCCTTTCACGAACAATAATGCTGACAATCATTTCTTGATGCATATATTTGACGACCTAAAGGAAATAAGATAACTGCTGCTTCTTTCTAGAACCTCCTTCTCCATAAAGGTCATTCCACTGCTTCAGCTCACTCATTACGGATCCCTCAGAAGCAAAGCTAGCAGCAACCTAGCAAAAGAAGTGATCCATGAAGATCTGTGTGTATGCCAAATTGAATACAACAAAAGAACTGAAGGAAATAAGTCCTTCGCATGCATTATTTGTTAAGTATTGATTTCCAGGTTCTTTGGTTCCACAAAAGAAAGACTACAAAGTGGCCAAGTGCTTGATTATTCCATGCCTTAATCTATATAAAAACAATTCTTGGTTCGTATTGCACTTTTGTGTTAGAAAAACATAATCCTACAATCAGCCACAATATCATCACTAATAATAATGCAGAGCTACAGCTAATTACAACTTCTGTGGAATAAACAGCAAACAGGAAATTTCATTTTCAAAAGCAAGGAGATACTGTAATGTCATGATAGTGCAAAGAACCAATTCTTTATAATATTAGTCCATCCAAGAAATTTTGTGTACCAAAAACAGCAATTTCCTGTCCAAGATGGCCAAAGAGTAGCTTTGGGATCAAATGCTAGGACAAAGGAAAAATTAATGAAAGAACTAAATGCTTCAGATGGTCCAATCAAAGGAGAACAGAAGTATTTTTATAATTTGGTTTAGGATCTTTTTTGTTTTACGCATTAAGCCTCATGGACCCAATATAAGAAATGGATTACCTGATTCTTTGCCTGTCTCATGTCTTCCATGTTTAGAGGCCTCAAAGCAATTACTCTTTCTTCTGTGGCTTCTTCTTTCTCATCTGAGTGATCTTCTGCACTCTGCCCTTCATCAGCTCTCCGCTTCTTTTCCTATGACGAAGAAGAATATATAAGAGAACACGAAGAATACACAATAAAGCAGATAGATAAAAAAAGGTTATGTTGTCGAGAAAAATAGGGAGCTTGAAGCTTGCAGTATTACCATATCTTTCTTTCTCTCTTGTTGTATTAGCTCTCTGACAGGCCGATAAGCTGCTGTTGTGCACAAGTTCTGTTGTTGGAAATTAATGCCTTCAGTTATTTCAAGATAATAATAGGCACATTCTTAAATTATTTTGGAAATAGAACATTACAAACCTTAAGATCACTTCCACTATATCCTTCGGTCATGGCTGCGAGCTCTTTAAAATCAAGATCTTCTACCTTCTCCTTTGCTAGAAGAGTTCTCAAAATCTTCTCTCTATTCTCAGCTGCAGGTAAACCGACCATAATTCTGGCGAACACGAAAACCAAATTTGAGCATTTATATCATTTTGCTATATCATCATAAACTGAAAAAGGTCTCGAAGTTTATAAATGTTTCCTTAACGTCAAAGTATCAATAGGAACCATTGCACAGAGTAAAATATCTGCAAAACTAACTGCCTACTAAACCTTCAGAAGATAAGGCAAGAGCTAACAAAATTGTTACGATGAGCAACATACCTCTGATCACAGAAGACTTTTTGTCACCAGAAAATTAAGAATCGTGCAACTAGTCTAGCAGAAAATAATGTAAAACTAACAGAAACACATAACAAATGCATGAATAATATTTTTGTTGTTCTTCATATTTATGCTCAAAAGAGAAAATCTATGAAGATTACTATAAGAAATAGATCTTCATCCTAGAGTGGAGAAGCTTAAGGGCATCAGCATTTAGTTCAAGCCGCCAGAGAAGGAGATCTAACTTGCTTTCTGCCTCTCTTTTTTTCTTCCTCTTTTTACAAAGCTTCTTTGAGATGTAGAGGATTAGCAGTAAAGTTTCGAAATGCATAACATACTGGTGAAAATGAATTCACACGACTGGAGAACACAATTAAGCTAAGTAAATGATTGGTGTCGAGCTGTAGAAGTACCTGCGCTCAAACCGCCTGATTATTGCTTCATCGAGGTCGAAAGGTCTGTTGGTTGCAGCAAGAACAAGGATACGCTCACCTGGTTTAGTCAATAATCCGTCCCAGTGAGTCATAAACTCATTCTTAATTTTTCGCATAGCCTCGTGCTCTCCAACTCTTGTCCGCTGCCCGAGCATGCTATCAACCTCATCCACAAAAATGATCGTAGGAGAAACCTTCGCTGCAAGTGTGAAAAGAGCTCTGACATTCTTTTCATCTTCCCCAAACCATTTTGAAGTAATGGTTGACATTGAGACATTTATAAAGCTCGCTCCAGCTTCGTTGGCTATTGCTTTGGCCAGCATCGTTTTCCCAGTGCCAGGTGGACCAAAGAGTAGTATACCTCTGCAAGGCTTCAGCAGTCCACCGTTGAAGAGGTCAGGTCTTCTAAGAGGAAGCATGACCAGCTCCTGAAGTGATTCTTTAGTTTCATCTAGAGCACCAATATCCGCAAATGTCACTCCAATCTCATTTGAAGGTATAACCTCTGGTCTTATCCGCTTCTCGAATTCATTGTCAGGAAGAACTTCCTGTAGATACCATATTACACATTAAAGCAAATGGAAGAAGCACCAAATGAAGATTGAATTAACAAACAAAAAATCAAGTTGGGCCAAATAGTCAAAATATATACCAAGACGCAAATCAGAGAGTAAAAAATGTAAGCGCATACTGTGACAAGACAGACATTGTTGAAACCAGTAAATCAGCATTGATTTTTTCAGAGGAATATAAAGACATCCTATAAATTAGTCAACATGACATTTGAGAAGAAAAAGAAAGAATACAGCTCTCAAGATCAACTACTACCAACTGAAAGGTTTAGTAGAGAAGGTTGTTAAAAAAATTCTATCAGGTGCGGCACATACCGGGGCCTTAATCTCTCCATCCTTTTTTGCTGAAGGAACTGATTTTTCAGCCTCGCCCTTACTCTCAGATGTTGGGTTCCCAGACTTTGTTTCAGGCTTTAACCCAATATCCCCAGTATCCTATTTTTGATTGAAAAGAGAAAACAGAATTAATTTCGTCTGAGATAATTCCTCAAGGTTCAACAGAAACACCAAAATGCAAAAGAACCTTGGACGTTTCAGCATTTGCCTCCATTTTGAGGGAGTCTCTGCAACCACTCTTTCCCTCCTGGAAGACATTTAATCCATGGGACAAACTGCACCAGACGAAGCATGGTACGCACATAAACATCAAGTAAGAAAAATAAAAGAAGCTAAATTACTCAAACAAATTGGAAATCTGGCATCTACCTGTTGGATGATATGAGGAGCTTCCCATTTCGATATTCTGGATCCTTGCTGTTCATCAAATGATATGATATAGCAGAGATAACAATTTCCTCTATGTAATTACTCAGCACCACTGTGTCAGCTTGACAGATAGATCCTAGATCATCACATTCGAGGTCATTTGCTGCAAGCACCTCTGCAATGTGATTCTTGTTGTCCTGAAACTGAATCATCTTCATATCCTTATCGAGTTGTGTTTTCCAGTCTGTAAGATGTGTCTCATCTTCAGGGGGCCTAATTTCAATATTGTAAGGAAACAGAAGACCGAGTTTCTCATCTACTTCCTCACAATCATCTTCATGCTCAAACATCCTGGAGCCTAGAACCAACACCGATCCTGACAGCTTCTTCAGCATTCGATCAAAGAGTTTATAAACTCTGGGTGGTTGAAGATGTCTGTCAACATCCCTGATGTAGAGAATAACACGGTTGTTTTCAGAGACCGACACCAAAACCTGCAAGTAACCTCCTTCTTTAGTAAGATTTAAGATGAAACAATCATAACGTGAAAGATACTGAGAAGATCATATGGAATAACAACACAGATACAAGTTTGAAATTAAGAGAAAATTTACTACCTTGTAAAGTGACTGTAAGAAAGCCTTTTCATCTATTGACCAGCTGTTCACCCTCTTAGTTGGAGCTAATGAAAATGAAGAAGCAAGAAATGATCAGAAGATAATCTTCAATCAAATGATTATCCCTCATAGGTTAATCAAAATTCAACATTGTGAAATTGATAGATGCAACTTATGCAAGAGATGAATCTAAAAATCCGTTGCAAGAACACTATATCAGGTAAAGCTGGTTGATGGTTAGATGGGAAATTTGAGGAGATCCTTCAATAAAAGAAACATAAAGATGCAAACCACACTGTAGTAGCAAGATCATGAGAGTAAGAAAATGATACTTTTACATAATTAGTGGATATTCAAATCATGATCCAAATTAACAACTTCACTAACAATTATACATGAACATCATGAATGCAAGCGGACTCTGAACTCCATGCATGACGTGTAACAGGAAGCAAATAGCAGAGCCATGACAAGTAAATCAATTCCCTACAAGCATCCCACCTGGATTTGAAGAACAGGAGTCAGAGCTGATGCTACTTATATCAGAAGAAACAGAAGCGGTCCTGCGATGCTTTATAGAGTTGCTTGCACCTTCCCTATTCCTGTATATCCCAAGGCTAAGGGTTAAAATGAAATGTCAACTCCAAAAACCTGCATTAATGTCTGAATGAGGAATAAGACTAATATACCTTGATTTAGCATCAAACGCAGTGGTTTGCCTTGAAAAGGTACCTGCCAAAAAGAGAATAAAAACTGTATATGAAGAGCATCTGGAGAAGTAAAGCAACATGAAATTATCAAGCCTGAGATTTTAAGTTCTAAAATTCTGATTAGGTCTAGATCGAAATCAGAACCATCAGCATACTGGCTGCGGAGCTCCACGTGAAAGATGGATGTTGAACTTCAGCAATTACTTGAACTTTACATTTCTTGTTTTCTGATCAATTGTTTTAACTTTACACTTACCAGCCTCTGAAAAGTTCTCACGATAAATTCACTCCACCTTAGGACTTATGAAATTAGGATCAGCTTTGATAGCTTTTACTCTTCACGTACAGGACAAAAACAACTTGCTGGTGTTAATGTGGAAATGGCATCACTTCCCACAAGATAAACGTACTGTTAAAGGCTTAAAGCTGGTGTATTATACGACTATTAATATTTCGTAACTCCATAAACATCTAGAACCTCATTTAAATATAACGTATGTGTAAAGAAATCAGCAGATCTGGAGATCAAATAGTTTGTGATTCATATTCTTATATTTAAGTTCAGATATATTCATTAATTTACATAAACAGACACAAATACAATTAAGTGTACCAAATAGTGAAGAACTATGGCCTTTCTTCATATACCTCCATTATTCTCTCTTGCTGGAAGAATTGAGAATGAACCAATCAAACTGGACCAACGTCCCAACATAGACTCTGAGGTTGACCTCTTGAAAGCCTACAAAAGTAAGATTCTGAATCAGGTAATATTCCACTAGGGGTGAAATGATTCCCTTTTACTTATAGTGGAAGTGAATTCAGATTCAACAGTTAAGGAAACATGAATAATGGGCCCCAAGACAACAATATTTTGACCAAATAAGAACATAATTCTTCAAAGATAGTAAAAATTAGTACTTACCGATTCTTTCTTAAAGATGCCATACTTGCTCTGCATCTGCAACGATTGACCCATGAAATAGAATGAATACAAGTATCAGCAGAAGATATGCTAAAGTACAGTAAAAAGAGGCCTTACACAATACCTTTAGAGTGAAGTCAGTTAGATCCAAAAGCAGCAGTTTAGCATCAAAATGATGCGCCAAAGCCTTCGCTAGAGTTTGCTGGTAAAGTTCTGCATTATAAGTATCAAACATAGTTAAAGCGCTAAATGCAGATAACATATCAACTTGGAACAGACTTTAAATGCGAAAGCCATACCAGCAGGCCCTGAAAGCAGTATGGCCCTGCTTGCAGGAGAAAGATTTCTTGTATGTTTAGACACATCTAAGTGATTCAGATGAACGTATGCTGCACTTGTTAATAACACGCGCGTCCGTTCACTGTCAAAGCCATCACATTTGAAGGAGATTATCAAGTGTGAACGGAAACCATCTTCAACATATAGTCGTAGAGATTATCAGAGAAGTAGATTGAGGATACAACAAGTTGGACGTGAACAGATATTTTTGAAATTATCAACTTTTACCAAGATCCTAACTGGAGCCACCACAATGAAATTTAGCATAAGTCTCCAACAACAGAACATTAGGTGAAGGAATGAGAACTTTAGGTGCAAGTGTCAAGGGATAACCAGTACTTGAATTTTGTCAAACAAAAAGCTGTTACATTCTTCTGCTTATTTTGATTCCGCATTCAACAACTTTGCTGTATTGAGAAGAACTCCAGACATGCAACCCATAAAATTCATAGGTTGCAAGCACTAGTGGGTGGCTGGTTATTGTTACTCCATGCGTTTCAATTTAAGTGTCTTATGTTCCTTTTTAGTCGGTTTAGAAAAAGAATGTCACCTTTCTATTTTGTAATTCCAATACTCATTTTACCTTTAGTAACACTTTCTTATGGGAATGACGTGGCATTAGAAGACTAAAAAAATCAAAAAGTTTTTTTCGCATATTACACATACCTTTAGTTTATAAACACAAGCTTCAAAAAATTTCTTTACGTTGTTAAACTTGGTGTTGATCAAACTAAGACATATAAATAAACCGGAGGAAGTATTGTACTTTGATAAGTTAGGTTGTCTATTAATTAGATAACAAAAGGTAAGAGTAAGAAATACACATAGTTGATGCACCCAAGGTGTGGTTAGCGGTCAATTAAGTGAAATAAAAATTGTGAGAGACCAGAATTCAAATCGTAGGGAGGCAAAAAGCACTAGGTGATTGTTCCTCTCCGCTAGTGGACGGAGTTACCCATTACCTAGCTAGTGATATATAACAGGTATATGGTATAATAGTTTTTTTTGATAAAGTAATTTGTTCATTGATGGCATCAAGAAGATGCAGTAGTGCAAAAGAGGTACATGGTATAATATTTGCTCAAGCTGACCTAAAAACTATCGTTATATAATAAAACATCTTCCACCTATATGCTTATTAAACAATCTAGAGAAGAAGAACGAAATCGTTGAAATATATACTCCCTCTGTCTCATTTTAGGTGACGTACTTTCCTTTTTAGTCCATTCCAAAAAAGAATGATTTTTTTATTAGAAAACATTTTAGCTTTAAACTTCAAATTTACTCTTAATAAAATAATTTATCGCTATAAAAATATTTATTAAGGCATGTTTGAGATCACAAGTTTCAAAAGTCTTCCTTTATTTCTTATAATCTGTCCCTTTTAAAACACAACCACATAAATTGGGACGGAGGGAGTAAGCTTTAATTGCAATATCTTGCCACTGTCTTAGTATCAGCAATTTCAACTTGAACCAGACCATAAACTAGTGTATATGAAAGTGTCGGATCATTTTGGGCTTAAGATTTACCACGACCAACAATTTTGAAATCACCAGTTTTACCAAATTCATAAAATTTGGAAATTCAAGTAGTAGTTGCAAGTTTGCAAGTTTCATGCTATTACTAATTATTACTAATGGACCTTTGAGCACCAGAGTAGTTTGCTTACTGAAGGGCCAATTTTGAAAAACCATACATCATAAGAGTAAACAAGTTACGAACAAAGTAAAATTATAAAAAAAAAATATAAAATCGTTGATTTATCTAAAAAGCAGCTGTTTTTATTGAAGGACTAAAAACTGAGGGGAACAGATACAAAACAAAAAATAAATTTAAAAAGAAAAAAAGAAACAAACTTTCAATAAGAAAATTAAAAGAAAAAATTGCAGAGAAATCTCAACTTGAAAATTCCAAATTCGAAAAGAAGCATCAATGGTGCGCGCAATGCATTACAGGTGACAGGACTACATCACGTAGGCTTAACACAATTAAATCATGAGATCCAGGGAATTAATATAAAATGATCATTTACGAAAAAACAACAGAAAAAGAAATTGAAACATAAACAACTATGTTCTGCAATTATTTGTATAGCACTGATAAGTTTTTTTTATGTATATGCATTTGACAGATATTAAGCAAATTATCAACAAAAAAAACCGAAGATAGAAAAAATGGCGGCTTTGTCAAAAAACTGTTACCTGAGAAAATAAGGGAAGTCCTCAAAGGAGACTTTGGTATGCTTGCCGTCAACGATGAGCCGTCGAAGTTCCTGCTCGATTTGGTCGGCCGTTATCCCTTCCGCCGCCGAATTACCACCGGTCCATTTATTAACAGCCTGTCCTGAAGCCAATCCAAGCCCTACTCCAACCCCTACGCTCAATGCCGATAACAATACGTGCTTCTGTTCCATATTCACGCCAAAGATAGATCTGTTTTTGTTTTTGTGTTGTGATCCTCTGCTCTATAAATAAAAAATAGTTCCAAAATGTTGAATTGAAACAAGTTGAACGTATTTCTTTTATATAAATGTCAATATCAAACAAGCAATAATGGGGAAAATGTGAAATAATAATGTACGGGAATGGAGAAGAAGGAAGTTGGAAAATGATGGAGAGAGAGAGAAAGTGAAATGGGTCGTATATACGAAAGGAAGGAGACGTTGGTGGATTCTGCCTTAATAATAATGACAGGTAATGAAAAAACAATTAACAACTTGATCAATTGATCGATCCCATTGCGACTGCGCGCTGTTTTTCTCTCTGTTTAATTTGTTTCTTTCTTACACGCAGTGTTGTCTCAATTTATAGAGTTATGAGAGATGAAATCGGAGCCCCATTTGAAAGCTCTTTTTGACCTTTTGACTCAATGCTCCAACCTTTTTTTTATAAAAAAAAATGTTTAAAATGTACAACTCGGTGGCTATTAACTATATCAAGTAAACACCTCATAATGACATGGCAAGTTACGTGCATGAATGGACGGTTCATAATGACATGGCAAGTTAATAGCCACTTGAATTGTTTAAATGATAAAAGAGCCAATTGAGATGTCTGGACGATCGTTGAGCACAACTTATAGGACTGATTTATGTATTTCGCCTAAAATATTATTTCCACAACTAAGAGATGTGATATAGAGAATCTACTCCAATACAACTATTAGTGACTGTTAGAACACATGGCCTATGATTATACGATGATAATTTGACTGTTACTTCAATAATCCTTCCTTTTTTTTAAAAAAATGTTTACTTCTTGATTTTGGACTACTCTCTTACTACTTTTCTTAGGAACGTTATTGATCGTTGCTTTTCCAATGCCCTTTCCCTCCGTTTTTTGTCTAGCACATGTGCTCAAAATAACATATTTGCTTCTTTTTTTTTTTTCCTTCAAAAACTTATTTTTTTCGTTACCGAAATAGGGAGAAGCATTTTGTCTTTTTCGTTTTTTTCATTTGGCACTTCTTTCGTCCAGTTATGATTTTCATTGTTTGACTCGGCATGACTATGTTACTAAACTACATTTGTAAAATAATTTTTGAGAAAATAAATTAACATAAACATAAATGTAAATGAAATAACAAAAATAATTCGAGTCCACTGAATTTACAGTGTTTCCTTAAGGAATTTAATCCCCTCCTAATATCCAAGGTTATGGATTATTTCCTCCCAGGATAGAACGAATTACACACTGGTGTAGTGGTACTTCAAACCCCAGTATTTCACCGAACACAAAGTTCGGTAGCAAATCACACTTACTGTTGTTTTCTTTGAAGTTAAAATATGTAGAAGAAAGGAGAAGAACTCAGAAAATCCGTATGGAAATTCTGAGCAGAATAGTCTTGTATTTATAGCCAAAGTTGGGCTGAAATCTGAAGAGGTGCAACTCTTCAGAATGACTGTTTATGCAAAACGGCCACAGCATAAATGCCATAACATAAATGGCTATTTACTCAACAATAAAGAGGAAAAATTGAAAACAAATATTTAATAACATTTCTGTTAATATTTTACTATTAACAAATAAATTTGGTCCAAAAAATTAATCAATCAATCGATCATTTGACCAAATCCAAATTCGAATCTGAATCCGAAGCCGAAGCCGAAGCTGAAACCGAGCCGAGCAAGCGACGACGACGGCGGCGCGAAGCTTGCCTTCTTCTCAACTCGTTAAGAGCTAGAAGAAGACCAATTGCTTATATACCCATAAAAAAACCTCTTCCTCTTCCTCTTCCAATATGGGACAATGTCCCTTTGCCAAGGGGGAAGCTTAAAATTTCACTCAAAAATTTCATTTCCCTCCATTTCCCATTCACCCTCTTTTAAGTATTTAATATACTTAAATACATAAAATCCCAACAATTCCCCACATGAATAGGGAATGGCTATATCATGGAAACATGGATGAAAAATTGTGTAATTCACAAGCAAGGATTAATTGCATCTAGATAAGTAGGTTTCCCTTTGAACTTTCCGTAGTGAACTTATGTCGGATATACTCGATCAATCGGTAGATTTGATATCTTTGAAATGTCGAACTTTGGTGTATACTTAGACAACCACAAGTCACACAACCAACCCTTAACTATCTTTGGTTTTCATTGTTGTGTTCATTTCACCCATGAACACCGTCTGGCTTCATAAGTGCATAGAGAACTGGCATTGCAAGATTTTCCTTGAAGCGACTAACACTTCACACTTACATAGGTGATTCATAAACGTCTCATCCCGTAGATATACTATTTGATATACCCCATATCAAATTTAGAAATCATTAAAAAGCCTTAATGTTTTATCCTTGGTACTTGAACATTGTCTCATCACGAGAATGGACCAAAAGTTTAGTTGACAATATTGAACCGCCATTAATGACTTTGTTTGATCTTCTTGAACCTAGATCTTGGGATCTCCAGTCTTCTAGGTAGAATTACCGCCACTATGACTTGTTCTCGGCCACAGTCTCATTCCCTTTGATGATTTTTCAACTACCTCTCTAGTTAGGCCTTTTGTAAGTGGATCCGACACATTATCACTTGACTTTACATAATCAACCGTGATAATTCCTCTAGAGAGTAATTGCCTAACGGTTTATGTCTTCGTTGTATATGATGGGATTTACCGTTATACATAACGTTCCTAGCCCTTCCAATTGTCTCTTGACTATCGCAATGTATGCATATTGGTGCCAACGGTTTGGGCCAAAATGGAATATCTTCCAAGAAATTCCGGAGCCATTCAACTTCTTTACCGGCTTTATCTAAGGCTATGAATTAAGCCTCCATTGTAGAGTGGGTAATACAAGTTTGTTTGGACGACTTCCAAGATACCGCTTCTTCACCAATAATGAATACATATCCACTTGTGGACTTGAAATCAGTTGATACTGTGATCCAATTTGCATCACATTATCCCTCAATGATCGCAGGATATTTACTGTAGTGCAAAACAAAGTTCTAGGTATGTACTAAATACCCCAAAACTCATTTTATGGCCATCCAATGAGATTGACCTGGATTGCTCGTATATCGACTCAATTTACTTATAGCACAAGCTATATCTGGTCGTGTACAATTCATGATGTACATTAAGCAACCCAACACACGAGCATAATCCAATTGTGATATGCTTTGGCCTTTGTTCTTTGCTAATGCAAGATTCATATCAATTGGAGTCTTTGCAACTTTAAAGCCCAAGTGCTTGAATTTTTCAAGTACTGTCTTAATATAATGAGATTGTGACAATACCAGACCTTGAGAAGTCTTATGGATCTTAATTCCTAGAATTAAATTAGCAACTCCCAAGTCTTTCATATCAAACTTACCAGTTAGCATGCGCTTAGTCGCATTTATGTTGGCAATGTCATTACTCATTATCAACATATCATCCACATATAAGCAAGCAATGACTATGTGATTTGGAACATTTTTAATGTACACACATTTATCACATTCATTTATTTTAAAACCATTTGACAATATTGTTTGATCAAATTTCGCATGCCATTGTTTGGGTGCTTGTTTTAGTCCGTAAAGGGACTAACAAGTCTACATACCTTCTTTTCTTTACCTGGAACCACAAACCCTTCAGGTTGTTCCATGTAAATTTCTTCCTCCAACTCTCCATTTAAGAATGCTGTCTTAACATCCATTTGATGAATTTCAAGACCATACACTGTAGCTAACGCTACTAACATTCGTATGGACGTAATTCTTGTAAGTGGAGAGTATGTATAGAAATAGTCAAGACCTTCTCGTTGTCTATACCCTTTGACCACAAGTCTTGCCTTAAATTTGTCAATAGTGCCATCATCTTTTATTTTCCTCTTAAAGATCCATTTAGAACCCAAAGGTTTATTTCCAAGAGGAAGATCAACCAATTCTCATGTATGGTTGTTCGGTATGGATTCTATTTCACTATTGACTGCCTCTTTCCAAAACAATGATTTCGAAGAAGACATAGCTTCTTTAAATGTTTGAGGTTCATTTTTTCAATAAGAAAGTCACAAAATCTGGTCCAAATGAAGTAGACGTTCTTTTACTACGTCTTGGAACCTCCTGAATAAATGTACTTTCTTTTGTTTCTTCCCGAGGTCATTTAGATCCTTCACCAATCGACTCACATTCCTTTTTATACGGATATATATTTTCAAAAAACTCAACATTATCTGATTCTATAATCGTATTATTATGAATGTCGGGATTTTCTGATTTATGAACCAGAAATCGATATGCTTTACTATTGGTCGCATATCCTATGAAAACACAATCAACGATTTTCGGTCCTATTTTTATCCTTTTGGGTTTAGGAACTTGTACTTTTGCCAAACACCCCCACATTTTAAAAAATTCAAGTTGAGCTTCTTTCCTTTCCATTTTTCATATGGAATAGATTGTGTTTTGCTATGGGGTACTCGATTTAGTATTCGGCTAGCCGTAAGAACGACTTCCCCCCACAAGTTCTATGGCAAACCAGAACTTATCAATAATGCGTTCATCATCTCTTTTAATGAACGATTCTTTCTTTCTGCAATCCCATTGAATTGGGACGTGTAAGGGGACGTTGTTTGATGAATAATTCTATATTCTAAACATATTTGTTCAAAAGGAGATTCATATTCACCACCCCTATTGCTTCTTATCATTTTGATTTTCTAGTTAAGTTGCGTTTCAACTATATTTTTGTATTACTTGAATGCTTCTATTGCTTCATATTTACTATTAAGTAAGTAAACATAGCAATATCGAGTATTATCATCAACAAAAGTTATGAAATACTTCTTTCCACCGCGAGATGGTATTGACTTCATATCGCAAATATCTGTGTGAATTAAGTCTAATGGATCTGAATTCCTTTCAACTGACTTATAAGGATGTTTAACATACTTAGATTCCACACATATTTGATATTTTGATTTGTCGCATTCAAATTTAGGCAATACTTCCAAATTAATCATTTTCTGTAAGGTTTTATAATTAACATGACCTAAACTTATATGTCACAATTCATTTGACTTAAGTAAGTAAGACGAAGTTGAAATTTTATTATTAGTTTCAACAACCATTACATTCAACTTGAAAAGGTCCTCGGTGAGGTAACCTTTTCCTACCAACATCTCGTTCTTACTTATTACAACCTTATCGGATACAAATACACATTTAAAGTTGTCACACCTCCTTTTTCACACCTATACCCCCAGAAGAGGCGTAAAGGAGTTTTTCCATTTAAAGGACAATCGGAACGGGATTTAATTATTAATTATTCAGAGTCGCCACTTGGGAGATTAATCGTGTCCCAAGTCACCGGTTGAATCCCGAACCCAAGAAATTTATGACTCAGTTAACAGTCCGTGAACCAGAAATCCGAGTAAGGAATTCTGTTAACTCGGGAGAAGGTGTTAGGCATTCCCGAGTACCGTGGTTTTAGCACGGTCGCTTAACTATTGTAGTTGAATTTATCTGATCTTAATACATGTTAACTTATGTGCTTTTTATTTGTAAACCGCTTTTATTGTTGTTTATTTTTAAAGAATTGCGACGTCATGAAAACGCGTTTCGAACCACGTCGCAATCAATGCACCCGTAGTTATCAACACATTTTGACTTCGTCGAGATTTGGATTTGAGTCGCATCAATGCGCACTCTAATTTTAAGAATGTTATTCAATTAAATCGTGCCTAAGATGCTAACGTAGTGTTATTTTGGGGGAATGCCATGAAATTTGTTAAACAACCTTCCCAAATCTAAACAGCGAGATAATTATGTCAACAATTACTTAAGGATCCTAATTGGTTAAGGCCAATCATCCGTTAAACCTGAAATTTGAGCTTCTATGCAGAAGTACTGAGGAAATGGGCTTTGAGCTCATATAATCCAAAGCATTGTCATTACATATATTGCAGGTGAGGGTTCTTAGAGCTCTAAGAACCAGGCCTTACGGAGGCCAAATTTTACTTATGGATGGGCCAATGCACAGCCCAATGATCGAGCCCTCGAGGCTCCTTCCTATTTAATTAAACTCTCGAACCTTGATGTACCTAGGCCCCATTTCGATTTCTCGCCTAACCACAGTCTGGGCCGACTGCAAATTCGACAGGCCCAAAATTGGCCCAGTATGAAGTTGTGCCCAATTCATCTTAGACCAAAACTAAAAAAACCATGTGTGTTGAATTCTAAATCAATCACAACTTTGCAGACTTGACTCCAGCATACTGTGAAACTTTAAACAAATTGAAAATGACAATTGTATAAACATGAAATGATCCATTTAAACAGCTCGCACCCTGGGCTATATACATAAATCTAAATATCCAAATGTCCACTTACTAATTAAAATAACCAAACTCATACTAGACAGTTCATCAGTCTCGATTATACAAATCAGTTATTGGCTCGAATCAACAACAACTAAGTAGGTTAGTAACAGTCCAACAATTTAAACAAATTAAACTATGAAAAGATAGTCAATAGACAATGTTTCGAAAGACAACAGAATTCCAGTAACATTCTCATTCTTCTCCACTTCAAACTTGGATTTACATAGATGCGAGTCAAGGAAATGTACCTGGGAATTGTAATGAAAATAGAGAAAAGGAGAGGAATCAGCTACTTTCAACAGCAACAAACAACAAACCCAGCAATGTACACCACAGAAACACAAACAGATTGTTTTGAAACCAGGAATATAAGCAAATTCCCACAGATCAGCTTAACAGACTTCTAACATTTCCCTGACCCTCACAGCTGAAACCCAGAATTAGTAATGGAACTATGAAGCTGTTTCAGATCTCCATATTTTGATGTCTTTATTTTCTGAATAATCTCAGAATTGAAATGTTAACTGGATTTAAAAAAAACAGGAATGAAGCTCAAATTAAAACTTAGGGCTCAAGGCAGTAGACTGAGCAGACCCCCTTTCCCCAAGGCATCTTATGCCCTTTTATAAGCAACCCTCAAGAGAATGGACTAGGTTCTGATTTTCTAATTAGTCCCTCTCTATTTTCAATTTGGTCCCTCTATTTTTATCTTGCTAAACAAGTAACTGCAGTATAATTATTAAAACTTACACTTGAACCCTATTCTAGAAGGCCCTAAGGTATTCCTATACTCATACAATACCCATACTGCCCTTCCCTATACCTTGATATTACTATTCCTATCAGAACTACCCTTTTCCATACCCAGATTACCCCTGAAAGACTTTTAGAATCACTGAACCTACCCTTATCCCTAACAGTTATACCCAATATCCTAAACCATTCTGGAACTTAACTAAAATTAATTAACTAGCAATCAGAAACTAACTAAAATTAATTAACTAGCAATCAGAAACCAACTAATCAGGCTGACTGAACCAATTCTGGTCAATTAACCAACTCAAACAAGCTAAACAAAATTAGACTGAGCTTAAGCTACCACGATTACCATTGAATGAACTTAAAACTAATTATTGAACCATGAACTTATAATCATTCAACCAACTAACAATCTCAGAATCAACAGTAATTAACAGAACCACAATTAAACCCTAAAATTAATAGAACAACAATGAAACAATGACTGCAAATAATATTCTAATCATGCGAGTTTAAGAAACAGTAAAAAAAAAGAAAAGAAAAACTCACAAAGGCATAAGGGATTCTGGCTGGTCATAAACATCTGAATCCTTTCAGATTTTTGACGCGTAACACCCCTAACCATGTGTTCTTACACGAGAACACATGGTTAAGGGTACTACGGTTCGAAATCAAAAGGATTTAGTTTTAGGGTTTGGCCAGCAATTCTTAGATCTAAAATTTGGGTTGTTTCAAGGTGATTTGAAAGAAAACAACCACAGATTAGTGTTGAGGAAGGGCTGGGGGTTGTAGGGTGTGATTTTGGGTTGATTCGGACAAACTGTCACCTGGCCGGAAAACTTCAAATCAAGATTCGAAGAGTTCCGGCCTTATTCGAGGCAAACCAACGGGTGCAATAGAAAGAGGAGGGTGAGGGGAGTCCGTGGTGTTAATTTCAGGGTGAACGGCGTAGTTCGCGTTCACCGTCGGCAAGGGATTTTAGGGCGGCGCGGATTAGGGTTTGGGGAGAAGGGGTGGGGTGAGGAAGACGATGGAAATGGGGGGTAGGGGGGTGGTTTGGACACTTAAATACTGGAAACCTCGTTAGTTCCGGACCGTTGGATTGATGAGATCCAACGGTCCTGATCCAAGGGCCCTGAAACGACGCCGTTTCATTTAAAGGGGGGGGCAGACCGGGTAGGGACTTGGGCTGGACTCACTTTAAAATGTTTGATGCGTTTGGGCCTGAAATATTTGGTGTATTTGGCCCAAATTTCGGGTCTCAAACAAGACCCCCTCTATTATTCTTTTAAACAATAATTTTCCATTTTTCATTTTGCAATCTTGTATTTTTTTGTATTTATTTTCTGATTTTTTCAAAGATGTGAAATTAAACTAACAATTAAGCTACAACCAATTAATGCCTAAAATTAACTTGATAACTATTTGCGACTGTCTCACAATTAAAATAATAAAAACGTTAAAGTGAACTATTATTGTCATTTTCTTCATATCCTATTCCAAAACAGGTTAATCCTTAATTAATACTAAAGTATAAAATTAAATCCTAAGTGCAGAAAAATGCGTATTTTTGTATTTTATAAAATTAACACGCACAAATAAAATGCAAAAATTATCAGAAGATGACACCAAAAACGCACAAAAATTGTAAAAACAAAAGAAAAATTATTTTGTTTGGGATTTTGGGAATTATTCATATATAGGGCAAAAATCACGTACTCACAAAAGCCATTCTTAATAAGAAGTCCAACAGAGACTAAATTCTTCCTAATCTCGGGAACATGAAGGACGTTGTTCAAAGTCACCACTTTGTCGGAAGTCATTTTGAGAAATATCTTCCCACATCTTTCAATCTTGGCCTTTGTAACATTTCCCATAGAAAACGTCTCATCGGGTCCAACAGGAGAATAAGTAGCAAAAGCTTCTCTAACAGCACAAACATGGCGAGTGGCTCTAGAATCAATCCACCACTCTTTAGGATTGCCCACCAAGTTGCATTCGGAAAGCATGTCACACAAGTCATCAACATCATCATGCTTTTCAACCATGTTTGCTTGACCCTTCTTCTTGTCTTTCTTCGGAGCACGACACTCCGTAGATTTGTATTCGGTTTTTTCACAGTTGTAGCAATTTCCACTGAACCGCTTCTTGCTTGGGTTGTGTTTCGATCCAGAAGTCTTCTTCCTCTTTTTGTTCTCTTCAACAATATTTGCTCCCATTATTGTCGAGTTTCCACGGGCTCTCTTTTCAACAACTTTATTGTCCTCTTCGATTCTCAACTGAACAATGAGATCTTCAAGGGACATCTCCTTGCATTTGTTTTTCAAGTAGTTTTTGAAGTCCTTCCACAAAGGAGGTAACTTCTCAATTATCGCTGCTACTTGGAATGCTTCATTGATGACAAGACCTTCAATGAAATTTTTGTTAGTAAAAATACTACGATTACTACTTTCAACATCAGTATTAATTTGATTTATACCTTCAGCAAGGAGATCGTAAATAATCACTTGCAATTCCTGGACTTGGGTAATAACAAACTTGCTATCTACCATTTTGTAGTCCAAAAACTTTGCAGCAACGAACTTCTTCAACTCGACATCTTCGGTTTTGTACTTCTTTTCAAGCGTAGTCCACAGTTCTTTTGACGTTTCCACGCCACTGTAGACGTTATACAAAGCATCCTCCAGCCCGCTTAGAATATAATTCTTGCACAAAAAATCTGAATGCTTCCATGCTTCAATCACGAGAAAGCGTTCAGTTTCTGGAGTTTCATCGGATAGCACAGGAACATCTTCCTTGATGAACTTCTGGAGACTTAGAGTAGTCAAGTAGAAGAACATCTTTTGCTGCCAGCGCTTGAAATCAATTCCGAAAATTTTTTCGGGTTTCTCCGCAAGAGCCAATGTTGCCGGTGTTTTTCGGCTGGTTGAGGCATTGGCAGTCACCATTGGAACAACTTGGTTTACATTATCATTAGTCATTTCTGTAAGAGAATGACACAAACGTTAAAATCACGTAGATTTTAATCTCCAATAGAGTACAAAACCACAAAGGTTTTACTATCTAGAAACAGTGAGTACAAATACAAAAAATATATTAAATTCCTTAAGTTTGTTACTAAATTGTATTTGTAAAACAATTCTGGAAAAAATAAATTAACATAAACAGAAATGTAAACGAAATAACAAAAACCAATTCGAGCCCACTAAATTCACAGTGTTTCCTTAAAGAATTTAATTCCCTCCTAGTACCCAAGATTATGGATTATTTCCTCCCAGGATAGAACGAATTACACACTGGTGTAGTGGTACTTCAAACCCCAGTATTTCAGCGAACACAAATTTCGGTAGCAAATCACACTTACTATTGCTTTCTTTGAAGTTAAAATATGCAGAAGAAAGGAGAAGAACTACATAAATGACTATTTACTCAACAATAAAGAGGGAAAATAAAGAGAAAAAATTAAAGAGGATAGTTTAATTTTCAGTTACACAACTGAAAAATGGATTGGAGGATTTACTATTAATATTTATTTTAATATTAATATTCTGTTATTAAAACAAATATTTAATAACATTTCTGTTAATATTTTACTATTAACAAATAAAGCCGAGTGACGATGACGACGGCGCGAGGCTTGCCTTCTTCTCAACTCTTTAAGAGCTAGAAGAAGAGCAATTGCTTATATACCCATGAAAACCTCTTCATCTTCCAATATGGGATAATGTCCCTTTGCCAAGGGGGGAAACTTAAAATTTTACTCAAAAATTTCATTTCCCTCTATTTTCCATTCACCTTCTTTTAAGTATTTAATATATATACTTAAATACATAAAACCCCAACAGACTATTCAGAGTTGAGTTAAAAATGTAAGTTGTTTAGTGTGTATTGGGTGTAAAATATAGTTATACGTTGACTTTTGTCTTATTAAAAATTGAAAAAAAGTTACTGTAATATACAATTATGTTGAAACATTTTTCTTCAGAAGAAAATGGACAGCATTTTGTAGCTGATTAAAAGGAGAAACAAATAAGCTTTATTTTTTGTCGGACAGGGAGAGTACTATACAGAAGGTAGTACTTGTGATATAAATTTTCCCTACTCAATCTGCTTTTATATCGATTTTTATGTTTTAAAATTATTCTTTAAAAATTTCGTAATTAAGAGCTTCAGTGAAATGATTTCTCTTGCAATTGTATTTCAGTTTTTATTCGTGTATAATGAAAGTAATCCTAGGGCTAGCAAACTTAAGTAAACTCAAAATGAATAAGCTGAAGTATACATTGCTATCCAAATTAATTTTATATTCCACGGCCGCCTCTATCAATATTATGTTAGATTGTAATTTATCCTTATTTCAAATCTAAATGTTTGATTTTTTTGTTGTTGAGAAAATACATTTTACTGCCTCCTGCTGAACATTTTTTCGGATAAATATTCATTACTACGCTTCTTATCATGTTTCCTTCAGCAGAGGCAGACCTTTTCATGTATAAGTCAACATACTCTAAGGGGTCATTTGGTAGGGTATATAAGAATAATGCGGAATAAGATGTAATGCATGGATTAGTAATGCAAACATTAATTATGCAGATATTATTTCTTATCTACTGTTTGGTGTAGTGTATTAAAATTATAATGCATTGCATAATTTTTAAGAAAAATAGTTGTTTACAAAAATGTCATCCATATTCTCTAGCTTTAAGGGACTTTAAGGATAATTTTGTCTTTAACCATACTAATGCATGCATTAATAGTCTTGGTATTACTAATGCCATGATTTTCTATGCATTACTTATATATAGGATAATACAAAGTATGATGTATAACTAATATAAGTATTAGTTATACACAGGTTGAAAAAATATACCAAACAAGGTATTAGTAATGCATAGAGCTAATGCTTGCATTATTTTTCTAATACCTCCTACCAAACGACTCTTAAGATATTTGAGAGAGTTGAATGGTTTAAAGTAGTAATATACTAACAACAAATTATTCACAAATGATAAATAATCTAAGTTAGTTACTTCAATAGACAAAAATTGTTAGCTAAACATAAAGTAGATGAACAATTGTGATTGCCACCAATATATTGTTTCCAAAATGATGGAACAATTTTTTTTTTGATTTGCGAATTAAGGATTAGTAAGACGTGGTAATATGAACGAGGTACAAACTTTCTCCATAAATCACGTTTTTTGAAACTTCAACCCGACAAATTATAATCATTCTAAATTTAGCATTGAGAATTAGAAACGTCAATTTAGATATTGGTATTTTCGCTTACTTATTGCTTAATAGCACCGTAAGCCTGTGACTACATTCATTTAATTAATTGATAATTATTAAGCCGTCATTACTTTACGTGGACGGTTGCAAAAGCTGATTGGCACATGCATTGCTTCTCATAACTTTATTCCTTTTCTTTTGGACCTTTCCACATAGGAGACGACTTGCAATTGCATGCACTGCTACAACCGTGTAACTTGTAGTAATAAATTAAAATTGTTTAGGTATGATCCTCTTGTGGGAAGGGTATCTACACTTTCCTTACATAAATTTGTGTTTGACTCAAAAGATGTTAAATTCTTTTTTGATAAAAGATGAAGGGGTAAATCGTAGTCAAACTTAATTAATTTCGGATCGAAAGATTTTGAAAGTAATGATCACCCATGAGACGAATGAACCATCAATAATCTTAATAAGATTCGACACTGCCTTCCCCATTGATGGATAAGGAAGCAGGATTACAGATTGTCTTTTTCCTTCTCTCAGGATACAAGAATAGAGTTTTGTCCTTATTTTTCCTCTGTGGGCCAGATCCCCGTTTTGAAAGCCTTTATGGGCTATATATATAGTCGAAACCTCCTTACCCTCATCGTGACCTGGCGCGCTAGGATCAGCGTTGCATTCTGGTTGTGGCTAGGCATTGCTCTCGTCGATTTGTTGGATATCTTGGAGGAGGAACGAAGTGGACTCTATTGATTTCTACTACCAGATTGCTAAAAAGAGGTTGTGGTGGTCAGATTTTGAACGATACAATTTCCACCATAACATGTTTTCTATATATATATTTCTCTATTAGCTGAATATACCATTAGAAATTGTTGAGTTTTTTTTTTTTTTTTGGTTAAAAGAAATTGTTGAGTTGTAATATAAGTGTGTCGCTTTTAGCTCATTTTAGTGATTGTACTACCCTCTAATATTTATAATTAAGACCAATGATTAATTATAGGCGCATTAATAAGTTCGCGGTCCTAACATTTCCGCTCATAATATATGTAGTATAGTACTGCAACTTGAGAGTCCAATTATTGAAAAAAATTGACCTTTTACTTCATAACATACGTTTGCTTACCAACCAAGTAAAAAGAGAGAGAAACATTCATGTCCTCCATCATTTTTTATCATGGACAAAGTTATTTTCCTGGCATTTTCTCAAAGTAAAGCAATTAAGATCACTTACATGTGAGAAGGGAGATACAAGTAAATATTTGCATACTAGATTTGTGTTATCCACGTTGGTTGTGGCAGAGATGGAGCTAGAATTTTAAATATATATTCTAAAAAATTATTTTATTGGGTTTTAGATAAATTATTTACACATATTAAGTAGATTTTTTTTAGCACAAATATAGGACATGGGTTGAAGCTATTGAGTTTTGCTGCACTTTAATTCCGTCCCTGGCTGAGGGAATAAATTGATGTCTTCATATACAGTTTTGAACAATCATTTCGAAAGCTAGCTATCGCACTACTAAAAAAACTGCAAAAATCGTTCAGGAATACCGATCGAAATCTGTCAAAAAATTGAAAAAATCGATCGACTTTAATCCATCGAAATGCCTGGTCGATAATAAATAGCGACCGAAGTCGATCGTAATTTCTAATCGATTTCGATCAGTCAATTAAATTTCACAAACAGTCAAAAATGAAAAAATCTGCCAAAAAAACCGGCTGAAGTTAGTCAGTATTTTTAATTATGTAATTAAAAAAATGCATCGTCTAGGAATCGAATCGGGGTCTGTACTGTGGCAGGATACTATTCTACCACTAGATCATTGATACATTTTGGTTTAAAACTTTCTTTTAATTTATTTGTACTATTTAATTGCATTTTCGTGCGAAAATAATCGGTCGGTTTTATTAAAAATATAAAATTACTTTTCTTGTTTTGTTAAGAACCTTTCCGTACTTGGCGTCGAGCCTACACTCCTGTCCATCTAGTACCCTAAGAATTGGCTTCTCGAGAATCCGCTGGAGTCAGATCAGTAGGGGAGTTCACACCGGGACTTTCTTAATAGAGAAAGATCCCATACCCTGAACCGGGGAAAGGCAATAACGACCCAGAAAATGGTGAAATACGTGAATCGACTCCCTCTTCGAGTCCAGACTTTTTAACATAAAATAAGAATAAGGGACTGACTTCTTTCTTGACAAGGATCCTGAATAAATCGCACATCCTCCAAGTACTTCACGGAATTAGGAGGCACACAAGTGGGTATACCAAGAGAAATGCGGGTAAGCGACGAGGGAAATTGCCTCAACAGGCATCACCTATGCTAGAAGGCTTAACAGTCCTCCTTATTTGCAGCCCAGATCTGTTTTGTGCTCGGCTTGATGCTATCTCAGATGTCCATTCAAAAAGAGCTATTGGGGGCAGCCTACTAATTCGTATTCGTCTTTTCAGACAGGAGCTCCTACCAAAATCGGTTGGGTTTTTAAAATGATCGTCCGAAATCGGTCGGTTTTTTGAATATTAATTTTAATTTATTTTACATGAAAAAACTAATATAGTTGGTCGGTTTCTTAAAAATTAACTTTTGGTACACGTCAAAATAGTTTTCCGTATTTTTGCGCCCAAAAAATCGACCGAAGTTGGTCAATTTCGTAAAAAAAAATTAAAAAATAAAGTATTTTGGAAAGCCGATCGATTTCAGTCTATGTTTCGGCCGTTTTTTTGACCGATTGAGTCAGCCGTTCGCGGTTGGTTTTGACCGAATTTTAGTATTGTTGGGGTTATGTTAATAGGTCTATTCTATTAACATGAAACTCAAGTAAATGTTGTTCTACGATACATTTATGTTGTATTATGCTTAGCAAGTTAGCTTAGTGACATCTTGGAATAGAGGAAACCGACACAAAGGAAAATGACAAAGGCGGGCGACAAAATAATAAAATAGTTGGTGTTTGCCACTTGACAACATAAAACATGTCCATTAGCCAATAAGAACAGGAATATAACTATGGCTGTAGAATATTTTATTGGCAGCTGCTAGCTCCAAGTAAATGGTGGCTAACTGTTAACTGTGACAGTTCGATTGTGAGCTGGTGCTGAGATCTGATGTTTGAACCAATAATATGTATGAGTTGTAACTTTTTTTCTACGAGATATATTAACTTTAGTTACCTCGCGTGACAGCTACCTCATTCTAGCATTTAATATAACTTCTTATCGTTTAAATAGATCGAGATGTCCACCTAGACTGTTAGATCTTTTTTTGTTTAAAATCATTTCCCCCTCTAATTTAATTGGTAAGCGTCCCTGACTTCTGACCTTCACAAAATTATAAACTTTTGCTATTTTAAATAGCCTTTGACAAGCCAAATTAATAGGCTAATATCCCTTTTAATAGTATCAGGCCCTTGTATATGGTAAACTATGATCATATTAAGTGCTCGTATGATAAAGCGACACGTGGAGCCGAAGACAGAAGACAATCAAGTTCGAGAGCAATGATGATCTCGTGTGTTACCGGAGAGAATGGTGTCCATAAAGGCAAAATAAATATCTGCCACCTGGTAGCATTTAATAGATAATATTCTATAGCATTAAGTATATGGTCCATTACAAAGAATGTGACATTCAATACCTACCATTACACATTCTTCAATAGCCCTCATAATTGCCATTTAATAGGGGCTTGATCCTAGGACCTTGTTCCCTATGTGCAACTATAAAGAGTGACCTCTACAACCTACACGAATTTTCTCACAAACATATATTATACTCCTTACGGTTCACAATAAGTGACCAGTTTCCTTTTAGCACGCCTATTAGGAAAATGCTAAATCCTATATAAAAATACCTAGTATGGCTAAACTACCCTTATTAAATATTGGTCACATAGTTATAGTGAGGAGTGAGAAAACTTTTTAGGGATATGCACATAAGGGTAAACAAGTAAAAATAAATTGATTTTTTCTTGATTACCTAGCTGGACACTTATTTTGAACCAAAATAAAAAAGTAAACTGGTCACTTATTGTGAACCGGAGGGAGTACTCTGTTAAAAGCTCAATACTATTTTATCTTCTTGCTTATTAATACTAACACTATTGTCTCCTGAAGTTCTTCTCCCGGAACCAGAATTTCTACTATTTTATCTCGATTTCAACGCTAAGTCCTATATTCTTGTTTAATATATTTAGCATTTTAGGATCAAATTGATTCACTTGTTTATAATTCACGTATAAATTTAACTGTATCAATTTTACGGGTAAACAGTTTGGCGCCCACCGTGAGGCTTAGACAGTTGTGTAATTGAGTTGATGCTTGCATCTATTTCTAACCTGTTTGATTCTTTGTTCTTAGAAAAAATCACAGAAAATGGCAGATAATGATGTCAACTTCGCACACAACATTGAGGCCAGGGAAATCAGCCTCATCACGAATATTCTACGAGTGATACCCGCAATGAGGGGGATGAGGCCACACCGGTTCATGGCGGGCAATATCCGCGTCATGTTCGAGAGGCAACTCCTGACGATGCTGAAGACGAGCACGTCGTCGAAACCGTAAGGATCCTGAGGGAGCAACAAAGGCCATTATGGGCCATCTCTCATGACAGGATCAGGTCATGACGAAATTAAGGCAAGTATTGTCAAGTGCTCCAACAATACGAATAGACGTCCAGTTCCTCATAGTGTTCTCGCAAATCAAACAACACAGATGGTAGACAACAACATCTCGAGGGGTGAAGTCGGCTTTGACAGGGCTGGGGGGAACAATAGCGGATCCGGTAACAACAATGAGAATAATCCTTTTAAAACCGAACTCATGCGGGTTGTGAGGGAAATAAACACCCGAATGGATCAAATTCCGGGCACACCACTAGTATTGAAAGGACCAGACTCAAAGAAGTACACCCAGTTGCCGTTCAAACCAAACGCGATACTAGAATTGATCTTGAAGAGGTTCAAAATGCCAGACGACCGAAGTATGATGGGACTTCAGACCCTCAGAAGTATATTACCACATATACAACGGCGGTAAAGGGAAACAACTTAACTTCGCATGAGATCGAGTCAGTCTTATTGAAGAAATTTGGGGAGACCCTCACGAAAGGGGGACTGGCATGGTATTCGCTCATGCCCGAGCACTCCATAGATTTCTTTGAAATCCTCACGGACTCTTTCATCAAGGTCCATGCCGGGGACATGAAGGTTTATGCCCGAAAGACCGACATATCCAGGATTGCACAAGGAGAGTCCGAATTGTTGCAGGAGTTCATGACTAGATTCTAGAAAGAAAGGATGCTGCTCCCAGACCGTATCAGACCAATGGGCAGCATAAGTATTTACGAAAGGGCTGAAATCTGAGAAGTTTCTATGCTTCCCGAAAATTGAAAGAAAGTTTGCTTGAGATCCAGGTAACGACATGGGCGGATGTTCACAATTGGTACGAGTCAAAGATAAAACTTGAAGATGATCAGCTCGATTTTCTGGCATCAACCAAAGGTCGGGACCGAGAAAAGAATAAGGAGAAATCAAAGGATGATTTTGACACAGATCAACGGTCTTCAAAGGGTTAGTTTTTCCCTATGAAAGGACCAAAGGACGCGGCAGAGGTTTCTGATTGGCAGATAAATTTGCTACCGATAAGAGAGCTGATCACGGTCGGAATAACAGGTCATTGCAGGATAAGGAGATATTAGGTTATCGAGATTCCTCCTACCCTAGGCTTTTCGAATATAACTTCAACGTTAGTATGGTGGAACTAGTGTCGGCTATGAGGAACATTAAAGAAGCACGATTCCTGCAACCAAAGAGAACTGATCCCAGTCAGAGGGATCCTAATTTATGGTGCGAATACCACGGGACGAATGGTCATCCGACGGGGGACTGCCGACATTTGCGCGAGGAGGTGGCAATGTTTCTGAAAAATGACCATCTCAAAAAAATTTTAAGTGATCAATCTAAAAACGACTACGGCCACAATTGTGATAATGCAGAACCTTTGAAAGCAGGAGAAGACCCTCTACATTTGATGATCAACATGATTTTGAGGGGGACGAGATTAATGGTGTTACATTTTCGGCAACAAAAAAGATAAAGGTATCAGTAACCCACAGTAAGAGACTCTGGGAAGTCGCTGAGGACAACATAAATTTCATAGAGGAAGACGCAAATGGACTGTTGTTGCCGCACGACGATGCCTTGGTAATCTCTTTAAATGTCTTAGATTTTAAAATTAAACGTATTTTGGTGGACCTAGGAAGTTCGGCCAATATTATCTAGTGGAGAGTGATGGAACAAGCTAAGCTGACCGAAAATATCATTTTGGACACAAAACTCCTTGCTGGGTTCAATCTGGAACGCGTGACAACCCAATGAGAGATCCTGCTGTCCACAAATGTCGAGAGGGTGATGAAGACGACCCTTTTCGAGGTAGTAGACAACGATATGGGCTACAATATTATCCTGGGGAGATGGTAGTTGTACGAGATGAAGGTCGTGCCATCAACATATCATCAATTGCTGAAGTTTCCGACTCCCGAGGGATTTAAACAAATAAGAGAAGACCAACTCGCGGCAAGGGATATGAATGCAATATCAGTTTCCAGTAGCAAAGGGAATGAGCATGCAATATAGAAATTATCAAAATCGGCGCCTGATCCCAAGCCGAATAAAGTTAACCAGGGGAGGAGTCTTCGGAATCCTACCAAGTACCACAATATTTCCAGGTACCAGAAGAAAGTCAGAAACAAACGCAATAAAATCCACGGGGTGGAAGAATTTGAGCAAGTCACATTGTTCAAAAAGTTCTTGGAAAGGAAGTTTCACTTGGGGACAAGACTAAACCCCAAGCTCAGGTCTGGATTTATCGAATTTCTTAAATTTAATGTTGATTGGTTTATGTGGTCGCATGCAGATATGACAGATATCCCTCCGAAAGTGGGCATGTGCAAACTAAGTTTAGATCTTAACATCCTTCCGGTAAGGCAGAAAAAACATCCTATTACCGAGGTCAGAAACAAATTCATCAAATAAGAGGTAACTCGTTTGCTTGATATCGGTTCAATCCGAGAGGTAAAGTATCCTGACTGGCTAGCTAACGTAGTAGTAATTCCAAAGAAGAAGAATAAATTTCGCATGTGCGTAGACTATAAGGATTTAAATAAGGCATGCCCAAAAGACTCATTCCCATTGCCAAATATTGATCAACTGACTGATGCGACCACAGGGCATAAGTTAATGAGTTTCCTCGATACTTACTCCGGGTACAATCAAATCAAGATAAACTAGGAGGATCAGGAAAAAACTTCATGCATAACAAACTTTGGCACATATTGTTATAGTGTGATGCCTTTCGGGCTAAAAAATGCCGGGGCCACTTATCAGTAGCTTGTAAACAAAATGCTTGAGAAACAAATCGGGAAAACCATAGAAATTTACATAGATGATATGTTGGTTAAGTCTTTGAATGCAGGTGGTCATGTTAAGTACTTGCAAGAAACCTTTAACATCCTAAGAAAATAAAAAATGAAGCTTAACCCCGAGAAGTGTGCATTCGAGGTCAGCTCCGGTAAGTTTCTGGGATTCCTGGTGTCACAAAGGGGGATCGAGGTTAACCCTGACAAAATTAAATCCATCGAAGACATTCCAGATCAACTGTCAAGCATGAGAGGTTCAAAGGTTGGTAGGGAGACTGGCCGCTTTGTGTAGATTCATTTCCCGATCCTCGGAGAAATGCCATCATTTCTTTTCACTACTAAAAAATAAGAACAACTTTGAATGGACTCCGGAATATCAGCAGACTTTGAAAGATTTGAAAAATTATTTGTCAAGTCCTCCATTCAAAATCGGAGAAAGGCGAACAACTATTGATCTACTTAGCGGTCTCAGAGGTAGCGCTAAGTGCCGTTTTAGTCCGTGAGAATGAAGGTATGCAATCTCCTATCTATTATGTTAGTAAAATTTTAATAGGAGTGGAAACTCGCTACCCGTATTTGGAAAAATTGGCCTTAGCTCTCGTAGTCGCTGCTCGGAAGCTTAGGCCTTATCTCCAATGTCATCCTAGAGCCGTGGTGACCACTTTTCCCCTACGGAATATTCTTCATAAACCTAAACTTTCAGGTAGGCTGGCTAAGTGGGCTATCGAAATGAGTGAATTTGACATAGAATATAAACCTAGGACTGCGATTAAGTCACAAGTTTTAGCCGACTTTGTGGTCGATTTCAGTCCGGGACTGCTACGTTTAGCTACCAAAGTAGTAGTGATGGTGTAAGAATCAACATCAGGATTTTGGACCTTGTTCACGAATGGAGCTTCCAATGTGAAGGGGTCCGAGCTTGGCATAGTGCTAGCCACGCCCTTGGGAGAAATCCTAAGGCATGCCATAAGAACCATTCCTCTAATTAACAATGAAGCAGAGTATGGCGATTTGATTGTAGGACTCGAGTTTGCGCTGTGACTAGACTCGATGGTCATAAAAATTAAATGCGACTCCTATTTGGTAGTAAATCAGGTTTACGTGATCTTTGAATCCAAAGAGGAACACATGCAACAATATGTGGTGAAAGTTCAGGCTCTGCTTGCTCGATTCAGGGGATAGTCAATTACGAACATCCCAAGGGAAGAGAATGCGGAAGAAGATGTACTAGCCAATCTTGGATCGTCCATAAAAATGAAGGGATCAGACTCCGGTATGGTCGTACAACTTACACATTCAGTATTGGATGCAGATAGTTATTACGAAGTAGTTGCGATCAATTTGGTCTAGGACTGAAGAAATGAGATCTATGACTATCTCGAGCATGGAAAATTGCCTAAAGATCCCAAGGCATCTCGGGCGCTGCGCACTAAAGCAGCTCGATACAGCTTCAAGGGAGGACAATTGTATAAAAGATCTTTCCAAGGTCCGTTGGCCCAATGTTTGGGCGCTTCCGAAGCTAACTATGTTATGCGAGAAGTCCACGAAGGGATCTATGAAAATCACTCAGGCATGGATTCCTTAGTGTTATAATTAATTAGGGCAGGATACTACGCGATCCGAATGGAACAAGACGCCAAGGCTTATGTTTAAAAATGTGATAAATGTCAATGCTATGCACCGTTGGTACATCAATCAACAGAGCCGCTACAGTCAGTTTTGTCACCATGGTCATTCATAAAGTGGGGGATGGATATAGTCGGTCCGCTGCCACCGGGCCCCGATAAGGTAAGATTTCTTTTGATTTTAACTGACTATTATTTTCTAAGTGGATTGAAGCAGGTCCTTATCATAAGATCGGCGAACGCCAATTGGTAGATTTCATGTGGGAGAATATAATTTGCAGATTCGGGATACCAAAAGAGATAGCCTGCAAAATGGGCCATAATTTATAGGCGCAAAGGTCATAAAATTCCTTAAAGACTTAAAAATCAAAAGGATCACATCGTCACCCTATCACTCGAGCGCAAACGGTCAAGCAGAATCAACAAATAAGGTGATTATACAAAATCTCAAAAAGAGATTAGAAGCAGCCAAAGGCAAATGGCCCGAAGAGCTACTAGGAGTACTATGGGCATATCAAACAACGGCCAAATTAAGCACGGGGGAAACTCCTTTTCTCTTGTGTACGGAGCAGAAGCCCTGATCCCAGTGGAAGTAGGAGAACCTACCTTGAGATATTTTTGGGTAGATGAAGAAACAAACAATGAAGCAATGTTGGTCAAATTGGATTTGCTCGACGAACGCAGGGACTTGGAACATATAAGGATGACAGCCCAAAAGAAGAGAATGGAAAGATATTACAATCGAAGATCCAACCTCCGTTATTTCAAAGTAGGGGACTTGGTTTTAAGGAAAGTAACTTAGAACACCCGGGATCGCAACGTAGGAAAGCTAGGTCCAACATGGGAAGCCTCCTACCGAGTTTTAGATGTCACCGGGAAAGGGTCATACAAATTAGTTGCTATCGAATTGAAGATTATCTAACCATTCACTAGTGGAATCCTCAAAGGTGCAAAACTTTCAGTGTACAAATTCACATTCTTCGTATTCAAACGCTGGGGAGGGGAGAGGAATGATATGAGGATACGACAACAAGAGGTGCCACATTAACTGGGAACACAAAATCCGGAAACAAAGTTGTATCATTGGGATCGGGGATTGCACGACCAGCCCCATAGAAACAAGTTGTACAAGTTAGCCACAAGTAATGTCAATTTTATTTAACATAACGAATGCTGATGTGCTTTTAAAAATAGAAGGAATAAAGTAAAGTTCTTTTATTTTTATCTTGTTTCTTGTCCTATCTATGAATTAATTTTATTATTTGAAAGTTAAACAAGTACTTCAAATGCTAGTGCAATATGAACAGGGGACATCCTCTTCAAGAGCACCGTAAATATAAGAGGACCCTCTCTTATGAAACCCTCACGGTAAAGGGTTCATTCTGGAATAATTTATGCCCGAAACCCAAATGATATCAGGGAAAATACATCCGAAGCCTAACATAATTCAACGCAAAGAGAAAAACTTGCGCAATACTTAAAAAGAAAGTACACAAAAAGAAAAACTTGCACGATACTTAAATGACAAGATGCTTCTATTCATAATAAACGTGTCAAACAGCACAAGTACAAAGATATGGGAAAGAAAAGAAAGCAAAAACTAAGCTACTGCATCTCCCGAACCCGTAGGAAGAGAAACATCTACACCCCAAGAGAAGTGGGTGGATCTGTCGCCAGCTCAATATCATGGCCTTCAACATTTTGGCCTTCAGCATCATCAACTTTCGGTTCTTCTTCAGTTCTTGAGAAGCTGGAACCGAAACCATAATAGTCGGTAGCATCAGGTCGGACCGGAAGACCCCTTCGGGCAGTTGACTCCAACTCACGGGCCTTAGCGATTTCAACATCGAAGTCAATGATGCCCGCTTTAGCCTCTTCTAAGGTTTTTCTCCTCATGATATACATAGAATATATTTTTTCAACAATGAGGGAAGCCGCTCGGCGCTAAAGTTCTTCTTTAAGTTAGTCGACCTTGGCAGAAAGGTTATCCCACTCGGATCAAGTGGCCCGGAGGCTGATATCAAGGTCACGGACAGTGGAGCTGAAAACTTTATTGTGCTCTATGACCCTCTTATGCCTCTTTTCCAGCCGGGCATACTTCTCCTCGACAACAATAACTTCAGTTTTGGAGTTTAAGGTTACCACCAAATTATTCAATCTTTCAGCAGAGGCAGCCTCACGATTAGATGCAATAAGAATGACATTATGGACTTCAACCCATTTGTCCCTAGCCTTTTCGAATTATACCCTTAACACGACATCTTCTTAGCCAAGGGTCACTACCTCTTGCTCGCTTTGTTGCAACTAGGCCTCCAAATCAACCGCCTCAGCAGTTCGTGCTTCCAATTTCGGGAGACGAGCAACAAGTTAGTCTCGCTCGGCCAATAGTTGATCCCGCTCGGAGGTCAGTTCCTCCTTACCAAGAATCAACCTTTGAAGGCCTTGGAAGTAAGGAAGTTAGCCTGCAAAACAGAAATATAAACTGAAAACCCTGCTATAACAAAGATACAAAAAATAATGGAGGAAAAGTTTGTACCGCTGCTGCAATGTGCATGGCATTGTTCAATAAACACTCTCTCTCGAGAGAGATTGTATTTTATTCCTATCTTTTTCTGAAGCCAGAGGCTTCTGATAATTAGCCAGTTCCACCTGTAGACATGTAATTTTTGACCCGTCGATTGTTCAAGCTATTCCAATATTTTATACATATATATTTGAGTTTATATTAAATTATATATATATATATATATATATATATATATACATACATACATACATACATACATACATACATATTAATACTCATATTGTTATACATTTCTATTAGTATTATCATTATTATAACTATTTTTGTTTAAGGATTTTAGCATTATTATAATATATTATTTAATTCTACTAGGATTTTAATCTATTTATATTCATTTTTATTTTAGTATAATTTTGAAAATACCAAAAAAAGCTTCATGTCATAGTTGTTTGTTTTGATTAATTAGTAATAATTTTACAATTTTATAGTATATTGTTTTAGAAAAGAAATCAACATTTTTAGCCTTGTAAAACCAAAGGGCCATTTTCTAAAGACAATATTAGCCCAAATAGAGGCCCAAAATCGGCAGCCCACTCTGCCAACCCGCTCTCAACCCATGAACCGCCCACTTTCCACACTCAAGCTTGGCCATCCATTCACCTTAATCAACCAACCCACAATTAATTCCCCTACCACATAAAACCTTAATATTTGCTAACCCTAAACCTAATCTCTCTAACCAAACGACACCACCTCCCATACACTCTCCGCTGCTGCCATCACCCAAACTCGCCGGAAAATCTCACCAACCCAGCGAGTTAACTCAATTGGTCCCCATGGTCCCCCCTATACTCCCCTCTCCTTCTTCCACATTACACACTCCGTATAAAGCCTCATCATTTCTATGCATTTTCTTGCTCTTCAAGTTCAAATCGAATCAATGGGGGCCATAAATTGAATGAATGTCAATCTAGACCCTCCATTTGTTCGATTTCGAACTATAAATGAGAGAAATCGGGGGATTTTGAGGGGTGAGAAGAAAAATTGAAAAATCTGGACATAAATTTCGAGAAAATTAAGAGAAAAGTTCTAGGGTTCTTTTCAGTTCTTGAGGTTTTTTTGTTTGGTTTTGCTTTCCAGAAAAACAAAATACAAAAAATAGTTCGAGTTTAGGTTTTGTTCGAATCTTATTTTCATTTAAAAAATTAGAAAATACCCCAAAATATTTTAATCTCTTCCTTTCAATTTCTGTTTACGAAGATGGTTGAAGTTGTGTGGATTTAGTTGAGTTGAAGTGTCGATCCGAGTTTCTGTCCCGGATCCAAGCATGCGTCTCTTTTCCTCTGGCTGCTATTGCTTCAGATTTCCATTGTCAGATTCACTTGTATTTGATCCCAAGCTAAATTTAATTAAAAGTTTTTGTGTGCTCAGGTCTGTCTCTTTTCCCTCTTTCCCTTTCAGTTTTGATGTGTGATTTAAATGTATTATCGGACCTTTCGCTGAATTTCATTATCATGTCTTGTTAGAACATATTTTATATCCTTGGTTTGAGAAATCAACGTGTTGCTCCAGAAATCTTGGTATCACGGTTGGTAATCTAAGTGACAATATCGTTTTGTTTATGGGTTCAATAAGTTTCATTATAATATGTCAGATCTGGATTTCAGACTTAACTTGAGGATCTGGATTTTCAGTTTGAATTTAATTTCACTTCATAGAATGTTATAGAAGGTGAGAAGATTATAGTACTATTTTGAACTTCAATAATCTTACTATGAAATTTTACTACAAGATTTTGATACCATTTCTTCTCGTTAATTCATTAGTTTCCTGTTGGTTAGTACTGTCACCGCATGTTTGAATTCACTGTCATTTTCTAAAAGAAAAGGTCAGCATGTATATGAAGTTGTAGTATCCAATTGAGGAGTGATTTCTTGAGTTTTGGTCTCTAGAGTTGTTGGAATCTAATGACCGTGAAAATACTTTAATTTATGGAAATGTTTAATAGTCTATTCATAAAAGTGATATCTCTTGGATGGAATGATGTGGCTCTTAATTAGTTGGAGTAACGTTATCATACTAACATCACACATACATCATTTTGGTGAATACCCTTAGTATTAATTGAATTTGTTTAGTCTTATTGGTCCTAGTTCTTTCTTATCTAGGTATTTTGAGTTTTGGTTCCTTTAAGTTGTCTTGAGCTTCATCCAAGTTTAATACCATTTTGTCTACTATTTTCCTTTGATTGATTGTTTGAGCTGAGTATCTAGTTAAATTAATTAGATTTGGTCATACTGTTGCTTGACTGCTGGTTTGCCTTGAGTTTCTTTATGTGTTGATGTTTAACGTTAGTTCACATACTAATGGAAAAGATAATGAAGAGAATTGCCTGTTGGTATGGGGGATTTGGGTTTAAACAGAATTAAAAGAAAGTAAGCATTGGATTGGAGTGACTGTTCTATTTTAGTTCTACTTTTCCTTCTATTTCACTTTGTTATTCATTAGGAGCATGTTTAGGCCGACCACATTTGGGTAGGTAAGCCTTAGAATTTTTGTTGGTCTCGAGGCGAGAGGTCGTTCCCTTAGTTAAATTTATTCGGGGAATGCCCCGAAGGATTTGTATATATTTTATTCCAGGGTATGCCCCGAAGTATTTGTACTTGGAGATCGGTAGTAGAACTCGTAGTATTTTTATTTTTAGTTTTATTAGGTAGGGACGACCTCGAGCCTCATGTGTGTTTATTATGTTTTCTTCGTGATTTTACCTCAATTTGAATATTTTAAAAGCCGACTAGATCAATTATGCAACCGTACCAGTTACGGGACTTGGGGAGTGCCTAACACCTTCTCCCCGAGTCAAATGAACCCCCATACCAAATCTCCGGTGCAGACTCAATTTGGAGTCCAAAGTGTTTTAAAGAAAAAATTATTTTTTTAAAAACGGTGACCTGGCACACCGAAATCAAAGTCAGGTGGCGACTCTGAGATATTTTCTTTTGAACACAATTTTGTCGCTTTTTAATTAAAAACCCTTTTGAACTTTACCAATCTAATCTTTTTATTATTTTAAGAGGGTTAGTGAGGTTGAAAAAAAGGGGTGTGACAGCTCTGGCGACTCTGCTGGGGAGTTGCAGGTTCGAGCTGATACTTGATTTTGTTGGCTTTTTAGAATATTCAGTTGAGGTTTTTTTATGTTTTCTTTATGTTCTTTATTTGATTTATTTTTGTTTATGTTACTTTATTTGCTAGTTGTTTTATGTGTTTACAGTTTTTCCTTTATGTGTTACTACTTTATAACTGTCACTATATGCATTAACCGGTCAATTCTTTCTGCAATAAGTCTCGGAGTACGCGTCACATACACGAACTCTTCGCTGAGTCATCCTTATTTTAGGAGGGGGGCCGTCAGATGTATGGAGTGGGTGGAAAGCTTGAGCAGCCACCATCGACCATACGCTCCCCCGAATTGCCTTGTCAGTGAACCCCAAACTTAGGTCACCCTTTAGGTCATTCTTATTTGCATCATGTCATTTAAACCTAGTAGGGCTCGGTCTCAAGCACCGTGTCCCATCGTAGGAGGCCTATCCAAATTATGTCAAAAATGGGCCCGTGACTCAAAATGACATTTAATCATCCTATGTGCTAAATGTTGCATCTATGAGAGTAGAAAAGTCATTTGGCGGACCGATTTTTTGGAAAGAAGGGTGAAAAATGAAGTAAGTAGGGCCCAATTATATTTTTCTTTCACAACTTTTTCAAGAAAAAACAAAAAAAAAATTGAAAATAAAAAATTCAAATTTTTTTTGCACTTTTCCATCATTTTCCAAAAAAATAAAAAAAAAGAGAGAAAAAAAGAAAATACAAAAAGATTTTACATTCTCCATCATCTTTCAAAAAGACAAAAAATATAGTTTCTCCAAATTAGTTGCATTCTTTTTAAAAGCTTTCTCCCATGTCCAATCTTCCCGAACTACGCATACCTGATTCTCGTCTTTTGGGGCGAGATACGTAGGCAACCCACATAGGGTCTGGTCTTCTTAGTAAGCCTTAGGTTCTTGGCTTCCGGGGTCGTAGCCAAATCTTGCATGTATAGTCATATTTGGCCACATCGGTCGTTCTTGCAAAATAGGGCTATTTTCTCAAAGTAGTTTGTTATATCATGTCTCAGATCCCTGAGTCTACAACAAAGTGTCCTCTCAATTCTAAGGTCCATTCCTGTTAAATTTGCATGTCTGGCCACTTTTGGCCACATCGGTCATTCTTGCAAAATGGGGTCGTTTTTGCAAAAGTGGTTCAATTACCCATGTCTTAGGATCTTTAGTCCACAACTCGGTGTCATATCACTTTAAGGTCCATCCTTGTCGTATTTGCGTCCCTAGCCACATTTGGCCATATCGACCGTTTTTGCAAGATGGGTCATTTCCGCAAAGTAATTTTTAAGGCCATGATTGTTGGGAGTTTGAAACCGTGTAAGCCTTAAATATGGTGTTTTTCATGCATTAGGGGGGCAACCTTGTCGAGTTTACACTAATAGCCACCCTCGGCCACTTAGGCCATTTTGTAAAGATAGCCAATAGTGTCTTGCATCTGTCCACTAGGAAATGATGTGGTGTCACGTAGTGTCCCAAGTCGCTAACCATGTTCTCTTCATTTAGGTATGGACCCATTGATTCGATCCAAAGTTCTGATGGTAGTAAAGATTCCTAGGAAGTTGATCAAGTGGTGGAAAATGTTTTCGCTTTTAGAGCAACATGAGCTAATGCAGAAATTTGGCACCCTCACTTCCCTGCTTGATCACACCTCGCCCGAACTTAGTGTAGGCGATGATGACCTATTGGGATCCGCAAAATTTGATTTTTAGATTTGGAAAGTGTGAGATGACTCCTACCTTGGCGGAAATGTCTGGTCTCACTCGTTTAAGCTATATAGGCAAGGACATGATACTTCTCCGAGACCACTCTAGGACAAGATTCCTCAGCAACCTGGGCCTGAAAGACAATAGGCATTTAAGATGTCTCGAGCAGTCCTGGATATCCTTGGATTATTTGTTTGCTAGATTTGGACCACAAGATAGTTTTGACGTCTTTTGGGATGAGTTCTGCACAACCAAGGCAAAGTGGCAAAGATGTCGACTCGAAGCATTTAGCCTTGCTTTGTTGGGATTATTGGTTTTCCCATTAGATAAGAGGCACATTAGCATCCGTCTACAATCAGTGGTTATGACACTATTTCATGAGAAGCAACGCAAAACCGTTACCGTTGTGCTGATGATCTTAGCAGAGTTGTATCGAGCCCTGAGTGAGGTTAGGGGAGGTGTCAGGTATTTCGAGGGAAGTAACCTTTTGCTACAATTGTGGATGATGGAGCATTTGCATACCGCTTCCTTACTTTGTCCCATCGACCGTGCCTTGAGGGATCGGGTGGTATGCATCGAGTGTAGGATGAAATCTCCTAAGTTTATATACCCAGTAGGCGTCACAACTTGGATTGAGTTCCTTGGTTTGAGGACAAATGAGAATGTTTTGTGGGCTTACCTTTGGCTACCTTTAGATGAGATCTTGGTAGGATGCTGCATGCATCCTTTCCTGATGCTGATAGGACTTGAGTGTGTCAGGCCGTACACTCACGTTAGGTAATGCAACAGTTGGGCAGGAGACAAGAAGAGCCTCCGACTTTGAATCTTCGGAGGCACATCATGAATTTTAGCAAAAAGGCGGGTGACGAAATCAAGTACGTGAAATACTGGAACAATGCAAATAGAATGAAGAAAAATACATTAGTAGAGGACGTTGGCAGGCCCGAGTGTACTCATGAGTACTTGATCTGGTTACAGTCCGTCCCACTAGGGGTCAGCACCCCATTGCCAGCACAACTTAGGGGTCGGGTAGTTTATACAGATGATTTTGAGGAGACATCGAACCAAGATCCTTGGGATAAGCTTGAGTTGATAAAGTCTCAGTTAGAGAGATTGGCAACAAACGTGGAGCAGCATGGCCAATATTTATTTAGGGTCGGCCTTCAGGATGCGGGGGCACATGCCAAGGCCTTTATTCCCAGCATCGGTGTTTCTTTACGAGGCATGTTATAGAGTTTGAGCATAATGGACAGCCTAGGACCATCCCAGCCGGGGGCATCACATCCAGGAGTTGATTGAGGAGGATTTCTGTTATTATTCACATGTTTTGAGTCTGTTTATGTCATTTTTTATTTTCTAGCCTTATCTAGTAGTACTGAAGGTAGTGTCAGAGTCTGTCGTAGTGTAGTTGAGTCAGTTAGTCTTTCATTCTCGTACTTCCCATTTTGTAAACCGAAAATTTTTAAATGAAAAAAAAGGATTTTTATTTTATTTTCCATCACTTTTCCAGAAGTATGCTTGGTCTGATTCATGAGGGACATGATACGTAGGCAACCTACATCGGGTTCGATCGAATTATTTTTTAAAAAAACCAAGAAAAAAGAAAAGAAAATAGTGAAAAAAGAAGAAGAGAGAAAGAATGGGAAGAAAATGATAAGAGGTGCGAGAAAAGAAAGAGAAGGAAGGATTGAAATGAGCAAATTGGGATGATGCCATATGACCCTGTGACCCTCAAAGCCATTTTAGAACCGCTAATTGTTGATAGGTGCATTTCACGTAACGTGATATTATTATAAGATAAATGCCCTAACGCTAACATGGTGGTTTTGTGTTGTTTTGCTCTGCTATTTTTATTCATTCCCAGGAAGGTGGTTAGTTTGTTGGCATCCTGACAAGTCATCCATACAACGCTAGGTCAAAGCGCCAAACAATCATGGCTAGCTAAGAAACAAACACAGGAGTTGTAGACCCACTAAGGGAGATTGTTGAGTCAGAATTGGAACTGCAAGAGGAGGTCCGAAGGTTGAAGCATCAGATGGCGGAAATGTATCAAGCCTGGGTTATGGGACACCCTCCACCCTCGTTCCCTACCAACTACACAGAAAACTCTGTCTCCATTCCACCACTCTCCCAATCCCAGATGCCCAATACCGTTGATCTTTCCCCACAACACGCACCGGGCTTCACCCCTTACCATAATTACCCTGGTACTTCGGCCCAAATTTTTCATGCTCCACCAGCCAAAACAACCTCATACCCTGCTCCGACATCTGCTCCTATTTTTGTACCCCTTCCACAAGCTACCCTTCACCGATCATCTAGTGAGCCCACTTTCACAGCTCCAGATACCCAATATTATGCCCGGAACCCACATTCAAAGTCCTAGATCCTTACTCTTACACTCTCCATTTTGAGCCTCATGTTGAAACTGACAAACCACCCAAGAACGTAGAGCAAGAGGAGATGTTCAGGAAGGTAAAAAGCTTAGAGCAATCATTGAGAAATATGCAAGGTTGGGAAACCAGGTGAGTGTGGCCTATAAGGATTTGTGTTTGTTCCCCGATGTCCAACTGCCTGCCGGGTTCAAGATGCCCAAGTTTGACTTGTATGACGGACATGGGGATCCTGTAGCTCATCTGAGGGGTTATTGCAATAAAATGAGAGGCGCCGGGGGAAAAGACGAATTACTGATGGCATACTTTAGCCAAAGTCTAAGTGGGGCAGCTTTAGAATGGTACACCCGCCAGGATGCCAGGAGGTGGTACACATGGGACGATATGGCTCAAGCCTTCGCCTGGCACTTTCAGTACAATATAGACATTGTCCCAGACCGCTTATCTTTGACCAAGGTGGAAAAGAGACCCAGTGAAAGCTTTAGATAATATGGGTTCCGATTGAGGGATCAAGCTGCACGAGTTAATCCTCCGATGGAAGAAGACGAGATGGTTGAATACTTCCTTCAAGCCCTGGAGCCTACTTACTATGGACATTTGATTTCAACCATTGGTAAGTCTTTAAATGATGTGGTAAAGATGGGAGAAATGGTGGAAGAGGGGCTCAGGTCAAGCAAGATCATGAGCTACTCCGCCGTAAAAGCAACCACCCAGACAATCCAGAGTGGTACCGGAAGTTTGCTAGGCAAGAAAAAGAAGGACGATGTCGCCATGGTTGTCTCTAGACCATGGCATGGCCAAAGGGGTTCACCTCATCAGTACACCCGTCCTTGACCCCGACCTTAAACCTACGCCCAAGCTCCATATAATCCACCCCAACACTACTTTCCCCCGCAAAACCCCCAATACTCAGCCAGGCCACCTAATACCATGTTCACCATGCCCAGTCATACACTCAACCTCCTTCTTACCCAAAACGGCATACCCCAGCCCCACAGAATACATACCCAGCTCCACAAAATGACTACCCGCCTCCACAAACCTACCGAAACCCTTCCAGTCCAGGCTTTCGGCCACGCCTGTATTCAGAAACGAAAGGTTGCAGCGGAAGAAAACTTTCACCCCGCTTGGGGAATCTTATACTAGGCTATTCTAGAGATTGATGCAGGTGGATGTGTTGAGGCCAATCGAGTCAAAATTGCCAAACCCTCCTCCAAAGAATCTAGATTACTCTCTTAGCTATGCATATTGCTCTGGTGCTCCGGGGCATGATACAGAAAAGTGTTGGCATCTGAAAAATGCCATCCAAGAGCTCATCGACACAAATCAGATTGTGGTCGAAACTCTAGAAGCACCCAACATCAATCAGAACCCATTGCCGGCCCATGATGAAACAAACATGATTGAGATAGTTCACAAGGATGGGGATCCCAAGAAGTCTTCTAAGTCCGTCATGATGATTCAGGCTTGTGAAAGTAATTTGGTTAAAGCTCTAGACTCTAACAAAGAAAAGCCCTTGACAGTTGAAGGGGCGACATAAAAGCTGAGCTCGATCAATTTGAAGCCACCTGTGTTGGTCGTGAAAGGGCCTTTGAAAGATATTGGGGCAAGTCCGGAAAGTTCAAAAGTGGTAGTGCCAGGGATTCTAAGTAAGCTTGTCATAGTTGTGAAGGGGGATCCTATTACCTCTATCATCATTAAACCAGTGACCCAGCTGTCCGTGGTTGATGCCAAAGCTATTCCGTGGAATTACAAACAAGTGATAGTGATATACAAAGGAAAATAAATAGAGGACGAAGTTAATGAAACTGGAAGATTGACTCATTTTGGGAGATGTTTCACCCTAGATGAATTAATGAAAGCCAAGACATTCAAGGATAGCCAAATGCCAGTAAAGAAATCGGTCACCGAAGAGGAGGCTGGGGAGTTCCTGAAAAAGATGAAAGTGCAGGATTATTCCATTGTGGAGCAGTTAAGGAAAACACCAGCTCAGATTTCTCTTCTGTCTTTGCTGATACATTTAGATGAACGTTGCAGGGTACTGATGAAGATTTTAAATGAGGCATATGTTCCTGACAAAATCACAGTGAACCACTTGGAAAATATGGCTAGCAAGATCTTTGAAGTAAATAAGATCACTTTCTCAGATGATGAACTTCCTATGGAGGGTACAGAATACAACAGAGCTCTTTATCTCATGGTGAAGTGTGAAGATTCTATTGTCTCAAGGGTTTTAGTTGACAATGGCTCTAGTGCAAATATTTTCCCCCTGTCTACTCTACAAAAACTGAAGATCGGCATCGAAAGAATCCATATGAGCAGTGTGTGTTCGAGGCTTTGATGGGGGAGCTAAAGACTCCGTTGGAGATATAATGCTTGAATTGTCAATAGGGCCAGTTGAGTTCACCATGGAATTCCAAGTGTTAGATGTGGTTGTCTCCTACAATCTATTGTTGGGCAGGCCCTGGATACATACTGCTAAGGCAGTTCCGTCTTCTCTGTACCAAATGGTGAAGTTCGAATGGGACAGGCAGGAAATAGTTGTGCACGGTTATGAGGACTTATCAGCCTGTAATGATACAATTATTTCGTTTATTGAAGCTGAAGATGATAAGGGACCTTGGGCCTATCAAACTTGAAACAGTGTCCGTTGAGAAGATCCCTAAAGGAGAATGCATTCCGGGTCCTAAGCTATCCTCCGCGTCTGTCATGGTAGCGAATGAAATGTTGAAGAATGGTTTTGTACTGGTAAGGGTCTGGGCTCATCTCTGCAGGTTATTGTGCATCTAGTGCACCCCAGTGGGAATCCAGGTACATTTGGTTTAGGATTCATGCCCACAGAGAAGGACGTAAAAAGGGTTAAAAATCGGAAACAGAAGGTATGGTCACTCCCCAAGCTTGTCCCGCACATCTCTAAGTCTTTTGTCAAGCCAAGGGCCGAAAAACCTCTAACCTCATCAGTGCCAAAACCTGTGGTCGATGTTGATGAAGAGCTGATCAAGAGGTTCCAGAGTTTGTTCGATGAGGTCAATATGGTAGAAATTGGTGAATGTTCTAGTAAAGCAAATGTGCAGCTCGTTGGGCCAAACGTGAAGCTTAGCAATTGGGAAGCTACTTCTCTCCCCACTAGGAAAGAGTTTTGGTAGTCTGCTTTGTTTTCCTTTCTGTTATCTGGGTTATTCTAGGGTTGTAATCCAGATTTTTAGTTTTTACTTGTTTTGATGTTCAAACCCTTCTATCCTTTTATTTTCAATGAAATGCAATTTCCCGTTTTCTAGTATTTCTAATAGTGTTTCATTTTGTTTTTCTTTTATACAGTTCTTTTTATGCTGGTTGCAATGACATGACATGCATGAAATTTTTTTAGCCAAGTCTTAAAAGCCAATCCAATTCTAAAATAATAATCTAAGAAGTAGAATATGATGATGAAATAGAATATGATGAAGAAGAAGTATTTGAGGAAATCAGTAAAGAGCTAAAACAATTTGAAGAAAAACCAAAGCCTAATCTGAGTGAAACTGAAGAAATCAATTTAGGGGACCAGGATAATGTTAGGGAAACCAAGATAAGTGTGCATCTGGAACCACAAGTTAAGGAAGAAATAATCAAAACATTGTTTGAGTACAAATATGTCTTTGCATGGTCGTATGACGATATGCCGGGCTTAAGCACTAATTTTGTAGTTCATAAATTGCCAACTACCCAGCATTCCCTCCTGTCAAGCAAAAGCTAAGAAAGTTCAAGACTGATATGAGCGTGAAGATCAAAGAAGAAATCACAAAGAAGCTTTGTGCAAAGGTCATTCGGGTCACTCGATATCCCACTTGGTTAGCTAACGTTGTGCCAGTACAAAAGAAGGATGGTAAGACCAGGGTATGTGTTGATTACCGTGATCTTAACAAAGCGAGCCCAGAGGATAATTTTCCATTGCCAAACATTCACATTCTGATCGATAATTGTGCCAAGCATGAGATTGGGTGTTTTGTGGATTGTTATGCGGGATATCACCAAATTTTGATGGACGAGGAAGATGCAGAAAAGACAGCGTTCATCATGCCATAGGGAACATATTGCTACCGGGTAATGCCATTTGGTCTAAATAATGCTGGGGCAACTTACATGAGGGCGATGACCACCATATTTCATGACATGATACATAAGGATATTGAGGTTTATGTATATAATGTGATCATAAAGTCAAAGAAGTAGTCTGACCATGTCAAGGATTTGAGGAAGTTTTTCCAAAGGCTCCATAGGTACAACCTTAAGCTCAATCCAGCGAAATGTGCATTTGGTGTCCCCTCTAGGAAATTGCTGGGATTCGTGGTTAGTAGACACAGTATAGAGTTGGATCCGTCAAAGATAAAAGCCATCCAAGAGTTACCGTCGCCAAAGAACAAAACTGAGGTGATGAGTTTGTTTGGAAGGTTAAATTACATTAGCAGGTTTATTACTCATCTCACGACAACCTGTGAACCCATCTTTAAGCTGTTGAAGAAGAATGCTGCAGTCAAGTGGACTGACGAGTGTCAAGAAGCATTTGATAAGATTAAGAGGTACCTGTCAAGCCCACCTGTGCTGGTCCCACCACAGCCTGAGAGACATTTAATTCTCTATTTGACAGTCTTGGATAATTCTTTTGGCTGTGTATTGGGTCAACATGACATCACGGGAAAGAAGGAGCAAGAAATCTATTATCTCAGTAAGAAGTTCACTCCCTATGAGGTTAAGTACACTCTGCTTGAGAGGACATATTGCGCCATGACTTGGGTGGCACAAAAGTTGAAGCATTATCTTTCGCCCTACACTACTTACCTCATTTCTCATATGGATCCTCTAAAGTATATCTTTCAGAAGCCTATGCCCACAGGAAGACTTGCAAAGTGGCAGATTTTACTCACAGAGTTTGACATCATTTATGTGACTCGGATTGTGATGAAATCCCAAGCATTGGCCGACCACTTGGCCGAGAATCCGGTGGATGACGAATATGAGCCACTGAAGACTTATTTTCCTTATGAAGAGGTCATGTGTGTTGACGAGGTGGACCTTGATGAAAAGCCAGGTTGGAAACTCTTCTTTGATGGAGCTGCTAGCATGAAAGGTGTCGGCATATGGGCTGACTCATCTCTGAAACAGGGCAACACTACCCTATAACAGCCCAACTTTGATTTATTGCACCAATAACATGGCTGAGTACGAAGCATGCATTCTGGGTTTGAGGTTAGCTGTAGACATGGGAGTCTCAGAAATACTGGTTCTGGGAGATTCAGATTTGTTGGTTCACCAGATTCAAAGAGAATGGGAGACTCGAGACTTGAAGCTCATACCGTACCGACAGTCTCTACATGATCTTTGTCAACGATTCAGGTCGGTAGAATTCACACATATTCCCAGGATTCATAATGAGATTGCCGATGCTTTGGCTACTCTGTCATCAATGTTACATCATTCGGACAAGGCTTATGTTGACCCCGTGTATATCCAAGTTCGTGATCAACATGCTTATTGTAATGTGGTTGAAGAGGAAATTGATGGCGAACCTTGGTTCTATGATATCAAGGAATACATCAAGTCGAGGGTATATCCAGTACATGGCACAGGTGATCAAAAGAGAACCATTCGACATCTGGCTAGTGGATTTTTCTTGAGTGGGGGAATCTTGTACAAGAGGACTCCAGATTTAGGACAGCTGAGGTACATAGATGCTAAATAAGCTTCAACTATCATGGCCGAAGTGCATTCTGGAGTTTGTGGGATGCATATGAATGGGTATGTGTTGGCAAAGAAGATACTTCGAGCAGGTTATTATTGGCTCACCATGGAACGAGATTGCATCAGCTTTGTTCGCAAATGTCATCAATTCCAAGTGCATGGTGATTTGATTCATGCTCCGCCATCTGAGTTGCATACAATGTCCGCACCTTGTCCATTTGTTTCTTGGGGCATGGATATCATTGGACCAATTGAGCCAGCAGCATCGAACATGCATAGGTTTTTTCTGATGGCTATTGATTACTTTACCAAGTGGGTCGAAGCTGTAACTTTCAAGTCCGTGACCAAGAAGGCAGTGGTGGATTTTGTTCATTCAAACATCATTTGTCAGTTCGGAATTTCCAAGGTGATCATCACAGACAATGCTGCCAACCTCAACACTCATTTGATGAAAGAGGTATGCCAACAGTTCAAGATTATGCAACGAAACTCCACTCCGTACCGTCCCAAGGCAAATGGAGCTATTGAGGCTGATAACAAGAACATAAAAAAGATACTTCGTAAGATGGTGCAAGGTTCTAGGCAATGGCATGAAAAATTGCCTTTTGCCTTACTGGGTTATCGCACTACTGTTCGCACTTCAATGGGTGCAACTCCTTATTTGCTGGTATATGGAACTGAGGTAGTTATACCTGCGGAGGTTGAGATTCCATCCCTTCGGATCGTTGCAGAAGCTAAAATTGATGATGATAAGTGGGTCGAAACCCGGCTATAGCAGTTGAGTTTGATTGATGAGAAAAGATTGGCTGTAGTATGGCATGGCCAATTATATCAGAAGAGAATGGCAAGAGCATACAACAAAAAGGTGCGTCCTCGGAAATTCGAAGTGGGCCAGATGGTATTGAAATGCATCCTTCCTCATCAGGTGGAAGCTAAAGGCAAGTTCGCCCCAAACTGGCAGGGGCCATTCATTGTGACAAGAGTGTTTCCCAATGGTGCTTTGTATTTAACAAACATAGAAGGCAAATGTGTAGATATGACTATCAATTCTGATACAGTCAAGAGATACTATGTATAAGTTCTTTGCTTATCTTCATTGTATTTTGTACTTGGCATGTTCAAAGTTGAAATGACGAAGGCATTTTGTTCTGCTATCCAAACACTTTCTTCCTTTGTTACCCCTTTTGAGCCTTATTTGTTTTCTTCATACCCCTCTTTTGTAATCAGGAGCACATTAGAGAATGAAAAAAATGAAAAAATGATGATGAAAAAAAAGGGAAAAAGAAAAGAAAAGAAAAGAAAAAAAAAGAGAAAAAAAAAGAAAGAAAAGAAAAGAAGAAGAAAAAGAAAATAAAAGAAAAAAGCAACAAAAACAAACAATTATCGTTTGAACTACGTTCGACCTGATTCCTTTTAAGGATACGTATGCAGCCTTACACGGTTCAGTCCCATCAACATAAAAATTCAAAATTCCCCAGACCCAAAGAAACTGGGGCAGAAGTTTTGGTTTTGCAAAAGATCCGATTCTAAAAGTTGAAATTTTGAACCCTTTTCATCTTAAATTATTTTGAGCCTTCATGCCACCCTTTCTTTCTAGCCTTATCCAAAAGCCTAAATTACGGTCCAGAAAGACCTTCCGATCAATCTTTGAGGTTGCCAAGTCAAGCAAGATAAATGTATGATTTACATCATGGGTAATACTTTATTCATGGACACAAGGGAAAAATGAATAAAATGAGAGAGTCTTATTGGTGAAAACCCTCACGGGCACCATAAGGTGATGGTGAGCTGAGAGAAAATTTAAAATGAGAGAGTCTGATTGGTGGGCACCGTAAGGCGATGGTGAGCTGAGAGAAAATTTAAAATGAGAGTCTTATTGGTGAAAACCCTAATGGGCACCGTAAGGCGATGATGAGCTGAGAGAAAATTTAAAATGAGAGTCTTATTGGTGAAAACCCTCGTGGGCACCATAGGGCGATGGTGAGTTGAGAGATGAACAAATGAGAGAGACTTGTTGGTGAAAACCCTTTGGGGAATTACAAGTCGAATGAGGCTCATGACTTTACAGAGAAATTGGATCAGTGAAAGCCCGATTTTTGAAGTATGAAGACATGACAAGAACTGAAAATATGATTGGACGGATTAGGCTGATCAATCCGAAATGCATGTCATGATCATTGGAGCTGGTCGCTTCCCTCAGATAAGTCTTCCTTTTCCCATTCTTCTTCACAGAGTCATTTGTGTTCAAAATTTTCCTTTGTTCCTTTTGTCAAAAATCATTTCACTTTGCTCTTTGAGTCTATCTTTATGAGTCTCTTTCGAATTAGCCCTTGTTAAACAAGCAGGAAAGGATTTCAAAGCCTATTACCAGCTTCTAAATTTCACAAAGCGGAGTTCGGCCAGGCACACCACAATTGACATGATTTAGAATAAGAAGTATGGTGATAACCGAGGTTCAGGCAATCAAGTAAATCTTGAATTTTGAGAAAATACAAGGATTCAGCAACGTTCAGAATAAAACACAATGCAACAAGTGAGTGTAAGAGATTCAGGTCATTCAGAGGTTTTTTGGTCTAGTTCCAATCAAAAGGTCAAACAACTCCTTGCTGGCTCGAAGCAACTGATTAGAATGAGGCATGGAAGTGGCAGAAGCAGACACTCAGTAATGATGCCACAAACTAACCGCCACGTTTTCAAACTAACAAGATTTTATTTGTTTGAAACAGTGGCAAAAAAATTTATTAATCCACAGGGACCCTCCCATGAAAAAGGCATGGTTCATGGGTAAGAAATTCTGTTCAGAATCCCCCAAGACGAGAGCATGACTCAGGTAATTCATTCTCGGCTTTCAGGACCCTCCTGGATAATGGGATTTAGTTTTCAAGTTTTCAAGACCTTCCTGGATAATGAGATTTAGTTTAAAGTTTTTAGGACCCTCTTGGATAATGAGACTTAATTTTAAGTTTTCAGGACCCTCCTAGATAATGGGATATAGTTTTAAGTTTTCAGGACCCTCCTGGATAATGGGACTTAGATTTAAGTTTTAGCGTAAGTTCTACCTTTAGGAAATATAATTTAGCTTTAAAGTTGTCACTCTTAATATGAGATTTAATTTGAAGTTTTCAGGGCCGTCATGGATAATGGATTTAGCTTTTAAATTCTTAGAGATCTTTAGGTAACATGATTCAATTAACACTCACAGATGTGACCAGATTCCAAACTGGGGTAGAAAAATTTCTTTTGTTTTGTCTGTTTTATTGTAATGTCAGGCGCCCACCTGGAGAACAAGGGAATACGATTCAAGTTTTTGGCAATCAGGCGCCCACCTGGAGAACAAGGGAATACAATTCAAGTTTTGGCAACCAGGAGCCCATCTGGAGAACAAGGAAATACAATTCAAGTTTTGGCAATCAGGCGCCCACCTGGAGAACAAGGGAATACAGTTCAAGTTTTTGGCAATCAGGCGCCCACCTGGAGAACAAGAGAATACAATTCAAGTTTTGGCAATCAGGCACCCACCTAGAGAACAAGGGAATACAGTTCAAGTTTTTGGCAATCAGGCGCCTACCTGGAGAACAAGGGAATACAGTTCAAGTTTTGGCAATCAGGCACCCACCTGGAGAACAATGGATACAATTCAAGTTTTGGCAATCAGGCGCCCACTTGGAGAACAAGGGAAATACAGTTCAAGTTTTGGCAATCAGGCACCACCTGGAGAACAAGGGAATTCATTTCAGAGTTACTTTCAATTCGCAAATTCAAGAAGCATAGGGAGCTCGCCTGAAGAACAGGGTCTATTTTTCAATTTCATGTTGGAGATCAAGTAGAGATTCAAGACAAGAAGTAGATAGGATCTTGTATTTTTCTTTTACTTTTGCTGTAATTTTTCCTTTTATTTTCGATGTAATGGCAGGAATAGCGGACCAGAACCTCGACGACAATTCACTCGGCTCTCCACCTCGGTATACTCCATCGCTCTTCTCACTCCGAACTACACGTGGCTTGATTCCTTTATAGCCAAGGATATATAGGCAGCTCAGATAACAGGGCTCGGTCACATTCTCTTTTCTTTTAGTTTTGGTCTCTCTAAACACGGGTCGAGTCAAAAGCATGTCTTGTTGTTCTTTGTCTGAAAACTCTTCGTGTTTCCAATCAAAGAGGGGCAGCTGTAGACATGTAATTTTTGACCCTCCCCATTTTACGTATTTTAGTGTTAAATATTTAGTTTAGGTCTAATATAGCTATTTCAACTAGTTTTAACTATTTTACTTTATTTTGTTAGTATTACCATTATAATAATTATTTTGTTTAAGGATTTTAGCATTATTATAATATATTATTTAATTCTACTAGGATTTTAATCTATTTATATTCATTTTTATTTTAGAATAATTTTGAAAATACCAAAAATATCTTCATGCCATAGTAGTTTGTTTTGATTAATTAGTAATAATTTTACAATATTATAGTATATTGTTTTAGAAAAGATATCAACATTTTTAGCCTTGTAAAACCAAAGGGCCATTTTCTAAAGACAGTTTTAGTCCAAATAGAGGCCCAAAATCGGCAGCCCACCCCGTTGACCCGCTCTCAACCCATGGCCCGCTTCACTTTTCACACTCAATCTTGGCCATCCATTCACATTAATCCAACAACCCACAATTAATTCCCCCACCACATAAAACCTTAACATTTGCTAACTCTAAACCTAATCTCTCTAACCAAACGACGCCACCCCCTCCTACACTCTCCGCCGCTGCCATCACCCAAACTCGCCGGAAAAACTCACCAACTCGGCGAGTTAACTCAACTGGTCCCCATGGTCCCCCCTCTACTCCCCTCTCCTTCTTCCATGTCACACACTCCGTACAAAGCCTCATCATTTTTACGCGTTTTCTTGCTCTCTAAGTTCAAATCGAATCAATGGGGGTCGTAGAATGAATAAATGTCAATCTAGACCCTCTGTTTATTCGATTTCAAACTATAAAGGAGAGAAATCGGGGGATTTTGAGGAGGGAGAAGAAAAATCGAAAAATCTAGACATACATTTCGAGAAAATTGGGAAAAAAGTTCTAGGGTTCTTTTCAGTTCTTGAGGTTTTTTTGTTTGGTTTTGCTTTCCAGAAAAACAAAAATACAAAAAATAGTTTGACTTTAGGTTTTGTTCGAATCTTGTTTTTATTTCAAAAATCAGAAAATACCCCAAAATATTTTAATCTCTTCCTTCCAATTTTTGTTTACGAAGATGGTTGAAGTTGCGTGGATTTAGCGGAGTTGAAGTGCCGATTCGAGTTTTTGTCCCGAATCCGAGCGTGTGTCTCTTGCCCTTTGGCTGTTGTTGCTTCAGATTTCCATTGTCGGATTCACTTGTATTTGATCCCAAGCGAAATTTAATTAAAAGTTTTTGCGTGCTCAGGTCTGTCTCTCTTCCCTCTTTCCCCTTCAGTTTTGATGTGTGATTTAAAGGTATTACTGGACTTTTCTCTGAATTTCATTCTCATGTCTTGTTAGAGCATATTTTATATCCTTGGTTTGAGAAATCAACGTGTTGCTCCAGAAATCTTGGTATCTTGGTTGGTCATCTATGTGACAATCTCGTTTTATTTATGGGTTCAATAAGTTTCATTGCAAGAAGTCACATCTGGATTTCAGATTTAACTTGAGGATCTGGATTTTCAGTTTGAATTTAATTTTACTTCATGGAATGTTATAGAAGGTGAAAAGATTATAATACTATTTTTGAACTTCAATAATCTTACTATGGAATTTTACTACAAGATTGTGATACCATTTCTTCTCGTTAATTCATTAGCTTCTTGTTGGTTAGTATTGTTACCGCATGTTTGAATTCACTGTCATTTTTCAGAAGAAAAGGTCAGCATGTTCATGAAGTCGTAGTATCCAATTGAGGAGTGATTTCTTTAGTTTTGGTCTCTAGAGTTGTTGGAATCTAATGACCATGAAAATATTTTAATTGATGGAAATGTTTAATAGTCTATTCATAAAAGTGATATCTCTTGGATGGAATGATGTGGCTCTTAATCAGTTGGAGTAACGTTATCATACTAACATCGCCCATATATCATTTTGGTGAATACCCTTAGTATTAATTGAATTTGTTTAGTCTTATTGGTCCTAGTTCTTTCTTATCTAGGTATTTTGAGTTTTGGTTCCTTTAAGTTGTCTTGAGCTTCATCCAAGTTTAATACTATTTGTCTACTATTTTCCTTTGATTGATTGTTTGAGCTGAGTATCTAGTTAAATTAATTAGTTTTGGTCATACTGTTGCTTGACTGTCGGTTTGCGCCTTGAGTTTCTTTATGTGTTGATGTTTGACGTTAGTTCACATACTAATGGAAAAGATAATGAAGAGAATTGCCTGTTGGTATGGGGGATTTGAGTTTAAACAGAATTAAAAGAAAGTAAGCATTGGATTGGCGTGACTGTTCTGTTTTTGTTCTACTTTTCCTCCTATTTCACTTTGTTATTTGTTAGGAGCATGTTTAGGCCGACCACATTTGGATAGGCAAGCCTTAGAATTTTTGTTGGTCTCGAGGCGAGAGGACGTTCCCTTAGTTAAATTTATGAGAGAATGCCCTGGAGGATTTGTATATATTTTATTCTGGGGTATGCCTCGAAGTATTTGTACTTGGAGATCGATAGTAGAACTCGTAGTATTTTTACTTTTATTTTTCTTTTTATTAGGTGGGGACGACCTCGAGCCTCATGTGTGTTTATTCTGTTTTTTTCGTGATTTTACCTCAATTTGAATATTTTAAAAGCCGACTAGATCAAGTATGCAACCATACTAGTTACGGGACTTGGGGAGTGCCTAACACCTTCTCTCCGAGTCAAATGAACTCCCTTACCAAATCTCCGGTGCAGACTCAATTTGGAGTCCAAAGTGTTTTAAAGGAAAAATCAATTTTTTTAAAAACGGTGACCTGGCACACCGAAATCAAAGTCAGGTGGCGACTCTGAGTTATATTATTTTGAACACAATTTTGTCACTTTTTAATTAAAAACCTTTTTGAGCTTTACCAATCTAATCTTTTAAATATTTTAAGAGGGGTAGTGAGGTTGAAAAAAAGGGGTGTGACACCACCAGCTGGGATAGCAGATGGCATCTGATAGAAACCGAGAGGGAGATGCTCCTCCTCCTTTGGGGATCTTTGGAGGGGGACAGAATAATTGTGCCCTAAATTCCCATGAACTGGGGGCTGGGGAATAAAGATATCCTCCTCTCGGACAACTGTGGTCGGTGGAGATGATGTAGCAGTTGCTGGTGACGAAGGTAAAGTTGCTGAAGAGAGAGATGAAGCTGATGGCATTGTAGGTAGAGAAACAGCTACGACAACCACAATGCTAGTTGTTGGTTTCTCATCAACTGAGGACGGGAGAGTCCCGGTACCCACCTCATCGTACTAGGAATAGTGACTGGGACTCGAAAGAGAGAATTGGAATCTTCCACTATATTACACTCCCTAGAGTGCCGAGGCATTGTCCTCGGTTGGCATAACTAACTCAACAGATTGAGCATTTTATTGAGCTGATGAAAGTTGTCATCTTCTATGTAGAGAAGCCCCCTCATCACTGACTCTTCTATCATCGTCGATTAATATGGTGTCTATGGCCGGGTCGAACGTGACGCTCTTCACCACAGCATCTGAGGATGGCTCGGGCGCCGCACTCTTTGCCTTTTTATTTTTTTCCTCGGCTGCAGAGGAGCATCGCCTTTTTTGTTTCTTGCTCTCCGGCTGAGGACTCTAAGAAGAAACACTTGCATCAGAAGTAGGATCGACTACACCCGTTTGGGCAAAGGCCTCCTGCAACCACGCCACATTTGAGGGATCATCTACAACATCCTCCTAGGGGACAGTAACAGAGCCCTGAGGTAGACCTGTATTCAATAGGAGAGAAAGATTAATCATTTTTCCTATACGAAAGGTAAAAACAAGATGAGTTTGACCTACCATGATTTTTGGCCTTCCACCCATATTTATGGGCCCGTTCTTTTCACATGCGGGTCTCATGCATAGTGACATCCAAAATCTTATGGACCCACTAGTCCAAGCCTTCAACCCTAAGCGGTGTCCACCGAGTTGCTGAAATAAGTGAAAGAAGAAGGATCAGAAATAGCATGAGGCAGTCTTTAACTAGAAGAAAAGACGGACGGTGAACTTACGAGTATGGTTCCATATTCCGGAAAGGATGGAGTCGTGGCCGGAATGATATCCCTGGTGGCAACTGTAACGAACCATTCCATCCACCATGTCATCATACATGCTAGTTAGCAAAGCATGATGGCCACATTTGCTAAAATTTATCAACCCCCCACGGAAAATCTTGGGAGAATAAAGGTTCATTAGTCGAGCCAGGAATAGTTCTTTTCCCATCTCTTGGCATAGACGCCGAAGACAAGCAATTGTCCTTCACACAAAAGGACTTACCTGTGCCAGGCATACCTGGTAACATATGCAAAACTCCACGATAACAGAGTCAAGCTCCTCGCTCAAAGAGAATGGGCCCAAAGTGAAGGAATAATTCAGTGTAAACATACGTAAAATCTTCTTAGGTAAGATTATCCATTTCACCAGGTCAGGAGCGATGATGTTTAAATCATAAAACGGTAGTCTTCCTTCACAGCAGGAATGTTGGAAGGGCGGATGAAAGAAGGATACATGCCAACAACCCATGTGCGAGGGTTGGCAGAAGGATACTTATTTTCAAAGTCCTTAGTTGTGATGGGTTTTCTTGGAATAATGGTGCTCACCGTGGGAGGAGCAGTATCATCAGCACTACTTTTGTTCTTTGAGGACTGGGATTTCTGGAAGAGGAGGCCATTGTTATCAGAAAGGAGAAAAGGTTTTTTCAAAAGAAGAAGATTAGAGATAATTGAAGACAAGTATGAGTTGAGTAAAGAGAGTTTGGAAAGTTATGACGTGTAAATTGAGAAGGTTGATGTATAAAAGTAAAGGAATAGCAACTAAAATCGTGGTCATGATTACCTCGAGAACCAGTGAAAACGCTGCTGAATCAGGGAATGATGCGTGTTCAGGACATTAAATGCGGAGAGACGTGCGTCTAATAGACCGTCATAAACTTATCAGAGGAGGTTAAAAAATTTCCCGCCAAGAAAGGTATCTTTACCAACTTTCCAGTGACACAAGAATATGCCACCGAAAAGTAGGAGGACTATCTGTAGATGGTAAATATGTTCATACTAAATGCTCGCATGATAAAGAGACACGTGGAGCCAAAGACTGAAGACATTTAGGTCCGAAGGCAATGATTTCGTTTCTTACCGAAGAGAATGGCGCCCATAAAGGTAAAATAAATGTCTGCCACCCGGTGACATTTAATGGAGAATATTCTATAGCATTAAGTGCATGGTCCGTTACAGAGAATGTGACATTCACTGCCTACCATTACACATTCTTCAATAGCCCTCATAATGGTCATGTAAGAGGGGCTTGATCCTACCCTAGGTGCAAATAAAATAGTAAGTTCTACAACCATTGTAAAAAGACACGAATTTTCTGACAAACATATATTATACTCTGTTAAAATCTCAATACTATTTTATCTTCTTGCTTATTAATATTGTCACTATTGCCTTCGGAAGTTCTACTCCCCGAACCAGGATTTCTACTGTTTTATCTCGTTTTTAACGCTAAGTCATATATTCTTGTTTACTTTATTTATCATTTTCGGATCAAATCGATTCACTTGTCTATAAACCACGTATAAATTCAACTGTACCGATTTATGGGTAAACATCCCTAATCATAATATAAATACCTTTTCAGATTTTCGTCTAAATAGAAAAATGTTTATCTTCAGAACTTCTAAACAGCTAATTCATTCATTTTTAATCTCTGCCAATTATAAATTAACTATAGAATTTCTGAAACTATTTTCCAAATTCTAGTAACTATATTCTAATTATGTTTGTGATTTGATATAATTTATCGAAATGGACTAATTAAACTTATATGCACTGAAAGTGCAAGAATTTTTTTGCTCTATTAGTGTATTTGATACAAGTTATAGCAGGTAACTTACGCATTTTATTTTTTCATAAATTAGGATTACTATATATAGGATACTTGTTGTCGTACATCATCTTAATCTTATGATGTTAAAAAATCATACACCGTTAGTATATAGAAATTCTATTGAACTAGCTAGATAAGGGTCTCGATCATAAGCACAAACAGGACGTTTGCTGCCAATCGCAAGTCCAAATAAACTTCCTTTTTAAGGTTGCAGTTATAACCCAACAGATGGAGAGAACCAATTAGGCTAAACTACGTAAAAAACATGAGAAGGCCAGAAAGTATATAGTATTGTGTTCTGATATGGACTTTTGGTTCACTATTGGAATCTGTAGTTAAAAACGAATAGCAGAACACTGATTATATTTAGGCAAAAAAGAGAGCCTTGAACCAGTACCACTTTACCAGAAAGATTTAAGTAGGTCATTTTCTTGTTATATACGCACCAAAGCTCTTGGGATGCTTCCAATTGGAGCAACTTAAAAGTTAAATTTTCCATTTGCTCGACAGTATTAATATTTGCTTCAATTTCATTGGCTCATTCTATTTTTCTTTTTATTAATACAAAATATAAGTAGTATTATTTTTACTCTTCAGTGATTAGTATGCACTGGATATTGCCTCGTGTGATAGCAACTTTTCCAAAGAAGAAATTAAAATTGGGCCACTCCAAAAGGCAAATAAATCTGCACGTTCTAAAAGTTGTGGCTTAAAGTTTGTAGCTTTACATATAGTCTCTCACTTTTTTTTCTTTGTTGGTCTACTATCTATAAAGAAAGTTAGAAACTAACTAGGAATCTCTACGTTGTTCTTGTTCTACTATATGCGCATCTTTGAGCTGTGGGAGCACTTATAAATGAACCCAACTAATGCCCCTAGGCCCTAGTTTTCATTAAAATGATTTTAATTACTGCCTCTAAGTTAATCTAACATAAGACTAACTTTAGGACTACACTCTACTAGTGGACTAAACATGCTATTAATTCTCAAAATCTTGGAAGTGATTGACACTATAAAATGAAAGGACCAGTATAATTAAAAATAAGAAAAAGTAAAAGAAGAAAAGACTCAAACGTGGAGGGGGATTTGATTATATTTTATGAGCTCACGTGAATCCAGTAATATTTGCTTAAACTCTATATTTTTATTAAAAAATTAATTAAATATTTATACATTTTGATTTTTTATTTAATTATTATTATATATTAATTTGAGATCATCGTAAGAATTTATATACTTAAGATCTTGAATCCGCTGCTATTGGAAGGAGTTTGGGGTTGGGTAATGAGAATTAACAAAAAGATAGGGAAGAAAATGACTGAGCTGATACCTGTTGGCATCTACGCAGCAGCCAGTGTCTTGAATATCTTTTACAGATCAGCAGCACATGATACCTTTATATTTTTTAATAGAAAATGCAACTTTATGATTTGTGGTTTACACGCAATGCCATTACACTTTTCCAAAGTTTTTAAACATGTCTCGATCCCACAAACTAAAGCTTACAGTATTTCATATTTTCCCCTTAGAAAAATAAAAGCCAACATTTAATTTTGCCATTTGAATGTGGTCCTTGTCAAAAGACAGACATTCTTTCAGCTCTTATATACTTTGTTTAGTACCGCTGCCTTAGTCTGTTCCAATTCTGCTTAGGCTTCCTTTTATTTAAACAAAGTTCGTTTTACAAACATATTTTCCTTTAATTATTGGCTTTTGTTTTGGAGCTTGCAAAGTTCAGTTTTTGAAAGAAATTGTTTGTTTGAGTTGTTTTTGCACACACACACACACAAAATATTTTATAATTTCAAACTCAGTTTTTGAGTTTTCGTAATATTTGAAACTCTTCAAAAAGCAGCTGGAACAACACTTTTTGCGAAAGCTAAAAAATAAAAATAAGTTTTTGCAAACTGACAAACGCCAAGTGGAATGGTGGATGAGGCGGCGATGGGCTAATGGCATAGTGACTTTGGTCATCTCTTTTTCGTGATTTTCGTTTTGTTTTTAAGCTCTATTCTTTTCTTTTTTTTTTGGTTTTTACCTGGTGTTCAATACTATATTAAAGTCTCGGCTAAATTGGATTTAAGAGGCAAAATTCGGCATCTTTACTCTTCTATGAGCTGATAATAGAGACTAACTGTTTGATCAAATAATTGCTAAACTAATTAATAACAAATTAATAGGGTGAATTTCAGTTGAACTTAATAATCTCTAGATCAAATGGAACAAGATTTTGATATAGTGAAGACAATATAGGGGTGTTAAATAGTATGTGCAATACGATATGGTTCGCAAAATATATATAATATCATAAAAATGCAATAAATGCAAGATATGAGAAGGTATAAAGCAGATGTGAATGAAGAATCTTGAGATTTATGGATAAAAGTTAAGCAATATGTGCTTGAGTAAAGAGAATTAGACAATTCTTTTGTATATAACTTCTCTCCCTTTTACAATATGTTCTTTTTCCTTGAAAAATGGCCGTCTCTTCTTATTTACTAACCCTTTCTATTTATAAGGGATATTTTCCTAAAAAAAAATCCTAAAAAGTATAATATAGAGAATGTTCCTGTAACGATCCGACCGGTTGTTTTGAGCTCTAGCGCGTCGTTCAGCAGTTTGAGGCCATGAGCAGCTTCACTTCAGGTATTATGACTTGTGCGCGCGGTCGGAATTGAATTCCGGAAAGTTCGGAGTTGATTTGGAAAGAGAATTCTCGTTTCGAAGACTTTAAGTTGAAAGAATTGACTAAGGTTGGATTTTTGAGTAAACGACCTCGGAATTGGGATTCGAAGGTTCCAGCAGGTTCGTATGATTTTCGGACTTGGGCGTATGTCCGGACTGGGTTTTGGAAGACCCGGGAACATTTCAGCACCTATTATGGAAGTTAGCATTTTTTGAGGAATTTCATAAGTTTGGGTTGAAGTGCATTTCAGTGTTATCAATGTCCGTTTGGGGTTTCGAGTCTGGAAATAACTCCATATGGTGATTCTGGTATTTGGAGCGCGATCGGAAGTGAATTCAGAGGTCCGTAGGTTATTTTGGAGTCATTTGGCTAAAGATAGGAATTTGAAGGTTTTTGAGAAGTTTGACCGGAAGTGGACTTTTTGATATCGGGGTCGGAATCTGATTCCGGAAGTGGGAGTAGGTCCGTAATGTCGAATATGACTTGTGTGCAAAATTTGAAGTCAATTGGACGTGATTTGATAGGTTTAAACATCGAAAGTAGAAGTTTGAGATTCTAAAGTTAATAAAGCTTGGATTGGAGGTTGAATCATGATTTTAGTGTTGTTTGATATGATTTGAGGCCTCGAACAAGTCCGTAATGTGTTTTGGGACTGGTTGGTATGATTGGTTGGGGTCCCGAGGGGCCTCGGGTAGATTCCGGGAGGTTAACGGATCGAATTGGAACTTGAAGGATGAGCTGAAGGGGTCTGGTTGCTGGTGTAACCGCTTCTGCGGAGGGTTCACCGTAGAAGCGGCCCCGTAGAAGCGAGGAAGGGAACCGCAGAAGCGGTTAGAAGCGAAGGAGTCAGAGGCCGCATGTGCGAAGGAATTCCCGCACCTGCGTGATCACAAATGCGGTCGGTGCGGCGCAGAAGCGGTCTGGGGCAACTGGAGGAGGACCACAGAAGCGGTATTGGAACCGCACCTACGGAACCGCAGAAGCGGTCAAGGGACCGCAGGTGCGGAAATGCTGGAAGTAGTGAGGTTCTTTTAAATCGGGGGTTGGGTTCATTTCAACCCCATTTCTTCCATTGGAGCCGATTTTGGAGCAACTTTGAGGTGCCATTTTCACCACCAAGCAGGAGGTAAGTAATTTATGCTAGTTTTTAGTTAAAATACATGATTATATACAGATTTGGACATGGAAATTAGCAGAAACTTGGGATTTGAGGGAAAACCTAGAAAATTCGTATTCTTGGATTTTGAGCACGATTTTGGGTATGAAATTAAGAAAAAAATTATATATTTGAGTTCGTGAGTTCATGGGTAAACTTTATCTTCGAAAATTTAGGAATCCGGGCACCTTGGCCTGAGGGCAATTTTGTCAACTTTTTGATCGGGGTTAGGAATTGTTATAAATTGGATTGTAATGAGTAATTGAACATGTATTAATAGATTTGCATAATTATTGGCTAGTTTTGGAGCATTGTGCATCGATTCGAGTCTTCGGAAGGGCATGGAATGCCGGTTATGGATCTTCGGAGCGAGGTGAGTCTCCTTTCTAACCTTGTAAGAGAGAATTGTCCCCATGGGTGAAGTAATTGGTTATGTGCTCCTATTTGTGGGGGCTACGTACGCACGAGGTGACGAGAGTCGGTTCGTAGCTTCTATTATGCTATTGTCCGGGTAGTCTAGGACCCAAAAGTATGCTGTACTTGGAATATATGTAACCTTATTGACAGTTGATTGCTTAATCCTATCGAATTGGAAAATGAATTTCTAAAAAGAATTAAACTTCATTTTTCTAAATGGTTAAAAGAGGATTGGTTTTCTTTGGATAATTGTTTCCTGATGACTTCTTGATTGATTGTCTGTGCGTGTTTAAATTTTAGAACGGGCCGAACGCCTCGGCAGATTAAATAGATGCATCTATGGTTCGCGCCATTCGACCCTCTGGCAGTGCACAATTTAAATATTGTTGGATCGGGCCGTACGTCCTCGGCATGGTTGGTGCATGCTTGTATTGCTTGCCTTGAGATTTATTGGTATGGATATTTGATCCCCCCGACTTGAGATAATTGTTAATTGATAGATTATGAATCCAGAGATTTATTTTATATAAAAAAGAACATTTACCTGTTCGTGACTTATTTGAAATTACTGTCGTTCCTAATAAATTCATGATTATTCGCATTGATAATATATTACTATTGGACCAGTAGTAAGTGCAGAAGTCGACCTCTCGTCTCTACTTCTTCGAGATTAGACAGGATACTCATTGGGTACACGTTGTTTTCTTACTCATACTACACTTCCTGTGCATTTTTGTTGCACGGGTTTATGTGGGGCTCAGTGGCATGGTTAGTACGGAGACTTAGGTGAGCTGCATTTTCAAGACGTCCCGCAGTCGGCAGAGTCTCCTTCAGAGTATTGTATTGTATTTTCATTTCTATCCACTTGTATCCCGGATAGTCACAGTATTTTATTTCATTCACTGGTAGATGCTCATGCACTTGTGACACCGGGTTCTGGGATGATCATGAGATTTTTCAGTAGTTAAATTTTGTAAAGACATTCTCACATATCTAGCGAAGTTTATTATTTATTATTTATTTGTTTAAAAGAAATAATTTCAAAATGATTAAAATGAGAAATTGCTAGTAAATTGTGGTTGGCTTGCCTGATAGTGATGTCTGACGCCATCACGATCCTTAGTGGATTTTGGATCGTGACAACATAGTATCAGAGCACTAGGTTCCCTAAGGTCTCACGAGTCATGAGCGAGTCTAGTAGAGTTTTGCGGATCGGTACGGAGATGTCTGTACTTATCTTCTAGAGGCTACAGGGCTATTAGGAGCACTTCCCTTTTGATTCCTCATCGTGTGATTTGATTCCTTGAGGCTTATGCCCTTGATTCCTTCCTACTCAGTCTTACGCGACGCGAATCACTTGTTATAAATCGATAATTGAGGAATTGTATTGGTACTACAGATGTGGTGCGGGATGTTCCTCCGGGTATAGTTGATTGGGCTACTGTCGTCGCTTTACAGAAGGATTTTTCTATTGTTTCGGCTCGGTAGTTGTGCTTCTAAGAGCTTGGAGGCTATGCACAGGTTGCTATGATGCTCACGGTTGGTTATCGCACAGTATTGACTTGATGGTAGGATCCTTGCCTATGTGTTGGGGCGGTGAATGAATTGAAAGGAAGTCTACTTAGTGCACGATTCAGCGATCTGATAATTCATTTCTGGCGGAGGAAAAGCAATTGGCCTATGAATGTCCAGATTCGGGGTGATGGAGTAACGAGACTCTGTATTTTCGAGCGTGGTTGAATTTTCATCTGCGATGTAGTGTCGTCGTCCTCTATTGTATGTGTTAAGTTCGCCGGTGTTTGGTCTTCTGCGATTCGCCTTTGGGGTAAGATATTGTAAAATAATATTGGAGAAACGGCTGTCAGAGATCGCAGGGTGCGGTGGTTCAGGATTGAATCGGTGTTTCTAATGTTGACAACTCGAGAAAGATGATCTTCAGAAAGGTTTAAAGTTAGTAACAATTTGTGGGTTCAAGTGCTACGAAGATAGATTTTTTTTAAGGAAACAACTGAGCAGCAAGGATGAGGCAGGACATGTAGGAAGTGTCAGGCGGTGATTAAAATTTCTAGAAGGCCAGATATGAGAAGCAAAGGTCGAGTAGTCGATTAAAAGGGTGAGTTCCACCAAAGTGGGAGAGTGGCGGAGTTGCATATGGGCTTTGTGGTAGGATGACTACGCATCTTAAGGAGAGTTTGAAATAATTTGGGAATTTTAGTGATTGGTGATTGGGGTCTACGGATTTAAGTTGAAGTATGGGCTATTATGCGACAAGAGATTTGATATAACGGGAAGGAGTTGCTTGAAATGAAGAAAGATACCACATAACTCTGGATTGGAAGGATGTTGTCGTACGTCTAATTGATGTCCACGAGGGGTGAATGGATTTGTGCAGCTAGAGAGTGAGCTTGGACTCATGATGAGTTATTGATGTCTTAGTGATTGTACCCCGTGCAGAAGCGTTGGAAGATGTTCGGAAAGTGATTTCCATAGGTGGGTTATTCCCTGTGAGCAGGTTAGCGGTCACGTGGTTGGCGAAGCTTCTGCGAAGGATTTTACTGGCCATTCCGATAAGAGGTCGAATATGTGAATGTTAATGAAAATTCAGGGTGTTCATGAAGTGCTAATGGAAGGATTTCAAGGAATCTGGCGGTTTAATTGCGCGAGGTCATGACAATAAGATATAAAGAATCCTGGTGAATTCCAGAGTTGTGTAATAGTGGCTTCGAGCTAAGTGGGAGAGTCCCACCACCTATATTTGGGTTGCATGGTTAACTACTTGCGAGGTTTCTGGATGTTAGCATATTGATGGGTTATTTCAGCTGTGGGAAAAGAACATAAGTGGTAATTTGAGCAAATGAATTGTTAAAGGTGTGCTATGGTTGACCTTATTTGCTCATGTTCAGACTTGGGGAAGGATTCAAGATTTATGCCTTGTATAGATGCGGGTTTCAAGGGAAATGATTCTGCCGGGTGCTTCATCGAGAGGGTATTCATGTGCTAGAAGATTCATGGAGTTGATTATATTTGGGGCCAAGTCAGAGCGGGTGGCTCTCAACAACGGTCCTAGCAGATTCAAAGGGGTAAAAGTGTGGTACCTAATGATTTCTAGCCTGTAGGTATGGTTAAGAATCAAGCTTTTGTAGTAGCTTATGAGAAGAGGCCCAGAATGTTCTATGATGTTTTGATTTGCAGTGTAGCATTTGGGAGGTATGAAATGGTTCGTAGGATTTGAGACAGCATGGTCTCGTGATTCAAGGTCACTCGGGATGAGTACGGATGGATTGAGCTATATGTTGAATGGTGTTATTATTATTTCAAAGGCAATCAAGGATAAATTGGGCGAAGATAGATTGGCTAGCCATAGTTGAGTTGGCATATTGGTGGTAGTGATCAGTTTCTTCAACGTGATCAAGTTATGCAAGTGATTGTGACGGAACATGTGAGGCTTGTCGGCCGCCGTAATTGATGTTATTCAGAAGCATTCTACTGTTATGGCCTGTTATGTGGAGGCGGATCCCGGAAGGGCTATGGTGGCTTAGACCACTACTTAGAGATTGGCATATTCTACGGTTATGAGAATTCACCTGTGTGTTACTATGGTTCTCCTGAAGTGAGTTAAGTGAAAAGTTTTTATATAATGAAACGTTAACCTATTAATAGTTCCGGAGTTATGATGAAAACCGTGTTCTATCGCATATTGGCATGATGGGTGCAGTAAGTGGTATGAAAGTTGAAGTAAGGATCAAGGTTGCAGTTCGGTGTTGACAAGAATGTCACGGTCTCGGATGAGCAGGAAGGGAGTTTCGATGTTTAAAGTAAGTTGGTATTATCCTCAGCGTCACCTGAGATTGGTGCTTTGTGAAAAAGGCTTTGCATCCTGGTTAAGGATTCTTGATCGCTTTTCAACGTTAATGCGGCCGGTGGTTTGGATGTACATACCTGTTATCTGATACAGAAGGGTTGTGGGAGCGTGCCCCACGGGAAGGTTGTATAAGTGTGGCATGTAGTCACTTGATTGATTGAAGAGTTAAACCAAGTATGAAGATTGTGGTGATGACGTTAAATTGAGAATTGATTCCTGGAGGGCACTCGGTCTATTTGGGTTGTGGACTGTGGAGGATTACTCTGGTTATGATGGTTGTTCTTGTGTGCTATGAGAAAAGGGGAGTTATTATGGACCTTTGAAAGGTTATTAGCCTAGTTCAGTGCGATCAGAATCAGCTTGAGTTCTGCGGATGGATTTAAATATGAATATGGGCCTTATAACAGGCCGAATATGTTCATTTCAGCATAGCGCTCCTTATGGAGGAGTATTCAGACATGGGGTGTTATTTTGTCGTTGGCTATTTCATGTAATGCTATATTGTGTCGTATGAGTTGTGAACGGCTCGATAATTATCTTATGTATTGAGGTTCCGCGTAACGATGGTGATATATCATCAGAATGGCTCTTGAGATTCAGATCATATATCGCACCTCAATTGTGCTTGAGTTTGTAGCTTATAGCGCTATGTCTCCCTAGGGATGGTATTATGCACTTAGCGTGCTTGTGACCGATATTCGGTATTTGTTTTGATGAGCGATTTAGCTCGATGTATATCATCTTATGTGAATTCTATATGTGGATCGGGTGACGCGCCGCCATGGGTATGCTATTTGGATCGGGTTGCACGCCGCAACAGTGTGATGTTGAGTACAGTTTTCTATATGCTATTTTTGTATGCTTTGTTTCCCATTTTCTAAGGAAAGTCCATATTAGTGCGTGAGTTGAGTAGTTCCTTCTAGAGTTTTCCTTTGTATCGCGTTCGAATTCGTAGCCTATCGGCACATTGCGGCATCATATGAGGCTTTTGATCATGTCCGGGGTGGCTTATTGCCTGAGCAGTTCGTACTGAGGGAGACGAGGTTATTGGATCTAGGAACAATGCAGTCGGATTATATGAAGTATATTAAGGAGCAAAGACCATTATTTGGTTCAGAATGAGGTGATGGCTCTTATCAGGAGTATAGACCCAATGAATTGTTGATTCGGCAGTTGGTTATAAATTTCTACACATCTCTTCCATCGTGGCGGTATTGTAAGAGTTAGAGCAAAACCTATGTATGTCATGAGGTGCAATAGGAGCATCAAATTCATGGAATTTCGACTAAATGGATTAGAGAAAGTTATTGTGGTCCTCTGAGTAAAGTGGTGTGAGGTGTGAATTCAACTAAGGTATGCAGTCATGTTTTGGTGCTGCGTGTAGTTATTGATTCGGTGAGCGTATGTTGGAACAGGCCTGGCAGAGAATTTCGGATGTTGGAATTGGTCTCTAAGGCTTATTTGCCTAAATGAAAAGGGGTATCTTCAGATTGATTGAGCTAGGGTGCCCAGCTGAGTTGTGGTAGCACGGGTAGGTGCTCGAGGTGTTAAACAATAATTTCGGGTAACTCCAACGCAATTCTTAGCACGTTCGAAGACGAACGTATGTTTAAATAGGAGAGAATGTAACGACCCGACCTATCATTTTGAGCTCTAGCGCGTCATTCCGCAGTTTGAGGCCATGAGCAGCTTCACTTCAGGTACTATGACTTGTGCGCACGGTTGGAATTGAATTCCGAAAAGTTTGGAGTTGATTTGGAAAGAGAATTCTCATTTCAGAAGCTTTAAGTTAAAAGAATCGACTAAGGTTGGATTTTTGAGTAAACAACCTCGGAATCAGGATTCGAAGGTTCTAAGAGGCTCGTATGATGATTTCGGACTTGGGTGTATGTCCGGACTGGGTTTTAGAAGTCCCGGGAATATTTCGGCGCCTATTGTGGAAGTTAGCATTTTTGGAGGAATTTCATAAGTTTGGGTTGAAGTGCATTTCAGTGTTATCAATGTCCGTTTGGGTTCCGAGTCTCGGAATAGCTACGTATGGTGATTTTGGTGTTTGGAACGTGATCGGAAGTGAATTCGGAGGTCCGTAGATCATTTTGGAGTCATTTGGCTAAAGATAGGAATTTGAAGGTTTTTGAGAAGTTTGACAGGAAGTGAACTTTTTGATATCGGGGTCGGAATCCGATTCCGGAAGTGGGAGTAGGTCCGTAATGTCGAATATGACTTGTGTGCAAAATTTGAAGTCAATCGGACGTGATTTGATAGATTTAAACATTGCAAGTAGAAGTGTGAGATTCTAAAGTTCATAAAGCTTGGATTGGAGGTCGATTCATGATTTTAGCGTTGTTTGATATGATTTGAGGCCTCGAGCAAGTCCGTAACGTGTTTTGGGACTGGTTGGTATGATTAGTTGGAGTCCGGGGGGGGGGGGGCACGGGGGATTCCGGGAGGTTAACGGATCGAATTGGAACTTAAAGGATGAGCTGAAGGGGTCTGGTTGCTGGTGTAACCGCTTCTGCGGAGGGTTCACCGCAGAAGCGGCCCCGCAGAAGCGAGGAAGGGAACCGCAGAAGCGGTTAGAAGCGAAGGAGTCAGAGGTCGCAGGTGCGAAGGAATTCCCGCACCTGCGTGATCGCAGATGCGGTCGGTGCGGCGCAGAAGCGGTCTGGGGCAGCTGGAGGAGGACCGCAGAAGTGGTATTAGAACCGCACCAGTGGAACCGCAGAAGCGGTCAAGGGACCGCAGGTGCGGAAATACTGAAGGCAGTGAGGTTCTTTTAAATCAAGGGTGGGTTCATTTCAACCCTAGTTCTTCTATTGGAGCCGATTTTGGAGCAACTTTGAGGTACCATTTTTACCACCGAGCATGAGGTAAGTAATTTAACCTAGTTTTTAGTTAAAATACATGATTATATACGGATTTCGACATGAAAATTGGTAGAAACTTGGGGTTTGAGGGAAAACCTAGAAAATTCGTATTCTTAGATTTTGACCACGATTTTGGGTATGAAACTTAGAAAAAAATCATATATTTGAGTTCGTGAATTCATGGGTAAAGTTTATCTTCAAAAAATTTAGGAATCCGAGCACATGGGCCCGAGGGCAATTTGGCCAACTTTTCGATCGGGGTTAGGAATTGTTACAAATTGGATTTTAATGAGTAATTGAACATGTATTAATGGATTTACATAATTATTGGCTAATTTTTTAGCATTGTGCATCGATTCGAGTTTTCGGAAGGGCATGAAATGTTGGTTATGGATCTTCGGAGCGAGGTGAATGTCCTTTCTAACCTTGTAAGAGGGAATTGTCCCCATAGGTGAAATAATTCGTTATGTGCTCCTATTTGTGGGGGCTACGTACGCACGAGGTGACGAGAGTCGGTGCGTAGCTACTATTATGCTATTGTCCGGGTAGTCTAGGACCCAAAAGCATGTTGTACTTGGAATATCTGTAACCTTATTGACAGTTAATTGCTCAAATCCTATCGAATTGGTAAATGGATTTCTAAAAAGAATTAAACTTTATTTTTCTAAATTGTTAAAAGAGAATTGGTTTTCTTTGGATAATTGTTTCCTGATGACTTCTTGATTGATTGTCTATGCGTGTTTAAATTCTGGAACGGGTCGAACGTCTCGGCAGATTAAATAGATGCATCTATGGTTCGTGTCATTCGACCCTCTGGCAGTGCACAGTTTAAATATTGTTGGATCAGGCCGTACGTCCTCGGCATGATTTGTGCATACTTGTATTGCTTGCCTTGAGATTTATTGGTATGGATATTTGCTCCCCCCCCCCCCCGACTTGAGATAATTGTTAATTAATAGATTATGAATCCGGAGATTTTTTTATATAAAAAAGAACTTTTACCTGTTCGTGACTTATTTGAAATTACTGTCGTTCCTGATAAATCCATGATTATTCGCATTGATAATATATTACTATTGGACCACTAGTAAGTGTCGAAGTCGACCTCTCGTCTCTACTTCTTCGAGATTAGACGGAATACTCATTGGGTATACGTTGTTTTCGTACTCATACTACACTTGCTATGCATTTTTGTTGCACAGGTTTATGTGGGGCTCAGTGGCATAGTGGTATGGTTAGTACGTAAACTTAGGTAAGCTGCATTTTCGAGACGCCCCACAGTCGGCAGAGTCTCCTTCAGAGTATTGTATTGTATTTTCATTTCTGTCCACTTGTATCCCGGACAGTCACAAGTATTTTATTTCATTTACTAGTAGATGCTCATGTACTTGTGACACCGGGTTCTGGGATGATCACGAGATTTTTCAGTAGTTAAATTTTATAAAGACATTCTCACATATCTAGCGGAGTTTATTATTTATTATTTATTTGTTTAAAAGAAATGATTTCAAAATGATTAAAATGAGAAATTGCTAGTAAACTGTAGTTGACTTGACTGACAGTGGTGTCCGGCGCCATCACGACCCTTAGTGGATTTTGGGTCGTGATAATTCCAAAGGCATATTCTTCCTGTCGTTTTCTGAGTTTGGACTACCGAAACTATTTCATTTTGACTGCTCGCCTCTGGTCGTCATCCTTTGCTACTGTGACCGCCAGTCGTTGTATGATTGTGACTCCCTCCCAAATCTTACTTATATGTTTTTGTGGTTGCCAAATTTGGACCTATACACTAACGTCTAACAATAAAAAATGTCAATGTAATGAAACATTGAAGTAGAGGAACTTCTTAGATGCTTGTTAAATAATATGAAAAGTCTATTAAGATCTGTTAGACCATGAAACAGGTTTAACTAATTGACGCTACATTTTTTTAATTCAACGGAACTTATACCAAATATTTTTCTACTTGTAATACATCTATAGTAAATCCTATAATTTCCATTTAATTCGATTTAAAGATGTTTAATTTAATGATGGCTCTACTCAATCATTACATTAAAGAGATTGTTCATCATTGGCAAAGTAACAATTGCTCTTGTCTTGATCAACCCAACATGTACTAATTCATTCAATGTATAAATAATTGTAAAAAACCCACAAAAGGACATTTTGCAGACCATATCACCAATTACTTCAAAGAGAATTGGCACTTTAATTTTAGGACTTCGCGCGTGGTGCAATAAAATATATATAATGTCAAGTGGAAAATATTTACACAGCTTGTGGTCGCAACATATGGTATCAGCAGAATTAAGACCTCCCTAAACTATATGGGTTCAATGCTAATCATTGTTAATCATGTTAACATTAGCTAGAGTCATGTTATATGTGCTATACATGGAAGGTATCCTTAAAAATTAATTAACCACTAATCATGTCTTAATAGACTGGACCACATATATAAATCTCCATTAACTCCCATCAGTACTAAACAGCCATTATCAATCTTGAGTCTTGACAATGGAAGTTGTTAATTAGACGTTATTCTTGTAAATGATGACTGACTATGATAATAAATTAGGTAGGGCCAAATGCGTGTCAACTTCAACTACTAATTAGGGGACGACTTCAAAATCTGGTTTACCTTTGTCATTGGACTAATTAATTAACAACCCTCATGCAATTTTCGGTAAATCATATATAGTATACTCCTATAAAATATATTTTTTAATATGACATACATAAAATTGAACAATTTTAAGTACTTGTTGCGAAACTTCTGTTTTAAGCTTCCATTGCTTCGAAGTAGCAAATGTATGCGGTACTTTTCACTCGCTAAAGGTTAAACGAGCTTAAGTAATATTCACCGTTAGGGTAAATAATGTTAAATAACATCATTGGCTAGGTTACTAAAAGCATATATAGCTTACACATTGTTTGACTCAAAAGATATTGAAACTTTTTTGAACAAATCAGTCAAAGAAAATGAAGGGTAAATCCTAGTTAAGGATAATTAACTCTAGATCCGAGATGAATAATATAAATAGAAAAACATAGCCAAGTATAAATGTTGACAGTAATTATGGCCAGATTTAATAGCATAAAGAAAGATGCACTAAGTAACATTAAGTAGCAATAAAATATAAATAAAGAAAAAGATTCACCTAATCTTAAGTGAGACGGATCTTCTTTCATTTGATAAAGATGAATGATAGGCAAATACAAGAACCTTAGGACCCTTGTTGGATCTGATAAAGGTATGGGATCATAGATCCTCCCATCTCTTTAGAGAGATGTGTTTACATATTTTCTAGAGAGAGGGAGAAGGAAAGAGCCCGAGAGCTTCCCCCTTGGAAAGTCCTCTTTTCCTGTTTATAAGGGGTATTCCTACAAAAACCCTAAAAGAAAAGGTACAATTAGAGGGAATATTCAGTAGAATATTCCTTTTGAGGATTCCACAACAGACTAGTTGTTTCATCACTGCCCGACCTCGGCTTGTCCGACCTCGGCCTTATTGATGCATGTCCGACCTTGGTCTGTCCGACCTGAGCTTTATTGATGACTGTCCGACCTCGCCTTACGTCTCCGTGTGCCGAATTTCTCTGATCTAATTTTGACCCATACAGTTAGTCCCTCCGCTTATCGAGGTCATCTCTTGGTCGAGCTCGGTGAGCGGACTTCATTAATCGTAGTTTGAGAAATTTGGATGGCGAGGTCGACTAGTGTGGATCGCGGCTGAGGGTGCCGATCATTAGGTCAAAGTATCCTCGCGGGCTGATCTTTAGCAGAGTTTGATCAGGGCCAATGACTCGAGTGATGAGTCGATCGAGAAGATGGTAGAGTTAGGGAAGGTCGTCGAGGCCAGGATAGTGGCTTTGGCAAGGATGGTGGCATCGGAGGAGGTCACCTACTGTGAATTCGGGCGAGGACGAAGTTGATTCGGATGAGGCCGAATTCTTCTTTTTTGGCGATGGCTCTTGGCCATCGGGGTGTTATTTCGAGCTGGTCGAAATGTTAACCCGTCATGGTTCGATCGATGTCAAACACTTCTTTTTGGCGAAGGCCCTTGGCCTTAAAGGGTGCTATTTAGACTTATCAAAATGTTAACCCATCGTCGTTCGATCGAGGTCGAACTCTTCCTTTTGGCGAAGGCCCTTGGCCTTAAAGTGTGTTATTTCGACTTATCAAAATGTTAACCCGTCGTCGTTCGATCGAGGTCGAACTTTTTTTTGACGAAGGCCCTTGGCCTTAAAGCGTGTTATTTCGACTTTTAAAAATGTTAACGCGTCGTCGTTTGATCGATGTCAAACCCTTCCTTTTGGCGAAGGCCCTTGGTCTTAAAGGGTGTTATTTTGACTTATCGAAATGTTGAATCCGTCGTCGTTCGATCAAGGTCGAACTCTTCCTTTTGGCGAAGGCCCTTGGCCTTAAAGGGTGTTATTTCGAACTTATCGAAATGTTAACCCGTTGCCATTCGATCAACGTCGAACTCTTCTTTTTTGGTGATGGCCCTTGGGCTTAAATGGTGTTAGTTCGACTTATCGAAATGTTAACCCGTCATCGTTCGATCGATGTCAAACTCTTCCTTTTGGCGAAGGCCCTTGGCCTTAAAGGGTGCTATTTCAACTTATCGAATTGTTAACCCGTCGTCATTCGATCTAGGTCGAACTCTTCTTTTTGGCGAAGGCCCTTAGCCTTAAAGGGTGTTATTTCGACTTATTGAAATGGTTACCCATCGTCATTCGATCGAGGTCGAACTCTTCTTTTTGGCGAAGGCCCTTGGCCTTAAATGGTGTTATTTCGACTTTTCAAAATGTTGACCCGTCGTCGTTCGATCGAGGTCAAACTCTTCTTTTTGGCGAAGGCCCTTGGCCTTAAAGGGTGTTATTTCGACTTATCAAAATGTTAACCCGTCGTCATTCGATCGAGGTCGAAGGTTGATTCGGACGAGGCCGAATGTTGATTCGGACGAGGCCGAATTTTGACTCGGACGAGGCCAAATGTTGATTCGGACGAGGCCGAATTCTTTTTTTTGGCGATGGCCCTTGGCCGTAGGGGTGTTATTTCGAGCTTGTCAAAATGTTAACCCGTCGTCGTTCGATCAAGGTCGAACTCTTCTTCTTTGGCGAAGGCCCTTGTCCTTAAAGGGTGTTATTTTGAACGTATCAAAATGTTAACCCGTCGTCGTTCGATCAAGGTCGAATTCTTCTTCTTTGGCGAAGGCCCTTGGCCGTAGGGGGTCGACCTCCTCTTTTCTGGCGATGGCCCTTGGCCTTAAAGGGTGTTATTTCGAATTTGTCGAAATGTTAACCTGTCGTGGTTCGAACGAGGTCGAACTCTTCTTTTTTGGTGATGGCTCTTGGTCGTACGGGGTCGACCTCCTCTTTTTGGCTATGTCTCTTGGCCGTACAGGGTCGATGTCACGACCCGGAATTCCCACCATCAGGAGTCGTGATGGCGCCTACTAATGTGAGTTAGGCAAGCCAACCCTTAACTATCTACTACCTTTTATCATATTACTTATTTTAAAACAAACATAGGGCGACAAAATAAATAAAGCGGAAGTTAGGAAATAGGCGGAAGTCAACATTTATAAAGCTTAGAGCTATGTCTATTACCACTTTTAAACTTCAATACCCCAAAATCTGGTGTCACAGTACCACAGACTGTCTAAGAGTCACTACATACAAGGTCTGAAGAAAATACATAGTATTGTTCCTGAGCAAGAGATAAAGGAAACATGAAATAAAGATAGAGGGAGACGCCAGGGCTCGTGAATGTTTGCAGGTCTACCTTGGGTCTCCGGATGGACTGAAGGAAGCCCTCCAACTACTGCCCGAAAGCTGCTCCAGGATCTGCACACAGAGCAGAGTGTAGTATCAGCATAACCGACCCCATGTGCTGGTAAGTGCCTGGCCTAACCCCGGTGAAGTAATGACGAGGCTAGGACCAGACTCCAGATAAACCTGTGCAGTTATATAATATGTGGCGGAAAAGTAAACAGACAATAAGCAATTAAAGCGGGGAGGGGAAACATTCCTTGGGGATAGCTGATAAAACAAAATAGCAAGGAATAAATAAGGAAGCTAACAATATAACTTCTAACACAAGTAAAGAAAAGTAAAGACAACTTTCACTTTCAGTTTTCATCTTGTTGCAGGCGTGCAACCCGATCCCATTTCTCATATCTTGTGGTAGGCGTACCACCCGCTCCCATTTCATAATATCTTGTGGTAGGCGTACCACCCGTTCCCATTTCATAATATCTTGTGGTAAGCGTACCACTCGCTCCCATTTCATAATATCTTGTGGTAGGCGTACCACCCGCTCCCATTTCATAATATCTTGTGGTAGGTGTACCACCCGCTCCTATTTCATAATATCTTGTGGTAGGCATACCACCCGCTCCCATTTCATAATATCTTGTGATATCAAGGAATCCCGGCAAGGGAAAATAATCAATATAATAACTTCCCGACAAGGGAACACAACAATGTAATAATTTTCCCAGCAAGGGATCAATAATATTGAAATTGTCATCCCGGCAAGGGAGAATCAGTTATAACCAATCTCAACTTAGTTTGTACTGAGTTCAATTATTAAAAATGCTCAATCATAGAAGATCATTAAGTAAAGCACCCAAGTGTCATTTAAGAACACAACAACTTTCAATTTAAGACTCACGGTCATGCTTGACACCAACGTATAGATACTCGTCACCATGCCTATACGTCGTACCCAACAAGAAGCAAGTAGCAAATATAACTCAACTCCTAATCCCTCAAGCTAGGGTTAGACCAAACATTTACCTCGAAGCTTTGAACGCCACTCGAGCCTCAATTATAGCTTTACCCCTTGATTCCGCCACCAATCCGCTCGAATCTAGTCACAAGTTACTTAATTAAATCAATAAGTGCTAAATAAATCAACCCCAATGCATGAAAATGAGTTTTCCCAAAGTTTTTTCCCAAAAAGTCAAAATCACCCCGGGCCCACATGGTCGAAACCCGAGGTTTGGACCAAAACCCGATTACCCATTCCCCCACGATTCCAAATGTATAATTTGTTTTGAAATCGGATCTCAAATTGAGGTCCAAATCCCCAATTTTAGAAAAACCTAGGTTCTACCCAAAACACCCAATTTTCCCCATGAAAATCTTTGATTTGAAGTTGAAATCATGTTAAAAGATGTTAAGAAGTGAAGAAAATGAGTTAGAAATCACTTACCAATATTTTGGAGAAGAAAGGTAGTTTGAAAAATCGCCTCTTACGTTTTTGGGGTTTTGAAAAGTGGAAAATAACTGAAATTCCCGTTTATTTATACCCCTCTCAGACCCCCTGTGCAGACCGCATCAAATGGACCGCAGCCGCACAGGCCTCCCTGAAGACCTGCAGTTCAGCACCCTGTGCGGACCGCACAAAGGCGAATGCGGCCGCACAGCCTCCACCGCGCTCCTCACAAAGGCGACCGCGGTCGCGCTGGCCCCTCCGCGGTCGCACGCGATTTCTCGCGGACCGCACTAGAGGGTTCAGAGACCTGCAACTTCCTGAACCGGCAACATCTCACTTTCTAAGGTATCCCGGAACCTACTGTAAACTCACCCGAGCCCTCGAAACTCTAACCCAAGTATACACACAACCTCAAAAATATCCTACGGACATATTCGTGTAATCAAATCACCAAAATAACATCATGAACATCGAATTAAACCTCAAGATCAATGAAATTTCTCAAAACTCTTTTAAACATCCAATTTCCCAATTAAGGTTCGGATCACGTCAAACAACGTCCGTTTTTAACCAGATTTCACACGAATGACTCAAATCATATATAAGACCTGTACTGGGCGCCGGAACTAAAATACGGGCCCGATACCATCACCTTCAATCCGTTTTCATTTCAAATTTCTTTAATCAATTTCAGAAAATATTTCACTTAAAAATTCATTTCTCGGGCTTGGGACCTCGGAATTCAATTCCGGGCATACGCCCAAATCCCGTATTTTCCTACGGACCCTCCGGGACCGTCAAAACACGGGTCCGGGTCCGTTTACCCAAAAGGTTGACCGTAGTCGAATTAACTCATTTTAAAGTCAAGACATAACATTTTTCACTGAATTTCATATTTAAGCTTTCCGGCTACACGCCCAGACAGCGCACGCAAATCGAGGCTACTCTAAATGAAGTTTCCAAGTCCTCGGAGGCACAAAATTCAATTAAAAACAGGTGATGACCCTTTGGGTCGTCACATTCTCCACCTCTAAAGCAACAGTTCGTCCTCGAACGGACAGAAGAAGGAAGTACCTGAGTTGGGGAAAAGATGAGGATAACGGCTACGCATATCGGACTCGGACTCCCAGGTCGACGCCTCAGGAGGCTGACCTCTCCACTAAACACAAACCGAAGGAAAACTCTTCGATCTCAACTGACGGACCTACCGGTCTAGAATAGCCACCGGCTCCTCCTCATAAGACAAGTCCTTGTCCAACTAGACAATGCTGAAATCTATGTCATGCCCCCAACCCCGGTCATGATGGAGCCCAACACACTGCTAGGAAAGCCCGACCATTCAACAACATTATCCCAAATTCTTATTCAGATTATAGATAAATAACACAGAGAATTTACTAAGTCATTACATTCAAGTGTATAATTAATAATAAAATCTGCGGAAGTTCAATTAAAATACCACACCATAGCCCAATAGAATCTGATGTCACGAATATGAGCCTCTAATACAGAATATCCACCTATTACAAGTTTGTCTAGGAAAAATACGAAATAAAAGATAGAGATAGAGGGGAGAGATCAAGGCTGCGAACTCCATGCAGCTACCTCGATACTCCCGGATACTGCTGCTCAGCTAAACAAATCCTCACTCAACCTGTAGTGTACCTGGATCTGCACACAAGGTGCAGGGAGTAATATGAGTACTCCGGCCCAGTGAGTAATAAACATAAATAAAGGCTGAGAATAAGAAATCATGGAAAAATACAAAGTAAACTATAACTGGCAGTTTAGAACAACAAATAGTGAAGCAACAAGCCAATTAAGTCAGAGTACCAAATACTGAGACAGGTATAACAGATAAAAACAAATGCATGAGTGCAATGCAATGCATATGATAGTACACTCTAGTACCCATTGCGGCGTGCAGCCCAAGCCATCCATTTATTTATCGTCGACGGCGCTAACTGGGGGTGTGTGCAGACTCCGGAGGGGCTCCTACAACCCAAACGCAATATCAAGCCATCTCGTGGCATCAAATCTAGGCCCTCGGCCTCATATCAATCTCAGTATAATCACCCAGGCTCTCGGCCTCAATATCAATGTAATCAACCAGGCTCTCGGCCTCAATATCAATGTAATCAACCAGGCTCTCGACCTCAATATCAATATAACACTGCTGCGGCGCGCAGCTCGATCCATGCTCAGTCCAGAAATCATCATAAGCCCCTTGAGCATTTGTAAAACAGTAGTTCTCAGCCCGAAATATCATTTAGAAATATCATTTAAGTTTTCAAATCTTAGGAAGATGGCTGAGTTTGCAAAACAGTATTTAAAACCTTGGACTGAGGTCAAATGATATGCAAAATATACGAAAGTAGTGATATCAATCCCTGAAGGATTCAAATAATTGGCAAGAAGCCTACAATTGGAAACATGACTGAGGATATAAATTCTTTACCAAAATAAGTGAGGAAAACCAGTCAAAATCCCCTAAGGGTTCTACAGGTCGGCACAAGGCCCCAAGCATGGCAACAAGCCCAATTCACAATAATAAAGTATACGTCTAAACCAAAAATATAGTAAAATATCTCTCGGGACGGACCAAGTCACAATCCCCAATGGTGCTCTACCCCACGCCCGTTATCCGGTGTGCAAGTCACCTCAATATAGCGTTACGATGTGAATTTCCAGGGTTTCAAACCCTCAGGACATTATTTACATCAATTACTCACCTCGATCCGGTCCAAAATCTAGCCCGCGATGCCTCGCCCACACGAATCGACCTCCGGATGCTCCAAATCTAGCCACAATCAGTACATAATCATTAAAATATGCTAAGGGAGCGAAGCCCACTCGAAAATATCCAATTTAACATCAAAATCCCGAAATTGCTCAAACCCGACCCCCGGGCCCACGCTTCGGAATTCGAAGAAACTCACAAAATCCGACAACCCATTCAACCACGAGTCCAACCATACCAAAATTACTAAATTCCGATAACAATTCGGCCTCCAAATCTAGAATTTTCGTTTTTGAAAAGTTTACAAATTTTCTCCAATTTCTTCCATTTGATTCACTAGTTCTTGATGAAAATAACCATGAAATCATTAAATATAATCACTTTTGGATATAGAACACTTACCCCAATCCATATGGTGAAAATCGCTTCAAAAATCGCTTCAATTCGAGCTCCATAGCTCCAAAAATGAGAAAACTCTCGGACTGCACGAATCATACACTCTCCAGAAATTTTCGCGGTTACTGTTCACGGGTACTGTTCACGGTACTGTTCATGGGTACTGTATATGGGGTACTGTTCATATGGAGTCCGGAACCAAAATGTGGTTTTTTTTTACTCAAACTACACAAATAGGTGGTAAAAAAGATGACCTTTTTATATATAGCGCCATAATACCTGGCGCTATATACTAACAGTAACGGAATCGTTAAGGTATAACGCCAGGTATTGTGGCGCTATACTGTAAAAGCTGATATGGCCAGGTATAGCGCCACAATACCTGGCGCTATATATACAATATTAATGTATAAAGCCAGGTATAGCGGCGCTATGCATAGATTTCCTGGCCCCACCAATAATTCGTGACTTCAATAATTCAAAAGCGTATAGTGCCAACCTTTTGGGCGCTATACCTATATAAAAAAAATTCCGGCTAGCCATTTCCTATATAAAGAGGTTAGAATTGTATAGAAATTCATTCAAAAAATTTGTTACCTCTTGTTGAAACGTTTATTGTTCTTAAATTCTCCAGCATTTTTTCATTATGTCTGAAGAGCGTAGAATAAGAGTTTCATTATATTGGGGGGGGGGGGTGAGGTTGTGATGGAGAATAACTCCGTGGACTACAGTTTACCTGCTCAGTGTCATGTTAAATTGCCACTTACAATAGAGTACGATAAATTGATATCGTTGTTATGCAAAAAACTGAGTGTGAGGAAACGTTCAGTGATACTTAAAGTAACTGGAAGATATCCGTATTCCGTCACTCCGCAAGGGGTTGCTTTTTTACTCGGAGTTTAACATCGACGATGATGAAACTTTGAGTGATTTTCTGAGGACTCCGGACGAATGCCGGGAATTTCTTGTAATCACAATGTTGGAGATGTACGTGAAGGTCGAAGACGTTCCAAAAAATGAGGTTGTGCGTAGCAGAGATAACCCTCAGTCATCGGGTGGTTATTATGGAGCAGTTTTTGCCGGACAGGTTGAAAGAGTTTTCCTTGATTTAAACTTATCACCGTCGGCGAATGAGCAGCGAGAAAAGAATTTATACCCTGCTTTCCATGATTCATAAAACGAGTGGTAAACTTCAATTTTCATTTATGTTAATTATGTATATATTTGGCATATTGAATTTGTATTAACACTCATATATTTAATAGGGGGTACCGACCGGATATGTATTTTACAAGTGGCCCATCCGGTAGTCATCACTTAATTGAAAACGCCCATCATGAAATTTCATCACATTACGACTTGTAAGTGAAGTGATATAGCCATATGGAAATCATTTATTAATTCAGTAGGTTATATTTTTGTTGGTTGTGCAGCGAAAACGAGCAAGTTGAACCACCCGTACTCACTCAATTGACCGAAAACGACGTATTACATCGGGATCTAACAGATGCACAGAGTGAGGAACAGAACAGTGATTACGATAACAATGCCGATGAATCCGGAGACGAGACACCCTTTTTTCGTGAGGATGGTGATGAGCAGGATGAGGAGGAAGGACCTGATTTGAAGAGAGAGCCCCCTAGACGAAGTGTGTATGAGTCTGAAGTGTCGTTTCATTCAAGGGAGATTCCTTACATTGATAACTTGCCAACCGTGCCGGATGTGGAAGCTCTAACAAGGGATTTTGATGAAATCCGGACAGCAATGTGGGATGAGTCTAGACCAACGGTGCTTGCAAAGGGGATGCTTTTTCCTGATAAAACGCGCTTAAGCAGGGCTTGTAAAATGCACAACGTAAAAGAGTGTCGTGAGATGCAGGTATGAGAGTCAAGTCCGATGGTATACAAGGTTGTTTGTCATAGGTGGTTTTGTCCATGTAATTGTATGTTGCGTGCGACCAAGAAGAAGACAGGTATGTGGAAAGTGGGTAAATACATTCCCACCCACACATGCGAAATGGACACATTCAACGGGAATCACTTCAACTTGGATATTGACTTGATTTCTCTTGTACTTATTCCGCATATTGAAGCGTCCATAATGTATACAATCAAAGAGTGCATTACATCGGTCCACCAGGAATATGGCCATACCATTACGAAAAGAAAGGCATTTCTCGGGCGCAAACGAGCGTTTGAAATTGTCTACGGTAATTGGGATAAGTCATTTGCATCTCTGCCAAAGTACATGGCCGCACTGCAGCACTTTAACCCCGGGACAGTTGTTGAATGGAAGCTTGAGCAGAGTCCGGGAACACCAGAATACATATTCAATTACGTGTTCTGGGCGTTTAAGCCAGCAATTGATGGTTTTTCGCATTACCGGCCAGTAATATCCATAGACGGAACTCATGTCTATGGAAAGTACGATATCAAGCTATTGATAGCTGTGGCAGTAGATGCTAATGGACAGATATTTCCTCTAGCTTTTGCTATTTGTTCCAATGAAAGCACAGAGATGTGGACGCTGTTTTTGGACCACATGAAAGAGCACGTTGTCAAACAGCGTTCACATATTTGTCTAATATCTTATCGACATGGTGGTATATTAAGTTTTGTGGAGAACTTGCCTGCGTGGTAAGAAACTTATGCATACCACCGTTACTGTGTGAGGCACTTTAAGGCCAATTTCCAAAAGGCACATCCCAACAAGGATCTACATGATTTGATGTGGATGGCAGCAACAGACTACCAACAACATAAATTACGGAGGCATATGGATTCTATCAGGCAAGAAGACGAGGCAGCCTATCGTTGGTTAATGCGACATGACCCTGAAAAGTGGACGTTGCATGCGGATGGTGGAAGAAGATGGGGAATTCTTACTACAAACGTGTCAGAGTTCTTCAACGGGTTATTGAAATCGGCAAGAGGATTGCCCGTCACAGCCATGGTGCGGATGTCGTTCAAGCAGATGGCGGAGAGGTTTGTTCAACGGTCTGCAGCTGCAACGGAATTGATGGAGAGGGGTGTTGAATTTATGCCAGTGCCTATGAAAAGATTTGAGAAATACAGACGGTGAGCACATTGGCATTCATTTTTGCAGTATGATAACGAAAGAGGTGTTTTTGAAGTTCGCACCACTATCCATAATAATCGGGGTAATAATGTACATACTGTAAATGAATATGCAAGGTTATGCTCCTGTGGGAAATGGTCCATCTACCACATGCCTTGATCACATGCCATCAAGTGTTTTCAACGTGTTGGTTATGCGGAGACCAACTATGTTGATCAACAATATAGTGTTTCCAAGTACCTAAACACATATAGTGGTCAGTTGCAGCCAGTGGGTGCTGAGCATTATTGGCCTCCGGAACCATTTAAAATGGTGTGTAACAAGTCCTATTTGCGTAAAAGACAGGTGCAGAAGAGAACACGTATACGGAACCAAATGGATGTTAGTGACACCGTTTATGCGCGCAAATGTGGTATATGCTCGCAAACAGGACATGACCGTCGTAAATGTCCTTCAGCTGGTTTGGGTGGCAAAACTAATCAAGCTCGTGGTGGGTGTTCTTCTAGTGTACCTAACTACCCATGAGTTGATGTTGTAATAATTAGTTGTTATATCTATGTTGCAAGATTTATGAAATAAAATTATGCTTGTTAACTATTATTTGTACTTTCCCATTTTACCTATTGTAATAAAATTATCTGTATATTTATTATGTGTGTGTTGTCTTGTCGAACTGAAAAAGCTGACCAGCTAACATAAAGTTGTCTTGTCAACATCATGATATTTAACACGCAAAGTATAGCGCCATTAGATAGTCCGTTATGTGTGTATTGTCTTGTCGAACTGAAAAAGCCGACCAGCTGACATAAAGTTGTCTTGTTAACATCATGATATTTAACACGCAAAGTATAGCGCCATTAGATAGTCCGTTATGTGGGTGTTGTCTTGTCGAACTGAAAAAAGCTGACCAGCTGACATAAAGTTGTCTTGTCAACATCATGATATTTAACACGCAAAGTATAGCGCCATTAGATAGTCCGTTATGTGTGTGTTGTCTTGTCGAACTGAAAAAGCCGACCAGCTGACATAAAGTTGTCTTGTCAACATCATGATATTTAACACGCAAAGTATAGCGCCATTAGATAGTACGTTATGTGGGTGTTGTCTCGCCTATAAATAACGGGCTCATTGTAGTTATGTTGTGTGCTCAAAATTTACTAAAAGCAAATATTTTATTAAAGGTAAGGTTTTTTTACTAAAAGCAAATATTACACAAATGGCTCAACCTCTTCGTCCACCAAAGTGCAACTGTGGAAAAGCATGCTTGATGCAAAATTGTTGGGAAGGTGGTGAAGTTGGACGCCGCTACTGGCACTGTATGAACCAGTTTTACAAGGTTCCCGGCGAACCTATTTGTGATTTTCAAGAATGGGTTGATGAACCATGTTATCAGGAATGTTACAGAGAACAACTTCAGTTTCTTCATAATATGTGTTTAAGAGAACAGGAACATGAAAAAGAAAGCAATAGAATTATTGCAGACTTGAGGGCGAACCTGAAGGAGGTGGGAGAAGAAAAATGGAAAACACAATGGAATTGTGAAGCACAAAAGGATCGAAAAAAATATATAAACTGGAACTTGCGAAGGTGAAGGCAAAACTGAAAGAGGTAGAAGAAGAAAAAGAACAACTGGAAGAACGATTTAAGTGGTTGGAGCGGAGAATAAATAGCAACCGGGGCTAAACGTTGGCATGTATGTGTTTAGTGTATTTTTCATATTTCATGCATTTTTATTATGTTGGCCTGCTATATTTGTGTTTGTGATTGTGTTTGTACTGTAGTAATGTTTTCCTTGTGTGTTGTACTAAATTTTATTTTAATTGAAGTAGAAGTTAAGTTTAAGTGCTTGTGTTGTACTAAATTTTAATTTATGAAACTATCAAATGAATGGAGAACTAAAAAAAGTAATGCGCATATTCGATTAAATAATATAGTTAATGTATACCAAAATATTATTTACATCATGTCAATGTGTCCCGCATCCGGTGTGTCTCAATGCAGCCACTGGCCTGAGGCACATCCCCTCCCGCCCGAGTACGCTATCAGGATCATCATCATCAAGTCGTCTCCTTATAGCTGGATGCGGCGCAGGATGACATGTATCGGTGGTGCTGTTAGCTCCAGTAGAAGGCTACATAATAATATGAAACTTAGTATAGAAAACTACATAACAATTCACAACAATTTATATTGTCTTGCCATCATCGTCTCTAGATCCTGAATGTAGTCATCTGTCGCTGCATCGCATGAAGCCTTAAAAAGGAAATTAATAAAGTTAAAGAAAATAAATAAGTTAAAGTTAACACAAATTCAAATTCAATACTAATAAACTCATACTTGCGCATGTGATGTGGAGCCATAACTCAGTCGGCGCCCACTATAAAAATCTCGGGTCGATCGATCCTCAACAGTGGTAGATAGGCCTGGGAAGTATCTACCCCAATCCACTCCTTGAATATCCGAGCCCGTAATCAATAACTGACCCGATGGGGTCACCTGCGATGGCACTGGAGTGCGATAAATTCCAAGGCTGTAAGACGGCATGTCCGTCTCATGCATACCACCTGCCATATCAGCAGCAACATCATCAGCAAGAGCCTCAACGCCCCCTTGCTGGGGACCACCTCCTCTCCGCCCACGACCACGTCGTCCGACACCACCAGCTCGTCGGGCACCACCAGCTCGTGGGATACCACGGCCTCGCTGGTACGTTGTTGGGTCCATATAATCAGCCTCGTGTGCCAAACGCTGATCCGATCGAGCTCGCTGCAGTGTCTGCGCAACCACATCCATGAATCGACGACTATACTCCTGCATGGCCACAGGATCGTGGACATAACTCTGCATCTGCTGCCCCATACGATAGACGGTATGCAATCCAATCGCCTGCACAAAGTAAATAATATAAACCACATATTTGGTACTAAATTATAGCTATATAACTAATAATAATAGAAAACATACCAGGGCCTCGTG